>NC_072421.2:105730714-106960357 GCF_028858775.2 Pan troglodytes
TTCACCTTTCTTTCCACTACTGTGCTTTGCCAAATTAAGTGCTCACTCAATATTGGTTGAACTGAATGAAGGGGGCTGTGAAGCACTTCAGAATGCTTTGAAAATTACTGTTCATGCAATTTTCTGACAAAAATGCCACATGACTCTCATTTAAAAATAAATTAGCCATAGTGCTTCAAATTAAATATTGGAGGAAACAGAGGGGAGAGGAAAAACATTACTAACTATGGTTTTGCATTTTGAATCATGCTAATGTTTTCTACAATCCCCAAATTAACTTATGAAAAATGGAGGGGGAAGTATCTCTGAAACTGAATAGAAACAGAAACAAATGGAGTTAATTTTGGTGGGTAATAACTGGGTGGGGGCATATAGGAAATTTTGGGGTGATGATAATGTTCTGTATCTTGGATCTGGTTGGTGGGTACTTGGGTATGTTAACTTTATGCTTATGATTTGGGCCCCTATAAATATCATATAATTTAGAAGTTATAAAAAATGTAAAATGAGACATTATAGCAGTTCACAAGTAATATAAATGTATATAAAACACTTAATATAATGCCTGACACATAATAATAATACCTACACTTACTCTAACTCAGGCCTGTGCTAAGCATCTCATAAAGATGGTACCATAGAATGCTCAGAAAAGCTTATGAAGTAGGTACTATTATCATTGCCATTTTATGTATGAGGGAAATGAAGCAAAGAGAAGTTAAATAACTATTCACAATCATACAGTTGGAAAGTGGTAGAAATACCATTTAAACCCAGGCAGTCTGATTGCAGAACTGCCATCCAGGAAATAGTGCTATTATGATTCATATATTATATATAATCTTACATATTATTCATATATAATAAATATACATAATAATATAATATATAATAGTAAATATATATATATATATATATATATATATATATATATATAACCCTGAACAAAAAGTGTTCTGACTGAGCTGTTTTCAGAGTAGCATAGCTTGGTGAGGGGTGCTCTACTGCACCTTAGCTACCATCATTTCTAAGGAGCTGAACTTGGAAGCTCTGGAGAAGAAAAGGGTTCTACCTCTTGGTCTTCTGCCAGATTATTCTAATGGTCCTTTCTACCTCCTTTCCAAAATGATGGGTCAAAATAGAATCCATTTTCTTAAAAAAACTTTCTATTTTGGAATAATATTAGATTTATAGAAAAGTTCAAAGATAGCAGAGAGTTCCAGTACACCCCTAACCCCATCACCTGGTTTTACTAATGTTAACATCTTATGTAACTATTGTACATTCATCAAAACTAGCAAATTAACATTGGTAGATACTATTAACAGAACTCCGTATTTTGTTCAGATTTCACCAGTTTTTTTTTTTTTTTTTTTTTTTAAGAGACATGCCAGTACATTGCCCAGGCTGGTCTCAAACACCTGGCCTCAAGTGATACTCCTGTCTCAACCTCCTGAATTGCCGGGATTACAGGTGCAAGCCACTGTGCTTGGCAGATTTTACCAGTTTTTATACTAATGCCCTTTTTCTGTTCCAGAATCCAAACCAGGATACCTAATCACATTTAATAAAATGCACTGAAATTTGTTTTTGATCATGGTAAAAATACCTAACATAAAATTGGTCCTTTTAGCCATTTTTAAGTATACAGTTCTGTGGCATTAAGTACATTTACGCTGTTGTACAACCGTCTCCACCATCCATTGCCAGATCTTTTTCATTTACTCCAACTGAAACTAGTAAAATAAATTTTCACAACAACAAAGAAAACCTGTAGTCCAGAGTAGCTGGAGCCCAGAGAAACACCACCGCACAATTAACTACTAAGCTGTAACAAGACCAGACAGAATATGTAGAAAACATCTAGATTGAGTTAGTGGTAAACCCTCTTAATAAATAAATATTTGGCAATAATAAGCTAAGCAACCTATTTGAGTGAAATCTATAGCCTGAACAAGAAGCTTCAAATAAATGGTTTTTAGAAGACACAATTCTGTGAAAACAATCCAAAAGTAAACAAATCACCAGGAAGAACAAGAGGACTATACTCCTGTTTTCAGAAGAGAACCTAAAAGTGGTCGCTTGACTCACTCCCTGGCAGTTACCTAGCAATGTGCATGGCACCTGAGTGAGTGATGAGACTTACCCAGTCTGGATGTCTTCGGTAGCCCTCTCAAACTCACCAGTGCACCACCTCATGTATTCTGTACCATTAAGCAACTGTCGGAAGACTGCACAGTCAAGCACCTGGTTCTGAGAACAATCCCATAGCATATAAAAAGCTCACATAGCTACTGTTGCAAGTATTTGGCAAAATAAAGAAAGAAGAAGACTCTCTAGATTAGAAACATGCTAGATACTCTCAATCAGTTCTTCTCAGCTGTCCTGTGTCTACAAATCGCTTAGGAATCCTGTTAAAAAAAAAGGTTCTGATTCAGCGGGAGGCTCAAGGTTCTGCTTTTCTAACAAGCTCCCAGGTGATGTTGATGCTGCTGAAGCGACTTCACATTGAACAGCAAGGATATAAAATAGTAGTTCTTAACTTGGCTGCATATTGGAATCACCTAGGAGATTTGGGTCCCATTTCCAGAGAGTCTGATTTAATTAATTAGTTTAGGGTATGTTATGAACTGAATTGTGTTCCCTTCAAATTCATATGTTGAAGCCCCCCTCCCCCATGTGACTGTATTGGAGATGAGGCCTTTAAGGAGGTGATTAAGGCTAAGTGAGGTCATAAGAGTGGCACCTTGATCCAATAGAACTGGTGCCCTTATAAGGAGAGGAAGAGATACCAGAGTTCTCGCTTGCCATGTGAGGACACAGCATAAAACCAGGCCACCCCATAAAACCAGGAGGAGAGACCTCACCAGAACCTGACCACACTGGCACCCTGATCTTGGACTTCCAGCTTCTAGAATTGTGAGAAAATAAATTTCTGTTGTTTAAGCCACCTAGTCTATGGCATTTTGTTATGGCAGTTCAATCTGACTAAGATAAGGCATGGCCTGGACATTGGGGTTTTTAAAAGCTCTTAAGGTGATTCTAATGTGCAGCTAAGGTTTGGGAACCTCTGCTCTAAATAGTAGTTGAACTGAATGCAATGTCAAAGATGCATCACTCACATACCCATGCATCACTCACATACCCATGCATCACTCATACACAAAAGCTACAGAATATGCTTGGAGAAACATCAACCCAATTCACCAGTTAATTACAGGATAGACATGAACACCCTCCTACACAAACAACTTAGTCATATTAATCGAGGACATCAGTGGCTTCCCCAAAACCTGGGAGAGCTTATGTGATGTTTATAAAAGGACAGCGGTCACATTTTCTCTTAGTTCTCTTCAGGAGAAACACTGTGGACAATGTTATTATTTGTATTTTCTTAACCAAGACATATGATCCTTTTTTCTGAGTGGGCATATGGAAAATCCTGTGAAGAATAACCCTTCAGGTATGTTCACCAATTTTTTTTTTTTTTTTGCTTAATTCACAGGAGAATGATAAGAGAGCTATCAAACACTCTTCTCTGATCACACCAAGCAAGGCTGGGCTGCCATAACATGTTATTTAGTGTTCACTTCTAAGCAGCATTCTCAGAGCTGGAGTTCTTGAAATCAACATTGAATTCCATCAGAAAAGAATATATCTACCTTGAAAGACTTTTATAGCAAAATCAAAGGATTAGGGCGAAAACCCATAGTCTTTTTTTGGTCATCTACTGTGTGCTATTGGCCACTAATCACAAAAACATTCCACTGTGAGCTCAGTTTACTTAGGCTCTGCTTCTTCTTGGCTGACCAATAATGCTGCAATTCCTCACGTCTTAGGATCAGGGCACCTAGAAACACACACCTAAGCATTTGACCTGCTAACCAACTGAACTACAGCGTCGCCCCTCATCATGGAACTTTCACTGGGTTGCTGTAAAGATTAAGTCTGAATCTTCAATGGAAAAGGGCTTTAGAAAAGGATTCAGTACTCGGTGAACAAGACCACAGCATGATGATTAGGTCATGAGAATGTTTGAGGGTGCTGAAATGGTTGGAATGAGTAAGCTTTAGGTTGGTTCAACTGTCCTAACCACCACTTCTTTCCCAGATGCAGATAATCAAGAAATGATCATGAAAATATCTAACAATTTCCTAAGGTTCACTCTTTCGCTTGTTAGCCCCAGGGACTCATCCAAAAAAGAGCCAGATCAGGTGGCCACAGGGCTAGGCTTGACCCAAGGAAAAGAGATTTCTCTTTTCAGACACCATTCAGATGTTCTCTTACATTAGCAGAGACTAAAAAGATATTCCCGAGGGACCAGTCATGTGCTACAAAAGGCAGGCCTTCACAAATTCTCTTGCAAACAACAACTTGGCAGAAGTAGGGTTTTCTGCTTTAACTGGTGAGAGAAGTTTGCTGGGGGTAAAATCACAGAGGAAAACACTTCATCAGTACATGTGACAAGACAAACGTCTTTCATGAACTTTCCCACCTAGTTTAAAAGACTATTTTAACAGAAGGGTGCGTGCTTGTGTGCACACAAACAAAAAGGTCAGTCCGATAACATTCCCAATGACTTTATCCAAGAAGTCTTCTTCACCACTCTGCAGTTTGATCCTCCTTCCCTTCAGATGCTTCCAACAGAAGGCTCACTGCTGTGAGATATTTTTGTCACTGATTAGCTCAATTAAATGGTGCACTGAGCAGAGGGAGCACCATGTTATTGTCAGCATTTACAGGAATCACATGGAAGGAACTCTGGGTCTAGTAGGTAAGGCTGAAAAGCTAAATATGCTTAAACCTCCTCCTACGTATTCCCCCAAAGCTGTGACGTATTGGCAAGTATCTTAGCATTTAGCAAAGCAAAAGCTCGAGATTGCTAAGCCTGGAGTGAAAGTGGTAATCTGCCCCAGCCACACTGAGACGATGGAGGATTGCCTATCAAATAAACTTTTGTGGTCATCTGCACTTGAGCCACCTCGAAAGAGGGTACAGACTCCATATTTCGATATGCAGGTGGCAGCAGTGAGCAAGCCTTACACCCTGTCCTCAAAGGGTGCATATTTTAGCAGAGGAAACAATGACTTTGGCTACTGTCAGTCTGGATCCAGTGTAGGTCCCAGTGACCTGGAAGAAGGAATTCAAGCTCTACGGCCTAATATAGTTCTGAGATGCAACTCAAATGAATTCTGAATTTCTTAGCAAGCAAAAAGCTGGCAGATGATCTGAGAATTGATAGGTTAGTGTACCCTTTTGACAGAGGCTTAAACCAACATTTCAATAGACTGTATAGAAGTGGCCAAGAGGGAGATAAATGTGTCAGAACCAAGCTACTGATATCTCTATTCCTTTTTCCTCTCACTTTCCATGGCCCTGATTACTTGGGTTCCTCTGAACTACTGGAGGAAAATGATTCTTTTCTCCAGTATCTCAAAAGAGGCCTGGGACTGCTAATTGCTCCATCTCCATTTTCTTTATCTCTTTCATGTATGATAGAGTCAGATCTGGGTTGGAATTTCAGTGATTTTACTTACTATCTGTGTGATCTTGGGCAGATAACCTGTCTGTGTCTGTTTTATTATCTTCAATATGCGATTAACAATAGCATCTACTTGGGAGGGTTATTATAAGGATTACATGAGATAATCCATTTATATCAGTTAAAGTTCTTGGCTGCAAGCAACAGAAGTCAACTCTGAATATATTAAGCCAAAAACAGATTTACTGGAAAGAGCAGGAGTGGTCAAACTTTATCTGCTAAGAGTCCAATAGTAAATATTATAGGCTTTGTGGACAATACTGTCTCTGTTACAGCTACTTAACTCTATCATTGTAGCACAAAAGCAGCTAGAGGCAATAAGTAAACAAATGGATGTGGCTGTGTTCTAACAAAACTTTATTTAGAAAAAGAGGTGATGGGTCAGATTTATGGTTTGCCAATCTATGATATAGACTTCCAGAACAGATGAAAAGGTGAAGGAGACTTTTGAAGCTACATAGCAGGAGCAATCTGGCCAGGGTATCATAATCACAGCCGCTGACTACTACTGTGCTTGAACTCTGGCTCATGATCTTAGCTTCAGTTGCTCCACAGAGAAAGTGTCCTATTAGTCCAGCCTAGGACCTATGACCACTTACTATCTACACAGGGACAGGAAGGGGGGTATCTGAACTCCTTTGGCTTCCGCAGTGAGAGGTGGGCCCCAACTCACATCAAGACTCATACAATGAGGGATTCTTTTCAACTAGCAAAGGCATTTTCCTGCTGAGTGATTAAAAAATGACAAATATTCACTATACCTCGTAAAGTTCTTGACATAGGGCCTTGCATATGGAAAACTCTTGGTGATAATGATGATGATGCTTATTAATATTAGAGCACTAGTACAATGCCTGATCCATGTGGACACTCGATAGGTTCTAGTCTGTTCCTCTGTTCCTCCCTTTTCCCCTTTCCCTTGTGGACTTTCCCACAACTCACCTCTCACCCCTCACTATTGAGAGGCAGCATGGCACAGTGCTCACAGGCATAGATTCTGGAGACTGCTCAGGTTTGAATCCTTACTCTGATCCTTCCTAGCCTGTGACCTTGGGCAAGCTGCTTTATCTCTGTTTCCTGTTTATAAAATGGAACGATGTTAATAAGAGCACTTATTTCACAGAGATGATGATGAGGATTAACAGCATCAATTGATATAAAGCACTTAGAACAACGCCTAGTGCATAAGTGTTTACTATTTTTATTCTCTCTCTTCTCATAACCTTTCTACTCTCACCATATCAACACCCCAATCTGTGTCTCCTATCCAATTATTCTCCCTAGCTTTATCCCCACATTTCCCCCTGCCCTCAGACCATGTCTGCTGGGGTGCTGGGCTGTCATCTGAACCAGTTAATAATTACCCTTCCCCCACCACCCCCAACTTGAGGCCTCAGAGTTGCCATTGATTCTCTTCCCTCCCTTCTCCCTTCATCCACTATTGATCATTGAGATCTGCCTATGCTTCCTTTGAAATACCATTTGTATCTGTCCTCTCTTTTCTATTTACATAGCATTTGCATTTCTGGCATGAGGTTTTGAAATAGCCTATTAACTTGTTTCCCTGCTTCTACTTTTTGTCCACCTGCCCCCCACTGCCACCAATTCATTTTGCACACTACCAGATTCAACTTCCTAAAAGATTAAAGAGTATGTACCACGAAGCTACTCAAAAGCCTTCTGTGCCTTTCTCCACCCAGAGAAACTTAAACTGGGGTACAAGAATGGGCTTCAGGAGGTCCATAGCCCACTCCTTTCCTTGAAATTAACTATACGAAGAAAATGTTAAGCATCTGTGCATACATTTCTGAGGAGAGGAGAGGATATGTAGCTTCCATCAGATTCTTAAAGGGGTCTGTGGTCCCCAAAATGTTTAACAGATGCTCTAAAGCAGTGGTATCCAGAGTAGGGGTACAGATACCCCAGGGGGAATACAAGATGGTTTTCTGGGGTATGAGAAGAAACTATCAGAACTATTTTGTTCATTGTATTACATCATCCTGTATGATTTTGTGTATGTTTTATAATGTACTAATATATTAGTATAAGTATACAGTATATGAATATACATATATTGAGGGTGTGTTATTTTTCTTATATGTGTGTATGATCAAAAAGGTTTTGAGGATACTGCTACAAAAGATCAAATAAATATTCCTTTGCACTTCACTCTGTGGTCTGAAGCTATTTTTTCTACCCTTACTCTTTCATGTGAACTTCCACATATATAATGGGCTCATTCCCACCTGTGGACTTTGGTTTATGTGCTTCTCTTTGCACAGACTGCCCTCTCCCTTCTTCTCTGCATATTAAAATGATATCTGTTTTTCAAGGCTCGAGGAAAAATCTCACCTCCACCAAGAAGCCTGTTCTGACTGATCCACCTGCTACACCACTACAAACCTCTCTAACACTCATTGTATTACCTAAGCAGATAGTTCTTAGATATATATGTTGCATGTTTTATTATTGACATATCTTCCACAACTAGAAAGCAAGCTCATTAAAAGAAGACATATCCTCTATAGCAGGGGTTCCCAACCCTGGGGCCACAGACTGGTATCAGTCTGTGGCCTGTTAGGAACTGAGCTGCACAGTGAGAGGTGAGCAGAGGGTGAGTAAGTGAAGCTTCATCTGTATTTACAGCAGCTTCCCATCACAGGAATTATCACCTGAGCTCCACCTCCTGTCAGATCAGCAGCAGCATTAGATTCTCATAAGAGCGCAAACACTACTGTGAACTGCACATGCAAGGGGTCTAGGTTGCATGCTCCTTGTGAGAATCTGATGCCTGATGATCTGTCACTGTCTCTTACCACCCCCACATGGGACCATCTAGTTGCAGGAAAAGCAGCTCAGGACTCTCACTGATTCTACATTATGGTAAGTTGTGTAATTATTTCATTATATATTACAATGTAATAATAATAATAGAAATAAAGCACACAATAAATGTAATGCACTCATATCATCCCGAAACCACCCCACCCCTGGTCTGTGGTAAAATTGTCTTCCATGAAACCAGTCCCTGGTGCCAAAAAGGTTGGAGACCGCTGCTCTATAGGACCTAGTACAGTGCTGGAACAAGTGTTTAGTAGAGACTTCCTGAATAAACTGCTTGGGATACAACAGGATATAGAGTCCTCTCATATTTCTACTAATTATAAGGCTACTGACTGGCAAATGAGGAAACTCATATGAAGCAGGGAATCTTTAGTTATTGCTGATGATCTAGAAACCAGGTGTCAAAGAGTAAAAAGCCTGAGCAAACACAATCCTGTCCAGCCATCCCAGAAAGCTTTATACTTCTAGTCCATTTCCCCAGGGGTTCCAATTTTTGCTGAGACTAATTTATTAAATGTATTTGAGGGGTAAAGCATTAATGACTGATAATGTATTTAATGAGTGTCCCAATCTCAGATAATGACAGCACTCAGATATCTTCATAGGGGTGAAGAATGATTGTCAGGAATAGCTGGGGAGGTCTGCACTTGGGGTTTCCTCATGTCCTTCACATCCACCCCAAAAATGAATAGGGAGAAAAGGAAAAATGGAGGAGCATCAGGATTTTTTTTAACCACACAAAGAGGTGAAATGTCTGTCCGAGGTAAGAGTAAGCACTAGAGCCTCTGTTCTCTCCATTCCTCTCCAGCGCTATCTGCCTTCCACGACATCCACTTCCTCCCTTTCAGGAGTCTGCAGTTGTATAATATACAATCCATGATTAAAATGTCTTCCATTGCAAAGTTCAAGGTAGGTTGCAGTGAAGTGACATGAAGGACACGGAGCTTGAAATACTTCAAAATCCAAATAACTAATCTGAAGCTGGATTTATTGCAATGGGTCAACCCCCCTCAGGCTGTGGAACTGTGCAAACGAAACTCCAGGAACACAGAATGGCATCCCAGTCCCATCTCTGTTCAGCAGGAAGTCTGGAGGATCAGAGAAAGCAAAACAGCTGGCCAAGTTGGGAAACTATAAATTTCTAAACAATTTCCAATTCGCTTTAATGTAGCTGTTCTCTATAGAGTACTGCCTTTTACTTCAAGTCTTTTTGGTGGTAGTAAAGGAGCTCTGAAAGCTGGAGGCAAAGATTAAGACCCCCAACAAGTTTCTGAGAAGCCGAGTGAGAAAACGTTTCTCGGTGTTTAAAACTTCCCTCCACTACAAAGTGGCGGATGAGCATCGGGCAAACATCCTGAGATGAACTCTTTATTTATCTCAATTCCTCTTGGCCAAAGTCTATGAAATAATTAATTCTAGCCCCCTTGTCATCACTTAGATGATCTAGAGAAGTTCATGGACATTGATGACAAGGCTGTCAACCTCTCCCTAAAGCACCATTCCTTTGTGTGCATAGGCTCCCCTTCAAATCTGCTCAATCTCGGGAGGACAGGGCCCTTTGTCTCGAAAATCCCTCCCTCCACAATACAATCAGGGCTTAAGTGACTCCCTGGGCCTGTAGAACCAGTCACAATGCCCCATGCTTCCTGCCCTGAGAGCCCAGAATTCTGAGAGCCCAGAATTCATGACCGTGCAGATAAATGAATTATACACTTGGCCAGAGATTAAGCCTGGTCCTTTGTACAGCAACCTCTGAGGTCTGGGGGAAGATTTGACCTGTCAGGATCTGTGTTCATTCTGCCTTGATGAGAGGCAGAGCAAAGCAGTCCTGGCTGTACAATCCCACACCCTGGGGTGTGATAATCAGCAAATTGCAGACAAGGAATTGGCTATTGCCTGATTCTCATTGTCCGGGGCCTAGGCTGAACTGTTCAGTGGCTGGCAGGCTGTTTTTTTGACTCCAGATGGTGAACCCATCTCTTGCCAGGCAAACCAAGAAATAAGAGCCTTCTGAGCTGAGGTGCTAGCCAGAAACGGGTCACAGGGGAGTTTCAAGGGGCCAAATGCACAGAGCTAAGTCTAACTCAGGATTCCACATGCGGACTGAACTTTGTTTCCTTGGCTTTAAACCCAAAGATTTAGATATAGATGGGAGAATGAAAACATCTTTTGAACAGGAAAAACACAAAAATTGCTATCAATCAAACTGATTCCCTAATATGTCAATCAAACTGATTCCCTAATGTATCAACCAAGTAGCCTGCAAATGTGAGTCATTTGAAACCAAACATCATCAGATTTCCAGAGACCTTTGCAAGCCAGATGTGAGCTGTCTGTTGTCTGATTGTCTTGGCTAACTCCTTCTCTCTCTCTCATGTCTCTGCCTAAATGTCTCTTCCTCAGAGAGGCCTAAACTGTTTCCCCAATCTACATCAGATCCCCTTGTTATAATCTCTAATCGTATATGTTAACTTCTTTCATAGTACTTACCATAATTTTAAATTATTCATATTTGCTCATCTGTTCAACAAATATTTATTATACATTTACTGCTTCTGTAGATACAACAGTGAATGAAATAGACAAAATTCCCTACCCTTAAGTAGCTTACATTATAGGAGGAGAGACAGATAAACAAAAGTAATGTTATAGAGTAAATAAAGGCACAAACATAAATTTCCATGCCAAACATATTTTGCAACAAGTTTTATGCTGGTCAATATATATTCTACAGTGTATGGTTATGACGAATTATGTTTCTTTTTCTTTTTCTACTTGCCTTTTTTGAAAGTTTTGTTTTTAATTGGCACATAATAATTGTGCATATTTATGGGGTACAGTGTGATGTTTCAATCATGTATACATTATTTAATGATCAAATTAGGGTACTTAGCATATCCATCCCCTCCAACACTTGTCATTTCTTTTTGGTAAGAGCATTCAAAATCCTTTTTTCTAGCTATTTTGAAATATACAATACACTGTTGTTAACTGTAGTCACCCTACTATGCAATAGAAGACAAGAACTTTTTCCTCCTATCTAACTATAAGTTTATACCCATTGACCAACCATTGTCCTTCTCCCCTTCTCCCTACTCTCCCTAGACTCTGGTAATCACTATTTTACCCTCTACTTCTACAAGATCAACTTATTTAGACTCTATATATGAGTGAGTTCATGTGGTATTTACCCTTCTGTGCTTGGCTTATTTCACTTAACATAATGTCCTCTAGGTTCATCCATGTTGTCACAAATAACAGAATTTCATTCTTTTTTATGGCTGAATAATATTCTGTTGTGTACATATACCACATTTTAAAAATTCATTTAACCTTTGATGAACAATTAGATTGATTCTATATGTCGGGTATTGTAAATAGTGCTGCAACAAACATGGAAGTGCAGATATATCTCTTCAACATACTGATTTCATTTCCCTTACATATACACCCAGTAGTAAGATTGTGATAAACAAGTCCTCCATCAAAGAAAAGCTCAGGACCTGATAGTGTCACTGCTGAGTTCTACCATTTAAAGAACTAATACCAATTCTTCTCAAACTATTCCAAATAGTTAATGGAAGGAATTCTTCCAAACTGTTCCTACAAGGCCAGCATTACCCTGATATTAAAACCAGACAATGACACAATAAAAAAGAAAACTACAGGCCAACATTCCTGATGTACATAGATGCAAAAATCCTCAGCAAAATACTAGCAAACAACATCCAACAGCACATAAAAAGATCATTCACCATGATCAAGTGGGATTCTTCCCAGGGATGCAAGGATGGTTCAACATATACAAATGAATCAATGTGATAAACCACATTAATAGAATGATGGACAAAACCATGTGATCATGTCAATAGATGCAGAAAAAGCATTTGATAACATCCATTCATAAAAATAAACGTGAACAAATTAGGTATAGAAGGAATGTACCTCAACACAGTAAAGGCCATATATGACAAACCCACAGCTAGCATAATGCTGAATGAAAAAAAGTTGAAAGCTTTCCCTTAAAAATCTGGAACAAGACAAGGATACCCACTTGTGATTAGCACTTCTGTTCAACATAGTACTGGAACTCCTAGTCAAAGCAATTAGGCAAGAAAAAGAAACAAAGAGCATCCAAATTGGAAAGGAGGAAGTCAAATTATCCCTATTTGCAAATGAAATGATTTTATATAAAAAAACCATAGAGACTCCACTATGAAACTCTAAGAACTAATAAATGAATTAAGCAAAGTTGTAGGACACAAAAATCTATCTTTTTAAAAATTATTGTTCAGATAAATCTGATCTTAACCCATAATAACAAAGTGGTCATCAACAAAGGAAATACTCAGTTTTATAGATACTCCCACTGTCTGTTAAATCAACAAAACATGTTCACATTACATTATGTTTATACCTTTATATATTTACCTCTCTAAATTGTGATTGTTAATATCCTGGTCTTCTTCTATCACCATGTAATGAGCTGCTTGAGGGCAGGGACTACGTCTTATTCATCTTTGTATCCATACAGCCCAGTTAGGTGTTCAAGAAATATTTGAGGAATATTTGTTGAAATGAGAATCCTAGAGCCCTGTGTAGGTACTGATACCACTTGGTGATTTGCATGTAAAAGCCCAGGAACCAAGTAAGAATAAAGGATGCATCCAGCCCAGTGGAGTCCAGGACAGGATGGAACATATCCATAACCCCTAGTTCTTTCCTAAGTGCATATGGCACTGTCTTGATTCACAAGCCTTTGGGAATTTTATTCTAGGATTTGTGGGTTCCTATGGCCCCCATCTGTCAGATAGCCCATTACTTTATTAAGGCATTTGTTAGAGATTACAGTGAATCTTTCATATAATGGGACCTCTTGGAGAATAGACCGTGCAAGTTTACAGAATTGTTTGGTTCACTGAGGCCTAAGGGGAAAACTTTTATTGATGAAAATCTTTCTAAACTGTCAGACACAACCTTCCTGCCTCACAAGGTACAGTCAAGTGGAGATGACAGAAAATCTTTCTTTGCTATTTGAGGACTAGCTGTGTCGCCAAGTTATTTTCCAGTAGATCATTTTCCATTGTCTGAGACTGCAGGTATAAGAGGTATAGGAGGGAGACTAAATGACTGAGGATCCCTGGACACTACCTGGAGGCTGCTTTTTTTTTCCTGGCTTATATCCCTGATCTTTTCTTAGATCATTTTCCTATGGTATATGATTCCTCCTAAAAGAGGAATGCCACAAACATTCCAGATAGCAAAGGTTCTAGCCTATCAGGATTTTACTGAGCATGTCGGTGGCATACCTGTAATCCTATGGGCACACTTAATTTAAGAGAAATTACTTTCATTCTACAATCTTCTTCCATAAGGTGGCAGAAACAGGGTTTCAACAAAAGCACTTCTAGACAGTTGCAGTTGACATCAGGGAATTCTTGTAGTTCACTTTGTTTTTGTTTTTTGTTTTTTGTTTTTTTTTTGGTTCACTTTGAATCAACACACTCCTAGTCCCAAACAACTTGACAGGTTGATTTGCTAAAATGCAAGTAGGAATAATGAGTTGCTGCCTAGGGAAGAAAAAGTGAAATCAATCAATTGTACATGTTAAATGCACATTAATTTGAGGCTGGAATGTCCATTTTATATGGCTCACACACTTATCTAAATCTTGCATCAATAGATGTGGTGATACCAGTAGGCACTCTAAATATACCTGCTTGTATTAGTTTTGCTTATCTTGGGGGAATTGTGTGGAATGGAATAGGGGTCAGAGGTGAGTACATGCCAGGAATGTGGTGGCTGGGGTGGAGGTATGGGAGTAGGTGAGGAGAGGAGAAGTTAGGTTTGGAGAAACCGCTAGTGGAGTAAAACATTTTATTTACTTAACCTTATCTGGGCAAATCCTAACTTCTTAACTATAGTGATCTTAAAAAAGTAACAATGGAAAATGGTGCCTCAGGGAAAAAGTGAACTCTGCCCAAGTTTTGTATAAACTCTTCTCTAGATCTGCCAGGAAAGCTTTCCAAAAGTTGGAAGCCTTAAGAAGGCTCTACCCCTCTTGAGAGCAAATATACAAAGAACCCCCAGTGTTAGTTTTGCTGATTGCTCAAGCCACTCTGAGTCCCACAGGGGGCAAAAGAAAAAAAAAAAAAAAGGAAAGGCATCCTCAAATGGAAGAGGGGGGCTACTTCCTGAAGAGAGCTTTCTCCAAAGTTCTGCTCTGATAGCCTGCTGTTTGAATTGGACCAAGGAGAGAGGCTACATTATCTAGAAGAGTCTGTGTTAGTGCTCCACACTTTAGTAACTTTAAAACGTAAAGCAGCATTTCTCAAAGGGAAGGTCAGGATGACCTTGGGGGCTGAAGGAACTTGTGTGTATGAGAGAAAGATGGTTCAATAAAGGGACTCAGTGGCAAAATATACTTTTCCCTTGCCTGCCCAAGGTCTGCCACAAAAAATGCAGCATTCAGAGGCTCATTTTTCCTCCTCATTCTTCTCTTTTCTTTCCCCTAATTTTGTTTAGAGCCAAGTTCTGTACGTACCCTGAATCTGTTTTTCAGTCCTCTGTTGTCACTGGTTCTGCCAACCTCACCCTGTTAACAAACTCTGACTCTTTGCTTGCCCATGTTCATTTTTCACATTTCCACCTAATGATCTAGCAGCCAGCACATTTGGACTCTCTTTCAACTCCAAGCTCTTATGACAATAATCAACCACAGCCAAAACATCTGTGCTATAACAACATATACCTTCACAGAACATACAAAATTAAGTTGAATGATCAAGGCTTCATAGAAAATTAAGTATCTTCAGCATTAGAGATACAGCTGCCATGGAGTCATCATAAGGCAGGAGGAGGGAGGAGTGGGGCATTTCTTCAAGAGGTGGTATGTAAAGTATACTAGCCAGGGAGACAGGAGACCTAGTCTCAGCTCTACCACCAACTTTCTGTGATCATAAGCAAGTCCCTTTTCTGGATCTCAGTTTCCTTATTTGAAAAAAGAAGAATTATATAGTGAAATCAGAACTTTTGCAAAGAGGAATATACAAACCACACGGGTAAATCTATTGTATTCTAATTTTATTGTATGTATTTTATTTTACATTAGCAAAACACTGGTTTTCCATTCCCAGTTTCATTCTGAAATAAATTTATTCAGGTAAACCTGAGAACCAACCTAAAGAAAAGCATTTATTAAAATAATAAATACTACATATAGCAAGAGTTATGCACATTTTGACTTGGATTTGGTGAATGATGGGCTTAAATGTTTCTTACTGGCTCTAGCATCCTGAGTCAATGAAATAATAACTAACACTTTACAGCATTTATTATGTGTCAGGCAAGTGCCAGTGTTCTAAGCACTTCATGTATATTAAATCATGCAATCTTCACAACCTTATGAGGTAGGGATCATTGTTATCTCTATTTTATAGATGAGGCAACTGAGATATAGAGGGGCTAGGAACTTGCCTAAGGTCACACACCTTAAGAGTCAGAGCCAGGATTTGAACTTGGGCTAATTGAATCTAGAGGACACACTCTTTAACAGCCATACCAGTACTTTTCAAAGTGTGGTTCCTGGACCAGGAGCATCAGCATCATTTGGGAGCTTGTTAAAAATGTAAATTATCAGGTACTCACCCCGAGACCTACTGAATCACAAACTCTGGAGGTGGAGTCTAATAATCTTTGTTTTCCAAGCCCAGCAGGTGATTCAGATTTGAGTTTCTTATTCAAATTTGAGTGTATACTAGACTATACTGCACTGTACTACACTATACTGAACCAATGGCAGCAAGTGTGGAATGAGAGGAAAGTAATTTGGATGTCAAATTGAGGTAGAGTGAAGGTTTATGCAAGACTGAAGAAGCATGGATACATCTAATAGCAGAAAGGAGGAAGGCAGTTTAAGATTATGGAAACACAAGAGGGGAAGAAAGTAGTTTGGAGGTCCCAAAGGAAAATGAGGATGGTTATCTCTCAAAGAACTGGAAAAGGCAAAGAAAGATGAACCAAGGCAAGAAGTTGAGGGTTTTAATTTTTTACCTGTATGACAAAACATGAGTAATAGCTTTTAGTGATGGTAGAGGTTTTAAGGAAAGAGGAACTGACCGGGTTTTGAGGAAAGAGATGGTTGATTCAAACAAACTTTGCTGTGAGCCACAACATTGACATGGGTGAAATAATATTTACTTGTAATACTTAAGTTAGAGTAGCAGCTGGAGATTATGATGTTCCAGTGAACCAAGCCCAGTGATTATTAGGGTTTTGTAGCAGTCACGCTTGGATCTCCTGCTTTAGGGAGCATATTTGATCCATGCACTTAGTTGCTGACCCCTTGAGTCCATCACTGCACTTGAGCCAAGGCCACGTGTCCAGTGGGCATTTCTCAGCTAATGACTGTGCATGGTAAGAATAGTAAGGTAGACCCATTACTGTGAGACAGAAAACTCCTCTGATCACTGATTCTGGCTTCAGAACTCTATTGGCCTGGCTGAAACTTTCTTAGAACTGTGCTCCAATCTGAGACTCTGCTTGTCCAATCCTCTTTCCTTCCTTCTCTCCTCCACAGAGGTTGGACCTGCCCTGTGGTTGGATAAGTCACACCTCCTCTGGCTCCCTTCCTTTTTTTCTCTCAAAGTCACCTTCCCCCGGAAGATCTCTTGCATATTTAATACGATCTTGGAAGCTGCTCTACAGAGGTACCAAACTAATAAAAGGTTCTTCCCCAATCATGCTTTGCTGTATGAGTGAAGATGTTTACTCTGGAAATATTTCATGGTTGGATGATTTGAGGTTAAGAGTAACGTGTGGGTAATGAGGTAAAGAAGGATAGAAGTGAGGGATAAGATACCTTAAGTTTTGAATAGTCAAAAGGTTTTTGATTCCATATGAAAATAGGGAAGGGAATGGCAGCAAGATCGAGAAAGAATAATGTTTGTCAGAAGTTGAAGGGGCTAATGTTGGCAGTCAGACTTTCCTTTTTATGAGTGTACACTTATAATGCTCTTCAGGAGGGACCTCCCCCAAGCTAAAAACACCTCTGGGAGAAATAACATTTTAGGAGCCAATAGCTTAAAGGAGATGATCTGCAAAACAGAAGACAGCTTGTTAAGGATGAACTCTGGGGCCTGACTAAAGGAGGAGCTGAGATGATATGAAAAAAACAAACTTTTACAACTTTACCTTTTACACTTTGGCTCTGGTGGAGAGGACACTCACACCCTCTTTTCTGTCAAAGAAACCTGGGTGTCTTACCCACTTCTTCCTAGACCTCAGGATATGGCAAAAGACAAGCCAGTCTTGTAATGAAAACTAGAGGTATAAGTCACTTAGCTAAAGAGTGAGTCTTCCAGTGGAAACTGGGGGATCAGGCCTATCTTACTAATGACTTTGGAAAAGCTGAGCTGCTTCAAGCACATTGAAATTTAGTTTACTTAAAGGATTATAAGGAACCAACTGCAAAAACAAGATTGGAATCTTTAAGACACAACAAATAGTTAAAAGGAAATAAAAAGGAGGGAAGGTAAACTACCTGAATACAACTTGATCTTCAGTGGGAATGTTCAGCAGCAGGGGAAACCTTAGGGTATAAACATGTGTTCTAAACAGAGGCACTGAATATTTGTTTAGAAACAGATGCACCTGCAAATTAAATGATAATGCCATTAACCACAATTATATTCCTCTCCTGAGTGTCCATTTGTAGCAATTATAGTATTTAATAAATAATAATGGTATTTCTCACTTTAGAAATCACTTAACATTTCAAAACTTTAGGTCATAAAAAACAACTTAAAGAACTGGTAACCAAGACTCCTATGTTCCCACTGTTGCCTCTGACTGGAATAGGAGGATTCTCTCCTCTCTATTGAAACTGTGATGGCTAAACTGTGTTAGATATTGCCTGACAGTGATATCAATGTTAGTACACTTAATAAACACAATTTCGGAATAAGAATAGTCCCTATTGAAGGCATAGACCATAAGTAAGAGGAGTAAATTATTAGGTGGAGAACAACACATTAACAGAGGCAAACATCCAGAAATTTGCTCATTATAATAATGGAAACTGCATTTGTTAATCAGAGCTACACATTCCAGCAGATCCTGATAAGCAGCTCCTCTTTCAGTCAGACCCCACAGTTAATCCCATCGTTTAAATTAATGGGCTGCTATTTCTTTCTTCTAATCAGGTGGCACTGGACACAGATGCCTGGAAAACATGTAAGTCTAACTTATGGGAAAATCCACCAAATAATCTATTTGGATATGACCATCCCACAAATAAATAGTTTATCATAGTTTAATAGCCAGGCCTGTCTAGCCTCAATGGTCCAGGCAAGCAGACATCATTTCCAGTAAACTTAAAAGTGATTATAATCATCTACCAAACATCTAATGTACAAGTACTACTACATGGTGGGCTCAAGGCAGTGTCTTGCGGGATTCTCTCCGAGTTAGGAGGCCAGAATCTAGTCCCACTTTTTGCCACCAACTGTCTGTGTAACCATGGACAATTCCCCATTATTCTTTAAGCCTTGCTCTTCTCATCTATAAAATAAGAGGATTAAGGTTGAGTGCTCTCTAAGGTCCCTTTCAGCTCTAGGACTGTATGTATTTTATTGTGTTTTTATCTCTTACAAATTGATCACAACCACCTGCAAAGATTAGAGAGGGAAAATAACTTTAATCTTAAATGTTGTAATTTAAATGCCCTAGCTGCTTGATGTTAGCTGCCTAAAATGCTGTGTTAAGAATTCTGAGGCTACGTCCAAACTCAGCAGGAAAGAATGCCAAAGACAAATGAAGAGGTGAGAAATGACAATTTTCGTGCGATGGATTTACCATTCCAGATATAGATACTATCACTTGGGAACTGAATCATACTAATTAGAAGCCTCCATTCTAACCAGTTTATGGAGCTAAAGTTTAGTATTTTTTTTTTCGGATGCACTAAAACTTATCATGAGTGTCGTATGCTCTCTAAAAACTATGACAGAAAAGTCTCGACTAGATAAGAAATGCTTATAATTATTTAGCTATAATACTAATATTAACTAATAATAATACTAATTATTTTCTATATTATTACAATTATTATAAATTTGAAAGCAGAAAAGTCAAGTCCAGAAACAGCATCTATCTACTGGTCCATAGCTGATTTTCAACTCAATGAGTTGCATAATGAGGACCTGTCACTGTTTTTAAGTCAGACAGTTTAATAACTCTCTGCCATCAATGCTATGGGAAATAGATCAACAAACTATTAAATGGAAAAGAAACATTTTGCAAATTAAGTGAATGATATGGTTTGGCTCTGTGTCCCCACCCAAATCTCATATTGTAGCTCCAATAATTCCCTCGTGCTGTGGGAGGGACCCAGTGGGAGATAATTGAATCATGGGGGCGGGTCTTCCCCATGGTGTTCTTGTGATAGTGAATAAGCCTCACGACATCTGATGGTTTTAAAACAGGAGTTTCCCTGCACAAGCTTTGTCTTTCTCTTGTCTGCCACCATGTGAGATGTGCCTTTTTCCTTCCGCCATGATTGTGAGGCCTCCCAGCCACAAGGAACTGTGAATCCAATAAACCTCTTTCTTTTGTAAACTGCCCAGTCTTTATCAGCAGCATGAAAATGGACTAATGCAGTAAACAAGTTCTTTTTTGTTTGAAAAATGTTTAATGTGGGATGATTGAAGTTGATTCTGTGGAATCTGCTGTGTATGTCTTGGAATGCCCTATGGTGATACTGTTTTCCTAATTTAACATAATGTGGCTAGAAGCATATTAACAGTTTTCAGATAGAAAAAAAGGAAAATTAGTTCAATGACTTGCCACCCCTTTCCACTTTTTAGTGGAATAAATAAAAACTCAGGAGTTGTGCATTTTGAAAACCTCAAGGCATCTACAATATTTGACTGTATCCTACCTTCCACATTGGAGAAAAAGGATTCCCACTGAGCAGTATTTTTCAACTACCCCTTTAATCATCCCCAAATTAGAAGACATCATTGGCACAGACAATGGCCTTCTTCAAGGAGCTGGCCAGCACGATTGCTAATCATTTAGCATGGTGCTGCCCTATATGGTAGCCACTAGTTGTGCATAGCTATTAAATTTGAATTAATAAAATAAAATGAAATTTCAATTTCTCAGCCACATTAGCCACATTTTAAATGCTCAATAGCTACATATGGCTAGAGGCTACTGTATTGCACACCATAAATGTAGAATATTTCCTTATTGCAGAAAGTTCTATTGGATGTTACTGCCCTAGAAAGCATAAGTATTATACCTGGAGTGGGTAGGGGTTCCAAGATGGTTTAGAGAAAGCTGCCATGAAGGCTCATCTCTGGAAGAAGTCTTAAAAATTTGAATTCATCTCTCTCATTTTATAGATGAGGAAAATGGGGCTCAGAGAAGGTCACATAGCTAATTTCCAGTAGAGTTGGAACTAGAATCCAGCTTTCCTGCTTCTGTGGCCCCTGCTCATTCCATGATCCTGGTTATATACATAGAGCATTTTCCTAGTTACTCTACTATCCCACAGTCACCTCTCACCAGTATCAGTAGCTCTAAACCATTGGCCAGATGTTTTCATCATCTCCCACAACACACTTGTATTTCAGAGAGAAAATATCAGGAGGACACTGGATCAAGAGGAGGCAGGGGAGGAGTATGTAATTATGCAAGTAAATACCTAGCTCCAGAATTAAGAGTAAACATTCCATCTGATCTATAAATATTTAACCAAAGTCATACATCTGGGCCCCAAGGAAGCAGGTTTGTTCTTGGCATTTACAATTAAAATGGATTAATCCTCTGACACAATGTTAATACTAACCTTTCTTAACTATAAACATGTCCCAGGATACTCTGCAGTGAGTGTAAATGTATAGGAACACATTAGTCACTGGATAACCAACTCTTGGCAAAAACACAATGGTTTATTCTTATAACATGTGGTATTGCATCAGCAAGGGATTTGTTGGGTCCTGTTTTCCATGGGGGTAAAGGAAATGATCTTGTTTACAAGGCTGGTGAGGCTGTCTTCTGGAGGTTCAGCTGCTGGGTCTCATTTGGATGAGTCCAAGGCTGGATTCAAAATTTCTCATGGCAGTTCTAAGATGGTATATTTTCTTTGGCTGCCATTCCTTCCACTACTGTGAACCAGGTGCTAATGTAAGACATTGGGGCTACAGAGATGAACAGGCCCTAGTTCACTGTCCTCCCATTGCTCCTTAGGATTGACCCTTGAATTCTTGCATTAACATGAAGAGTTGGTCCTCTCAACCTCAGGCTGTATTTGTGAGGTCCTCCAAGACAGTCATGGCTCTTCCTTCCTGAGAGTATTGGAGGGACTTAATGTGTTATTTCTGTTTATATTTAGAAACAATAATCTGAAGAGGGAATGTTTAAACCAAATACATTAATCACTAATGGTGGAAATTCAAGCATAAGTGAAAAAACTGGGTGTAATTTTTTAAAAATGCATTTTGAAGAAGAAGGAGAGTCCTGCTGAACTCTACCAGTCTCACCACTTCATGACCATCCATGCAAGGCTGATTGTCTGAGGTTGTCTGGCTGTCTTACACGACTAATGTGAGGCAAATAAACATACAGGCAAAGCTTCTAAGAGAAAGAAATTATATCTTTGCCAGTTGCTTCAAAAGAGACCAGTAGGACCAATCACGGATTGGTGGTTAAGATGTCTATTTGCCCCTACTAATTCATAGTTGATGGGCCTTGCAAGATTCCAAGTTTAAATACAACTTTGTCTTTACAAAGCCTCTGTCTCTTAAGACCATCAGTTGTCCTACATTTCATTTGATTATTTTTTTAAAAATAAACAAACCCTCATCAAAAACCTTTCTTTAGACTAGTAGAAGATATTGGAATCTACATTTCACAAACATTAAGATACATTCCATAACCATTTGTTTAAAAGCATGGGTGAGTGATTGCAGCCAATGTTTACTAAGTCCAGGATAATTCATGAGACCACCACAAACATCATGAATGACAGATTCTGGTTGTAAACAAGGTTCAGGGAACAGAAGCAGTTCTACCATCTAATATCAAGCTGAAGCTACTAGACTAACTCAGGGACTAAATCTATAGAAAAAGAACAATAAAATCTTTCTGATGAGGTCCTCAAATGAGATTCCTGTGCTCCACTTCTTAGACCAGATTCTCAGTTTTACCTACACATTCGAATCATCCAGATTCCACCCTAGAGATTCCAATTTAATTGATGAACTTAGGCATTGGTGTTTTAAAAAAGTTTCCAAGGGGATACCAATGTACAGTTAGGGTTGAAAACTTTTGTCCTAGAGTACAAGGTTCTGCTCAAAGTTCTCATTCATTTGAGGCATTGAGAATAGCTTAGGACCGTGGTTCCCATCAACATCTTCCTGTGTGGTTTTAAAAAATACAGATTCTTGTATTCTACCCCCATACTTCCAAATTAGAATTTTTAGGAGTTGGTCCCAGGAATCCACAATTTTACAAGCTCCTCACATAATTCTTATGAAGCCATCCTGGCAGGTCCTGATTGGAAGAAATGCATTTGGTAACTACTGAATTAAGTCATCTGTATGTCTACAACTGTGCACAGCAGTGGCTCTCAACCTTTGTTGCTCCAATGCCTGATTGCTTGAATCTCACCTCCAGATAATTTAATTTAATTAGTTTGGGGATAGATCCCAGGTATCAATATTTTTAAATAGCTCTCAGTAATTCTATGTGCAATTAGGTTTGGGAGCCACTGGCTTGGTGCAAGGATGGATAAAAGGTAGCCTGTTTGCTGACCCTCCGTGTTTTCATGTCCATGGCAGACATCAATAATCAATCCCTATAGTGTCCATATGTGGCCTCATAATTCTTCTCACTATATTGTCCTAGGCAGCCACTCCCATGCATTGAGTGGGCATACAACTACTATTTGCTATCTTTATCTTCGATCCAGTCTGGCAGAAAGTTAATGACTTCTAGAGAGTCCTTCCTGGGTTTTGTTTCTAGGGATAGTACTTAAATATCGAGATTATTGTCTGCCAGGACACTGTTCTGAAGTAGGAGAAGGTAAAAGCCAGAGGTGGGTGCAATAGAGAGATCTATCATCTAGCTACCTCTACTACCCAGGGAAGCACTTTCAGTCCCAGCTTCTGTTAAAAGTAGAAAGCTTTATGCAGAGTAATTTATCTACTGTATACATATTGGGTTAACAGAGGACCTCTGTAAGACCTCCTAACACCAAGTGTACAGGAAAGGCCAAACATGAAAGGAGTTCACTTAATGTTTACCTCAAATCCCTGATGGGATCCTCTATGTTCTTGTTTGTATATCCCAATCTATTTTCCATAAACATTCTACCTTATAGAAGCCTGTCTTATCATGGACTAATACCGAGTTCACTGAACCTTTCTCCTAGGCCATGGTATGCAGGAGAGCACTTGAGCTTCAGAATTAAACTTGTCTCTTGCTGTGCTACTTCCTGCTTCGGAGGAGAAGAGCCAAGTGAGCCAGAAGTTTCAGCAGTTTCTTCTGTACTTGATAATTAATATGGTATGTGGGGAAAGAAGAAAGAACATGGTTTTTTTCTTCTAAAAAAGGGCTTCTTTCCCTGGGGCCTGTTGTTTCAACAAGTGCAGAACAAAGAACTGCAGGGAGACAGAGTTTTTGCCTCTTGGTAACCTACAAAGAAGCATCTTTAAAGGCAACAGATCGTAATTCTAATAGGACTGGAGAGGTAAGTGCACATTAAGCATGCCAAGGATCCTGAAGTCTGCAAATGAGGAAAACTCTGTGAGGAACAAGCAGCCTAGAATTAAGGGAAAGAGCATGGGCTTTGGAGGCAGAATATGTTGAATCACTCCATCACTTACTAGCTGTGTGACACTGAGCAAATTACTTAACCTCTCTTAACCTCAGCTTTCTTATCTACAAAATAGGGGATTACAATAGTACCTTCCTCATAGGCTAGAAGAAAGGATTAAATTAGGCAATGTCTTTCTATAAAACTTCTTAGATCAGTACCTGGCAAACAAACAGTAACCATCAGTGGTAGTTGATATTATTATTTGAGAGGTCCCTATACTGCTTTGACATCCCATTCAAAATCCATATTAGCCTTCTTCAAAAGATGATTCCTGGACATTCAGCATCAGAATGGTCTGGGGGGGGCTTGTTAAAATGCAGATTCTGGATCTAAAGAATCATAATTGGGTTTGGGTTTGAAAATCAGGCATTCTAGTTGGAGGAGAGTGACAGCAAACAATTTAAAAACTTGTGACTAAAAGACTATTAATTCATTGATTCATTCACCTATTCAATTTTTTTTTGACAAACATGGAACTTATATCTAGAGGAAGACAAAAACTCTAAATAATTACAAGTTATTAAGTACTACAAATAAATGCCTGGGGCTGCAAAGATGCATGGTGCTAAGGGATTATGTGTCTGAGGGAGGCTAGTATCTAAGGAGGTCTAATACAAGGGTAACTTTTACAGTAAGTCATATTCAAGTTGTGAACTGTTGGGTGAGGAAGCCAAGTGGAGAGGGTAGAGGTGGGAGTGGACAAAGAAACAGTTGATGAAACACTATTTCAGGAAGACGAAATAGTGTGTTCAAGGTCCAGAGGATAAAGAGAACATGGCAATGTTTGAAGATATCAGAATGGCTGCTGAGGATAGAGAGAGAGATAATGGCACGGGATGAAGTTGGAAGAGAAAGACAGGGCTACCAGATCATGAAGACCTAGAGTGCTATGATGAAGAGTTTGGACTTTATCCTGAAGGAAGTGGGAAACCACTGAAGGGATATCTGGTCAGGAAAATGTCAAAATGCAGATGACATACATAAAAAAAACAGAAAAAAACAACACAGTAAATAATAAGGGATATTAATGCATGACTCAGAACTATATGTACTATAGAGGCAAAGGTGAGCAGCTAGGGCTGGGGAGGGCATCCTTGGAGGCAGACATAAGCTGGATTTGATAACTGGGAGAGACTTCGGTTTGATGAGGTGGTTTATTTTGAATGGAAGAAAATATATGAGTGCAGTGGAAAGCTTAAAGTGAACTTGGCTTAAAATGAACCTTGGGAAAATAGAGCATGAGGGAAGAGTGCTTCCTTTTCCTTGGTGGAAATATCTGTTTTGCTGCTATTTTGATGTTGGAAGACTGTGCTGACAGAATTTCAGAAAATCACTTGGTGGGATGGGGAAATAGGTGAAAGAGCAGATGCCAGAGTCACAATCACAGGCAAACTGAGGGAAAGGACTAAAGGAAGAATGGAGCTAGTAATGCTTAAATCTTCTGTTTTACAAAAGATCAAAAAACCCCCAAACACTGCAGGTGTTCCTCAGTCCTGAAATATAAAGGTATTGCGGCTATTTTCACTATTATCTTTCCTGAAATATAAAGGTATTCAGGCTATTTTCACTATTATCTTTCTCATTTCAAAACGTGTACTTGGGCAAAACCTGAAAGCTCAATAAAGACATGCCCTATGTCTATGCTGTTCACTAATGGTAATTTGTTCATTGGTGGTAATTTGTTATATGCTATAAATAGCATATAATATGTAAGTATAGAATTCTGAAACAGAATATATTTAAGCATTACTATAAACAGCATATAACAATAATTTGCTGAAGCATTTAGCATATTGCCTGGCAAATGGTACGGACTTAATGAACATGGTGCTACTAAGATTAGACCCAGATATTAGTGTAAATCCTATGTTTAGGGCATGTGAAAGCATGAAGAGCCTAGATATCCTGTGAGTACATTTGGAATAGGGATTTAGGGATAGGATTTTTTGTCATCAACTTGACTCAACCTCTGTATTAGCTTCCTATTGCTGCTATAACAAATTATCACAAACCTGGGCTTAAAACCAGAAAAAAGAAATTTATTTATTATCTTACTATTCTTTAGGTCACAAGTCTGAAATGGATGTCACTGGGCTAAAGTCAAGCTGTTGGCAGAATGGCATTTCTTTTTGGAGGCCCTAGGGGGAAATCCATTCCTTTGTATTTTCTAGCTTCTAGGGCCTGCCTGTATTCCTTGACTTGTGGCCTCTTCCTCCATTTTCAAAGCCAGCACCATCAGGGTAAGTCTTTGTCACCTAACACCATTCTGACACACTGTCTTCAGCTTACCTCCTCCACTTATAAGCACGCTTGTGATTACATTGGGACCATCCAGATGATCCAGGATAATCTCCTCAACTCAAGTTTATCTGATTAGCAACCTTAATTCCATCTGCAACCTTAATTGCCCCCTGCCAATAACATGATATATCTCCAGGTTCTGGGGATTAGGAATGTGGACATCTTTGAGAAGGGGAAGCATTATTCTGCCTACCACAAGCTCCAATCCATAAATCGGTAAATACATTCTACTGGACTGTGCTCCCTTCTTGTAAGCCCACAGCATGTAAAGTACTTAACATAGAACATTGACTATACAGTAGAAGCTTTCTTGAATAGCCCTTAGAATAAGTGATAATTTGTTAAAGTGAGGAATCATATAAAACAATACAGACACACATGTACATACATACACACATGTACATACATACACACATGTATATACATACATAAAACATTTTATTTCAACCTAAAACACACAAAGGTACATTCATTCACCACTCTGGTGATGTGTTGTAAGGCCAAGGCCTTTTCTTTGAGCGTGAGGCCACACCCTGGGATTTCACAGACTCTTTTTCACATAAGTTACATTCCTAATGCATCACATTTGATTTCCACTTTCAGTTTTGTTTTATTTTTAACAATATGGCAGTTTTCAAAAGCAACTTTTCTTTAGTAAGTCTTTCCAAAGCATTGAACTTAGTTTTCATGAAAATAATAGTTCTCTTTTTATACTCATATTTCACAAATTTACATTAAATTACCTACTTGTAATAACGAGTACAACTGCCATAAATGGGCTTGGCAAAAACACAGCTAACTTTTGGTAAGTGATCAACTTGTTGTGTGGAAGCAGAAATATAAGTGTTCACCAGAAGTAACCTACCTGCCCATGAGCTTCCATTGTGCCCTGAGCATTGGCCAGTGTATATTCCAATAGGAAGGAAAAACATCGACTTACTCCATAAAGGAAGTTAAGCAGAGGCCAGGGAGGAGGGCTTTTACTGTATTTAAAATAGTTCATTTAAAAAGGAACAATCAATAGATGCCATAGTCTGAATTTACTATTGTAATCAATTCTTTCTTGAAATTGCCCCCAAATGTGCATCAGCTAATATTAATAATGACTAATATTTATTTACTGCTATGTGTTCAGCACTGTGCCAAGCACTTTATAAACACTGTTTTATTAATCCTCACAACAACCATATGAGGGAGGATGTATTATGCCCATTTTGTATATGAGACAGCTAAGACTTAGAGTTTAGAAATTTGCCAAATGGCACATATCAATAGAGATTCAGGCCCAGGTACTCTAGAGCCCACAACTGTGCCAATACTATGTTGCCAACCATCAGGCAAAACAGTCATGAGTCATAGCACGTGGTGTCACACTGCCAGCTGCCTCCTTGCTTCCTCTCCACAATCCAATGATAGATTGTTCCAAAGCAGGGGCAAGAATATCCATGGCAGTGCCCTTAGTCAGACTTCTTTGCTTCCTCATCTCCTCTGACATGGTAGTTGTACAGCTCTTTCTCCCGAGCAATGAGCCAGCACGACATTTGAGGGCCAAACGCAGACATTGTTTGAATTTATTGAGGTTCTTTATCAGCAGCAGCTATTTTTTCTCCAGCAGCAACTTTTTTTACAATCTTATCCCTATTTATTTTCCCTCTGGATTTAGCTGTCATCTCTGAAGGCTTAAGGACAATGATCATTCTTTCTTGGTTCTACCATCATAGAGGCCACTTGCTTATCTTCTGCCTCCAGAAATCACTGCAAGTAATCTGTCTTCCAGTCTTCCATAGAAGTATGGGGGAAAGAGAACATCAGAACTCAGCCTCCTTGCTGTGGCTGAGCCACATTACCCCTTAGAATCAAAAGAGATTAGGCAGAACCTCACTGAAATGGTAGAGCTGGCCAGCCATATCATTCAGTAGCTGCAAGTTGTGCTGCAGACAAAAAAAAAATAATAGATCAGGAAAGCAAACTGTGCCAATGAAAAGGAAGGGACTTTCGGAGCCTGCACTCATGAGGACATTTGTCTAGAAGGTTCGTGAGAGCAAAGCACACTGTCAGTGCAGATCAGCTGGAAACCTAGAGGAGGTAAATTTAAGATCCAATGATATTTTCTACCTGTAGGATGCTGGAGGCCAGATTTAAGAGTGCAAATGTACTGAAAACCAGAGGCATAGAGTTGCCATGGAGACTCACACCTGAAAAAATCTCACAGATAATGACTTGAGATCTCAGAGATACTAGCTCAAATCTTTTCAAGCTAGATTTGAGCAACTCGGTCTAAAATTTGATTCAGACCAGACTGGGCAGGATGGGGCAGATTCACAATTCAAGGGCCGTTGAAGGAACTCTACAAAGGCAGTCAGGGAAGGGCTAACAGAAAACTAGCTCAGACCTATTAATATTTAAGTGAAGCTCAGTGTCAGTAATAAGCATGTTGACACATTTCAGATGATTACAATACTCCCATTCTTCAAAGAACTATAGTATTTTGGGGTTTGAGGCCATTCTGGTTCAATTATCATGTGACGTTTGGATTTTCTTTTAAAAATCAATTTTTATTAAAAATAGAGAGACTGGTATGTGTGTTTCAGGGGTGGAAGAATTTGTGTTTTAGTAGGGGAACTTTAA
The DNA here is from genome assembly GCF_028858775.2 of Pan troglodytes. Classification (NCBI taxonomy): domain Eukaryota; kingdom Metazoa; phylum Chordata; class Mammalia; order Primates; family Hominidae; genus Pan; species Pan troglodytes. Next base: position 105,759,916 of record NC_072421.2, read on the forward strand.
CCAACCCCCACCTCAAACAGGTCCAAATGGAAGAGTAGGTGACAACTATGAAGGAGGCAAATGGGCCAAACCCCAGGGACATAAGATAAAAAGAAAAAAGGAGCAGACCACAAGGAGTCATCCTTGGAGTTGTCCTTTGGAGCCATGGGCCTTTAACTAGTTGATACAGCCTCTTATGGAATCTTGGAATTCAGTGTGGCAAAAAGCAGAGAAGTCCTGAGAGTAGGGTTTGCATTCCAGCACTGTCCAAATTTTCTGTGTTACCTTGAACAAATAATTTCAGCTTTCTGAGTCTCAGGTTTCTCATCTGTAAAATGGAAACTGTCATACCTGCCCCTTCTACGTGTGGCAAATTGCATTACTGCCCCCAATTCTTTGCCCCCTACTCTATCCATGTCATTTGGCTCATTCCTTCCATAAAAGAGGTGGAGTATATTTCCCATTCATTGACTCTGGGTTCAATCATGTAACTTGCTTTAGCAGATAGGATGATATGGAAGAAAACAGTGAGCCAGTTACAAGCCTATGCCTTAAGAGGCATTCTATGTTTTTGTTTGCTCTTGCATGTCAGCTGTAACCATGAACAGAATCTGCCGAGGCTAGCCCACTGGTCCTAGGAAGAGAAGGAGGAACACATGCAGCAGAGCCACTCCCAGCCTAGATCAGGTAACCTGGACTAATGACTGAGCCCAGTCCAGACTGACTGATGCCCAGCAAACCCGCAGACTGGTGAGAAGTAATTGTCTGAAGCCACTGGGTTTTGGAGTGGGTTGTTACATGGTGACAGCTAATTGATACATTAACTCATAGAGGTGGTATGAATCTTAAATGTGTTAAAGAATGAGTCCTTTTTCAAATTTTCAAACCTTTTTTCAAAGGTTTACACAAAAAACTGTACAAATTATTGTTCTAAGAGTGGGTAAGTAACTTAAAGGCCTGGAATGCTAAAGTAAAGTAGAATTAGTTCATATTTGGTTGCTGTAGGTTTTAATTGAAAGAGTTCCCTTTCAATTAAAATTAGGGGCACTAAGTCCCGAGGATCCATCCCAATGACCTCATCTCAAAGCTGTGGTTGCCCATGAGTTCCTGTTAAGGCACTTGAGAAAAGGCAACGCGGCTTAGAGCAAAAGGAGATAGTAAGGATGGTTTAATGAGAAGACTTTCAGACCTCTTCAGACGATGGAGCAGGATGCCAACAGCTCTTTACTCTGCTTATTCAAATACTTGTTCTATTCATTAAATCAGCCATAAAATTTGTCAGCGTTGGTGGAGTCTTGTGGGCTGTGGCCGGCAAGTTTGCTGGGCAATAATTCTGCCAGCTCTCTTCCAAGCAACTATTTCTGAGAGCTCCAAAAGCTAAACACAGGAAAACCACACCAGCCACAAGCTTCATTAACCAATAAACTCTTGATGGAAAGCAGGATCTCACACCATTGTTTGTGGTACAAGACTCCCCCAAGGGAGAGGGACAGTGGTACTTAAAAATCCCATTGGGCTGACTAAAGATGATCCTATGCTTCACAATTTACTTCAAAATTTGTGTCAGGCCAGTATTTCCACTGATAAAATAAATATCAGAAAGGATATTTAGAAAATCTTGGCAAGAAAAGTATAAGTAAATATGAGTGCAGGCAGGGGTATTTTAAGAAATAATATTAAATGGATTCAGTCAGTTGAAGAGTAAATAATTTACAGTCCTAAGGATTCAGGGCAGACTCAGCCATAAAAGGGAGGGAGGAACAACCATCTGCTGCTCCAGGTATGAGTGACCAGCTTACATGTCACATGCCAAGGCCTGAACCCCAGCCAAAAACACAAATCATAACCAGATATGGACCTAGAAAGTTCTACCTTGGGGGTCTATAAAGGGAAAAAAATCATACTCTATTGGCGGTTGTGATTGTTCTCACTTCATGCAATAGTCCAAAGGAAGTTCTCTCTTTTACAGTGAGGGAGAAAGAAGCAAACTACTTTTAACTACTATATTTACACCATGTTTCTCTTGTGAAATCCATTCCTCATCCAGCTACCCTGGGCAAGAGAGAGTCTACAGTGGATGTATTTCCTGTATTATCCAGCTGCCTTCGGGTATACACAATAACATCTGAAAGCTAATTAACCAGTTTACCCTTCCTCTAACCAAAATGCCAAAATCAAATTCCTTATTACCTTTGTACCAAGCCCAAGTGCAACCCCTGTCATCTTTCACTCCCATATCCAATAGGTCTTTCACATTTGCTTTTTTTTCAGGTCCATCTCCAGATCTGTCCTGCCCCTCTCTGTTTCCATTGCTCTGCCCTAGTCTAGGCTCTGTTCCCTCATGATTTGCTTACTGTAACAGCCTATAAACTTCCTGGCCTCTAGGTTTTCTCTAACTTTTCTTTATATTGCACTCAGGTCATCTTGCTGAGCTACTGTTTAGAAAAATCAGTTCGTTCTCATTCTTTTAAAGGAATATGAATGACTCTTGGTTTCCTATGGCATCAAAGCCTCTGTGTAGCAGCCTTATTACTCGAACTTCACTCACTGTGTCAACCCACTTCAGGCTGGTACCTAGAACTCTGATTCTCACTTTTGAGACTTTACTCAAACCACTTCCTTTGCTTAAAATGTTCCTTGAGACCTCCTCAACAATCCTGTCACTCCATGTATGCATAGCCAGCCTCAAATTTCTATCTCCCCATGAAAATTCTCTTCATAATAAAAATGAGATGAGTGGAAATTTAATTAAAACCAAGCAATCAACCAACAAAACAAACAACAACAACAACAAAAGCGAGATAAGCAGTAGGATTCCCAGTCTTCTTACTGTTTGGTTATCAGTGGCTTCTCCAGAAATGCTTTTTTTTTTTTAACCCATCTCTCATTTTTTATTTCAGTAGGACAACTTTAATTCGAGATAGCACTCTCTACTTCTATCTGCCAATGGTTATCAACCTCAGCTTTGCATTAGAGTCATCTGGGGAGATTTAAAATACCAGATTCCCAGGTTGTATCTCAGAATAATTAAAGTAAAATATCTACGAGTAGTGATTTCTAGGTGTCTGTATTTTATTTTATATATACTTTTTACTTTCTTTTTTATTTATTTTTATTATTATTATACTTTAAGTTCTAGGGTACATGTGCACAACTTACAGGTTTGTTACATATGTATACATGTGCCATGTTGGTGTGCTGCACCCACTAACTCGTCATTTACATTAGGTATATCTCCTAATGCTATCCCTCCCCGCTCCCTCCACCCCACGACAGGCCCCGGTGTGTGACGTTCCCCATCCTGTGTCCAAGTGTTCTCAACCCCATCGAAAAGTGGGCGAAGGATATGAACAGACACTTCTCAAAAGAAGACATTTATGCAGCCAACAGACACACGAAAAAATGCTCATCATCACTGGCCATCAGAGAAATGCAAATCAAAACCACAATGAGATACTATCTCACACCAGTTAGAATGGCGATCATTAAAAAGTCAGGAAACAACAGGTGCTGGAGAGGATGTGGAGAAACAGGAACACTTTTACACTGTTGGTGGGACTGTAAACTAGTTCAACCATTGTGGAAGTCAGTGTGGCGATTCCTCAGGGATCTAGAACTAGAAATACCATTTGACTCAGCCATCCCATTACTGGGTATATACCCAAAGGATTATAAATCATGCTACTATAAAGACACATGCACACGTATGTTTATTGCAGCACTACTCACAATAGCAAAGACCTGGAACCAACCCAAATGTCCATCAATGATAGACTGGATTAAGAAAATATGGTACATATACACCATGGAATACTATGCAGCCATAAAAAAGGATGAGTTCATGTCCTTTGTAGGGACATGGATGAAGCTGGTATCTGTATTTTAAAAGTGTTTCTAGGTGATTCCAAGGCTGAGTACCACGGATCCAGATGATCTCTATAATCTCCTGCCATGTTTTCTCACGTGTCCCACATTTTACTGCTGTTTCAAATCTCAGCTTCAATTGTTCCATTCCTTTACTCAAAATCTTTCAATGGCATGGAGATATGCATGCTAATATTAAGTGGGAACACATAGGTTAGAGAAAGATAGAGTATGTTTATATACAATTTTTTTCATGTGTACTAGTTTTCTATGGCTGCGTAACAGATTTCCATGAACTTAGCAGCTTAAAACAACACAAATTTATTGTCACAGTTTCCATGAACAGGAAGTGTGAACATGTTTTAGCTGGGCCCTCTGCTTAGGAACTCTCACTGTCCTGAAATGTAGGTTTTATTATTAATTAGGTATGATGAGGTCTACAGAGCAAGAGATAAGTGCCACTGAAAAGCTGTTTTGTTGCTCACAGTTAAGAGGAGGGAGCTTGCCATGCTACATGGGGCTATATGGGGAAGCACCAGGGTCAGTCAGGAGGCAGAAGTGAGGAGAAAGCATGGCCCAGAGCCTTTATTGTGGTTTCCATGGGAAAGGCAAGGCAGGATAAGCATGTTTTGGATTGGCTAGCTTGAATGATTTCAGTGGGTCTTGGGTATAAGGATGGTCTCTAGTTTCCTGGTTACTGGCTCTGCGATGATCAGGGCAGAAGAATATTGCCTTCTGGTATGTAAGAACCAGACGCAGGAGGTGGTTCAGAGTGTGGGCTCTGGGTTAGTTGGCTTACATATGAAATACATGGTCTTAGGCAAGTTATTTGCTGTCTCTAAGATACAGCTAGCCGTGGAGAATCTCTTCCCATTCAGTGAAGCTCCAGAGGCCAGAGCATCAGGAATACAGAAAATAAGAAAATATAGTTAATACACTCAACTGGCTAAAATTGTAGTATCAGCCAGGACTGTGACCCAAGCTCATTGGTTGTTCGAAAAATTAAGTTCCATGTGGTTTTAGGACCAGGGTCCTTGTTTTCTTGTTGGCTGCCTGTTGGGAGTGAGTCTTAGTTCCTAGAAGCTACTCTCAGGTCCCAGCCACATGGCCCTCTCACAGCATGAAGATTTTTCTTCAAAGCCAGCTGGACATTTTTCTATAATATAATCATGGGAATGACTATTCTAGCACCTTTGCCATGTAACATAACTTGATCAGGAGAGCAATATCCCATCATATTCACAGGTCCCACCCACACTCAAGAGGAGGGAATTATACAGGGCATATAAGCGGGGGTGGGAGTCTTAGAATCCTGTCTTCCATAGCACAGAATTATTTTATATTAATATATTTTAATAAGAAAGAAATCTAGGGGTATATATGTTAGGATGTTAACACTAATCATCCCTGCTTTCAAGTGGTATTCTATTTTGAAATTTTATAGTTTTTATTCTATAAAGCACTTGTATTACTTGGGAGGAAAGGAAGAAAAATAGAAATGAAGGAATGGAAGAAAAGGTAAATAAGGAAGAAAGGAAGAACCTTCTATTGCTTCCAAAACTAAGCATAGTTCATTCTATCAAAACAGTTTCTCCATAAGATACTTTCAACTATGTTCAAGGAATTATCTACCAATACCTCCTTCAAGCAATCCTATATTCAAGACAAGCCAAGTACCCTGGCCCATATTTATCCTGTGTTTTCCTATCTGTATGGCACACTCAAATTACTCCACTGCTTCGTTTCTGTTAAAATCCTATGCATCCCACAAAGCCCATTGCTCTATCCTGTATGAGTTCATTCTTGATTCCACCAGCCATGAGGTGTTTCCTCTTGCTTTTGAAATCCCTGAGCAATAGAGTATAGAGGTTAAGCTCCCAAATTCTAGAGTCATATTACCTAGTTTATATTCTTGGCTCTTGCCACATTCTAACTGGGCAATTGGGGTAAACTGCTTAACCTTTAATAAATCAGGATCACTGCTCAAAGGAGATAAAGCAATTGAAAGAAGAGGGGATGCAATTTATAATCTAAGAGGGAATTAGCAGAGTACAAACACTGGAATTGAAGTCTCCAAGGTAGAAACCCAAATGAAAGCACATATGCCTTCAGGAGGAAATCAATCGTGTGGGACTGAGATTGGCATACGGGTGCACATGAGTAGAGCTTTGAAGTTCAAGCCCAAAATGTAACCTTTGCCTTGGAAAATTCCCCAGCCAAAGTCACAGACACTAAACAGGAAGCACATAACTCTATGAAAGCAGGCAATGCCATCCATGATGTCTTCCAGGCCATTTCTCTAAAACAGAAGGTTCCTCCTGTTTAGATCTCTTTGTAGCAATGTATACAAATGTTAGTTCCAAGTGAGGAAATTTCATTCGTGATTTCTCAAGAATGGAATTTATCCAAGAAAAACAACCATCCCTTATGACAATTATCTTCCTCATTTATGCCAGTCGGATTATGAGAGGCAAAGCAAAGAATTGTATTTTCCAGACCTATGCCTTAAACAAGCCATAATACCACATCTTCTTTTTAGCACTTTGTTCTGGCACAGTAGGGCACAGACCTTGCCAAAGCATGCCAAGCTCTCTGGCAAGTTAAGGCTGTTCCTTGATCCCACCAACTGACATGAAATTGACATTTAGCTGGTAAACCAGGTAAACTTTGGACCTGGATTCTGATTCACAGATTCTCATTGTCTTTGCTTATAGAATAATTGGGAGCCACAAAGCTAGAAGATAGGCACTTTATGTTCCAAAGAAATAGTTATAGTATTAAGTTCTACCATTTATTTAGCACCTACTATGTGCCAGATACTTTGCATGTGTGATCTAAATTAATCCTCACAACAACTCTACCAGCTAGGTACTCTTATCCCCTGTGAAAGATGAGGACATTTGAGGGCAGCAAAATGGAAGGCTAAACTACATCCCTTACTGATCTCTCCCTTTTTTTGACCTCCTAGAGTAATGCAGACCTGAGCACCTGGCTCAGGATAACCAAAGGCAACTTCTTCCTGCTCCTAAGGCAGGTGGCTCTTCCTAAGGCAGCAGGCCACTCTGCCATTTTAAAGGTGTTTGCTGCTTGGCTGCTAGGTGGCATGGGGAAGTGGATCACTAGAATCAGGATACTGAGGATTTCAGCCTTTAATTAGCTATGTACCTCAAACATTCCCTTACTTTCTGGGTCTCTGTTTCTTCATCTGTATCATGAGAAAGCTGGACTAGATTAATAACATGGAAATTTTTGAAAGCAATGGAACCTTTGTCCAAACAAAATCTTACAGAATTTCAAAGAAGTACCACTGGTTGAAAGGTATAGAGGCGAAGATGGCCGAATAGGAACAGCTCCGGTCTACAGCTCCCAGCGTGAGCGATGCAGAAGACGGGTGATTTCTGCATTTCCATCTGAGGTACCAGGTTCATCTCACTAGGGAGTGCCAGACAGTGGGCGCAGGACAGTGGGTGCACGAGCCGAAGCAGGGCGAGGCATTGCCTCACTCGGGAAGCGTAAGGGGTCAGGGAGTTCCCTTTCCTAGCCAAAGAAAGGGGTGACAGACGGCACCTGGAAAATCGGGTCACTCCCATCCCAATACTGCGCTTTTCCGATGGGCTTAAAAAATGGCGCACCAGGAGATTATATCCTGCACATGGCTCAGAGGGTCCTACGCCCATGGAGTCTCGCTGATTGCTAGCAGAGCAGTCTGTGATCAAACCGCAAGGCGGCAGCGAGGCTGGGGGATGGGTGCCCACCATTGCCCAGGCTTGCTTAGATAAACAAAGCAGCCCAGAAGCTGGAACTGGGTGGAGCCCACCACAGCTCAAGGAGGCCTGCCTGCCTCTGTAGGCTCCACCTCTGGGGGCAGGGCACAAATAAACAAAAAGACAGCAGTAACCTCTGCAGACTTAAACGTCCCTGTCTGACAGCTTTGAAGAGAGCAGTGGTTCTCCCAGCACGCAGCTGGAGATCTGAGAACGGGCAGACTGCCTCCTCAAGTGGGTCCCTGACCCCTGACCCCCGAGCAGCCTAACTGGAAGGCACCCCCCAGCAGGGGAAGACTGACACCTCACATGGCCGGGTACTCCTCTGAGACAAAACTTCCAGAGGAACGATCAGACAGCAGCATTCGCGGTTCACGAAAATCCGCTGTTCTGCAGCCACCGCTGCTGGTACCCAGGCAAACAGTGTCTGGAGTGGACCTCTAGCAAACTCCAACAGACCTGCAGCTGAGGGTCCTGTCTGTTAGAAGGAAAACTAAGAAACAGAAAGGACATCCACACCAAAAACCCATTTGTACATCACCATCATCAAAGACCAAAAGTAGATAAAACCACAAAGATGGGGAAAAAACAGAGCAGAAAAACTGGAAACTCTAAAAAGCAGAGCGCCTCTCCTCCTCCAAAGGAACGCAGCTCCTCACCAGCAACAGAACAAACAAAGCTGGACGGAGAATGACTTTGACGAGTTGAGAGAAGAAGGCTTCAGACGACGATCAAACTACTCCGAGCTACAGGAGGAAATTCAAACCAAAGGCAAAGAAGTTGAAAACTTTGAAAAAAATTTAGACGAAAGTATAACTAGAATAACCAATACAGAGAAGTGCTTAAAGGAGCTGATGGAGATGAAAGCCAAGGCTCGAGAACTACATGAAGAATGCAGAAGCCTCAGGAGCCGATGCAATCAACTGGAAGAAAGGGTATCAGTGATGGAAGATGAAATGAATGAAATGAAGCAAGAAGGGAAGTTTACAGAAAAAAGAATAAAAAGAAACGAACAAAGCCTCCAAGAAATATGGGACTATGTGAAAAGACCAAATCTATGTCTGATTGGTGTACCTGAAAGTGACGGGGAGAATGGAACCAGTTGGAAAACACTCTGCAGGATATTATCCAGGAGAACTTCCCCAATCTAGCAAGGCAGGCCAACATTCAGATTCAGGAAATACAGAGAATGCCACAAAGATACTCCTTGAGAAGAGCAACTCCAAGACACATAATTGTCAGATTCACCAAAGTTGAAATGAAGGAAAAAATGTTAAGGGCAGCCAGAGAGAAAGGTCGGGTTACCCACAAAGGGAAGCCCATCAGACTAACAGCGGATCTCTCGGCAGAAACTCTGCAAGCCAGAAGAGAGTGGGGGCCAATATTCAACATTCTTAAAGAAAAGAATTTTCAATCCAGAATTTCATATCCAGCCAAACTAAGCTTCATAAGTGAAGGAGAAATAAAATCCTTTACAGACAAGCAAATGCTGAGAGATTTTGTCACCACCAGGCCTGCCCTACAAGAGATCCTGAAGGAAGCACTAAACATGGAAAGGAACAACCGGTACCAGACACTGCAAAAACATGCCAAATTGTAAAGACCATCGAGGCTAGGAAGAAACTGCATCAACTAACGAGCAAAATAACCAGCTAACATCATAATGACAGGATCAAATTCACACATAACAATATTAACCTTAAATGTAAATGGACTAAACGCTCCAATTAAAAGACACAGACTGGCAAATTGGATAAAGAGTCAAGACCCATCAGTGTGCTGTATTCAGGAAACCCATCTCACATGCAGAGACACACATAGGCTCAAAATAAAAGGATGGAGGAAGATCTACCAAGCCAATGGAAAACAAAAAAAGGCAGGGGTTGCAATCCTAGTCTCTGATAAAACACACTTTAAACCAACAAAGATCAAAAGAGACAAAGAAGGCCATTACATAATGGTAAAGGGATCAATTCAACAAGAAGAGCTAACTATCCTAAATATATATGCACCCAATACAGGAGCACCCAGATTCATAAGGCAAGTCCTGAGTGACCTACAAAGAAACTTAGATTCCCACACAATAATAATGGGAGACTTTAACATCCCACTGTCAACACTAGACAGATCAACGAGACAGAAAGTTAATAAGGATACCCAGGAATTGGACTCAGCTCTGCACCAAGTGGACCTGATAGACATCTACAGAATTCTCCACCCCAAATCAACAGAATATACATTTTTTTTCAGCACCACACCACACCTATTCCAAAATTGACCACATAGTTGGAAGTAAAACACTCCTCAGCAAATGTAAAAGATCAGAAATTATAACAAACTATCTCTCAGACCACAGTGCAATCAAACTAGAACTCAGGATTAAGAAACTCAATCAAAACCACACAACTACATGGAAACTGAACTACCTGTTCCTGAATGACTTCTGGGTACATAACGAAATGAAGGCAGAATTAAAGATGTTCTTTGAAACCAACGAGAACAAAGACACAACATACCAGAATCTCTGGGACACATTCAAAGCACTGTGTAGAGGGAAATTTATAGCACTAAATGCCCACAGGAGAAAGCAGGAAAGATCCAAAATTGACACCCTGAGATCTCAATTAAAAGAACTAGAAAAGCAAGAGCAAACACATTCAAAAGCTAGCAGAAGGCAAGAAATAACTAAAATCAGAGCAGAACTGAAGGAAATAGAGACACAAAAAACCCTTCAAAAAATTAACGAATCCAAGAGCTGGTTTTTTGAAAGGATCAACAAAATTGATAGACCGCTAGCAAGACTAATAAAGAAGAAAAGAGAGAAGAATCAAATAGACGCAATAAAAAATGATAAAGGGGATATCACCACCGATCCCACAGAAATACAAACTACCATCAGAGAATACTACAAACACCTCTACGCAAATAAACTAGAAAATCTAGAAGAAATGAATAAACTCCTCGACACATACACCCTCCCAAGACTAAACCAGGAAGAAGTTGAATCTCTGAATAGACCAATAACAGGCTCTGAAAATGTGGCAATAATCAATAGCTTACCGACCAAAAAGAGTCCAGGACCAGATGGATTCACAGCCGAATTCTACCAGAGGTACAAGGAGGAACTGGTACCATTCCTTCTGAAACTATTCCAGTCAATAGAAAAAGAGGGAATCCTCCCTAACTCATTTTATGAGGCCAGCATCATCCTGATACCAAAGCCGGGCAGAGACACAACCAAAAAAGAGAATTTTAGACCAATATCCTTGATGAACATTGATGCAAAAATCCTCAATAAAATACTGGCAAACCGAATCCAGCAGCACATCAAAAAGCTTATCCACCATGATCAAGTGGGCTTCATCCCTGGGATGCAAGGCTGGTTCAACATACACAAATCAATAAATGTAATCCAGCATATAAACAGAACCAAAGACAAAAACCACATGCTTATCTCAACAGATGCAGAAAAGGCCTTTGACAAAATTCAACAACCCTTCAGGCTAAAAACTCTCAATAAATTAGGTGTTGATTGGACGTATCTCAAAATAATAAGAGCTATCTATGACAAACCCACAGCCAATATCATACTGAATGGGCAAAAATTGGAAGCATTCCCTTTGAAAACTGGCACAAGACAGGGATGCCCTCTCTCACCACTCCTATTCAACATAGTGTTGGAAGTTCTGGCCAGGGCAATTAGGCAGGAGAAGGAAATAAAGGGTATTCAATTAGGAAAAGAGGAAGTCAAATTGTCCCTGTTTGCAGATGACATGATTGTATATCTAGAAAACCCCATTGTCTCAGCCCAAAATCTCCTTAAGCTGATAAGCAACTTCAGCAAAGTCTCAGGATACAAAATCAATGTACAAAAATCACAAGCATTCTTATACACCAATAACAGACAAGCAGAGAGCCAAATCATGAGTGAACTCCCATTCACAATTGCTTCAAAGAGAATAAAATACCTAGGAATCCAACTTACAAGGGATGTGAAGGACCTCTTCAAGGAGAACTACAAACCACTGCTCAAGGAAATAAAAGAGGATACAAACAAATGGAAGAACATTCCATGCTCATGGGTAGGAAGAATCAACATCGTGAAAATGGCCATACTGCCCAAGGCAATTTATAAATTCAATGCCATCCCCATCAAGCTACCAATGACTTTCTTCACAGAATTGGAAAAAACTACTTTAAAGTTCATATGGAACTAAAAAAGAGCCTGCATCGCCAAGTCAATCCTAAGCCAAAAGAACAAAGCTGGAGGCATCACGCTACCTGACTTCAAACTATACTACAAGGCTACAGTAACCCAAACAGCATGGTACTGGTACCAAAACAGAGATATAGATCAATGGAACAGAACAGAGCCCTAAGAAATAACGCCGCATGTCTACAACTATCTGATCTTTAACAAACCTGAGAAAAAGAAGCAATGGGGAAAGGATTCCCTATTTAATAAATGGTGCTGGGAAAACTGGTCAGCCATATGTAGAAAGCTGAAACTGGATCCCTTCCTTACACCTTATACAAAAATTAATTTGAGATGGATTAAAGACTGAAACGTTAGACCTAAAACCATAAAAACCCTAGAAGAAAACCTAGGCATTACCATTCAGGACATAGGCATGGGCAAAGACTTCATGTCTAAAACACCAAAAGCAATGGCAACAAAAGCCAAAATTGACAAATGGGATCTAATTAAACTAAAGAGCTTCTGCACAGCAAAAGAAACTACCATCAGAGTGAACAGGCAACCTACAAAATGGGAGAAAATTTTCGCAACCTACTCATCTGACAAAGGGCTAATATCCAGAATCTACAATGAACTCAAACAAATTTACAAGAAAAAAACAACCCCATCAAAAAGTGGGCGAAGGACATGAACAGACACTTCTCAAAAGAAGACATTTATGCAGCCAAAAAACACATGAAAAAGTGCTCTTCATCACTGGCCATCAGAGAAATGCAAATCAAAACCACAATGAGATACCATCTCAAACCAGTTAGAACGGCAATCATTAAAAAGTCAGGAAACAACAGGTGCTGGAGAGGATGTGGAGAAATAGGAACAGTTTTACAGTGTTGGTGGGACTGTAAACTAGTTCAACCATTGTGGAAGTCAGTGTGGCGATTCCTCAGGGATCTAGAACTAGAAATACCATTTGACCCAGCCATCCCATTACTGGGTATATACCCAAAGGACTATAAATCATGCTGCTATAAAGACACATGCAAACGTATGTTTATTGCGGCACTATTCACAATAGCAAAGACTTGGAACCAACCCAAATGTCCAACAATGATAGTCTGGATTAAGAAAATGTGGCACATATACATCATGGAATACTATGCAGCCATAAAAAATGATGAGTTCATGTCCTTTGTAGGGACATGGATGAAATTGGAAATCGTCATTCTCAGTGAACTATCGCAAGAACATAAAACCAAACACCGCATATTCTTACTCATAGGTGGGAATTGAACAATGAGAACACATGGACACAGGAAGGGGAACATCACACTCTGGGGACTGTTGTGGGGTGGGGGGAGGTGGGAGGGATAGCTTTAGGAGATATACCTAATGCTAAATGACGAGTTAATGGGTGCAGCACACCAGCATGGCCCATGTATACATATGTAACTAACCTGCACATTGTGCACATGTACCCTAAAACTTAAAGTATAATAATAATAAAATAAAATAAATAAATAAAAAAAAGAAAGGTATAGAGGCAAGAAGGGCAGATAGTCAGCCTTTGAGGCACTCTGCTGAATCTTAGGGCTTGGTGATCCACAGTTTGGCTAGATGATAACTAAAGGTCCTTTCCAACTCTAACATTTGATGGTTTATAAGATGGACAGTTTACTCTTACAGTTTTGCAGTTTATTTCTCTCTTCCCTAAGCTGGAAATAGAACATCTTTCAAGGCGACAACCATACCATGCCAGTCTTGTATTTCTGCTCCTGTACCTAGCTCAATTCTGTACACTTCTAAGTGTTCAGTAAGTACTTGCTATGTTCCTGTCAGTTCAAATAATGTTTGCCTTAGGGCATCTGTACCTTAAGATGAACATTCTCCTTTGGCCAGAGGGTGATCCCCCTAAGTTTTTTTTTGGGGGGGGGGTTGGCGGCGGGGTTGGGGGGAGTGGAATGAGTCTCAAAGACTATCTTTCTATTCTCTTCAGTACCTAAAGCTGATCATGTGAGATCTGACATCCTTGATTACAGAGAACAGCAGGACACAGTGCTTTACAGCTGGAGCACTTAAGAAAGCCTTTAAAATCTACCATGACAAAGGCATACAAAGTGACAAGAATGTATTAGACATGGTCTTCCAAGAAAAAAAGAGGGCTTGGGAGGAAGGTAGAGCCTCTTTAATAAAAGGTGGGCTGTGGGGGAGGAAGATTGATGGATACTAATTTGCTGTTTGAAAAGATGCTCTGGTGATAGAGGACAACATCTGAAGAAGGGTCACACTTGAGAAATGTGAGCAAGATGATGAAGCCCAAAATACAGAGGCAGAAATAACTGTAATACATTCAGTAGGTTTAGTGTTATATTTATTGATTTGCTAATACTACTCCATTGCTCTGCCTGACTGGCAGAAGACAGACAGCTCTTGTGCTTTAGGTTTAACCCACTGAAAAGAAAGATACAAAACCTAAAAAGCTGAATTATTCTTTTTTATATAATTGGGTGAAACTCTCAAGTTTTTTACTTAAAGACAACTGACACTGCATGTTCTCACTCTTAAGTGGGAGTTGAACAATGAGAACCGTGGACACAGGGAGGGGAACATCACACACCGGGGCCTGTCGGGGGCTGGGGGGCTGGGGGAGGGATAGCATTAGGAGAAATACCTAATGTAGATGATGTGCTGATGGGTGCAGCAAACCACCATGGCACATGTATACCTATGTAACAAACCTGCATGTTCTGCACATGTATTCCAGAACTTAAAGTATAATAAAAAAGAAAAAGAAAAAGACATGATCCAATATAGTAAAGCATGAATACAGGTGACAACATACAGAAACAAAATAAAACAAAACAAAACAAAACATACTACCAAAAAACTCTTTGATTTGCCTCAACTGGAGAAAATCACTATTGGGATCCAGACACTTTACAGATCTGTAGCAAACCAGTTTAAAGAATGTTATGCTTTCCCAATCAATAAAAAAAGTGGTCAGAAAGACAGGCATTCAGCTAGCAAATGTTTGCAATTTACAGTATTAATAGTCATTGGCAGTTCAAGCTTTTACACCAATCTTTTGATAGTCATGATTAAAGAAGGATTACTTAAAATAAATGGAACCGAGTTTTAGTTTTTCGAGTTCATAAAGCATCAAGCTTCAAACGTGCCTCCATGTCTAACAAAGGTTTACTTCTTACTTTCACCTGGAAAATAACTTAGCCTCTCAGTGTCCATTTCCTCTTTATAGAAACACCTGGCCAATCCCACAAGTTATCTTCCCTTTACCTCAACTTTCTACCCCTATCCTTCCTTTTATCCAAACAGCAAGGTCTTACTGAAAACGAAATTGTACCTGACAAACAGCATTTTGTCAAGTCAAAAACCACCTGTTCTTTCCCAAGCGGCCCAGGCTGTATACTCTGGGTCTACTGGGTGCCCAGTGGGAAATCAAATCAGATAGGGCACAGCAGGTCAGTGAGTGTGTTTATTGGGCATATTCTATCATGCCTCTGTGGACAGGTTCACAGTAGGAGAGCCCAAGAGGAAAGAATCTTCCTCTGAAGTCACAATCTGGAGTCCAAATCAGCACTGGAAGTTCTATCCCAATCTCTTCCACCCAAGTATTTCTCTAGATTGTTAGTTGGCTATACTAAAACCCCTGTGAATGTTATACTTCACAATTCACCATTACTTGGTGTAAAGAATAATGATAGTTGTGATGCTAATCATAGAGAAGCAGTGTGATTACAGGATGAGAAAGCTTTTATCGGGGTAAAGTGGAAATGTCACATGGCAATGTCTGAGCGGAGGGTTGTTAAAGCAATCAAAGCCATCAGCAACTGGAAAGCACCCAGGCCTGACTTCCTGCAGATTTTTTTTGGGTCTGAGTTGCTCAAGACAGCACACAGAGCTAGTGCAAAATGCTCTGCAGGAACACTCAGTGAGCCAGCCATGACACTTGGTTTGTATGGCACCTTGCAAAAACTGCCATTTTTCAGCAATACAGTCTTGCCTGATAAAAACAGATCAACTGTATGCCCACCTACCATCTCTTGAGAAGAATGGCATCCACTTTGGCATTATGAGAGCAATAATATACCCAGAAACACTGAAAAGCTGTTAAAAAGGACCAATAAGTTGTAACAGCCAGGTGATTCAAGATTGAGGAATAGCTGTATGGCTAACCAAAAGAAATTCTGGGTAGGAGTGAAGTGGTCCCATAGAAAAGGGTTGTATCTATTATGAGCCAATTTTTTCTCCATCAGGAAGAAGGATCTGGTGTTCTAAAGAATGCAGTGTGGATGCTCCTGTGAATGTTTGTTTCAGCTGCAGGTGTTAGTGACTTTATTAGGAAAGAAAGAAAGTGAGCTCTTTCAGGAGTAGGGTATAAATAGGCTGGGTGACCCTGGTTTCTTGGCAATGATAAACATGTGCATAAGTCAAACAAAATGTTAAGCTCCACCTCTAGCTTGGTGTCACTGATTTGGAAAATGAAGCAACTCTGGCAGTTTGTTTGAGATAAACCCGAAAGTATATAGAAGCGTGGGGGCTGGAATTTAAACAACCACAAACAAGTTTTTAATTTCTAGGTAACAAAAACACCGAGGGGCAGTCTTATTCAAGTTATTTTTAAGCCAGGGATCATAATGCTATTCAAACTGGATCAGGACCTCTTCTGCACTATGAGAAGGCTCTGAACTTGAGATGTGATGGCTAGCTGTTCCCCTATTTCAGTTTTCCCATTCTTCATTAAATGATATAACTCTCACATATTAGCTAGGCACATAGCCACCCAGAATAAAGACTACAATTCTTGATCTCACTTTTAGGTGACTGTGACCCTGGGACTAAGTTCTGAACCATGGGATGTAAGCAAAAGGGATGTCATGAGATATTTCTTTTTTTAGAGACAGAGTCTCAGTCTGTCGCTCAGGCTGTGGTGCAGTGACACAATCATAGTGCACTGCAGCCCTGAGCTCCTGGGCTCAAGTGATCCTCCAGCCTCAGCCTCCCAAGAATCTGGGACTACAGGTGCACATCACCACACCTGGCTAATTTTTAAAATTTTTGTAGAGACAAAGTCTCACTATGTTGCCCAGGCTGGTCTTGAACTCCTGGGCTCAAGTGATCTTCCCATCCAGGTCTCCCAAAACACTGGGATTAAGGTGTGAGCGATCATGTCTGGCTGAGATTTCTAAGCATCTTTAAATGGAGGGGCATACTCCTTTCCCCTAGTCTCTCATGGTGCTGTTGGAAGGAAGATATGATGGCTCAAGCTAGAGCAGCCATTTTGGACCCTGAATTGGAAATCATATGTTGAGAATAGTGGAGAAAGAAGATAGAAGTAGTCTGGGTCCCTGATGATCATGGAGATGCCATTCAAGCCCACAACTACCTACACGGACTCTTACATCATCTCAACATTGAATTTTTCTACTCTAGAAGTTCTATTCGAGTCTTTCATGTCTTGACTTAATATACTCAATTTTTCATCTAGGTTCTTAAAAACACCAAAAGTTATAATAACTGTTTAAACGTCTTTGTCTTGTAATCCTATAA
Organism: Pan troglodytes; assembly: GCF_028858775.2. Lineage (NCBI taxonomy): Eukaryota > Metazoa > Chordata > Mammalia > Primates > Hominidae > Pan > Pan troglodytes. The sequence goes on from NC_072421.2 coordinate 105,777,286, forward strand.
TCTGTGTTATTTCTGGGTCAGTTTTGGTTGGTTGACTTTTCTCATTAGGAGTCCTATTTCCCTGCTCTTTTTGATGCCTGGTCGTTTTTGTTTGTAAGTCAGATGTGAATTTTATCTGGTTGGGTGCTGGATATTTTGTGTTTCTGTAAATACTCCTTGGCTTTGCTCTGTGACACAGTTAACTTACTTGGAAACAGATTCTTTCAAGGCTTGTTTTAAAACTTTATTTGGCATCTCTAGAGCAGCCTTGAGTTTAGGGCTAATTTGGCACTGCTACTGAGGCATGATCCTTTTAGTACTCTGATGCTATGTGAGTTATAAAGTTTTCTATTCTGGCTGGTGGGGCAGGCACTATTTACAGCCCTATATGATCTCTGAGGATTGTTCCTTCTGCTCCTTTTGGGTAGTTCTTTCCCCAGTCTAGGTTAGTTTCCTTACACACATGTGTTGCTCAGTGCTCAACCGGAGGACTCCAAATATCTCCGGAGTTCTCTTTTCATGCAGCTCTCTCTTCTCTAATACTTGTTCTGCAAATTCTACCTGTCTAGGTCTCCCTGGATTCCCAGCTGCATCTCCTCATCTACTGGGCTTTGCCTCAGTTCCCTGTCCTTGTACCACTGCCGGGAAACTCTGTCCAGGTAATAAGCTGGGGTCATCATAGGGCTCACCTTGTTTGTTTCCTGTCTCTCAGGAATCACTGTTCCTTGTGGCCTGGTATCCAATGTCTGAAAACCATTGTTTTCCTTTTGTCTGGTTTTTCACTTGTTTTAGGCATGAGGGTAAGTCCAGCCCCTGTTGCTCCATCTTGGCCAAAAGTGGGAACTTTTATATCAGAGAGAAATAAATGACTGTATTGTTTAATTAACTGTTATTTTGGGTTTTCTGTCATTTGTAGCCAAATATAATCTTAAGCACAGGGTTGATCTTTAATTTATTTAGAACAGTTTCTAATTTTGATATAGAAAAGCTAAGATTTTTAGAGCAGCCAAAGGCTTGAATAGTGCCTAAGTAAGGTCAAATACCTGGATGAAAACGAAAAGCTCTGTCATTTCCCATGAGAAACATAGTACTTAAGCAGCCAAATCAATTCCAGCTGGTGCCAGTTGACAAAAAAAGTACATTTTTTTTGTTTAGTATGATTAATTTCTCATTCATGGAGACAGTAATTCCAATTGGACAGAAATTTATTCAATAACCTTTTTCTGAGCATATACTATAGCCTAGGCACTAGGCTAAGTTCTAGACATAAAGGCGTGTATAGACTGGGGCATAATACTCTACCAGGAGTTCACAATTTAGATATGGAACTCCTTATTTAGATAAGGTCCCTTGTCATGTGAATAGTTCATGAATTTGGCTAAGAAGCTTAGTGCCAGCTTATTTTTAAATAAATCTCTTTTTTTTTCATTTAATTAGGGATAATGCCTTTTCAACCCATGGTTCTGCAGTGAACCAAGTAATTTATACTTTCAGTGTAAAGAAGCTTCTCCTGGAACTGAATATTCACACAAATGATAAGCTTTACTGGTATCATTGCAATGGAGAAATATATTGGGCGCCACCCTAACCAAATGATTACGTTTAACATTACCAATAATTGGAAAAATGACATCATGTTCCTCCTGATGTGAGACACTGAGAAGGACATAACATGGTAGTAAACTAAAAGGTTTAACTGCAATGTATTCATGAGAAATAATCAGACAAATCTAACTGAGAGATATTCTGCAAAACAACTGGCCTGGACTCTTAACAAATGTCAGCATCATAAAAGACAAAAGAATAAAAGTGGGGGTCTGGGGAATTGTTAATGGAGATCAAAGAGGCTGTCAGCTAAATGCAAAGCATAATCTTTGATTGGATTCTGCATTGAAAAAACAAAATTATAAGGACATCATTGGGATAACGGGGAAGTTTGACTACAGACTCTAAACCTGTATATTTTATCAATGTTATATTTTCCAAGAGCAATGAGTATAGTGCGTGTGTGTGTGTGTGTGTGTATGTGTGTGTGTGTGTGTATGTATCAGTGTCTTTGTTCTTAGGAGATTCATGCTTAAGTATTTAGGGGTGAAAATTCAAATATCTGCAACTCACTCTCAAATAGTTTGTAGAAATAAAGAGATGGAGCAAGTGTGGAAAAATATTAACAATTGGTGAATCTAGGTGAAAGGTATATGGGTGTTCTTTGTACTATTCTTGCAACTTTTCTGAAGGTTTGAAAATGTTCAAATTAAAAAGTTGGCAGGAAAACAAAAGGCTTATGCCAAGTTTTTTTTTTTTTTTTTAAACTTCTCTAATTATTGTAGGTGCAAGCTTTGGTGTTCCTAAAAGGTTTCAAGAAGGGCCAGATATAGACTTGCAGGCAGCAACCTCCATTCCTCTGGGCATTCCCTTAAGTTGTCCTACTCTCTGCAATATCCCAGCCCATTGGCCTGCACTCACTTCTCTCTCCCTTTTGCATATATTAAAACCAAGCTCCCTGAATAACGCTCACACTTTAATTCTTATTGAATTTATATAAACTAAGGATAGCAATGGCCTCATGGAATTCTGCTTCCAGTGGTGTGCTGGAACTGGCTTGCACTGGCCTGCATTGGCTGGCACTGGTTTGCAGGAGCGAGTCTCGTCAGTAGTTTGAAATCAGCCATGCTGGAAATACTTACACCATGGATATCTGCAAATGTTACTAATCAGTGTCCCCCTCTCACCCTCTCCCAGAGCCAGTGGTTAAACATTTACCAGAGCATCCCTAACTTTAATCCTTACCCTGTAAGCGATATTCTGCAGACTCTATAATTGTTTTACAATGTTTCTAAAGGATCTTGAAATTCTCAGAAGATTGCTAACAAAATATCTCATGGAAGGCTCCCTGGTGGCCTCTATTTAGTCCAAGAGGAGGCTTTCATTAAACTGAAGATGTAAGTAGGAAGAAGGAAGTTTACTGTAAAAAGAAAAAATGTTCACTGTGCTCTCATCCAAAAAGGCTTTCTACTGAGTGGAATTTAACGAAGTAGAAAAGAGGGCTTGACCAGGAGACAAATGGCCTTGTCACTTGCTGACTGTATAAAATTAAGCAAGGCAAATAACCTCTCTGGGCCACAATTTTCTTGTCTCTAAAATGGGATCATTAATAAAAGTACCTGTCTCACAGAGTTACTATTAAGTGGTGTGGGATTTCCACATCTATGTATTAAAATGTGACATATAATCATCAGAGCTAACGTTTAATGAGTCCTTTGTAGAAGGCAAACATTGTACTAATTTGCTTAGAAATATAATCTCAATTAGACTTTACCATAATTCTATAAATTTGGAATTATTAATACTTCCTTGATCTTAGAATTGAGCCCAAAGCAATGTAGTATGTGCTTAATACTTGTTTATTGTTACTGGTAACTCCTTGTATTTGTGAATAATTAAATTTGGTCTTTGTCATAATCTGGTGAACACGCAAGGTGTTATGTCCTTAACCTAAACCTCAGATTAAATGTCTTGTTAATAAGCAGCACAGCAGAGAGCAGAGCTAAATCCTTTGAACTCTCAGTCCTGTGCTCTGCTACCTGTGTGACTTTGGTCATGACACTACCCATCTCCCAGTTCCAGGGTGCTTTTTAATCTGAAAAAGAAAGAGGTTGAATTTGGAGATCACATAGGGCCTTCCAAATCAGATACATCTTGAGTCTGGGGTGACCAATTCATTCCAGTTTGCCTAGGACATTTCCAGTGTTAGCACATTAAGTCCCATGTCTTGGGAAAGCCCTCAGTCCTGTGCAAACCAGGGTGGCTAGTCACTCTAGTTGGGTCTGCCCTCTCATTCGCAGAATCAACCTAGGCTTCTGTCCAAGAGGACCTACCCAGCTCCATTATCTAGCTCCAGTCACCTCATTTCCTCAGCTCTCATTAGGACCTTATTTACTGATACTTTCTCAGTCTCTTTTGTGGTCTTCTCTTTCTCTGCATGTCCAACAATTTCCCCATAATCCTCTCTGCTGGTGATAAGCACTGACAACATTTTAGTGCATGTCATTTCAACCTTTTTTAAAAATTGGGTGTAGAATAATTATCATTACAAAATTGTGATCATATTGTATAAATACTTGTTTTCCATAATTCTCACTTAACATTATGCCATAAGCATTTTTACAAGTATTAAACATTCTTCCAAGAAACATTACTTTATGTGACCATATGATATTCCACTGTAAGGGATATACCATACTTCTTTATGTAACCATTCTCCTATTGTAAGACATATAGGCTTTTTCTATTTTTTTTTTTTTTACTGTTACAAATAGGGCTCTGATTAGTATCTTCACTTATAAATCTTTCTTACTCCTGTATTTCCTTCAATTAAATTCACAAGAGTAGAATTCCTGGGTTAAAGACTGTGAACATTTTTAATATTATTGATACAAAATGCCAAAAATGCAGAGAGGATTAGCTGAGAAGGGAAATTGCCAGTATTAACTTTAGAGACACATTTGGAAACGCTTTAAACAATATCTGGGTGAATGTGGAGCTTCTTTTTATAAATGGTTCTGTGGTGAGAACTTAGATTACCTTGGAGAGCACTTTAAAGTTAAAATCTAAGAAGGCAAACAAAATTGTTAATGAAATGCTTAGTCAATGTGTATTGTATTGTTTATTGTAGGTGGCATTTTAGATTTAGATGACAAAGATGATATAGCAGAGGCCTCTTTTTGATCATTGTATAGAATATATCTATGCCCAATATAAGGCATACAACTTAATTTTTTATGTAGAATTATTATGCTCCTACTGTAATTGTACCTTTGTTAGTATCACAAACTGTTGGTCATATTTTTAATTTTTTTGATACAGTATCCTTGGTCTGAAACATAATTCCATTTATAGCATTGTTCTTATGGAAGCAATTTTCTTCGAATATCACTTGTAATATTGCATTTACAGTTAAAAAGTAGGCACCACTTATACCACCATTGTCTCCTCCTTCCACTGACCACTAGAGGAGAGAAAACATTCAGCAGTAGCTTACAACGTATTTTCATCTTCCAAAGGGACCAAGGTGGTTTTCGACACATGCTTTCTGTTTAACACTGCCTTCCGCCTTCAGCTATTTCCTGCTGGGACTATTTCTGTAGCATCTAGACTTCATCATTGCAAAATGGGGCCACTTCTTAGAAAGATTGTTATCATTTCCTTTATTAGGAGTTTATGAAGCTCTTTAAGAGTGAAAGGGTCATCTTCTCCCGCTTGTTGCGTTTTCTCTTCTAGATGAAGGGAAAGAGATAAGAACTTTAAAGGTAGAGTGATAGAAGCTATTATTCTATATGTGAACAATGAAAATTAGAATATGTGAAGCAATCAAGACAAAATTCCAAGGACATATCTATAGGACAAAGTGAACTTGTGTACAACAGCAAGAGAAATAAAACCCTGAAAAATCACCACAGTAATCTGTTTCAATCCAACTCAGGACTTCTCTGAGCCTCTCCCTGAAAGTCTCAGCCCCCATCTCAGCCTCTTGGCTTACTGCTGCCACCACACAGTAGAAGGAAAAGCACTGTCGTCTCAGCTACTAGGGAGGCAGAAGTGGAAAGATCTCATGAGCCCAGGTGTTTGAGGCTGCAGTGAGGTATGATGATGCCACTACCCTCCAGCCTGGATGACACAGTGAGATCCCGTCTCTTAGGAAAAAAAAAAAAAAAAGAAAGGAAAGAGAAGGAAAAAAGCAAAAAAAAAAAAAAAAGCCATGATTTCCACTTCAATAATTGTCTAGCAAAACAGCAAGCCGGCTTTATTGCCGGGACCATTTTATCCTTGTGCCCAAATCTCCAAGCCTTTGGTTGCCAGCAGTACTTTAGTGTTTTGGGAGGTATTATTACAGTATAATGGTTGAGGGTATGCATATTTGAACCAGACAGATATGGGATTGAATCTCAGCTTCACAACTTTCCAGTTATGTGACCTTTGATTTCCTTTATTTTTAAAATGGAGAGGATGATACCACTTATTCTCACAAAACTGTTGTAAGAATAAAGAGATAATTAATACATAATAAAGCCCTTAGCAAAGTGTCTCACCTATGATAAGTACTTAATATTATTATTAGTCAAGTTTGGGTCTCTGGTACTTGCTCTTACATTGTGTTCAGGCAGCCTATTTGGACCTCTGCCAACTGCCCACCCTGCCCATGCTTAGAACGGACTTTGGAAGCTACTTGAAACCTTAAATGATAACCTGGCTTGAAATCTATTCCAGATTCTCATCCCAACCTGCTAACTCTAAAATAGCCCATGGGTTATAATCTGAACTATATTTGGGACTTCGGATTCTACCCAACCATACAGGTCTGCTGAGGCTACTTGGTTTACTCAGGCAGGTTATACCCAACCTGACACTGTACAAGTCCAGGTTACACTAGGTATTCTACAGGTCAAGTGATTTTTTTTTTTGATGACACCTGGGAATCATTGTAGATTCTTAAAGAGGAAAATGTTGTGACTGCCATGAGGAAAGCAGTCAGTGATTTAAAGCCCAAAGTTATCTTTACGTTTTTAGTTGATTAAACTGGCAAGAATTTGCAGGAGCTATTTAACTTGATTGGTATACTACCTGGCATGCACTTCCTTGCCTAATAAATGCTTTTTATCAAAACTCGCCTTGTGGGCAGGCAGCCTAGGTTGATTCTAGGCCATATAACTTGACAAGTACTCTATAATTCCACATTCTATCCACTCACTGATGCTACCAAAATAACTACCAGCATTTATTGAGCATGTACTCTGTTTTAAGACATTGCATCAAACATTTAGCATGTATATTCAATTTAGCCCTCATAGCAGCCCTGTGATGTACATAGGATTACTATTTTCATTTTCAGCTGAGGAAACTGAGGCTTACAGGGGTCAACTGCCCAGGGTAACACGTTTGGTATGGGGAAACCAGACCAAACTTAAAATCCAAGCTTGGTACCTAAGTTCTTTTCTTATCACTATGCTAAATAATGACTTTCTATTAAACAAAAGTAGGTCTAACAAAGTGTAACAAATTAAGGTTTTATAAGTGTTTAAGATCTTCATTGCAAACTAATGTCACTAGCTGAGAATAAATTTTGTTAGGGCAATTGTGTTTTTGTGTGTGTGTGTGTGTGTGTGTGTGTATGTGGTGTAGGTAGGCAGGAGGATGGCAGTTGCTAGGGACACCAAAGCCATCAATTCCTTAAGGAACAAAGGAGAAAAGGGGAAGAAGTAGAAGAGCAAAACAAGAAGGTTACAATTGTTCCCTTTGGTGTTCCTATGAATGAAAATGAAAATAGACCATGGCACAAATAAAGAACCATCAGGGAGGTAGAAAGAGACGCTTCGGTTTGGGGTCCAGAGAGATCTGTCTTTGACTCTGAATTCCACCACTTACGTGCTATGGGAGCTTTGCAAATCATTTAACCTCTGTAAATGTTGCCTCATCTGCAAAATGGGGTTTAAAATAAATATTTATTCCCCAGGGCTACTGTGAAAATTAAACGAGACAAGGTAATGAAATGTTCTGGAATTAGATAGTGGTGATGGTTGCAGAACCTTGTGAATATACTAAAAAGCACTGAATTCTACACATTCAAGGGGTGAGCTTTATGGTATGATATTTATATCTCATTTAAAAAATTAAATGAGACATATATAGAATACCTAGCACAATGCCTGACATAGAGTAAATACAGATAGCAACAGCTATTACTATCTCATTATTATGTGTTATCCTTATCATTTTTACAATAATGATGATTAAAAAGATGACAACTGTTATCTTTAATAGATCTGACAGCAATCTCTGTATCTTAGTAGGACAAATACATCTCCATGTGCACATTAGTCAAGAGGAGGAGATGATCGGGCAGTTTCTGTATACATTTAGATCACAGATGGGATTACTAGACAAGGAGCTCATTTGGCATCTACAGGAGGCTCAGGGGATGCTGGCAGCTGGGTCACCTTTCCAGAATGAATTGCAACTTCCCCCTTGGGCTCTATCAACACTTCTTTCGGGAGCTCTGGCTTTCTGTGGGCCCAGATGGATACTGAAGGATCTTTGACAAATAATAGTAGAACTGCCAAAGCCACCAATAGCCAAGCCAGTTGGAAAATCATGGTGGCCTTTATGTCACTTGCATATTTATTAAGCACCTACTGGAAGGCTTAAAAAATAAGACTGTTGTTTAAAAAAGTGAAAAAATGCTGTTTTGAAAATAAAGTTGTATCATCATAATTCCTTTTGAGGTTAACAGTTTGGGTTTTGTGGATCAAACATTTTTCTTTGGTTGCTTATGCAAATCGGACTAAACTTTTTCTCTGCACTTGGACAGGTCCTATCTGGCAATTTACAGATAGGCTGACCCATCTGCAAAGCAAGTTGGTTATTGCATATGGGCCATAATGCAAGTGAGTAGGAGTGTGGGTTTTGGATGGTCAGGGATTGGAAACATATGGGTTTTATTTAATGACGTTTCCAAGTCAGGGTCCAAATTATGGATGTTTTCTTGGTATGAGTGGTAAAGTGGATAAGGGAGAGACTAGCCACCATTTAATGCCACAGTTGGTGGTAGTTAATAGCTTGAATATTATATAAAAATCTAGACATTCTGTTTTTGGTGGAAAAAAAGAAACTTGGTTGAAAGATCCTATTTGGTTATTACCTCATTTTAACTGAAAATGCTGCCAAATTATGTTATCAGAACGATCAGCAACACCTAATGGATGCTTTGAGTGTTCAAAAGTTTTCTAATAGATTTGGGTTGTGTGCTTTTTCTAATGACTATCCCTAAGGGACCATATTCTCTGGGTAATATAAATGCCACTTGCAAATTTGTAAAGATGGTGGTAGGAGCAGGAAAGTGTATAAAGTTACTCAAAGTTCAAGATGACTGAAAATTAAGTTAATCCAGTACTGTGAGTAAAGTGAATTTATGTTGTTCACTCTGTCAAACCCAACAGATAAGCTCTGTTCATGCTAATATTTGGCCACAGGCCCACTTCTCCTCCATACCTAGGCAAGGAGGTATTGGGATGATTAATGGGTGAGAATTGCTACTCCTTCCCTTTAGTGGTCCTATCATTTCTGAATCAGAGAGTGAAAATGGGTAGGGTATGACCTCCTACTGCATGCCTGTTCCTCTGAGCCTCTAGCCACCCACCTCTAACCTCAGTAAAACTCTTTATAAAATATTTCTCCTCTCACGCCATCTTCAGCTAATCCTGCCCATTGGAAACTGTTTTCTGGATACTGGCTATATATTGTTCTATTGAACAAAGCTCTATACAAAGGAGAACCAAGACAAAGTACCATTAGTCTGATTTTCAAGGGGCTCACAATCAGTAGGGGAGAATAATAGTAATAGCAATAACATCAATGCTAACAGTCGTAGTGATGGTGGTGATGACTATTGAGTACTTAATGTGTGCTAAGCACTTTAAACAATTATCTCTTTTAATCTTCATAGTAAATATTATTTGTTGATTCATTCATTCAACAAAACAAATCAGACCAAGCCCTCTACTCTTGGAACAAAGGAAATGTGAAGCTTTGTCCACCAAGGTAGGAAAATAATCAAAGGAATAGTATCCTGGAAGTCAAGCAAAGAAAGTTTTTCAAAAAAGAGAGAGTGGAAAGGCATTTTAAATGCTGATGGTAGGTCAAGTAAGATGAGGACTGAGAGATTACCATTGTAATTAACAATGTGTTTGTCACTTGTGACCTTTATAAGAAAGGAGTGGTAGCAATGAAAGCCTGATTAGAATAGGTTCAAGAGAGAATTGGGAAAGTGGAAATTTTGAGTATAAACAAATATTTCAAGAAATTATGCTATAAGGGGAACAGGGAAATAGGATGGTAACTATAGGAGATGGTGGAGTTAAGGGAGGGTTTGATAATACTCAAATCTAATAATTAATGGAGTGCTTACTTTGTGCCAGACACTATGTTAATTGCTTTAAAGGTATTAGCCTATTTAATTATCATAACAACCCTGAAAGATAGGTAATATTATTCTCAAGTCACAGATAAATAAATTGAAGTTCAGAAAATAGCTAAACCATTCACCTAATGCAGAGTTTCTTAACCTTGGCACTATTGACATGTTGGGCTGGATAATTCTATGTTGTGAGGGGCTGTCCTGTGCATTATAGGATGTTTAGTAGCATCCCTGTCCTCTACCCACTAGATGCCAGTATCACCCCACCAGTTGTGGCAACCAAAAATGTTCCCAGACATGGCCAAATGTTCCCTGGGGGGCAATGTGGTTGAGAATCAATGGGTAAATGTGTATCATTTACACATCTAGTAAATGATAGAACCAGGGCTTAAAAGATTAGCTATCTGACTCCAAAATCCATGCTCTCAACCACTGCCCTTACTTGTATTCCCCAAATGGCAAATTTCTCTACCTTGTTCTGGGTCCCTGTGGGCCCCTGGGAAGTGGGAAGAAAATCTGGTCTCTAGAGTGAGGGGCAACTTACACTCAAAGATGTTTTTGTTTGCACTGCAATTAGTGTTCCTGCTCACAAGTTCCCTGGCTCAGGCTTGCATGCAGTCCCTCCCCTCCCCTCTGCTTCTCTCCCCTTCCCTCCCCTCTCCTGTCTTCTCCTTTCTATCCCATCTCGTCCCCACACCTCTTTTTCTCTCTCTCACGTGTGTGTGTGAGTACACACCACACACACACACACACACACACACATCTTGCCTTCATAATCAAGGAAAGACTTTTCAAAAACACTCTTCAGAGTTTAAGTCTCTTCTTTACTGTGGGCCTGTTTCCCCATATGTAAGATGAAAGGGTCAGACTAGATGATCGCCCTTCTGGCTCTGCCATCTGTTCTGTGAGTCTAGCGCTCTCCCTTTCTTCATGAGGTAAATACTTTTGTTGGGGGGAATGAGGGGGGTGTTTGGAACAAGGGACGTTTTAGGCCTTCCAGTGTAGAAGCTGGTGCAAAGTTCCCAGGCTGCGTTTGTCTTTGTGCCGTGTTTGCTTCAGAACTGCCTTCTCCTGTCGCTCACGGCCGAAGGCCACTCTGGCTCTGGCCGTGGCCTGGCTTGGTGGGGCGGCGGGTCAGACAGGGCATTGTCCAGGGCTACCTTGGCAGCCTGGGCTGGCAGGGGGAATTTCTGTCGCTTCTGCTGTTTCCCGCCTGGCCTCCGGGCCCTCTCCCTGGGCGGCCTCGCCACTGACCCTGGGAGGTCACCTCCCAGCCACGGGTGGGTGATGGCGCTGCAGGGATGGCTGTGTGTGGGAACGGGTGCTGTTCTCGGGGCTCCCCGAGGAGCAAGGATCTCTCGGGGATGCTGTGAAGAGCCCGTGCTGATCCCAGGGCGGGATCAGGTTCCCCTCAGGAATCTGGGAAACTCTCAAGGAGGCCCTGCGGGGGCTGGTTAAACTGTCTGGGGTCTGGGGGCGTTGGGTCATTGGACTGTAAATGCAGGGAGGGGGCAGGCGGACTTGCCACATTGCAGGCTCTGGTGCCTCCAAGGGACCTTGGAGGCCTTCAAGTCTCCTTGCTCCTTTTATGAAGGAGGAGGAAGAGGGAGAGACAGGCTTCTATTCTGCTCTCAGAGCTCTGGCTCAGTTTGGACTTGATTTAAAAAGTAAAATTCAGGGAGAAGTTTAAATTTCTTACTCTGGTACCAATTACAGGAGCAATGGGACCCCAGTTCTGATAATGGATCGCATCAGATCACTAAACTGTCTGCCACATGCCTCCAAAAGCAACCCACGTTAGGCATCTTGGGACTCTGTGTCCTCCTGCTGTTGAGCCTCTTCTTATGTTTATTATCTGTGTCTTTGTGGTACCTTTGTGGTTCCTGAGGGGTCAATATTAGTATCTATGTGGATATGCAGGTTTAAGCACATTTCTGAATTCATAGAGTGTCTGAATGGGTTTTAAGAATAGCAAATGTTGCTGTGTATATGTGTGGCTTTTCTCTCTGTATATTTTCAGTTAATAATTCTTCAACTGAATTTCAAAGGCCACGTTTAACCCCTGGCTTCCTTTCCTCCCTGAGCTTTGTGAAGTTTAAGGCTCTGTTCTTAAAGCAAAGGGGCCCTGTCTGGGGAGCCTGTTTAGACCTGTCTCTTCCTTTTGTTTGCTTTCTTTTTGTCTCTCTCTGGGGAAACCTGGCTCCTGAACCCTGGTTACCCCTTATTCCCCTCTGGGCCCCACAGCATGTTCCTCCACAGCTCCCTCCCTTGCTCATAGCTGTATTGGCATTCCCCCAACAACTTGTGAAGGAGGTAGCAATCACTGACTCGTGTCAGCTCTGAGAGAGAACCTAACTGAAGTAATGGAATGCAAAGTCACTACAATTACTTGAACTAGCAAAGACATGTACAAGGACAGAGACCACAATTTCTTTGATAACCAAACATATACATTAATCTTTCTTGGGGCTAAAGAAATGAGCATTTTTTCTTTTGGTCTTCAAAAATTAAAAAGTAAAACTGAGCTTATAAGGCTGAGGATAAAAGGTGTAAAGGCTGTCATAGCAAAGCCTAGGGCTTAGCTAAGTCCACCGTAGGAGCCTGCCATGGTCACAGCCAGTAATTCAGGATAAGGGCACAATTCTAAGGTACTCTGCAGACTTTTCTGCTGACCAAGCTTTAAAATCTGTTTTATATGAGACAATGACTTCCTTCTTTCATGATTCCCCAAACTCTGCCTTATACTTATAACCCCCACAATAAAATTTGTCAGGTAGGAAACAGATGCTCTTTCAGGACCCTTTGAGTTGGTCTTTCTCCCTGGGCATCATAGTAATTACAGGAGCTTTTAACTTCCCACAGAGAAAAGCATCTAATAGTCCTACCTCTGGAATCAAGACAGGATCATCTCAGTGATGCCAATTCCACTTGATTTTATGAGGAATTCTCCTTAAGTGGAATCAGTAGGGACTAACCAATGGGGACACTGGTTTCCAAAGAGTTAGACAAATGTGAGGGAAAGGAGCTAGAACTATTTTCCAGCTAATTTTTTAAAAATTAAAATGTCATACATTCATCTAAAGTGAAGACTAGGTCACATCATCAAATCACTAGTTTGGGTTTCTCTCTCTCTCTCTGTGTGTGTGTGTGTGTGTGTGTGTATTCAGGAATAGAGAAAACCACTGAAAGAAAGCATCTAAGCAGCAGAAAAAACAAAGTTTCCATTCTGTTGTGCTAGGGGGTCTTGGACATGCCACTTACATCTAAAAATAGGGAGCTTAGTGTCTGCCTATCATGTCTCTTACTCCAATCCACCCTGGATAACCCTCACCAAATTAATATTCCTAAAGAAATATTTTTTGTCATAATATTTTTAAAAAGAGATAGCTTAATTACTACAGACCATACCAATCTATCCATTTGAGGTTTCGTGATTTACCATTTAGACTTTTAATCAGATGCAGTGATGGGTAGTCAAACATTGGCGTGTGTGTGTGTGTGTGTGTGTGTGTGTGTGTAGCCGCCCTAAGTAGAAGTCTGGTACTTATGAAATGTTTCCATTCCCCACAGTGCCTGCACCAATATTTAGCCCCCAGAGTACTTTCTTAAATGTTTTTCTAGGGGGCTTGAACCTCACAAAACACAATGAGATAGAAGAAAACACAGAACATAGTCTAGGACTTCCACCTCTAAAAGTAAAGATGGTCATTAAATAATTGGCTATGTGCTTCATTTGTTAAAATAAAAGCTCTTTTGAAAAGATGATAGTGAAGCAAATTTCTGCAAAGCAATGCACATTTTTCCATCAACTTCTACTATAGCTTAGAGAGTTGCTGTGCAATTAATTTTCTTAAACATTCTTGGAAGACTTCCATTAATGCGAGTCTTCTCAAAGTAGACACCAAATTACTTCCCTGACATATACTTGGTAATTTCATCTCCACATGTTTCTAACTCCATTGCAGTGAACTTTCATACAGTCAGTGGCCTACATAAAGGGACAGACACACATTACAGCTGTGAAAACTGACATGACTCCTCACAAAACTTGTAATCACATATAAAAAACATGCTTTCCTTAAGCTTGGAATTCATTTCTTAAACCTTTAAAAGAGAAGGATATTAGAAAAACACTTTAAAACCCAGACAGGGATATAAATGGATGCTATACATGCAGTCAGGAATTACTACTCACTAGGGTGGAGGACGAAGGGCAATTGATTTGTTGATATCTCGTGGATGTCTTCCTAGCAGATTTTCTCCACTCCAAGTATTCCTCCAATCACAACAATCTGACTGCAACGAGTAATGCAGGGAGCTCAGCTGATTATGGCCACAAAGGTTTCAGAGGCCATTTGACATGGTGGAAAGAACACTATGGAGGGGAATGGAACACTTGATTTAAATCTCAGTTATGTCACTTACAAGAGATCTTGGGACAGTCTCTTAATCTCTCTGAAACTTTCTTCCAAGCTCATTCATAATTAAAGTGAGGGAAAGAGCATTCATAGGCATGTCAGGAAAGCCTTTTGTAACCTACGATGTACCTCTTGAGGGCTGGATCCAACCTTCCAGCCTTGCAATTTTATTATTTTATAAGTTCCTTTGGTGTTTCACTTCTCCCAGTTCCTGAGATCTCCATTGCTTTATTCTATGTGAAATTGTCAAGGTGAAGCTCTAAAGTTGGTTGCATGACTATGCTATAAGGAAAGAGCAAGAGACTTTGTGACAGTTATTTTTCTCTTATCCAGAGTTCTTTTGCCTCTGTCTGCGGGCTCCCAGCTATTTTAAGTATGGTTCAGGCCAGTGGTCTCCAAATCCTTTTGATTGCACACCTTTTTTCAATTAGAAAAGCTTTGAGCATGCTTCCTCAAAACATGTATATTTATACATTATTAACAATTATATAAATCATACACATGTCCTAATCTCTCCCCCATATATTAATGATAATATATATAAAATGAAACACACAATAAATAAAAAGTGTAAAAGGATGAGACAAAGATGAAATAAACAGCATGTTAAATGTCTTGTTAATTGTGATGGCTTTATTATATTATTAGCTAATACCTTAAGGCACAATATATACTTAGGGCAAGATCTTTCATCATTGAGAATTGACATAAATCCATATTTCATATAGTCTTCATTATTCTTGCAATATGTTTTTGCTGACTTCTTGTCAGGTGTAATTAGATTACCATGGTTTTTATTCATAATGAGGCTGATAAAAATCTCATTTTAGGAGTAGAAGTGTGAGCTCTGCCATGTGCTTACATTACTAGTATTATCTCCAATACATGGTCTATTTGCAGGAATCTTCTTAAGCTGCTTGTCCATTTTGTGAGGGTTAAATGTAGTTAGATAACATCCATAAATCTACTTAACTAGGTCCAAGGAAACATCAATATCTCTGGTATACATTCAGGAAAAAAAGTAAGGGCCCCAAGGACACCCCTCCATCTTGTGGAGCCCCCACTCTTCCCTCAGGATACCTTACAGAGTATGCACAACAGGAAAGCCGAAGAAAGCCAACTCACCTGATGAGGATGCCAGTGAAAATACACATGTTACATATAATAGTAATAATAATAGTCTAATACATAGCATTTAGTGAACCACACAGCTTTAAACACTTTACATAAATTATTTAATACTAAATCTTAATTTCTTTCTAGTGTCTCTCAAATTAAATGTGAATAGAAATTTTCATATTTTCTTCTATACCCAACAGATTGACCTGCATGCCCTCCCCCCTCCACCCCCCCCAATTTGCAGACCACTTATTCAGGCTCTGAGATTAAGAATCTTTGGATAAGTGGGATGCCTCTATAAAGTACATTGCAGCAACTCCTCCCTGCTATCCTGCTGCTGCAGTTTTCATGTGTGCTGATAAATGACAAAAAATAGAAACTGGAGTCAAAGGTAAGTGACATAGGAAGCAATCCCAGGCAACTGAAGGCAGAGGGGAGAAACTAGGTGAGGAGGAGGCCATGGTGGAGAAACCAGGAATGAGGGATGGAAAGCTAGAAATGGAGCAAGAGGGAAGGAAGTCTTGAGGGAGAAAAGGGGAAGTTAGAGACTAGGGAGGAAAGGAAGAACAAGAAGCAAAAAGGGGCACACATCTGGCAACTGAAGGAGGGGGTAGACTAGGAGGAGATAATATGTCGCTTGTTGACCTGCAAGATGCTCACCCATGTCTTAATATCTGATGTCTCTGTCATATGACTTAGCAGGGACAGCAAAAGGAAAACTGAGTGGTCCCCCAAAATTTGTGATTTGTGCACACAGATATGCAGAGTGAGCATGGCTCCTCTCATCAGAGAGGCACATGAGATTTATACAAGCAATGCAAGGACAGGGCAATGTTTCATTTAAAGAGCAAGTTTCTAAAGCTAGAACGGTAAGCAGAATGACTCCTAGGCAAGGCAGGGAAGATTTTGTCAGGTTTTGGTGAAGAGAAATTCCTGTGACTCTTCAAATCACACCATCCAGATGACCAAGGAAGGAGAGTCCTGCACATTCCTGCAGAAGCACAATTTCAGCTGTCAGGAGCATCTAGAAGCAGCAGCAGTAAAGAAGCCACAGCAAATGAGTTATATCTGAGGCAGCTGCCAAGACACCATTCAGAGGATAGGACATTGTCAAACATCACCTTCCATATCTCACTTCAATACTAGAAAGCACGATAATGCACTCTAGGGGCAAGGAACCATCAGGGTACAGTAATGTGGTGTCTGACTTAGATTGTCAGAGCTTGCAGGTCCTTTGAGATCACACATCCCAAATCTCTCATCCCACCTATGGGAAAACTGAGACCTTGAGAGGGGAAAGCACCAAACCAAAGTCATCCAGTTGGCAAAGCTCACGCATGACACTTAGGTCTCTGGATAGTTAAAGCAGTGTTCTTGTCTCCACAGCTGTGTATTTATCTATCTCCTTCTCCAGCTCCTTGGCTCTTCTCTAGCAGAAGCCTCCCTCACTAGTACATATAATATATTCCATAAATCCTGTAATGTCACAGTACAATCAAATAAATGATTAAGATAACCACGAACATCTGCAGGGCTATGATTGCATCTTGATTCTGTGCAGAGACACATGTTTTAACACTATCATTAATTATCCTGAACCGAAAGAACCATATGTAAATATACAAAGACCCCTGATTTTCTACCCCCTCCCTTACTACCACCTAGTGGCTACTTCTCTGCTCAGAAGTTACTTCCCCCCTCCCACAAGGAAGAGGAACAAGACCATCAACTTTGCAAAAGGTTAAGAGGTTTTTAATGAAAGGTTTGGTGGAGAGGAGGGTGGAAACAACGTCACAAAGAAAGTTAGGATCTTTGACACAATTATTCATTAATGTTCTCATCTTGGAGAAAGAATGAATTGTTGGAAGTAAAAGATAAGCATTTTGCCAAGTCTCTTGCATTGTTAGGTATAGAGTAAGAAGCAATCAAGCAAAAGAAGAGGCCAGGTCAAAAACTCAGAGGAGTTAAGGAAAGCAGAATCCCAGAGAAAACTATCGAAATCAGATGTGTGGTCCTTGTAGCTAACAGGAGCTAAAGAAGATGTGAAAATGACTGCCCCAGCTCTTTGCCTTCTTTCAGCAGCAGGGATTACTCCCTGAACAGGAGACTTCCCATCAACTTCACAGCATCCTAACAGCTAATCCTGGATGTGGAGAGTAGGGCTAGAACCACACCTATGCAAAATTGCTTGGTCAGTTGGTCAGTCTTTCATGAGACAGTGTGTAGTGCCTACGGACTCTGCAGAGTCTAAGAACACTGTCTCTGCCCTTTAATTGTTCTTAAGATAGTGGAGAGCAGACAAGTGAAGAGAAATGATGGTAAGAGTAGATAACCCCAGCCTGGCAGATCGTGGAAATCTTCCCAAAGAGGTGAAATCTGTGCTCAGTTTTAAAGGATGGAAAAATAGAAGCAAGTCAACAGAGAAAGGGCAGAGCTAGTGGAAGACTAGTATATGTAGAAGGGGTGGCAAGTATAAAACCTGCAACACATTAAACAACACAGTAGCTCTGAGGACTATAAATAGTTCAGTGAACTCATATGTTTTTTGAAAATATTTGTCTTGTTTTGTTTTCTGAAGTGAGGAGGGTTCCTAATAATGAGAGATAATATTGGAGAGGTAGTCCAGGGCCAGGTAATAAAGGACTTTATAGGTTTTCTAGAGTTCGAATTTTATTGTGAAGTCCATGGGGGAGCCATTGAAGGACTTTAAGCAAGAGTTTCATGATACATATCTGTGTTTTGGAAAGATTATGGCAGGACAGTGGCAAATTGATGGGGGAGAGTGAGATTAGAGGCTGAGAGATCAGTCTTGAGGTTATTGAGGTAATTCTGGCAAGAAATTATATGAGCCTAGATTGGAGAAATGGGTATGGAGAGAAGTGTATGTATTCAAGTTCAATTTCAGAAGACAAATGGACAGGACTTAATGATGGATTGGAGGTAGTAGGGAAAGGAAAGAGAAGACAAGCATGACTCCCAGTTTTCTGGCTTGAGCAGCTCAGTGCTTGTTGATGCCATTTGTTGTGATGGGGAAGACATAGATAGAATTTAGGAAGGAGTACATCTGGTGGGGGTTGGTAATGGAGTTCTGTATAGACATGTTTATGGTGCCAGTGAAATCTAAGCAGAGATATCCAGCAAGAAATTGACAATGCCAATCTGAAAGTAAGAAGAAAGATCTGAACTAGAGCTAGAGATTTAATATTTATCATTGTATGGATGGTGGCTGAAATCCCTGCAGTATATAAAACCACCCTGGGAGAGGCCTACACTGAGAAGAAAAGTGGGATGAGGACAGAATGCTGGGGGATCCCAATCACAGCAGGAAAAGAACTAGGAAAGGATAGCATAACATTCAAGGGAACAGAAAGTTTCAGGAGAGAAGAAGGTGTCTTATATAGCAGGGCCATCAAGGAAGATAAGGAATGAAAAATATCCATTGGATTTGGCAACAAGTAAGTTAGTAGTGATTAGTGTCAGCAATAGGGCCAGCCCACAGATGTCTGAGGAGTGAGAGGGCAAATATTTGTCATGAAATAAGGCACAAAACTGAAGTGCAGGCAGCTGGAGAAAGGCCTGGCCACCCAAGGAGGTGATATACAACATGAGCTTTCATGTTGGAGCAGTAGAGGACAAAGACATTGGTGTGTGTTGTAGTGGGTAGTCAGGAGAGGGACATGAGGGGATACACAGGGAGGAGGAAAGATGTACATTGCAATTTCCTAATTCAGGAGAAAATGGAAAGGCTTCTTGGTAGCCATGACACCAATCAGCTGACACAGGGAATGCCAGATGTTTGCAGGAGGAGAATAAATTGAAGGGCTAGTTGTTAATGCATCTAGGTTCTGGAATTCATGGGAAACACATTTTGTGGCAGTGGAACAGCAGGATGTAGGCAGGAGATAAGGAATTAAGAAACCTGGGCTCAGTTTCTCATGAAACTCAGGCTAACTTCATAAACTCTCAAGCTAGGCATAAAATCCCAAGTCATAAAATGGGGGACAAACAGCCTTTACCTAGAGGGCAATCCAAGCATTCCCCATGGTTTTGGATTATCTGTGATAATGCTTCTTTAGATGGCATGGATAATTAGGGGGTCACCATGTTTTAGATAAACACCAGAACAGTGTTACAACAGGGAAAACTCTAAAAGAGTATTAAGGAATACTAGGCTCAGAAGAAAACAAACTGCCCCCTCCTCCCAACCCCAACTTCAGACAAACACACACTGATGGAGTATAATGCAGAGACAGCTTTCAGATCTAGTAGGGAAAAAAAGAGAAGTGTTGGAAATGTCAACCTAAAATGTTTTGTTTGATCAAGTGGCAGGGGAAAAAAATACCAGGGAAGAGAACAACCCGAAAGAATAGTTGTTCCAGATAATAACACCTAACTCTTAAGAAAGAAAAGTGAAAGTCATATATTAAGTTCAAATCTGAACATCTGGGGGAAAATGCCTTTATTTAACACTATGAGGCAGGTCATTTTTAAAGATTGCCATTCTCTTAAAGTTGGCTAAATAAGGTTTAGCTACTAGCAGGCTGGTGACCTTGCGCAAGTCACTTACCAGTTTCTTTATTTGTTGCATACATACAGGATTACAGCCCCTGAAAGAAGATGTTTTGGAAACTGCAAAGCAGTGCACCAACATTAGGTAGGAACTTTTACCAGGCAGGGCATACCTTTGAGAAATCGGTTTGAGATAGCTTCATCCAAAAAGGGTTGGATTGCAGTTTTGCAGGAGTGCTAGGTGTTGTGTAAATGTCCTAGTCAGTTCAAGAGGACTTTGGCAAAGGAAAAGTACACACTGCCCAGCAAGCTATGCGCTTGATGTTTCCCCAAGGCAGGGGGCAGGCCTGCCAAGGGCTGCAGCACATCTCCGGGTGACCCAATTTTCCGTTGCCCTCCCAGCTCAAGAGGAACAGCTTGAAATATAAATGGTGCCCTCTGCTCAGCTAAGGAAAACAGTCCCAAATCTTTCTGACATCTGCACACAAGGGGTACTGAGAGGCTGTCCTGCAGGGTCAATAGTGCTGGGGCCAGTTTAAACAATTCTGCTTGGCCCTGGGAAGGTAGGAGGAAAGGGAGGATGACTAAACAGGACCTGGTGGTGCTTCAAGCATCCACGTTCAGTTTTCTGCATGAGCATCGGTCTTATCTATTTGGGAAATAGGACATTCCTGCTCTTGACTCATGAAATATGGCTTGGTCTGGTTCAGTAACTTTGACAAACATTCTTTGAAACTTTAGACTTTGCAAATACATTTTTAGGAACATATTTGACAGTGTGGAGTCTGTGTCTTTTAAATATTGAGGTAAAAATCTGTGCAGGGATATTCTAATTTCCTCCATCCTCCATCCCCTCAGCCACTCAGATGTTTTCAAAAGAGAAGCCAGACTAAGGCTCCAGATGTTTGAAACCTAAATGAGGGCTCCTCATGAAATAAATCTACTGCCCTCCATTTCCAGAGATCAAAATCTTAGCCAGGGGCTTAACAATGAGATCACTGTAGGCATGTTTGCCTGGTGTAGGACTGACCTCCGATCAGATATATAAGATTTTCTACTTTTAAAGGCTCCCCAACCCAACAAACAGCCCAGAGCTTCTCAGTTTCCTGGTTGTTGTGTCTAACTGCTTCTCACCCTGCCACAATCCATCAGGAAATGTCCTTTGTGTCAAACCTCAAATCTCACTTGCATCGATTTGGGTCATTTTTATTTGCTGTATCTTTGCAGAGGTAAAGTAAGTCAATAAGAATCATCAGTTAGGAAAGTGGCTAAAGAATATGTCCAGGAAATTCACAGAAGAAATATGAATTTCCAGGTAATATGTGAAAGGACATTTAAACTCAGGGAATTAGAATGATTTTCACTCATCATATTAGCAAAAATATCAAGTGTTGGCAAGGGTGTAGAAAGATGGGCATTTTTGTGCAATGCTGATGGGAATATAAATTGGAGAATACTTTGTAGCCTAATTTGTCAATGGCTTTGAAGGTTAAAAATGTCTATTACCCTTCTACCAGGTAATTATGATCCTTAGTATCTATGCTAGAGATGTATCTATGCTTGAGCTAGTATCTGTGCTTGAACACAAGGAGGCCTACTCTAAGATTTTCACTGTAGCTCTGCCATTTTACAAATAGCAAAAATTTAGAAACAACCTAAGTAGCTGTCAAAAGGGTGGCTGAATTAAACTATGGGGTAGAGAAAAAGATCTTAAGGACACGTTAAGTTTACAAAAGGGGCCCAGAATATATACTTAGAATTCTATTTTGGAAAAGAAAATCAGATAATGAGACTATTTTTAGACATACGTGTACATATCTCTGATTATGTATGGAAAAAGATAAGAAAGACAATAATGGCACTGAAAGAGCACCAAGAGAGATTTTTGCTTTGTCTATACTGCTTGCATGTTATTCAAGAATGTGTTCATATATTTATTGTGAAATTTTTTTTCTGGAATGTTTCAGAGGTGAGGGCATGGGTCTTGGTGGCTACAGTGAACATGTCTTCTGTGAGAGGCAGCAGTAGATAAGCTGGTGACGTAAATAGATGAGAAATCAAAGGACCCAGATAAAGGCCTGGAATCTGTCATCACTTTGCTATGTGATCCCAGGAAGTAATTTTTCTTCTGCGTCTGTTACCTCTGTACAATCAACAAATAAGATGTGAAGCTTACTAAGATACCTTCCCTTTCTCATATTTTACGATTCTCTAAGTCCATGTCTTTAATGTAGAATAGATCTAGTCCCCTTTGATGAGAAGATGGATTTTTATTCTCTTCCTTCAAATTCTGGCATAGTTTGACATTTATTTATTTATTTATTTATTTTTAATTAATTAATTAATTTATTTATTTTTAATTATACTTTAAGTTTTAGGGTACATGTGCACATTGTGCAGGTTAGTTACATATGTATACATGGGCCATGCTGGTGCGCTGCACCCACTAACTCGTCATCTAGCATTAGGTATATCTCCCAATGCTATCCCTCCCCCCTCCCGCCACCCCACCACAGTCCCCAGAGTGTGATATTCCCCTTCCTGTGTCCATGTGATCTCATTGTTCAATTCCCACCTATGAGTGAGAATATGCGGTGTTTGGTTTTATGTTCTTGCGATAGTTTACTGAGAATGATGGTTTCCAATTTCATCCATGTCCCTACAAAGGACATGAACTCATCATTTTTTATGGCTGCATAGTATTCCATGGTGTATATGTGCCACATTTTGTTAATCCAGTCTATCATTGTTGGACATTTGGGTTGGTTCCAAGTCTTTGCTATTGTGAATAATGCCACAATAAACATGCGTGTGCATGTGTCTTTATAGCAGCATGATTTATAGTCCTTTGGGTATATACCCAGTAATGGGATGGCTGGGTCAAATGGTATTTCTAGTTCTAGATCCCTGAGGAATCGCCACACTGACTTCCACAATGGTTGAACTAGTTTACAGTCCCACCAACAGTGTAAAAGTGTTCCTATTTCTCCACATCCTCTCCAGCACCTGTTGTTTCCTGACTTTCTAATGATTGCCATTCTAACTGGTGTGAGATGATATCTCATAGTGGTTTTGATATTTTACTTTACCCCAAATGTAAGATAATGAAAGAGAAGGTGGAACGGTCACTGTGTTCCCTGTTTGGCTATGGGTTTGAAAGTTTGGTTGACCTATTTATAGTACTACCTTATTTTGACAGTATAAGCCCTTAGTCTTCTTTGAGTGTGATGAGAGTGTATTCACAATGCTAGAAATGGGAAGTTCTGAACTCTGTAGGATGGCCATTAATCCTGGAAACACACACACACACACACACACACACACATACACACACACACACACAGATTGATCATCCCTAGTCCAAAAATCCAAAATCCAAAATGCTCCAATGAGCATCTCCTCTGAGTGTCACATCAGTACTCAGGAAATGTTGGGTTTTGAAACATTTCAGATTTCAGATTTTTGAATTAGGGATGCTCAACTTGTGTATGTGTCTAATTTTTTTTCAGATTGAACCCCTTTCACCACTTTTCCTGGGTTATAATAAAAATGCATTTATTTCAGTGAAAATCATAGATACAAATATCTAGGGGCTATGCATATTCAGGGATTGATAGAAATGTTGTGTCAATGACTGAGTTCATTGCAATTTGCACAACAATTCGAACTGTGCATTGCTAATGAGGGACAATACACGGACTGTGTCACAACATTTTAAAACGTATCCTATGTTGTAATTTAATACCTATAAACCATTCTTTATGTATCATCACCTATATTTTTGGACTTTATGGCTACCTTGTTCTCTTGAGTCTATCACTAACAAGCAGGGTGATTTTGGACAAGTCACATCCACAGTCTGTAGATAACAATTGGAACACCTGTTCCCCAGACTGGGAGGGAAGAATCAAGTGAGCTATGAAAATGTACACTTATCTACAAACATTGTCACAATCTGGCTCTCTACAACCTAATTGGCTTTTGGAAAAACTCCAGATGAAACTCTGAGGAAACCTTGGCATTAAGTGAATGAAGGAAACCTCTTCTTGGTACCTCAGAGAGTTTGACCAATCTAACTCTGACTATCATTACTTAGCAAAGCTCCTTCCAGCTGGTCCTCATCACTTTGCTTGTTCCATGAGGTCATAAGAGTAAATTCTAAGCAGTTTATTTCTAAAGAAAACAGATAACAGCTCCCATGCCACTATTTGTCTTTCAACAATGAAATAAGCAACTTACTCTCGCTCCTTTCTCAGGAAAACACTGACAGCTCCCACTGCAGTCCTGGCCCCCACATGGCTTTCCATAAGACTTCTCTCCCTATTAAAAAAAGGAAAAAGTTAATAAGCCATGTGAACCAAGAAGCAATGTTGTCCCAGCAAACCTAACTCTTAGCTTCTTTACCAAGTAAATCTATTGCGGCTTAATGATCTTATCTGATGTTGTCAGTAGTCAAATGAAATAAAAACTAAACTTAAGCTAGCATCCTTTTAGTTCAGGTCTATACCTCATCAAATAAATAGCCGGTTTGAGAACTTTGCTTTAGACATCTCCTCACTGGTAGAAATTCCAGGCACAATATACAACAGAATATCTTTACTTGGGGGCTGGAAATAGACTCTAGACATATTCCTGTGAAAACAGGTGTCCAGTGACTTATGGATTTGCACTCATTGGTAAAGAAGTAGCTGTAGCAGATAACTTGAGTGAAATTCAAGTGCTAGATATGTAGTGACAAATGAAAATGGCTACCTTGTACTCTGCTCTCGGAATTGTTCTCCTCAAACTCCATTTCAGCACACAATTCACACCTTACAGTGGCACTCCCATGCCCAGTTAGTCAGATCCAAATTCCTCAGTTGGTATTTTACAGTACCCCCCAAGCTCTCTAACTTCATTTTTGCCTCTCCTCTGATTGATGGTGATGATTGCTAGCTGAATTTCTGCAAGGCCCCCACATGACCTGCCATGTGCTGATCCTCACCAACCTCATCTCCTTTCTCTCTGGCCCACTCTGCTTCAGTCACACAGGAGGGCGTTCATTCTGTTCATTAAAAACATCAAGCCTGTTCCTGCCTCAGGGCCTCTGCCCTCGCTGTTACTTTTTTCTGCAATGTTCTTCTCCTAGATATTTTTTTTAAAATCCTGGCCTCTTTTCATCACTCAGGTCTCAGTTCAATTGTCCATTCTCAGAGAGGCCATTGCTGAGTCTCCTGTTACTTCCAATCATATCATTTCATTACCTTTTCATCGTTAGACATTCTCTTTACTCCTACTAGAATGTAAGCTTCATGTAAGTAGGGACTTCATTGTTTTGTCCAACACTGCATCTCCAATGTCTGAAACCATGGATGACACTCAAGGAATTTTTGGTGACTATATTAATGGAGTTAGGATTTGAACTCGGGTCTGACTAACTCCAAAGTCTTGACCTTAACCCTTAAGCCTTAGTGTTTTCTAAGTCCTTTGTCTACCAGAACCTCAATACAAGGACTCAACAATGAGAAAAACTGCCATTCTGACCATATCCACCTTGGGAAAAGAGGAAAACATAAATTCTAACTGTTATCTGTAACAAGAACTTTATCTCTGGGATGGATTTAGTACCATCCAACTTTTTTGTTTAATGTTGGATGTTTTTTCCAAAGAGAAAGGCATATTTATGAGCTGACCTCACACTTAATCATTCTTGCCTCTGTGTACTGTGTGCCTTTTCCTAATTCCTAGAGAGCACTGTGAATTTCTCAGAAGGTCTCTTATCTCTTTAGACATTCCCACAACACTTTATCATCACAACACCTTGGTAATAAGGTAAAGATGGCAAACCTATGACAAAATATTACTATTTTAGATTCCAAACACCTTCCTTATACGTTATATTTTATCTCTCTTATAAGCCCTTGACATGGTAAGTGTTATTGCACACTTTCCAGTTTACCTTCCATTTTATGGAATATAGGACAGGCAAGTTTTAATAAGGGTGAGATCAAGAGGTACTCTGGCAGGAGGAAGCTAGGGGCTGGAATACAAGAGAGAACTGAGAGAGCAGCATTGAATTTTATCTTCACCTATGCTGATACCCTTGTCTAATGTTGAGTACTATATTTCTTGGTATTATGGATAATTTGTATTTCCTTCTCCATACATTTCTGTGTTTTCTAAGCAGTCTTCAACAAGCACATATAATTATTAAGAATACAAAATAATACATAATATTAAGTGATAAAAGTCATCCCCTTCAAGGAAGAGAACTTGACAGGTGTTGCCAAAGTTGAAATGGCATCTATTTGGAGCTATGGCCTACTTCCAAACAATGTCTGTTTGAGTGTTCCATAAAATTGGTCTATAGTAGATGAAAAATTTTCGGACCCCTCAAGCATGGAGCAAAGAGGCTGGAAGCAAGGGAACTGGATAAGACAGGGAAAAAAAAACAATAGCAGGAGCTGAACAAAACCATAAGAATCAGAAGCTAAGGTTTCTTAGGAACTCGCCAGAACAAGGAGGCAAAGACACTCAGCTAACAGACAGGAAATCATCACTGTCCTTTGTCACTGAGGAAAGTAACCAGAGAAGCCCTGTTGGCCACAAGGCAATTTCCTGTAATGCCAGCCCTGGCAGTTTCCCCAGGAGTCTTCAATTACAGTGAGGTGGGAGGAGTGAAGGCAGGCTTCCAGGGAACATGACCAGACTAGACCTGAGAAGCCTCTGCCTTATCCTGGCTTGTCTGGGGACACTCCACCCCCTGCTTGACCAGGCCATGTGGCTGGTGTCATTTCCACCTTGGAATGCTCTCCCTTTTCTCTCAAGATCAAGCCCATCTTATACCCAAGAAAATTAAAACTGGAAAGGCTTTGGGAGATCATCTAATACAGTGGTTCTTAACTCTATCCGAGCAGTACTTTATTATTTTTATTATAATTATTACTCTCCCTTGCTATCCTAAAAATAAATTCATAGGAATAAGTTATAATAAAAATGTAAGCAAAAAAATTTTTTAAATCTTATTATTATTATACTTTAAGTTTTAGGGTACATGTGCACAACGTGCAGGTTTGTTACATATGTATACATGTGCCATGTCGGTGTGCTGCACCCATTAACTCGTCATTTAGCATTAGGTATATCTCCTAATTAAGCAAAAATTTTAAAAGCACATATTATGCCCTAACTGTATTGCAAAGAAAAAAAAAGAAGAAAAGTAATTTATATTAAAAAGATATGTATTTCAATATATAAAAGCTCATACATGGCTATATTAGAAGATGTCATGAAGTGGTAGTCAGAGGCCAACAGCTCTATAGAGAATTATTATGAATGTAACAGGCTGCTGACACAGAATGACACTGGGATGTAGTATTGATGATTCAAGTATCATGAATGCAGTTGCTATTAGTAAGTGCAGTGATTCTCTCAAATGATAAACAACTCATGGTGATGATCGTGGGTGGGGGACAGGAAGTACAATCTTCCCTTTATTTACTGGGCAGTTTTATTTGTAACAAGAAAACCAAGAAAAACTTCATTTCAATATGTAAAATGTGGTTATGTTCTAGACTTAAATAATTATAAACAGTTTTCATCTCCATGAATATCCAGAGGTCTTCTCTATCCTTCAGGATGCATAGTATTCAGAACACCTGTCATTCCTGGCAGCCACCTAGTAAGTGTCCCTGACTCCCTGATCATTTTGACAATCACAAATGGCCTCACAAGTTCCAAAATACCTCCTGGGGTGTACTTTTGTTAAGAAGTATTGGTCTAATCCAAATCACCCATTTTACAGATGATAACACTGAAGAAGATTATTTTGGCTTGGGTCACACTGTTAACAAGTGGATTCTAACACTTCTGAATATAATGCAATATTCTTCCTACTGTTCCGTACCTCTCAAGGCCAAATTCAAGTTCTATATTTTCCATGACCACTTCAGCTTCGGTGAACCACAATACTCCCTAAGTCCCATTCACTGGGTAAGTGTCTCATGTTGTTATGGGAGAGTCTTTGCAATGTTCCTAAGGTTGCATAGCTGAGAGTCTTGTTTCCTCATCCAGACCATAACGTTTATAAGGGAAAAGTCAATTTATTTTACTCCTTTGTATAAAACCACAGTGTTAAGGGGCAAAACTATGGTCTAGCCAATATCTGAGGCAGTATCCCTTAATTAGGAATATAAGTTCTGGAGTCAGTCTGTACAGGTTTAAATCCCAGCTCTAATATTTCCGAGTTGGATGAACTTAGGCAACTGATTTTATCTCTCTGAAACCCAATTTTCCTATCTGTAAAATGAGGATGGCAACAGTATCTACTGTACAGAGTTTGAGTGGAGGACTCAATAAGATTAAGCATGCAAAACATAGTACCTGGCTTATAGTATGCACTAAGTGTCAGCTATTATTATTATATTAACAGTAGCTATACTAGACTACTCAGCATTTTTTGCAACATTCTGGTCTCTCTCTGGAGCTCCTTATCAAGTGCTGTGCACTGGTATGATCATGCCAGTTTGTCTATAGCTGATGTTCACTTTGCTTGGTCAGGATGTCCATTTGGATTTGTTGATGTCTGTATATGTAATTATCTGAATCAAGAACATAATCACATTTTATACATTGAAATGAATTTTTCATGGTTTTATTGTTACTGAATAAAAATGCCTAGTAAATAAAGGGAAGATTGTACATTTTTCCCCCAGATCACCACCACAAGTTATTTCTCATTTCAGAGAATCACTGCACTCACTTAACTATTTTTTGAGATGGAGTATCACTCTGTCACCCAGGCTGGAGTGCAGTGGTGCGACCTGGGCTCACTGCAGCCTCCACCTCCCAGGTTCAAGCCATTCTCTGTCTCAGCTTCCCGAGTAGCTGGGATTACAGGCACCTGTCGCCACACCCAGCTAATTTTTGTATTTTTAGTAGAGATGGGGTTTCGCCATGTTGGCCAGGCTGATCTCGAACTCCTGGCCTGAAGTGATCCTCCCACATCGGCCTCCAAAATTATTTTTAAATGCTAAAAATATTTAGCAATTAGGGTTAAAGGTTAGGGTTTGCTAAACCATAACCCTAAATATTGCTAAATATTTTAAATATAATCTCTACTCCACACATCTATCCTTTTGCTGATGCTGGTTCCTATGTCTAAAATGTTTTCCTACTCCCTTTACCACAAACAAAACTTCTATTCATTCTTTTAAACCCAGCTCAACCATCTTTTTGGTGAAGACACCCTTATACTCTGCCTCCCTCTCAGCAATTTCAGGAGCAGTTCTTACTCTCTTCTCTTTGCTGATGGAGTTTTGCAGTATTTTACTCAATTTGATTCTGCCATCAGACTGGGATCAGGACCATGTCTTATGCTTCTCTGCAGCCCTGTCACAGCAGATATTCAGTGAAGGGCTGTGAAATAATCGCTCTCAGAACAATTGAGTTACAAGTGTTAGAGATCAGCATCACTTGGGATTCTTCGTTTCTCCTGGGTCTCCTGAAATAAAGAATTACATCACAGTGCCTCTACCACCAACCAATAGGCTTTTCTAGGCATCACCAGTGCTTTCTTGCATGGGGGTTGGCAAGGATGACAATGATGCAAAAGGTAACCCAGGAAGCAAGATAGGAAGTAACAGAGGCTTAGCTGAAGTGATTGCATTGCAAAGGCCAGTTATCTTCTGAGCAATTTTCTCCAGAAGCTTAGGTCACAGAAGACTGGCTGTGTATAATTTTATTCTCACCATTCATTCAACAAATATTTATTAAGTGCCTACTATGTACTAGGCACTGTGTTAGAGATGGGTGATAGTGGCAGTATCATACAGCCATAAGTGAAACCAAGTCCTTGTTTTCATGGTGTTTAAAATTTAGAGGGAAGACAAACAGTAAATGAATATTACATACATATTTGTCAGTTGATCTGTATTATGGAGGAAACTAAATTGGGTAAGAGGGTAGGAAGTGTTGGGGTTAGGTTGTTATTTTATATAGGGAAGTCAGAGAAGGCCTTGCTTATAAGGGGACTTCTGAGCAGAAAACAGTGTTTTTCAAAGCACAGTCCTTGGCCCAGAATCATCAGTCCTGGGAAATTGTTAGAGTTGTAAATTCTTGTCTCCTCCACGATCCACTGAATCATAAACTTTAGGGTGGGGCTCAGAAATCTATGTTTTAACAAGCCCTTCAGGTGATTCTGATGCACATAATGTTTCAGAAACACTGCTATAGAAGATGAAGGAATGAGTTATGTGAATATCTGAGGAAAGAGTATTCTAGGCAAAGGGAACAGCAAGTGCAAAGGCAGTAAATGAGAGAATATGCTTGATGTTTTGGCTACAGCAAGGAGGCCAGAAGCCTGGAGTTCAGTGAATAGGGGGATGGGATACATGGTAAAGCCAGAGTTGGAGCAAGAGCCAGATCATAGAAGATTTCATAGACCAATGTAAGAGCTTTGCCCCTGGAAATCCACTGAAGGGCTTGGAACATATGAGTGACACCAGTTGATTTACTTTTTAAGGAGGATTACTCAAGCTGCCATGTGAACTGTAGTGGGGCAAGCACAGAAGCAGAAAGGCCACCTAGGAGACTGTTGTGGTAGTTCAGCAGGATGATGGATGTTTATAACAGAGAGGCAGTTATAGAGTCTGACAGAAGTAAAATGATTCTAGGTATGTTTTAAAGGTAGAGCTGCTAGGATTTGCTGATGGATTGGATGTGGGATGTGACTGAAAGGGAGAAGTCAAGAATGACTCCAAAGTTTCTGTACTAGGCAACTACAAGGATGCAACTGCCATTTATTCAGATGGAGAAAACTGTTGGAGAAGCTTGCTTGGGAAGCATCAGGAATTCTGGTTTTGAGATGTGTATAAGATATTCAAATGGAGGAGTTGAGTAGCTGGCTATGGAAGTCTGGAATTCAAGGAAGATGCCTTAGTCAGTATAGACTTGACTACGTTGTGGTAACAAACTTAAGATCGCAATGGTTTAGCACACAAAGTTTGATTTCTCACTTTTGTCATAATCCTGAATGGTAATGCCTAGGTTTTCTTCTAGGGTTTTTATGGTTTTAGGTCTAATGTTTCAGTCTTTAATCCATCTTGAATTAATTTTTGTATAAGGTGTAAGGAAGGGATCCAGTTTCAGCTTTCTACATATGGCTAGCCAGTTTTCCCAGCACCATTTATTAAATAGGGAATCCTTTCCCCATTGCTTGTTTTTCTCAGGTTTGTCAAAGATCAGATAGTTGTAGATACGTGGCGTTATTTCTGAGGGCTCTGCTCTGTTCCATTGATCTATATCTCTGTTTTGGTACCAGTACCATGCTGTTTTGGTGACTGTAGCCTTGTAGTATAGTTTGAAGTCAGGTAGCGTGATGCCTCCAGCTTTGTTCTTTTGGCTTAGAATTGACTTGGTGATGTGGGCTCTTTTTTGGTTCCATATGAACTTTAAAGTAGTTTTTTCCAATTCTGTGAAGAAAGTCATTGGTAGCTTGATGGGGATGGCATTGAATCTATAAATTACCTTGTTATCCACCATGATCAAGAGGGCTTCATCCCTGGGATGCAAGGCTGATTCAATATATGCAAATCAATAAATGTAATCCAGCATATAAACAGAACCAAAGACAAAAACCACATGATTATCTCAATAGATGCAGAAAAGGCCTTTGACAAAATTCAACAACCCTTCATGCTAAAAACTCTCAATAAATTAGGTATTGATGGGACGTATCTCAAAATAATAAGAGCTATCTATGACAAACCCACAGCCAGTATCATAATGAATGGGCAAAAACTGGAAGCATTCCCTTTGAAAACTGGCACAAGACAGGGATGCCCTCTCTCACCACTCCTATTCAACATAGTGTTGGAAGTTCTGGCCAGGGCAATTAGGCAGGAGAAGGAAATAAATGGTATTCAATTAGGAAAAGAGGAAGTCAAATTGTCCTTGTTTGCAGACGACATGATTGTATATCTAGAAAACCCCATTGTCTCAGCCCAAAATCTCCTTAAGCTGATAAGCAACTCCGGCAAAGTCTCAGGATACAAAATTAATGTACAAAAATCACAAGCATTCTTATACACCAATAACAGACAAACAGAGAGCCAAATCATGAGTGAACTCCCATTCACAATTGCTTCAAAGAGAATAAAATACCCAGGAATCCAGCTTACAAGGGACGTGAAGGACCTCTTCAAGGAGAACTACAAACCACTGCTCAATGAAATAAAAGAGGATACAAACAAATGGAAGAATATTCCATGCTCATGGGTAGGAAGAATCAATATCGTGAAAATGGCCATACTGCCCAAGGCAATTTATAGAGTCATAATCCAATAAGACACAAGCAGCTCCTCTTAGTGGCCTTCTCCAAAGGTGACTTGGATTTCCAAGCTGCTTTTGTCTAGCAACTCCACTATCTCAGATCCTAGTAACTGCTCTTAATTCCCCATTACTGGAAGTGATACATCTCTTGTGTTCATATTCTCTTTAGAAAGAACCAGACATACTGGAAAACCTAACAACATGGAGAGTAGGAGAGAACATGGTTTATCTGGAGATCACCATCTCTGCTATCATTGCTATATAAAGCCAAGGGGTTAGGTGTGGTGGCTTGTGTCTGTAATTTGTAATCCCAGCACTTTGGGAAGCCAAGGCAGGGGGATCGCTTGAGCCGAGGAGTTCGAGACCAGCCTGGGCAACATGGTGATACCCCATCTCTACAAAAAAATTAGACAGGTGTGATGGCATGTGCCTGTAGTCCCAGCTACTCAGGAGGCTGAGGCAGGAGGATCACTGGAGCCCAGGAGTTTGAGGCTGATCGTGCCACTGCACCCAGCCTGAGTGACAGAGTGAGACCCTGTCTAAAAAAACAAAAAGCCTCCAAAGTAGATGAGATTACCAAGGGAGTGAAGGTAGATAAAGGGAAGAGAATACACCCTAGAATTAAGCACTGAAGCATGTCAGTGTTAAGAGAGCATGAGGAGGTACTTGAGAAGGAATCTGAGAGGGAGTAGCCAGTGAGATGAGTAAAGAATCAACAACCAGAGGGGTCCTGGAAAGCAAGGAGGAAAAAAAGTGATAAACTTAAATTGTTGACAGGTCAAGTAAGACAAGATATGAAAACATACCAATGGATTTAGCAATGTGGTGATCTGTACCAGATAAATTTCAGTGGCTTAGTGTGGCTAAAAGCCAGATTGCAAGGGGTTCAATACAGAGT
The DNA here is from genome assembly GCF_028858775.2 of Pan troglodytes. Classification (NCBI taxonomy): domain Eukaryota; kingdom Metazoa; phylum Chordata; class Mammalia; order Primates; family Hominidae; genus Pan; species Pan troglodytes. Next base: position 105,810,488 of record NC_072421.2, read on the forward strand.
GGGAAGTGAGGAACTGGAGTAATCCAGGATAGCCAATTATCTAAAGGGGTATTGGGAATGGAAGAAATGGCACTGTAGCCAGAGAGGGACATGGGGTAAGAAGTATGTTTAATTTTTTTGTTAAGATTGGAGATATTGAAATATATTAGTAGTTTGAGGGAATATGTGTTGACACAGGAGAGAGATGGAAGAATTGTTGGGGATGACTTTAAGTGTACAAGAGAGGATGGTATCTAATACAGAAGTTGATGGAATGCCCTTAGGTAAGAGAATTGAAAGTTCATCCACAGTGACAGGTGGGAAGGCAGAATACATAAATACAGATGCAGGTAGGGTAGTTGATGTGGTAATGGAAGCATGCAGATATTCTCTTCAACATACTTATTTTTTCCTCTCAGTGAAACAAGAATCAAGGTTATCAACTGAGAATAAGAACATGAAGGAGCTACTGGAGGTTTGTGGAGAAATAAGGTGTGACATGATCAGTTAGGAGAGCAAGGAGAAGGCATGAACTAGGGAAATGTGGCAGGACTGCAAGGCAGCTCTAAGGGCCCACTTGAATTTGGTGGTAATGGACTTAAACGAACATCAGTTATCAATATTGTGAGGTTTTTGGTAGACTTGTCCAGCCACGTGGATACATATGAAGATTAGAGGAAGAGTTGGATTTAATCAAGGTTGGGGTCTGCTAGGTGAGGATGATAAAGGAAAAGAGGGGCAAGGGAGTCAAGGGTATATGGAAAGAAGTGATTATGATTATGGACCATAGGATCTAGGTTTCCTGTGGAAGGAACTGAGCACAGGCGGTGGGCAAGGGGCAGTAGAAAGGTAGTAGGATCAATGGATGATTGACTCTGGCGGGGTTAAAGAAATGCATCGGTTTTAGGATTGTGACTATGTCTCAGAAGAAAGAAGGTGTGGTCCTGTAAAGACGTTAGCTCTGTTAATACTCTGCACAGTGCAAAACAAGACAGTCCTTGGAATATAATAAATTTGTCTTGACTTAGCACAGTAAATGGTTGTTGAAATGGCTGCTCATTCCTGGTTTCATACAGCATAATAAAACTATCCCCTTTTAATAACTTCAGGTTTCTTCAAAATGTCTTTCACATAAAATCTCATTTGATTTTCCACCACAAATCTGAAATAGATATTTTAGATGTATGTGTCTGTGTAGAGACATAGACACGTATGCAACATTACAATGATTTATTTATATCTTCACCTACCCTCCTAGACATTAGGTTCCTTTGAGATGAAGATCTTGGGTTCACTATAAGACAAATCAATGGAAATCCTTTAAGCCTCAATTTCCTGAACTATAAAATAGGGATATTTTACTTTATAGGGTTTAGTGAGGTTAAATAAGATGATGCTCTTTGTCAAGTGCTTGGTATATTGAGAATACGTTCAATCTATGTCAGCTGGTATTATTTACAATTACAGTCTCTAGTACTGTGCATGTGGATGCCTAATAGGTTCTCATTCAATGACTAATTCCCATTTTAAAGATGAGGAAATGAAAACTCAGCTGTTAAGTGACTTTTTCAACATAGAAAGTTAAGTATCAGAGTGGGGATAAGAAACCAGATACCTTCAACTGTGTGACTCTTGTTTTTTTGTTTTGTTTCATTTTGTTTTTTGTTTTTGTTGTTGTTGTTTTTTATTGGAACTGCTGCCACTAGTTCCAGGAATTGGCCTGAAACTTAAAAAGTCAGGAAAAAAAAGATGAGTGTTGACAGGTGCCTATTTGGGGGTACTTTTTATCAATATTACTCTACTTACTTCACAATATTATTTGTACTGTGTGTACATTTTCTAAATAACCTTCATATATAATTCTTATAACTACTTTTGAAATGAATTATTTTTCATATGACCATTTTCCAGATTAAAAAAACATCCTGAGTTTCAGACAGTTGGTATCATTTGCTAGTTAAGTGACAAAGTGAAGAGAGCCAAACATCTAAAAGAGAAAAATAATACAAGATGCTGAGGTATATATATATATAATCTTCATTCCCTGCCAGTGGCCTCAGGGTCCAGAAATTCTGAGGCCTCTTTGGCTAGATCAGACCTATCCTGGGGCCACATTCACAATAATGGCTACCGTGAGCATCTGTTATGTGCCTAATTAAGTAGTTCACTTTTGTTATCTCACTGAACTGTTCCACCTCCACTATGAGGTAGGCACTATTACCATTATCATTTTACAGATAAAAAAACTGATGCTTCAAGGGGTTAGTTTGCCTTCCCAAGGTCAGTCAGCTAGGGAGCAGCATAAATTCAGACCAGGTTTGGCTCAAAATCTTAGAGCTCTTCCCTTAAACTAGGCCCCGTTTAACACCACCCTACATTTATGAACTTCTTGCTAATAATACACAGAATCTGGCTTTACTTTGAGCAATTCTAAAACAAAACCTAAAACCTTTGCATTGAAATGTGAACATACACACACACGGGCACACACACACATACACACACACACAAACACACACACACATCCAAACACACATTAAACCAAGCTGGGTTCTGTCCCATGTTTAATGTGCATTTGCCTTTTAAGAACAGCTCCCTATGAGTTTATGAATGAAAGACTCTGAGAAGAGAAGGAAGTGATCTGTGGGAGCTGGCTTCCTACCATGTGGGACTTGTCACCTATACTTTATTTTAAGGAAGAAGCTGACACCAGACATTTCTGAATATTTCAGGAAGCCATTTCCCTCCAACATCTGCTCAACTGTGTTCACACCATAGATAAAAACAACTGATGGCATCAGGGGTAGAAGAGGAACAGGCATGCCAGGTTTCACTTGAAAAGCTCTAGCCAGCCAGTATGAACCAGGGCCTGAGGGGATATAGTACTACCCAGTTAGACCTTAAAGTAAATCCAACAAGCAAATGCTTAACACACAAACAGGCAAACTAAATGTTGCCCATAATGTTCTTAAAATAGAAGCCTCTTTTTCCTCTGTTAGTAAGAATTTACTGAGTAGCTATGAAAGAACAACACTTCCCAAGGCTAGTCATAGGGAGCATGTGAGGAATACTCAGATTTAGCAAATAAAAATACAGGATGCACATTAAGCTTGAATTTCAGAAAAACCACAAGTAACTTTTTAGTATGAGTATGTCCCAAATTAGTATATGTTCCATGCAATATTTGGGGATATACTTATACTTAAGATCTATTTGTTATGTATCTGCAATTCAAATTTAACTGAGTGTCATCTGTTTTGTCTGAAAACCCTTCAAGTAGCATCATGGCACACTTGTGTGACAAATTCAGTTATGATGTGTGTCAAAAATAATTGTTAGTAATAATAGTCAAAATACAAATTCTTCCCCTTAATTTTTCAGAAAATTAAGAGGGGATTCATGTTTCTTTCTGTAATTGAGTCACTCCTACTCATTTGCATTCTTATATGCTTTCCAAAGTAGGAGGGGAAAGTAGAGGTATAACTAGCATTGCAATGATTACATTTATTCATTTACTCGGCAAGTATTTATTGAGTGCCTGCTGTGTACTGGCCTGATGTGTGCTTGCTAGACAATCTTTAATGCACACCTGCTATGTATAAAGGCACTGTGTTGGGCACTATGGAAAAAAGACAAATATATAGAAAACATGTTCCTTGCACTCAGGAAACTAAAAGCTTGATACAGGAGATAACTGCAGTCAAAAGGAGAAAGTGAGAAGTATCATTGGAGAAGATAAAAAGATATGCTTCTAAAACTTGGATGTGATTGTTCTGTCTTCACTCAAAAGCCTTTGATAGCTCCCCATTACCCACAAAGTTCAAAATTTAAGCATGATATTTAAGGGCACTCAAAATTAGGCTCAACCTACCATTGCAAGTCCACCTGTCACCCCCTCTAGTCATAGAAGTCTATTTATTATTATTCCATTTTCCTGGAATACCTTTCATGTTTCATCCATTTCTCTCGAAATTCTGGTCACATCCGTTCTTTTTCCTTTTTGTAAAAACTTTACTGAGATAGAACTCATATATCACACAATTCACACATCCTTTCTTAAATTTCACTTTCTGTCTTTTCCAACAATAGCACTGCTAATGTTTCACTGTTGTATTCGTTGCTCACTCTAACAGCCTTCCTTTTTGACTACTTTAGAGAAACTGTGGCAATAGTTTTCCAATAAAAATACTCAAAATTATTTCAGGTGATTGAGCTGGGCCTCAATTTCCTCAGTTGCGCAATGCGTGGAGAAACTGTATGTCCTTCTACATCGTGTGAGCTTACTCTTGCTACTAGACCTTAAGTATACAGTGAGTGTCATGGCCTTTAGTGGCTTGGCACAGAGCCTGTCTGCTAATTTATAACATGATAGCTTTAGGAAAATCATTACAAGTTGAAAACAAAATCCTTTAATGTTTCTAGTTGGGAGATTAAGAATTTTGTTTTTAAGCCTACAGAAATAGGAAGGGTTGGGATTCCAGGACAGAGACTGTGTCCCGTTAGAAATATCCTGGCAGATTGTCTCCTCTGTTATTAAGTCCAAATGGTTAAGGGCAGTGCCATTTCTGTCTTTTGGACTAGTGGGACACAGTCTAACAAATGCCCAGTTGAGACAGATGGTGAGTTCATGTGTGTAGTTCTCCAGTAGTAGCAGCTATTAGGAGACAGAATAGGAGACAAATACAGGTCATTTCCACATTTAACACACAAACAGGCAAACTAAATGTTGCCCATAATGTTCTTAAAATAGAAGCCTCTTTTTCCTCTGTTAGTAAGAATTTACTGAGTAGCTATGAAAGAACAACACTTCCCAAGGCTAGTCATAGGGAGCATGTGAGGAATACTCAGATTTAGCAAATAAAAATACAGGATGCACATTAAGCTTGAATTTCAGAAAAACCACAAGTAACTTTTTAGTATGAGTATGTCCCAAATTAGTATATGTTCCATGCAATATTTGGGGATATACTTATACTTAAGATCTATTTGTTATTTATCTGTGATTCAAACCACAAATTCTGTTATTTGTTAATTATCTACAAGGCTTACATGTGTTGATAAGGCAAAAGATGTTTTAACTTGCTCACAGATGGGGAAAGATTACATGTGGAGAAGACTAACCAGGAAAATTGAGTGCCTCATAGAAAATCCATCCCTCATGACTAGGGGGAAAAATCAGAAGGAAAAAAAAATCCTACAAAGTACAAAACCCAGCAAATACACCAGGACCTCTGTCTTCATTTGCAAAGAACAACATATTACTTTTACCTATTTTTTGGCTGCAATATTAAGCTGTAAATCCTTTCAGAAGTTAATTTTCATTTTGCTTGCAGCATGAACAAGACAGACCAACTTGTCACGTATGCCTACATTTCTAAAATTAGGAGAAACAGCCCTAATCCCTTCTCATAGGCAGAAAATAGAAACAAGTCAAGTAGTCTACTTGGTTGGTGGGAATGGACTTTAAAAAGCATCATGCTAGAAAAAAAGTACTGCATGTCATAAGCAAAGTTCAAACTCCAGTTTAAACTTTTTGGGCTTAATCAAAGCCATAGGCGAAGGAGTGGTCCACTATTTTTGTCTCTAATTCCATATTTCATGACTTTGAAACTCATCTACTTTTCTTTTTGTTTCTAACCACAGTGAGATGCAAAACTAATTTTTAAAAGCCCTTCTGTGGCAAGACTTTATCTTTGGTGATTCCCGTGCAGGACATAAACTACCAAATCTCACTGAAGAAGAAGTAGAAAATCCCAGTAGTCCCTTATCTATTAAAGAAATTGAATTTGCAGTTAAAAACCTTCCAATAAAGGAAATTCCTGGGCTAGATGGCCTCACTGGTGATTTCTACCAAACATTTAAGGAATAAATATATTGATCCTACACAAATTCTCCCAGAAAATCGAAGATGAGGGATTAATTTCTAACTCACTCTGTGAGTCCAGCATTACCATTACAGACCAATATTTTTCAGGGATATAGATACAAAAATTCTTAACAAAAATTCACAAAATTGAACCTAACAATATATAGAAATGATGGTACATTATGACCAAGTTCAGTTTATTCCAGGAATGGTAGTTCGGTTTAACATCTAAAAATTAGTCAGTGTAACTCACCATATTAGCAGACCAAAAAGAAAAAAAAAAAAACCTATGATTATCTCAATAGATGCAGAAAAAGAATTTGAGAAAATCCAGCCTCTACTGTGATAAAAACTCAAAGCAAACTAGAAATAGAAGGGAACTTCTTTAACCTGCTAAAAGGCATCTATGGAAAATACTACAGATATCATCGTGTCTGTTGGTGGAAGCCTGAATGCTTTCCCTGCTAAGACTGGGGGCAAGGCAAAGATGTCCACATTTACACTTCTACTCAACATTGTGCTAGAGGTTCTAGCCAGTGCAAAAAAGGCATCCATATTCAAAAGGAAGTTGCAAAACAAGTCTTTATTCACAGATAACATGATCGATATAAAATATAGCATGAAATCTACAAAAAAGCTACTAGAACTAATAAGTGAGTTTAGTAATGCTGGATGATACAAGGTCAATATACAAAAATTAGTTGCATTTCTGTAAACTAGCAACAAACAATTGGAAACTGAAATTAAAATGTCACATGATAACATCAAATATATAAAACAGTTAGGAATAAATCTGACAAAAGATGTGCAGTCGCTTTGCATGGCAAAGTTAATTGCTGAGAAAATTAAAGAAGGCTTAAATAAATGGAAAGATATCTTTATGATATCAATTTTCCCTCAATTGATGATCATAAACTCAGTGCAATTTGAACATGTATATGAAAATCCAAAGGACCTAGCATAGCCCAAACAACTTAGAAAAAGAAAAAGCTGTAAGACGTACAGGACCTACTTCAAGACTTATTGTGAAGCTACAGCAGTCAAGAGAGTGTAAAGATAGACAAAAGTATGAATGAAACAGAATAGAGTCCAGAAATAGAGCCACATATATATAGTCAACTGATTTGTGACAAAGCTGCAGTGGTAGTCCAGTAGAGAAAGAATTGTCTTAAACAAATGGTGCTGAAACAATTGGACATTCAATATGCAAAATAAACAAATGATGAACTTTGATCTATACTTCACACTATGTACAAAAATTAACTCAAAATATATTGTAAATGTAAATATAAGCCTGAGACTTTAAAATTTCCAGTAGAAAAATTAGGAGAAAATCTTTGTCCTCTTAGATTAAGCAGAGATTTAGATACAACACCAGAAACTTGAAGCATGAAAGAAAAAAAATGAAGAAATTGGACATCATCTAAATTAAAACTTCCTTTTTGAATGATATTCTTATGAGAATGGAAAGATAAGCTCTAGACTGAGAGAAAATATTTGCATATCACATATCTCAGGGGTCTCCAACTCCCAGGACAAAGACCCGTACCTGTCTGTGGCCTGTTAGGAACTGGGCCGCACAGCAGGAGGTGAGCAGCGGGCATGTGAGCACCTGAGTTCTGCCTCCTGTCAGATGAGTGGTAGCATTAGATTCTCATAGGATCACAAATCCTATTGAAAATTGCACATGCAAGAAATCTAGGTTGCATGCTCCTTTTGAGAATCTAACTAATGCCTGATGATCTGAGGTGGAATAGTTTCATCCTGTAAGCATCCCTCGCCCCACACCTCCCACCCCGGCCCCTTCTATAGAAAAATTGTCTTCCACAAAACCAGTCCCTGGTGCCCAAAAGGTTGGGGACTGCTGACATATCTCATATGTCAGCAGTCCCCAACCGGTCCTGGGGGTTGGGGACCTTTGTCATACAGGGCTATTGGTACAGGCAGCATCATGAATGAGTATCGAAATAATTGTGCTGAGTAAAAAGCGTAATTATTTTTTAATTATGCAGAAAAGCACATGTATTTTATGTTTCCATTTCCATAGAATTCTAGCAAATTAAAATTTATCTATAGTGACAGAAAACAGATTTGTTATTGCCCAAGGATGGGGGGTGGCAGAGAGGAGTGAGAGAAGTTATTACAAAGGAATATGAGGGAACTTTTGCAGATAATGGACATGTTCATTATCTTCATTGTGGTGATGCTTTCATGCTTGTACATACTAGCCTAAACTTATTAAATTGTACAATTTAAATATGTTCAGTTTACTATAAGTCAGTTATATCTCAGTAACACTGTTAAAAAAAAACACAGCAAAGGGACTCAGAAGTCATTCTGAATAGGTTCCCACTGCCCAAATAAGTGATGGCCTGAACACTAATAACGATAACTGCATTCAATGAAATTTGTAAAATATTTGGAACTTCATGAATCCATAATGGTAACCTACACACAAAAAAACCCTTCACAGGTCACTTTTGGAGGATGCCAGGGAAATAATTATTTTTTAAATTTGTTAAAAAAAGGATAGTGGAATCAAGCATTCATTCTGCCTTTCCTAAATGAACTATAACTCAGGATAACCATAAAAATTAATGAAGGGATGTTTCTCCTAAATAAAGTATTCAAGTACAGTATGCATAAGAAAAGACAGAATTACAGAATCAACATTTGCAACTCCCAGTGAAGTAATAGATTGAGGTAATAGATATCAACAGCTCCTAGTATTTCAGAAAGAAGATCAAGCAGACATTGCAGACATTTTGTACATCAATAATGATGGAAGAATAAAACACTACGTGATTAAATAGTTTTCCAGAAAGAGGGGAAGGGGAAGAGGGGGTGGAAGGGGGAGAGGGAAAGGGGGAGAGAAGGAGGGAGGCAGAGAGGAAGAGGGAGAGAAAGAGAGACAGAGAGAGAAATGGAATATGGTTAAGTCTCTAGATCTAACTACCAAAGCTTTACAATACCAGCACCAACCAATACCAATGCCAACACCAACCAACAAATCAAAACTGTGGGAAACTTACAAGACAAAATGATCCAGTTTTTTCCACAAATATTTCAGGGAGAAAAAAGAGAGATTGAGGAGAAGCTACAGATTAAAGCCATTATGAACAACAGTATGGAGATGCCTCAAAAAATTAGAAATAGAACTACTTCATGATCCGGCAATTCCAAAGGAATATGAAATATCCAAAGGAAATGAAATCATGTTGAAGAGATATCTGTGATCCCAGATTTATTGCAGCACTATTCACAATAGCCAAGATATGAAGTCAACCTAAGTGTCCATCATTGGATGGATGGATAAATAAAATGTGGTACATATGTACATGGAGAAATGCTACTCAGCCATAAAAAGAACAAAATCTTCTCATTTGCAACAACATGGATAAGCCTAGATGATATTATGTTAAGTGAGAAAAGTCAAACACAGAATAAATACCACATGATCTCATGTGTGAAATCTAAAAGAAGTTGATCTCACAGAAGTAGAGAGTAAAATAATGGTTTCTAGGGGCTAAGGAGAGTGGGAAGGGGGCTAGGAATGATGGAGAGAAGTTGGTCAATGGATACAAAGTTATAGTTAGAGACGAGGAATAAGTTCTGGTGTTCTACTGCACAGTAGGGTGACTGCAGTCAAAAGTAATATTTTGTATAGTTCAAAATAGCTAGAATAGAGGAATTTGAATGTCTTACCACAAAGAAATGATAAGTGTTTGAGGTGATGGATATGTTAATTACCAGGATTTGATCATTACACAATTTATATATGTATGGAAACATCCCACTGTACCCTCTAAGTATGTACAATTATGAGTCAATTTAAAAACAAAATAAAACTTAAAAAATACAATGACTTAAGAGATTTATCATCCAATCACAATGTAGGGACTTTATTTGGATACTCAAATGTAAGGAAGCAAATCCATTTATGAAACAATGGGGAAATATGAACATTGTCTGGATATTCGATTATATTATATTATTGTCAATTTTGTTGGTGTGATAATGGGATTTTGGATGTTTTCATAACTTACTTTTAAGAGCTACTTAATGAAATACAGATGAAATGAGATTATTTCTGGTATTTGTTTCACAATGATTGAGGGTGAGAAGTGAGGATTGTTGGAAATGAGACTGTCTATGAATCGGTAAATTTGAAGCTGAGCAATTGGTACATGGGAGGAGTTTCATTGTACTATTCTATTTTTTTATGTTTTAAGTTTAAGTTTTATTTTATGTTTGGGATTTAAGTTTCTGAGTTGGTAAATGGACGGATTAAGGTGAATGACCGAACCTTTGTGGGAAGGGAAGGAAAAAGAGGAGTCGAAGGTGACTCTTTCAGCTTGAGCAACAGGGAGGATGGTAATGCCATTTGCTGAGATGGGGAAGCATGGAATAGGACCAATTTGTGTGTATGTGTGTGCATGTGCGTGTGTAGAAAATGAGTTCGGTTTTGGACATGCTGAGTTTGAAATATCTGTGAATAGCCAGGAAAATATGTCTAAACAGTTATATATATATGGGCTTGGAGCTTGGAAGACAGATTTGGGATAGAACGTAGAATTATGCAAGGATGAGTTTGTGCAGAGAGTGAAAGAGTTCCGGGAAAAAGCCCTGACGAACATCTACCTTAAAGATCTGTGCAGAGAAAGTAGGGCTCAAACTTATATGGATACAAAGCAGAATGGGACAAAGACTGCCACTGGGGAGCTCCAACTTTAACCAGGGATACACATTCAATTAAATTCTATAGGCCTGGTCTTGGCCCAGATACTAGGCAGAAGACACCGCTTTGAAAATATTCATGTGCTGTCATGCACGGCTCTCCAAGTACTCTATGAGCTTTAATTAGTCTTAACTCTCAAAAGACTCTAAATGACTTCAGTGCAGGGAGTCAGAAAAGAGCTTGCATCCTTGGGAATAAGTGGAATTCACTACATTTTAAGGACATGATCCTTCCCTGAAATACCCAGGGCTGGCCTTTTAAATGGTTGATGAATGCAAACTAAGTACTGATAGAGCCTGAAAACTGAGTAGGCAATCCTGGAAACCAGGAGGTGGAAGGCAGGGGACAGGTAACTGCCACCAGCCCATATATTCAATTTCTAATTTGGCTCAAATAAAGTTGTCAGAGATACAGGTGGTCTCAGCAGGAGCATCTGTGTGCCCGTTTTCACTCCACAGCTATACCAAGTAATTTTTCCAACCCTAGCTTGGGTTCCAGAGATTAAGCCAAGTTTAGGGGGAAACGCTGGCAAATCTGAGGTTTCTTATATCATCACAACTATGTCATTACACACTGTGCACAAAGCTAAGATTCAATAAATGTTTATTGAATTAATGTATTGAGTAGATGTAACAAACAGGATAGTCTAAAGTAAAGAGGGGAGTCTATTTTTACCTCTATTTTTGCAAGGTTTCTCCTTCTAAATTAAATAAATTTCCCACTTGCAGATAAATGTCTGAGTGTCCTTAGTTATCATCATGTGTCAAGGACATCATGAAATGCCCCTGGATGCTTTTCTTGTGGCTTTATTTTCCCGCCTTGACCTCTTTGTCAATGTGTTTTGTCACATTTTGCCATATTGTGCAAATTTCTTTGTACAGAGGTCTCTTCTAAATATTCCCAGAGCCTAGCACTGTGCCTGGTACATTAGTAGGTGGTTGTTATTAGTTCGGGATCTCCAGGAAAATATAGCCAAAATGATATTTGTGTGTGTATATGTACACTCCTGTCACTCAACAACTAGGAAACATTCTGAGAAATACATCCTTAGGCGATTTTGTCACTGTGCAAACATCATAGCATACTTACACAAACTTAGATGGTATAGCCTACTACATGCTAGGCTATATTTTATAGCCTATTGCTCTTAGGATAAAACATGTGCAGCATGTTACAGTACTGAATACTTCAGGCAATTGAAACACGATGTTAAGTAATTATGTGTTTAAATATATCTGAACATTAAAAAGGTACAGAAAGATACAGCATTAAAATACTATGGAACCACTGTTGTATATGCCATCCGTCCTTGACCAAGACATTGGTTGTGGCACGTGATTATATTTGTATTAAGGAATTAGCCCACTCAGTTGTGGAAACTAGCAAGTCTGGAATCTGCAGGGCAGGCTGGCAGGGTAGAGACCCAGGGAAGAGATGACATTGCTGTCTAAAGTCCAAAGGCAGTTTGGAGACAGAATTGCTACTTTGTCAGGGGATCTCAGTCTTTTTCTCTTGAGGCCTTCAGCTGATTGGATGTGGCCCACCCACATTATGGAGGGTAATCTGCTTTACACAAAGTCTACTGATTTATTGATTTTTATAGATTTAGGGGGTACAAGTGCAGTTGTGTTAGATGAATATGTTGAGTAGCAGTGAAGTCTGGGTTTTTAGTATTACCTATCACCCGAACTGTGTACATTGTACCCAATAGGTAATATTTCATCCCTCACCCCACTTCTACACTCCAACCTTTTGGAGTATCCAATGTCTATTATTCCTTTCTGTATGTCCATGTCTAACTCATATTTTATCTCCCACTTATGAGTGAGAATATGTGGTTTTTGACTTTCTATTTCTGAGTCATTTCACTTAGGAAAATGGCCCCCAGTTCCATCCATGTTGCTGCAAAAAACATGATTCCATTCTTTATTGTGGCTGTCATTCCATGGGATATATACCACATTCTTTTTATCGAAACATCCATTGATGGACATTTAGGTTGATTCCATGACTTTGCTATTGTGAATAGTGCAGTGATAAATACATGAGTGCAGGTGTCTCTTTGAAACAATGATTTCTTTTCCTTTTGGTAGATACCCAGTAGTGAGATTGCTGGACACACAGTAGTGGTAGTTCTATTTTTACTTCTTTGCGAAACTTCCTATACTGCTTTCCATACCAGTTGTACTAATTTACATTCCCACCAACAGAATATAAGCATTCTCTTTTCTCTGCATCCTCACCAACATCTGTTGTTTCTTGCCTTTTAAATAATAGCCAGACTGCTGTAAGAAGGTATGTCATTGTGGTTTTAATTTGCATTTCTCTGGTGATTAGTGATGTTGGGCATGTTTTCATGTTTGTTGGCCACCTGCATTTCTTCTTTTGAAAAAATCGTTTGTTCATGTCCTTTGCCCATTTTTAATAGAGTTATTTGTTAGTTTTTTTTTTAGTTTAGTTCCTTGTAGATTCTAGACATTAGATGCATAGTTTGCAAATATTTTCTCCCATTCCATAGGTTATCTTTTTACTCTGTCAATTATTTCTTTTGCTGTGTAGAAGCTTTTTAGTTGCATTAAGTCACAGGTGTCTATTTTTGTTTTTGTTATGTTTGCTTCTGAGGATTAGTAATAAATTTTTCTCCTAGGCCAATGTTCAGAAGTATTTTTCCTAGTTTTTTTTTCTAGAATTTTTATAGTTTGAGATCTTGCATTTAATCTATCTTGAGTTAATTTTAGGATATGGTGATAGATATGGGTTCAGTTTCATTCTTCTGCATATGGCTGTCCAATTTTTCCAGCCTTATTTATTGATAGAGGGCACTTTCCTCAATGAATATTCTTGTCAATTTTGTCAAAGATCAGTTGGTTGTAGGTATGTGGCTTTCCTTCTGGGTTCTCTATTCTATTCCACTAATCTATGTGTCTATTTTTATACTAGAACTATGCTACATCATGATCAAGTGGGTTTTATTCCAGGTATGCAAAGATGGTTCAATATGCAAATCAATAAATGTGATTAACCACATAAACAGAATTAAAAACAAAAATCATATAATCATTTTAATAGATGCAGAAAAAACATTTGATAAAATCCAGCATCCCTTCATGAGAAAAACCCTCAACAAACTAGATGGAGAAGGAACATACCTCAAAATAATAAAAGCCATACCTGACAAACCCACAGCCAACATCATATTGAACAGGAAAAAGTTAAAAGAATTCCCTTTAAGAACGAGAACAAGACAAGTTTGCCCACTTTCACCACTCCTATTCAACATAGTACTGGAAGTCCTAGCTAGAGCATTTAGGCAATAGAAGGAACAAAAGGCATCCAAACTGGAAAAGAGAAAGTCAAATTATCTGTGTTCATTGATGATATGATCTTATATCTAAAAACCTAAAAGACTCTTAGATTTGATAAATGACTTCAATAAATTTACAAAATATAAAATCAATGTGAAAAAATTAGTAGTGTTTCTGTACACTGATAACAATAAAGCTGAGAACCAAGTGAAGAACCCAATCCCATTAACAGTATCTACAAAACAATACCTAGGAATACATTTAACCAAGGAGATAAAAGATACCTACAAGCAGAACTACAAAACGCTGGTGAAAGAAATTGTAGATGACACAAACAAATGGAGAAACAACCCATGCTCATGGATTGAAAGAATCAATTTTGTTAAAATGACCATACTGCCCAAAGCAATCTACAGATTCAATGCAATTTCTATTAAATTATCAATGTCATTTTTCACAGAATTAGAAAAAAACAATTCTAAAATTCATATGGAACCATAAAAGGGCCTGAATAGCCAAAGGAATCCTAAGCAAAAATTATAAAGCTGGAGTTACCACATTGCCTGACTTCAAATTATACTGTGAAGTCTCCTGATTTAAATGTTCATCACATCTTAAAAATATCTTTACAATAAGACATAGACTAGTATTTTACCAAACTTCTGGTCATCATAGCCTAGCCAAGTCGACACATAAAATTACCCACCACAGTGGTTATAAACTAGAACTGAAATAACCTGTGGACTGCCTGCATTTGCCTATTTACTTCTGAACATCAAGTAGTGAATACAGTGGGCACACAGACATCAGGGAACACCAGGTCATTAGTTCATTTCTAACTACACAAAACAGTTTTTCAATAAGGTCGGTGAAACATGAGATGAAAATAAGTTATGGATGAAATTTATTTTCAGATTTTCTCCCAACATTTAATCATTTTTAACTGATGAACTATTACATTATTCATCCATTAGAGGCAATAAAGTAACATGAGATGGCATTCCTGGAACTGGATTCCAGTCCTGCTTTATTATTATAATAAATGGCTGAGTGACCTTGGACAACTCACTTTACCTTTCTTGGTTTCTGCCTCACCAATAGCAAAAGAAAATCTCAGAAATTCTTTAAAGTAAGTGTGTGGTATAGTAAATTCGAGTCTTCAGAAGGATCCGGGTCCAAATCTTGCTTCTGACACTTATTAGTTCTGAGCAAGTTTCTTCTGAGCCCCAGTTTCTGCAGTTCCAAAATGGGAATAAGGATATTTACCTCATAACAGAGTTGTTATAATGATCAAATAAGACAAGCTGAGTGCAGAGTATCACAGATATTAACTCCTTTCACTGTCATTTTCCCTTTCAGCTCAAATACTATATGGTAATGTTCTGTGCAGATGGAAAGTTAATTCCTCTTAGAAAAATTTAACTACCAACAGAGACTAAGCGTAATCAGGATACTCAAAGGATACATTTGAGATTACAGAGTCTTGAACAGCTTTTGTTATGGTGTAATTTCATTTCATTTGGAAAAACTCTTTATGGCCATTTGATATTCTTTCAGGCCTAGCTAAAGTCTTTGGCTCTTTAACTCCTGTGGGCCACTTTGGTGGCCTGTGGTGTGTGGGAAAGCAAGGAAGGTCAAAGTCATGGGTATCTTTGTAGCACCAGACTGAAGATTGTGTGCTTGCTGTGTTCCTAGCACTAATGCTTGCCTTATCCCATCTATTATTCACAAAAAGTCACAAAGGTGGGTACTACTATTTATATTCTTGGTTTACAGATGAGGAAACTGAGGCTCAGATGGATGAGGTAACCTTCCCAATATTACACAGCTAATAAACACTGAATTTTCATTCATTCCCATGTCTATTTTGATTCAAACATATTCTCTTAACTACTAAATTGCATTGCCTCTTCCTGGAAAGTGTCAGTTTTATAAAAGACACACAGGCTTTTGAGATTTTAAAGAAATGTTTTCACTAGAATAATTTGTGTGTACAGTACATGGAACTGTGTATGTATACATGTATGTGTGTAAATATATACAGAAACACACATATATACACATACATACATGCACAATTCTAATAATTTAAAATTTGGAGGTTAAGAAACCAGGGTAGATCACTATTCTGGAAATTCCGACCACTTCCAGAGCTCTACAAGGTGGGGGTGAAGAGGTAAGTAGCAAAATAAATAAGAGGGTCATGCCTCTACTTGTCTGTGATGCTGACTATACAGAACATTTTGAATAAGACTACTACAGGATATTCCTAGTAGCTGACAGGTATCTAATGGTTAATATATGTCAGGCACTGTGTTGAGACTTTATATGCATCATGCCATGTGATCCCCAAAACAACCCTATTCAGCAGATGGGAAAACTGAGGCTGACAGGTTATATCACTTGCTCAACGTCGGCCAACTAGCAAGTAACAAAGCCAGGATTCAACTCAAACTTGAAAGCCCTTGTTTTTAAGTAATATGACAGATTTACATTAAAAGTTCCTCAGTAAATTAAACATAGAATTGCCATATGACTCAGCAATTGCATTGCTAGGTGTATACCCAAAAGAATTGAAAACAAGTGTCCAAACAAAGACTTCTACGCCAATGTTCATAGCAGCTCTATTCACAATAGTCAAAAGGTGGGAGCCACCCAACTGTCTATCAACAGATAAATGAATAAACAAAATGTGGTATATCCATACAATGGAATTCAGCCATAAGTACAATACAATTCAGCCATAAAAAGACATGAAATTCTGATACATATTACAACACAGATGAATGTCGAAAAGGTTATGCTAAATTAAAGAAGGCATATATTCTATTATTTCATTTATATGAAATATTCAGAAAGACTAAATCCATAGAGACAAAAGATTAGTGGTTGCCAGGGGCTGGGGAGAGAGGTTAATGAGGAGTAGTTGCTTAATGGGTACAGGGTTCCCATTTGGGGTGGTGAGAAAGTTCTGGAAGTAGATAGTGATGATGGTTGTACAATATTGTGAGTGTACTTAATGCCATGAATTGTACTGTTTAAATGGTTAAAATGGTAAAATTTATATTATGTGTATTTTACCACAATAAAAATCAATCAATCGATCAATTGATTAATCAATCCATTGGTCCCTGATTTTTTTATGCCTAACTATGGGTTTTGCTCCTTTAAAGCATGTATGCATGTCTCCGCTCATGGTTAAAAATTAGATTGCACTGTTGCAATGAAACACATAAGCAGAGCTTTGTTTGGTCTGGCCCTAGAATTGGTTATACCTTTGTAACCATTTAACACTCTGGGCTCATTTCCCTTCTCTTTACCCTAACTCCTACTTTTCCTTCCTTGTTCCTCCTTGGACCTGGAGTCTCCTCTCCCTTTCCCACCAATTCAAATTTTGCCCATTCTTCATAGTCCAGCTCGTCCATGAAGACTTTCCTGATTATTTCTTCTCTGCCTCTAGTCAAGAAACCCAGAATGACTGAGGTAGGCCCACTTTATTTTAAAATTAGCATTAAAAGTTAACATTACACAACTGTTTCTAAAACAACACTGGTTCTCAGACCAGTGTCCTTTCTATTAACACCTCAGTGTCTCACCCAATATTTAGAGTTGTCACATGAATTGGCATATTATTTTACATGTGTATATATGTTCTGAGGGGGTTCCTGTCAGGTAACTTCATTTCTCTGGTAAGACACTCACTCCTGGTAATTCCTATTCCTTACACTTCTTTGAATCACCCACCATATGTTGGTACATAATAGATGCCCAATAAATACTTAGGATGAGAGATCTACAAATGTCCACAATTGGTCTCAAAACTATTGCTGACATGTAAAACAGGACATTATAACCCATCACTCCATCAGAAAGGAAACATCTGTTTATTCTACTGTATTTTCAGTTTCTAACAAATTAAAATCAGGTGAGTTCTTGCTCGTGAAGCGAGGAGCAGACAGACACCTTCCAAGAAGCAGCAAGTGCATATGCTTTGAATCAAAACAGACATGAGAGTAAATTCCAATTCAGTATTTATTAGCTGTGTAATCTTGGGCAAGTTTTCTCACCCTTCTGAACCTCAGTTTCCTCAACTGTAAACATGGGGATATGAATAATAGTAAGTAACCTTGTTGGTTTGTTGTGAATATTCAATGAGATAATGCAAGCATTAATGCTAAGTTAATAAGCACTTAATACATGTTAGTATTTATGATTATCCATTACTTTCCCAAATCTTCCTAAGGAAACAGTTTATTCATAGTCCTAGGACTTAGCGAACATTTAGCCTAGTTGTATATAGTATGGTAGGTTCAATGATTTGGTCCTAAATGGTGGTATCAGGACACAAAGATATAGATAATGAGGCTTAATAATCAATTCCAGGAAAATGTAGGCTGATGTCACGATACTGTAATTATGACCTAAGAAGTCCAATTAGCTGGACCAACCAGATTTTTTTTTTTTAATAATGGCAGTGTTCCTAACCCTGAGAACAAAAGTGAGACTTGAAAGAAGTGGTAGTTTGCATCCTGGCCAATGAACAAGGGATCTGCTGGTGGCTTTCCAGCTGATAATAGAGAAATCACTGGGGAGGAATGAGATGGCATTCCCAGTGTTTAACCATAAGAATAAGGCTTTTAATTCTCTAAGCCCTTTGGATGTCTTGGACACATGGTTATTCATCAATTTTCTTCAAACATCTGATTGCCCATGCATGCCAAGACAGCTGCCCACATTTCGGTAGACTGGCTTGTGCCTAGGCATAGGGATTTGAGGTTGAAAGAGTGAAGTTACAAGAGATGGAAAAAAGTAGAGAGGTCAGAACAAGGAATAGTCTTGGGAATGAAGACTTGTAATCTTTGTAAATAATTAGCAATGCCCACATATAGTTCTTTCAGACTGGTCTTGCTCAGGAATCCAAACCTCTGTTAGTATTGCTTGAAGGTATAGAAAAGCATCAGATTTCTGGGATTGCAAACCCACTGCTGGCAGACAGTTGGCTGCTTTCATAATGCACAATCGACACTTGAAGGATTAATTTCCTAAGGTCAGGTAGAATGGTTTGTTCGCCCCTTTGGGTGAGCTGTCTCTAGCCCTTCTGTAATATGCTGCTATTCTCAAAAGCCATGGTTAAAAATGAGATTGCACTGTTGCAAACAAACACATAAACAGAGCTTTGTTTGGTCTGGCCCTAGTATTGGTTATACCTTCGTAAACAAAGGGAGGCACTAATCTGATTATCAAGTTTTGAAAATAACAGCTGAAAGCTTAAATTAGTTTAGACTATAGTATGTAAAATTGTGAAGGGAGTGGGCAGGAGAGATGAGATTTTTACCATCAAGCTGAATTTTACAAGATATGAGAGAGACATAGGATAGCCTGCTTGACTCAGGCACTTTAAAATGGCTGTCTCTGATTTTTCACTCATACACAACTTCCCCTGTGGCCACACACCTGCCCTCTCTCCCTGCCAAAAAAAATGTTGGGAATCAGATCTTTTAATCAGTACCTCTGACTCTGAAAGTTAGTGGGGTTGGTGGGGCAGGAAAGAGCTGAAGAAACTTTTGTGAAAACCAGGAGTGGGCTACAAAGCAGCTCAGAAAGCCAGGCGAGAGCCTGGGGCTAGAGCTCTCTGTAGTTTTTGACTAAATTAGACCAACAGCTTCTGAATCCCACATCACATTCCTGCTGGCTTTTAAGTTTATAGAAATAACTCTACAATTAACTGAAAACCAATATTAAGACCTGCACAACGTCCCCTCTCATTGTATTCGATTTTTGGCTGACCTTCGCCCTTTTCATCCTCCTTTCCTTTTTGATCTACTCTTCTATACCACATTTGCTCCCTCCATGGTCTCTTCCTCTTCCTAGAGTAATTAACCTCAGAAATTCAGTTCTTAGCAGCCCAGTTCAGGCCTCACCCTCACCCTCCCAAATTTTGATAGCTATATGTTGTGGGAGTCAAATCCTATTCTTCCACATGTTTACAGATAACCCTCTCTTAAACACAGCTTTCAAAGTAGTAGATAGGTCTTGTGGATGATGGCAATATACTTAGGAAATGAACATATTTTGATCACAGGATTGAGAGTTTACTCAGCCCTCAAAGCCCAGAGCACAGACTTCAGATACTTTACATTATTCACAGCATCTGTCCTGAACTGCTCTCTCTGACCTGCCTTGCACTCCACCTCTTAGCCTCCGTTTAATCTTTTTGGCTTCTGACCTCATAACTCGTTTTCCCCTCTCACAGTCTTGCTTTGGATCTGATTCTTGCTACGGCTTTTCTGTTCTTTAGTTATCTTATTTTCTCTGCAATAATGATTTCCAACTCTTCCTCTTGCTATGCTGCAGTTGATTGCCCTGGATAAACACCTTAGTCGATCCTCCTCCAAGCCCATGCCCAGGACCCTTATACGCAATCACCCCCTCTAACCTCGTATAGCTCTTCTTCCTGGAACTCATTTAACATTTGCCATATATAGCTCTGTAACGCAGTATTTTCACATTCATTCATTCACTCCATAGCTATTTAGTGCTTTTTATGTTCACAGTGTACTGGGAAAATACAAATAAAATTATTCTCCAGGGCAGCATTGGAGAGTTCATTAGAATGTCTGTGATGATGGAAATGCTCTATATCTGTGTGGTTCAATTCAGTAGCCACTAGCCATCTATGGCTATTAGACACCTGAAATATGGCTACTTCTACTGAGGAGCTGAAATTTTAATACTATTTTATTTTTAAATTTTAATTAATTAAAGTTTTAATTTAAATGGTCACATGTGGTTAATGGCTACCATGTTGGACAGTGCAGACCCAGTGTATATATCTAGAAATTGACTTACTTAGTTGACAAGCATGTGCATTTTCAACTTTACTATATATTGGCAAATGTTTTCCAAAATGGTTGACTCTGTTACCCCAAAAATGTAAACATAACTTAAATATTCAGGAAGAAATGAAAAGATCACCAAATTATGATTATAGGCATATAATGAAGTAATAAATAAAGGTTAAAATGAAAGAAATAGAAATATAATATAGTTGATTATTAAGATGTAAGTAAAATGAATGAAAACAGCAAGCCGTAGAATGATATTTCATATCATTTAAATAAGGTTTAAAAACAAGTAAAACACTTTTATGTTTCTGAAAAATGCAGTAAAAATATAAAGACATACATAGGAATGACAAATATCTAAAATAGTTCATTAAAAAATAAAGTTATTTTTCTTCCAGGAACTTATAATCTACTAGTGGGGTGGGGGGGGGGAATGGACAGGAGGGCAGGTCAAATTTATATATTTACACAAATAACTATACTTTATAAAGGCCATGAAAGGAAAAAATGCTTTAGAAGCTTATGGAGGAAGCACTCTCATATTTGTGTTTGTGTATTTAGAAAATATTTTAATAATTTAAGGATCAAGACTTGGCTTGGATGCAGTGTTTCAGACAGAATGGGCAATAGCTGCTGTATCCTAGGGTTTGTAAGGCTGAATGAGAGTCATGCAACAGGGGATGTATCTGAGCTTTCTGTCATTGAACCTACCTAAACATCCACTGGGCTGTGTCTTATTCATCCTAATATGCAACAATGCCTTACGAGTACACAATAACATGTGTACAAGTTGTTCTCGCCACTTGGAAACTACCATATTCTCCATTCCACATCTAGAGCTTCTAATTTGTGATTCAGCTCTAATGTCACCTCTTCTGGAAAGCCTTTCCTAACTCCCTGTATGGTTTGGCTGTGTCCCCATCCAAATCTCATCTTGAATTGTAGCTCCTATAATTCCCACCTGTTGTGGGAAGGACTCAGTGGGAGATAATTGAATCACGGGGAGCAGTTTCCCCCATACTGTTCTGGTGGTAGTGAATAAGTCTCAGCAGACATGATGGTTTTATAAGGGGTTTTCCCTTTCTTTTGGCTCTCATTCTCTCTTGCCTGCCACCATGAAAGATGTGCCTTTTGCCTTCCATCATGATTGTGAGGGTTCCCCAGCCCCATGGAACTATGAGTCCATTAAACCTCTTTTTCTTTATAAATTACTCAGTCTTGGGTATGCCTTTATCAGCACCGTGAAAACAGACTAATACACTCCCCAAGGCAAAACTAATCACTTCTACCACTGAAAAATTTTTCTTCCATCTGAAAAAATGGCAGTGACTCTTGGGTCAGAAATGCATTTCCCTCTTTCATTTGAGAATTGTACTAGATTATATAAAGATTCCCAGAGGACCGATAAATGCACCCACTAAACTCTGAGAATTTGATGAATAAAATTAAAACACATTAGATAAGACCAAAGGTGCAAAGTCACCTTAAAAGATACAGCAGAGGTTCCAGGCTGAAAGCCAGTCCAGACAGTAACCCAAACAATGTTATTATCATATCTAAGGAAAGAGAGAGTCCATTGAGAGGAAGAAGGTCAGTTGGAAATATTGAAAATGTGGATTTTCAGAAGGAAGTTCTTGGCAAAGCAGCACTCCCAAGGCTAGGAAGAACCTCTGGCTCAAGAAATCTATTTTCCATTAACTGAGGTTAGAAATCCCCATCCTGAAGACGGATGGATCAGACCATTAGAGTTGGCTGCCACAAAATATTAAGATTATGCAACCAACTCCCTTTGCAATGGTGCTACACACATAAAGCAACCTTTCTGTTATCTTTTGGCTTCCCACATGGATTTTCCTACAGGCAGAAGACTTGTTCATGTGACCATCAGATGCGTAGCAATTATCTTTTCTTATGCTAATTCAATAAATTGTATTCTAGTCTAGGTGTCCACCTCTTGTGACCTTGGCTAGGGTAGGCTAATAAATGATATATCCCTACTACCCCTGGGCTGACAAAATTAAATTCCCAAGTGGGCAAAGCTTAGGGCCAGACCCAGAATTTTGGGGAACTAAGTAAGGTGACACCCAAAGGGCCAGGTAACCTTCCTCTGAGAACACTCCTAAGCTAACACCCCTTTTGAACCAAAAATACACTTTGTTCAATGAATGAGAAAAGCAATGGCACATTCCATGAATAATTATGGGTAGACATCTTGCTGCACAAGGTATGTCTTGCATCCCTATTTAGAAACAAGGTTTTCAAGGGCAGGCATCTTTTGCTAAATTCTTTGGGCCTGCAATAGAGCAGATCACAGTGCTTGTCTAGGTAGCTACCCAGTGGATATTTATTGAATGAAACTTTGACCCTACATGCCCTCTAATGGTGGAATTAGACAGTTATATAGAGCTAGTTTAAGGGTAAGTAAAAAATTTTTCTTCATTTATTCAAACAGTATTTGAGAGTGCCTGGTATGTGTTAGACACTGCATTGTCTACTGGGGATACAGTGGAAAACAAGTGGGACATGAGTCTTGGCCTCATGGAACTTACATGACTCACAGAGTTGTTCCAAGTGACAAGCATATAGAAAGGTACTAAGCAGTACTTTTTTTAATGTGTGTAGATATGAAGTTCAGTTTTTATCAATCTAGAAATTTAGAATTTATAATAAATACTACAAAGGAAAGGAAAAGTGCGCTATGAAAAAGATTAATGGGAATATATATATATATTCCCATTATATATATATTATATATATAATATATATTATATATTATATATATATTATATATATATATAGTGTGTGTGTGTGTGTGTGTGTGTATGTACAAAGGCTGGGAGTTGACATGGTGCCCATAAGTGACTCAATTCAATTTAACAAACACCTGCTATGTGTAAGCCACTAAATGTGGCTTCTGTCTTCATGCCATCTAAATCAGGGGGACGGAACTGTGGCAAGATCCGAGATGTATAGACAATGATATAGGGCAGTAAAAAAATGATTGAGATTCTCAAGGTCTATTTTTGATCAGATGGAATGTTTAATTACAGAAGAAAAGTTACTGCTTATAAAATAGTCCTTCTTTCAAGGAAAAGCATAACAAAATAAACATTACTAAACAAGAATAAATATCCCTAATCATAGAGGCATGTAAGTTTGGAATTAGAGATGAACAGGATTTGTGGATTGGAAGAGATGTGAAGTTTGAGATTTGATTTTGCTGATGAATTAACTATTGGTTGAAATGGCAAACAAAGCAGTCATTATCCAGATAAAGGATAATAGTAAATAATAAATGTTCAGAGTAACTGAAGCAATAAAAAAGATTGCAATAAAATTTTGGTTTTTCCCTTCCATTCCAAATTAGGTTGAAAATGAACATAATTTGCCAGCTATTTTTGGCTGCAAAGGCAAAAAGCCAAAAAAAAAAAAAAAAAGGCAGTGAAGAAAGGAGGGGTGAGCATTGGGGGGAGTTAAGTTGCATGCCATTTAGCACTACTAGCCATTAACGAAAGGTGACCCAATCAAGCATCCTGGAAGTGCAACAATAGTGAAATTGATTAGACAATCTTAACTATTATCAAACGGTAGGGATAAAATAAAATTGCATGTTTTTTTTCCATGAAGGTTCTGTTTGTAAAGATCCACTTTACTGGTTGTAGTTAGTAAGTATTGTTTCTATTTTGTCAATCCCAAGAATAAAATCAACTCCATTTCAAAAAGTAATGTTTCTCACAGGCTCAGATCTGCATTGAAAGTTCCAGGACAGGACTCCATGTCTAAAATCAGCCCCTCGAAACACCCCAAACATTAGTTTCCACTGAGAATGTACTTAAAGGCAAAAGTTGCATCTGCCTTTTACTTCAAGGAAGCAAACCGAAGCTTTAAAAATCCCTTCATATGGTAAGGTAGTGATCCCAGCCAAAGAACAAAGCAACCCAGGATCTGTCTCTTGGCCACCAAGAATAAACAAGAAAGAGGGAACAGCTTTACAAACAAAACAAAAACCAACTATGCTCCCTTTCTGCTTTCTTCATCCAACTTGGCAGAATCTCAGAGTTTTCGGAAAGATTTTGGGACATAAAAGATATGTGCTTAAGATAAAACTTGAATTTTGCTGAGACTCAGCACTAAGGCCTGTCCAGAAGGCTTTTTTTTTCCTGATGTTTCAAAAAGATACTTTTCATTTTTTTGAGCAATTTAAGTCACATATTAAAAGCCATAGTATCAACAATTCATTTCCAATGAGTGATTATGAGAAAAAATGCTTTAAATTAAAACAATATTCTATGATCAACAATCATTTGTTTCTGATTCAAGATCCTTTGATTTCAAATTGACAAATTTATTTGCCACTAGGCTTTTTGGGGTTCAGAGAGTTGCTTCATAAATCATGTCCTTATGTAAAAACCATATCCATTTTCCTCCATCAAGAGCAGCAAGACATTTACAGGAAAGAATCCAGATATAAATTCAAATATTTGAGTGGATATGATTTATATTTCCATTTTATATAGAAATTAACTTCATCTGGCCTGTTACCCAGATGGATACTAACCATGGGTGGGGGATGAATGTTCCTATGTTACTAATAGTGTCTCCAGCATGGATTAAGTGTCTAAACTAAGCTAAACTAAACCTAAATTAAGCTAGTACACATCATAGACATATAGAGTGAATACCTGTTCCTAACTACTGAATCTCAACGTAGGGTTTTATTTACCTGGTTTTGAGCCCTCCAAGCAAACAAAAGTTGCCCTACTTGTTTTTAATCCATACTAACTAAAACTTCAAGTACTATGTTCCCTCCTCAATCTTTCCCATCCCATAAGACTTCATTAACCAAACAAATCTGTTTTCAGATGACTTTTAGTATGTAAAAATGAAGAGTGGATCTTACCACTCATCATCCATAAATGAAACAAAATTACCAAAACAGTTGAAAGCTGAAATAATTTCAGTTTATCTAAATAAAACACATGTAGTCATCTTCTGGAACTGACAGAAAGGGCATGAGTTATAGCACCATCTGGAATTGTGGACAAGGCAGATACATGTTCAAGCCTAAATTAATAAAAGCTGAGTAATAGCTAACAACCCAAGCATAGGAGATCAGCATTAATGAGATTAACTCTTAGACTACTGTACATTTTCTTAACCTGATTACAAAACCAGGTGTGAGCTTTTTATCCCTGCCCCTTATGCAAATTACGCGCATTTAATGGAGTGTGGTACAGTATGGCTGATGGTGACATTTGATAAATACAGGTGGGGCTAATGCAAATTTTGTGGGTTGGTGATTATTGCCCTGGGTCAAGAGATTTGGAAGGAATCCATGATCAAGGCTGTAGTGGCACGCTGCCTCCTATAGCATGATGTTAATTTTCATCATCTTTGTCACAGATGTGGAGCATCTGCCTAAAATCAAGTGATTCTCAACTCTGACTGCACATTAGAATCACTTGGGGGAGCTTTGAAAAATCCCTTTGCCCAGGTCCCACTGCAGATAAATTAAATCAGACTCTCTGAAGGTGGGACTCAGGCATCCATACTTTTTAAAGCTCCCCACATAATTGCAATGTGCAGCCAAGGTTGAGAAACACAAGTCTAAATGTTGTGATTCACCAGAATTTGAAGCAACACAATAGGGGAAACCAGAAACACCCCCGCACCCCCCACACACCGTGACACCAACATTTAACTGGAGGGTCAACTGGTTCCCCTGCATGGGGAACACTACCTTGCCACCTGGAGCCATGTGGATACTGCCTTCCCCTTGGAGAATATAGCCATCATTTAATAAACATAGAACTTATTATGTGCCAGGCAGTGTGTGTGAAGCGCTTCAAGTGCTACTCTTTTTCATTTAATCTGTACAACATCACCGTAGAGAATATATTAGTATTTCCCTTTTACTAAGAAGGAAACTGAGACAGGACAGGTGAAATTATTTTCTTAAGGTCACTCAACTAGTACTCTTAACTCCTCTGAAATGAAAAAAAATATCGTCTTTCACAAACTGTCCAGAGGCCTGGGCTCTCTTTTGCTACATTGTTTTCCCACCAAAAAGGTTTCTTCTCTTTGGAGAGAGCCTGACAGTCTACCAATAAATAATGTGCTATACGAAAAATATCAGCATGAACCCACCAAATATCACCCATTTATACAATGGTATGTAATTAAGTCCTCACTTAACATCAATAGGTTCTTGGAAAGTGTGACTGTAAGTGAAATGATGTATAATGAAGCCAATTTTACTCTAGGCTAATTGATACAAACAAGAGTAACAAAAGTTAAGTTCCTACAGCATACATCTGGTCAAAGCCACCAAACTTCTAAATAAAGACCCAAAACACTTCTAATATTAAACATTTAAATAAGTGTGAGCTATACATACATTTAAGAAAAGTTAATAAGAACAAGAAAGAGAATTATTTGCCCAATTTTTGGTGAATTGGTGAGTGACAGCGGTCATAGTGATGGTGGGTCAGGTCAAGATATAAATGTTTGCAAAGCGAAATCATAAGGAGCACCTCCTGCCACCCAGCAGTTCCAGAAGAATCACAAATGTGGCAGCTTGTTGAGTGCTTTCCTATAGTCTCGTTTATTGTCATGCATTTGTATGGTTATCATATACTTTACAAATTTTTATTTTCCAATAATTTGTATTACTTCATTTAGTTATTTTCCAATCCGCTAATTCCAGCTAAGGGTTGTGGGTGGCCGAAGCCCATCCTGGCAGCACAGGGGGCATGCAAGGTGAGAACCACCCTGGACAGGATGCCATCCTGTCGCAGGGAGCACTCACACACCACCCACTTACACTAGGACAACTTAGACACCTCATGTGCACAAGTGTGGGAAGTGGGAGGAAAGCGGAGTACCCAAAGAACACACGCAGACATGAGGAGGATGTGCACCTTCCACATGGACAGTGGCCCTGGGGAAAATCAATTTTTTTCCTCATTAACATTTTAATAAAATGGCATTGAATAGGACCTGCTGTATATACAATTTACCACACGTTTAAGCAACTCCTAATTAAGAGCTGCATTTCCCAAACATTTGCTGATTATCTGTCTTTCAACGTTGGCCTTCAAGGAGGGAATTGAACTCAGGAACATGTCAGAAAAGGATCTGTCAAATCCACATTTGAGACTCACAGCCAAAAGCAAAGATTCCAGAGAGGTCAGTTACTTTACCTTACCTTCTGGTAAGTCTTGTTGGCCACTATTCCCCAACTTATTAATGAGCATCTACTTCAGAAAGAAACATTAATTTCCCAGAGTCAGTCATCTAGCATTGTTATTATGACTGGTAAATTTTTCTAGGGTATTGTTTCACAAAAATCAAGACTGAAGAGAGGGAATTAACAAATTCCATTTCTAACAGCACCCCACTGGGCTGGACATGTGTGAAGGATGGATGGCCCCAGGATACCAGATCAGACTGTTGTATGGTGAACTGAAGTGAGGCAACCCCAAGCAGGGAGGGCAGAAGAAAACCCATTAAGGCAGCTCTGAAGCCCCACTTCAAACAATGGGGCTGAGCTGCAGGCAGCAGGAAACAAGCAGCAGGCAGGCCAGGCTGGCTACAGCAATAAGGGAGTGCAGGAGGGGGTTGTTTTCTGAGCTCTAGGATGACCTCGGGTCTCAGAGGCAGAGTCCCAATCAGTCACCATATCCGCACAGCTGCAATTGTAACTCAAAAACAGTCTTTGTGTGTACAGTGGTCTATGGAGTGGAAAAGGCTGAGACTGTCACCCTGGTCTTTTTAGTCCCATCTGTACTCACAGATAACAATCCCCATTAGCAGTATTATCTTCAAATGCGTGAAGAACATCAGCATAAATATAGCTAACATACCATTTCCGTGAATATGAATAGAATGGCAGGACCTGTACATGGAAGATAATAATCTGTGATAGCTTTTCATTTTGCAAATGGATTTCCTTTATTGTAGGGCTATTTTTTTTTGGAAAAAAATTCTATCTGCATATAGGAAGAGAAAAAACATTAGAAATATGTACACCAATATGTTAGCCATGTTTACCTCTGGATTTTGGAAAAATGGATTTTTTTAAAACCTATTTTCTTTTGTTTGCATGAGTTTTCTAAATTTCCTAAAATAAATATGTGTTCTTTGGGTCATTTTATAAGTTTTAAAACTGTTTTTTTGGTAGTTTAAATTAAAACAAAATAAAAACAAATAACTTCTTTGGTGTACTTTAATTTATCCTCAATTTCAAAGATATCAATTGAGACAAGGGATTAGCATTTCTAAAGATAGAGCATGACACAATATATTCATATATCCTTTGGGGGGGAAAAGTTCTATAAATAAGTCACAAGAGGGCCTTGGCAAAGGCTCAATCCCAGTAATAGAACCAGTCCTAAACTCTAAAAGAAGAGTTGGCGAGGATACCAATTCTATTGAATTTCAGAATCCTGGCATATAAGAAACACTCATTTTTTTCTTCACCATCAGAATCTTAGCTTGGAACAATACTCAGGGTTTGGTTGTCATTCTCCATGAGGATGGATGCAGTGGTATGCTAGAGTCAGATCACACCAGCTTGAGGCAGTGGATTGTGTACATCTCCTCCCAACTTAGCATCCAGTGCCATGACATGGATAAGTTGAAATCAGCCTTGGTGGAAGTATTTATACCATGGAAATTGGCAAAAGCTACAAATCAGGGCTTTCCCTTCCTCCCACAGAGAGCTGATTGTTAAATTTTCCCTCTAATTCAGTAGAGTCATTGTTTGTTTGTCTGATGCTTGAACGGCACAGTGAAAACTTTTCATTTGTACCAAAGCAAAACTATATTGCTGTAAAAAGTTCAGAGGTTAGAGTCAACCCAAGTTTAGCTCTTGGCTTTGCCATCAGTGAGCTGATGTATCTCACTCCACCACCAGGCCTCAGTTCTTTCATCTCTACTATGAAAGGATTACTCTGTGATGTCTAAGGTTCCTTCTCGACAGGGACAGCTTATGATACTGAACTGGGGAGGCAGTGTTGTGCAATAATTAGGGGGCTCAGACTTTGGAGAAAAGATAGCCCTTGGTTTAGATCTTGGCTCTGCATTTATTAGCATCTGTGGGACCTCAGGCAAGTTACCTAACTTTTCTGAGCCTCCATTTCCTCATCTGTAAAATAATGATAATAATAATACTTTCCTTATAGGGCTGTCGTTAGGATTAGATGAGATCATTCTCAGCAATCATAGTAGCAGGCACCAATAAATGCTTGCTGTAATTATTCCTGTTCCCACTTGTCCCTGACACAAAATATGTCTTAGAACCATAGGGAAATCTTGATTTGCTGAGATCTCCAGGAGATGTTGCCTTGGCTCCATTAGATAGATACTATATTCTATTATAGATGAATCAACACTAGAAATAGTAGTAACAATCCCTGCAACATAAATACAGATAATAGAAGGGATATGGGGGCCTAACATTTATTTTCCTCTATGCTAGGCATTTTATACACTATTTATCTTGTCTGATGCACACACTCCCTAGGTGAGCCACATGTTTTTCTGTTTGTTTTGGTTTTGTCCTTTTTACAGATGTGGACACTGGGGTTCAGAAATGTCAGCTAACTTGCTGAAGGATCTACAGCTAATAAATGGCAGAGCTAGAAATCTTCTCCAGAAAAGACTGCCCACATACCACTGATGGTATTAGGAAATTATACTTTTTCAGAAAGACAAAGATGGGAGAAATTCTGTTGATTGGAGGGCAGAAGGATAGATAAAAAGGAACTCTAAAACAAAAATGCTATCATAAATTGAAAAATACAATCTGCAATATATATGGGGTAATGGAGTACTGGTGGCTAAATTCAATAATTTTCTACCAAAATTAGCCTAAATCAGGAATAATATTTTGGAAAATTCACAGTTTCATCTTTTCCCTAAATATTTTGAGATGAAATCATGCCTATATATTCTTGTAGGGCAGTGATTCTCAAAATCTGGTTCTCAAACCAGCATTATCATCATCACCTAGAAACTTGTAGGAAATGCAGATTCTCAGGTCCTCATCCCAGACCTACTAAAGTCAGAAACTCTGGAAGTAGCACCCCCTTCCATCTCCAAGCTCTACAGGTGCTTCTAAGGCTACAGTTTGAGAACCAGAGTTGTAGGAATTGGTGGAAAGAATGAAAAAACAAATTCAATTCAGGCATCTAGGTAAATCTATATATACATATATTGCCCTGACATGCTCATGGGTAGTGACAATATAAGTGGATATTTAAGGAGGTTCAGCTTCAAGAGAGATTAAAATCATTCATCTTCCCATAAGTAACAACTAAATCTTGCGGAACGCTGAGTTTCATGTCTCTTTGCCACACATCCCACTCTCCCAAAAAGCATCTGTAATTGATTTTGTTTTTGAAAGAGTGGTTCCTGAAAAATAAATGATGTTCAAAGGACCTTGGTACTTAGTACTGACTCCGTTTCTGGTTTGGGGACAATGCGGGATGGTGATTATGTGTAGCTGACTGTCAAAATCGAACCCTTTCCTTCTCAAGAGTCAGAACTCAGGGTTTCAGCCAGCAAGGAGTAGGGAAAGTTTTGCTTACGCTATAGAGCCTGGGCAAGGACAGTCAATCCCTCTGTAATAGCTTCTGTTCTGGCATTTAATTCTCTGTTCTCCCCACAATGAATTCCGCTGCAGCCAAGCTTAGCCTCGGGGTCCCAATCATCTCTCAGGTGCACATCCTAGCGCCTGGACTTTGCTTCATTTCAAGTCACATTACTGTCATCGTCCAAAGAATTGTGCCCTATTGACAGTTTTCTTTTCATTACTAAGGTGAAATTAAATGAATTTGTGTCCTAGAAAAATGTAAGTCACTTCTACAAATGCTAACAGTGGCTATTTTCTTGGGGTTGGGGGGTGGAATGGTATTTGTTTCTTCTTTATACTTGTCTGCATTTTCTGATTTGAAAATAAAACATTGTAGCAATGGGTATAATTTAATTTTTAATTTATAAAATTCAGTCTTTAAACATACAAATAAACAGTATTAAAAAAGGAGGTAACTCTGTGTGTGTGTGTGTGTGTGTGTGTGTGTGTGTGTGTGTATGCCTGTGTATATCTATGTGTATGTTAGAAGGGTAGCTGGGGAGACCCTCACAGCCACACCTCGAGTGAATACAACCCTGTGATTGTAATCTACTAAGGCACTTGGCTGCATGGCTTCTGTGACTGATTGCACGTGGAAATACCCTCACAAGACTGTACCCTGATTTTAAAGTCAGATGTTTCAAGATTCAACAGGAAGCTTTGCTTGTAGAGGCACAGAAAGAAGGAGACAAAAACAAGAACAATAAAAAAGTTATTTTCAGCTGGGGATAAATAGTGATTTTATGTGAAAAGAAAAAACATCGAAGCTGTATCTCTTCAAGCAGCAAGAAACATAAATTAAACACACACTTCAACATCCACGCATACACACACACCCCACACAGAGGCAAGATAGTGAAACAAGATATCTATATATTCACTGCATGAGGCTTGTAATCAGAGATCATTTCTGCCAGGGAACATACTGGCAGGTAAAATACCCTTTGCAAATTGTCTGGGTAATTGCCATCTTAATACAAAACCTCTTTTTCCCCGATCAATGTGGCAAGGTCTTTGGGACACAGGAATCTTGGTCAGAATACTCTGCCTGCGGCCTTTTCTTTGGAGTCAGGTGAATGCAGGCATTTGGAGAAGTATTTCTGCGGCTGTTGTGAAGTGCTGTTGTGAAGTGCGTGTGCACCCAAGTGTTGCTTACCTGCTGCTGCTTCCATTTTATTTCCTCTATCTCCACATAAAAAGAGAAGGACATGCCTGATGCATAAGAAATGAACACTAAAGCTGTGTTGAATGTGAATACAACCCAACATTTTACTCTGTGGAATGTGAATAGCAAAGTCCTCCCCTCAAAAGTGGGCTTTTACATTGCCAGGCAACAAGGAGTCAATGTACTTTACATGCATATTTCGCAGAATCCTAGTGACAAATCTTTGATGAAGATATCACTGTAATCTCATTTAATGGACAAAGAAACTGTATTCTGAGAGAAATTAACCACAAACAAGTCCCATATGGAGCACTTACTATGTTTCTAGCACTGAGTTGCATGCTAAATATTATCTCATTTAATCCTCACCACATCAGGGCTGAGACTAATACTGGAATATACAGAGGTGTCCCAGGTAGTCCTTTAAAGCTATAGCATAAACCTATACACATCTATGGAACATCAGCTTCATCTTAAAACATTATTTTAAATATCCCAACAAACACAATTACATTTTAGAGAAGACTGCAAAATAGGTCTGAATTTTTAAGATAAGTCATGAGAATTACACTTATGGTAGGTGCTTTGGACCATCATGCCATGGTCCTAAGGGATTACGTGCTTACAGCCCTCTGTCATTAGCATTGAGCTATGTATGCCATGCTGCTTCTGGACAAGGTAGCAGGCAATTTTGCCTGTCATCTTATGAGGCTTGACAGAACTTTGGGCTTCCTTGTGGGGATGTCTTAATTAAGGGAATGTATATTTGTTTTCTTTCCTTGTATTAATCCCCCACCAGTGGAATCCCACCATATAGTTTCCTTGGCAACAGAATGACAGGACACTCTTTGATGAGGTGATGGTGAAGGCAACGCCAGCCTGGCTGAGCTATACACGGTAGTGGTGATAAGAAGAAAAAAAGGCTAGACAAGTCCACTGTCCTCAGTGTTTCTAGGTCTCCATATCTTTCCCCCTAAGGCCTGGGTTCTACTCCTAGAAGCAGTGACAAGCCAGGTCTTCTCAGAAAATCCTTAGTTGTACTCATGTAAATTTCCTTCTCTTTCCCTGATTATTGCTGCCCAAACAATCCTGAAATTCATCTTCTCTTTTTATCACGGAAGACAATGAGAAAACAAGCTTCAGTATACAGAACACCTCTTAGCTAGCCTTGCAAGATGGCTGTCATTTCTGCCTCTGGGAGGCATATATGTGACTCAACCTACAGTTCATTTATAATTTTTTCAAATATTTGAATACCTGTATGGGAGGCTTTGTGTTAAGCCTCAGGAGGATGAAAAGAAGATTAGGAGAAAAGGCTAAAGGAATTCACAACACCAAAAGATCACTTCCTACTGAGGTAGCATTTAAATGAGCTTTAAAGGATGGGAAGAATTTCATTAGCTAGAGATTATAGGGTGAGGCAGAGGCATTCCAGAGGGAAGGAACAGCATAAGCAAACATTCAGTGGAGGAGGGGGTGGTGGGAAAGATCAAACCAAAAGAGCACAGGGCATATACAGGAAATGCAAGATAAGTACTCCAGGATGTCTGAGATTAGCGTATATTATGGAAGTAGTGGGAAAGTAAGCTAGAAAGATAGATCTTGAAAGGGATTTAGTGTTAGGCTTAAGGGTTTGATTTTATTCAACTGACAAGGAGGCACCATTAAATGTTTTGATAGAAAGTGATGCTGGCCGGGCGCTGTGGCTCACGCCTGTAATCCCAGCACTTTGGGAGGCTGAGGCAGGTGGATCACTTGAGGTCAGGAGTTCAAGACCAGCCTGGCCAACATGGTGAAACCCTGTCTCTACTAAAAATACAAAAATTAGCTGGGCATGGTGGCATGTGCCTGTAATCCCAGCTATTTGGGAGGCTGAGGCTCAAGAATGGCTTGAACCCGTGTGGCAGAGGTTGCAGTGAGCTGAGATTGCGAGATTGTGCCACTGCACTCCAGCCTGGGTGACAGAGTTAGACTCCAACTCAAAAAAAAAATAAGTGATGCTATGAGAAGAGTAATTTAGAAAGATTAATACAAGGGAGGAGGAAAAGGAAAGAGACCTTGCAGATGAGACAGGTTAAGGTGCTGCACTGGATGCAAAGGGAATGGTAAGATGTGGTCCCTTCCCTCAACAAGCATATACTAAGATAAATTATAACTACCAGACACCACAAAATGTTTCCATGGTGCTCAGTATATTTCTATAAGTGCTTTATTAGATGATACTGATGATAACTTTTTCTTTCCACAAGTCCCATTTTCTGTGGCAACAACTATAACAGGCATAATATAGCCCTGAATTTTGAACCCTGTGACTTGGAACTCGTTCTTTTTTCCTTGTATATCACCTCCTCATTCACAGTAGGGGAAAAGAAAGGCTTCACAACTCTAGTCTTTTCCTTAGAATGCAGTTTAAATCCCCCCCACCCCTTTTTTTACTTCATTTAGCAAACTAGGCCTTTACCAGGTAGCAAGGCTCGAAGCTGCCATAGTCACTCCTTTCTCACTCCCAAATAACCTGTGCTAATTTCCTGAACAGAGTTCTGAGATTACAAGCAAATATCATTTAGGAAGAAAAACATGCCATCTCTATGGCAACCTGAAAGTCTGACAGGGAACCCACCTTGAAATCACCAAACAATGGTCTCTTTGAGAAGTATCTAGGGCCTGGGTTAGACAATCTCTTATTACGTGATTGGCTGTTTTTAGTGTATTTGCTTTTCAAACCCTCAAATATAAGTCATAACTCTTGACAACCCTATGTAAGTTGTCTCTTTTCTTTCCACACCTCGTTGATATATGAAGTTGTGATGTTAAAGAAAAAGAGAAGGTTCATTCACAGGGTGGACAATTATTGAGCACCCACTGTGTACAAATCACTGTACTAAGTGCTCTAGAGACATCAAAATAAAAATTACAAAGTCATACCCCTTGAGATGTCGAGATCCATCCAGGGAGACCCAAGGGACAAGAGGAGGGAGTGACTAACACTATCGGGTACCCATTTTGCAAGGACCACTGTAGGAAACACTGGCATTACAGAGATCACATGAATGGGTTTTCCAAGCCAGTTCTAATGACATTCTCAGTGCTGTCTCCACCTAAACTATCAAAAATGTACAAGAAGTTTCCATTTTTATAATCCAAAATATACCATCCAGTAGTTTCTACACCTAGAAGCACACAAATAAAGGTTCTTTGACAGACAAGGTGCACTGGCTTTGGTTCAGAAAATGGAATCACAGTATTTGTTTATTCATTCAATTCATTTCAACTGAACATTGCCACATGCTATTTGGTACAGTGGTGAACAAGGCAGACAAGGTCCCTGGCCTCATGGAGCTTATGTTCTGGTGAAAGTACTCAAATAGTACATAAATAAAAAACTAGATAATTACAGATGGTGGACATGAACAATTAAGGCAATCACAGGGTGATATGACAGAGCCTGGCAGGGAGGGACCTACTTTAGATTGGGTGGACAGGGAATGCCTCCCTGAGGGGATGACATTTGAATGGACACCTGCCTGATGATAAAGAGTCAGCCATGCAAAACTCTTAGGGAAGAAAGTTATAAATTGAGGGAATAACAAATACAAAATAGAAGGAATAACAAAATCAGCAGATAATTAGCAGGCAGATAATAATATTGATTATGTGATAAGCACTTTTCAAATGCTTTACGTAGTGAAGTTATTTAATTCTCATTACAACCTGACAAGGTAGATACTACTAATAACCCCATTTTTCAGAGGAGGAAACTAAGCCAAAGAGAAGCTAAAAAACACCTAAGATTGACAGCTAGTAAATGTCAGGTCAAGGGTTGAAACCTAGGCGACCTTGCTTGAAAGTCTTTATCTGCACCCATTAACTCGTCATTTAGCATTAGGTATATCTCCTAATGCTATCCCTCCCCGCTCCCCCCACCCCACAACAGTCCCCAGAGTGTGATGCTCCCCTTCCTGTGTCCATGTGTTCTCATTGTTCAATTCCCACCTATGAGTGAGAACATTCAGTGTTTGGTTTTTTGTCCTTGGGATAGTTTACTGAGAATGATGATTAATGGGTGCAGCACACCAGCATGGCACATGTATACATATGTAACTAACCTGCACATTGTGCATATGTACCCTAAAACTTAAAGTATAATAATAATAAAATAAAATAAAAAAAAAGAAAGTCTTTATCTGTCTTAACCATATGGGAGGGGAGGTGTTCAAACAATATAGGAATCTACGTTTAAGAGTTGGAATTTACATAACAAAGGCTGAAAAGTCTTGTGAAGCAGCCTAGGAAGATATGGGGCTAAACCAGTAGCTAGGCTCCTAGGAAGTAAATAGATTTGAACGGTGAAAAACTCACTTCATATTGAGCCAGATTTGAAACGTGGAATTTTGATTTATCAAGTTACCCCTGAGCCCCAAGACTTAAACTTTTCCATAACAGGCAGAAATGTCCGAAAAAAAGGCAGGAAATACCACAGTGTAAGAATATTAGCCCTTCACATAAATGACAATATAAATCCAAGTTTCTATCACCTACTGAAAGAGTTCTCCAAGAAAAAGTTTAATTAAATGGCTTTAAGATAAGTATGAAGAAACTGGCAACAAGTCATCAATACAGACAGTTCAGGGATGTAATCATCATTCTTTATTTTCCTGGAATTTTTCATCTGTAATATTTATCTATTAGAATAATAAGAGCAGAAGAAGCACATTTCATCTGAATAAAAAAAAGCTAAAAATGCCGGCAGACATTAATTCATCACCCTCATGATACAACAACAAAGAGTAGAAAACTCTATTCCATGCATTTAAAGTAGAAAAAAGAAATGTTTCGAACCCTAAATGCTTTTTATTTATATTACCTCTTTCTAGGCTGTTCTCTATTCCTTTTTAGCAGTTTGGTTTTTCTAGTATTACCTTCTCAACATACATACATATATACAAACAGACAAATAAAGATAATTCACTCAGTGAATGCTTACAATGATGGGTAGAGAGCTTGAAAATACACAGGACTGAGACAAGAGAGAAAAGGAATGTTAGAGCTAGAAGACTTCTGGCAGAGTCTTATCATTATACACACTGGGAACAAGACTATACATGATTCCCCAAACCTGTTACTGATAAGTCTAAGCCTTCTCTGCTTACTATTTCACAGTCCCTAGACCAGAGCTAGGTGGCTTGTCAGTAAAGGCATGAAATGGTTTGACTCCATCTCAGCTTTGGCCCTAAAATACCGCTCCAACCTGGAATTTGATAAAATTCTGCTTACACCCTGGCCTCAGTTTCCCTACCTGACAAACACTGAGGTAAGACAGTGATAACACATAGATAGATGGTCACTCTTAAAAAAACTGCTTCTGTGATTTCTCATTACCTTGTAGAACTGAATCCAACTTCCTTACCATGGCATACGTGTCCCTCCATGCCTGATTCTCTGAACTTCTCTTGTCACTTCCACCAATCTCCCTTTACACTACACACTACACATTCCCCTCTTTCACCCCTTGCCTTTTGCGTATGATATTACTTTGCCCAGTATGCCTTTTTCTTCTTCTCCTTGCTTCTCCCTCTCCCCCTTCTCTTGGATAACTCCAACTTGACACTTCTTCTTGGAGGACTTTTGGGAGAGTAACTCTAGCAGTTACGTATATGTTGTCCTAGAATAGGGATGGCTTGGGACTGGGAACCCAGATAGGAAGGCATTTTATAGTCTTGTAACCCTTATAACACATCATCGGCCTGTTAAAATCAGTTGTAAGCTATATCCAAATAATTTGTTACAAATAATTGCTAAAGTACCAAAGTTTGCCAAGAGTTGAAAGCAGATTCAAGGTTATTCTTGTATAATATCATTAGCCCTCAGGCTTCCCAAGAAGTCTTGCCTGACACCTTCCCCAAAACGTAGGGTGCCCCAGATGCACACAGCACCCCTGGTGCTGCATAGCACTTAGAACTCAGCATAGGAACTGTAATTTACCTCTTCTATCTCCCCTATCAGACTACAAATTATTTGAGAGCATGGACAGTATATTATTCATTTCTGTATTTCCAATACCAGGCACAGCTGTAGGCATTTTATTGAATGGAAGCATGAACACTGACAGGTAAAGTAACTAAGAAAATAGTAAGAATTCCTTTGAGGACTAGTATGGCTCTACCTTGCTTTAGCTATAACATCTAAGAAGACCTAAGTTCAAGGATAATGACTTTTTTTTTTTTTTGAGACAGAGTCTCACTACTCTGTTGCCCAGGCTGGAGTGTAGTGGCACAATCTGGGCTCACTACAACTTCTGCCTCCTGGGTTCAAGCAATTCTCCTGCCTCAGCCTCCCGAGTAGCTGGGACCACAGGCGTGAGCCACTACACCTGGCTAATTTTTCTATTTTTATTAGAGATGGGGTTTCTTCACGTTGGCCAGGCTGGTCTCGAACTCCTGAACTCAGGTGATCTGCCCTCCTCAGCCTCCCAGAGTGCTGGGATTATAGGCGTGAGCCACCGTGCCTGGCTGATAATGACTTTTAAAAACTTTTCTCTTCCCATTCTATTGGTTATGATATAACTGAATTTTTTTTAACTTCAGAAGACTGCAGACATAATAAAGCAGAAGGCTTTCTTCAGCAGTCTTTTCTTTTGAATTCTGTCTATAAGCTGGCAACATAACATAAGGTAAGGTATGGGTACAATAAGGTGGCTGAAATGGAAAGCTAGGAGTCCTGATCCTTTCTAGAGGGTGGTGTTTCCGGAGCAGGCATGAGGGAGAGGGAGTACATCGAAAAGAGCTTCAGAGTCCTAGGGACTGGATCTGCACTAGAGATAAGTAGTTTGAATATGGTTCAAGACAGAGCTGAATTCCAAACCATTCTGAAAGCAGATCTGTCCATAGTGTTCAAAAGATATTATCTCCAAGTCCTTGCCAATCAGTTATTCTCTCCCTTTCTTGTATCATCAACCTTTTATTCTCCACTGGCTCCTTCTCCACCTCGTAAAAAATGTGAAAGTCTCCTACATCATTTTATTTTATCCTCAAGCCAATCCCATGTGGTAGGCCATATCATTATCCTCATTTTATAAATTAGACAATTGAGGGCCAAAGAATAAGTAAATTACCCAAGGCCACACGGCTAATCAGTGACGGGAGCTAAGACTCTAATCCAGATCTGTCTGACACCAAAGTCCTTGTTTTTAATCATTCTGCTAATATTGCCTTCTTATCTAATTCAGGCAAGCTGCAATTGCAGGTATTTTTCCTATTATCCTGTCTTGCAAGGTAATGAAGGATAACTGTCTACACTATTCCTGTAATACTCTTTCCTGTACCAGGAGATTCATGATTATGTCTATCTCTGGTCATTTCTTCTTAAAATTAAATACAGGTGGTTTGGTGTTTAGACTCTATTTAGCAGATCTTTAATTAAATCAGCCAAAATTTATTAAGTGCCTACTAGGTGCCTACTTTGTGTTTCAGGACTCAATACAAACAAGTTCTTGGCTTGAAGTGGGAGCAATGTATCAATGCAGAATTCAAGACAGTGGAGGGCAGGTGTGAGTGAGCAAATATATGGTATTCATTTTAAATGCTTATATGTTCAGGAAAGTTAAAGTATAGGGGCTGCCATAATTTGCCTTTAGGAAGTATAAGTTTCAGGGTAATACCGCCTACATAACATATTTGCAGTTAAAGAAATAAAGAAGTTCCGTGTACATTTCTTACTTGTGTAGAGTCAACAGATGTGATCCAGAATGGCTATATTCTGAGTACCTGCTAGAAGACTGGACACAGCTGGACAAAAGTCATTAACCTTGGAAGAGAAGTAATTCTAAGTACACCAACAGCTGCGTTGATCATATTTGGAGGCAACCAGATGTTTTGGTCTGTGCAGTACTACCATCGAATCATCTTACCCAACTGCTAAATAATCCGAAACTCCAGAGATCTATCCAGTTTTCCTTCATCTCAATGGCTGAGGTCCCCACATAATTTCATTCTTGTCAATACCCAACTATGAGTCTTCCTTTTCCATTCTGTTCAACTATGACTCTCCTCAAACATGAAGTTATCAACTAACCAATTAATCCAGTATCTACTATGCAAAAGGTGCTGTTGGGAATACAAGGACATTATATAAAGAAGCATTGGGTTCTGTCTTTCAGGAGCTTACAAACTGATAATATTTGGGAGACAAGAATGACTCACATGAGAAGATTACCAGAATTTACTTCCCCAAACTATGACATGCCATATGAGAATGCAGAGAGGAGTACAGGATTTCAGAAGAAGGAGTAGAGAGATCGATGTTTTGGGATTAGTATAGTCAGGGCAGTTTCATGAGAGTTGACACTTTAACTTTTTTTTTTTTTTTTTGAGATGAAGTCTTGCTCTTGTCACTCAGGTTGGAGTGCAATGGCACAATCTTGGCTCACTGCAACCTCTGCCTCCCGGGCTCAAGCAATTCTCCTGCCTCAGCCTCCCGAGTAGCTGGGATTACAGGCACCTGCCACCATGCCCAGCTATTTTTTTGTATTTTTAGTACAGACAGGGTTTCACTATGTTGGCCAAGCTGGTCTCGAACTTCTGACCTCGTGATCTGCCCGCCTCGGCCTCCCAAAGTGCTGGGATTACAGGTGTGAGCTACCGCACCCGGCCAACACTTTAACTTTTGAAGGACCGGGGGTTTTCTTTTAAGAAGTGGAGTCATTTTATAAGCAAGGAGGAATGGGAATGATTCATTAGAGAGTGAAGAGTAAGTCTGGGAAATTAGCGTGGGGCAGATCAGGGAAGGCTGTGTTCCCTGTAAAGAGTCTGACTATCATCTTAGAGGAGGCTGGAAGTCAGAGCTATCATGATGATAGTCTACAGGATATTGCAAACATCGATTTACCATTTTTAATTTTGTGGAAACCAGTCCCCATGACCCCTCCATGCAATATTTAATTATTCTTCTGCTATCATTTTTAATTCTGTTTTCAAGGATTTTTTTCCCTCTGGTTGATTAAAATATATATTTATGGTATGAACCCTCAGCTCTAAGGCCTTCATCCCTTAGCAGTCACAACCTGGACAGTCACTAATGCCTATCACATTGCACTCAGCTTAATTAACTG
Organism: Pan troglodytes; assembly: GCF_028858775.2. Taxonomy (NCBI): domain Eukaryota; kingdom Metazoa; phylum Chordata; class Mammalia; order Primates; family Hominidae; genus Pan; species Pan troglodytes. The sequence goes on from NC_072421.2 coordinate 105,852,128, forward strand.
CACAAATAGATTACTTCCCCAATACAAAAGTTATCTGGAGAGAGAAATAAAAGGATAGGGAGGGAAGCTATGAAAAGCAGAAGCCAGAAGACAAATTTATCTGACTCAGGAAGCCATACTGGTTATCATAACAATAACAAATATTTATAGAGGGCTTTCATCCTGAAGAATCCCAGAGCCTCAGAGCAATGAACACTTGTGGTAAATAGATTAAAGGAACTACTCAGCCATCCAAGAGAGGAAGCCCTCTCTCCTAGGCCCAGTGCACTAAGTCATCCCTGGGACAGCATTCGATTTTAGCCAAGGGATTTTAAAGGAAGCTGAATGGAACTTCCAAGTCATAAAACGTGGACAGTATACATAAAGAACAACCCAGAATCTTTTCACAGGAGAGAGCCTGGGAGCAACAGGCATGCCCATAGTCATCTTAAGTCTCATGTATTAAGATCACCACAGCTTCTGAGGCCAGTGAAACCTCACTGATTTGAGATAAAAGGAGTCATAAATACCATCAGATGTTGTTGTATATCTTGAAACTACAGATTTATCACAAACACACACTTCTAAATTAATTAACTCTGTAAGTATTTAGAGCATATATTAGACGAGAAAAAGGGCTTACAATCTCATCAGAAATTCCAGGCACACTATTAATAATGTAACGTATATTGTTCTGGTTCCATTCCTAGATCTAACATTAAGTAGCTATATGAACTTGGACAAGTCATTTGGCATCTCTAGATCTCAATTCCATCAAACTAGTTTGTGTGTGTGTGTGTGTGTGTGTGTGTGAGAGAGAGAGAGAGAGAGAGAGAGACAGAGACAGAGAGACAGAGACAGAGAGAGCACGTGTGCTCAAGAGAATAGAAAGTGAAATAACATACCATCCATATTACTCTAATAACTATTTTGCCTGCCTGTAGGGAGTGGTCACAGGTCATTTGGCTCCAGGCCAAAAGGAATACAATCTATTAGACAGCTTGGATCTTTCCTCTTACAATAAGTTTAACAAAACATTTTAAAAAGAGGAGTAGGTTACAAGAAGGTAGAACTTGAACAGATGGGTAAAATGTTAATACATGATCATGGGCATGTTGATATATAAACTGGATCACAGGCATGTTGATGTGTACTCATAGGGATAAACTGGGCTGTAAAGGTCGCCTAGTCCACTTCTTTTCAAGTGATTCCAGGGAACATTAAGGTTCCTTGGGAACATCTCAAGGTCCACCCAAGGGTCCATGAGGGCTGGGCTCCCAATCCAAAAATGTCCTCTACATTATCCTCACTATTTTTAAAAAGCATTCAACCTATGTTGAAATAACTGCAGTTACTGGGTACTCCTTCTCTCTCAAGGTGGCCTATTTATTGCTCCTTTGGAGAACTCAGACTATTAGATAGCTTTTCCTTATATTGAATTAAAATTTATTTCCTAGAGCTTCAACCTATTGATCCTAGCTCTAGTCCTGTGGCAATGTAGAACATGGTAAATCCCTTTTCCCCATGACAGCCCTTCAAATATTTAAACACAGCTAACCTGTCCAGGAGTCTTTTCTCCAGTCTCAACAGCCCCACTTTCTTCACCTGTGCCCTCATGTCCTAAGCCACTCTCTTCTGGACACAACTCAGTTGCTTTACATATGTGCTAAACCTCATGCCCCAGAGCCATCCTTAAACTTTGAGGTATGATCTACCCTTGAGTGCAGAAGAATTCAAGACAATGAAGTCTCCTGGTCTAGATACTGTGCTATTTTTACTTCTATTTATGCAATGTGAGATTACAGTAGCTCAAAACAAGGATGGAACTGCTAAAACTCAGAGTGGCTGAGGAGAATTGCACTAGCACACGAGAGAGTGGACTGTATGTAGCTGGAGGTGATGCGTGTCCTACTGGAAGGGGACAAACACAAAGCAAGATTATTATCTGGTAGGAATATTATAGAGGAGGTTTGGTGAGGTAAAAGCGATACTACTTCCACATTTCCTTTGAGCCTTGAAATTCCATGATTCTATGAATCAACTGGCATTCTACAATTGCTCATAAATCTCTATATGTGGACCTCTTCAGAGCTTCCTCAAAAGTTGAGTCAGTAAATTCCTGCAAAGAATCTAGTGGGCATTTAGTAATATAATACCACATTTGCCCTGGTGGTTTTATACAAGATCTTCCTCAAATAGGAAAGCAGGTTATAAAAATAAAAAGTAGCAGGGGCATATTTTCAGCCCCCAAACACAGGTATAACTTGTCCCCAAATTACATCACTAGTAAGTAGAAGAGCATGGCTTGGAAGTTGGTTGTCCAGACCCCTAAGCACAATTGTTTTTCTTCACAGCTGCAAGCTTATAACAAAACCATGTGCATGTACTTCTGCCTTCACTTTCCAGACACTCACAGGCCTGCTACCTGTAAAGGGGGATTTCAAAGATTCTTCACTTATATCAGACATTCTGTCTGGGTTTGGATGACGTAATAACCTGCATTTTATTCAGATCAATTTGTTCTGAGGCTTTACAGTTGTGCTTTGATTTTGCCATTCTGATAGGGAAGTCTCTTAATTAAGTTATGCATAGGCAGGCATATTTCCCTCTCTCATCACAGTAGCCCCCCACCTTTTTTTTTCTTCAGAGGGTGTCTTGCTCTGTCACCCAGGCTGGAGTGCAGTGGTGCGATCTTGGCTCATTGCAAACCTCTGCCTTTTGGGTTCAAACGATTCTCACACCTCAGCCTTCTGAGTGGCTGGGATTACAGGTGTGTGCCACCACACCCTAATTTTTTTTGTATTATTTGTAGAGACGGGGTTTCGCCACATTGGCCAGGCTGATCTTGAACTCCTGTCCTCAAGTGATCTGCTCAGCCCGGGCTCCCAAAGTGCTGGGATTACAAGTGTGAGCCACCGCGACTGGCCCACAGTAGCCTCTTAAGCTTCATTTCAGAGTAAATTAAAGAACACTTTGCCTACAACCTTGAGAAGAACCTTTTATCTCCTTCCACAATCTATTCAAGAAAGTTTTATTGAGCACCTGCTATGAGATAATAGATCTGAAAATCACCGAGAACTCCCCATTGTCTAATGAAAGGAAAAAAATCAACCTAAGTTCCTTATTGTGGTAAGTGTTACATAGGACATGTTTAATGTGACTTTCGGCTTAATTTTTTTTAATTTTTAATTTTTATTTGTATAAATTTAAGGGGTACAAGTGCAGTTTTGTTACATGGATATATTGCAGAGTGGTGAAGTCTGGGCTTTTAGTGTATTCATCACACGAACAATGTGCATTGTACCCATTAAATAGTTTTACATCACCCACTCCCCTCCCACCTTTCTGAGTCTCCAATGTCTATCATTCCACACTCTAGGTTCATGTGTACACATTTTTCAGCTCTCACTTATAAATGAGAACGTGTGGTACTTGACTTTCTGAGTTGTTTCACTCGGGATAATGGCCTCCAGTTCCATTCATGTTGCTACAAAAGACATTATTGCATTATTTTTATGGTTGAATAGTATTCCATTGTATACCACTTTTTTCTGGTTGAATAGTATTCCATTAATTACCACATTTTCTTCATCTAATCATCTGCTAATGGACGCTTTGGTTGATTCCATATCTTGGCTATGGTGAATAGTGCTGGAATATCCCAGCCTAATTTTGAGCCTTATTTCTAGCCACCCAGACTTCCCCTGCCCCAGAACACACACATATTCCATGATGTCACCACACCTAATGACTCAACATTCCCTAAACATAAAACATAGTATGTATTTAGTGTGTATGTGCGCATGCTCTTCCCTCTGTATGGGAGACCCCTGTCTACCTGGGGGTTCGTACTCAACTTCCAAATTCAACTCTAATTTCTTCCTGTAACCTTTTCTACTTCTTCATTTCCCAAATCAATCACTCAACTGCACTCCCAAGGCAATACTATTACAGCATTAACAAATGTAAATTTACTTGCTTATGGTCATATGTATTTTTACCAGACCCAAAATAAGAGGTTTTGTCTCAGCTATCCTCAAATTCCCAACAACTAGTGCTGTGTCTGAAATAAGAGTAATGTTTATAAAATATTGAAGGATAGATGAAAGGAAGGAAGCAATGAAATAAGCAAGAAAGCAATTTCTCCATTTCTTAGACCTTGAGTCCCTTTAGGGTAGGCACTACATCTTACTCATTTTTTTGTACCCACAGTGGCTTAAACACAGAAGACCCATAATAAACCTCTGTGGTATTGAAAGTAGGTAAAAAAATTTCTTAAACACAAAATCAGTAAATATATAGCTGCCTCCCAAGTGCCTACAATCTCAAAGTTGAAAACAATAGTTTTCAGTAGCAAGACAGACACTGCTAAATGCCCTAAAAGTCCAGAGAAGGGAGAAGCGAATGTGGGCTGGAAAGCACTTCTCAAACTCTATGTGCCAAGAAATCATTTGGGGAATTTGTTAAAATGCAGAAGCTGATTCAGTAAGTCTGGGCAAGACCTGAAGATCTGCATTTCTAATAGTCAGGTGTGAGGATCATATTTTGAGTAGTGATGAAGGTATAGAAAGCCTTCTTGGAGGGGGCACTTCTTAAGCTAGGTGCACTTCCAAGTTGCTTTAGTTAGATGGAAAGGACAACCTAAGCAAGAAGAAGAGCATAAGTAAAGTAACAAAAGCAGGAAAAAGAGTATCTCCAGGAGAGTAAGAAAACCACAGAAATGGAGCAGAGGGGTCTAATAAAGGCATAATTAGTGATAATTCTAGAGAGGTTAGGTGGGATCAGATTATTAGCTGCATCAAAAAGTCTTCTGAGGAGTTTGGACTTTATATTGTACATTCTTAAGCAAGAACTTGATGTATCATTCTCATACCTTATATTGGTATAGAAATATCCAGTTCATGAGACATATTTTTCCTATGTATTTGCCACCTGCTCCTCCCAACAACCCTCTGAGTTGGGCCAGGTGTTTTGTTTTCATCCCCATTTTACACGATGAGGAAACTGAGGCTCCACAGAAGTGAAGTTACTTTTCCCAAGGTTATCCAAATTTGGATTAGAGGCGGTACCAAAACCAATTTTTATCACTACCACTGCAAAGTGATTTTGCATCACATCATGTTGAGATTGCTCCTTTAAACCAGAGGGTCCTGAAAAGGGGCACTTATGAAATTATCTTCACATTATTCCAATCTTCTCTTTAACTGCAGCTCATTATCTGGTTAAGGAAAATCTGCTTTCAGAATTATAATTCTCTGACCCAAAAGGCTATTAATTTCTTTCTATTTAGTCATTGAGGGGTTTCTCCCTGCCCCCTACCATTCTCACTGTATGTTAAAGAAGAATGAAATTACTGGAGTAAAAATGTGGGGTGGCACCTGCTAATATATTTCATTTAGGAAAATTAAATGGAACCAGTTCCAATCTCTAAATGATAGCATCAAACTCTGCTCCCTGAGGCCTTGCTATTGTAGTTTCACTTGCCATGCACCTTTTATTTATGTCTCCCAGCCTGGAGAGCTGATCACTCTGATATTGCCTATTGTGACCCTATAGGAGTCTATTGTTCCCCAAATTCCCTTCTTTACAGATTCTTTTTTGGAGATCTGCAGGGCTATGGGACTAATAGTGTACGACATCAGTGTCATTCTTTCTTTTCAGTTGCAAACAATGTGTTTGGCCACATTGGAATTAAGTGGGTTAAAATTCCATCAAAGCAGCTCAGGAATTAGAAAATACTTTTTCTAGAAAGGAGAAGAGGGATAGACTTAATTTGAAGCTCTACGGAACTCAGATCATGAAACAAGTGTTAGAAATCTAGCAGGTTCTCAACCAGTGTTTCAAACCTGATTAATTTCTATCAAATCTGATGAAAGTTCAGAGAATATCGAATTGAGTTTGTGTTTATTTCATTACTAATTATGTAGGCAAAAAAATATACTGGCTGTGTGGCCTTGGGCTAGTGCCTTAACTTCTCTGAACCTCAAATATCATTATCTGATAATGAGATGATGAATTGTGCCTATTTCATAGGATTACTGTGAGGATTAAATGGTATAATGTACAAAAGGTACTTTGTGCACTGTCTGGTCCCAGAGTAGGTGCTCAGTAAATGGTGGCTGGTGTTCTCTCACTCACTCTTACACTTACTCTGAAAAGAGCACAAAGGTAAGCTTGGAAGTACCTGCAGAACATACCCTTGTGTCTTAAAGACAGGAACCTGGAGAAGCTGTTATCTATGTGACAAATTGTAATTATATAGAGCCAAAGCAGATCTTTTGGGTCAGTGATCTTTCTGGACTGAGGCCCACGATGAGAGGAAATGCATTTTACATAGTTTTACAAAACAATTATTTCCAGAAAACAACTGGAAATTTTCATTCTATTCTATTTCAATCTTGTCCATTCCATTCTATTGCATAGGAAACAAATGTTGGTCAGGATCCATATAATTGATTTTTTCAAAATGGGTTTCAACCTTCAGATTGAAAAAATACTAATTTACATGTTTCCAAGCTCCATTTTCATCAACCAAGAAAGGAAACAGTTATCAGTACTACTATCTCGATTTACTGGTCCTACACATCCTTCGGATATTAGCTGGAATGCTTCTCCCTGATGTCATCAGTCTAGATCTTATTCCCTTGTTATTTGTTGCCATGTGACCATGTTCCTTTTCTTCAGAGCATTTATAACAGTTGATAATTATATACTTAATTGTCATTTTAAAATTTAATATGTATCTAAGGTCCATGAGAACAGAAACTTGTTTTTTTTTCATTAGTATATTTTTCCATCTAGCCCAGCCCAGCACCTAGCACATAAGTACTTTATATATATAGTCATATGTCTCTTAACCACCATGGTGCCTTCTGAGAAATGTGTTGTTAGGCAATTTCATTTAGGTTTATACAAACCTAAATGGTATAGCTTACTATCTATATACCTAGGCTATCTGATATAGCCTATTACTCCTAGGTTACAAACCCATATAGCATGTAAGTGAATTCTGCAGGCAATTATAAAACAATGTAAGTATTTGTTATCCAAACATATCAAAACCTAGAAAAGGCACTGTAAAAATATGGTATAAAAGATTTAAAAAATTATATCCCTGTCTAGGGCACTTACCATGAATGGAGCTTGCAGGACTAGAAGTTGTTCTGGGTGAGTGGGTAAGTGAGTGGTGAGTGAATGTGAGGGCCTAAGGTATTACAGTACACTACTGTAGGCTTCATAAACACTACACCACTGCTATGATGTTACAATGGCTATAACTGTACACTTAGGCTACTCTAACTGTATAAAATAATTTTCTTTCTTCAATAATAAGTTAACTTTATCTTACTCTATTTTACTTTATATAATTCTAATATTTTAGACTTTTGAATATTTTGTAGTAACAGCTTAAAACACACACTGTACAGCTGTACAAAAATATGTTTTTCTTTATATTATTCTATAAGTTTTTTTATTGCTAAAATATTTTATTTTGTTAATTTTTAAAATTTTCTGTTAAAAACACAGGCACAAACACACACATTAGCCTAGGCTTACACAGGGTCAGGATCATCAATATCACTTTCTTCCACCTCCACATCTCATCCTAGTGGGTGTTTGGGGGCAATAACACACATGGAGCTGTCACCTCCTATGATAACAATGCCTTCTCCTAGAACACTTTCTGAAGGACCTGTCAGAGGCTTTTTACAGTAAACTTTTTTGTTTCAGAAGTAGACGGAGTACACTTTACAATAATGATAATAGTATAGTAAATACGAAAACCAATAATAGTAGTTTATAATTATTACCAAGTATCATGGCTGTACATAATTATATGTGTTATACTTTTATACAACTGGCAGTGCAATAGCTTTGTTTACACCAACATCATGACCAACACATAAAGAATGTGTTCTGCTATGATGTTACAATGGGTATAATGTCACTAGGCAATAGGAATTTTTCAGCTCCATTATAATCTTATAGGACTACCATCGTACATGTGGTTCACTGTTGACCAAAATGTCATTATGTAGTGCATGACTGTATATATTGAATGAATGAAAGAATAAACTAATAAATGAATGAATAAAGGTGTTCATAAACCCAAATGTAAACCTGGACAGTTCAACCTACCATGAAATAATTTGTTGGCTTTGCTTTCCAAAGTGAAAGATATGAGGAGGTTCTGTTAAAAACTGTCTCCTCCAGAAGACTCTAAGCTGCATGACTGCTAGGATCATGTCTGGTTTGCTCCCCATTGCACCCCAGAATTATCACTGTACCTAGCAAACAGCAAATCCTTAAAACGTTTTTGGATTAATAATAAACAAAAACAAAATAATAAACATACAGGTGGGACCTCTGGAGTATCTCCAAATTTCATGAAAGGTTTCCAGGTGAACCTAAGGATTGCAAATGGTCTGACACATTAAGTCTTTAGCAGTACGCATATCACAGATTGTCAGAGGCGGAAGGGACCTTACACATCAATCAGAGGTTAGCAAACTATTTCTGTAAAGGGCCAAACAGTAAATGTTTTTGTCTTTGTAGGCAATATAGTCTTTGTCACAACTTCTCAACTCTGCTGTTGTAGGGGGAAAGCAACCACAGATATTAGCTAAATGAATAGAGTGGCTGTGTTCCAATAAAACTTTATTTATAAAAACAGGTGGCCGACTGGATTTGGCTGCAGTTTGCTGACTCTAACTCTAATCCAATCTTAACTCCCATAACAAAGAGGGACCATTTCCCCAGAAGGGGGAAATAACATTGTTGAAGATCACACAGCTAAAAGATGAAAGTGGGAACTTCCAACTCCCATTTTAATTTTCATGATACTACAAAGCAGCCATGTTTCAGGGTCTTCCTGCTTCAGTGTTGGTGTTAGCATTATCCTGCCTTGTTTATTGAAGCTAAGAGACATTATCTTAAATTTGGTTTGTGTTGATGGTTTTTCATTTTTACTTTTTATTCTGTCATCCATGTAGTCTAAAAACCTTGGGGGTGATCATCTTCACAGAGAGAATATACAACTCTCTTTATTTTCTTCAAGTACCTGGAGCTCTGCCTCCTCACAAATTCAGAGATGGTATGTACTAGGTTCTCTTAGGCAAAATGTTCTGACTTCTTGGTACTAAGGACCGGATGGAGAAATAGGAGGTGAGATCCCTGTCATATCATGTCCTACCATATACCTTAATCAAGTCTCTCATCAATCATTAAGTCGTAGGGATTTGCTACTGTATATGCAGCACTAAGCTGGAGTTAGGAGAAAAGGAATGGTAATGATGAGATAACAGCTAACTTTTTTGAGGTCTGACTATACATCAAGGACATTATATATAGCTTCTCTAAAACCTCAACACAGTGCTTTAAGGAAGGATTAGATAGACCAAATTGCTATAATTGCAACCCAATTTGGTCCACATCCAAACTCTGGGCTGCTGCTGTCTCTACTACTGCTGCTGTTCTTAAGGCCAGAGATTCCTGAACACCCTTCTAAGGATTAGAGGTGGAGAAATTAAAGCTCCTAGCCCAGCGTCCAGCACATAGTATGTGTTGTTATTACTACCAATCTCCCTTACATAATCACCTGCAGACACATATTAATGTGTCTTCAACCTCAATAAACACTCTTTGAATAAACGATGGCCTTCCACACCACTGTGCCTTTGTATGGTCCATCCATTCTTCCTGGAATGTTGCCCACCAATGTCCTGTGCTCTACCAAGACTTAGCTCAAATGTCACCTCTTCTGTGACATTTTCCTGATACATTTGGAGAAATGGAACCAGTTTCTCCTCCATGCTTTCCTCAGAACTTTGTTCAAACCTCTATTCTTGGATCTAGTAAAGCATCTGTTCTCTGGTTTATCACATTCACTACGAACTCTACTGAGACAGGGTCTGTCTTATTGATTTCCTTTTTAAAATAACATCTATTGTGTTTTTTTAATATAGAAAAGCATCAAAAAGAAAAAAAAGAATGATAATTCATCTTCCAGAAACCCCCTTTGGCCTTTAAAAAAGCAATATATGAACATGGTAAGAAAATTCAAACTGTACAAAAAAGTACAAAACAAAAATTAAAAGTCTCCCACTAGCTGACAGCCCAGAAGAAACCTTTGATAACCAGTTTCTTGCATATTCCACCAGCAAACATTTGCACATATATATTAGAACTTATGTATGTATTGTAGCTTATTAAAACATTTAAAAAATTCTAAACACAACTTTATATACTTTAATTTTCACTTGAGTGAGACCAGGAGTTTGAGATCAGCCTGGGTAACATGGAAATACTCTGTCTCTATAAAAAAAAAAAAAAAAACTCTTTTAAATATTAGCCAGTGTGGTTGTGCATGCCTGTAGTTCCAGCTACTTGGAAGGCTGAGGTGGGAGGATTGCTTGGGCCCAGGAGGTCGAGGTGGCAGTGACCCATGATTGTGCCACTGCACTCCAGCTTGGGTGACAGAGCAAGACCCTTTCTCAATAAACAAACAAACAAACAAATACATAAATAAAGTGTGTGAGTGCTCTGGAGAGGTATGGGTTGGATCAATGTAGCATGACAGAGGTCCAATATGAAGAAAAAAAAAAAAAAAGACCTGAATAGGAGCTGGGAAAGAAGAGTGTGTGATTAAGTGTAAAAGATGGAAAAAAGAGAAAGAATAAAAGCAGGAAGAAAAAAGTTGAGCTGCCGCTGAGATCATGGGAAACAAGAAAAATGAAATCTCCATTTTGCTTCCCCTGCACAGACTTAAACCCCCACCCGTAAACAAGCATTATGAAAGCTAAGGAGTTGGTTAAAGCGCTTTTCAAGTGCTTTGCGAAATCAGGGAGACTAACAGTCATTTTTCTCATTGGGGAAGGCCGGGCCTCTCAACATCAAAGAATGGCCCCTCTTTTCAATGGGGCAGCTTCCCACAGCAGTACCTAGCTCCCTTAATCTCAGTAACTACAATAAATGCACAAGCCCCCTTTTGTGTGAAACTCCTATCTAATCAAAACTAATCACCAAACAGATCTTTGCCTAACATATCTGAGTAACAGAACTGAAATCTTTACCCTAGCAGAGGCCCCCAGTAAGCCCCTGTGAATGAAGAAAAGGGTGATTGGGCTGTTTGCCTTCCTCAGTGCTCTGTGAAAACTCTACATTCAGAAGAATAAAATCAAAGGCACTTGGAAAATAAGAATGCAGTCCAACTCTCCACATCTAGACTGACTGGGACCAGGCAGATCCAGATACTGACAAATTGAAAATAGCAGAGATGCCTCAAAACCAGTTTTCTGGGAGGGAGGTTGAGGAAGTCTAAGAGTGTCAGAGGGAGGGGGTTGCTGTTGTGTAAACTGACATGGAAGACCTCGATTTCAAGATGATAAAAGCTCAGTCTCTAAGGAGGAGCTAAAAAGTCCCTTTTGTGTAGGCTAATTTGTCTAGCAAAACAGTCCAGGCAAACGAGGGCTACAGTAATTGGAAGCTATGAATGACTACCATTTATTGAGTGCTATGGTAAGCCACATGTGCTTTGCTCAGATTAATTCATTTTGTCTTCAAATCAACCCTATTTAGTATGTAGTATTATTATTCCACTTTAATAATTAGAAAATTCTTGTTCAGAGAGGTTAAGGAACTTGCTTGAAATCACAATCACAACTAAGTGGGTAAGTGGATTCATACCTTAGACAGGTCTATTCAACCCCAAAGCTTGTGTTTTTTTCTACTACATGATAACTCTTTTCCACATATCTATCTAATGGATTTGATACAAAATTTTCTGTCTCATATATTTTTTTCTTCATATGGCTTTTCCTTATGCTGGTTCTGGGCCTTAATAAATGGGCCTTCAGCCAGGCACGGTGGCTCATGCCTGTAATCTCAGCTCTTAGGGAGGCATAGGCAGGAGGATTGCTTGAGCCCAGGAGTTCAAGACCAGCTTGGGCAACATAGCAAGACCCGATTCTTCACACAAAGGGAAAAAAGACAAATAAAGGGGCCTTCATAAGGTCCATCCCTCTCTTCTGTAATCTCTTTCTTTTCAGCCGTGAGGTCTACTGAAAACTTGAGAGCTTGACTGAATTTAAAATTTAAAGCTCACTTCTCTTGAGGAAGTTTTCAAATCCCAGAATGCCCTCCTTGGAAATCTTTTACATAGTGCTGACCCTGAATTGTGGAGGGCGTGACCTAAAGTTTGGAGGGGAACTGACAAGCCAAAGGTCAAAGAGCTACAGAATGGTGAAGTTTGCATCAGGACTAAACCCAGGTCTCCTGAATCCCAGTGCAATACTATTTTCCCTCCAGTCTCCCTGTCCCTGTTACTCCACCCCCATCCCTGATTATGTCTCTCTCCTTCCTTGATTAAGCCTGTTATATCTCCCCAGCCCCCAGTCCATCCTACACACTTCATCTTGTTCATTACTATCCAAAGCAGGGCCTCTACATCAGTCAAGCCTGTCACCTTAAGCCCACTTCAGTGCTCATTTACTCTAGAGTCTCTTCACACATATGCATAATGTTTGTGGCTTACAGATTTCTATAACTAGCTTAACTTCCTCAGATCCTTTGCTCCTTTAAAATTGTTTTCCTTTTATATTCCTTTGTGTCCCCCAAAAGGCCTTAAAGATGCTTAGTAAACATTGGTTAAATTAACAAACATTGTCTCCTTGCAAAAAACACAAATGTTTGCTAAAAGAATATATCCTCCCCCAAAAGAAAATAAAACAGGCTAAAAAGACTCCTTATCAGTTCTCATTAGAATTTGACAAAGTATACGCTGGTTAATTAGCCCTTAGCAAAGGCTTAGATAAGAGCTGGAGGATGCTAATTAACCCAAAGCCCCACAAACCAAAGGCAGAGAAGTGGGAAAATATTTTAAGCAAATTTTGTTTTCAAGAGTGTATGCTTACGTGAAAACTGAGCATGGCATATTTACAACATTTTTGCCGTAGCAAAATGAGCCAAACTAGAAGCAAAGGAACCAGGAAAACATGGCAGTTCATCTTCAAAGCAGCTCATTCACCACTTAATTTTCAAATCACCTCTTTGGGGTAAAAAAAGTATTATTATCCCACTTGAACAATGGGGAAACTAAGGCAGGCTAAGAGACATGTGGGGGCCTAAAGCTGTCCAAGGAATATAATAACCATGGAAGAAATATTTAACACATTTTTTAATGCTCATAAACCACTAACAGAATTGAACCTAAAATACAGGTTTGGCTGACATTTTAGTATTCAAAGGTAATTTAAAAGGGGCTGTCAATCACGTCCTATTTTCAATGCACAGAGAAGGTTCTCAGGAGTGAGTAAATTCTTTGGTAAAGTAAACAACCACCTCATTTGTTCATTTCGTAAATAATCTCCTGCCTTTTTAATCACAAAGTCCCTAGACAAGCAATCTGGCCAAAGAAAAAGAGTTAGAATCTACCAGTATAACTCATACAAGTACAGCAATTTAGGGTGGTTTTTCAAAATGTTAACAACTACTTTGTCATTATACTGATTAGACTTCACACTTGCTTTAAGGGTGTGGGAGTAAGGGTTGACCATCCGTGACACAGAAGGATTGTTGTTATCGGCACTTCGCAGAATTTCATTCAGCTATTTGAAATCAGGAGAGAGCACTCTGATTCATTTTTAAGGGCTTGCAGTCTCTTTAATAAAATTTAGAAAAGTATTTTCAAGGCGTTAAGTAAGTAAACGGAAAAGAGAAGTGCAATGAAGTTGTCTTTTCTAAGTTGTCTGTCCCCTGGAAACCATTAACATCCATCTAAGTTAGCTCAAGGACTTAGGATCATTTTAAGTAATCAAGGGGAAGGCTCCAGGCTTTCTAATCTAATTGCCATCTCCAGGGAAGTGCCTTCTTCACTCAGCTAGGTTGAAGGGGAAGAGCATCTCTTGGGATTAAGAAGTGAATGATTTGGACTGTAGATTTTTCAATCATTTTGATGGTGCTTATCTCAGGAATTAAGGTTATTTTTTTCCAAATGTAGTATATAATGAAAGACACTGGCCTGTGTGGGTCTGTATAACAATCAACCTACCTCATGCAAATTGCTGGTCTCAGGAATTTTTACTAATTTGACTTAAGATGAAAGAAACAGTATTATCCTAAAATATTTTTTTCTGAGTTACCTGGGGAAAACCCTTCTATAATCAGAATCAATGAGAGTTTAGAAACATGATGCTGGGATTCTTGGAAAATGCTACCAACCTCTTGTTTTTAATACTCTTTTTGGATTCCGAATAAAAGAGGTGTCCTTATCTATTCCAAACTATCTTTTCTCCTGGAATCTTAATATGTAGGTCAGCTCTCTACCTGATTTCTAACATTTGCAGTTCTCACTTCTGGAGCCATTTGCCTCCCAGCTGCAGCCTCAACCATACTCCAAACCCTAGGCTAAATCTTTTTTTTTTTTTTTTCTATGTGTCTCTTTCTCTTAGAAGCACCTGTGATTAAGTTTAGCACAATCAGAATAATCTCCGTTTTGATAAACACAAAGTCAACAGATGAGTAACCTAATTTCATGAGTGATTTCCCACCACAGTCACACATTTTTTTTTCACTCAAGAGGAAAGTATGACACAGCAGGTGTGCAACAGACTGGTAATCCAGGGTATTATCTTAAAATGTTGCCTACCCACCTAAATAAACTTTTAAAATAGTCTTTCTGCTCCTTTTGTTATCTACATAAACAAAGATATTATCTGCAAATAATAATTAACTACTCTCCAGTTTCATTCATTACAAATATTAACTTACATCTTTTTTCTGGCTTAAATTATTTTTCCTGTATGTACCATTTTATACATTCACACACACATAAAACAATAAAAATATATCCAATTACTCAATGTTGGTTAAATTTTCATTAAAATAAGTGTTAAAAATGATTATTTTTTTCTGTTTGAAGAGGGCTTTTATTGTTCTACTCAAGAGCGTTATTTCTGAAGACAAAGATGCCTGTGCTTTAATAGGCAGATTCTAGGGAGAATCCGAACCATAAGCCATAACATTTTACATTAATAAATTCAAGACACGCTGAATGTGGCAGGTCACACCTGTAATCCCATCACTTTGGGAGGCCGAGGTGGATGGATCATTTGAGATCAGGAATGCAAGACCAGCCTGGCCAACATGGTAAAACCCAGTCTCCACCAAAAATACAAAAAAAAAAAAAAAAAAATTAACTGGGCATGGTGGCACGTGCCTGTAGTCCCAGCTACTGGGAGGCTGAGGCAGGAGAATCACTTGAACCCAAAAGGTGGAGGTTGCAGTGAGCCAAGATCGTGCCATTGCACTCCAGCCTGGGCAACAGGAGTGAAACTCTGTCTCAAAAAAATAAAATAAAATAAAATAAAATGAATAAAGGAATTCAAGACAAAGCAAAAAGTATAGATTTGCTTTCAGCATTTTTGAGGTGTTTAGTTTTCTATTAGTCAGCTTATTTATTTGTTTTGTTGCAATTATTGCTCTTTTTTTCTGAAAATATGTACAAACTCATACTCACACAAACACACTCACTTAATACTTTTCTTACACCTAAGGTTTATCTTCAGAGTAATATGTGTATATTTAACTCTATGTAAATTTGAAGGGCTGGGTTGCCCCTCCACACCTGTGGGTGTTTCTCCTTAGGTGGAATGAGAGACTTGGAAAAGAAAGAGACACAGAGAAAAAGTGTAGAGAAAGAAAAATGGGCCCAGGGGACCAGCGTTCAGCATAAGGGGGACCCGCGCCGGCCGGGGCCTCTGAGTTCCCTTAGTATTTGTTGATCATTATCGGGCATTTCCCGGAGAGGGGGATGTGGCAAGACAATAGGGTAATAGTGGAGAGAAGGTCAGTAAGAAAACGCATGAACAAAGGTCTCTGCATCATAAACAAGGTAAAGAAAAAAGTGCTGTGCTTTTGATGTGCATATACATAAACATCTCAATGCATTAAAGAGCAGTATTGCTGCCAGCATGTCCCACCTCCAGCCCTAAGGCGGTTTTCCCCTATCTCAGTAGATGGAATATATAATTGGGCTTTACACTGAGACATTCCATTGCCCGTGGATGAGCAGGAGACAGATGCCTTCCTCTTATCTCAACTGCAAAGAGGTCTACCTCTTTCTTTTTTTTTTAATGTGAAAAGAATTGTCATGTATTATTTATTCATTTAAAAGTTTATTGACAGTCTATAATCTTCTGTTTTCCAATAACATAAATAATCTTCTCTCATCCCAAACATGGGAATGGATGTTTCAACTTTCTCTGTACAGAAAAAAAATTTCTTTTTTTTTTTTTAAGTATTTATTGATCATTCTTGGGTGTTTCTTAATAATAGTTAAGGGGAGGAGGAGAATTTAAAAAGCTGTAACTCGGCCGGGCGCGGTGGCTCACGCCTGTAATCCCAGCATTTGGGAGGCCGAGGCAGGCGAATCACGAGGTCAGGAGATCGAGACCATCCTGGCTAACACGGTGAAACCCCGTCTCTACTAAAAATACCAAAAAATTAGATGGGCATGGTGGTGTGCGTGGTGATGCACACCTGTAGTCCTAGCTACTAGCGAGGCTGAGGCAGGAGAATGGTGTGAACCCGGGAGGCGGAGCTTGCAGTGAGCCGAGATCATGCCACTGCTCTGTCTCCAGCCTGGGCGACAGAGCAAGACTCCGTCTCAAAAAAAAAAAAAAAAAAAAAAAAAAAAGCTCGAACTCAACTTTCTAGTCAGAAATAGGCATATGAACAATATTCAGAAATTAAAGTAGGCAGTCCATTTGTGTAGGTGGTAGGTAAGGATGTGAAGAAATTTTTTAAAAAAATGTTTTCATGTAGTGGCTTTATATTTTAAAAAGTTTTTATGCACAAGAAATTCCAATGCAAATATATGGGATCATAAATAATTTCCCCAGCACTGCCTGGACTCTACTCCCTTCATCTCCCACTCCAAATGCAAGTGAGCATCAGTAACTTTATTATAAAATAGTGTTTACCAACATTTTAGGGAGTTTTTTGTTTGTTTCTTTGTTTCACACTATAAGACTTTTCAGAACCTTTGATATGTTAATACGCACTGTGAATCTCAATATGAAGAAAGAACCTATAAATATTATTTCTAATCATATATGGTCTCAGAACCCATTTTTTCCCTAAAAAGTCTCCAGTACATGTGTTGTATATATGAGATACCCTTTAGGAAAAGTTGGCTTACAGCAAGGAAATTAGAGGAAATTTTAAGCTATAAAAGCTGGCCAGATGTTTGCCAGAGTTTTTTCATCTTTCTGGGCACATAGATTATATTCGCCAGCTTCACTTGACGTTAGATGCAGCCACATGACTCAGTTCTGGACAATGAAATACGGGTAGGATTCTTGTATGCCACTTCCAGGTATGATCCATAAAAACTATTCATGTAATCTTCCACATACTCTCTTTTTTCTTATCTGCCCTCAGATGTAAAGGATTCCATGGAAGATTATGATGCCTTAGGCCTGGATTGGCAAACTATGGCCCCCTGGGCCAAATCTTGATGCTACCTATTTTTGTAAATAAAATTTTATTGGAACACAGTTATACCTGTTCCTTTAAGTATTGTCTATGGCTGTTTTTGTGCTCAACAACAGAGATAAGTAGTTGTGACAGAGGCAGACGCACAAAGCCAAAGTATTTACTACTTGGCCCTTTACAGAAAAGTTTGCTGACTCCTGCCTTAGGCCATGGCAGAAAGTTCATGGAAAGAGCTTGGGTTTCTGAATGACTGCATGGGACACAGGCACCTATTTCCTCCATGGACCCACATTGGATCTTTATTATATTAAACTCCCAATATTTTGGATTTTAAAAAATTACTGCAATTGGCCTAACATATTGTTAAAGGATGTGTTAGGTATTATGTTTGCCCGTTTGATCTCAATGCTCCACCTTTTTTCACCCTGTTTTATGTCCAGGGAGAATGCCCACACTTTTGTGAATAGTCACTTCGTTAAATTCCTTTATTTTTATTTTTGAGACAGGACCTCGCTCTGTTGCCCACACTGGAGTGCAGTGGCGCAATCATAGCTCACTGCAGCCGCAACCTCCTGGGATCAAGCTATCCTCCCACCTCAATCTCTTGAGTAGCTGGGACTACGTGGGACTACAGTTGCACACCACCACTCTCAACTAATTAAAAAACTTTTTTTTTTTTTTTTTTTTTTGTAGAGAAGGGGCTTGCTATGTTGCCAGGGCTAATCCCAAGCTCCTGGACTTCAAACAGTCCTCCTTCCTTTGCCTGCCAAAGTGCTGGGATTACAGGTGTGAACTACCTTACCTAAACTCTTCTAAATTAGTCTTTTTAGTGTACTATCCACTTCCTGCTGAGACTCTGACTGATTTAAGGGATAATCTTGACTCTGCTTTATTTATATCAAAAAATCCACAAATGTTACTATTTTATTATTAATATGTTAATTGCAGTATACTTCACAGCTAATGGAGACACACTAGTAGTATTATGACAAATACAGGTGAAACATACTAGATTTGTCTCAATCTCACATTTAAAATAAGTTAATATTTTTAAAAAGCTCTCAAGGCTGGATGGTACAGAGAGAAGAATATCCCTCCAGCAGTTGGAGACCCCAAGTCTTCTCTTTGCCCTGCCCCTGACTCTGTTTGTGTCTTCTCTCTTCATTATTGCCAATGATCAGGCTGGACCTGGTGGTCTGTCCTACAAATCTCTCTGCCGCCAATATTTGATAATAATTCCAAGAATCTGCTAAATAATCCAACATGCTAAAGAGTCAGCATAGAAGCTCCTGGGTTTATGCATTTACTGAGATTCTTCAGCAGGAGAGTTTTTGCTTTATACTCATTCAACCAGGTAATGCTGTCAATCTACTATTTTAAAAACACAAGCTAATGGAGATAGTATATTTAATTAACACAAACTAAATTTAAGAAGCCTATTTTTTACTTTTGTGAATCAAGAATGTTGACAGTCTTTCCTAAATAAATTGTCCTCTACAGCTTAAGGGGATTATCTCAGTAAACTAGTTCATAAATAGCTGAATTGCCATTTAAGAAAAAAAAGTTTAACTGAGTCACTTTTTGGAAACTGGATTTCTTCAGGGCTGGAGGAATAGGTCATGCACTGGCCAGAGTGAACAGTGAAGTCTCCATTGGCCTACGCGTTATTTACTGAGCTTTAAAATAGACAGGAAACTGGATACACATTGAACCTAGGAGCTTTTCCATAAGGCAGTGACATCCATTTCAATCCAGAACAACCTGTGGTATTGATTAACTTTTGGGATCTTTTTCACCTCTACTGATCTGTCTCATCTTTTATTCAACAGTTCCCTGAAAGAAATTTAGAGGCAACTATGGAACACCTGAGGCAAATCATACTTGTAAGTTCTCTGCAACACTGTTACTTACTCAGTTTACAAATTCTTCTTAGAGAATATGGAAACTATGAAGATTTTCAGCACTTTCTGAAACTACACTATAAAGGGCTCTGAGCCAGAATCAGAAGCCCAGAGTTCTTGAATCAAAAAGTAGCTGTGTATTCTTGCACAAATTACCAAAGTGATATGGGCCTCATTTTCCTCATCTGTAAAAAGAGGATAATAATATACTCCATAGGGTTGTTGAAAGGATTCAAAGAGATATATGCACGTAAAGCATTTGTTACAATGCCTGAGACATAGTGAGCATTATTATTATTAGAGTATTATTACCTATAAAGTGGATCAAGCCCACCTTCATGGTTCTATTTGCATCTACTCTTCAATGTGAGCCATCTTCTATAAAAATTGCCAGTTCGTCACTGTCCCTTTAAAATATTGTGCCCTCAACCATGAGTGTATTATTAAATTATAGGTTATCTTATTTATTATCTTCTATTTGTTTGTCTTAGCCCCCAATTCCTGAGAACTGCAGGTATTCTTGTGCCTTAAGGTTTGTAACTCATCCCAAAAGGGATAGTCAGGTAACATAAATAAGGTAAGCAGGATGGATGGGCACTGAGTTCTACTTGAGAGCTTATGATCTGTCTAAAGGGGCAGCTCATTAAGTCCAGCTGAACACTGCCATATGGGAAAGTAGACCCAGTATAGCCAGATTCTAGCATACTGCTTTAAAAGAAGCTGAGAAATATGTATCTTTAAAAAATTTAAGTTATGTTGATGTCTACATGTTGAAAACAAATTAACATTTTTTTAAAAAAAGAAGCATTGTACAGGCCAAATAATTATATCAATACTTTCAGACTAGACTTGGCTGTACTATTTATTAGCTATGTGCCTTTGGGCAGTTACTTAACCTCCTTGGACCTCAGCTTCCACAATTGCAAAATGGAATATTAGTACCTAACTCACAAGGCTGTTATGGGAATTAAATGAGGTAATACATATAAACAAAGCAATTAGAATAGTACCTAGCACATAGGTAACACTTGGTAAATGTTAATCATTATAATAATAATTTAAAAAGTTATTGGTAATGAAAGTTTCATTAACAACAACAACAATAATGTTATTAATGCCAATAGCATTAGTATACAGTCTAACAAATAAAATCATATGCAACTGATGATATTGGTATTAGTAATAACTGATATTTGAATCTACTCTTTCTTCCTAAGCTTAGCACAAAATAAGGACTTTTCATTCTCTATTTTCTTCCTATCTCTCTCTCTTTATGACTAACATCTCAGCTCATATTGATTTTTCTCTTGAATTTTAATTTTCTTTTTTACCCTCTTTTTTATTTTCCTATTTTAGGACACTCCCTGTGTCCATGTGTTCTTATTGTTCAACTCCCACTTATGAGTGAGAACATGCAGTGTTTGGTTTTCTGTCCTTGTGATAGTTTCCTCAGAATGATGGTTTCCAGCTTCATCCATGTCCCTGCAAAGGACATGAACTCATGCTTTTTTAATGGCTGCATAGTATTCCATGGGGTATATGTGCCACATTTTCTTTATCCAGTCTATCATTGATGGGCATTTGGATTGGTTCGAAGTCTTTGCTATTGTGAACAGTGCCACAATAAACATACATGTGCATGTCTCTTTATAGTAGAATGATTTATAATCCTTTGTGTATATACCCAGCAATGGGATTCCTGGGTCAAATGGTATTTCTAGTTCTAGATCCTTGAGGAATAGCCACACTGTCTTCCACAATGGTTGAACTAATTTACACTCCCACCAACAGTGTAAAAGCATTCCTAGTTCTCCACATCCTTTCCAGCATTTGTTGTTTCCTGACTTTTTAATGATCGCCATTCTAACTGGTGTGAGATGGTATCTCATTGTGGTTTTGATTTGCCTTTCTCTAATGACCAGTGATGATGAGCAATTTTTCCATACATTTGTTGGCTGCATAAACGTCTTCTTTTGAGAAGTGAATGTTCATATCTTTCGCCCACGTTTTGATGGGTTTTTTTTTCTTGTAAAATTGTTTACGTTCTTTGTAGATTCTGGATATTAGCCCTTTGTCAGATGGATAGATCACCAAAATTTTCTCCCATTCTGTAGGTTGCCTGGTAACTGTGATGATAGTTTCTTTTGCTGTGCAGAAGCTCTTTAGTTTAATTAGATCCCATTTGTCTATTTTGGCTTTTGTTGCCATTGCTTTTGGTGTTTTAGTCATGAAGTGTTTGCCCATGCCTATGCTCTGAATGGTATTGCTTAGGTTTTCTTCTAGGGTTTTTATGGTTTTAGGTCTTATGCTTAAGTCATTAATCCATCTTGAGTTAATTTTTGTATAAGGTGTAGGGAAGGGATCCAGTTTCTGCTCTCTGCATATGGCTAGACAGCTCTCCCAACACCATTTATTAAATAAGGAATCCTTTCCCCATTGCTTGCTTTTGTCTGGTTTGTCAAAGATCAGATGCTTGTAGATATGTGGTGTTATTTCTGAGGCCTCTGTTCTGTTCCATTGGTCTATATATATTTTGGTACCAATACCATGCTGTTTTTGTCACTGTAGCCTTGTAGTATAGTTTGAAGTCAGGCAGCATGAGGCCTCCAAGCTTTGTTCTTTTTGCTTAGGATTTTCTTGGCTATGTGGACTCTTTTCTGTTTCCATATGAAATTTGAAGTAGTTTTTTCCAATTCTGTGAAGAAAGTCAATGGTAGCTTGATGGGGATAGCACTGAATCTATAAATTACTTTGGGCAGTATGGCCATTTTCACAATATTGATTCTTCCTATCCATGAACATGGAATGTTTTTCCATTTCTTTGTGTCCTCTCTTATTTCCTTGAGCAGTGGTTTGTAGTTCTCCTTGAAGAGGTCCTTCATATCCCTTTTAAGTTGGACTCCTAGGTATTTTATTCTGTTTGTAGTAATTGTGAATGGGAGTTCACTCATGATTTGGCTCTCTGTTTGTCTGTTATTGGTGTATAAGAATGCTTGTGATTTTTGCACATTGATTTTGTATCCTGAGACTTTGCTGAAGTTGCTTATCAGCTTAAGGGGATTTTGGTCTGAGATTATGGGGTTTTCTAAATATACAATCATGTCATCTACAAACAGAGACAATTTGACTTCCTCTTTTCCTAATTGAATATCTTTTATTTCTTTCTCTTGCCTGAGTACCCTGGCCAGAACTTCCAATACTATGTTGATTAGGGCTGGTGAGATAGGACATCCTTGCCTTGTGCTGGTTTTAAAAGGGAATGCTTCCAGTTTTTGCCCATTCAGTATGATATTGGCTATGGGTTTGTCATAAATAGCTCTTACTATTTTGAGATAGTTTCCATCAATACTTAGTTCATTGAGAGTTTTTAGCGTGAAGGGCTGTTGAATTTTGTTGAAGGCCTTTTCTGCATCTATTGAGATAATCATGTGGTTTTTGTCATTGGTTCTGTTTATGTGATGGATTACATTTATTGATTTGTGTATGTTGAACCAGCCTTGCATCCCCAGGATGAAGCCAACTTGATCGTGGTGGATAAGCTTTTTGATGTGCTGCTGTATTCGGTTTGCCAGTATCTTATTGAGGATTTCTGCATCAAAGTTCATCAGGGATATTGCCCTAAAATTTTCTTTTTTTGTTGTGTCTCTGCCAGGTTTTGGTATCAGGACGATGTTGGGCTCATAAAATGAGTTAGGGAGGATTCCCTCTTTTTCTATTCTTTGGAATAGTTTCAGAAGGAATGGTACCAGCTCCTCTTTGTACCTCTGGTAGAATTCGGCTGTGAATCCGTCTGGTCCTGGACTTTTTTGGTTGGTAGGCTATTAATTACTGCCTTAATTTCAGAACTTGTTATTCATTTATTCAGGGATTTGACTTCTTCCTGGTTTAGTCTTGGGAAGGTGTATGTGTCCAGGAATTTATCCATTTCTTCTAGATTTTCTAGTTTATTTGTGTAGAGGTGTTTATAGTATTCTCTGACGGTACTTTGCATTTCTGTGGGATTGTTGGTGATATCCCCTTTATCATTTTTTATTGCATCTATTTGATTCTTCTCTCTTCTTTATTAGTCTGGCTATCAGTCTATCTATTTTGTTGATCTTTTCAAAAAACTGGCTCCTGGATTCATTGATTTTTTGAAGGGTTTTTCGTGTCTCTATCTCCTTCAGTTCTGCTCTAATCTTAGTTATTTCTTGTCTTCTGCTAGCTTTTGAATTTGTTTGCTTTTGCTTCTCTGGTTCTTTTAATTGTGATGTTAGTGTGTCGATTTTAGATCTTTCCTGCTTTCTCTTGTGGGCATTTAGTGCTATACATTTCCCTCTACACACTGCTTTAATGTGTCCCAGTGATTCTGGTATGTTGTGTCTTTGTTCTCATTGGTTCCAAAGAACATCTTCATTTCTGCCTTCATTTCGTTGTTTACCCAGTAGTCATTCAGGAGCAGGTTGTTCAGTTTCCATGTAATTGTGTGGTTTTGAGTGGGTTTCTTAATCCTGAGTTCTAATTTGATTGCATTGTGGTCTGACAGACTGTTTTGTTATGATTTCCGTTCTCTTGCATTTGCTAAGGAGTGTTTTACTTCCAATTATGTAGTCAATTTTAGAATAAGTGAGATGTGGTGCTGAGAAGAACACATATTCTGTTGATTTGGGGTGGAGAGTTCTGTAGATGTCTATTAGGTCCACTTGACCCAGAGCTGAGTTCAAGTCCTGGATATCCTTGTTAATTTTCTGTCTTGTTGATCTGTCTAATATTGACAGTGGGGTGTTAAAGTCTCCCACTATTATTGTGTGTGAGTCTACGTCTCTTTGCAGGTGTCAAAGAACTTGCTTTATGAATCTGGATGCTCCCGTATTGGGTGCATATATATTTAGGATAGTTACCTCTTCTTTTGCATTGATCCCTTTACCATTATATAATGACCTTCTTTCTCTCTTTTGATCTTTGTTGGTTTAAAGTCTGTTTTATCAGAGACTAGGATTGCAACCCCTGCTTTTTGTTTTTGTTTTTTTTTGCTTTCCGTTTGCTTGGTAAATATTCCTCCATCCCTTTATTTTGAGCCTATGTGTGTCTTTGCATGTGTGATGGGTCTCCTGAATATAGCACCCTGATAGGTCTTGACTCTTTATCCAATTTGTCAGTCTGTGTCTTTTAATTGGGGCATTTAGCTAGTTCACATTTAAGGTTAATATACGTGAATTTGATCCTGTCGTTATGATGCTAGCTGGTTGTTTTGCCCATTAGTTGATGCAGTTTCTTCACAGCATCGATGGTCTTTACAATTTGGTATGTTTTTCCAGTGGCTGGTACCGGTTGTTCCTTTCCATGTTTACTGCTTCCTTCAGGAGCTCTTGTAAGGCAGGCTCGGTGGTGACAAAATCTCTCAGCATTTGCTTGTCTGTAAAGGATTTTACTTCTCCTTCACTTATGAAGCTTAGTTTGGCTGCATATGAAATTCTGGGTTGAAAATTCTTTTCTTTAAGAATGTTGAATATTGGCCTTCACTTTCTTCTGGCTTGTAGGGTTTCTGCAGAGATACCCACTTTTAGTCTGAAGGGGTTCCCTTTGTGGATAACCCAACCTTTCTCTCTGGGTGCCCTTAACATTTTTTCCTTCATTTTAACCTTGGTGAATCTGACAATTATATGTCTTGAGGTTGCTCTTCTGGAGGAGTATTTTTGTGGTGTTCTCTGTATTTCCTGAATTTGAATGTTGGCCTGCCTTGCTAAGTTGGGGGAGTTCTCCTGGATAATATCCTGAGGAGTGTTTTCCAACTTGGTTTCATTCTCCCCATCATTTTCAGGTACACCAATCAAACATAGATTTGGTCTTTTCACAAAGTTCCATATTTCTTGGAGGCTTCATTCGTTTCTTTTCATCCTTTTTTCTCTAATCTTTTCTTCTCGCTTTATTTCATTGAGTTGATCTTCAATCTCTGATATCCTTTCTTCTGCTTGATCGTTCTGGCTGTTGATACTTGTGTATGCTTCACAAAGTTCTCATGTTGTGTTTTTCAGCTCCATTGGGTCATTTATGTCTTCTCTAAACTGGTTATTCTAGTTAGCAATTCGTCTAACCTTTTTTCAAGGTTCTTAGCTTCCTTGCATTGGTTTAGAACATGCATCTTTAGCTCAGAGGAGTTTGTTATTACCCACCTTCTGAAGCCTACTTCTGTCAGTTCATCAAACTCATTCTCCATCCAGTTTTGTTTCCTTGCTGGTGAGGCATTGTGATCCTTTGGAAGAGAAGAGGCACTCTGGTTTTTGGAATTTTCAGCCTTTTTGTGCTGGTTTCTCTCCATCTTCGTGGATTTGATGTTGGTGACCTTTGGATGGGGTCTCTGAGTGGACGTCCTTTTTGTTGATGTTGATACTATTCCTTTCTGTTTGTTAGTTTTCCTTCTAATAGTCAGGCCCCTCTGCTGCAGGTCTGCTGGAGTTTGCTGGAGGTCCACTCCAGACCCTGTTTTCCCGGGTATCACCAGCGGAGATGGTATTCCTTCCTCTGGAAGCTTCGTCACAGAGGGGCACCAGCCAGATGCCATCCAGCGCTTTCCTGTATGAGCTGTCTGTCTGCCCCTACTGGTAGGTGTCTCCCAGTCAGGATAAACAAGGGTGAAGGGCCCACTTGAGCAGGCAGTCAGTCCCTTATCAGAGCACAAACGCTGTGCTGGGAGAACCGCTGCTCTCTTCAGAGATGTCAGGCAGGAACGTTTAAGTCTGCTGAAGCTGCGCCCACAGCTGCCCCTTCCCCCAGGTGCTCTGTCCCAGGGAGATGGGGGTTTTATCTATAAGTCCCTGACTGGGGCTGCTGCCTTTTTTTCAGAGACACCCTGCCCAGAGAGGAGGAATCTAGAGAGGCAGGAGGCCTTGCTGAGCTGTGGTGGGCTCTACCCAGTTTTAACTTCCTGGTGGCTTTGTTTACACTGTGAGGGTAAAATCGCCTATTCAAGCCTCCGCAATGGCAGAAGCCCCTCCCCCCACCAAGCTCCCAGTCGACCTCAGACTGCTGTGCTAGCAGCAAGAATTTCAAGCCAGTGGATCTTAGCTTGTTGGGCTCTGTGGGGTTGGGACCCCCCCGAGCCAGGCACCAGAGGGAATCTCCTGGTCTGCCGGTTGCAAAGACTGTGGGAAAAGTGCTGCATCTGGGCCAGGGTGTACTGTTTTTCCCGGTACAGTCTCTCATGGCTTACTGTGGCTAAGAAAGGGAAATCCCCTGACCCCTTGTGCTTCCTGTGTGAGGCGCTGCCCCACCCTGCTTTGGCTTGCCCTTCATGGGCTGCACCCACTGTCCAACCAGTCCCAATGAGATGAACCGGGTACCTCAGTTGGAAATGCAGAAATCACCCGCCTTCTGCATCAATCTTGCTAGGAGTTACAGACCAGAGCTGTTCCTGTTAGGCCATCTTGCCAGCTCTCCCACCTCAGTTGATTTTTAACAAAGGTGCCAAGACCATTCAATGAGGAAGGAAGTCTTTTCAACAAATGGTGTGGAACAACTGGATATCCACATGCAAGAGAATGAACTCGGACTGCTACATCACACAATATGTAATAATTAACTGAAAATGGATCAAAGCCCTAAATGTAAGCGCTAAAACTATAAAACTTTTAGAAGAAAACATATAAATATTTAGGACCTCAAATTTGGCAATGGATTCTTGTATATGACTCCAAAAGCATGAACAACAAGAAAAAGAATAGAGTGGATTTTATTATAATTAAACATTTTTATACCTCAAAAGACACTATCAAGAAATTGAAAAGATAACCCACGCAATGGGAAAAAATATTTGCAAATCATCTATCTGATAAGGAGCGTGTAATCTAGAACAGATAAAGAACTCTCACAACTGGACATCAAAAAGACAATTAACCCAATTAAAAATGGACAAATGATCTGAAAAAAAAAAAAAAAAACTATTCTCCAAAGAAAATATTTAAGTGACTGATAAGCACATGAGAAGATGCTCAATATCATTAGCCATCAGGGAAGTGCAAATAAAAACTACAATGAGATACCACTTCACACTCATGAGAATGGATGTTGTGTATGACTTGGATCTTTGAGTCTCCCCAAAATTAGCATGCTAAAATTCTAATCCCCAAGGTGAGGGTATTAGGAATTAGGGCCTTCAGGAGGTGATTAGGTCATGAGAGTGGAAACCTCATAAATGGTATTAGTGCCCTTATAAAAGAGGCCCAAGAAAGCTTGTTCATTGCTTCCACCACATGAGAACACAGTGAGAACACTGTCCATGAAACAGAAAGTGGGCCCTCATCACACACTGAATCTGTTGATGCCTTAATTTTGAATTTTGTAGCCTATAGAACTGTGTAAAATAAGTTTCTGTTGTTTATATACCACCCAGTTTATGGTATTTTGTTACAGCAACCCAAACAGACTAAGACAATGGCTATAATAAAAGAGATAACAAGTGCTGACAAAGATATGAGAAACTGAAACCTTAGTATATTGCTGATGGGAATGTATAATGGTGCAGCCATTTTGAAAAACAGTCTGGTAGCTCTTTAAAAAGTTTACGTAGAATTGTGATTTGACCTATCAATTTCACATCTAGGTATATACTCAAGAGGAAAAAAATGACCACACAATAATTTGTACATGAATATTCATAGCAACATTATTCATAATAGCCAAAAAGTGAAAAAAGAATCATAATGTCCTTCAACTGATGAATGGATAAACAAAATGTGGTATATTTATACATTGGAATATTATTCAACCATAAAAAGGAATAAAGTACTGATGCATGCTACCAATTAATGAACACTAAGAACATTATACTAAGTGAAAGAATCCATTTACAAAAGACTACATACTGTATGGTTTCATTTATATGAAATGCTCAGAATAGGCAAATCTATAGAGACAGAAAGCAGATTAGTGGTTGCTTGGGGTTTGGGGAGATAAAGTTATAGAGGGATCATTGCCCACAGCTATGGGACTTCTTTTTGAGCTGGTGAAAATGTTCCAAACTTGACTGTGGTGACAGTTATAAACACCAATGAATATACTAAAAACCATTGAACTATACACTTTAAATAAGTGAATTCAGTGGTACAGTATGTGAATTACATCTCAATAAAGCTGTCACCAAATAACTATAAAGTCATAGCATGGTTGAAATTATTAGGTTGGTGCAAAAGTAATTGTGATTTTCACCTTTAAAAGTAATAAAAAGTAACTTTAAAAGTAAACAACAGATGCTGGAGAGGATGTGGAGAAAAGGGAACGCTTTTACACTGTTGGTGGGAGTGTAAATTAGTTCAACCATTGTGGAAGACAGTGTGGCAATTCCTCAAGGATCTAGAACTAGAAATACCATTTGACGCAGCAATTCCATTATTGAGTATGTACCCAAAGGATTATAAATCATTCTACTATAAAGACACATGCACACGTATGTTTATGGCGGCACTGTTCACAATAGCAAAGACTTAGAACCAACCCAAATGCCCATCAATGATAGACTGGATAAAGAAAATGTGGCACATATACACCATGGAATACTATGCAGCCATAAAAAAGGATGAGTTCATATCCTTTGCAGGGACATGGATGAAGCTGGAAACCATCATTCTCAGCAAACTAACACAAGAACAGAAAACCAAAGACTGCATGTTCTCGCTGATAAGCGGGAGTTGAACGATGAGAGTGCATGGACACAGGGAGGGGAACATCACACACTGGGGCCTGTCGGGGGGTGGGGGTCTAGGGGAGGGATAGCATTAGGAGAAATACCTAATGTAGATGAGGGGTTGATGGGTGCAGCAAACCACCATGGCACATGTATACCTATGTAATAAACCTGTACATTCTGCACATGTACCCCAGAACTTAAAGTATAATAATAAAAGAAAAAGAAAAAGAAAAAAAAAGTAATGGCAAAAACTTCAATTACTTTTGCACCAAACCTAATAAAAAGATGGGAGGGGTATCTTTTGTAAATACTAATCACAAAAAAAGCTGGTGTGGCTATATTCTTATTTTTAGCCTGTTCATCTTTTCCACTAAAGCTGTTAGTTCCTTGAAGGCAGGAACCATATATAACTGGGTTATGAATTCCTAGCACCTAGCACAATGTCTGGCATGTAGAAGGCATTTATTGTCTACTTGTGGAATCACTGAATTGTTCACTGATCAATTTGCATTAAAAGTAATTGTAAATGCTACTAGCAACAATCTTACAGATGATAACAAAAAAGCTAGACATAAAAGAATTTACACCATGTAATTCCATTTTTATGAATTCAAGAAGAGTCAAAAAGTAATCTATGGTGATAGAAGTTAGAAGCAAGTCTGGTGCAATTCTGGAAATGTTCTATATCTTGATCTAGGTGGTTTTATATATTAAGCAGAAGAGTTAAGTTTTTTAAAAATATTTCATTGAATGTATATTATTACTCAATAAAAATTAATAATAAAAATAATCCATATGAATACAGGTTCTGAGATTCTATGTTGCCATATACCACTTTCTCTAGGATGGTATACTTACATAGTATTCAGTGAAGTTTGTTTTTATATTAATGTCATCACCATTCCACTCCACCCCAACCAATTTACTATTGCTTGTCTTTGTCACTCAATGCACTACTGAAAGATCAAGGGCAAGAGTACCTTTTCCTAGCAAAGTTTATAAAGCTCTTCATCAAAAGCTAAATATGTGTTACTGTGTGATCTTCCACATGCTACCTCTGGAACATCAGATTCTGACTCACAGTTGAAAGTTGAAATAACTTATCAGTTTGAGGGTTTATAGGGCTATTCTCTATGACAGCAGATCCTGTGTATACTGTGAAATGTGCCCCATCAGCCAAAGGAACTTTCTTTAGGTGAGAAGAAAAATCTCCACAGATAATATTTATCAATCTCAAAAGAAAAGAACTATAAGCAAAAATTACAATGAGTTGATGCAATAACTGCAGGTATCTCATGTTTTTCCTTAACCCAATATCTAGAAAACATTACAGCTTATAAAATATAAATGATTTGACTTTGGTTTATCCTGTCAGTCTTATTAAGCAGGAGAATCAACTTTCCATGTTTCCTTAACTTTTCTATGTGCCCTGAATTATAGTTTATATTTGCCTTTACAGTTTGCATGGCAATGTGAACAAATGTACTATGATTGTCCCTGTGGATGTTTTGCATTTTCTGAAACTAACTTCTGTCCCAAGGGTCTCTCACAAAGATAGTAAAAAATACATCTAACTAGCTTTCCCAAAGGACTTCATAATAAGAGGTGCTGACGTCATTTTCTCTCCCAGTTAACCACCTTGTAGTTTTATGACGAATCAGAACAAGCATGATTTTTGTTCTTCATATACCTCATTTAAACATGGCTGATCCAGGACCGCTTTAAACAGCATTAAACTGTTCACTTTGGACATTCTGCAGCCAATTTCTTTTTTGTGTTTAAGTGTTTTAAAATGTTAATTCTCTCTCCTTTTTCATGGTACCCTCCCTAAACTCTGGGAAATAAAACATATTAATAAATAATAACAAATAAAATTAGTAAATAAAAATAAGTTATTAAATAAAATAATTATATAGAATTATTAATTCTCTTTACCACACTGTCAACTGTCTGCAGAGTGGACAGAGTGGAAGTTGGGTAAAATCTGTTTTCCTCAGGTATGTGAGAGCACTAGCCTGTACCTGTGTCTCTTGCTGTTCACACATTCCTCTGTTGTGGAATTCAGGTCAGAAACTCCGTATCCCCCACCTCCACTCCTCCTCCTACTCTTTCCACCCTCCCTTTTCAAGGCCTCCCAAGAATGAATTCACAACCTTGGAATGAAGAAGGTGAACGAAACCTTTTCTTTTCTCATCTTAGTGTCTGTGCGCTGGTCTGGGTTTTCCCAAATTGAGTGAATTCATCAAATGTGTCGGGACAGAGGTGCTCTCTCTCATTAAGTGTACTCCAGCACAAAGGCATTTCTGTTATCTAAAGTCTAGGTCCAGTGCCTGAACTTCTGGTTGGATACCTATAGAAGCTCTGTTAACTCTTTCAGAACAGAAAGGTATGATGCAGCACTACCTGCCAGTGCTAAATAATCATTCCACAGGCTGTTGGGGAGATAACACTTCCAATTCAAAAGTAACGCAAGTCATGATGCACCTAAGATTTATAAAATGATGTTATTCAGAAGGTGAGTCACAGGAAGAGAGTTCATTCAGTGCTGACTGTGAAGTCAGGGAAGACAATCAATGTAATTTGACATGAGCTCCCTTTCTCTGCCTGTTCGATTTCTATGTCTCTTTCAAGGCCTAGCTCAAAGTTTCACCTGACCCAGGAAGGCTTCCCTGACCACCAAGGCAAATGCTGACCTCTCTTTCTCCTTTGATCACTTAGTACTTGCAAATGACACTTATCTCAAAATTATTTCTATTTGTAATGACTTTCTATTCATGTATATGGTGCCTCTCCACGCAGGTTACAACATTATTGAGAACAGAAACCTTGTCTTACACATCGTATCTTCCACAAATTCAGTTATACACACAGTAGATTGGGACTCTTCAACCAAGAAGATTTTCTCTCCTTCACTAAGCCAGACCCTAAGTATTCTTCAAGATCCATTATAAATAAGCATATAATCTACATAAGAACAGTATGTTTGTTAATGTAAATGCAGTTTCAGGACAAGTCCCTCAACCCTTCCTTCTACTCAGATTGCTATACCCTAAGCCTATTCTACATAGAAATTATGAATTAGCTATGATGGTGATGATCTGTTCTTTGAGGCCTTCCTCATCCTCTCCAAAAGTGGGTTACTCACTTAACAATCAACAATTGTTAATGTCTTTATCATTTATTGCTTAAATATAGTCAGGCGTGCACTTTTGTTTATCTCTTTTTATGTCTTGTTTCTCAAACTGGCCATTAAATTACTAGGTGATTTAGACCAGCACATTCTATTTCTTTTTCATCTGCCACAGCCCTTGAATGCTGTATGCATTCAAGTAAGCAATAAAAACATGACATTCAATTAATGGAAGATATTCAGGATGACAAAAATATTAGGCAAAAAGAACAAGCAGAGAGGAGCCATCTAACTCCCTGAAAAAAAAAAAAAACACATATGGAGAAGTAGGTATACTGATGTAATCATATCACAAAGACATTGTATGGAACTGATGCTCATTTGCAGTTTTTACTGATTAGTTAGATCAGTCTCTGCCTACACATGTAGGTCCTTGCTGTAGTGTTGTCCACCCTCAGTGCAAACATGTCTTTCTATAGCTGATATCAAGCAAAGGAATTCCATTGAAGTCTGGTAGAAACTACCAATTAGACAAAAATGTACCTTTTTGAAAAGGCTAATTAGCTGACATTGTGGTTCAAAATGGCCAAGCAGATACTGAAGCACAAAATGGTTAAGCAGATACTTACTGAGTTCTTTTTACACTCAAGACCCCGTGTTAGACGATGTGAGAGTTTA
Source organism: Pan troglodytes (assembly GCF_028858775.2). Classification (NCBI taxonomy): domain Eukaryota; kingdom Metazoa; phylum Chordata; class Mammalia; order Primates; family Hominidae; genus Pan; species Pan troglodytes. Next base: position 105,884,970 of record NC_072421.2, read on the forward strand.
GTCCACAAAACAGCTGACTATTCTTAAAATTATTGTTAAAGAGTAAAACACAAAGCCGTGAGCAATATATGTTAAAATAGTTAAATAAAGCTCATTTGGTAGGTCAAAAAGTACTCGCCCCACCCTACCCTCACGGCAAGAACTGACTAATGATGAATCAATCTTCGCAAATCCTTGGCACTGCCCATCTATTTTAGGCATTATCAGATTCTGATTCTGAGTCACTTTACTTTTGCAATTACTTCTGCAAATTCCCCCTCATTTTATGTAAAGAATCAAACTCAGAACTCTTAGATCTGGGAAAGTCTAAAAGGTTGTCCATGGTTCTGTACCTTTTAAAATTTATGTGTGTCTGTGTGTTTTGGACATTTTCTCAGAATAATTTCTTAAATGCATAAACTAAACACATAACAGTGATTCCTACTAATTAAAGTTCAAGAACATACAGAACTGATCTATGGTGTCAGAAGTCAGGATGTGTTAGGTTCTATATTCTGTAGTGGTGGTAACATTCTTGTTCCTTGTTCTGGGTAGTAGTTATACAGTTCTATTCATCATGCAAAAATTCACTTATGATTTGTGCACTTTTCTAGATGGATGTTCTACTTCAATGAAAAAATTCAAAACTAAAATAGGACCTATAGGATTACCAAAAAAATAGGTTACATTGAAATATAGTTCTATCCACAGACCGTTAAGGGATCGCCTTCCTTGATTAAGACCCTAGATTAAGAACCCAGAAAAAAGAGGTAGGGTGTACAGAGAGATATATGCTAGGATCTTCTCACTTCTAAGAGTTGACAATCTGAGAAAAAAAGACTGGAAAATTGCGAATTTGGAGAAACCAATAAGTATACTTGGTAAGAGTCAAACAAGAGGGAAAGACAAAAGAGAAAAGTGACAATAAATACTTTGGCGCTAGAGTGTCAGGGCAGAATAAGCAGAAGGATGTGGAATCCATGCTGTAAGTAGAAGGCTGTGAAGTGTTTGGATAAATTGAAGGGAGAGCATCCTTTTTGTAGTATGGCCAGTCAAAGTCTTGGGAGGCATTATATCTATTTTGCTGGCCATGGTGAAGGAGGCACATAAGTAGGTAGTATGAAATAAAGCTGCTGACTACTGCTGGGTACAGAAGGGGAGGAGGAGTTGAACTTTGATTTCTCATAAATGAAAAACCATGGAAGATTTTTTAGCAAGGCAGTAATAGAGAGAATGCTGTTTTATGAACTCATTCAGTTTAATTTAACAAACACGTATGAAATGCCCACTAAGTTCAATGTACTATGCTAGATTCTGCCCTGGTTAATGGTCTCAAATAGACTCTAAGATTTTTTATTTTGTGCCTTTCATTAGTACTAGACCTATCTAATTTGTAAATTGTCCAATTACATTTACATTCTAGATTGGTATAAATTATACTGTAATTTCTTCAAAACAGCAACTCTTTAAATACTACAAATCAGGGAAAACTGGGGCAAAAAGACAATAGGATATGTTCCTATTTGGGTCAGGAACATGCCTCCAAGTTTTTAGTTGGATTGTTTCCAAGTGTACTGTTTGTGCAAGTGTTTTCCCTTCAGGCAATGTTCTTTTCAACACACAAAATGCTAGGGCTGGAAGGAAGATGAGACACCCAGGGAAAGCAGCAGATTTTAATCACCATTGAATAATCCAATGATTCATCCTAGTATATTTCATTATTAACCATTTTGAAAGTTTGATAATGCAAAGGGACTATAGAAAAGCCCATCTAAGAACATAAACCCAGATAATGCAGAAGCTTCCAAAATTCCCAGCCTACTCTGATTTTCCTACTTGTTTAACATGGAGATCACACTGAATTGTAAACTAAGTATTGTCAGTCTCACATTGAAAAAGACAGTGGAGATGGCTAATTTCAGGGAGTTTACTGTGTTCCTTTTAGTGCCTGAAAGCCATTCTATTGCTGTCATCATGACTACCAGTCAAGACATGCTTTATGATTTCTATCAGACTCTGTATTCAGACTACATGGCTGCCAATAAAACTTTTCTTTTCTGAAGGCCAGTACTGAGCCTCCTTTATTATGAGGTGAAGGTTTGTAGAGATTATTATTTGCTAGGAAAAAATGTCTTTAGACAATTCTCTAAGAAGTGATTTCTTTGCCCTCTTTACTGCTGGGCAAATATTTTGCTGTTACTACCCCCAGGAAATAGAAGTCTCTAGGTTTGTCATTTAATTCCGCTTTCTCCCCCCTTTCCTTCCCTCTCTCCTCGCTCTTTCAGAGTCTCTTAAAATAAGAAACTTCTTTACTACAATGTTAAAAACTTTGGCCATAAATCACATAAAGATGGTACTATCTCATTACTCATTTTTGCTTGTAATAGATTAAATTATCAGCATTTTAGTAGTCACACCCAGATTTTCATAGCTCACTTATTTTTGCTCTTAGCTCAAGGCTAGAGCTGCATCTCAGAGCAATGACAAAAGGAATATGCTTTCTATCTAGGGTCCAAATACAGCAGGGTGAAACTGCTGCCTCATCTCACCTGAACCCCAGAGAAAAATGCCTTTTGCAATTTACAATCTGGTTTCAGAAAATCTCTTTTCCAGCTCCCACTGTGAAAAAGGACAAAAGAAAAAGTCTTATCTTCTGTTTTTTGAAAAAGGCCCATGTATGTATGTATGTGTGTGTGTGTGTATGTGTATGTGTATGAATGTGTATGTGTGTTTAAATATAAATGCACAGATAAAAGATAGCCTTCATTTCTTTATATAGTAATGAATTAAGCCTTTCTTTTACTCACGTTGTAAAAATTTGCCCAAATGTGGCATTTGCCTACTATTTTTTTCATGAACTATTTTTGACACAAAAAATTTAGAAAGTGTTCAAAGGTATCAAGAATTTTCTTTAGCCTTTCAGGCTTTATAACATCCTTAGAATTTAGAAAGTCATTTCCTATTCCACACTTATATGAGAATATTTCTCTATGTTCTCTTGTAGAATTTTTCAAGGTTTTGTCTCTCACATTTAAGATTTTATTATACCCGATGTATATTGTGGTGTCTTGTATGCAATACAGATTTCACTTTTTCAAAATTACTGTCAACTATCTCCAAAAAAGCTGATTTGAGGTGCTACCTTCACTATTTATTAAGTTCATATATATATTTAGATATGTGTCTGAAAATAGTCATTTCTTGAGTCCTTAAAAATGTGCACATCCTTTGACATAGTAATTTTTTGTGTAGTTATGTTCCCTAAGGAAAATAAGTAAGTATAAAGCCTCAGCTATAAAAGTGTTAATCACAGTATTATTTTCAAGAACTTAGGTTGAAAACAACCTAAAATGTGTAACAATATGGGAGTAAAATATAATATATCTATTTAATATGATAAAATGTGGTCATTAATAGGTGATGTATAAGGCTGTTAGGGAGATTATATTAAATATATTCATGATACTGATAAATGAAAATAGGTTACGATAGCATAATATGTACAGTATGGTCACATTCCTTTACAATACAAATATATACACATACATAAAATCTATTGGAAGGATATGAACTGAAAAAGTTAAAAATTGTGGAATTATGGGTGGGTACTCTTACTTTTCTTCCTTATTCTTTTCTGCATTTTTCCATTTTTCTACAATGCAGGTATATTATTTTGTAATCAGGCAATATAAGTTTTATTTTTAACTAAAATAAAAATTTGCAGCATTTACATGTTAACAAGGAGTAACCAAACTGAAAACCAAGACCTAAAACTCACAGCTTATTGCTTTTAAAATGTTTCATCCACTATGGAGGTCAAGTGAATTGCCAGGGAGTTATCCATGTACTATTGTGTGGAAATCTCTCTACTGAGATGGGTATATTTTTCCTCCTTCAATCTATTGATATTGTAATTTGAATTTACGCATGTCTTAATGTTAAAACCACTGTTACATTCCTGAGATTAACCCAACATGTCATGATAGATTTTCCTTTTTATATCCTACTGGATTTACTTTCCTAGTATTTTGTTTAAGATTGTTACATTTATGTTCATAAAAGAAACTGGCCAGTAATTTTCCTTTCTCTTTTTGCCATTATCTTTTTTTCCCCTTAAAGTTATACTGATCTCATAGAATAAGTTGGTGGGGTACTCCTGCTTTTTCTATTCTCTGGAAAATCTGTATAAAGACTGAGATAATCTGTTTCATAAAAGATTAGTATAACTTTAACTACAGAATGCATTTCTTTAATCTTTATTCTTCTAAGAATTTGTCTATTTTATTTTAAGCAAAATTTAATGGCATAAAGTTGTTTGCAACATCCTCTTATCATATTTTCAATATCCAGAGCATATATAGTTATATCTTCTTTTTAATAGCTGATGTTGATTATTTGCGACATTTTTTCCTTGCCAGAGGTTTTTCAATTTTATTATTCTTTTCAGAAAACCAACTTTGACTTTAATGATCCTCTCCGCTGCATGTTTGTTTTCTATTTAATTAATTTCTCCTCCTAACTTTTTCTTCAGCTTTTTAGGATTTGTTCTGTTTTTCTTTTTCTAACTTCTGAAGTTGAATATCCATATCATTAATTTTTAGTCTTCATTTTCTTATTATAAGCATTGAATACCATACATTTTTCCATGTATAAATCTCATTACATGCTACAAGTTTTGATATATAGTATTTTTGTTATCATTCAATTCTAAAATTTAATTTTTAATATAATATTATGTGTGTTTTCAATGTCTAAATGCATAGGGATTTTGAAAATTATCTTTTTGTTGTTGACGTCATATGGTTAGACAACATGTTCTAGACGTATGGATTTCTTTAAATTCTGTTGTAATTTGCTTTAGGGCCGAATACATGCTCAATTTTTATGTATGTTCCATGTCTGCTTGAGAAGAATATGTATTCTCTAACTGTTGAATATAGTGTTCTATAAACATTTACTATATCAAGCTTGTACTTAGGTTGTTCAAATATTCTATATCTTTGCTAATTTTTTATCTGCTTGAAGTATTCATAATTGAATGAGGTGTTTAAAAATCTTCCTCTAAGATAGCAGATTTGTTATTTTCTTCTTGCATTGCATTAAATTTTGCATTCCATTTTGATCGGTAAGTGATCTGCTTTCAGTGTAATTGTTGTTCTTCTCTATGTGATCTGTCTCTCTGCTGTTAAGATCTTTTTCTTGATGGTGTCCTAAAGTTTCACCACAATGTATCTATGCAAAGATTAGCTCTCTCTCTCTCTCTCTCTCTCATCTTGTTTTGGTATATGTTGTATTTCCTGAATTTGAGGATTCATATGTTTAATAAATTCTGAAATATTCTTCATAATTATGTATACAAATAATACCTCTCCTCAATTCCCTCTATTATCTCCTTCTGGCGCTCTAATTCAATATGAGTTAAGTATTTGCATTCTGTGCTCCACATCTCTTATTTTTTTAATATTGCTACTCTTGTTTTTCTATCCCCATTGTAGATAATTCTAGATTTTTCTTCTAGTTCCCCAATTTGCTCTTTATTTTTGTTTTTAACCATTCACTGCATTTCTTATTTTAATAAATGCGTTGTTCAATTCTAGAAGTTCCATTTAGTTATTTTGCAGATTTCCCTAGTAACTCATATTTGTCTCTTTTTGTTTGGTAGCTCATCTTTGGAATATATCCCTAGTTTTTTCAACACATCATACATAAATATTCTAAATAAAGCCTTTAGGGATATAAATCTGCTCATTATTGTTTTTGCTGATTCCTGTTTATGGTGACTTACTTCCTCAGTACTTGGTGATCTTTGATATTTGTGAATCAAAGATCTGCTTCATAATCTGTTGTAAAACTGTATATCTAAATTGGGGATTTTAAAATAATATTCTTGTCTGCTTGTACTGGAAGGGAAGAACACTATCGATCTGGGACCATTTGCTCTCTTTACGTGTCCTGATTTAATAAGGGGGTCTTAGATTCAGAGGCTCCTTCTTTGTGCCCCTCAACCTTGCTGCTATTCCAAGTCTTAACAAATTGAAAGCAGAACTGCTATAGGCTTTTCCCCTCAGTGCAACTCCCATATTTCTGCACCTTGATCTTGAACTTCCCAGCCTCCAATACTGTGAGAAATAAATTGTTGCCTTTTGCTGATTACTCAGTCTGTGGTGTTCTGTTATAGTAGTGCAACATAGACTAAGACATATTATTTTCGTAAATAAAAATGACTACTTTTCACTTTTAAAATATACAAATCCTATTAATCTACTCCTGTCAGATGATGATAACATTGATTATCCTTATATGTTTGACTTCCAGGGACTTATTTATTCTACTGATAAATTCTAAACATGATATAAATCTTGTTGCTTAGTTATTACAGTGGCATGGAGGGGAGACAGAGGATATCACTCCCATACACAAATTATCTATATCCTCGGTTTTAAAAGAAGCATTGACCAACATCCCTGCGGAAGTTTTGATTTGTAGAAATTTCATCCTTTAGGAATGCTAATTTTCAATTCACCTCATGTGTTATATGTGATCAGTGATATGGTTAAATTTATTCTAAAACATACATTAAGGCAAAAAGTCTACTGGAGAACAATGGCTTCTAACTGTTCATCTCATCATATCCAAAGTCAGTAGCAAAATATTTAAAAATCTACCTTACCTGCTTCATGTACTCAATACCTCATCTGGCATGCATCTCCTAACAAATATGTATTCCAATTTCTCCTCTATTCTTTAATACTTAGGAATGTATGATGATTTAATGATGCTGAAGTGAGTGAAATAGAACTGAACACCAGCCATATATCATTGCCAATTTTTGAAACTGATTTAATCCCTTTCTTTTCACCAAAAGTAGAGTTTGAGCCAGGTATTCATCTTGAATATTTTGTTTACTATATTTAAATCAGATTTTTAGCACAATGGTTGTCAAACTTCTCTTTTTTAACAACAGCAACCTCATCTACCCCCCACACAAAACAAACATACAATGGAAAAAGGAACACACACACACAAACACACACACACACGTAGAAGTGAAGCTCTTCTAATTAAAGCATGAGTGAAAGACTGCTCAGTCTATTCCTTATCCTCTGCACCTCCTCAGAAACCTGGCACTTTGAGAAGCAGTTTGAAATTTAGTATCATGGTTTTTTTTTGTTTTGATTTGTTTTTGTTTTTGTTTTTGTTTTTGTTTTCTTGAAGCGGAGTTCTCCCTCTTTCCCCCAGGCTGGAATGCAGTGGCATGATCTCGGCTCACTGCAACCTCTGCCTCCCGGGTTCAAGCGATTCCCGTACCTCAGCCTCCCCAGTAGCTGGGATTACAGGCCTGGCTGATTTTTGTATTTTTAGTAGAGATGGGTTTTCACCGTGTTGGCCAGGCTGGTCTTGAATTCCTGACCTCAAGTGATCCGCCCGCCTCAGCCTCCCAAAGTGCTGGTATTACAGGCGTGAGCCACCGTGCCCGGCCAGAAATTCAGTATCATTGTTAACTAGGTTGTGAAGTCCTTTAGGTCAGGGCTTTCCTATATTTGGTGTAAGCACTCAAGAAATATTTATTAAATGTTGATGTTATGCCTGGACTCCATTATCAGATCTCTGTTCTTTTCATGCTACATTTTCTCCTTGAGTAAACCCATCCATTCCTATAGTTAGTTTCAACTATCATCAATATGCCCATCATTCCCATATCTATATCTGGGCCAAACCTCTACCAAGAACTAGTATTTCCAATTGCCTTATAATTAATTCCACTTGCATGCACCAAGGGAAAGCAGGCTTCTCAAACTTACATCCAAAGCTGATGTCAAGTCTAACTCCTCCTAAATTTCTCCATCTTCCACTGTCATTGATATCACTAAGCAGGAAACCTAAGATAGACATTTCTTAAAAATTCTTCTTTCCCTTACCCTATGTGCACTAAATTATGAAATCCTGCCAATTTTACCTCCTATTTATCTCTTTTTTTGTGGAGACAGGGTCTTGCTGTGTTGCCCAGGCTGGAGCACAGAGGGGTGATCTTGGATCACTGCAGCCTTGACGTCCTGGGCTCAAGTGATCTTCCCACCTCAGACTCTTGAGTAGCTAGTACTACAGGCACATGCCACAATGCCTGGCTAATTTTATTTTAACTTTTTGTAGAGAAGAGGTCTCACTATGTTGCCTAGGCTGGTGTCAAACTCCTGGACCCACACCATCTTCCCAACTTGGACTCCCAAAGTGCTGGGATTATAGGTGTGAGCCAGCGCACCAAGCCCATGAATCTGTTTTTTCCACTCCATTTCTACAATCCTCGCCCTACCTCCTGACCTTATCTTAACCCTTTACTTACCAGACTTCTTAGGAAAATTGTCACCCAACATTTCTACTAACCTTCCGGTATCCACCATTATACTAGAATCTTCTAGTAGATCACTATCACTTACATGATACATTTCAGGCTTTTTATGTTATCTGTTATCCAAGGTCCTCCTTGATCTGGTACCTGCCTATTCTAGGCTTGTTTTTCATCAGTTTCTACCTGGCACTTCATGCCTCTCTAACAATGAACTACTTGGAGTTTTCCACACACACCATGCTGGTTCTTGCCCTGTTTACTTTTTACTTTTTAATTTTTGTGGGTACATAGTAGGTGTATCTTGTCCTGGCTTTATCCTCAATGCCGCAACCTATGCCTGAAATAGTCTTTCTTTCCATCCTCACCCCTTTTCCTGGATAACTCCAATCTATCCTTTAGGATATCCCACTAATGCTGCTTTTGGTGCTTCCCTGCTCTGTGCTTTTATAATATACTTTGTATATTTCAATTAGAATGCCATGCAATAAATGTGAAGGCATTTTTTTGTGTGTATCTGTCTTCCTTGCTAGAATTTCAACTACTTGAGGGCAAGAACTGATATGGGTGATGGTGATATAATGATTGTGGAAGGAAGGAAGAAAGAAAGGAAGAAAGGGAGGCAAGAAGTTAGAAGTTCTGTAATTCTTTAAGCAATGGCAATCTAAATTTGCCTTCTAGAACATAAGGACAGGTTGTATTAACAGCCAACTGCCACAGTTTTATGGCGTCTGTGATTTTACTACCAGAAATCTCAACTCTGGGAGCGAATTATATGTAATAGAACGGCTTTGTTATGACTGCTAATGACTTTTATATGGTTGCTAAAAGCAACTTTTATAACCAGAAACTGTCAAGTCTAAAATCAAATGTTTGTTGCCTCTCCCTTGAGAGATTAATGCTAAATTGCTTTCCTTCTTCAGAGGATATTAAGGCCTTCATAACCTGGAAGTTCCAACTGAGGAACTCTTTACCACCAAAAGGTTGGGACTCTTGATTCAGGGGATAATTTTTAAAATTTACAGTAATGTTGGAGAAAATGTAGAGGAAGACAAAAAAGAAAATTTGATTTTAAATGGAAAGGTAATTAGGGGTAATAGTAAGCTTCTTTAAAATCTATAGACATGAACCTGAATATAATCTAAGAAATATTTTTTGAGCATCTGCTGTCTCAGGCAACAGAAAGAATACACAGATAGATAAAATAGCCCCTGCTCTCAAAGAGCTCATAATCTACCAGGCAATCTTTGCAGAAACTTGGTCAGACTTCTACACCAGTGGTTTCCAAATTATGTACTACAGGACCTAGAGTTAGTATCTGATAGAGATGGGCATTTAAGGTTAAGCATTTTACAATATTGTAAGATTGATTTGAAAAAGTGTTTCCCACCAAACAATGAAGATGAAATGAGCTAAGGAATCTACTTACCAATTTTCCTGCTGTATGATTTACGGAATTCAAATGGATTCTGCTGCTGATGGTGGTGGTGATCTCGTTAGTACCAGTTAGTATTTACTGATTGCTTATGTGCCAAGCATTCTGAAAAGTCTGCCAAATTCCTTAGAGACTTTACATACAATGTCTTACTTAACCCTCAAAACCCCCTGAGACAGGTACTATTGTGATTGCTATTTTACAAACAGGAAAACCAAGGCTCAGAGAAGCTAAGTAGGCTGGGTGGGGTGGCTCATGCCTGTAATCATGGCACTTGGGAAGGCTGAAGTGGGAGGATTGCTTGAGCCCAGGAGTTCAAGACCAGCCTTGGCAATATATTGAGAATTCATCTCTATAAAAAATTTAAAAATTAGCCAAGTGTGGTGGCACATGGCCTATAGTCCCGGCTACTCGGGAGGGAGACTGAGGTGGGTGGATTGCTTGGGCCTGGGAGGCAGAGGTTGCTGTTTGCAATGAGCGGAGACAAGGCCATTGCACTTCAGCCTGGGTGACAAAGCAAGACCTTGTTTCAGAAAAGCAAGCAAGCAAGCAAGCAAGCAAGCAAGCAAGCTAAATAGCTTTTACCAGTCCACACAATTTTTTTTCTGTTACTATTCTTTTAAGCTTATGGATCACTTATTAAAACGACAAAAAATCTGCAGCCATTTGCACTTACTACAGAGATGTGAATTTTATTTTTCAATACTGTGTAGAAAAAAAATGCAGGACCAAGTTGAATTATACACCAATAAAAGACTACAACTGTCAATCTTAGTAGCTAGTTTCATTTTTTTGTACTGAAAATAATATATAAATATCATGCATATGAACCTATGAAAAAACTCATGTTAATAAAATATGGCCGGACACGGTGGCTCACGCCTGTAATCCCAGCACTTTGGGAGGCTGAGATGGGTGGATCACCTGAGGTCGGGAGTTCGAGACCAACCTGACCAACAAGGAGAAACCCCGTCCCTACTAAAAATACAAAATTAGCCAGGTGTGGTGGCACATGCCTATAATCCCGGCTACTCAGGAGGCTGAGGCAGAAGAATCGCTTGAACCCGGGAGGCAGAGGTTGTGGTGAGCTGAGATTGCGCCATTGCACTCCAGCCTGGACAACAAGAGCGACACTCTGTCTCAAAAAAATAAATGAATAAAATATTACTTTCATATACTTTATGTGTTGTGGTTCTGTATATGACTTCACTTGGATACAAAAGGGGTATGTTGCTGTTCAAAAGTTTTGAAAACCACCGGTCTAGATAATTGAAGGAGTAGATTCAGAAGTGAAAAGAGATGCAGCCTAAGTGAAATGTTCAGGATCTTTGACCTCCATAGCTGATAACTTTGTGGTTGTAATGCCTAACTTTTAGGCAGGTTGTATTTGTAGAAGACAATTACCTTGGATAGAAGTAACTTAGCCTGAGTATGTGAGGAGATGAATCTAGCAAACTGTTCACCCTAAGCTGTAGCCAATAGAGGTTCCCAGAGACCTTTCATAAAGGCCACAAAGATAGGAAGTTATTTATTATTTCGAATAATAATTATCATAATGAAACTGTGATGTTGGGAACAATTAGTAGCAACAATCAAGTGACTACTATGCTAAGTGATTTAAAACTGTTATCTCACTTTTTCCTCTAAACAATCCTGAGAGATGAGTACTATTATTTTACCAGTACAAAAATTCAGGCTTGGATAAGTTCGAACAGGTAAAGTCACTTGTGCAAAGTCTCACTGCTAGGAAGTGGAAAAGCTGGAATAGAACCCAGGTCAGTCTAACATTACCTGCTGTGCTCCTAACAACTATGGCCAAGAGCAACCACCCTACAAGTCAGCTATGTAAAAGCTCCATTATGCTACCCTTTTAAATTTAAGCCCCTCAAAAGTAATAAGAAAGAATGGGAAGGCATCAGGCAGAGAATGGGTTGGATGACGAATGTCTTGCTGAAAGCTATGCCCCTCTGTAGGACAAAAGTGGTATTAGATGATCAAGGGTTGGGGATGGTCTTCATTTTTTCATTGAATGACTGAGTAATGAAATCTTCTCCAACAATGTCTTCCCTAAGCTGGGCAGGATCAACCCTTCTGTTTCTCTCAAGCAGCTCATTCCAGGCTTGTCTCTTGAAGTCTTCCCCGGAATCCTCCTCCTATCATCCAGGAAAGAGATCCCCGGGAAGGTGAGAAATTAAAATTAAAGAATTTTTCAGGTGGCTATTAAGCAGCAGGTCTGAGGGTGTTTGGAAAGTGATCAGTATGTTTCCTGAATGTTCTTATCTCCAGAGTAGTGCCAAAAGTCCTGGAGTCAGTGAAATTCTCTCCAAACATGGTCTAGGAGGCCTAACAATGAAGAAGCCAGAGGAAAACATGATTGCATGGCCACTAAGTCAAGGACCCTTTTATCACTCCTTAGCCTCCATGATTTTGCACCACTCTGTTTTCTTGAATTACCTGATTAATCACTTTCACATTTATTGAACACCTACTCTGAGTAGAAGTAGTTTAGTGGGTGCATAGGTAAGGGCATGTTAAAATAATTCAGGCACTCAAGAGTTTTTTTCATATAGATAAGAAGGCAGACATATAAAACAGATAGATAATATCCTAGATGACATGGTAAAGGATGGCCTTTACCATGTTTTCCAGGTTAGATTGATGTACACTTTTCTAAATTAAATAAGCACATATTAATAACATTTGCTGTTTGGCAATAGTGGTTTCTGGATAAAACATGACATAATTGAGAAATCTCAAACTTTAAGCCTATCTCTAGTCAATTTCTTTGGAAGTGGGATTGGGTATATCAGTTTAAAAATAATTTACCCCCCTTTCCCACCAATGTTATGGCCGTAAGAACATCATTAATATCATCAATCAATTAATATTTCTTTGACAACTGATTATCAACATTTTAGAGTACCCAAAGACTTGCTTTATCCCTTCCCCAGCAAGACTCCAGCCATTCATGACACTTAGGTACCCCATACTTCCATTTTCTCGAGTGACATTTTCACCAAGAACTCAATTTCCATCTTAAATGAGTGACAAATGAGTTATATTTTTCAAAGCAAGCTTAAACAGAGAATGTTTACTTCTTAACAAACCCTGCACCAGCCTACCTAGGATAACAATCATTTCCCAAGCTTTTAATAACTGTTATCTGTCTAGACATCAACTCATAGGAAGAAGGCAGAAATGCCTGTCAAAGGGTAAAACAATCAACATCTCAAAGATGAAGAATTTGGGCACAGCAAAGGTAAATGAAAAATGAATAAATTGCATTTCAATATGGTGATTAATGCATAAAAAAGATAGGATCAGAGGTAGGCCAAGGCAGGCACTAGTTAATGTCTTCTTTTAAAAATCTTGCCAGTAAATCATAATTACATACAGAAATCATAATGTCTTTTGTAAGAGCTACTTTTCACTTGGCAAGTGGACAATACCTTAAAAATATAAGGAAAAGACAGATTAGATTGATGATTATGATAGTAAGTTTACCCTTTAATTTCTTCTAGATGCCAGTTTATAGAAAGAGGTATGCAATTCTGTCTTGTCTGTGATAGGGAAGGAGGGAGTCTGAAATAAGATGATTTTCAAGGTGTGTGGGGCCTGTGTACATATACACTAGTATGTGGGAAATTGGCTAGAACCCTGTGAGGTGAACAGGACAGACACTGTTATCTCCACTTTACAAATGAAGCAACTCAAGAAGAGTTGAAGTGAATTCCCTAAGGCCACAGTGGCAGGGCCAGAAGTTCCCCCCTAGTTGGTACCCAGTGAGTTTCCATTACTCTTGTCCCCTTAAAACAGAGGGTTAGATGAGGGTACTAGGTCATTTATTAATTTAATGTATAGAGGATATTATATTATATGGCAGGAAAAACAGAGAGTGAGATATACTTCAACTGCTTAGAACTGTAATTATCTGAGACTTGTAAATCCTGGGTGCTTGTGCATGCCAAAGTTGATGCTTAGAACATTAAGCTTTATTGCAAAACCTGGAGGCATTTCAAGTGCATCTCTTTAGTTTCATATTTTTTCCTCTAGTGCTGTTTGAAGGGAGGGGTTGCTCGGTGTTGAGGATAGGGGTGGGATCAGAGGGAAGAAGAAAGAAAGGTTTATGGAAACTATGCAAGGGAGGCCATGGGGTGCCTGTTTTGCTGGAGGCTGCATTTCACAGACTAAAATAGGGATTTTTCACAAAAGCACACCTAGATCTTACTGAAGAGAAGCACGAGATAAGCCTTATCAGAGAAAAAGAAAAGACACACAGGAATAACATTGTGTTTGTTTTAATAGAAAAGCATGAAATGTGTTCTGGGACCCATCCAAAATGCCTGCTCAATAAAAGGAGTAAAAGATAGTGTCATAAGATTTATAGGCTTATCTAGCTTTCCAAAAACAAGTATTATGTGTAAATACTGGTTTATTCCTATTCTTTGTAATTACATTACTTAGAGAATATGGCACAACATAGGACAAACCAAAATTTATATTCTCTCAGAAATATTAGATACATCAGTATAGTTCACTGGCTGGAGTTCCTATATCCCTCTCACTGGAAATTTGAACATATAGTCTCTCACGCTTAACAAGTCTAAACTTATTGTGCAAAGAAGCATTCTACTAAATCCAAGACTGCCATGAATTCATAAAGAAGGAAGAAGCATAGGTGAGAGGTAAGGATGCATCGCTGTCATCACATGCCATTTCAGGGGCCATTTTCTGTTTGTAGGAGATCTGTAAAGCTAGCACTCCATTCTACTGATGTTCCCATCAATTTGACAAAATAACTGAATGTCTTTGTCTCTTCTGTTGCCTTCCAGTACCCAACCACCTCAGGCACCAACTTCACTGAATTAAAAGGGAGCCTAGTTAACATGAGAAAGGTAGGATTCTGACAGCCAGTGTATAATGAACCAAGCAGGTACACACCTGCCAGCTGAACAACCACTGCATAACAAAGGCATTTCCCTGACCCAGGTGAAAACACATTTAATTTCATATTCCAGCTAATTCAACAAAATTTTGGCACAAATAAAAAAATCAACACAGCCTGGAGTCCCATGTAATTGATTTGGGGTATGCATGCCAAAGAATCAAAGGTGAGGAAGTGAGTTTCTTTCAAAAGGTCTTGTTAGTCATTGCTCTACAGTCTATATCATTTGACTCATTTGCTCTTGTTTGAAGAAAGCTGAAGGTAATACCTTGCTGTGGAATTTGGAAGAGTAGGTTATAGACCCTTAATGTTTAGTATTCTTAAAGGCACACAGCAGGATTGCTACACTAGCTAAAGTAATATGAAGTAAAAAGGCTTTATTTGGTGCTAGAGAGTTAGCATCACAGTCCCACACAAAATTAGGGTACAAAAGTGTGAATCTCCAAATGAGATTACTGATGCCAAAATTCAGGTGTAAGAAGATGATAGATTTAATCTTAACATATTTTAAAAGAATGAAAAGAATCTGTTGGATAGAATTTAGCCAATGGATTGTCTGGCTTACAGAGGTAATCATAACACTGGCGTCTAGTGTCATTCCAGTCCATGTGAGCTGATTCAGCATGTTCTTTAGGATCCAAAAGGAAAAGATAACCTGACAGGTCATCAGAGGCATTTCTTTTTTCTTTTCTTTTCTTTATTATTATTATTTTTTCTGACAGAGTCTCGCTCTGTCGCCCAGGCTGGAGTGCAGTGGCGCGATCTCGGCTCACTGCAAGCTCTGCCTCCCAGGTTCATGCCATTCTCCTGCCTCAGCCTCCTGAGTAGCTGGGACTACAGACGCCTGCCACCACAGCCGGCTAATTCTTTGTATTTTTAGTAGAGACGGGGTTTCACCGTGTTAGCAGTATTCAGTCAGTTTCCACTGCTTTGATGGAAACAGGATGTGCTGGCCTTACCTGGCTTCTAGACAGTCCAGTTAGAACTGGTTTCCCAGCCTTGGTCCATGGTACTCTGGAGAGTCACAAAGACTGAAGGCAATGTAGGAGTTAAACATCTATTACTACTGGTTTTCAGACACAGTGTGGATAATATCTGGTGGTTCTCATCGGTGCAGAGCTTTTCAGAACCATAACATCCTCAAGAGACACTAATTAAAGGTTTCATTCTCTCCTCATGTCATTTGTTACAAAATGCAGGTTGAGGGTTAAGTCTATGGCCACTGCACAGAGCAAAGCGAAATTCATAGAGACATGGAAAATGCAGTGTATGATGATTTTTAATGGAACTCTCTAATCAAACCTCTGAGTTATGCTCAGTAGTCAGTGACTAATAGGTTGAAGAGGAAAAGATTATATTCAATCTGCCTGTTAACTAAAAGACTTTAATCAATTTCAGAGGAAAATGCTCTGAGGCAGAAAGAAACATAATAGGGCAGTGATCTAATCTCTCAGAAAGCTTGATGCCATTTTGTACTTTCTGTCTCCAGTTAGGAAGATGCGAATGCTGAGACCATTCCTAAGTGTATTCTACATAAGTGTTGAGGAAGAAGAGGGTCATTTTGCTCAATGGACCACACATGTCCTTGGCTATGAACTGTTGAAACCTAAATCTCCCAATATGGTCGTATTTCACCATACCAAAACATCTGGAGAGCCTTGTTGAGAGGTTATGGCAAGTCTGTGGGTTCAAAATCCTGCTCTTCTCTCCAAGAAAATAAATAAAATCCTACCCCTGGCTGGACACAGTGGCTCATGCCTGTAATCCCAGCACTTTAGGAGGTCAAGGTGGGAGGATTGCTTGAGTCCAGGAGTTCAAGACCAGCCCTGGCAACATAGCGAGACCCTGCCTCTCTCTCAAAAAAAAAAAAAAAAAAAAAAAGAAGAAGCTGAGCATGGGGGTGCACACCTGTAGACCTAGCCACTCGGGAGGCTGAGGTGGAAGGATCACTTGAGCCTGGGAAGTTGAGGCTGCAGTGAACCATGGTTGTGCCACTGCACTCCAGCCTGGGCAACAGAGTGAGATCCTGTCTCAAAAACAAAAAGAATAAAAGAAAAAATAATCCAACCCCTAGCCTACAGCAGCACTGGTGAAAACAAAACATGTCTTTGAACCATATTAGGATCATGGATCACCAGTTTGTAACAGCTAGTCTACACTATAGTTATTAGAAGATTTCAGATAAATGTAAGATTAATGGAGGCCAGAGCAGTCATAGTACAATTTGTGGAGGTAGTGCAATTTGAAGGTACCTTGGCAGAAAAGTAGGATTTCTCTTCTCTCCAACTAATTCCTTTAATGTAAACATACTTTTAAAAGGTCTACAAATATCATCCTCTCCATACCCACCATTCTCTATTAGCAAATATCTACACATGGCTGAATTAATTTGGAATCAGGAAAGCATATCTCTTTCCTACCTACAGGATTTATGAAAGAATGAGGGAGATCAGTAAGCCATTGTTTCATGTGGCAACTCAAATTTCACTTCCTCCGAAAAAACTTTCCTGTTTACCCTGGTCCCAAATGGGCTCTCCCTTCAATCACCCCAACTGACTAATGTAAAATGTAATGCCTATATTATTTATTTGGTTCACACAGGAAGCTTGTATTAGAGGAAGAGGAATGTACTAGGTCACAGGATGGGCAAGAAGAACAGGAAATGCAGGATTATGGGAAGACCAACTGATTCAACTTGTGGCTTTGTAAATGGTTATTTTATCTGTTAGCAAGTTAATAACTTAATATCATTAAGCCTCAGTCACTTCCATCTACAAAATGGGTATATAATCCCTACCTATCTGATATAACTGGTAAGTAGTTCAATTCAGATAATATATATAAATACTCTAAACACAGTTTAAAGGAAATATCCTTATCATTCATCATTCCAGCCTGTGAGAATGAGTTTCTTAAAGTTCACTCTGGAAGAATGATCAACCTTTCAATTTACTAGTTGCAAAAAGCAACTCTTACTATGAATTATTCATTGCTGCTAGTAGCCTTAAATGATGAGAATTTATAAATAACACATTTTGAGCTGCATACTGAAGATAAGGTTTATGCAAAGGAGATCTGACTATATTGTTCAGGCTTCACCTGGCAAACAACAACACTGAAGACCAAAGAGGGTAACCAAATAAGCACAGGAAAAATAAAGTAGCTGGTGACGCTGAATGAAAGGGAAGTGGTTACCTCCAGGAGGATTTAAGCCAAAATATCTGCCATAGGACTTGAGTCCACAGACTTGTAGTCCCCACTGTGACTTAAGTAAATGTTTGGAATGGGTATCTTCCTAGCAACCATTTGTATATTCTTTCCCATTCATCCTCGCTGCTTCTTCTTACTCCCACTGACAAAGCAGTGAAGGTTTATTGTTAAAAACAGGAGATTTGGGCTTAGTCAGACATTGGTTTAAATCCCAGTTCTGCCACTTGCTAGCCTTTGACCCTCCACAAACTATTTAACTTTTGAGTCTCAGGTTTCTCATTTGCAAAATGGAATAATAATATTATTTATAGCATAAAGTCTGGCAAGCAGTGTATGCTGAAAAAGCACCAGTTATAATTATTAGAGTAGAAAATAAACAATTTGTTACAGCACTCCTTGTAAACTCACCCCAATCATGTTCCCTGCTCCAAAACTATCTTTTATCTTTTTAAAAACAGCCTGAGTGAAATCCTCAGCAAAAATGTTTTTAAAAATCTATTTTTCACTAATGTGGAAATTACTTGTACTTCCTAGACATGTATGGAATTTAGGATAATGTCTAGGAGTATCAGTGGCCAAAGGAATGTTTCTACAATAGTTTACTTTTAGACAGTGTGTGATCATTGGTAGGAAAATATTTGGGGCCCTTCTGTATTAGGGAGTTCCTAAGATTTAGAAATTACACAGCTTAATGAATAACCACATACTAACCTGCTGCAAGACGTACCTGAAATTTATTGTATTCTTTTAGCTCTTTATCCATTTAAGTACAAAATCTAACAAGCCAAGTCACTGCATTTTTTAAGTGCCTATGGTGTGCCTGATACCTTGTTGGGTGTAGAAGGGCACAATCAATGGGGATTAAGATCTATCTCCCTATTAACTGGTAAACAAAGATGACTGTACTTTTCACACTTAGAGAAGAGTCAAGATTCAATATAACAATAGTAGAAGGTAATATGAAGAAGACTTATACCTTGATGAATTAAGAAATATTTGAGCCTCCATTTCCTCATCTAAAGTTCACTTAATACTCTATTTTCCTTTCTTATTTCATTGTGTTCCTGACAGGATCAAATGAGATCACATGTGTAAAAGAGACTGTGTTAACTGTGTACAAATATTAGATGCTGATGAAGTATTGATACTGCAATATGGGAATGAATGTTATAGCAGTAGCAACCCACTGCAAGATGGGAAAGGAGAAACTGCCCATATGAACTGCAAGCAGATGGACTCCAGGAGCTTCCACCAAAGGACACTGCCTGATATCAGCAGCACCACAAGCACACATGAAGAAGAAACCTACCACCCTACTGCGTTTGGGTGGTGGTGAGGATGAAGTAAAAAATGTAAATAAGGTTCTTAGTACAATGACTGGCATATAGTATTATCATCATCCTTTTGCCACTGTTATCATATTAGTAGTAGTAGTAGTAGTAGCAGTAATTAATGTACATAGAATGGCCTAAACTATGTTCTTGTTCTTTCACAGTTCTGAAAGAAACTGAAAGCATTAGTAAGTTTCTATTCTGAAGTCAGTTTAGAAGCCTCTTACTGCCACTGAATAACCTGTGTATCAGTAGTCTGGAGCCTTCTTTCTACCAAATTATTGTTCTTTGTAATATAGGTATAATTTTTAATGTTCAGCTCTGCATGAGAAAAATAAACTGTTGTAAATTTCAATGTTTATTAATTAAGACAAATATATAGAGAATATTGTTTTACTTACATAGTATGAAAACCCGATACAGCATCCTACCTAGATTGGGAAACAGGCTTCTATACCATACATGTATTTTGTTTCACAAAATTATCAAATATTCTACATTCTTCCCTTAGAGTGGTATTTCTCATCCTTCAGAGAACTCTAAGGAACTCTAGAATGGATTCATGAACCTATTTGAGAAACACTGACATAAGAAAGTTAAATCATATTATGGAAATGTGTTTTGGTGATGCATTGCCATTTTAAAAAACAAGTACTGGTAAAATAATTCAACCTGAGTAAGAGTGAACACTCAAAAGGAGTGTTACCATTTTGATATTAAAACAATGTTTCTTAAACTTAAGAAGTGTTAGATCACCAAGAACATATTTGCAGACACCCAAATGTTGCAGACCATAGTTGAGAAGCAATGGTGCTTTTCTAGCTTCTAAGTGATTTGACATAACGAATAGGTGTTAATAGAAGGATGCTGTCTGACTGCCTCTAAGAATATCTTAGGAAATTGGTTGATATCTGTGGTTGAGCTATGCTAATGGCATGAATACTTTGGATATTATTTTCAAGTGGTTTGAATAAATTCTCTTTCCTTATGTAAAATTCTAACACTTATACCTGTGGTTGCCCTGGAAAGTGAAAAATAATTAAAAAACAGTTCACAGACATGAAATGCAAACGATTATGATAATCTTCATAAAGGTCTCATAGCAGATTGGCCACAAGTTGATAACTGTTGAAGCTCAGTGATAGGAACACTGTTTACTCTGCTTCATTTTGCACAAAATTTTCCACGAGAAAAAAAAATCAACCTGATAGCTACATAACTACAAGAAATAACTCTGTAAGAAAATATTATGGAAAATGTCTCTATCATGGCAGATATACCATAAGTAAAACTGGCTTTGACTTTGCACTAATGGCCGTTGTCCTCAGATATGTAGCTTTGTGCTTCTACATAAAATAATAATCCCAGATTTTAGTGTCAGAAGAGTAATAAAGATCACCTGATGCCAGAGGACAAACTATTAACACAATTCAGAGCATTATTCTAATAATTTCTGTGTGGCATTCTTTGACAAGTCTTCTTTTTCTTAATCTACAAATTTAAATTATTGAATCCATATAAAAACCCAATGATGTATCCTTCCACTGCATCTTGGGCAAAGGTTGGTGGTACCTGCAGATACCCTGGACCACCCGTGTGACATTTGGTTGATATCTTGACAATAACTCTGTGCCTACGTATTAAGATTTGTTTGTATACAAGATGCTGCCTTTATCATTTGTGATTTTTAGTGATAATCTCATTGGCTAGTGCCTTCTCTTAAGCCCTTACTAGTAGAAAATTTGCTTAAGACAAGAGGAATTATTGTAGAGCTTTATAGTAAACTATATATGAGAAGAATCCACAGCATATCATATAAAAAGTAACTCCAAACTGAGGCAGGTTGACATAGCATAAACATAATGCTGTCACCAGGCTATTGATTTCATTTTTAATTTTAATCCTGGAACATTGCCTGACATTCTAAATACTAGTAAGAAACAAACCTGCAATAATACAATATATACAATGCCTTATTTTAGATTGAGGTGCAGCAGGGGTGGTGAAAGTTCTTATTTATTTGAGTCTTATAGATAGGATTATATTACTGATCCATTCAGGGCCAGTTACTTGTTTGCTTCAAGCAAGAATACACACTTGTTGGCATAGGAATCCCAGGAATCTGATTTTACTACATGGAATTCATCAAAATATCCAAAAGGAGGCATTTAAATGGAAAATTCCTTCTATTCAAGATTAAAGACCAGATTCTTTTGTTACCAATTGTCTCTGGAAGTAAATTACACTGCTGTCAGTTATACAACCTTTTAAATAATAGGATGTGGAATAATAAATATAAAACAGTCTATGAGTCAGAAAACCTGAGTTCTAGTTCAGGCTCCTTTAATACTACCTTGTTACATACCCTTAAGCAAATCATTTAATTTCATTGTTATGGTCAAAGGGTCACAGAATTATAGCTATTCTATTACCATAACACTAAATAGCACAAGATGGCAGGAAAAGTCAAAAATAGATAATTTTATTGAAACAAAATTGTTCTAAGCTAATATCTTTGTCCATCGCTACAGCATACAACTGCGAGAACACCAAAGGGGTAGAAAAAATTCAAACTGAGCAAAAAAAGACCATGGTCTTGCATTAAACAATACAGACTGCAATATGCACAAAAATTACCAAATTGACAAGTTCCTTGGTTTCTGCAGGAGCAATGGAACAAGAATGAGTGAAATCGAAGGGACATGAGTTAGTAAGATGTTCGAGGGAAAGGGACAGGGCTAGAGAGACCAGAGATGTCTTTCTACAGGGTGCATTAAGTGTGCAAGGGGGTCATTAGGGCTGCTCACTGAACATTTTCAGCTCTCCACCTTCATGGCACATGGTAGGATTATACTTGATGTCCCTTAACTAGCCCCAATCAAAGCTGACCAATGGTGTATGAGAAAAAAGTGTCATATCCTTTCCAGGAATCATATTTAATTGGTGATGCAGTGTGAGACCTCCAGAACTCTCTTTCCTTCTGCCATGATAATAAGCAGTGTTCCAGATGGTGGCTGGTCCATCTAGGTCCTAGAGGGAGGACTCTGTAATGTCCCCCAGGTGACTCATTATGGACATGTAGCATAAACAAGAAGAAACTTAGGTTATTTTAAGCTACTGAGATTTGGGGAGTTGTTTGCTATGACAGCATGACCTACCCTATCCTGAGAGAATGGATGGCAGTTAGGAGTTCAAGCACTCTACCCAACAGAGGGCAAAGATAGCTTGGCTGTTTTCCTCCAGGCAGTTGAGCCTCAGTAGGGGCCTTAGTGCTTCTCAGAGGATTGTGCCTTAAAATACTGTAGGATTCTATTATGAATATGAACAAAAGTATGTCACTGTTACTGGCATCTAATAGTGGACATGAAAAGATAAAGGCACAATTCAGGACAGGGCAGCCTCAGGGGACTGGTATAAATGCTTCTTCTCATTCTGCTCCAAGTAAATAGTGATTAAAAGTCATATGGCTCTTCAATGGTCCATCCAGAATAACTGGCCCCAGCCCAGCTTGAAACAAGCAGGTGTCCTTCATAATAGTGTTGACGCTTTCATTTGTCAGTCTATTTAGTAGCAGAATGAGCAAAAAGCTGAATAAACAAGCAGGGGAGAACTACATTTTTACTTTCTGAGGTCCTTAAAAGTGACCGGGCCAACAATAGTGTTACAAGCTTTAGGAGATGAGATTAAATTTATATCTTTATGTAATTTAATGCTAACTAGTCTTTACCTAAATGATTTTCTCCTGAAGACTCTACAGATTACTGATACTGTCTAACCGGAACTACTAGTAGTTATAAGGCTGCTAGTAAGCTAATGAACAGCAGTGCAGGACATTGAGGCAGTATTTGCTGGCTGTCTTTTTGGCATGATCTCTGTCCATTAGCAACATCTTGAATACAGAGCTGGAAGATGATGAGATGCAACACAGTGGTATGAGGATTAATTGCTAATAACAGCTAAATTTATTGAGCGCATACAACAATCAGGTGCTTTGGGAACATTACAGCTAATTCTCACAACCACATGAGTTAGGCATTATATTTTCTAAATGAGGAGACTGGGGAATATCAAGAGAGTGCAGAAGCTAAGGGAAGGGAAATAATCTAGAAGGACAAGTGAGCCAAGAGTAAGAATCTGCAGGTAGTTCAATGAGGATAAGGATGAAAAGAAGCCATTGGATTTAGTGATGAGGAAGTGAACTTTAAGAAATTAATCTCAATGAACTGGTTAGATAGAAAGCTAGAATACAAAAAGCTAAGCAATAAATGAGTGGCAGAAAAGTATATGCACTAGCTGTAGACAATTTTTTCACGAAATCTGGTACTTTGCCAGAGATTTATCCATGTAAATCTCATTAAAGCTATGGACCTTTTCCCCAGAAAAGTCCAGACACACATCAAATTCTACATACAATTTGAGGGTGCTCATAGACCTACCTGAAACTAACTTAAGAACCCCAGGTTAGAAATGAACGATATACACCAAATTTATGATGGTGGAGGCGGGGCCATGGAAGTGGTACATAAGTGGTTTCATTTGCATTGGCAGTGTTTTACTTCTTAAGCTGGGTGATGGTCATATATGTGTTCATTATGTTACTTTATGTCATATTTATATAAATGATATTATAGCTTTTTGTTGCCTAAAATATTTCATACTAATTTTTAAAATAGAAAAATGGCTACATAGCATAACATCTTTGTTTGAAGAATGCACATTAAAGTATTTGAGGGTAATGTGGCATCATATTGGCAACTTATTCTCCAATAGTTATAGAAAACAAAACGGGCCTGGTGCTGTGACTCATGCCTGTAATCCCAGCACTTAGGAAGGCTGAGATGGGAGGATCACTTGAGCCCAGGAGTTCCCAGCTTGGGCAGACCTTGTTTCTACAAAAAATTTTTAAAAAATTAGCTGGACATGGTGGTGCATGCCTGTAGTCCCAGCCATATGGGAGGCTGAGGTGAATGGATCGCTTGAGCCCAGGAGTTCCAGGCTGCAATGAGCTATGATTATGCCACTTCACTCCAGCCTGGGCAATAGAGCAGGACTCTGTCTAAAAAGAAAGAAAAAGGAAATAAAAATTTGTACTATACTTGAAACTATTCTGTAATTTTGAAACTGTTTCAAAATGTTACAAAGACAGTAAGAGACAGCACTAAAAGGAAAACAAATTGACAAACAAAAATCCATAAATGAACACATACTCTCAAAGGAATTCAGGAGGGCACAACCAAACTTCCAGAGGAATATACACATAGAAATGTATAGAGAGATCCTTTGAAATACAGAAAGGAACTGCCACCAATCTGACTCTAAAATGCAATGTTTTATGTCAAAAATCTTCTCCCTGCTGACTTATACTCTGAAAACTAAAAGTCCATGGACAAAGAAGGAGCAATCTCAGCACCTTTAGCTATCCTAGCCGTTAGGTTGAATGGGAGCCTCAACCTACTTTCATGGTTTCAAGGACTGGAAA
The DNA here is from genome assembly GCF_028858775.2 of Pan troglodytes. Taxonomy (NCBI): domain Eukaryota; kingdom Metazoa; phylum Chordata; class Mammalia; order Primates; family Hominidae; genus Pan; species Pan troglodytes. Next base: position 105,909,693 of record NC_072421.2, read on the forward strand.
CTTTAGGCTGAGGGCTCAAAACAGGTGCTGGACATCAAAACAGGGAAAGCTACAGGTCTCTTCTAACATGACCATTGTGCCTTCCATTCTTCCAGTAGTCCTAGGTTGGGGTGCAGTAGAGGGATTTGGCAGGACAGAAAAACAGAAGAATTTGGAAGTTTAAGGATTGTAGCTGCAAACTCCCTGACACAGAATATACTGTTGGAAGAGTCTCATCACTTCACTAAGATATAAAACTGAGAAAATGATATGTTTGCCTTTAGTTTGCGATTTCTTTAATTCTTCAGACAACAAAACTGAAAATCTTACTAAATTTGATACCCACTATGTCAGTTTCAAATCTTGTCTTCTAAGTTTCCTTTGAGGGAATGCTTAAACAAATGGCAATAAACACATAGAAAATTTACAAGGCAAAACGTTATGTGATGTGGTGTACTGTGAGAACTAGATTTGGCAATTGACCAGTTAAATGTGAGAAACATGCTTCCAATGGACAGAAATCAAATGGTTGGCATCAAGTTCTTAACAATAACCCTAACATCAACAATAATAATAGCAAATAAGATTTAATTAACACTTGCTGAGTGCCAAGAGTAATGCTAAGAGTGTTATGTGCATTATCTCATTTAAGCATCTCAATAACTCTATGAAGTAAATCCCATTATTTCACAAATGTAACAGTGGAACACAAAAAAGTTAAGATGACTTCCTCAAGTAGAAACAGCTAGGAATGGCAAAGAAAGAACAGTTTTAAACCTCGATCTAACATTCTGGTTCCAGCACCTCACTTACAGTAACATCTCTCCAAATGGAAACTCTCATTATTAATAACATGATTATTAAATGCACACACTTCTGACTTCTGACACCTACAAAGCACTGATTGCTATTTGGGGGAAATATTGACATGATCAAAGGTCTTTTGCTCATTGTTCTTAATGCAGGATAATTTTTTGTACATATAACTCCCTGTATCCTATATATCTAACATAGATATACTTACCAAGAGTCTACAATCTATCTTTTTATAATAAAGGCTTTCCTTTAAACACAGTCTTTGCTTTTAGTTTCTTCCCTCTTAACCACTTTTATCTTTCCCCTGTTCAAGAAGTTGTAACAACACCCACATCCCCAATCAAAGCCAATTCTTCCCTCTGCCTTGAGGTTAAGGTCTCCATAGCCTGACCCTGTTCCAACTGTCCACGGTCGTTTCCCTTTACTCCATAATAATCATCCTGTGCTCTAGCTCTTCTCACTGCCCTCCACTCAACCATGTTCATCCCTGCTAGAACTGTAGTGTATGATTCTCCATAGGGTTCACTGCAAAAGAAAACCCGATTGATGGGGCAAATGGGGGCAGAAGTCCAGCCTGCTCATTGCTTACCAATGAGTGTGGCATGGCACAGAACTATGACTGCCTAGAGGAAGGAGTGCCTTTTTCTAATATCCTCAAAGATTCTGTATGGGGTGGCAGCACTCTGATTCCTCCTACATGTTTTAATTTATGCTTTCTGATCAGCCCGTCCCTCCAATATTTAATAGGACTGCATTTTGAAAGCAAAGATAAGTCATCAATCCAGATAAATACAAATATATTTGTGTATTTACTTGTTTTTCTAGAAGTTTTCTTTAGAAGAAAACATAAAATCAAGGATGTCCTGGAAAATCTAGAATATATAATATAGATATTAATTACTCATTTTCTACTATTTCTTTAAGACCCAGCAAAAATCATACTTCTGTGACGCCTTCCCTAACTACAATCCATATTGACCTCTCCCTTCTTACACCTTCTGTAGCATTTTATTCTGTCTTATGGAGTTTAATGACTGATTACCATACGATATAGTGTATTGAAATTGTGGAAGTAACTGAAATTGTGCTGTTTGAAATTTTGGCAGTTCCACAATATCAGATTTTAATTTCATTTAAAAAAACATATTTTAGGCCATATGGGGTGGCTCACACCTGTAATCCCAGAACTTTAGGAGGCCAAGGTGGGCAGATCGCTTTTGCCCAGAGTTTGAGACGAGCCTACAAAGTGAAAACCCCATCTCTACAAAACATACAAAAATTAGCAGGGCATGGGGGACCACACCTGTAGTCCCAGCCACTCTGGGGGCTGAGGCAGGAGGATCGCTTGAGCTGGGGAGGTTGAGGTTACAATGAGTGGTGATCACACCACTGCACTCCAGCCTGGGTGACAGAGTGAGACCCTGTCTCAAAAAATCCATAAGTAAAATAAATAAATAAATAAATAACATATTTAAAAACTGTTATAAAACAAAGCATGCACCATTCAAATGGGTTACATACCAGACATTAACACACTGGAAACCAACACTGATTGTATTAATGGGTGCTGCCCAGTTAACTGTATGTGTGTGTGTGTGTGTGTGTGTGTGTGTGTGTGTGTGTGTGAGAGAGAGAGACAGAGAGACAGAGAGACAGAGAGGAGAGAGAGGAGAGAGACAAAGAGAGCGTGAATTATGTGTGCAGACCTGGAAATATAGGCTTTCTTGCTATTTCTGTTTAACTGCAGAGCATCCTGAGATAGCAAGATAAAAAAGCCCTCACCCCATGATGTTCACTATTACATCAGGATTTTCTCAACATTGTATAAAATAAACAGAAATAAACTGGAGATTAAGACTTCTATAGCTCTCAGGCCAGGCGTGGTGGCTCATGCCTGTAATCTCTGCACTTTGGGAGGCTAAGGGGGGATGGATCACGAGGTCAGGAGATCGAGACCATCCTGGCTAACAAGGTGCAACCCTGTCTCTACTAAAAATACAAAAAATTAGCCGGGCGTGGTGACGGGTGCCTGTAGTACCAGCTACTCGGGAGGCTGAGGCAGGAGAAGAGCTTGAACTCGAGAGGCAGAGGTTGCAGTGAGCCGAGATCGCGCCACTGCACTCCAGCCTGGGCGACAGCACAACACACACACACACACACACAGAGACTTCTGTAGCTCTCAATTTCAGATGTTTATGTTCATTTCAAGCTCTTCCTTCTTACTGACTTTATAAATTACTGTTAAAAATTTGAATTGTTAATAAATACATTGATATTTCTGGGGAGGGCATATGAGATTTAGTTTGGGGGAAAAGGGGTCTACTGTCGTAAATTTTGAAAAATGTTCTAATAGAGTGTCCCATTTTTCTTCATTATCAACAGCAACCTCAACATCAGTATCTATGAGCATGTTCTGGATATCTAGTTGCATGCTAGGTGCTAGACGGTATTTATGCAACTTAATCATATCTAAAAGACAGTATAAATCTCATACATCTAAGGTTTGTTCCAGTCCTTAAGGGATCTGCTACACTCACAGAGTTTAGAAATCTAGGCATTTTAAATTTTCTTTGCCAATCCTCTTCCCTTGGGTACGGAAAAATGGTCACTCAAAGTTGTACAGAGCAAGGAAAAATATAACTAACATTAATTCCCTCCGCAAGAGAAAAATCAGTCTCCCAAAAGACCAATTCAGCCTCAGAGCCAGAGGTGCCAGACAATTCTGGGAAAGCTTGGTCTCTCTGAGGTAAATGTTGTAGAGCTTTATGACCAGGAAATTTTCCACTGAATAACACCAACTCCCCCTCAATACAAGCAAACCAGACTGAAAGATAATGGCAAACTAGCCTTATTGTTGTTAGACAAAGGGGAACTGGGACTTCAAAGATGCCTGGGGCGGTGTCTTTGGGCATAATCTTTAGTTGGGAAGCAGGTCTCTACAGGAAATCACAAAGGTAGGGCAGCAGAGGTAGAAGTGGCTTTGGGGAAACTGGAACAAGTAAAATAACAATTCTAACTGTTTTTCCCCTAGGACACTTGAAAAACAAATTCAACAAATAATTAAGCAACTTTTTTTTCCTAAATTGTCACCCAAGTGGCCTCACTACCCATTTCTAGTAGAGAGGCAATCACAATGAATGAGGGGAAAATAATAACTGCAATAGTAATAATTTTACAGTTAATAATATATTTAATGATTTGTCCTAAGGCCGTAGTTAATAGTGGAGTTTGTGTTTGAACCTGGGGATATTTGGCTTTAAAGTTACAGCTTTTAATTTTTTAACCACTTCATAAAGAAATAGAAGGGGAAAAATTCAGGAAATGGACATCCAGAATTAAATACGGAACCCCCAAAAGGCTTGAGAATAGACACATGCCTCATGGCTTGCCTACATTTGATAAATGTGGAAGGACCAGATATATGCTGCAGGAGTGAGTCCTCCATGTATAAAGGGTTTGTTAGAGAACTGGACACAAAATAAGTGGCCGGCAATAACTATAATGTCAATTACACCCCACATAGAGAGATATACGGTAGTACAGGTGTTAGGTAAATGCTCTGAGGAGTTACGGAGCAAGTAAGAGTGCAGAGCAGGTCTCTTTCCTATCCTCCATCCACATCTCACAAAGTTCTACCTCTCTCTTTCCTCTTCCCCTTCCCTGTGCTCTGGCTACAGTGGCTTAGTACTTGACATAGTCCTTCCCACAATGGGGTTGACAACAATGCCTGGCACATAGTAGTCACTAAATAAATATTAGTTGAAGGGAAGAAAAAACAGTGAGAAACAGAAAGACAAAAGAAGAGGAGACTTCAGAAAAATACTAACTTAACTTCCTAAGAGAAGAACAATATGTCCATCTGTAGAGACAGGAGGAAGGCAAGACAGAGGATGAAAAAAGCAGGAGAAGCAGAAGGAGTGAATATGCACGTCCTGTTAAGACAACATCACAAGTAAAACTGTGACCTAAACATCAGCTACATGAGGACAAGACAGGAGATGGAATTGGATGGGTAGGCAGGGCCAGATCAGATACTCCATGGGTGTAGGGAGCTTCCACAAATGTTAGAGTGGCATGATCAATTTGTGTTTTAGAATAAGCTCTTTGCTTTCAGAGAGGATGGATATCAGTCTGAAACTGGAACAGTTAGGTCTGCTGTAGGGAGTCCAGATAAGAGATGATAAAAAACTTAAATTAAAGAGATAGCACAGTAGAGTGGGCTTTAACTCTGCCATTTGTTGGGTTTGTGACCTTAGATAAATCAGTTAATCTCTCTGGGATGAGAATATTTGTCCCTCACAGGGCTGTCTTGAGCAGCTAACAAAATAATATATGATAAAGTGCTTTGTAAACTTGAAAGACTTGAAAACATATGTTACTATTATGGTGGTAAAATTGGGATAAAGAGATGAGGGGGACAACTGAGAAATATGGCCATTGTCCCCAGGGATGCCCAATCTTTTGGCTTTCCTGGGCCTCATTGGAAGAAAAAGCATTGTCTTGGGCCACAAATAAAATACAGCAATACTAACAATTGCTAATGAGCTAAAAAAAAAAAAAAAAGCAAATATATCTCGTAATGTTTTAAGAAAGTTTACCAATTTGTGTTAGGCCGCATTCAAAGCCGTCCTGGGCCATATGCGGCCCTTGGGCCACAAGTTGGACAAGTTTGTTCTAGACATAAAATCTACAAATGAGAGAGCCTTCTCTGACATCTCCCTTTCTCTCATCTTATCAAACATCAATTGCCAAAATTGGGAAATGATTTTTAAGTCTCTGAGGATACTGGGGGGAAAAGATGGGAGAGGAATTTAGCACCTACCTGGTGCATGGCATGTTCACATACAGCATCCACAATAATACCTCAAGAACAAAGTATAATATCATCATCCCTTTTCTGCTGATGAGAAAATTAAACCTTGGAGGAAGAGGGTCAGAAAAAAATAATTATTGGGTACTAGGCTTAGTACTGGGGTGATGAAATAATCTGTACAACAAACTCCTGTGACACGAGTTTACCTATGTAACAAATCTGCACATATGACCCCCGAACCTAAAATAAAACTTAAAAAAAAAGAAGATTCATGGGTTCAGGAAGGTAGAGGAAAATGTGACCAGGATGAGGAGAAGAATGGAAGTTTGTAAAATTTAAAATCCAAAAGGAATTTCTAGAAAAGAAAAATATAATATCTGAAATGAAAAAAACACACACAGGTGGTGTTAATATCAGATTAGACTCTGAAGAAGGAAAAATCAGTGAATATGAAGCTATAGACTTAGAAACTATCCAAAATGAAATATGTGCTTACCATATAGCAATCATACTCCTGGATACCTACCCAAGAGAAATGAAAACATGTTCACATGAGGACTTGAATATTCATAGCTTTGCTCATGATAATTAAGAACTGTAAAGAACTTAAAAGTCTATGGACTGATGAAGAGAGAATTAACATGTGATATATCCATTCCTTTTATTACTCAGCAATAAAAGGAATGAACTACTGATACTTATAACAACATGGATAAATCTCAAAAGTGCTATGCTGATTACATTTACATGAAATTCTAGAAAAGGCAAAACTACAATAATAGGAAGCAGGTCAGTGGTTGCCTAGCGTGCAGAATGAGGAGGAGGGAATTGACTGCAGAGAGTGTAAGGGAACTTTCTGGGAAATAAATGTTTTTATTACAATTGTGGAGACAGTTATAAAACTGTATACATTTGTCAAAACTTAATATATGTTGTTGGAGGAGGAATATGGATGTGGTTATAAAAGGACAGCATGAGGGATCCTTGTTGACTTTGGTATCTTGACTGTGGCAATGGAAATCCCAACCTACACCTGTGAGGACATTGTATAGAACAAAATACACACATACAAATGAGTACGAGGAAAATGAAATAAGATCAGTGAATGTTATCAATGTCAGTATCTGGGTTGTGATATTATATTATAGTATTACAACTAGGGGAAAACTGGATAAGCGTACATAGGATCTCTCCGTACTATTTTTTACAACTGCATGTGAATCTACAATTATCTCAATAAAAATTTCATTGAACACTCAAAAAGAAAAAAGAAAATTAAATCTCAGAAAGGTAAAACGAGTTACTCTAAGTCACACAGCTAGGAAGTGTCAGAGGGCAGAGGCAACATTTAGACAAAAGTCTGATTCTAGAGTGCTTTCTCTTAAACATCATACTATTGAACAGGGTTGATATTTTTCCATCAATTCAATTGTTATTGGAGTTAACATTAGTAATTTTTAAGATAGACAGGGAGAAGGCAGTTTGTTGCGAGCCATTAGGAGATGTTTACTCATTTGAAAGTCATCTCTTGATCACCTATGCTCAGCCTGGCAGTATCCTGGACATCCTAAGTACAAGGATGAAGAATGTAACGTAGTCATATAAACATAGGAATCTTACCACCACATGGATGTGCTACCAAAGAGGCCCAAAGCTCCTTGGAAGCACAGGAGAAGGAAGAACAAATTCATTCTGAAGAGGTCTGGAACTGTTTCATAGAAAAAATTATATTTGGTCTGGGTATTAAGGATTGAGTAGGAGTTCATTAGATAGAAAAGAAGGTAGAAACAATACAGAAGGATATTCCAGAGAGAGGGACTGCATATCCAGGGGCAAAGAGATGTGAAAGAACATAAAGTGGTTTGGGAATGGTGAGAAGTTCAGTCTGAATGAAGTGTAATATACACCATGAGTTTGGAAAGAAGGACTGGTAGGAAGAAACACACAGACATGAGGCTAGAAAAGTAGTTGGGTCAGAAAATGAAAGCCCTTAAATGTGCCAAACCAAGTAGTATGCATTTTATCCTGGAAGAAAGAAGAAACCAATAAAGGCATTAAATCAGAAGATAACATAATTGGGTTTGTTGTTAGTAAAATAACTCTAATGGCAATGTAGAGATAAGGATGGAGTCAGGAGGTAGAAAAACCAGTCAGGAGGCTACTGATGTATGAAGTTTGAAGCCAACAGAATATGAATGGAAAAGCCAGATTCTACAGATTTTTGGTAAAATTATCAAAACTTGGTGAGAATTTTGGAAATAATGAAAGCTGATGGCTGCTTCTGTAGCTTCTTGCTGAAACTTGGTGGATGGTGATGACATTTAACAAAAATAAAAAAGATCACAGCTGGTTGGAGTGTCATGGGAAGGAGAAGAAAACAATTTCACCTTTAACTATACTGTATTTGGGGCAATAAAAATAATAGCTGGCTTTGGCTGAGTGCCTATACTAAACTCCAGGCACTGTTTTAAGTGTTTTGTATATATCAGCTAATTGAGAGACAGGTACAAGGGGTTAGTAGGCAAATGGAAACATAGATTTAGAGCTCAAAAGAGATGTCTTGGCTGGGGATATAAATTTGATAATCATCACTATATAGGAGGCATAGTTAAAACCATTGAGGCAAGAAGACAGTAAAGAATTAAGTTTTGGAAAAAATCCACCATTTTAGGACAAGAGACTGATAAAGATTATAAATTCCATAAGAGCAAAGTTCATGGCTAACTTGTTCACCACTGTGTCACTAGGGCCTGGCATACTATATGGAATATAGCTGTTGCTCAATAAATATTTGTTGAATTAATAGCATAAATAAAAAGATCAGAGAAGTATAAGGAGAACTAGTGAGGCAAGTTTGTGTCATAATCCCAAAAGACACAATCCTGAATGCTATAATCCCAAATGTTGAAATCCCAAAGATCAAAATCCCTAAAGTCTAAATCCCTAGAGTCTAAAATCTTTAACATCTAAAATCCTGAAAATCACAATACTGAAAGATTAAAATCCCGAATGTTGAAATCCTGAAAACTGAATTCCGGGGAAGTGTGTTTATGGTTGCAGATGGGATAGTTGTGCCATGTTAATTGCATCATGTGAAGTGGAACTATTTCCTTGTTATTGTCTTTATTTAGAAATTAAGTATGGTTTAAGGAGATGCATAACGGGTGCCAAGTTGACAAGGGGTAGACTTGCGGACTTAATTTTAGGTTCAATTGGACTGGATTAAGGAATACCTAGAAACCCGGTAATGTATTATTTTGGGTGTGTCTGTGAGGGTGTTTCCAAAGGAGATTCATGTATGAGTCCCAGTGGACAAGCTAGGGAAGATCTGCCCTCAATGTGGGCTGGCACCATCCCATAGGCTAGAGGCTGGGAGAGAACAAACAGAGAAGGCAAATTGGTCTCTCTCTGAGAGCTGGGGCAGACTTTTCTTCTGTTGCGTTGGACATCAGAAATTTGATTCCATGAACGTGTATTATCACAATGTTGACTCTCTGTGTAAGCATTGTGTGTGTATGTAAAAATGTGAAAACCTCCTCAGTGAATGAAGAGATGTCTTTTTGTACACCCGCATTTGTGAAAGATAAAATTTCTCAAGATCTTGGCTCTTTGGATGACTGCATATACGGTGGTCACCTATGGTGGTTTTTTATCTATCTTGTCAAAAGACTTTTGTTGTTCATCAAGGTATTTCAGATGACTACAGTTATAAAGCTGGATGCGCACAATTACCAACCATAGTGATATGTCTTTATACATTTTCCTTTTGACCTATTTCTTTGTGAATACAGTTCAACTACTTATAACTGTCATACAAGTGTGACTGTCACTAGTATATACTAAGTGTTTATCCTTACAAAACTATGTATGTTATTATTGTCTATTTTATTATGTAAAGTGACCTTTGGAATGTTCTGTTGTGTTTTATGTTTCTCAAACAACTATCCTTTTAAAAATGTAAGTAAATATCTTTTAAATAATTTTTAAAATTACTTTTTCCAGAATATTTTTGGGATTTTGATCTTTCAGGATTTCAACATTTAGAATTATGGGATTCGGGATTATTTATTTCAGGATTATTACTAGCTCCCTAGTGAGGTATAATGTCTTAAAAAACAAGAGGAGGCCGGGTGCGGTGGCTCACGCCTGTAATCCCAGCACTTTGGGAGGCCGAGGCGGGTGGATCACCTGAGGTCAGGAGTTCAAGACCAGCCTGGCTAACACGGTGAAACCCCGTCTCTACTCAAAATACAAAAATTAGCCGGGTGTGATGGCGGGCACCTGTAGTCCCAGCTACTCGGGAGGCTGAGGCAGGAGAATCACTTGAACCTGGGAGGCGGAGGTTGCAGTGAGCCAAGACTGTGCCACTGCACTCCAGCCTGGGTGACATAGTGAGACTCTGTCTCAAACAAAAAAACAAAAAAACAAAACAAAACAAAATTAAAAAAAAAAAACAAGGGGATAAAGAAGTATCAGAGTAACTGGGAAATGTCAGATAACACAGTGAAGTCAGATAGAATGGGGACTGCAAGTAAGCCATTGGGTTTGGTAATTAGGCAGCCATTAGTAGCTTGAAAGAGGGCTGTTTGCCTGGAGTAGACTCAGTTGAGACTATAATAGGTTGAAGGGTAAGTGGTTGGTGATGAAGACTAGACAATACCCAGGAACTTGGGGGTAATGCAATTGAAGAGGTTAGAGTTATTAAAGTAAATGAAGTGATTTTGTTTAAATTCATTGTTATAATGGAGGAGAATTCAATATTGTTTATAGAAGAAAAATAGAAACCCTAGGAAAGGGATAGATTAAAGAAAGAGAGTTGATAATTGCTCTTAGCTAATTTTCCCATTACTATTTTCCCTTGAGCATGCTTATCAGGTCTTCTATTTACATTTAATTAGACTTTAAAACAAGTAAAAGCCCTATGATCTGCCTCACTGGGACATTCAGGCAGCTATAAAGGACTTGATAGTTTAATATAGCCTGATGTTATCCCACGACGTTCTTTTTATATGTGTATGTCTTGTCACCTACACAGTATAAGACAAGTCTATACTCCAAGTATATTACTGTATACTGTTTTTTCTTTCTTTTTCTTTTCTTTTTCTCTTTTTTTTTTTTGACAAGGTCTAGCTCTATTGCTCAGGCTGTAGTGCAGTGGCATGATCTCAGCTCACCTGCAACCTCCAACTCCTGGGCTCAAGCCATCCTCCCACCTCAGCCTCCCAGTAGATAGGACTATAGGCGTGCACCACCATGCCCAGCTAATTTTTGTATTTTTTGTAGAGACGGAGTTTCACTATGTTGCCTAGGCTGGTCTTGAACTCATGAGCTCAAGCAATCCACCTACCTCGGCCTCCCAAACTGCTGGGATTACAGGCATGAGCCACTGCACCCAGCCATACTTTTAAGATTATTCTAACAGGGAGCTGTGGTGTGTGCCTATAGTCCCAGCTACTCAGGAGGCTGAGGCAGGTGGATTGCTTGAGGCTGTGGTGTACCATAATTGCACCTGTGGTAAAATTATGAAATAATCCATATAATTCAGGCAAATAAAAACCAATATTAATAATTGAGGTCAGTTTTTTCTATTAATGAGATAAGGGAAACAGTATACTTTACTCCAGTCATATGGCTTGATTATGAGCTTACAGAATATAGGAGCATATTTATTGAAGACTCCAAACTATGCTTAAAAATTAAAAGATTGTTGGCACTTAGAGTCAACACAATTCCCCTCATGCCTGAACAAACATTAGAAAATGACTGTTTTTGTAAAACCAATTTTCTTAAACTAGGGGTACTTTTTTAATGCCATACTTTGGCAGTCTAGTGAAGCCTATGGACTCCTTTTTAGAATACTATTTTTTTTTTCCTTTTGAGACAGGGTTTCACTCTGCTGCCCAGGGTGGAGTACAGTGGCTATTCACAGGCACGATGATGGTGCGTCACAGCCTCAAACTTCTGTTCTCAAGCAATCTTCCTGCCTCAGCCTCCTCCTAAGTAGCTGGGACTACAGGCACACACCACAGCACCCTGCTAGTTTTAGAAGTATACAATAAAATACATGGGATTACAATGGAAACTGATTACACTGAAATACAATCATTAAAATGTATAATAAAACAATTTTTGAAATGGTTATATATTTGCTTCTTTAGTAACACTTTAGATAATAACATCTATTATCCCCTCCTCTATCTTAAAATATATTTGAATTTCACCTATAAATAATGTAAATATATTATCATCTATGGATTATCTATTTACAGTCATTTGATGATTTACTTAATAGTGTACTCATACATTTCTATCAGTATCCTTAGTCATCCCAAGATATATATATATATATATATTATATATTTATATACACACATACACACACGTATATTATATGTTGTGATTTTTCATAGCTAGCTGATATAGGATATTTGCTAGCAGGTAAAGTAGAAGAGTACTTTAAGGATTTATAGAGACACAGCCCCAGATAATGCAAATATTCCTCTTGGTCTTTAGAACTGGAAGAGATCGTCTCCATCGCTGAACTCCCTTAACATAATATTTATATTTTGATGACTACTATAAGACTGAAAATCACAACAGAAAGGACCAACCTGGGCATGTTACAACTTTAAAGAAGGAAGTTGATATTTCAATCAGACCTTGATTTGAGTGCAGCTAAAGGCATTTTACCTATGCTCTCTGCAGAAGGAACAATAGAAATGTTTTCTCTCCTTACCCTCCTCCCAACCCAAATAAGTATCCCCCTAGGCTTTTGACTTTAAGTATGCTTGATTGTATTAGACCTTTTCCTGAAAGCTCATTTGGAGGGGGCAAAGTGTGAAGAAAACATAAGGATCTGACTACTTCGGGATATATGTTTTTTCCTAGATATATTGGCTGATGGTGAGATTTGTATCTTTCTAGACTTTTCTCTAACACGATGCAAGTACATGTAGATAATAACTTATCATTAAGCATCCTATCTTCTAAGGAACATAATGACTACCATTGTCTGAGAAAGCAAATTCCTAGAGAGTTAGGAACTATGTTTAAATAAATCTTTGCATGCTGTGCGTGGCCTAGCACAGCCCCTTAGATAGTTAGGCGCCTAACAGCCAAAGACAATTATGGATGTTCTGAGATCCTAGATTCTATTTTATGCAGATAAATTGTGCAAATATTTCACCTGAATGAAGATCATTACTCCTTTAAAGTAAATTTAATGGAAGCTCATTCTTTAACATGGATTTTAACATTTAGTTTTCCTTTACTTTATATAGATGTGCTTCGTAAACTCGGGAAAAGAAAGAGCCCAAAAGCCCCTAAATGACCCAATCTTTAAATGCTTGCCAATATTATTGGCAGCTTAATTCTCACAGTAAAGAGACTTTCTCATAGCAAAACACAACATAGTTCCTGCCAATCTATTTTTAATAGCTATTTTCGTTAATATTAGTCAAACATGGCACAGAGAATTTAAATGTTTAAAACAATCCAAAGGGTGAAAAACACACAAACTCATGAGGATAAACTGGAATTGAGTGTAGAATACGAGAACCAGCCCGTATAGATAAGAATCCAGTGCAAAGAGTGTAAAAGAAAAACAAAACATCCCTTCAGAAAAGTCATCTTCTGATAACTTATTCTGTGACTGTCTTTATATTTGTCATTTTCCCCAAAACTGAAAAAAAGTAGCTTTACAATGTCAAAGATATTTTGCATAAGTAAACAACAAGTGAAGGAAGTGGCTCTGTACTTAAATAAGTCAAAAAATAAAGTATTATCTGTGGAACTCAAGGTCAATTTTAGACTTACCATGGTCAATCACACTGACATAGCAGGTGACATAAAACAATGAGACAGAGTCTAAAACTCATACACCAAAGCAGTGCTTAATTTTGGAGACTCATTTCAATACTTGAAAGAATTGCAAGCATTAAAGTGGTTTTTAAAGGTATTAAGTGACAGGATGCAGTGTTTGTGGTCTTCAGCTATCTGGAATGATCTGTAGTGTTTTTCCCAAAAGTACACTGAATAAAATCAGCCAGAGTCTAAAAATAAAAGTTTTGCTTGAGGGTATTCTGCCCAAGCATGACACTTTTACAAGTGGCAAGATTCCTGGATGAATTGTTAACTAATCAAATCTTGGCATTTTCAATTAATGTAGTATTGAGCCTCAAGGTAATACATAACTAAACTTGTATATTGAAGGAATAAGATGGAGAAGTACACAGAGTCTTAGATCAATATCTTTGCTTACGAAGTCCAGAATTTACTTACATAGGAACTGATATTGAGTTAAGGGGTCACAAGATGTTGGTATTCAAGTTTTCTGGCATCTTCCTCTCTTTACAAGAAAAATAGCTTCACTCTGGTATTTTCTTAAAGACATCATATGCCAAGATAAAATAATCCATTTTTTCATAAACACATTGGGTGATTTATTAGGTTGAATTACGTATGGCCCTATAATAGTATTTAAAAATATTTAAAATATTAAAAAGTAGAGCCAATCAGTTAAAATGATCAAAACCCACAAGATAAATATTTGGAATATATATTCATCTCTCATCTATAATGGCTTTGGGTATCATTAAGAATTTTTTAAAAAAATACAGCAGTGAAATAGTACTCAACAATTGAACAACTTCGTATTCAAACTCAACAGTTTTTATTTCTGCCAGCTTAAGTAGCTAGTGAAACTGGAAAACTGCAGCATCTTTGATTATTTGGGTCACTCCATCTTTGTGAAATTATCCTAGTAATTCCACTGGAGATTTCTCTACTTTCTGGGACCCATTAAACTTTTCTTGACCAAATGTCTTCAGAAATTTCTTTACCTGCAGTCCCTAGTTGATTTGATAGATGACATCTAAACAGCCTATGAAATGTTAACTTTGATTTTTTTTTCTATTATAACAGCTTTATCTTTTAACTTTCTGGTGATGCAGAAACGAGTAACAGGACACATCAGACAGAAATTGAACATCACCTAGTGGTATCAGTTCAATTCAGGTAGTTAAAGAATCCAGATGTTGTCACCTGGTACTGTCAAACGACTCTAAGCATGTACTTAAGTTTCATTTCCATAGCATCTGCGGCACTTTCAAGTTCCACTCCTTGTGCTCTCCTCCCACTCTCAAACTAGTGTGCCAATTCAAGTTCTTGAAGACCAGGGAAAATTATGTTTCTTCTGCCGTGGAGATTGATGCTAGTCATCTTAAGTCGTCTGGGGAAGAGGCTCAGAAATGTGTGCATCTTGTGTCTTCCACTTTTATTTTCCCAACCCGTTACGAAGTTTTGGAAGATATCTTGGTCCCAAAAACACTGACTTGACACTGTGCTATTCCTCTCAAGAATCTTATTAACTCCCATTAGAAAGGGGAGTGGTGTGGACTCCGTCTCGTGGTGAAACTCTGCAACCCCCTAACATAAATACTAGAGATGGGGATGGTGAGAGGGTCAAAGGAGGGGGACGGAAAAGGGTCGTGAGAAGAGACTCACCGCTCCTGCCAGTTCCTCGGTCAGGCACAACGTAACCAGGAGCAGCCACAACCTGAAACGGGAGGGAGGGTGAGTAATGGGCTCTCTAGGCTTCGGGGTCGTGCGTC
Source organism: Pan troglodytes (assembly GCF_028858775.2). Taxonomy (NCBI): domain Eukaryota; kingdom Metazoa; phylum Chordata; class Mammalia; order Primates; family Hominidae; genus Pan; species Pan troglodytes. The sequence continues at coordinate 105,924,912 of NC_072421.2, forward strand.
TGCCTGTCGCCCCCCGAACCCTTTTGGATGCCTGCTCCCAATTTCTCTGCAGTGACAGAAGTACCAGTATAGTCCCGGCCTGGCAAAGTAACCCGAAGTAAGAAAGAGGAGGGGAGCTCGGGGCAGCAACAGCTCACCCAGGGTGCATGCTTGCGGCTCCTCCGGAGCTGGGTCCCGGGAGACTGCTAAGCGGCTCCGCGGCCCGGGCTCATCTGGGCTCTGCTGATGCTTGGAGGCTGTTTCCTTACTCAGAACAGAGTAGGTGGACGAAGTAGCCTAGTTTGGAAGAAACTAAACACAGCTTCTAGATAAGAAGTGCTCCAAAGGGAAACAGGCTCAGCGGTGCCCGTTACAACTTGCAGCACTCAGGAGATAGTTCCATGCAGCAGGAGAGGAAAGAATGGAGGGGAAAGGGGCGGGGCTGTCTGCTGTCAATCATCCCCCCTACCTTGGGCAGCCGGTAGTCTTTCTCACTTTCAGGCACCTTTCCACACAACAGCCCTAAGTATCTCCACAGCTTCACACACAGCCCCTTAGAGACCTATACGCTAAGACCTAAGCAACTGTGCATCATATACTTTCAACTTTACTGTTAGGTTACACATAAAGAGACATAGGCATGCTATTCCCACATAAGACAGATGGGCCCGAAAGTGCCCTTGCACACATGCCCAAATGCATACAACACTGATTCAAATTGATAGTACACTAGGCTATTGGGAAGGGGAGACAGTTTCTGGAGTTGTAAATCCACTCTGAGCTAAGCAGAACCTAAGGATGAGTGGGCCCTCGTGAAATAGATCCAAAACCTTGAAAGACTCTAAAGTGGTTAATTCTAGGAAGATAGAAATGTTGTGAAGAATTCTTCATCAAATTCTTGAAGATTCTCCAAGGAGTCCGCAGAAAGTATTTTCTAGTTCTTTTGTTACTTTAAAAAAAAATCTATATATCAGAATTATCAAAGGAACATTCAAGTCTTTATAGGGGAGATATCGATTCAGCTGCCATCAACTCTATTTAAATATTTCCAATTAAGTGTTTATATTAATTCTAAGAAACACTGCACTAAATTTATTTAATTCCCTGCCCTAAATCTTTCTGAAACACAACTACAATGAGAGTCAATACCTTTTACATTAGCTCAATATAGGAGGCATTAATTATAGGATTCAAGGCAGCTAAACAAAGAGATATAGCTGTATTATAATAACATAATACCATAGAATAATTACCAATACCTGCTGAATGCTCCCAGATCTTATACGTATATAACACACATAAAGTATTCACGCACATATACTTGTTTATTTTCTTACTTGTTTATAAGCATATACTTTATTTATTCCCAATATTTTCACATCTTCTGCTTGTATGGAGAAACTCTCTGTTCTGTGAGCAGCTGGAAGGTAAAGAAGACCAGCAGCCCAGGGAGCACCGACCAAAATTTGTTTCTAATGATTAACAATAAAAAGCACGGCCCCTCTGAGATCCATCCGCTAAAAAAATAGTCCCAGTTTAGATCTATTTGTAATTGGCTTTGGTACTCACACCAATGAGATTGGAACTGAGCCTAGAAAAGTAGTATCAACGGAAGGTGCAAATGAACGAATAGAAAAGCTTCCCGGTTGGACTCATGGTGCTCAGTCAACTAGTCTGGAAGTTTCCCTCCCCCAAATAACTGAGCGTCACTCCCTCGCAGGTTGCCGGTGCAGTCTAAAACTGTGGCGGAGTGATACTCAAATTCCCTTGTGCTGGTGAGGAGGGGGGCCTTGCACGGGGAAGAGAGGGAGGAAAGTAGATCTGTAGGAATTGAGTGAAGAAAAAGTTTGCAAGTCTGGACAGAAGGGAAAAGTTCTCCTGAGAGACCGGCTTTGGGGAGGGGAGGGGGGAAGGAAGAGTAGCTCCTTCTTCTTTTTTTTTCTTCCACTCTTAAAAAGCTTCTTTCTCTTCACCCAAGCCTCACTGTCCCTCTCCGGCTCTAGCTCTCTCCATATAAACCCTCAAGATTATGTCAATTGGTTAGAGCCAGCCGGGAATTTCGTGCGGGTGCTGAAGGAGCTGCGGGAGCCGGAGAAGAATGAAACTGCGTGGAGTCAGCCTGGCTGCCGGCTTGTTCTTACTGGCCCTGAGTCTTTGGGGGCAGCCTGCAGAGGCTGCGGTAAGTCCTTCCTCCCCTCCCCCGCGCCCATCACCGCTCTTTCACGCTGAAATTACCTTTTTTTTTGGGGGGGGGTCCGTTTATCTTCCTTTTGGCCTTGACTAGGGAATTCAAATTTGCTTTCTCATGTTTAGGAAGAAACGTTATTTGCAACACCGGTAACTCAAGCCTTCTGAAGTCCAACGGAGAGGTTTAAGTGCTTAAAAATAGGGCTGCTTGCTTCCCTGCAGCTAGCTCCTCCGGGGGCAAGAGCAAAGTCAGAAGTGGGGGACGCTAATTAACGGCTCACTAGGCTGTGGTGGGTATTTAAAACTTTTCCTCCCCTCCCTCCACCGTCGGGTGTTTCCCTGCCTGGCGACTAACCTTTTCACTACTTGTACCCAGCCCACTCTTTGAATTTTGTATGTAGTTTAATATTTTGGCTCTTTGAAAATCCAGCTTCCATCAAAGTGTTTTTAGCGCCTCAGTGAATTTCGTCCCCTTTGCTCTTTCCTTAAGCAACAGGAACCTACCCCCACCTCAGGTCATTCAAGCCACTGACCTCCTTTTCCCTTTTGACATCCTTGTTACAAATGAAATGCTAAGGCAACATACCAAGAAGAGTGAGGTAAAGTCTCAGGCTTCAGGTCTTTTGCGTCTTTTTGTTGTTGTTGTTTTTTCTAAATTATGGATTTTTTTGTTTGTTTACTTTTTTTTAAACCTACCAAGGCATCTGAACAAATTGAGAATTTGCCCATCACCTATTCAAAGGAAAATACTCCTTTTTCAAAGGAGAATCAGTGTTCCAGTTTAAAGGAAAGTGGGGGAGGAGGTACATGTGAAATAGCAGCAAAAAGCTCCACAGTTTTAGGAATGTAGAATTCAAACCTCAGTATATCTCTTAGAAGGGTATCTGGGTAGTCCCACCCACTGTCCTATTGGGGATGAGGGCCAGATGTTAAAAAATGAATGGCTTTGTGAGAGAAAATGTTCTCCAGCCTGAAGCCCATCATCTTTAATTTCATATAACCTCTGAAGAATAAGTGTGTGACAAATTATTTAAATTTATTTGAGTGATCATTATGGATGGTTTTAAAAACTGTTTAATATGAGATCATGGCTTAGGCCTTCACATGGTTGAGTGACCGTCAATTCTTTGTAAGCAGCTGCTATGTTACAGCTCATCTGGGTCCACTTTTAAGTTAGCTGTCTAGCTTCCCTATAGCACTTAGCATGCCTCAAATCACATGTCCTCTTTCTATCCTTCTGAAGGTGTGTACCCGGTGTATGAAAACTAACTTTCATATTACTCTGAGCACAACATAATTATAATAGCAAATTTGCTGAAAAACCATGCATATCAAATATTTTTACTATGCATGCCATAATTTTCTTCCATCAAAGTAGACAAATGATTTAAAAATGCTTTTTTGATGCAGAGCATCTTAATGGGGGTAAGGTTTAGCCAGTCAATAGGGCTACAGACTTGGATAAAACTGCAATTGTGCTGTTGAAAATAGTTCATTTTAAAAACATCTTCTTGGTGCCCTCTGTTTATGGCATTTGGCCCAGGGACAAAGATTTTGTAGATGTTTGATTAAATATATATATGTTTTTTGATGTTACTTTTAACAAATTTGCACCAGATGACAACTATACAGGTATGTATAGCAACACTACACATCAATTAATATTAAATCAATTTATGTTAACAATGAGGTTTCTTTTTATTGACAAAACTTGAGAGCAAGCTTGTTTTCTTGGATTCTTAAACTAATGAGTATTCATGAAGTCATTACAGCTCTTTCCCTTTTCCTCCTATATAATTTTTAAAGAACATTTTATATCCCCTTTTCCTATCATTAGGATATTGTGCCTCTATTAAAACCAAGGGTTTGTTTTTCCTGGTTCATACATAAATATTTTAATAGGCTCAAAAATATGAATGATATCGGCTCTCCATACTTGTGCTGGAGATATCGGTGACCATTTCTAGAGTAAAACTGGTTGGTGGTAGGGCTAGTCTTTGACTGGAGTAGTTTAGTATTGGGGTTTTTATATCAAAAAAGTGTTGCTATTTAAAGTGCTTTACTCTTTTATAGGTAAATGATTTCTTTATCTCTGAAATCATGCCAAATTGGTACATCACAAATATGTGGAAGATCTTTTTTTTAGGTAGAGCATTCATTAGGTGGAATAAAGTAACCTCTATGCCAAAAGGTTAGTAATAAGAGAAGACAGTTTTAAGTTGGAAATATAATTTCTAGTGATGGAAATAACATTTTTATGTGCAGGTAATTATACCTGTACTGATTCACTGTCAGTGGGATATGCACTTAGATTTGTGGATGTGGGTAGTATGTAAAATTACGTTAGTTTTATTTTACGTAGTTAGTAAGTTGTTTTCTGTGCAGTAGATTGGATATTTTTGTCTACTTTAAACGTACTATCTTCCTTGTGACCAGCGGCACGAATTTGTCAAGGGTAGGAGTGTTGTTTGTAGCCATGAAACACTTCATCCTCTATGAAGTATATTGCTCCATAGGAAAAACTTGTCATCATTGTCATCATTATTAATGTAGATAACATAATGAGTGTTTACTATGTGCCAGGCACTGTGCTAATATGATAATACATATTATCATATTTAATCTTCAGAACAGACTTATGAGACATATACCGTTATTATCCCCACTTTACAGATGAGAAAACTACAAATTACAGACGTTGAATACATTCCCAGAAATCCAGTCATGTAGGCAGTAACTTGTGAAGCTGGAAAATTTGAATCCAGGCAGTTTGACTCTAGAATCTTTGCCCTTAATGACTGTCCTATACTGCCTACTTTGTATGTGGTCTATAGAGATTTACTGGTGTGTAAAGTATTTGGATCTCTGCCACTGTTTTTGGACACAGGAGGTGAAATGGAAATGATAATGGGGGTTACATGTCTTCCTGCTGATGTTAGGAGAAGCAGCATGGTGTAATGGAAATAGCTTTGGGCCTAGAATAAAAAGATCAGAGTTTGACCTCTGTATCTGTATCTAAATAGAGTGAGATTATTTAAAAGCAATCTAAAAGCAAATGCTGTTGAAGGTTTTATGATTTTATGTAATCACAATATGTAAACATTTCAACTTATATAACTACTATAATTTGTGACAGATGATTTGTTTTGAAGGAAGATTTGCCTTATGATTATTTAATTACTCAGTTACTGCATTAATTTTAAGTCCACCAAACTTTTCAGGAGCATGTCTATTGTGAAACAACTGGGTATGTGTGTATGGTAACACACTTTACTTAACATGCTTAATTTAGTTTTGTTCTTTTTTTGTACTAATTTGCCTACCTATCATATCCAATTTTATTCACAAACTATATAGATATATATCTTTAGTCTTATGCATATATCTATATATGTATCTGTCCCGTGGCAGTGTAAGAGTTTGTATTTTTTCATGTGTTTTTATTTACCTTTTGATGTCTGTACATGTAAGACATGAGACTCTTTACATCCCTGAAAGCTTGGTTAAGATGGTGTCTGCTAGGTTTATTCACTATAAAGTCACTATTTTTTCTTTTGTAATTACAAAGTGAGACTATGCAGGGCAATATTGTGAGACAATGTAAATATCCTGTTTCTCATCATATATTTGCCCACTAATTTTAGCATATGTTGATGATTCTGGCTTGAATAAATTATTGTTGTGACATTTGCCAGACATTGATTTCAATTTTCAACATTTTTACATTTATTAATTGATTGAATTATACTGTAATAAAAAACTTTCTCTTTACGCTTAATGTATATATTTATTCAGCTGTTTATAGCAGTATGGACTTAATGAATATTTGTTTTATTCTATAGGTTATAATGAATTATGCTCTTACTACTTTTTGTTTTTGCTGAAACCCAGATTTGGCCAACAGGAGCCCCTTCAAATTGGCTCCTGTGTCCTTTCAACATGTCTCCATCATTTTTTAAGCACCCTCTTACTTTCTGGCACCACAGATGTTCCAGACTCTTTTTTTTTTTCTTTTTTTTTTTTGAGATGGAGTCTTGCTCTGTCACCCAGGCTGGAGTGCAGTGGTGCAATGATCTCGGCTCACTGCAAGCTCTGCCTCCCGGGTTCACACCATTCTCCTGCCTCAGCCTCCCAAGTAGCTGGGACTACAGGTGCCAGCCACCACGCCAGGCTAATTTTTTGCATTTTTAGTAGAGACGGGGTTTCACCATGTTAGCCAGGATGGTCTCGAACTCCTGACCTCGTGATCCACCCACCTCGGCCTCCCAAAGTGCTGGGATTACAGGCGTGAGCCACCGCACCTGGCCTCCAGACTCATTTTTTAATTTCCTTGCCCCAACTCTGGAATCAGAATCTTTTCTCCAAGGAGCTCTGATTCTTTTTATTGGAGAATGGTATGTAGAAGCCAAGATCTGGGTGCTTGGCATGCTTATTGCTACTGAGGTGTCATTGCCTCTAGGCCCTCTCAGCAGGCAGAACTAGGAAATATATGTATATATGCACACATACCTGTTTCTATATCGATTTCTTGAAGTCCCTCTTTATATATGTCAAAATCATGGATTCATAATGATACATCTGATTCCAGTCCAAGACCCTAGAATAAATATACATGATCTCATTCTCTTCTGGTATTTCTCTTCACACGTTTTGTGGACTTTGTAGAGGTCTTATACAGAGTCTTCAAGAGGTTGGCCTCTGAAGTCAGACATGGAATCTGACTGGTAGATGTGTAACTTTCAGCAAAATAGTAATCTTTGAGACTTAATTTCCTCATTGGCAAAAGGAAGGCAGTAGCACCTATCTCACATATTTTTTTTTTAGGATAAAATGAGGAAAGTTATGTAAAACATATAGTATTTGACACCATAGTAAATGTTAAATCAATTTTAGATTTCATTATTGTCATTATATTTATTGACTTACCATTTCTTACTACATCAACTCTCAAATCTCCTGTCTGATTTTCAAGGCCTATCATGATGTTTTCCCTTATCCAACCTTATTTTTCATTACAGTTTATAATATACTCCCTCCAGTCTAGCCTAGGTAAGCTTTCCTACAATCCCGTGAGCACTGCATACACATTTTGGCCCTCCATCTTGATTAGAATTTTGTGGATCCAAGTCTTTGCTCAATTCCAGCAAATGTTTACATTTATTCAGCAGATATTTATTCAGCAACTTCTAAGTACTCAAAAATTCTATTTATGCTGTTCTATTTCTATTCATGGAGGTGTACTGCCTACAAAATCATTTTGTGCTAGACACTATGGCTAAAACCAAATAAAGACAAGGTTCTTCCCTTCATGGTGTTTACATACTGGTGAGAATAGATAAATAGTCCTGTGAAACTTTCCCTTATTATAGTATCAAATACTGATTGTACCTTTCTTTGAACATTTGTAATATTTAGCCTCTCCCAGTTTCGTATCTGCATGTATTTGGTCTTATAGGCATTTTGTTTTATGACATTTTATCTGTTCTTTCTATTTGATTAAAGTCCCTTTTGAAGCAATAACTATATATTTGTTCATTCAACCAATTCATATGTTGATTTTATATGGTAACAAAAGTAACAGCTGCTCAATGTTGGAAACTTGAAAAACATAAAGAAAATAAAAATATGTCCACAGTTCTACCAGCAGGCCAGAACTGTGCTGGCTGAGCACAGAATAATGGTGTGTGTTTTGATTATTGTTGTTTTTATTATTTTCTTTCCTATATATATAATATGTTTTTAAAAATAAATTTGGCATAGAACAATGACTTGTAAGAGTACAATTTTTGAATCGTAAATGATATGTTAAGGTTTGGATGTGAATCACGAAACTCTAAGCACAATTCATGTTTCAATTGCTATGGTAAAGTTTTCATTTCATGAAGATACTGAATTTTTAAAATACTAAAAAACCTGATTAAATAAACACTAGCTAATAACTAAAAAAAATTTGGTTAAAATAAAAAAGTAAGTTGGGCTTATTCTACATATAGTTTTATTTCTTACTGTTTGATCACTTATCAAGCACTTTCCCATGTTAACATTCTTAGTTTTAAAACGTTATTTTAAAATGATTACATACAACTTGTATTTATACACACTCCAATTTATTTACCTGTTCACTTTTGTAGAGTATATTTTAAAATGTCAAGATTTGTTAGCCATCGTAAGAAGTGCTGCCATGAACATTTCTTATTCCATATTTTTATTATTTTATTGCTACAGCCGCCTTCATGGGGAATTAGTGGGTTAAACGCTATAAGTATTTTTCAAGTCTTTGATACATACAGTAGACCCTGATATTTAAAAAGGCTATATCAACAGAGAAATTATGGTAACTTTTTTAGTGGTTACTATGTTATATCCTGTTAGGTAGCTAATGTTATTTCCACTTCTATATACAAGGAATCAGAAGCCCACATTGGTTAAATAACTTGCCAAAGGTCGTGCAGTTGATACATGATTGGGCCAAGATTTAAACCAAGGCTCTAGAACCTGCTCATGAGAGTCTCCTCAATCCCCATTTCATACATGGTAGATAATAGAGAAAAGTAAAGTCATGATGAAAAGTTGAATAATTCTCATTGCCCTTTCTGTAAACCCTTCTGTGACTGGTCACTTAAGATGATTCTGAAGAAAGACTCTCCATTGGCTCATCTTTTAATAAGTCTTTACCATAACTGCCTAGGCCGTTCATCCTTAAGGGCTTAAATTTTAATTTTGTGCACAATATATCCTCCTACTTTTCTCCCCTGGGCAGAAGGTGGAGCTTGCCCTCCACAAATACCTCTCCTACTGATCTCTTCCCAGCTATAACAGTGGTATAACATACTCAAATTCATTGACATTCTCCCTCCCCCAGAAGAGTTTTGTGCATATGCATCTGAAATGAGAGCCCCTTCTGACCACTTTCCCCACCCCTCTCACCAGCCCCTGCACTGTAGCTGCCTTTCAGGCTTACACTTAAATGGCTGTGTCTTTACCTAGTATTGTCCCTAGCTTTCATCTCTCCCTTAGTGATACTCAGAAACTTCCCTTCATTAATTCTTAATCTTTTTTTCCCACTTTGGGGAGATAATATCACAGCCTCAATTCCCTCTTTTTAGAAAATTAAACTGGTTAGTACATACGGAATGTGAGGTCCCCCATCCATTTTGTACCACTCCCAATTTGTAACATACTCACTTTACCTTCTCCTCACATTTCCTCAGTAGCCAAATGACGTCATTGCCTGTTTGCCAGCCCTATAGCTTGCGCAATTCAAATTTATTTCTCTGCAAAGTCACAAACTGTTATGCATTGTGGTTTTTCCAGGTGGCATTTGAATAGCTGAACTTTAAGCTCCTGAGTGATAGGGATCTGCTCTTGCCAAATTACTTTCCAGAATGGTTTTACCAATTATACTCCTATCAGTAGTGTATAAGAGTGCCTGTGAGACAGACTTAATTTTTCTTTCCTATCTACTACAGTGACTATGGAATTGATGCTCAATTGATTGCCAGTTGGTTGGCTGATTTGGTCTTAGTCTCTAATGATTTTCTTTTACAAATGTAATCATTCCATCATCTCATCCCCTTGTGATGATAGCAGCTACGGAACAGAAGTAATTTTTGAAAATGTATTCTTTCTAATTAACATTATAAATGAACCACCCAGACACTTAGCTAAATCTTTATTATAAAGATTTGTTTTTAAATAGCAGTAATTCTTGAGGATTTTAGAGAAACACCTTCAGTGTGATATGTGACACATAGGCTTCTTTCATTTTAACAAACCAGATTCTCATTTTATGCAACTTGAACTTATTTACCTCCATAGTCTGTCCAGGTCCACCCACACTTTGTGCCTTTAGCAGCTTCTGCTGGCCTTTAACCAAAAGGGCAGTCTATGATGGTACTTGCTACCCTGTTGAAATGGGAACCTTAAATCCCTTGCTTTTCATTAATTAAAGACAGTCAAAGGCAAATGTTATAAAAGAAACAGGCTTTTGCTAAATTTAATTTTTAACTTTTTTATTTTAATGAATCTGTTATAAATGTCAGATGCTTACTAACTTGTAGAGAATGTAAGTACCATTTACAAGCAAGTTCTATTCTGGTTAATGGAATTGTGTTTTTGACAGTAATAAAATAAGACTTCAAGAAATTCTGTTAAGGAATTTCTATCATGCTATAATTCAATCAAATAATATTTTTCCTGTATATAGGAGAACTGGCTGGTTTGCTTTCAAAATTTCTTACAGTGTATATGACATTAATTGAGTACTGAAAGAGATATGGAACTTTGAGAGGGGGAGTGGTATTAGGAGTGGGACATGACTGATGAATTATTTAGTATATTCTGTGTTTACAAGCCCTCCAAAACCTTGCTAAAGGAGGACTGGTCCTTCTCTGTCCATATTCTCACAATTTAATTGATGTAGTAAAATGTTTCTGTATGTGGAAGATAGTCATGGTGGTGTCTGTTTATATTAGATAGGTTGTTTTTCTTGCAAGTGCTAAAAAACACTATCTGTCTTAAACAATAAAGACAATTTTTAGCTCACATAACAAGAAGTTTGGAGGTTGATTATCTCCAAAGTTAATTAATTCAGCCAAATAATGACACTAGTAAGGGCCAGAGTTTGTTCCATTTTTCTGTACTGCCATACTCTGCCTATCAACTTGCCCTCTAATACTAGTGCCCCTCATACTCTCAAGATGGCTGCTGCAGTTCCAGGAATCACATGCAGACACTGCAATGCCCAGTAGAAAGAGAGTATGAACTATTCATGTGTATCTCTTTTTACTAGCAATGGAAACTTTCTAAGGAGTCCCACAGCACCACCCTGAAAACACCTCTTATTTATCATTGGTTGAAATTGTGTTATATGTATATGCCTACACCAGTACATTGGCAAGTGGTATACGGACATAAACGTAGAGTTAGTCCAGTCACTTACACAACCACCTCTCCCTGCCCTGCGTCTGGCCAAAACACATTGCTACCTAGAAAAGTTGGAGGGTGGAAAATATGTAAATAAACTCATGATGTTTTGGGGGGAAGGAAGAAACAGTTTCTGTTTCACAACCTCATGAGTTTGTCCTCAGGATCAGTTGATACAAAAGATTTGTAAGAAACTGGTGTATTTGTTAAATGTGATATATTACTTATCTAGGGAAACGAATGTTTTGTATAGTTCTACAAATGAAAGTTGTTGACTGTTCATAGGCATTTTAGAGCTGGAGGGACATTAGTGATCTTTTAGGTCAATAGTTCTCAAACTGTGGTCTGTGGACCCCTACGGTTCCTGAAATCCTATTAGAGAACATGAGGAATATTTTAACAGTAATATTATCTTAGTCTGTTTGGGCTGCCATAACAAAATGCCTCAGGCTGGGTGGCATATAAACAACAAATTATATCTCATTGTTCTGAAAGCTGAGAAGCCTAAGATCAAGGCAGATCAAACCTAAGATTCAGTGTCTGGTGAGGGCCCTCTTTCTGGTTCACAGATGTTATGGTCTCTCTGTGACCTCACATGGTGAAAGGGGAAAGGCGTTTTTTTCTCTGGAGCGTCTTTTACAAGGGCACTAATCTCATTCATGAGGGCTTCTCCCCGTGACATAATCATCTCCCAAAGGCCCCACCTCCTAATGCCATCACCTTGAAGATTATAATTTTAAAACATATGAATTTTTTTGGAGGGGACATAAACATGTATCATAGCAAATATGAAGAATGTTTACTTTTCTCACTATGTTGACATTTGCACTGATGGTGAGTAAAATTACTGGTGCAGTGTACCACATTTTCTTAGTAGTTGTATTCGTCATACTCTCAGGGGGGAGAAAGCCAGTTTTACCTCAGAGGGTTCTCAATGTAGCATTAATTTATATTAATTGAATTTTGACCCTTGAGTGTATGTCTTTTTAATATTACATATGACAAAATGGGAAGTATACACAAAGCACTTATGTATGCTGAAGTAAGATAGTTGTTTCTAGGAAAAGCACTTGTGCAATTGTTTGAGTTACGAGCTGAACCAGTTGATTTTTGCATGGAACGCTTTTTTGTTTGTTTTAGATACAGGGTCTTGCTGTGTTGCCCCAGCTGGTCTTGAACTCCTGGCCTCAAGAGGTCCTCCCACTTCAGCCCCCCAAAGAGCTGGGATTACAGGCATGAGCCACCAAGCCCAGCCAAAATTCATTTTTACTTGAAAAACAACTGAGACAAACTGTGGTTATTTATACTTGGGTATTTGGCGGGCATTTTCTTGAAAATGAGTAGAATTAGCCTACCACTTCAAGGAAAACTACTGGCAGTATTTGTGGCCAATGAAAAATTTGAGCTTTTCAAGTAAGAGTGAGAATTTTGGAAAACTTGAACCTGACACCAAGAGTGTGACAGCTTCCCAAATCTTAGACTTTTCTAATGAAGCTGGTAATTATATTAATGTGTATTTTTTATATTGTACAATAAATTGTGTTAACATTTGGAAGCTCTGCATAGGTCAGTGAACTAATGTTTTCCAAATGACTAATACAGAGTGTTACAAAATCATGCATAGGGAAAAGATCCCTTCAAAGGGCAAGATAGATCGAATTTAATGTAATTGAATAAAAAAAGCTAGTTTTTTTATTTTTATTTTATTATTATTATACTTTAAGTTTTAGGGTACATGTGCACAATGTGCAGGTTAGTTACATACATGTGCCATGCTGGTGTGCTGCACCCATTAACTCATCATTTAGCATTAGGTATATCTCCTAATGCTATCCCTCCCCACTCCCCCCACCCCTCAACAGTCCCCAGAGTGTGATGTTCCCCTTCCTGTGTCCATGTGTTCTCATTGTTCAATTCCCACCTATGAGTGAGAACATGCGGTGTTTGATTTTTTGTCTTTGCGATAGTTTAGCGAGAATGATGATTTCCAATTTCATCCATGTCCCTACAAAGGACAGGAACTCATCCTTTTTTATGGCTGCATAGTATTCCATGGTGTATATGTGCCACATTTTCTTAATCCAGTCTATCATTGTTGGACATTTGGGTTGGTTCCAAGTCTTTGCTATTGTGAATAGTGCCGCAATAAGCATACGTGTGCATGTGTCTTTATAGCAGCATGATTTATAGTCCTTTGGGTATATACCCAGTAATGGGATGGCTGGGTCAAATGGTATTTCTAGTTCTAGATCCCTGAGGAATCGCCACACTGTCTTCCACAATGGTTGAACTAGTTTACAGTCCCACCAACAGTGTAAAAGTGTTCGTATTTCTCCACATCCTCTCCAGCACCTGCTGTTTTCTGACTTTTTAATGATTGCCATTCTAACTGGTGTGAGATGGTATCTCATTGTGGTTTTGATTTGCATTTCTCTGATGGCCAGTGATGATGAGCATTTTTTCATGTGTTTTTTGGCTGCATAAATGTCTTCTTTTGAGAAGTGTCTGTTCATGTCCTTCACCCACTTTTTGATGGGGTTGTTTGTTTTTTTCTTGTAAATTTGTTTGAGTTCATTGTAGATTCTGGATATTAGCCCTTTGTCAGATGAGTAGGTTGCGAAAATTTTCTCCCATTTTGTAGGTTGCCTGTTCACTCTGATGGTAGTTTCTTTTGCCGTGCAGAAACTCTTTAGTTTAATTAGATCCCATTTGTCAATTTTGGCTTTTGTTGCCATTGCTTTTGGTGTTTTGGACATGAAGTCCTTGCCCATGCCTATGTCCTTAATGGTAATGCCTAGGTTTTCTTCTAGGGTTTTTATGGTTTTAGGTCTAACATTTAAGTCTTTAATCCATCTTGAATTAATTTTTGTATAAGGTGTAAGGAAGGGATCCAGTTGCAGCTTTCTACATATGGCCAGCCAGTTTTCCCAGCACCATTTATTAAATAGGGAATGCTTTCCTCATTGCTTGTTTTTCTCAGGTTTGTGAAAGATCAGATAGTTGTAGATATGTGGCATTATTTCTGAGGGCTCTGTTGTGTTCCATTGATCTATATCTCTGTTTTGGTACCAGTACCATGCTGTTTTGGTGACTGTAGCCTTGTAGTATAGTTTGAAGTCAGGTAGTGTGATGCCTCCAGCTTTGTTCTTTTGGCTTAGGATTGACTTGGCGATGCTGGCTCTTTTTTGGTTCCATATGAACTTTAAAGTAGTTTTTTCCAATTCTGTGAAGAAAGTCATTGGTAGCTTGATGGGGATGGCATTGAATCTATAAATTGCCTTGGGCAGTATGGCCATTTTCACGATATTGATTCTTCCTACCCATGAGCATGGAATGTTCTTCCATTTGTTTGTATCCTCTTTTATTTCATTGAGCAGTGGTTTGTAGTTCTCCTTGAAGAGGTCCTTCATGTCCCTTGTAAGTTGGATTCCCAGGTATTTTATTCTCTTTGAAGCAATTGTGAATGGGAGTTCACTCATGATTTGGCTCTCTGTTTGTCTGTTATTGGTGCATAAGAATGCTTATGATTTTTGTACATTGATTTTGTATCCTGAGACTGCTGAAGTTGCTTATCAGCTTAAGGAGATTTTGGGCTGAGATGATGGGGTTTTCTAGATTTACAATCATGTCATCTGCAAACATGGACAGTTTGACTTCCTCTTTTCCTAATTGAATACCCTTTATTTCCTTCTCCTGCCTAATTGCCCTGGCCAGAACTTCCAACACTATGTTGAATAGTAGTGGTGAGAGAGGGCATCCCTGTCTTGTGCCAGTTTTCAAAGGGAATGCTTCCAGTTTTTGCCCATTCAGTATGATATTGGCTGTGGGTTTGTCATAGATAGCTCTTATTATTTTGAGATACATCCCATCAATACCTAATTTATTGAGAGTTTTTAGCCTGAAGGGTTGTCGAATTTTGTCAAAGGCCTTTTCTGCATCTATTGAGGTAATCATGTGGTTTTTGTCATTGGTTCTGTTTGTATGCTGGATTACATTTATTGATTTGCGTATATTGAACCAGCCCTGCATCCCAGGGATGAAGCCTACTTGATCATGGTGGATAAGCTTAAAAAAGCTAGTTGATAAAGTTTCAGATTCTACATTACAACTAACCTTATCTTAAAAGGCTATTAGAATGCACACTTTTCCAGCTATATAACTATTTGAAACCAGATTTTCTTCATATATTTTAAGTAAAGCAATGTATTCCAACAGAAGAAATGCAGAAGCAGATAGGAGGATTCAGCTTTTGTCAAAGCAAAGAAATCTACAAAAAAAGTAAAATAATCTCTCTTCCCACTATTTT
The DNA here is from genome assembly GCF_028858775.2 of Pan troglodytes. Lineage (NCBI taxonomy): Eukaryota > Metazoa > Chordata > Mammalia > Primates > Hominidae > Pan > Pan troglodytes. The sequence goes on from NC_072421.2 coordinate 105,940,309, forward strand.
TTTTTGTTTTGGAAAATATAAGTAATTTTCATAAAAATTCGTAATATATGTTAACATTTAATGGGTTTATTGTCACTTGAAAATGAATAAATAATTTTAAATATTACTCAGTTTTAATTTTTATATGGTATATGTTGATAGATGTAATCCAGATGATGGGGTCTTCAATACTTTTTAAGAGAGTAAAAAGGTCTTGAAAACAAGAAGTTTGAAAACTACTGCTATACCGAGGCCAACTCCATCTTTTACATGAAAGTGATTAATGAAAGATGATAACTAGTTATTTAGTTGCAGAGGCAGAGATGGAAGCTGTATTTTCTGAATCTTATTCTCGTCCTCTCTCCAGTATACTACATTGGTTTAGGGATTGGTAAATTGATAATATGATGTGGTAATTTTGTTCATCGTGGTAGATACAGTTAAAATACCAAACAGAAAATGTAGATACTAGATTGTACTCGTCTTGCCTACCATTTTCAATCCAATTGCCAAGTCAGAAACATTCTTGCTATACAAACCACAGCAGAAGAGACACACACAAAAAATAGCTAAAGTTGCAGTTACTTTTAGGTACTAAATTGGAAAATTCATGAAACCAGAGTTCTTATCTTACGTATCTTTGTATTCACCACAGTGCATGGACTGGTTTCTTCTATATAGTTATCTCTCAGGAAATAGTTGTTGAATGAATGTTGAATTTGGGGAAGGAGTAGATTTATCCGGATAACACTAAGAGGCAAGACTTAGAATCAATGGGTTAAGTTACAGGAACCCTGGATAGCAATAATTTTCTTTTTTCTTTTCTTTTCTGTTTTTTGTTTGTTGGTTTGTTTTGTTTTTGTTTTGTTTTTTGTTTTGAAGGAATCTTGCTCTGTCGCCCAGGCTGGAGTGCAATGGCATGATCTCAGCTCACTGCAACCTCCCCCTCCCAAGTTCAAGTGATTCTCCTGCCTCAGCCTCCTGAGTAGCTGGGATTAGAGGCGCCCGCCACCACACCCAGCTAATTTTTTATTTTTAGTAGAGGCAGTGTTTCACCACGTTGGCCAGGCTGGTCTCAAACTCCTGACCTCAGGTGATCCACCCTCCTTGGCCTCCCAAAGTGCTGGGATTACAGTCGTGAGCCACCATGCCCAGCCAGCAATAATTTTCTAACAGTTAATTATTTGCTACTTAGTAATGGAAATGTCTCATTAGTAATAGGAATGTTCCTTTACTAAAAATGCTCAAATAGAAGGTGGATGCTGCTCTGTCTGCCAACATACCATGAGGTCCCTTTGGATTCTAAGATTCTGTTTTTTCTGGTAATTAGAAGGAAAATACTTTCTTACTGAGCTCAAGTCTACTTCTATGATTTTATCGAGACAAGGTCTCCTGCTGCCTAGGCTGGTCTCAAACTCCTGGACTCAAGGGATCCTCCAACCTCAGCCTCCCAAAGTGCTGAGATTACAGGTGTGAGCCACCACGCCTGGCCTACTTCTATGATTTTAAAGCAAATTTTAGGTATAATTGACATACAATAAAATGCATATATTTGAAGTGTACAATTTGAGTTGTGACATATGTATACACCTGCGAAACCATCACAACATTCAAGATAATGAACATGTAAATTGCTCCAAAAGATTTTTATTCCTCTTTGTAATCCCTCCCTTCCTACCCCCATCCTCCATCCCCAAATAACCACTGATCTGCTTTCTGTACAGTAGAAAGTTTCATTTTCTAGATTTTTATATAAATGCAATTATATGATATGTATACATTCTTTGCTCTGACTTATTTCACTTAGCATAATTATTTTGAGATTCATCCATGTCATGGTGTGTGTCCATAGTTTATTATTTTATTGCACAGTAGAATTCCATTGTATTGATACACCACACTGTTGATGGACATTTGGGTTGTTTTTTGTTTGTGGCTATTAAAGTAAAGTTGCTATGGGCATTTTCTTGCACTTTAAAAGTACTAAATTGAGCTATAATTTCCATAAAGTGATACACAGTGATCTTAGGTGAACAGCTCAATTATTACTTAACTCAATTATAACTTAACAAAGTGTATACCAATCGTATATACTTTGGTAACTACCAACCAAGTGAAGATGTAGAACATTTCCATTACCTTGGAAAGGTCCCTCATGCCCGTCCCATTTCAATGTCTTTTGCGTCTTGTCTGAAAAATAGTAAGCCACAAGGTTGTGAAGATACATGTTTTCTTCCATAATCTTTATAGCTTCAGATTTTGTATTTATGTCCATTTTTCTTATATAGATACCCAGTTGTTCCAGTATTGTGTATTTAAAAGAAAAATTCCTTTTTTTTTCATTGAATAACCTTGAGGACTTTATTGAAAATCAGTGGAATGTGTATATGCAGGTGTAGGTTGAAACTCACTAGTCTGTTCTATTCACCTGTTTGTGCATCCTTATGCCAATATCACACTGTATTGATTACTGTGGCATTACTTTGGTAGCATAAGTCCTTTACATTTCTTCTTATTCAGGATTGTGTTAGCTTTTGTGTTGGCTATTTATTCCATATAAATTTTACATTAATCTTGCCAAATTTTGCTTAAAAACCTTTTGAGGTTTTGATAGGATTTGTAACAATTGTGTAGATCAATTTAGGAACAACCGAAATCTTAAAATTATTATTTTTTTCAATCCATGAACACCATATACCTCTCCATTAATTTAGGTATTCTTTAATTAGCTTCATCATAGAGGTCATGCACATCATTTGTTAAATTTCTTCCTATATGAATAATTCTATTCTAAATGGTATCATTTTTAAAATTTTATTTTTAGTTACTTGTTGCTAAGATGTAGAGATGTGATTCATTTATATATTGATCTGTTTATCCAAAGATAAAATGCTAATTATTTTTCTTACAGTATGATTTACATACTGTAAAATTCACCCACTTTATGCACAGTTCTATTATTTTTGACAGATGTATACAGTAATATAAATATAGTCTCTAATCAAGATATAGAACAGCATTTCTAAATTTATTCATTAGTTCTAGTAGTCGTGTCAATTTCTTTGGATTTTGTATGTATACAATCATATCATCTGAAAATAAAGAGGGTCATAGTTTTTCCTTTCCATTACCTATGTCTTTTTGTCCTGGCTATCTTATTGCACTGGCTAGGACCTCCAGTACAAATATAATGGAAGTAGTAAAGAATGACTTTTTTTTTGCTGTCTTTTAAGGAAGATACTCAATATTTTGCTATTATATCAGCTGTAGGTTTTCCATAAACTTTACAGATCGAGGTGGTCCTTTTTCATTTCTATTTGCTGAAAATCTTTTTTAAAGTAATGAATGTTAAATTTCATCAAAAAATAATTTGTATCTCTTTAAACAATCATATTGTCAGGAGCTCAGCCGAGCTGCTAGGTGTCAGACACCAAGCCAAAATCAAAATAATAGTCAAGCCTTTAATCACTTAGTGTGATTATATAAACAAGAAGCTAAACCGGAGAAAGTGCTGAGGACTGTCCTCACTTCCCAGTTACATTTTTCCCCGTGGTAGATTGGACCAGCACAGGCTTCGGGGGTCTGTGTTTTCTCACTGACAAGGGAGCCCCAAACAAAAGGCTCTGGCAGTGTTAGGGACCCAGGGGTTTGGGGGAGGAAGAAGGAAAAGGCTAGGTGTGGAAAAGTACCTAGTACTGAGTCAGAGTGGAAAGAAGTGTCTTCAACGTTTGCTCCCACTTCCTCTGCTGTGAATATTTGTAAACAAGTCTTTGGGTAGACAAATGCTTTCATTTTCCTTGGATAAATATCAAGGAATGGAATTGCTGGGTTGTAGCATTAGTCTATTTTTAGCTTTACAAGAAACTGCCAAATTGTTTTCCTAAGTGGTTGTACCATTGTACTTTCCACTGAAGTATGAAAGTTGTAGTTGTTCCTCGTCAGAACTGTGCATAAAATGGGTGAATTTTACAGTATGTAAATCATACCGTAAGAAAAATAATTAGCATTTTATCTTTGGATAAACAGATCAATATATAAATGAATCACATCTCTACATCTTAGCAACAAGTAATTAAAAATAAAATTTTTACCTGCATTTGATATTGTCACTCTTTTTAATTTTAGTCATTTTGATATCTTAGTATTGGTATGTTCTTGTCATTTTCTTATAGTCACCTTTTGTTTATATTGAGTAAAATTCGCTATCTTTGGTGTACTGTTCTATGAGTTTTGATAAAAGCATACAACCTTTAACTACTGCCATAATCAAGACTCAGAATACTTCCATAACCTCAAAATATTTCCTCATATTGCTATGTAATTAACCTCTCTACTTACCCACAGTTTCTGGCAATCACTCATCTATTTTCTGTTCCTATAATTTTACCTTTTTTATAAATGTCTTATAGATTGACTCATCCAGTATGTAAAATTTTGAGTCTAGCTTTTTCCTCTTAGCATAATACATTTGAGATCCATCCATGTTATATGCATCAGTAGTCCATTTCTTTTTTATTTGTTTTCTTATAATTGAGTAGGAAGAGCTTTTTGTGCATTCTGCATATAATATATTCATTTCACACATACATGCCATGCGGATATGCTCTGCCATTTGGTGGCTTGCGTTTTTGTTTTCTTACCTATAATTTTCAGAGAATAAAAGTTCAATTTTGATACAGTCCATTTTATCACCTTTTTATGGTTATAGCTTTCTGTCCCCTTTATAAGAAATCTTTGACTTCCCCAAGGTCACCAAGATTTTCTTTCATATTTGCTTCTAAATGATTTTATAGTTTTTGCTTTTGATCCATTTACTTATTTTTGTGTGGTGTTTGGTAAGAGTTCTGGTTCAGTTTTTATCCCATGTGTTTAGTTCCAGCACCATTTGTTGAACAGACTATCCCTTCCCCATTAAATTACCTTGATACTTTTGTTTTGTAGGTCTGTTTTGTATTCTAGTCTGTTTCACCAATCTCTATGTCTATCCTTATGCCAATACCACAATGTCTTCACTACTGTACTTTTATGATAAGGTCTGAAATCAGGTAATGTAAGTTCTCCAAATTTGTTCTTTTCATATTTTGGGGTCTCCTCTTCCCCCCCACTTCTTCTTTGAATTTCTATATAAATTTTACAGTTACCTTGGCAATTTGTACAAGTAAAACTCCTGGAGTTTTGAATGGGATTGTATTTAATCTATAGGTCATTTTTGGGAAAAATGATGTCTTAACAGTATTCAGTGTTCTGATAAGTGAACATGGTGTATCTTTCTGTTTATTAAGATCATCTTTGGCCGGGCGCGGTGGCTCACGCCTGTAATACCAGCACTTTGGGAGGCCGAGGCGGGTGGATCACGAGGTCAGGAGATAGAGACCATCCTGGCTAACACGGTGAAACCCCACCTCTACTAAAAGTACAAAAAATTAGCTGGGCGTGGTGGCGGGCGCCTGTAGTCCCAGCTACTGGGGAGGCTGAGGCAGGAGAATGGCGTGACAGCGAGACTCTGTCTCAAAAAAAAAAAAAATCATCTTTAATTTCTCTCAGCAATGTTTTCAGTGTGCAGGTCTTATATGTACTTTATTGAACTCATCCCCTAAGTATTCATGTATTTGAATTGTACTATAAATGGTGTCGTGTTTTATTTTCTTTCAATTGTTTGTTGTTGGTATATAGAAATACAACTGATTTTTTTTTTCTATTGACCTGTACACTGTGGTCTTGCTAAATTGATTATTTTTAGTAGCTCTTTCATGGATTATTTATAATTAACTACATACATGATTATGTCTTCTGTGAATTAAGATAGATTTGCTTCTTTCTTTCTAGTCTTCACGCTCCTTTTTTTCCCCTTATTGTACTAATTAGGGCCTGTAGGATAATGTTTAATGTAAGCATTAAGACCCCAGTTCTTTGCTGCCTTTTCCCAATGTTTGAAAACATATGCTTCACACATTTTGTACAGTTTCCTAGTTGTTTGTAGCAAGAGGGCAAGTCTAGTAGCAATCATTCCAACAAAATCTGCTTTCAGTTTTTTGATATTTATAAATAACAATGATGTGAACATTTTTGAACGTATTTGCACTTCAGATTATTTCCTTTGAACAGAGTTCTAAAACTATATATTGTAATCTATATACATATATCTGTATCTATCTCTCTGCCTGCATATTTAAACCTACAGTATAAGAGCTACCTCAAGAGCAGTGACTATATTTCAAATTTATATACCTTGCATCATCTAGCAGACAGCCTTTCATTGGATTAATGGAAAGTAAAATCTTTATGATTAATTTTCTCATACCCAGAGTATCTATTTAACTATAGCATAGAGATATTTCTAATCTTGCCTGTGAAGTCTAAAAAGACTGTGATCATTACCATAGTTTTAATTTACTATTACTTTATTTTGCTTCATTTTAACTGTCTTATTTCTCTTTGATAATGTTGTAGGAAACAAGAAATATGTAGGTCTTAACTTTGGCCACTGTTAAAATTTTTTTTTAAAAAAAATATAATTTGGTTTATTTTGAGAAAGGGAAGACATTTTTCCTAACTTTCCTACATTTTGTGTTAACTTTGTAGGATGTTGTTTGAGCAATGACCCTGTAGGACGTGGCCTTACACATTTTGAGTTCATTTGAGTTAATTTAGTTTCAGGAAGGCTTCTGAAATAGGAAGCATTTATTCAAGCTTTAGTATTCCTTCTGAATAGTTTTGCTAGCTAGCTATAAACAGGCCAATTTGCCCTAGCTCTAAGTTTATGTTAATTTTCATTACTTTGTTTCAAAATAAAAGGGCCAATTCCCGTTACATTTTGATTTAAAAAATTAAGCTATACATTTTTCTTAGATGTGGGTATGTTAAAGCTTTTCAATGTCTGGCAAAATTAATCACCCTAGGCCGTGGATTTCCTTGCCCCCAACTCCCTCCACCCCCTAAAGATACTTGATAATATGTTGGAAGGAGAGAAATATAATAGCTTTTTTCTTCCAGTTCTTATGGTCAGGTGAGTTCCTAGGGTTTTTGTTTGTTTGTTTGTTTTGAGACAGAGTTTCGCTCTTGTTGCCCAGGCTGGAGTGCAATGGTGCGGTCTTGGCACACTGCAACCTCTGCCTCCCGGATTCAAGCAATTCTCCTGCCTCAGCCTCCTGAGTAGATGGGATTACAGATGGCTGCCACCACGCCTGGCAAATTTTTTTTTTTTTTTTTTTAGTAGAGATGCGATTTCACCATGTTGGCCAGGCTGGTCTCGAACTCCTGACCTCAAGTAATCCGCCTGCCTCGGCCTCCCAAAGTGCTGGGATTATAGGAGTGAGCCACCACGTTTGGCTGAGTTCCTAGGGTTTAAATGTTTTAAAATATTTTTATTCATAGTATACTCAAGTTATAGGAATTTGGTTAATAGTGAATAAATTCATTCTTAGCACCAGCCTCTCTCAATTCTATTTGCTTGCTTATCTTTTACAGCCTATTTAGACATATCATTTTTCTCCACAGTTGCAGTAAAGACTTCTTTCTGTTATAGCGCAAGCTTATTAGACCTTATCACAGCCTTCATGCCTTCATTTGTGTATACTATATAATGGGAAAAAAAAGACTAATGTTGTAAATTAACAAGTGAGATCAAACTGAAAAAGGTCACCTTTCTTAGAGGCTGAAAAAGAGATTCATTTTCTGGGGCCTGGATTTGTTTTTCTGACTAATTTTACTGCCACTTTTGAATTTGCAGATTGACAACCTTTATACTAAAAATATTTATCTGTATCCTAGTAGATTTCCAAATCCATATTCTCAGTTTTCTCTACTCCATGATATGCAGATATGGAAAAGGAGGCATTTTTTCCCCTCAGATGGTTAATGTTATAATTTGAAATTGGTAATATGCTAATAAACAAAGGTACGTTCAAAATCAGATCTTTCTGATTTCCATGAGGCATTGTAAATATTATATTACTTAGGATTTGTTTTAAAATCAGGTTCCAATTTAAGTTGGAAAAAACTGAAAATGTTTAGAGGTAACAGTGATTAAATTATTTCAGATTATTATATTTTTCTTAGTTTTCCCTACATGTCTACTTCTTCATCTGTTGTTTTACTTTATGGTACTTAAACATTCTATAAAGTTTTTTGTTTTTTTTTGAGTTGGAGTTTCGCTGTTGTCATCCAGGCTGGATGGCATGATCTCGGCTCACTGGAACCTCACCTCCTGGGTTCAAGCCATTCTCCTGCCTCAGCCTCCCAAGTAGCTGGGATTACAGGCATGCACCACTACCCCCGGCTAATTTTTTGTATCTTTAGTAGAGACAGGTTTTCACCATGTTGGCCAGGCTGGTCTCGAACTCCTGAACTCAGGTGATCCGCCTGCCTTGGCCTCCAAAAGTGCTGGGATTACAGGAGTGGGCCACCACACCCAGCCTCTGTAAAGATTTGTAGTGCCTTTAAACATTAATAGAATGAAAAAGTATTATAAAAGGCAAGAATATAGACATAGGTTCTCATTAAATCACAATTAATGGAAATGTATACTCATAGCAAAATTAATTATGCTCTTTTTGGGTAGAATATTCTGGAGCCTAAAGTTTCATCTCCTTTTCATACCACTGTCCTTAAAAATGCAACATTAGCTTAAACATGAATTTGTTTATATTAACATAAAACTTCTCTATAATAAATGTTTATTCAAAATTGAAGGAGGAAAAAAGATTTAGAGTAAGATACATACTAATATTAAATACTAGTGCTGAGATTATGAGTCATTTTTTCTTCTATGTATTTTCTGTTACCTACAGAGAAATAGTAATAGTAAATGCCTATTACTATTACAATAAAATGATTTTAAAATATTTAATATTAGTTTAACATATATTTCAACAGTTTTTTGATTTAAATAATTTAACAACATATTTTACAGTCATAGGGTTATTTTATTTTATTTTTGTTTGTTTCTTTTTTCAGACAGGATCTCACTCTATCACCCAGGCTGGAGTGCAGTGGTATGATCATGGCTCACTGCAGCCTTAACCTTCAGGGCTGAATCAATCCTTCCACTTCAGCCTCCTATGTAGCTGGGATTACAAGTGCACGCCCCCATGCCCCGCTAATTTTTGCAGAGACAGGGTCTCACTATGTTTCCCAGGCTGGTCTCTACTACTGGGCTTAAGTGATCCACTGGCCTTGGCCTCCCAAAGTGCTGGGATTACAGGCCTGAGCCATTGCGTCTCTTCCTATCCTCCCTCTCTTGTAATAAATGTTTTAGGTAATTTTTAAAGTTTTCTTTTACTTGGCTTTCTTAAAGGAGAACTTCAGTTGCTTTTTTCCAGTAAAAAATTCCAGAGACTGCCAGAAGAAGCCTAATGCCAGTAATAATTCTGTCATTGAACATAATGGAGAGGAGTCATCTTAATTTGTATGCACTCTTTTTTATATCAAGTGTAACACATATTCTTTTTGTCCTTCCCTCCAAGTGGGTTACAAACAGCTTTTCTCTTTCACTTTACCAACATTAAAAAGAGTGATTTTAAGAATGCTGGATCCACCTTTTTCCACTTATATTTGGAATGAAATGTGTAATTTATGTATGAAACCTTTAATTTTAATTTAAGGTCTCGTGACAGCACCAAAAATCTTTAGATAAATTGACACGGAGTTGCTTTAAGATACAAATTCCTTCTTAGTAAAAAAAAGGAAGAATTTTAAAACTTTATGTTTTAATTGTTTCTAGTTGAATTCAGAATATTAAAGCTTTGTTATATATGTGGTAACTCTCTAATAAATACTTCAAGAAAGTATCTCAGTATTTAATTAATTATGAGTACTATAATTTATTCTCAAGCCTTAATAAAATCAAATTTCTATTAGTTTATGCTTTTCTCAATGTTCATTGAAAATATTGAGTCATATTACCTATTACTGCCCCAATCCCCAGCCCAGCTTGTAACTTTCCTGAGGAGGAAAATTGAGTAAACCTCAGTGATTATTTGACAGTTGACTCCATAGCTAAGCTGGAAGACAGGGTGTTGTGGGAGGGAGATAACGCTTTTAGGGTTTTACTGAAGAAAGGATGTAGATTTTCTGATTCTGTTTTGAAGATGATATAGGTGGATGCTGCTGGGAGAAATGACAGTGGCATCCCATTAGGCATGTCGTGCCCATCCCCTTTTAGGATTCTGCATATCTCTTAGTTTTTCCTTTGTCAGGTAACAAAGGTGTAACATGGGAGATATATTCCACTTCTCCACATTGTTAGCTTAGTGTAGTACTCTATCCAGCAAATTATTGGAAAGAGCAGGATTTGGAAGTTAGACTAGATTTTATTGCTTGGGTAGAGAGAGAATGCTCAAGAGAGTTTATCCTGGACACCAGAGGATGAGCAATTGGAAAGATGGACTGCTTTAGCATTTTTGTGTTATTTTGCAATAGATAGGGCAGATTCCCCTCTTTTTATTGCAGTACAAAATCCCTTTAATAGCTAGCTCTAACGTTACTATGGCACTATAGTGTAATGGTTTAGTTTAGAGTATGGGCATGGATGTCAGACTCGACTTGTATCGAGACTCTTCCACCTACCAATTGGGCTAACATTATTAGTCTAAAGTGTCTTAATGCCTGGCGTAGAGTAAGTGTTCAATAAATAATTTTCCACAGGATCTATAGTGTCCTCTTCCAATATAATTTAGTTCAATCTTAAGCCTAATAGTTTGTTTTCCTTCCTGATCAGCTTTCTTCATCTCTAGCATTTTACCATAGGAGGGAAAGATGTCTTAGAAACACTTTTTTAGTTTATTTCTAGAGGTATTGGCTAGACTTCATGTCAGTTATATGCATATACCAATATTTTATATATTAAAAACAAATATAATCCCTAGAACAGCATTGTCTGATTAGAGATAAAATGGTCTCAAAAGAGGACAGGAAAATAGGGAAGTGGGAGTAGTAGTAAAGAGAAATTTAAACCAATGTGTAAACAAGAAAGCAGGTTTATCTGCAACTATAGGGAAGAACTGTTCAAATTACCTTGCACATTTTTATTTCTTAGGAGGCTTCTTAAGATTTTAAATTCAGTTATTAAACTATTTATTGGGTTGAATTAAATATTTAGATAAATGCAGTATATAGATATGTCTGTCTGTATGCATATATGTTAAATACACCTAAGTTTCTTATACTTTAACTAATTTTGGGATTCCTTCTCACCCAAAAGAAATTTAAATAAATACTTTGGATATTTCTGTAAATACAGCATGCCATTTAGCAAATTTAAGGGAACAAGTGAATAACTTAGCTATGCCAACAATGTTTTGCCTCCGCATTCCTTGGCGCAAACAGGGACCTCAGTGAAGCGTTCCTCATGGGAGTTGCCTGGGGAAATCTTACTGAAGAAGTCTAGGTCCCAATTCAGGCTCCTTTCCCTTCTACTTTCTAAAATATCAACTTTATTGAGGTATAGTTTACATACAATAAAATGTACTAGTTTTAAGTGTACAATTTAATGATTGACAAATGTGCGCACCCACAACATTTTCAATATTGAGCAGTTTCATCACCCCAAAAAGTTCCGTTTGTTTTCCTTCCCAGTAAATCTTTCCCTATCCCTGTACCCTGAAAGCCACTGACCTGCTGTCACTATGAATATTTGTGTACAAGTCATTTTGTACACATAATTGTCATTTCTCTTGGGTGAGTGCAAAGGAATAGAATTGCCGGGCTGCATAAATATGTAATGTATTGAACCTTACAAGAAACAAATATGTTTGCAAAATAGTAGGAATATTTTACATTCTCACCAGCAGTTTATAAGACCTTTTTAATTATAGCTATCCTGGTGGGTATGAAGTGGTATCTTGTTGTTTTAATTTGCTTTTTCTGATGTTGAGCATATTTTCATGTGGTTATTGGCCATTCAAATATCTTCTTTTGTGATGCATATTCTCAAATCTTTGCCCATTTTTTTCAAAAGTTGGATTACTTGCCTTCTTATAATTGTAAGAGTTCTTTATTTGTCATGTTTACATAAATATACACACACGTATATTATACACACACCTAGTATTTTTCCCATTCTGTGGATCGTATTTTCTTTTTCTTAATGGTATATTTTAATTAGCAGAATTCAAAAATTTTATGAAGCCCAGCTTATCATTTTTTTCTTTGATCTTTATTGCCCTTTGCATTATAAGGAAGAATCCTTTAACTATTAATACACTAAAGTTTTAAATTTTGCCTGCTTTCTTCTAGATATTTGGTGCTTTTAACTTTTGATAAACTTAGTGTTATTTTGGTGTGCAGTGTGAGTTAAGGGTCCTGGTTTAATTTTTTAAAAAATTATCAAGGTGAAATTTACATAACATAAAATTAGTCATTTAAAAGTGAACAATTCAGTGACATTTTGTATATTCATCATGTTATGTGACCACTTCTACCTAGTACTAAAAATTTGGTTTCTCTCACTCCACCTTGTCCCTGGAAACCATCAGTCTGCATTCTGTCTCTGTGGATTTACCTATTCTGGATATTTCATATAAATGAAATAATACATTATGTGACATTTTGTGTTTGACTTATTTCACTTAGTATTTTCAAAGTTCAACTTCATTGTACATCATCCCTTTTTATGGCTGAATAATTTTGCATTGTATGGATATACCACATTTTGTTTATTCGTTCATCCATTGTTGGACATCTGGGCTATCACCACTTTTTATCTATTGTGACGAGTGCTGCTATGAACATGTATATATATATGTATTTGTTTGAGTACTTGTTTTTAATATTTAAGGGTGTATCCTTAGGTGTGGTGTTACGGGCCATATGGTAATTCTATATTTACGTTTTAAGGAACCATCAGACTATTTTCCTTGGCGGTTTAAACATTTTACTTTGCCACCAGCAAGGTATCAGCATTTCAAGTTCTCCGCAATCTTATCAACACTTGTTATTTTTGTTTTGTTTATTTTAAGTTTTAATTTTTTAATTATGGCCATCCTAGTTTGTTATGGAGTGGTTCTTCATTGTGGTTTTGATTTGCATTTTCCGAATGCCTGATGATACTAAGCATTTTTCAAGTGCTTGTTGGCAATTTGTATATCTTCTTTGGAGAAATATCTATTCAAGTCCTTTGACCATCAGTATTTTTTTTTTTTAGACTTAAGGTCTTGCTCTGTTGCCCAGGCTGGAGTGCAGTGGTGTAATCATGCCTCACTGCAGCCTTTAACTCCTGGGCTCAAGTGATCTTCCCATCTCAGCCTCCTGAGTAGCTGGGCCTGCAGGCAGGTGGCACCACATGGCCAAGGTGGCTTTTTTTTTTTCTTTTAGAAATGGGGTCTTGCTATGTTGCCCAGGTTGGTCTTTCTTGCCTCTGCCTCCCAAGCAGCTGGGATTCCAGCCCTATTTTCAAGTTGGGCCGTTTATCTTTTTGTTGTTGAATTGTAAGAGTTATTTATACATTCTGAATACTAGACAAATACATAATTTGCAAGTATTTTCTCCTATTCCGTAGGTTGTTTTTTTCACTTTTGTGATAATGTGCTTTAATGCAGAAACATTTTAAAATTTCATGAAATCCAATTTGTTTTTTTTCCTTTCTTGCTTATGCTTTTGGCGTCATATCTAAGAATCCATTGCCAAATCCAAAGCCATGAAGAGTTATCTCTATGTTTTATTATACAAGTTGTGTGGTTTTAGCTCTTATGTTTAGGTTGTTGATTCATTTTGAAATAGTTTTTGTAAATGGCATAGAGGTCCAACTTTATTCTTTTAAATGTGGATATACAGTTGTCCCAGCTGTTATTTTCTCATTGACTAGTCTAGGCACCCTTATCAAAAATCAATTTACCATTGATGTATGGGCTTAGTTCTAGACTCTCAGTTCTATCTCAATGGCTATGTTTATCTTTATGCCAGTACCACACTGTTTTGCTTACTGCAGCTATGTAGTAGGGTTTGAAATCAGAAAGTGTGTGTCTTCCAGCTTTCTTTTACTTTTTCCAGATTGTTTTGGTTGTTAGGGCCCCTTGCAATTCCATATGAATTTGAAGATTGACTTTACTATTACTCTTTCTGCATAAAAGGCTGTTCAATAGGGATTTCATTGAATCTGTAGATTGCTTTGGGTAGTATTGCCATCTTAATAATATTAAGTCTTCCAATCCAGGAACACAAGATGTCATTCATTCATTTAGGTTTTCTTTAATTTCTTTCCTCATTGTTTTCTAGTTTTCTGTGTACATGTTTTTTACCTCCTTGGCCAAATTTATTCCTAGGTGTTTTATTCTTTTGGATGTTATTGTAAATGGAATTATTTTCTTAATTTCCTTTGTAGATTGTTCATTTGGGCTCTATAGAAATAAAACTAATTTTGTGTTTTGATTTTGTACCCTAGAACTTTGCTGAATTTATTAGCTTTAGTAGTTTATTTGTGGATTCTTTAAGGCTTTCTGTATACAGGTTGAGTATCTCTTATCTGAAATGCCTAGGACCAAAAGTGTTTCAGATTTTGGAGTTTTTCAGGTTTTGGAATGTTTGCATATACATAATGACATATCTTGGGGATGGGACCCAGGTTTCAATATGAAATTCGTTTATGTTTTATATACATCTTATACACATAGCCTCAAGGTAATTTTATACTATATTTTAAATAATTTTATGCATGAACCAAAGTTTAGACTGCGTTTTTACTGTGACCCATCACATGAAATCAGGTGTGGAATTTCCCACTTGTGGCATCTTGTTGGCGGCACTCATAATGACTTGAATTTTGGAGCATTTTGGATTTTGGATTTTCAGGTTAGGAATGCTCAACCTGTATGAAAAAAATATATCTGCAAAGAGAGATAGCTTTGTTTCTTCCTTTCCAATTTGGATGTCTTTTATGTCTTTTTCTAGCCTAATTACTGTAGCTAAAACTTCCAGTACTATGTTGAATGGAATTGGTGAAACCAAGCATCCTTAGCTTGTTCCTGATCTTATAGGAAAACAGTTTTTCACCTTTGAGCATTCAGTTAGATGTGGGTTTTTCGTTAAGTGTTTTTTTTTTTTTTTTAATCATGCTGAGAATGCTCCTTTACATTCCTGGATTTGAGTGTATTTATTAGGAAAGGGTGTTGGATTTTGTCAGATTTTTTTTTTATCATTGAGATGATCCAAATGTTTTTTCCTATTGGTTCTATTAATGTGGCATATTGCATCAGTGGGTTTTCTTATATTGAACCACATTGCATTCCTGGGATAATTCTCATTTGGTCATGGTTTATAATTCTTTTAGCATGCTGTTGGATGTGGTTTGCTAGCATCTGTTGAGGGTTTTTTTTTTTTTTGCCTCTATTTTTACAGGGACTATTAATCTATAATTTTATTTTCTTTAGCATCCTTGGCTTTCGTATCAGAATACAACTATATTTATAGAATGAGTTAGGTAGTGCTATTCTGCTTTTTGGAAGAGTGTGAGAGTAATTGGTGTTGTTTTCTTTAAATTTTTGGTAGAATTCACTAGTGAAGCTATCTAGCTATGGACTTTACTTCGTTGTTAGGTTTTTGATTATTGAGTCAATGTCTTTACTTGTTATGAATCTTTTCAGATTTTCTATTTTTCTTGAGTTAGTTTAGGTAATTTGTATGTTTCTAGAAATTTGCCCATGTCATCTAGGTTGCCTAATTTACTGGTGTATGATTTTTCATAGTATTTTCTCTCTCTCTCTTTTTTTTTTTTTTTGAAACGGGATCTTGCTCTGTCACCTAGGCTAGTCTCAAACTCCTGAGCTCAAAGGATCTTCCTTCCTCAGTCTCCTGAGTAGCTGGGACTACAGGCACCTGTCACTGTGCCTGGCTAATTTTTTAATTTTTATTTTTTGCAGAGATGGGGTCTTGCTTTGTTGCCCAGGCTGGTCTCAAACTCCTGGGCTCAAATGATCCTCCTGCCTCGGTCTTCCAAAGTGCTGGGATTACAGGGATGAGTCATCATGCCTGGCTAATAGTATTTTCTTATAATTCTTTTTATATCTGTAAGGTTAGTAGTAATGTCTTCATTTTCATTTTTTATTTCAGTTATTTGTATCTTCTCCCTTTATTTTTTAGTTTAGCTAAAGATTTGTCAATTTTCTTGGTCTTTTCAGAGCACTAACCTTTGTTATTTTATTTTATTTTCAAGTTTTCTTTTTGCTTTAAAGCTATAATAGTAAACAACATAATTTGCACATATATTCAGGCTCATTTTCAAATTTTATTTTCATTTCAAAGGGCACATGTGCAGGTTTGTTACATGGGTAAATTGTGTGTAACTGAGGTTTGATGTATGAATGATCCCATTACCCAGGCAGCGAGCACAGTACGTGATAGGTAGTTTTTCAACCCTTGCTTCCCTCCCACCCTACCTCCTCTAGTAGTCCCCAGTGTTTATTGCCCCTCTCGTTGTGTCTGTGTGTACTCATTGTTTAGCTCCCACTTATAAGTGAGAACACGTGGTATCCGGTTTTCTCTTCCTGCATTATTTCACTTAGGATAATGGCCTCCAGCTGCATCCATATTGCTGCAAAAGACTCTATTTCACTCATTTTTATGGCTGTGTAGTGTTCCATGGTGTATATGTACCAGATATTCTCTATCCAATTCACCATCGATGGGAATCTAGGTTGATTCCATGTCTTTGCTATTGTGAATGGTACTGCAGTGAACAAAGACATATATGAAAGTGCATGTTTTTGGTATAATGGTTTCTTTTTTGGGGGGTATATACCCAGTAATGGGATTGCTGGGCCAAGTGGTAGTCATGTTTTAAGTTCTTTGAGAAATCTCCAAACTGCTTTTCACAGTGGCTGAACTAACATACATTTACACCAACGGTGTACAAGCATTCCCTTTTCTCTGCAGTCTCACCAGCATCTGTTTTTTGTTTTGTTTTGCTTTTTAGTAATAGCCATTCTGACTGGTCTAAGATGGTATATCATTGTGGTTTTGATTTGTATTTCTCTAATGATTAGTGATGTTGAGCATTTTTTCATATATTTGTTGCTTGCATGTATGACATCTTTTGAGAAGTGTCTGTTCATGTCCTTTGCCCATTTTTAAATGGAGTTATTTGTCTTTTGCTTGTTGAATTAAGTTATTTGTAGATTCTGGATACTATACTTTTGTTAGATGCATAGTCTGTTAATATTTTCTCCCATTTTGTAGGTTGTTTGTTTACTGTGTTGATAGTTTCTTTTGCTTTGCAGAAGCTCTTTAGTTTAATGAGGTCCCACTTGTCAATTTTTGTTTTTGTTGCCATTGCGTTTGGGGATTTAGTCATAAATTATTTCCCAAGGCTAATGTCCAGGATGGTGGTTCCTAGGTTTTCTTCTAGGATTCTTATAGTTTGATGTGCTACATTTAAGTCTTTAATCCATCTTGAGTTAATTTTCATATATGGTGAGAAGTAGGGATTGAGTTTCATTTTTCTTCATATGGCTAGTCAGTTATCACAGCACCATTTATTGAATAGAGAGTCATTTTCCCATTACTTGTTATTGTTGAGTTTGTCGAGGATCAGATGGCTGTAGGTGAAAGGCTTTATTTCTGGGTTCTTTACCCTGTTCCATTAATCTATATGTCTGTTTTTGTACCAGTACCATGCTGTTTTGGTTGCTGTATCCTTGTAGTGTAGTTTGAAGTCAGGTAATGTGAGGCCTCCAGCTTTGTTCTTTTGGCTTAGGATTGCTTTGGCTATTTGGGCTCTTTTTTGGTTCCATATGAATGTATAAATAGTCTTTTTCTAATTCTGTGAAAAATGACATTGATAGTTTGATAGGAATAGTTTTGAATCTGTAGATTGTTTTGGGCAGTATGGCCATTTTAACGATATTGATTCTTCTCATCTGTAAGCCTGGAATGTTTTTCCATTTATTTCTATCATCTATGATTTACTTCTGCAATGTTTTGTAGTTCTTCTTGTAGAGATACTTCACCTCCTTGGTTAGGTATATTCCTACATATTTTTTGGTGACTATTGATAATGAGATTGCTTTCTTGATTTGGCTCTCAGCTTGAACCTTACCAGTATATAGAAGTGGCAATCATTTTTGTACCATGATTTTGTAACCTGAAACTTTACTGAACTCGTTTGTCAGCTCTAGGAGCCTTTTGGTGGAGTCAATAGGGTTTTCTAAGTAAAGAATCATAGCATCAGTGAAGGGAGATAATTTGACTTCTTTTACAATTTGGATGCCTTTTATTTGTTTGTGCTGCCTGATTGCTCTGCCTAGGACTTCAGTACTATGTCGAAAAGGAGTGGTGAGAATGGGCATTTTTATCTTGCTCTGGTTCTTAAGTAGAATACTTTCAGCTTTTGCCCTTGTGGTATGAACTTGGATGGGGGTTAAAGAACCAACTTTTGGTTTCATTGATTGTCTCGATTGTTTTTATATTTTCTATATTGCTTATCTCCACTCTAATCTTTCATAATTTCCTTTCTTTTGCTAGCTTTGGGTTTAGTTTGCTCTTCCTTTTCTAGTTTCAGAAGGTATAAATATAGGTCATTTATTTGAGCTCTTTCTCATCTTTTAATGTAAGCATCGACTACTATAAATTTTCCTTGTTACCATTTCCTTCACTACATCCCATAATTTTTAGTATGTTGTATTTTTATTTTCATTCTTCTCTTAAGTATTTTCTAATTAGTTTTGTAATTTCTTCTTTGACCTATTGGTTGTTTAAGGGCTACATTATTTAATTTGTACATATTTGTGAAATTTCCAGCTTTCTTCTTTTTATTGATTTGTAGTTTAATTCCATTGTGATTGGATATTACATTTTGTATGACTTCAATTTTTGATATTTTTTCAGACTTATTTTGTGGCCTTACATATATTGTGTCTTAGAGAATGTTACATATGCACTTGGGGGGAATGTGTATTTTACTGTTGTGTATTCTATATATGTCTAGAAATAGGCTTATGATGTTGTTCAAGACTTCTGTTTCCTTATTGGTCTTCTGTGTAGATGTTCAATCCATTATTGAAAATTGATTTTCGAAGTATCCAACAATCATTATAGAACTGTCTATTTCTTTTTTAAATTCTGTCAAGATTTGCTTCCTATATTTAGAGGCTCAGTTACTTGGTGTGTATATGTTTATAATTGTTATATGTTGACGAATTTACACTCTTTTCAATAAATAATATTGTTGTCTTTTGTAACAGGGGTGACTTAAAGCCTAATTTGTTGGATATTATTATAATCAGCCACCCCAGCTCTCTTTTGGTCATTATTTGCCTGGGATATCTTTTTTTCTTTCTTGAAATTTCAGCCCATTTGCATCTTTGAATCTAAGGTGAACCTCTTGTTGAAAGAATCCCTTCAGAATGCTAATTTCATTTCCTTTGGGAATATACCTAGTAGTGGGATTGCCAGATCTTATGGTAATAACACTTTTAGTTTTTTGAGGAACCGCCATACTGTTTTCCAAAATGGCTGTACTAATTTGCAGTACCACCAACAGTATATAAGGGCTCCCTTTTCTCCACATCCTCACTAACATTCATCTTTTAGCTTTTTGATAACAGCCAGTCTAACAGGTGTGGGGTGTTATTGTGGTTTTGATTTGCATTTCTCTGGTGATTAAAGATGTTGGACATTTTTTTGTGTGTCTGTTGACCATTTGTATGTCTTCTTTTGCTAAATGTCTATTCAAGTCTTTAGAACATACATTCCTCACATGTTTGTGGTGATGCTGGTTTAAACCAATTGCAGTGCTAGTCATATAAAAGTATAGTACATACAATTATTTACAGTATGTAATATAATAAGTCACTATGTTACTGGTTTATGTGTTTACCATACTACACTCTTACCATTATTTTGTTATCACTACTTCATAAGTAGAAGGAGTGTATTCCTTCTTCTCATAACACAAAAAAGTTAACTGTAAAACAGCCTCAGTCAGGTACTTCAGAAGGTATTTGAGAGGAAAGTATTGTTATCATAGGAGGTGACAGCTCCATGCATGTTATTGCCCCCAAAGACCTTCCAGTGGGACAAGGTGTGGAGGTAGAAGACAGTGATATTGATGATTCTGACCCTGTGTACGCCTAGACTAATACGTGTGCTTGTGTCTTAGTTTTTAACAAAAAGTTTTAAAAGTTAAACAATAAATACAGTATTTTAACAATAGAAAAAAGGTTATAGAATAAGGATATAAAGTTTTATATATATATATATATATATATATATATTTTTTTTTTTTTTTTTTTTTTTTTTGAGACGAAGTCTTGCTCTCCAGTAGCCCAGGCTGGAGTGCAGTGGTGCAATCTCGGTTCACTGCAACCTCTGCCTCCCAAGTTCAAGCGATTCTCCTGCCTCAGCCTCCCAAGTAGCTGGGATCACAGGCACCTGCCATCACGCCTGGGTAATTTTTGTATTTTTAGTAGAGATGGGATTTTACCATTTTGGCCAGGCTGGTCTCAAACTCCTGACCTCAAGTGATCTGCCTGCCTCGGCCTCCCAAAGTGCTGGGATTACAGGTGTGAGCCACTGTGCGCTGCCAATAAAATATTTTTGTACAGCTGTACAATATATCTGTGTTTTCAGCTAAGTGTTATTACAAAAGTATCAGAAAGCTAAAACAATTCTAAAAAGTTTATAAAGACAGTCAAAGTAAGCTAAGGTTAATTTATTATTGAAGGAAGAAATTTTTTATGAATTTAATGTAGCCTAAGTGTACAGGGTTTACAGAGTCTATAGTAATATGCAGCAATATCCTAGTTCTTCATGTTCACATACTACCCACTCAACTGGTTCAACCAGAACAACTTCAAGCCTTGCAATGTCCATTCATGGTAAGTGCCCTATACAGGTGTACCATTTTTAATCTTTTATATCATTTTTAACATCTTTTATATCATATTTTATATTTTATATCATATTTTACTGTACCTTTTCTATATTTAGATATTTCTAGATACATACTTACCATTGTGTTACAGTTGCCTACAATATTCAGTACAGTAACATGCTGTACAGATTTATAGCCTAGAAGCAATAGATTATACTATATAGCATAGGAATATAGTAGACTATACCATTTAGGTTTGTGCAGGTACACTCTATGATGTTTGCAGAATGATGAAATTGCCTAACAATGCATTTCTCAGAACATATCCCCATTATTAAGTGATGCATGACTGTAATTGTTTCCTTTGCTTTGTAGATTTTTAGTTTGATGCAATACCATTTGTTTATTTTTCCTTTTATTGCTTGTGCTTTTGGGGTCATATACAAGAAATCGCTGCCCAGAACAATGTCATGGAGCTTTCCCCCTATGTTTTATTCTAGTAATTTTATAGTTTCAGATCTTACATTTAATCCATTTGGGGTTGATTTTTCTATAAGGGATGAGATAAGAGTTCATTTTCTTTCTTCTTTATGTGGATATCCAGTTTTCTCAACATCATTTATTAAAGAGACTGTCCTTTCTCCAGTTTGTGTTTTTGGTGCCTTTGTCAAAAATCAACTGACTGTAGATGTATGGGTTTATTTCTGGGCTCTCTATCTTATTCCATTGGTTGATATGTCTGTTTTTATTCCAGTACCATGTTGTTTTGATTACTGTAGCTTTGTTATATATATTGACATCTGGTAGTGTGACACCTCCTGCTTTGCTCCTTTTGGTCAAGATCGTTTTGACTATTTGGGGTCTTTTGTGGTTTTATATTAATTTTATTATTGTTTTTTGTATTTCTGTGAAGAATAGCATTTTAATTTTGATAGGGATGGCATTGAATCTGTGGATTGCTTTGAGTCTTTGTATACATGTTTATGGTATATTTAGTTTTTTAGGCCTTTAAGAACTTATTTTAGCAATGTTTTATACATTTCAGTGTACCTGTTTTATTATTTCTTGTAGTAGTAGTAGTATTAGTAGTAGTATTCGTAGCTTTTTGTAGATTTTTCAAGATTTTTAATATGCACAATTATGGTGTCTTTGAAAAGAGACAGTCTTACTTCTCCCTTTCTTCCCTATATGCTTGTTATTTGTTTTCCGTGCCTTGTTAAACTAGCTAGGACCTCCAATATAATATTCAAAAGAAGCAGTGAGAGCAAAGCAGTGAGATCAGACATCCTCAACTTGCTTCTATTATTAGTGGGAAGGCATTCAGTCTGTTACCATTAAATGTGATATTATCTCAGTGGTTCTCAATGAGTGGGGGATCTTCACCCACCAGAGGACAGTTGGCAATGTCTGGAGACATTCTTTGTTGTCACAACTGGGGGCTGTTATTGGTTTTTTAATGAGTAGAAGCTCACCAGAGCCCCTCTTCCAGGCCTAGAGCCCCTTCATGTTTTACTAACTCTGGCACCAAAACTCAATTGATCGCAAAAACTGATGGGAACGTATATGAAACTACTTATAGTCTTGATCCAACCTTAGGATATTCATAAGTTTTACTGCTAAATATTAATTTGTTCAATTACAAAATGTTATGTAACTTGTACAGTATATAAACCTCTCTAAATTCTGATTTTCAAACAGTATATAGACATAAGGATTTCAGGATTTCATTTAAGGGTCTATAGAGATGCTGCCAAACATCCTACAATTCACAGGACACCTACTCACCCAGACTCTGCAACAAGAAATCATCTAGCCCAAAACGTCCATAGTGTTGCTGTGGAGAAACTATGTACTACCTGTAGGTTTTAAGGGATATCCTTTACCAGATTGAAGAAGCTATCTCTTAGTCTGCTAAGAGTTTTCATCAGAAATGGCTATGAAATTTATGTCAGATGGTTTTTCTTCTAATTGTATACGCCTTTATACTCATGTATTCTATGAATATAAAAAATACCTTGATTTATTTATTTTAAATTTTTAATTTAAAAAGTTTTTGATTTTAATTTTTATGGGTACATAGTAGGTATATTTATGGGATACGTGAGATGTTTTGATACAGACACACAATGCGTAATAATGACATCATGTAAAATGGGGTATCCGTCCCCTCAAGCATTTATTCTTTGTGTTACAAACAATCCAGTTATACTCTCTTAGTTATTTTATATGTACAATTAAATTATTATTGACCATAGTCATCCTGTTGTGGTATCAAATACTAGGCATTTTCTAACTGTTCTTTGTTTTTTTTTTTTTTTTAACTATTAACCATCCCCACCTCCTCCCTACCACAACCTCACTACCCTTCCCAGCCTCTGGTAACCATCCTTCTACTCTCTATCTCCATGAGTTCAATTGTTTTGATTTTTAGGTCCCCAAAATAAGTGAGAACATGCAGTTTGTCTTTCTGTGCCTGACTTATTTCACTTAACATAATGACTTCTAGTTCCATCCACCTTGTTGCAAATGACAAGATCTCATTCCTTTTATGGCTGAATAGTACTCCATTGTGTATATATACCACATTTTCTTTATCTATTCATCTGTTGATGGACACATGGTTGCTTCCAAATCTTGGCTCTTGTGAATAGCGCTACAACCAACATGGGAGTGCAGATATCTCTTTGATCTACTTATTTCCTTTATTTTGTATATTGCATTAGTTGGGGTTCTCTTAGAGGGACAGAACGAATAGGACAGGAAGCATCCAGCATGGGAGAAAGATGTAGGCTGGGAGGCTAGGCCCATCTCTCATTTTCACGTTTTTCTGCCTGCTTTATATTCGCTGGCAGCTAATTAGATTGTGCCCACCAGATTAAGGGTGGATCTGCCTTCTCCAGCCCACTGACTCAAATGTTAATCTCTCTTGGTGACACCCTCAGAGACACGCCTAGGAGCAATGCTTTGTATCCTTCAGTCGAATCAAGTTGACAACTCAGTTTTAACCATCACAAGTCCACCCCTTGTCAACTTGAACCCATACACATCTCCTGGGATCATACATAATCTTCAAATAAAGACAATAATAAGGTCATAATTACGCCTAACATAATACAGCTATCCTTCATACAACCAGAAACACAACAATCCCCAACCCAAATACTATTACATAAAGTTAACATACTTAAATGCTGATATGAAGTCAATAAATCGTACATCACATGATAAAGGAGAAAGGAAATAAAATGAAGATATTAGTACAAGTGTGTACATGCACAAACATGTTTTTAACAAAAGAAAGAGGAAAGGCTGGGCGCGGTGGCTCATGCCTGTAATCCCAGCACTTTGGGAGGCCGAGGTGGGTGGATCACCTGAGGTCGGGAGTTCGAGACCAGCCTGGCCAATGTGGAGAAAAACCCTGTCTCTACTAAAAATATAAAAATGAGCCGGGTGTGGTGGTGCATGCCTGTAACCCCAGCTATTTGGAAAGCTGAGGCAGGAGAATGGCTTGAACCTGGGAGGCAGAGGTTGCAGTGAGCTGAGATCGCGCCACTGCACTCCAGCCTGGGCAACAGAGAGAGACTTTGTCTCAAAAAAAAAAAAAAAAAAAGAAGAAGGAGAAATACTCATGACAATTAGTCCTCATTTCTGTAGCTGGTCACATAGTTGTAGCTAATATTGATGATTACCTTGTTCTACTACCTATTCTGTATTCCCTTTGCCTTCAGCAAGCAGCTTAGCAGGTCGTGGTTTTTTTTCCTGGTGGAGTGACCCAAACCTTCCTTCCTGAAGGGTCTGGGCCATTTGTAGTCCTATCTGGATTGCATTGTTGTAGTTTCCCATTGACCTTAATCACAGAGATGGTAACACCCTAATGGATCTCCTGTATTCCATGCATACTCTTTCTTACCTCCGTTATGGAGTAGTACACTGAATTCATCTGGATAGTATGGGTCAATCACCCCAGCCAACACTGTAACTCCCTTCTTAGCTTGTTGACTTAAAGGTAGGAGGGGCCCAAAGTGTCCAGGTGGCAATCTTGACTTACGGTTTAATGGAATTGTTGTTGTGTCTCCTAGTGGCAGCTTTCCTCCCTCTGGAACTAAGACCTCTAGGCCAGCAGAACGTAATGTTGTGGGAACAGGAAGCAAAAATTTTGCTAGTGGATCACTAGGGGTGATGGTGAGTGCTGCCACTTCCACTTCCACCCCTTGATTCCTGGACCTGTGAATCCTGGCTATGGAGAAAGAGTACCATATATTGGATGCTGATTCAGAGCACACACAGCCTTCTGGAGAACTTTGCCTCAGCTCTGCAATGTATTGTCACCTAGTTGGCATTGTATTTGTGACTTCAAAAGGCCATTCCACCGTTCTATCAATCCAGCTGCTTCAGGATGATGGGGAACATGGAAAGACCAGTGAATTCCATGACCATGAGCCCACTGCCACACTGCTTTAGCCAAAAAGTTAGTGCCTTGGTCAGGGGCAATGCTGTGTGGAATACCATGATGGTGGATAAGGCATTTCGTGAGTCCAAGGATCGTAGTCTTGGCAGAAGCATTGCGTGCAGGATAGGAAAACCCATATCTGGAGTAAGTGTCTGTTTCCAGTGAGGACAAATCTCTACCTTTTCCATATGGAAGAGGTCCAATATAATCAACCTGCCACCAGGTAGCTGGCTGGTCACCCCGAGGAATGGTGCCATATCGAGTGCTCATTTTTGGTCTCTGCTGCTGGCAAATTGGGCGCTCAGCAGAGGCTGTAGCCAGGTCAGCATTGATGAGTGCAAGCCCATGTTGCTGAGCCCATGCATAACCTCCACCCCTGCCACCATGGCCAGGGCCCATTGGTGATGACAGGGGTGGCTGGGGAAAGAGACTGGGTGGTGTCCACAGAATGGGTCATTCTATCCATTTGATTATTAAAATCCTCCTCTGTTGAGGTCACCTGTTGGTGAGCAATCACATGGGATACAAATATCCTCACAGTTTTTGACCACTCAGTGAGGTCCATCCACATACCTCTTTCCCAAATTTCTTTGTCACCAATTTCCCAGTCATGCTTTTTCCAAGTCCCTGACCATCCAGCCAAAGCATTGGCTACAACCCGTGACTCAGTATACAATCGCACATCTGGCCATTTCTCCTTCCATGCAAAGTGCACATCCAGATGCACTGCTCAAAGTTCTTCCCACTTGGAAGATTCCCCTTCACTGGTGTCCTTCAGGGATGTCCTAGAAAGGGACCATAGTGTTGCAGCTGTCCACTTTCGGGTGGTGCCTGCATATCGTGCAGAACGATCTGTGAGCCAGGCCCTGGTCTTCTCTTCCTCTGTCAACTGATCATAGGAAACTCCCCATGACACCATCATTGCATGCTGGGGAAGAGAAGACAGGGTGGCAGGAGTGAAGACCATGGGCATTTGACCCACTTCCTCACGTAACTTACTTGTACCTTCAGGACCTGCTCGAGCCCAATCACGTATATACCACTTCCATTTGATGATGGAATGCTGCTGTGCATGACCACTTTATGGCTAGATGGGTCAGAAAAGCACCCAGTTTATGATAGGCAGTTTAAGTTGCACAGTGGCTTGATGACCCATAGTCAAATGTTCAGTTTCTGCCAAAGCCCAGTAACAGGCCAAGAGCTGTCTCTCAAAAGGAGAGTAGTTTTTTGCAGAGGATGGCAGGGTCTTGGTCCAAAATCCTAGAGGCCTCTGCCGTTACTCACCTATGGGGGCCTGCCAAAGGGTCCAAACAGCATCCCTATCTGCCACTGATAGCTCAAGCACAATTGGATCTGCTGGATCATATGGCCCAAGTGGTAGAGCAGCTTGCAGGGCAGCCTGGACCTGTTGCAGAGCCTTCTCGTGTTCCGGACCCCACTCAAAACTGGCAGCCTTTCGGGTCACTCGATAAATGGGCCTGAGTAACACACCCAAATGAGGAATGTGTTGGCTCCAAAATCCAAATAGGCCCACTAGGCGTTGTGCCTCTTTCTTGATTGTAGGAGGGGCCAAATGCAGCAACTTATCCTTCACCTTGGAAGGAATATCTTGACAGGTCCCACACTACTGGACCCCTAGAAATTTTACTGAGGTAGAAGTTCCTGGAATTTTAGTTGGATTTATTTCCTATCCTCTGGCATGCAAATGTCTCACCAATAAGTCCAATGTGTTTGCTGTTTCTTGCTCACTGATCCAGTCAGCATAATGTCATCAACATAATGGACCAATGCAATATCTTGCAGAAGTGAAAAGCAATCAAGGTCTCTCTGAATGAGATTATGACACAAAGCCAGAGAGTTGATATACCCCTGAGGTAGGACAGTAAAGCTATATTGCTGGCTTTGCCAGCTGAAGGCAAATTGCTTCGGGTGGGCCTCATGCACAGGAATGGAGAAAAAGGCATTTGCCAAGTCAATGGCTGCATACTAGGTACCAGGAGATGTGTTAATTTGCTCAAGCAATGAAACACACCTGGTACAGCAGATGCAATTGGAGTAACCACTTGGTTAAGCTTACCATAATCCACTGTCATTCTCCAAGATCCGTCTGTCTTCTGCACAGGCCAAATGGGAGACTTGAAAGGGGATGTGGTAGGAATCACCACCCCTGCATATTTCAAGTCCTTGATCTTGGCACTAATCTCTGCAATCTCTCCACGGATACGATATTGTTTTTGACTTACTATTTTTCTAGGTAGAGGCTGCTCTAATGGCTTCCATTTGGCCTTTCCCACCATAGTAGCCCTCACCTTACCAGTCAGGGATCCAATGTGGGGGTTCTGCCAGCTGCCAAGTATGTCTATGCCAATTATGCATTCCGGCACTGGGGAAATGACCACAGGATGAGTCTGGGGACCCTCTGGAACCACGGTAAGTTGGACCTGAGCTAAAACTCCATTAATTACCTGACCTTCATAAGCCCCTACTTTAACTGGAGGACCACAATGACATTTTGGGTCCCCTGGAATCAACATCAGCTCAGAGCCAGTGTCCAGTAGTCCCCGAAATATCTGACCATTTCCCTCTCCCCAACGCATAGTTACCATGGTAAAAGGTCAGAGGTCTCCTTGGGGAAGGATGGGAAAAAGATTCACTGCATAAATTGTTGGTAATGTAGTGGGGTGCTTCCTCAAGGGGACCCAGCCTCCCCTTCATTCAAGGGGTTCTGAGTCTGTAAACTGGCTCAAGTCTGGAAATTGATGGAGGGGTTGCGATTCTCTGTTTTTATAATTCAAATTAGGCTTTTGTCTATTCGACCTAGAAGTTTTCTCTGTATAATTTAAGTAGGAATGAAGTAGGCTTCCTATCAGTTTCGCTTCTAGGAACACTGTGATTAATTAGCCAATGCCAGAGCTCTACATGAGTCAGACTATGCTGATTGCTGCTTCGCTTCTGCTGTCCATTACGGTAGGTACACCCACCTTGCCTTTGGCGGTTGAGTACCACCACTTGGCCACTGCCACCTCAGGATCCAGTTATTCCCATCGAATTTAAATTTTGTAGTTGAGTGACTGCAGTTCCCACCATTAGATCTGACATACAGAGATGAGCAATTATAGGGCTCTTTGAAGATGCATGTTCTGCCCTCACAAATCTATTTCACAAGGCATTGGTCAAGGGTATATCTTCTGGACCCTCCCAGCTGGGATGAGTAGGTCTAAAGTGACTAATCCACTCCACCATCCCAATCTCCCTAAGCCTTTGGATCCCTTCCTCTACATAAAACCAAGGGAGATCAGGCATTTCCATCTTGCTCACAGTGGGCCATCTTTTAATCCATATTTCAGCTAACCAAGCATATAAACTGTTAGAACCATTTTTAACTCCCCGAGCTGAAACACTGAATGCAGAGTCCCTAAGCAGTGGGCCCAAATCAACAAATTCAGCCTGATCCAACTCTGTGTTCCTTCCACCATTATCCCATACCCTTAATATCCATTCTCATGCCTGTTCTCCAGATTGCTGTTCTTATATAAATTACAGAACTAAAACAGTTCTTTTCTAGTGTAGTGCACCTCCTCATGGGTCACACTCTCAAACTCACCTCTAGTGGCCGCTGGGACTTTAATCTAATTATAGGTCTAGAAGCAAATGGAGGTGTTGGGGGTAGCTTCTGAAGAGAATCAACATTATCTTGCCTGGCAATTGCCTCAGGGGAGGCCATCACTGTTGCTTCAGGCAGTGTTTATCTCCTTAGACAAAGGTGGAAAGGCTGATGGCAGCATGGGTCAGGGAGGGGATGTTGCCACTACTGGGGATGGGGAAGCTGTTCCTTCTGGCAAAAAAGGTTCATCAGAGTTTACAAACTCAGTGTCCCCAGCTTTATCAGGGTCCCCCCACACATCCCCATTCCAAGTTGCAGGGTCCCATTATTTTCCAATCAATGCCCTCACTTTAACAGTAGCCACCTGGAGAGGCTGTGCATGCATCTTTCATTGCAGGCCAGTCACTCACATAAGAGCTTGTGTATGTTTTTCCACAATTTTAGCTCTTTCTCTACAAGGGCGAAGACTCTCACTCAGGACAATCTTAGCAGATTTGAGGCTCAGTATCTCCTTCTGAAGCCAGGAGGCAGAATCCCTGAGTTTCTTATTTTCTTTCATCACTTTGTCCTCTGAACTTAGGAGCAACCAACTGGCTTCATTATGTTCCTTGGTTCTCCACATAAGGTCAAATGTATTATGTATAGAGTCACTAAATTCTTTGCCACTCATGAGTGGTGAATCAAGAGTGTCAAATGCATTTATTTTGCATAATTCTCTAAATAGTTCATGCCAAAGACTATCATTGTTCTCCATACTATTTGAAGTAGAGTCCTTAGCATTTTGGGGTCTAATCATATTAAGCAGCCAACTCCAGAAACCCCCAAAAGAACTCCATCCTTAATATTCTGTTCCTCTAGAACCACTCCTCGTACCAGAATCTGTATTAGTCAGGATTCTCTTAAAGGGACAGAACTAATAGGATGTGTGTGTGTGTGTGTGTGTGTGTGTGTGTGTGTGTGTATGTAAAGGGGAGTTTATTACGTATTAACGTACATGATCACAAGGCCCCACAATATGCTGTCTGCAACCTGAGGAGCGAGGAGAACCAGTCTGAGTCCCAAAACTGAAGAATTTGGAGTCTGATTTTCAAGGGCAGGAAGCATCCAGCATAGGAGAAAGGTGTAGGCTGGGAAGCTAGGCCAATCTCTCCTTTTCAGGTTTTTCTGCCTGCTTTATATTCGCTGGCAGCTGATTACATTGTGCCCGCCAGATTAAGGGTGGATCTACCACTGACTCAAATGTTAATCTCTTTTGGCAACACCCTCACAGACACACCCAGGATCAATGCTTTGTATCCTTCAATCCAATCAAGTTGACACTCAGTATTAACCATCAAAGATGTCTACCTAGGAGTGGAATTGCTAGATTATATGGTTGCTCTATCTTGTTTTTTGAGGATCCTCCAAACTGTTTTCCATAGTGGTTGTACTAATTTACATTCCCACTGACAATGTACAAGTGTTCCCTTTTCTCCACATCCTTTCCAGAATTTGTTATTGCCTGTCTTCTTGATAAAAGCCATTTTAACTGGGGTAAGGTGATATATTATTGTAGGTTTCATTTGCATTTCTCTGATGAACAATGTTTAGCACTTTTTCATATATCTGTTTGCCATTTGTATGTCTTCTTTTGGGAAATGTCTATTTAGATCTTTTGCCTATTTTTTATTCAGATTATTAGACTTTATCTTGTTCAGCTGTTTGAGCTCCTTATATATTCTGGTTATTAATCTGTTGTCAGATGGGTAATTTGCAGTTATTTCTTTCAGTCTTTGGGTTTTCTATTCACTTTGCTGATAGTTTTTTTGTTTTTTGCTGTGCAGAAGCTTTTAAATTTCAATATGTCAATTGCATTTTCAACTCTAGAATTTCTGCTTGATTCTTTTAAATTATTTCAATCTCTATGTTAAATTTATGTGATAGAATTATGAATTCCTTCTCTGTGTTTGAATTTTTTGAGATTACTCATCACATCTATTTTGAATTCTCTGTCTGAATGGTCACATATCTCCATTTTTCTGGGATTGGTCTTTGGTGCTTTATTTAGTTTGGTGATGTTTTCCTGGATAGTCATGGTGCTTGTAGATGTTCATCTGTGTCTGGGCATTGAATAGTTAGGTAGTTATTGTTCACAGTTTGGGCTTGTTTGTACCTGTACTTCTTGGGAAGGCTTTCCAGGTATTCAAAAGCACCTGGCTGTTGTGATTTAAGCCGTATCTGCATTAGGGAGCATCCCAAGCCCAATAGTGCTGTGGTTCTTGCAGACTCGCAGAGGTACCACCTTGGCGGTGTTGCATAAGATCCAGAAGAATTCTCTGGATTACCAGGCAGAGATTCTTGTTCTCTTCCCTTATTTGCTCACAAACAAAGGGAATCTCTCTGTGGTGAGCCACCTGGGGCTGGAGATGTGTTGACATAAGCACCCCTGTGGCCACCACCCCTGGGATTGTGCTGGGTCAGACCTGAAGCTAGGACAGCACTGTGTCTCATCCAAGGCTCAATGCAACGACTTCTTGGCTACCACCTATGTTTGTGCAAGGCCCTAGGGCTCTATAGTTAGCAGGTGGCGAATCCAGGCTTGTGTCCTTCCCTTCAGGGCAGCGGGTTCCCCCAGGCCCCAAGCAAGTCCAGAGATACTGTCAGGGAGCTAGGGACTGGAATTAAAAATCTTTGCACTCTACCTGGTGTGTTCTATTTTACTCTAGCAGATTGACCCTCAATCCATGAGGCATAGTCTTTCCCACTCTTCTCTGCCCTTATCACAGGCAGAGGAGCCTCACCTCATGGTCACCACCACCACAGGCCCACGGGGACTACTGCCAGGCTACCATCTATGTTCACTTAAGGCCCAAGAGCTCTTCATTCAACTTGTGGTGAATGCTGCCAGGCCTGGGCCTCATGTTTCAGGGCAGTGGGCTCCCCATTGTCCCAGGGCAGGTCCCAAAATGCTGTGCAAAAGCCAAGGCCTGGAATTGAGGACCCTAAGAGCCCTCTTGTTGTTGTACCCCACTGTGGCAGAGTTGGTACCTAAATTGCAAGCCGAAGTCCCCTTTACTTTTCCCTCTCCTTTTCTTAAGCAGAAGGAGACTTTCCCAATAGCCACCCCAGCTGCGAATATATTGAGTCTTACCTGAAGCTAGTGTATCTCAGTCTTACCCAAGGCCCATGGTGTACTACCTGGGTAGCTGGGTATTGCTACTGGTTATTTAGGGCTACTGGTTATTTAGTCTGCAGGTGATGGATCCTGCCAGGACTTGGCCCTTCTCTTCAAAACAGCCAGTTCCTTTCTGGCCTGGGGTGTGTCTGGAAATGTCACCTGGGGGTTAGGACATGTAATGGAGTCCTCATGACTCTGACTGGAGCCCTATCCTACTGTGTCTGAGCTAGTATCCCAGACACAGACAAAACTCCTCCTTACTCTTCCCTCTCGTCTCCTCAAGTGGAAGGAAGGGATCTGTGGTGGACGAGTGATCTTTGCAGCCTGGGGTTGAGGGAGCGGTGACACAAGCATTCCCTTAGCTGCACCAACTGGTGTCTCAGTAAGTCGTGTGCCTCCCCACCCCCAAATCCACTGTCTCCAAGCCCAGCTCAGCACTGGGACTTGCAGACTTTGTGGCCTAGATTTTCTTTCAAGTTTATTTAATGTCCCAGAGCAATTTAGCCTGCAGTGGTGAGCCTTGCTGGAACTCAAGTTCTGGTCACAGGGATGGGTGATTTCCTCTGACTAGGGCTGGTTTGAATGCTCCCACTGTAGGCGGGTGTCAGCTGTGTTCAGCCTTGTTTTGCTTTCTGCTGTGACAGGGCAGCATTGAATTCAATGCAACATCTCACTATCACTGAGCCTCCTTCTCCTAAGCACATGTATTCTCTCTCAATCCACATGGCTGCTGCCAATGGGTGGGGAAGGGGTGGTGTCAGTGATTCAAGACTCTTTTCTACCCTCTCCAGTGCCTCCTTCAGTGATATGAAGTTAAAATCAGGTACTGTGAGTGCTCACCTAATTTTTGTTTTTTTTTTATGAAGGTGGTTTTTTGTGTAGATAATTGTTAAATTTGGTGTTCAGGGTGGGGATGATCAATGCAGCCTTTTATTCTACTATCTTGCTCCACCCCCAATTGATTAAGTTTCAATTTATTTATTTATTCAAATAGATTTTTGCAGAACAGGTGGTGTTTGGTTATATGAATAAGTTCTTTAGTGGTAATTTCTGAGATTTTGGTGCACCCGTCACCCGAGCAGTGTACACTGTACTCAATGTGCAGTCTTTTATCCCTTACACCCCTCCCACCCTTTCCCATGAGTCCTCAAAGTCCATTGTATCATTCTTATGCCTTTGCGTCCTCATAGCTTAGCTCCCACTTATGAGTGAGAGCATACAATGTTTGATTTTCCATTCCTGAGTTACTTCACTTAGAATAATGGTCTCCAACTCCATCCAGGTTGCTGCCAAAGCCATTATTTCATTCCTTTTTATGACTGAGTAGTATTCCATGCTATATATATACCATATTTTCTTTATCCACCCATTGATTCATTGATTGATGGGTATTTGGGCTGGTTTCCATATTTTTGCAATTGTGAATTGTGCTGCTGTAAACACAAGTGTGCAAGGTTTTGTTTTGTTTTTTTTTGTTTGTTTTTGCTTGCTTGTTTGTTTGTTTGTTTTTTGTATAATGACTTCTTTTCCTCTGGGTAGATAACCAGTAGTGGGATTGCTGGAAAGAATGGTAGATCTACTTTTAGTTCTTTAAGAAATCTCCACAGTGTTTTCCATAGTGGTTGTACCAGTTTACATTCCCCCCAGTAGTGTAGAAGTGTTCCCTTTTCAGCTGGGTGCGGTGGCTCACGCCTGTAATCCCAGCACTTTGGGAGGCTGAGGCAGGTGATCACCGGAGGTCAGGAGTTGGAGACCAGCCTGACCAACATGGAGAAACCCCATCTCTACTAAAAATACAAAATTAGCTGGGCGTGGTGGTGCATGCCTGTAATCCAAGCTACTCAGGAGGCTGAGGCAAGAGAATCACTTGAACCCAGGAGATGGAGGTTGCGGTGAGCCGAGATTGTGCCGTTCCACTTCAACCTGGGCAATAAAAGCGAAACTCTGTCTCAAAAAAAAAAAAAAAAAAGAAGAAAAGAAGAAGAAGTGTTCCCTTTTCAGCACATTCACACCAACATCTATTATTTTTTAATTTTTTTTAAATTATGGCCATTCTTGGGGAGTGAGATGGTATCACATGGTGGTTTTGATTTACATTTCCCTG
This sequence comes from Pan troglodytes, assembly GCF_028858775.2. NCBI lineage: Eukaryota > Metazoa > Chordata > Mammalia > Primates > Hominidae > Pan > Pan troglodytes. The sequence goes on from NC_072421.2 coordinate 105,974,403, forward strand.
ATCATTAGTGATGTTTATCATTTTTTCATATGTTTGTCGGCCATTTGCCAACTGATATGTTTTCAAAGGCAAAATAATTAAATGAGATTGTTTATTCCACTTAAACGAATTCAAAAATAATGACTTACAATGTAGTAATATAATTCCACCGCCCATGTGTCCAAAATGTTGATTTATTTATGCCAGAATGTTGTTTCTCTGACCAAATATTGTCTTTTGGAGCTGGAGGATCTCCAAAAGGGAAAGCTCTTATAGCTAATCAAGAAGTTTCAGTGGGGAAACTTATAATACCATGAACTAAGCATCAGCCTGATTAGCTACTGATTTTGTGACTGAAATAAAATGGTACCTTTCGTTCTTACCCTGCCCCAAGGTGTTTTTTAGACAGGGGAAATTAGGTGTAATAATTTCCTCTGAAAGGTGAGTTATGCTACTTTTGATTATTTTTCTTTTTACTTCTTTGTATTTTTTCCTCTTACATTTATTTTTGATTAGGTAACACATTCATGTGGTTCAGAATTTGAAATTTACAATAGAGTGTACAATTAAAGGTCTCACATTCTTTGTGCCCACCCCCACAGTTCTTCCCAGAGGCAACCAGTGTTTTTACTTTTATAAATATTTTATGCATACACAAGCACAGGCACTTGCAAACATGTGCACACATTCTTCCCCCCAGTTGTTTTTACACATTTTTCTGTACTATGCTTTAGAGCATTTCATATCAGTGCATAAGGAGCTATGGCTACATAGTATTATTTGTTTGTATAGAGATGACATAATTTATTTAACAAGTCCCCTATTGAGGGATGTTTAATTTGTTGCCTGTCTTTTGCTATTGCATTTCTGCAGTAAGTAATCTTGTAATACATCATTTCAGATGTGTGCTATCTGTAGGGTGAATTTCTAGAAATGGAGCTGTTGGGTTGGATAGTATGGACCCTTGTCATTTTGGTAGATATTGCCAGAATGTCCTCTATAGAAGTTGTGCCCAATTTACACTCCTACCAGCAATGTATAACTGTGTTTTCCTAACCCTCACCAACACATTGTGTTATCAAACATTATATCTTTATGAATATGATATGTAAAATATACTATGTTTTTAATATGCATTTCTGTTCTGAATAAGGTTGAGGACCTTTTCATATATTTAAGATCCTGTGATATTTATAAAAATAATTTCCTTTTTTATAATGGCTGGAATGCTGCAGGATTGATAGGCACAATGTCTTTTCTCCTTAACTTATACCTGCAGGTATATTCTTTTACACAGCAGTATGAGAGTGATTCCAAAGAGCATATTTAGGTCAAATAAATAAGCCAGGAACACTTTGTGTTTTAAAATTTTGGTAGCATTTTATAATTCACTCATTATACAACTAACATATTATAGTTGACAAACAAATGAACCAACATCCCCTAGTAACTTTAAATGATTTAAATTACTCAAGAAATTTAACTCAGTGGTTTTGTTACTTCTTAATATACACCATACTTTATAATTTTTTCATATTCCAAGAAAAATAGAATTATCCTTTATTTAGGAAGTTACCAGTGTGTTAGAATTTGCACGGAGTTATCTTAAATTATGGTCTGTTTACATTTGCAATATGTATTTGAAATTTTCTTCCTTAATACCTAAGCCACCTTGCAGGAAGGTGAGAAGTTCAGTGTATATTTAAATGTGTTGACTGATTCATAAATGGCCCCGGACTCTTTTGCATCACACAACAAATTTTTGTCAGATCTTTGTCTATGGCATTGTAGATCACCTCTATTATAGCAGCTATCAAAGTCTGTCATGTATTGTCATTATTTATTTATGTGTCTGCTTTTGTCACTAGATTATGAACTTCTAGAGGATACAATTTGTATTCCCATCTAGCACTGGCCTAGAGCTTTGCATATATTTCAGACTTATAAAATGTTTGTTGAACTGAATTGAATCACATTTATATTGAGGTTCTGAGGTTGCCTTTTAAAAAACGTTTTTCCACGTATTGTTTGCTTTTTTAAATGTAAAGTCTTATTTTAATACCGCCCAAGTTTGCTTTTTGCTAATATTATTGAATTTGTATTGAGAATAATTATTCAAAATACTCCTGTAATAATATCAGTGAAGAGGCAGATTTTTATTGTGCATATTTCCTAGCTGTTCATAGTTTTAACCATCAGAGTCCTGCTTTAATTTTAGCCTCAGTCAATTCTAAACATTTAGTGAGCAAAGTGGGAATATTAGACACTTTAGTGCGGGATGTTATTTGTTTCATCTCACTAAGATTCCCAATTTATATAGGCCATTTGAAATGTGCAATTAAAGTTCTGGTCATTGCTAATATTAAGGAATTTAGAAGGTTCTATAGCAGAGTAAACAGCTTTACAAATGATAGTGGTGTTTTTTAATTTAAATTTTTATTGAGATATTTGTGGATTCATATGTAGCTCTAAGAAATAATATAGAGAGATCCCTTATACACTTTATGCATTTCTCCCCAGTGGTAACATCTTGCAGAACAGTTGCCTACTATCATAACCAGGATACTAATATTAATATAATCTGCCACTCTATATTCAGATTTCACCAGTTTTACTTGTGTTCATGTGTATGTGTGTTCTGTACAATTTTATTACCTATATATGTTCATGTTTCCACCACCACAGTTAAAATACTAAACAGTTCCAACATCGCATATATTCAGAAGTATGCTATCTATAGGGTGAATTTCTACAAATGGAGCTGTTGGGTTGGATGGTTTGTACCTTTGTCATTTTGATAGATATTGCCAGAATGTCTTCTATCGAAGTTCTATCAGATTTACACTCCTACCAGCAATGTATAACTGTGTTTGTTTTCCTAACCCTCACCAACACATTGCGTTATCAAACATTGCCCTTTTATAACCGCCCCCTGACCCCTATCATCCTAAATCATTGCAGCCACTAATCTGTTCTCCACTTCTAAATTTTGTCATTTAAAAATGTTATTTATATAGAATAATGTAGTATAACCTTTTATGATTAGCCTTTTTTATCATTATCAAGTATTATGTACTTTGCATAATTGTATGTGCTATACTTTTTAATGAGTATTTTTATGTAAATATTTAAAAATTTATCTTATTTTAGGTTTGGGGGTACATGTGAAGGTTTGTTACACAGGTAAACACGTGTCATGGGGGTTTGTTTTACATATTATTACATCACCCATGAATTAAGCTTAGTACCCAATAGTTATCTTTTCTGCTCCTCTTCATCCTTCCACCCTCTCTTCTCAAGTAGACCCCAGTGTCTGTTGATTCCTTCTTGGTGTTCGTAAGTTCTTATAATTTAGCTCCCACTTATAAGTGAGAACATACAGTATTTGGTTTTCTGTTCCTGCATTAGTTTGCTAAGGATGATAGCTTCCAGCTCCATCCGTGTTCTCACAAAAGACATGATCTTGTTCTTTATTATGGCTGCATAATATTACATGGTATATATGTACCACATTTTCTTTATCCAGTCTGTCACGGATGGGGATTTAGGTTGATTTCATGTCTTTGCTATTGTGAACAGTGCTGCAGTGAACATTCATGTGTGCACATGTCTTTATGGAAGAATACTCATGAAAGTGTCTTGGAGCTATTTGGACAAGGAATTTTAGGATCTTGGGTACTCAAATTATGATATGGAAGGGGAAACACAGGCTTTCAGTGGTTCTTTCCCTTTTGCCCCACAGACTCTTCCTCTCTGAAACTGAGAGCAGCTGAGGAATGGCTAGAGTGGGGTCTGCTACATTGGAGAGCATCTCTTGTCCATGTCAAAGTGTGACACTTCATTTATTAATTGTTTGCTATGATTTAACTACTAAATGCTATTTTAATTTTTTTGGCTTGAAAATAAGTCTTAAGATGTCATCAAGCTTGATGCCAGCAAATATGGCAGAGTAGGGAACCCTCAAAATTTATCTTTTTTTACAAATGCACTAAATAAACTGGCAAATACTCTCAGAATCAACTTTACTGGCATTATGGAAACTAATCAAAAGTTTACAGCAACCAGACAAATGCTTAATAATAAAAAAAGTTGAATCTCAGTAGGAGAGATTTGTGGCATTTTAGCTTACCCTTGTCCCACCCCCTGCTCTCTAGCTTGGCAGTGGCTCTGAAGGCAACAGTCTACATTTCACTGTACTAGTCCACTGAGTACAGGTTCTTAGTACCTGAGGGAGTAGAAGTAACCTTATTCTTAAATAAGTGTGTTTGTTGGTTTTGATCTGTGTTGTGGATCTGAGGGACCAGTTCAGAAGGCTTGCCTTTATTTTGCCTAACTCAGAACTTTTCCAAGATTGAGGCAGCTATGGGGGTGGAGGAGAGATTTGAGAAAACATTTACAGGCAAATGTATTAGCTGCTACTTCCTAGGGGTAGGGATAAAGGTTGGTCAAACAGTAAACTAGCTAAAAAGCTTGGGAAAAAAGTCTGGGAAATGAGATGCTTTGGAGAATTAGAGCTTTGAAAAGCTTCAACATATTCCTGGTAATTTCGAAGGCCATGTGCCCCCAAGGCTATGTGGATGCTCAGAAAAGACCTGAGAACGCCCTAAGCTTTCACCTCTGGCTTATCTTCAGGGTCTCAACTAGCAGGAATTTAAGGCTAATGCAGAATAGTAAACTTCCTGGCTGAGTGTTGAAGGTGTGCACATCTGCAAAGACTGGGAATTTGTTGTTGTTGTTGTTCCAGGCGTTTTAGGAAATTTCTGTTTCAAATCACTAGATGCTCACTATGATAATGAAACAGATTTCAGTGGCCACACAACAAAGAATACAGACTTTACAAAATTAGTTTAGAAAAAGTCACTAAACAAACAAACAACTACTATAATAAGCATCAATAACAAACCCTGGAGAGGGAAGAGAATCTGATTTTCAGATTTGCTGCATCATAATATTCAAAATGTCCTATCTTCATAAAAATATGAACCATGCAAATTAAAAAGAAAGTATTACACATAGAAAAGAAGAAATTACTATAATTCCCCAAAGAATCCCCTGGCTGTAGTATGGGAGAGTCATTAATCTGCTATTTAGCTAATTGAACAAGTAAAATGGACAAATCGAATATTGAGCACTACTAGAGGATCCCCATTTACTAGTAAAACATGCTTTTATAGAGATGGATAGCTGTTCCAAAAATGTCTGGCCATTTTTATTGCATTATAACCTTAAGTTAAATTTTAGTTTTCGTTTTATCTTGTGATATATGATATATGGAAGCTAACTCATTTCCTATGAGCAAATGAATTGATGAGTTTTGCTCAACTGCAGAAAATCATTGAGTCTTTTATAGGATTTTTTGGTCTCTGACTTTAGATAAAATGGTATGTATGAACTCTTTCCCAAATAGTACCTGGATCTGCTATGTTTCTCTTTCTACCAAGCAGATAGCCTAATTCTCAATGCCTGGCTGTCTCACTTGTGCCTTGTGCTGGATATTTTTATTTGCTGAATATTATGTTAAGTACAGTTGACTATCATTTTCATCTTTATAAGGAAATCATTGTATAGCTATATTAAAAAATGAGTAGTTTTTATACTGTTTTAACTATAGACCCTTAGTGGTTATAAAGACTTAGCAAAGGGCCAAAGAGTTTTTAAAATGATATATTTATAAGCAAGTATAGAGAGGAATTCAATAAGTGAGTCTGGCATTGTGCATCTATTTTAGAGATTTCATTCATTAGAAAATAGAGAACACCATGGGGAAAGACTCTCAATTTTATTAACTAAGTATGGTCCATGCATATGAAGCGACTTCAGTAGAATAAGTTCAAAGGAAAAATGAATGATGTCAAAGAGAAAAGTAATAATTTTACTTCATAAGTTGCCAACTCAGGTAGTTGTCATTTAGGAAATATACTGGGACAGCCTAAAGGTAAGTTAACCTTTTTCTTAATTAAGCCTTCTTTGAAGAAGTTAAGTTTAGTGAGTAAGATGCTTCTTTTTTATAATGGTTTTTATTTACATATCTCATGTTGGTGAATCATGTGTTAGTAGAAATCATAAGGGAATAGATATGCTGCTATTTAACTTCAGTTCTGTTTTTTCAAAAAAATAATAAATTAATGGATAATGTAGCTTCTCACTTATACAGGGATTACAGGGACCTAATTCTTGGATCTACATAGCCATCAACTGTAGTACCATATTTCTCTTGAGGGAGCTCCCCAAATGAATGGGGGAGTTAACCAGCATTTATATGGCTTACCTTGTATCTCAAATCTAAAAAGAAAAAAAAAAAACAGATGTAGCTAATGGTATCTTTTAAATGTTCTTTGACATTTAATCAATTTTCACTCTTAATGGTTCTGTATATCTTATTTTGCTTGGAAAGGGTCAAAGCCATGCCTGAAAGACCTTAAAATAAAATGTTAAATTTTGACTATGCTTTGGTAACTTTGTTTATTTTGATATTGCCTGATGCACAGAAAATGATAAAAATTTCCATAAGAAAATACATTGCAACTATTTAAGTCTACAATACTTTTTCTTGTTTTTATAAATTAAAATTTAAATACAATTTTAAGTTCTATTTTTTGACCTAAACAATTGTAATACTGAGTTCTTTGTGTAGTTCTTAAGAATTTCTTTGCAGGTCCAAACAGATCTAGCATTATTGAGACTGAATAAAAAATGCTTCTTTCAGGTGGCCCCTAATTTAATTGTTTGTAATGATTATTCTAGAAAAAAGCACCACTCTGACACATGGATTTTCTTGTAGGTCAGCATTTTATAAAAAGTATCCTAACGACAAATGGATGATAGGAAGAGCAAAAGAGGAAAAAATATCCGTAAGAAAAGATGTAATACAATTAGTACAAGGGGCAGGAGGTAACAGGAATTTGGTTCTTCTTTCTATATTTTTTTACTTTGAGTTCCTCAAATATTTTATATGCAAGAAAATATTTCAAGTTTTAACACGTATGTCATACCATTTTCTTAGTTTGCATTCCATCATGCCATAAGCCTTTACTTTCAGAAGGACTTTTGGTTTTATAAATTAAAGGCCTGATTTTTTTTTTTTCAGTGCACTTCTAAGTTAGATAATGCAGAGGGAGGTTTATGTGGAAATCGTTTTTCTAAGTGAACATTCAAACACTGAGTCACTCACAAGTTCTTAAAATCCTATATGTTTTAAGATATATTAGAGGCAGATTCTATACTGAAGAAATAGTGCAAATTTTGTGCAGTTAACATAAAATTTAGCATTTTTCATCCTCCCATTATCTTCAGCCCCATGATTTTGTGTCTTTGGGGATGAATACTTAGACTTTCACTTGATGCATTCAGGCTCTGGGTTAGAAAAAGATGCTTAAAGACTGAGTCATGAATATTGGAAAAGAATATAGTGGGAGGAATCACTCTACATGATATTATGACCTACTATATAGCTGTAGTTAATTAAAACAGTTGCAGTAATAGAGAAGGAATAGACACATAGATCAATATGATAGAAGGGAGAATTAAGAAATAGACCTTTACAATATGCCCAGCTATTTTTTGACAAAGGAGCAAAAGCAATTTAATAGAGGAAGAATCACTTTTTTTCAACAAATGATTCTGGAACAATTGAGCATCCATAGACAAAAATATGAACCTTGACCTAAGCCTCACACCTTACAAAAAAGTTAACTCAGAATGGATCATGGGTTTAAATATAAAAAGAAAACAATAAAACTTTTAGAAGAAAATAAAATCATCACCTAGAGCTAGATGAAGAATTCTTAGACGTAACACCAAAAGCCTAGTTCATGAAATAATCACAATTTAAAAATGTTTGTTCTGTGAAAGTCCGTGTTAGGAGAATGAAAACACTAGCTATAAACGGAGAAAATATTTGCAAAACACATATCCAGTAGAAGATTATTATTTAGAATATATATTTTTAAAATGCCCAAAACTGATCAGTTCAATAAAACCCCCCAATCCCATTAGAAAATGGACAAAAGATATCATACATTTCATGTAAGAGGATATACATGGAAGGAACATTATTGGGAAATTGGTGACAAAGAAATTTGGAGAAGAGATGTGTGAATAGACCTCCCTGAATGGGCAAAAAACATGAAGATAATTGTGTCTCATCAAAGGGCAACCTCAGCAGAGGAGGATTTTAATAGCCAAGTGGATAGGATGACCCGTTCTATGGATATCAGTCAGTCTCTTTCCCAACCACTGCTGTCAGTGCCCAATGGGCTCATGAGCAAAATGGCCATGATGGCAGGGATGGAAATTATGCATGGGTTCAGCATCCTGGACTTCCACTCACCAAGACCAAACTGGCTATAGCCATTGCTGGATGTCCAATCTGCCAGTAGCAGAGACCAACACTGGTAGCAACACCAGATGAGGCAACATTGCCTGGAGTGATCAGCCAACTCTCTGGTGGGAGGTTGATTACATCGGACCCCTTCTACCATGGAAGAGGCAGCGTTTTGTCTTTAATGGAACAGACAATCGGGATATGGATTTGCCTTCCCTGCTTTGCAGTGCTTCTCCCAAAACTGTCCATGAATGGCTTCATTTTGTTTTTTCCTCTCCAGTTTCTCAGGATGTAGCTTTAGATTATTGAATTGAGACATTTCTTCTAATGTATGCATTTAATGTAATAAATTTCCCTCTAAGAACATTTTAGCTACACACCACTCATTTTTGACATGTTATGTTTTCGTTTTCATTTTAATTTACTCAAAACAGTTTTTTTCAATAATTTTACTTTGACTCATGTCAATACTTGGAAGTGTCTTGTTTCATTTGCAAACATTTGAGGATCTTCTCAATATCATTCTCTTTTTTGATTTCTAGTTCAACTCTATTATGATCAGATAATGTACTTTGTATGATTGCTATTTTTTAAATTTATAATTTTTTTATGTCCCAGAATATGTTCTATCTTGGTGTGTGTTCTATATACATTTGAGAAGAATGTGCATTCTGGCTGGATGGAATATTCTATATCAAATTGGTTGATAGTATTATTCATATCCTTACTGATTTCTTCATATTTTTTCTATTACTGAGAGAGAACTGATGAAGTCACAAAATATAGTTGTGTGTTTGCATTTTTTTCCTTTTATTTCTGACAGGTTCTGCCTCATGTTTTGAAGCTCTGTTAGTTGTATACACATTCAAATATTATGTCATCTTGGATAATCAATCCCTTTATTGTTATGTGTGTTTCCTCTTTCTCTTGGATTATATTTCTTATTCTATAGTGTCAAAAATTAATATCACTATTACAACTTTGTTTTTTGATAGTCATTTCTTTTTGAAAAAAGCTTTATTGACTTGTGATTCACCAATTTAAAATGTATAAATCAATGTTTATTAGCATATTCACAGAGCTGTACAATCATACTCACAGTCTAAATTTTGAGCATTTTAATCACTCCATAGAGAAATCCCATACCCATTACCGGTAACTCTCCCGTAATCCCCCAAATCTTGGCAACCACTAACCTACTCTCTGTTTCTATAGATTTGCCTATTCTGGACATTTCGTAGAAATTGAATTATACATTACGTGGTATTTTGTGATTAGTTTCTTTCACTTAGCAGAATGTTTACAACGTTCAGCCATGTTGTAACATGAATCAGTATTAGATTCATTTTCATCACTGAATCACATTACGTTGTATGGATATACCACATTTTGGTTATCGGTTTATAAGTTGATGGACATTCAAGTTGTTTCCTCATTTGGCTATTAGAAATAATGCTGCTATGAATATTTGTGTAAAAGTTTTTGTATAGATATATGTTTTTTAATCTTGGGTATATACCTAGAAATAGATTTCCACGTGATGTGGTAACTCTATGTGTAAACATTTGGGGACCTAACATCCTGTTTTCTAAAGTGACTGCATCATTTTCTATTTTCACCAGAGAGCCTGGTGGGGTTCCTGGAGAAGGCTGTTAGAGAGTGTGAGTTCCTCTATGTTTGTGGGCCCCAGAAGTTTCACATTATCTTATTAGCCCACACCTGGCCTTTAGCAATTAGTTGAAATGTCTAATTGAATCTTCCTACCTGCTTGTATTCTGTATTGCATTCTATATTGTCATTCAATATTCAATTTTCTTATAAGTAAGGAAATGCTCTGGACCTATTTCTCTCTGGAGGTTTTGGGCTGATTCTTTGCTGTGATCTCTATTATCTCTGATAGGTCCAAGAAAAATTGTTACTCTGAAACCTGCTTGACTTTTTTCTTATTGCAAGTTTAGGAGTAACATCTTTCTAGCTCTCTACATCTTCAAGCTAAAAAATGTCATTTAATAATGAGTTTACCTGTTTTTTATATATTATGGATACCAGTTCTTTATTATATGTACATTTCACAAAAGTTTTCTGCCAGTTTGTTGCTGGCTTATTCTTTTTCTTAATGATTTTTTGATGAGCAGGTGTTTTACATTTTAATGAATCTAGTTTATCATTCTTTCTTTTATTATTTGTGCTTTCTTCTGCCTAACAAATATTTTTCTATGCCCAGGTCACAAAGCTGTTTCCTGTTGTTTTTTCTAGAAGCTTTAAAGTATTTTATATTTAAGAACATCTTTGATCTTGAAGTAATTTTTTGAATGGTGTGAATTAGAGGTTGACGTTTCTGTTTTAAAATATGGGTATACTGTTGTTTCATCAAAATTTATTGGAGAGATTTCCTTTCCCAGTGAACTTTTATGTTACCATTTTCAAAGATCATTTGACTTTATTTGTCTGTGTCTAATTTTGGACTCTCCATTTTGTTTGATTGACCTGTTCATTCATTAATACCACACTGTCTTGGTATTGTATAGTGAGTGTTAAAATAAGGTAGAGTAAATATTAAATATAAATATTAAAACTTCCTTCCTCTTTTCAATATTATTTTGGATAGTTTATGTTCTTTCCATTTCTATATAAATTATATAATCACTTTGTCAATTTTTACAACAATATCTCTGATGATTTTGATGGGTGTTGTAGTGAATCTATGGGCAAATTTTGGGAAGATTGTTAACTGAAGAATATTTCATCTCCAGTATATGAGTCTAGCATATATTTCCATTTACTTGATAGGTATATATTTACTTTACATTACATTTAATATTTCTCAGCAATGTTTTTATCATTTTCATAGCATAGGTTTTGCACATCTTTCACTAATTTTATCTCTAAGTAATTTATGACTTTGGATGCCATTGTAAATGGTATTAGTATAAAATTTTTCATTTTATAATGATAACTGATTTACTAACTTCAGTTTTATAATCACTTTTATACTGTGAGTATACAAAATTTACTTGTTTAAATTTTATAGCTTTTTAAAGATTACTTAGAAGTTTCTACAATTAATAATCACGTTATCTTCAAATAAGAGATGATTTTGCTCTTCCCTTTTCAATTATTTTGCATTTTTCCTTATCTAATTGCGGTGGATGAGCTCAATGGCAAATGCTAAATAAAAGTGATGAGATAAGATATTTTTGTCTGTTTCCCAAGCATAAGGAGGAAAAACTTCAGTATTTCACTATTAAGTATTATGCAATATGTATGTATTTTACATGCACATCATCAGATTGAAGAAGTTCCCTCTATTTTTAGTTTGGTGACAATTTTTATCATGAATGGGTATTGAATTTTGTTCAATGATCATATAATTTTACTCCTTTAATTTGTTAATGAGTAAGTTTTATTTGTTGATTTTTATTGTTAAGCCAATCTTGCATTTTGGTGATTAAATTCTATTTGAGCAAGATGTAGTATCCTTTTAATATGTTGTTGTATTCTATTTAGTAATATTCTATTAAATATTTTTGGATCTGTGTTCTTGAGAGATATTTGTGTATAATTACATTTTCTTGTAATTCATTTATCTGGTTTTCATATCAGTGTAATATAGGCCTCCTAAATGAGTTTGAATGTGCTTCCTCTTCCTTCATTTTCCCAAAATGCATTTGTAGTATTGGTATTTTTCTCTTAAATATTTGATTGAATTAACTAATGAAGCTGTCTTGGCCTAGATTTTTCTTTGTGCAACAGTACAATTTTGTATTGTGTTTATTTAATTAACGTTTTATCATGGGCACTTTTCTATTTCATTAAATATTTTTCAAAACCAAGATTTTTCAGTTACGTAATACTCATTTGAATAAATATACTGTAATATATGTAACTAGTCCCCTACATAACTGTTACTTTTTTTCTCAAACATACGTCTGTGTGTATGTGTGTATTTGTATACAAATATATGTATACGTTTATATATAATATGAAGTATGCATAATATAGTATATTGCATACATAGTATACATACATAATAAATACATGTATGTATAAAAATGTACATATGCATGCCCACACACATAGACCCACTAAGAGAGGCAGACAGACTGATGGACTCTAGAATTAGATATATCAGTACATTAACAGAGTTTAACTTTGGATGTTGGGAGTTTGGGCACTTTTTACTTTCTTTCACAGTTTTCAGTATTCCTATTCTTTTCAGACCAAGAGTGTTACTCTATAATTAGAAAGTAAATACCTGAACTGTTTTCATTCTTGAGAATTAAAAAATGGATAATTTCTTAAGCTAGCACAGGCAGGTAGGGAAATTACCAAAATACTGCGTGGTAATTAAAATTATAGCAATGTTCATGTTTGTGATCCCCAACCACCCAAGAGCGGAACATTAAATGATGTCGGAGGAGGTGCAGTCTTTCAGGCTCCCATGAGAATTGCCAAATGGGGCACTTATGCTTTTTGGGACGAGGTCCAGGTTTTATTTTTTTCTTCTTCAAAAGTCTTAAAATAAATGAAAATTGTCACAGCAAAATGCATTTTCCCTTTCATTTAGAGCATTGAAGGCTACGCAACGTCAGGTGACACTGGAAGAATTTGGCTTGAATTTTTAAAGTTGCTTGATAGGGGAAAGGGAGATGAAAATTACTTTGAAGAATTATCTAGTCAAATTTGGTTAATGTGGGCAATGATAGAATAAAGTAAAAATTTTAGACATATAATCCATTGTGATGGCTCCAGTTTTTCAGGACAATTAAGAAATAGCCTCTATTGCTCAAAGTCTCAAGAAATACTGGAAAAAAATGCATGGATACTTTATTGGGTGCTTGTTAAATTATTAAATAGGTGACAACTTAGGGGTGCTGGCTAAACTTTTTAACTTCTTGTTTGGCCTTGTACAGTTTATAAATTTTAGAAGTAACACTGAGAGGACAGAAAATATCTAGAAGACTTTTTAAAGGTGCATGCATATATATACACACATGCATTTCAGACCAACCAGTGAGGGATGAGTATGGCAGGAGGAGTGGGGACAGAGGACCGAAGAAGAATGAGAGGATGTTGGGAGGTGGAGACAGAGATAAGAAACAAAATAATTAGAGAAAAATTAAAAGGTGTATTTATTAGGTATAGGGTGAAAAAATTTGCCTAATTCCTGAATTTGGATGATTTCAGAGTGTTCCTATCTGGTTCTGTACCCAAAATAATTTATTCTTAGGGATTCTGTGAGGGATTAAATGACACTAGAGACAAACGATGAGGCAATGAGAAAATTATGAAGAAATTAAGGAGAAGAGCAATTTCTTCTTATTTGCTATAATTCATAATACATGGATGTTTGAGAATCACTATTATCTAGTGTATAAGGCTGACTTGTTCCCATTATTTCCTAATCCATAATGCTGCTCCTTTTTTACCCCATAATCCTTCCCTTAAACCACATGTGCATCATTTCTTTCATCTGGAATGGATGTCTTGTGTTTCGAAAATGTTTTACCTTATCACTCTTATTTTCACTTCTGAACTAAAGGTACATTGCTTGTATAACCCCCTTTTTGCTGTTTTGATAAGGTACTAAATTGAATAATGTACCTTTAGGCCAGAGAGCAGTATAGGGCAAGTTACTTAGTTTGTGAGAGAGCCTAGGCAACCGATTGCTGAACAGCTATTATCTCCTTGTGATTTCATTTCCTTTGCTCATTATTAGGTACACTATAAGTATTGTGATATTTTCTTTGGAAAATTTTGGTCCTAATCAGAAAGCCATCTGCTAACAATTGTGCTGGAAGTGAAGCAGCATGATAAAGTTACCTTTAGCCATGATATAGTTGTGTCAGTGACCTTTCAGTTACATATTACTATTATATAATTTGTGGGGAACATTTCATGTCTTAGTGCTTTTTGTAATGTGGGAATTTGGCAGTTTGAAAATGTATGGAAAGCACTACAGTTATTGACTCTTTTTTTTGGTCATCCAAGTTTCATTGGGTTCTTCATGTTTCTTTATTTCTCTTAGACTATTTGAGAGGTAGGAAACCAAGGGAGAAGGAAATGGACTCTTATGGTGGAGCAAATTGAAGTATCACTTCTGCTTTTTTTTTCTTTTAATCCAGATGTACAGTAAACATAGACAAGAGTATAGACTACAGCCAGGTTATAGAACAGATAGGTCTCAGTTGTAGGCAGTACGTTAGCTCAGATAGCTGGGTAGTCAACATGGTTGAGAGTGTGGTAGCTATCATTCATAGGTGAGTTGAGTGCAAGAGCCAGGGTAGCTGGTAGCAGGCAATATCCAGAGATCCAGGTGAACATTATAGTTCTGACAGTGGGATTGGAGTTCATGTTACTATTTTTCCACATCAGGTATGCTGGAAGGTAATAGTTTTTTGTTTTGTTTTGTTTTGTTTTGTTTTTTTGGAGATGGAGTTTCGTTCTTGTTGCCCAGGCTGGAGTGCAATGGCGCAATCTCGGCTCACTGCAACCTCTGCCTCCCGGGTTCAAGTGATTCTCCTGCCTCAGCCTCCTGAGTAGCTGGGATTACGGGCATGCACCACCATGCCCGGCTAATTTTGTATTTTTAGTAGAGACGGGGTTTTTCCATGTTAGTCAGGCTATTCTCGAACTCCCGACCTCAGGTGATCTGCCTGCCTCGGCCTCCCAAAGTGCTGGGATTACAGGCATGAGCCACCGCGCCCGGCTACTGGAAGGTAATAGTTTTTTGTGTAGTCCTTTGCCTGAAATTTAAAACATTTTTTTTCATTTAAAAATAAAGACAGGCTTAGAAAATCACACACACAATATATGGTTTAATAAATTATTACCAAGTAAATACCTTTGTAACTAACACCCAGGTCAAGAAATAAGAACTATGCTACCCACCCCAAAAGCTCCTTTTGTGGACCACATCCTAATCCCAACCCAATTGCTCCACAGAAATAAACATTGTCTTGACCTTCTTTGGACTTTTTATGGTTTTATCACCCAAATTTGCGTTCCTAGGTATTACTGTTTTATTCTTGTTCATTTAGAAAACTTTGATATGTTTTTTAAATATCTCTTAAATGTGTGGGTTTTCCCTCTATCCCTTACTTTTCTTTACAATTAATATTTCGAAGAACCTATGCCATCTGACTTACAGAGCATCTCACCTTTTGGATTCTTCTGACTGCAAATTCAAGGTGCAGTTTAACATTTTTTTCTGCCATTTATATTTTCTACATATTGGCAGCTGGATCCAGTGGCTTGATCAGACTTAGTTTTGATCTCTGGCAAGATTATAAGTGGTGTCTGACAGTCATATATGGGGAAGATAATGTGTACTCGTCTTTCTTTTTGTGATAGTAGTAGCTATTGGTGATTAATGACAATATTAGTTAACTCAGTTTGAAAAGTAGTGATATTCTTGGCCAATATCATACTGAATGGGGAAAAGTTGAAAGCATTCCTCGTAAGAACTTGAACAAGATGAGGATGCCCACCACATTCACCACTTGTCTTCAACATAGTACTTGAAGTCCTAGTCAGAGCAATTAAGCAAGAGAAAGAAATAAAGAGCATCCAAATTGGAAAGGAGGAAGCCAAACTATCTCTCTTAGTCAATGATATAATCTTATACCTAGAAAACCCTAAAGGCTCCTCCAAAAGCCTTCTAGGCTTGATAAATGAATTCAGTAAAGTCTCAGGTTACAAAATCAATGTATACAAATCAGTAGCACCACTATGCACCAACAACAATGAAGCTGAGAATCAAATCAAGAACTCAGTCCCTTTTACAACAGCTACAAAAAGTAAAACACCTAGGAATATACTTAACCAAAGAGGTGAAAGATCTCTACAAGGATAATGACAAAACACTGATGAAAGAAATCATAGATGACAAAAACAATGGTTCATGGATTGTAAGAGTCAATGTTGTGAAAATGACCATACTGTCCAAAGCAATCTACAGATTCAATGCAATACCTATCAAAATACCAATGTCAGTTTTCACAGAATTAGAAAAAACAATCCCAAAATTCATATGGAACCAAAAAGGAGCCTGCATAGCCAAAGCAATCCTAAACCAAAAGAACAAATCTGGAGGCATCACACTACCTGACTTCAAATTATACTATAAGGCTACAGTAATCCAAACAGTATGGACTGGTACAAAAGTAGGCACATAACAAATTGAAAAGAATAGAGAACTGAGAAATAAAGCCAAATACAACCAACCGATCTTCTATGAAGCAGACAAAAATATACAATGGAGAAGGACTCCCTATTCAATATATGGTGCTGGGAAAATTGGATATCTGCATGTAGAAGAATGAAACTGGATCCTTAAGTCTCACCATATACAAAAATTAACTCAAGATAGATTAAAGACTTAAATTTAAGACCTGAAACTATACAATTTTAGAAGAAAACATGGGAAAAACTCTTCTGGACATTGACCTAGGCAAATAATTTATGACTCAGACCCCAAAAGCAAATGTAACAAAAACAAAAATAAATAAATGGGACCTATTTAAATTAAAAGCTTCTGCATAGGAAAAAAATAATCAACAGAGTGAACAGACAACCTACAGAATGGGAGAAAATATTTGTAAACTATGCATCTGATAAAAGACTAATAGCCACAATCTACAAGGAACTGAAACAAATCAGCAAGAAAAAATCAAATAATCCCATCAAAATGTGGGCAAATGACATGAATAGACATTTCTGTCTTCAAAAGAAGACATGCAAATGGCCAAGAAACATGGAATCATGCTCAATATCACTAATCATCAATGTAAATGCAAATTAAAACCACAATGAAGTGCCACCTTACCCCAGCTAGAATAGCCAGTATTAAAAAGTCAAAAAACAATACATGTTGGCATGGATGTAATGAAAAGGGAACACTTCTACACTGCTGGTGAGAATATAAATTAGTACAACCTCTATGGAAAACAGTAGGGAGATTTCTCAAAGAACTCAAAGTAGACCTACCATTCAATCCAGCAATCCCACTACTGGGTATCTGTCTAAAGGAAAATAAGTTATTGTATGAAAAAGACATGTGCATGCATATGTTTATTGCAGCACAATTCAAAGATATGGAACCAACCTAAGTGCCCATCAACCAAGGAGTAGATAAAGAAAATGTGGTATATATGCATCATGGAATGCTACTCAACCACAAAAAAGGAATGGAATAATGTCTTTTGCAGCAACTTGGATGAAACTGGAGGCCATTATTTTAAGTGATGTAATTCAGGAATGGAAAATAAAATACTGTATATTCCCACTTGTAAGTGGGAGTTAAGCTATGGGTACAGAAAAGCATACAGAGTTGTATAATGGACTTTGGACACTCAGAAGTGAGGAGTCGGTGAGGGATAAAAAAAAAAACTACATACTCAGTACAGTGTACATTATTTGGGTGTTGGAGTACACTAAAATCCCAGACTTTGCCACTATACAATTCATCCATGTAACCAAAAACCACTTGTACCCCTAAAGCTATTGAAATAAAAAAAAAAAACTCAAAGAAAAGTAGTGATATTCTAATGTAATTTTTTTTCATGTGTTAGTTGGTGTTATGGACTGAATTGTGTCCCTCAAAATTCATATGTTGAATCTCAAACCCCAAGGTAACTGTATATGGAGTAAGAAAGTAATTAAGGTTAAATGAGGTCATAAAGGTGGAACTCTAATCAATATTAGTGTCCTTATAAAAAGAGACACCAGAGAGTTCACTCACTCCCTGCCATGTAAAGACGCAGCAGGAAAGCAGACATCTGCAAGCCAGGAAGAGACCCCTCACCAGAAATCAGACCTTGCCAGAACCTTGATCTCACAGTCTTGAGAAGAGTGAAAGAAATAATTTTCTGTTGTTTAAGCCACTCAGTCTACAATATTTTGTTTTGGTAGGCTGAGTTGACTAATACAGTTGGAATACTTTTAAAAAGAGATAGTTTCCCCCATCCATTATTTGGTTATCAAGTGATACTGTTTATATTGAAGAGACTATAAATGTTTGAGGCTTTCTCTGTATGTACTTACCAGTTTTCAAGAAAATGAACTGGTTCCCCATCATCCTCTTAAAGTGAGTAATTCTTTTCTCTTTACAATATCATTATGAACTCTTGAACTTAAACATATTTGATGGGTTTCAATCCATTTCAAATATTGTTGTCACTGAAGCACATATTGTTTCATAGTTGACTAATGGGAGTGTCCACAAGTTGGCTCCTGAGTCCTTTAACAAGACTCTAGTCTTTAAAAGCTTTCTTATTACCTAGTATGACACAATGTTTCTGGTTCATTTTATACATTCCTTGCCTCAAATTTAGAATCAGGCATTCTACATATGTCACTTGTTTCTATTAATTCATAATGGTATCTCAATACCACAGTCTTGGTGGAAAAGATACTTATTGTTACTTCTTTGATAATTGTTTTTTTCCCCACTAGCCTTTTATTCTATCATCTATCTATCTATCTATCTATCTATCTATCTATCTATCTATCTACCTACCTGTCTATAAGACAGTGGTCTCCAACATTTTTGGCACCAGGGACAGGTTTTGTGGAAGACAATTTTTCCACATACTCAGGGGATGAGGTGGATGATTCCGGGATGAAACTGTTCCACCTCAGATCATCATGCATTAGATTCTCATAAGGAGAGTGCAACTTAGATTCCTCCCATGTGCAGTTCACAATAGGGTTCGCATTGCACTCTTATGAGAATCTAATGTCAATGATGATCTGACAGGAGACAGAGTTCAGGTGGTAATATTTGCTCGCCCACCACTCACCTCCTGCTGTGTGGCCTGGTTCCTAATGGTGCGATTTGGTTCCATAGACTGGTACCTGTCCATGGCCCGGGGGTTGGGGACTCCTAAGAGATAGGTCTGACTCTGTGCCTAGGCTACACTGCACTGGGGCAGTCATGGCTGACTGCAGCCTTGATCTCCTGGGCTCAAGCAATCCTCCTGCCTCAGCCTCCTGAGTAGCTGGGATTACAGGTGCAAGCCACCACACCTGGTGGTCATTGTTTATACATCTTTTCAGTGGAGAGAGCTAAGAAATATAAAAATAAATTCACGTACACCCTCCCAAGACTGAACCAGGAAGAAATGGATTCCCTGAACAAACCAATAACAAGCTCCAAAGTTGAATCAGTAATAAATAGCCTATCAACAAAAAAAAAAGCCCAGGACCAGGTGGATTCACAGCCGAATTCTACCAGATGTACAAAGAAGGGATGACACTGTTCCTACTGAAACTATTCCAAAAATTTGAGGAGGAGGGACTCCTTCCCAACTCATTCTATGAGGCCAGCATTATCCTGATACCAAAACCTGGCAGAAACACAACAACAACAACAACAAAAAAAAAAAAAAAAAGAAAAAAAAAAAAGAAAACTTCAGGCCAATGTCCCTGAACATCAGTGCAAAAATCCTCAACAATATAGTTGCACACAAAATCTAGCAGCACAACAAAAAGCTAATCCACTGCAATCAAGTAGGCTTCATCCCTGGGATGCAAGGTTGGTTCAACATACACAAATCAAGAAACGTGATTCATCATGTAAACACAACTAAAGACAAGTCCACATGATGATCTCAATAGATAATGCAGAAACGGCTTTTTATAAAACTCAACATTCCCGCCGGGCATGGTGGCTCACGCCTGTAGTCTCAGCACTTTGGGAGGCAGAGGCGGGTGGATCACAAGGTCAGGAGATCAAGACCATCCTGGCTAACATGGTGAAACCCTGTCTCTACTGAAAATACAAAACATTAGCTGGGCATGGCAGCATGCACCTGTAGTCCCAGCTGCTGGGGAGGCTGAGGCAGGTGAATGGCGTGAACCTGGGAGGCAGAGCTTGCAGTGAGCCTAGATCACACCACTGCATTCCAGCCTGGGCGACAGAGCGAGACTCCATCTCAAAAAAACAAAAAACAAAAAACTCAACATTCCTTCATGTTGAAAACTTTCAATAAACTAGGTATTGAAGGAACATGCCTCAAAATAATAAGAGCTCTCTGTGACAAACCCACAGCCAACCTCATACTGAATGGGCAAAATCTGGAAGCATTCTCCTTGAAAACCAGCACAAGGCAAGGATGCTCTCTCTCGCCACTTCTATTCAACATAGTACTGGAAGTCCTGGCCAGAGCAGTCAGGCAAGAGAAAGAAATAAAGGGCATCCAAACAGGAAGAGAGGAAGTCAAACTATTCCTGTTTGTAGACGATATGATTCTATATCTAGAAAACCCCAGAGTCTTGGCCCAGAAGCTCCTTCAGCTGATAAACAACTTTAGCAAAGTTTCCAGATACAAAATCAATGTAGAAAATCACTACCATTCCCATACACCAACAACAGCCACACCAAGAGCCAAATCAGGAAGGCAGTCTCATTCACAATTGCCACAAAAAGGATGAAATACCTGCTAATACAGCTAACCAGGGAGGTGAAATATCTCTACAATGATAATTACAAAACACTTCTCAAAGCAGTCAGAGAAGACACAAACAAATGGAAAAACATTCCATGCTCATGGATAGGAAAAATCAATATCATTAAAACGGCCACACTGCCCAATGCAATTTACAGATTCAGTGCTATTCCTATCAAACTACCAGTGACATTCTTTGCAGAACTAGAAAAAACTAGTTTTAAATTCATGTAGGACCAAAAAAAAAAAAAAAAAAAGACAAGAAAGAGCCTGCATAGCCAAGGTAATCCTAAGCAAAAAGAACAAAGCTGGAGGCATCACATCACCCAACTTCAAACTACACTACAGGGCTACAGTAACCAAAACAGCATGGTACTGGTATAAAAAACAGGCACATAGACCAATGAAACATAATAGCCCATAAATAAGGCTTCACTCTGCAACCATCTGATTTTAGACAAATATGACAAAAGCAAGCAATGGGGAAAAGACTTTATATTCAATAAATGGTGCTGGGATAACCAGCTAGCCATAAGCAGAAGATTGAAATTGGACTCCTTCCTTACATCACATACAAAAATCAACTCAAAATGTATTAAACAATTAAATGTAAAACTCAAAACTGTAAAAACCCTAGAAGACGATCTAGGCAATACCAATCTGGACATGGGCATGGGCAAAGATTTCATGACAAAGACACCAAAAGCAATTGCAACAAAAGCAAAAATTGGCAATGCGATCTAATTAAACATGAGATTCTGCACTGCAAAGAGCAAAAGAAACTATCAACAGACTAAAAAGACAACCTACAGAATGGGAGAAAATAGCTTGCAGACTATGCATCTGACAATGGTCTAATATCCAGCATCTATGTTCTCAGTTATAAGTGGGAGCTAAATGATGAGAACACATGGACACATAGAGTGGAACAACACACAATGGGGTCTTTCAGAGAGTGGAGGGTAGGAAGAGGGAGAGGATCAGGAAAAATAACTAATGGGTACTAGGCTTAATATCTGCGTAATTAGATAATTTGTACAACAAACCCCCATGACACAGTTCACCTATGTAAAAAACCTGAACTTGTACCCCTGAACTAAAAAGTTAAAACAAATTTAAAAAATAAATTTACCAGAGAAAAACCAACAACCTCATTAATAAGTGGCCAAAGGACATAAACAGACACTTTTCAAAGAAGACAAAACATGCGGCCAACACACATGAAAAAATGCTCAATGTCACTGATCATTAGAGAAATGCAAATAAAAACCACAGTGAGATACCATCTTACACCAGTCAGAATGGCTGTTTTTTAAAAGTCAAAAATAACAGATGCTGTTGAAGATGTGGAGGCAAAGGAACACTTATACACTGTTGGTGGGTCTGTAAAGTAGTTCAACCATTGTGGAAAGCAGTATGGCAATTCCTCAAAGAGCTAAAAACAGAACTACCGTTGTACCCAGCAATCCCATTACTGGGTATATACCCAGAGGAATATAAAGCATTCTGCCATAAAGAAACATGCACACAAATGTTCATTGTCACACTAGTCACAATAGCAAATACATGGAATCAACCTAAATGCCCATCAGTGACAGATTACATAAAGAAAATGTGGTACATTTACACCATGGAATACTATGCAGGCATAAAAAAGAATGATCTCATGTATTTTGTGGGAACAGAGATGGAGCTGGAGGTTATTATCCTTAGCAAACTAATGCCAGAACAGAATACCAAATGCTGCATGTTCTTACTTGTAAGTGGGAGCTAAATGATGAGAACTCATGAACACAGAAGGAAATAATAGACACTGTGGCCTATGTGAGGGTGGAGGCTGGGAGGAGGGAGAAGAGCAGATAAAATAAATATTGGATACTAGGCTTACTACCTGGGTGATGAAATAATCTGTACAACAAACCCCCGTGACAAGACTTTACCAATATAACAAGCCTGCACATTTACCCCAGCACCTAAAATAAAAGTTAAAATAATAATAATTTAAAAAGTACTTTGTAATCTTAAAAAATTAACACACATAAAACCTTATGAGTTTATACTGATACTTGCAATTCAAATGCAATGCCATATATATAGACTTCTGGTTAACTTTTTTTTTCCTGTTCCATCCTATTTGCTGTCTTTCCTACCAAGAATTGTGCTTTTTAAGGCCAGAAGGGATGACAGAATTAGAATACCCTGAAAGTATTCATTTATCTTATTTCACAATAGAAATACAGCAGCCTCAGAATAACAATACGAATACTACCACCACAGTCGGATGAATATTAAATAAAAGCAGGAAAGGAATTAGAACAGAGAGAAAAGGGGAGGAAGGAATAATAGATACCATTCTATTGAAGGTTTGGTGGCTATTGGTAGTTTTCCTCATTCTCATATTTTGCCTTTGTGATACCTTGTCTCCCAAAGTTTTATGAAACGTTCATGTGTTTTTGGTTTTGCTTTAGTTCCTCTATTTTTACTGTCTATGTACTTTTCATACAACTTTTTGTTTATTTTTTAAATTTTATTTTTTAATTGACAAATAATAATTGCACATATTCATGGGGTGCATAGTGATGTTTCAAAACATATTATGTATAGTGATCAGATTTGGTAACTAGCATATCTATCATCTCATACCTTTATTATTTCTTCATGTGGTGAATATACAATATCTTCCTTCTAGCTATTTGAAACTATATATTATTGTTCAAAACTACAAAGAAGTTTAAAGAATAGTACAATGAACCCTTGTATACTTTTCACCCAGATTCACCAATTTTTAATATTGTGTCACTACATTTATAAATATATAATTCTTTCTTTCTACTTAATATTTTAATATGAGAAATTTTAAGCATAAAATTGAAAGAGTTTTACAGTGGCCACTCCTGTAGCTGCTGCCTAGATTTTACTGTTAAATTTTGCTATAGTTTTATCAGTGTCAGTTTATCCATTCCATTATCTATATATTAATACATATTGATGCATTCAGAAATAAATTGCAGAAAGACATTCATGGTCATGCATCAGAAAAATTAATATTGTTAATATGACTGTACTTCCCCAAATTGATCTAAGCATTCAGTGCAGTCTTCCTCAAAGTCTCAGCTGGTTTCTTTGCAGAAATATGAGAAGCTGACCTAAAATTCATATCGTATGGAAATGTAAGAGATCCGGAATAGTCAAAACAGTCTTGAAAAAGAACAAAGTTGGAAGACTCTTCCCAGATTTCAAAATTCACTAGTAAGTTACAGTAATCAAGACTGTTTGGTGCTGACATAAGGATAGACATAAATCAATGGAGTAGAATTGAAAGCTCAGAAAAAAACTCTCACCTTTATAGTCAATTGTTTTTCAACAAGGATGCCAAGACAGTTGGAGGAAAGAAAATATTCTTCAACAAATGGTGCTGGGAAAACTGAATATCAGGTGCAAAAGAATAAAGTTGGACCTATATTACCTACCTTATGCCAAATTTAATTCAAAAAGGATTTTTTATATGCAATGTACAAAATAGGCAAATCTATAGAGACAGAAACTAGATTGGTGGTTGCCTAGGACTGGGTGGGGGATGTGGTTGGAAGAAAATTTGAAGTGACTCATTGGTATGGGGTTTCTTTTTGGGATGATAAAAATGTTCTAAAATTGATTGTGGTAATGGTTGCATAACTCTGTGAATATACTGAAAACCATTGACCTGTACGGAAGTCATAGCCCAATAAGCTGTTAGAGAAAAACAATTGCAGAAACCAATACACTTTCTCCTAAATGGTTCAACATTTATATTAATAACTAGGGTTCAATATTTGTTTATGCATTTTGGTTTTGATATAAAAATTCCATAAGATGAAATGCAGAAATCTTAAGTGAACATTCACTGAGTTTTGACAATACATACATCTGTGTAATCCATTCCCCATCATGTTATAGAACATTAACATCACCCTTGGAAGTTCCCTCCTGTCATCCTTCTAGTGAGTTTTCTCCTATGTACCACCTAAGGCATACTTTGATCTGATTGTTTTCCAGCACGGAATTATCCACCTGATTTAGTATTTTACATAAAATGCATAATTTAATAGGTACTTTTTTATGTAAGACTTTCACTCAGTATGCTATTAGTGAGATTAATCCATATTGTTGCATTTCTTTAGTGACTGAGTCATATTCCATTGTATGAATATACCAATGAAGATTTATTTTTTTTTAATTTTTTTTATTTTTTGAAATTTTAAAGCTGGGCATCCGGGGGAGACATCACATGTCGGTAGGTTCCGTGATGCCCCACAAGCCGCAAAACCAGCAAGTTTTTATTAGGGACTTTCAAAAGGGGAGGGAGTGTACGAATAGGTGTGGGTCACAGAGATCACGTACTTCACAAGGTAATGGAATATCACAAGGCAAATGGAGGCAGAGCAAGATCACAGGACCACAGGACCCGGGCAGAATTAAAATTGCTAATGAAGTTTCGGGCACCATTGTCATTGATAACATCTTATCAGGAGACAGGGTTTGAGAGCAACCGGTCTGACCAAAATTTATTAGGCGAGAATTTCCTCTTCCTAATAAGCCTGGGAGCGCTATGGGAGACTGGGGTTTATTTCATCCCTACAGTTTCGACCATAGAAGATGGCCACACCCAAGGGGGCCATTTTAGAGACCCACCCTCAGGGGTGCATTCACCAATGAAGATTTATTATCATAATGATACTTAGGCTCGGTTTAGTTTCTGTATATTGTGAATAAAGGTGCAGTGAATATTTTTAAGCAGGCTTTGTGTGAACCTATGTTTTAATTTCTTTTGGATTAATAGCTGGGAGTGGAATTGTTGAGTCATAGGGAAGGTGTATGCTTAGTTTCATTTAAAATTGCCTCAGTTCAGGAGAATGGCGTGAACCTGGGAGGCGGAGCTTGCAGTGAGCCGAGATCGTGCCACCGCACTCCAGCCTGGGCGACAGAGCAAGACTCTGTCTCGAAAAAAAAAAAATTGCCTCAGTTTTCTCAAAATGGTTGTATCATTTTATATTCCCATCAATCAAGTATGACAGTTCCAGTTGTTCTATAATTACTCCAATATTTGATGTCAGTCTTTTAAATTTTAACCATTCTAGTGGTTTTATTGTAGTATCTCAATGTGCTTTTAATTTGCATTTCCCTGATGACTAGTGATGTCGAGCCCTTTTCATGTGCTTATTGGACATTTGTGTATTTTCTTTTGTGAGGAGTCTGTTAAAATCTTGTGCCTATATGTCAATTGGGTTGTTTGTATTTTTATTGTTGAGCTGTAGGAATTCCTTTTATATCTTGGATACCAGTTTTTGGTCAGATGTATGTATTGTGAATATCTTCTTTCAGTCTCTGGCTTGCTTATTCATATTAATAATTGTATATTTTGATGAGTTATTTATCCACTTTTTGTGGTTTTTCCTGTCTTTGCCCTGTCCAAAAAATCCTGCTTAATCTCAAGTCATGTTTTGTTTTTTATATGTTTGTTTATAAAGGTTTTTTCCTCTGTGTTCCTGTAAAAGTTTTGTAGGTTTTTATGTTTTATGTTTCTAATCCATGACCTTTTATGTTTTAATCGATGATCTTTCTCAAATAATTTTTGCACTTAGTAATGAAGTAGGGATTCAGGCTCATTTTTTTCTAATAGGGATATCCAGTATTCCAGTACCATTTTTGGAATATGTTTTTTCCCTATTGGATTGCTTTGGCACCTTTGTTGGATGTATTATGTCAATGTCAATATCTAATTGAGATACTATAGTTTTACAAGATGCTACTATCGGGGAAAACTATGTAAAGGGGACAGGGCATCATCTGTGTTATTTCTTCCAACTGCATTGTGAGTATACAATTATTTCAAAATAAAAACATTTAACTAAAAAAAAATGAAAATCAAATACACTATCTCTATTCTGTTTCATTGATTTATTTGCTGATTCTTAAGATGATACCACACCATCTTAATTACTGTACCTTTATAATAAATCTGGAAGTCAAGTTTGTGGCCAACCCACATCCCAAGATTATGCAGAAGATCTAATAAAGAAAAGCAAGCTTTTAACTAAATTATAATCAATGCCTTCATCTTTATAATATGAATAATGATTCACTTGGAGCATTTTCAGCTTGTTTATCTGAACCATTAAAGTCATTTTAAAGTCAGTTTAAAGTCATTACCATTTCCTGGGAAAATTGCTCTAATAATTTGTATAATTTGAGGCATAATCCTTAGGAATATTTAGACCTAGCATTAGGTAATGTTTCCTGGAACTCTTGGTCAAACTTGGGCTTTCAGGACCACTGCACTAGTTTTGCACTGCTCAGCTCCAGGGAACCATTTACACTGGCATAGTTGCTAGAAAGGTAAATAAAAGCAAGAAAGAAGTTAGAACAGAGTGGAAAGAAGTTAGAACAGAGTGGAAAGATGAGGAAAGAGATAAAAGAAATATTTGTGGTATAACGTGGTAGGTCGTCATGTGTCTGGTATCTTTTAGATAGACTAGTAAGGTTAGTTTCAATCACTTATTTTAATTGTATCAAAAAAGTAAAGCAGATAAAAGTAGAGCTTTCTGGCTAAAGTATATGTGTATAAGATCACCGCAGATCATCCCCTTCACACCTCCTCTTTTATCACCCACAGTCCCTAAAGCTGAAATCCAGCATATAGTAAGGTTGTTACATTGCATATTGCAGTTTGGACATTTATAAATTATGGAGGCAAAAAAATGGTGTGCTTTTTTGCCAAAGTGGAAACTATGTGTTTATAATTCTTTGAGCTTTTTTGACACTAAAGCAGTTGTCTCATGGGTATAGCATCTCCAATCAATTTCGACCATTGGGAATCCTGTGTATAAGATAGATTTATGTAAGAACATTATATATATTGAGGTTGCTAACATGTGTCTAGTTAAAAATGTAATGAATAAACTACAATTTTATATATACACTTACATAGTTTTTTATTTCTCCATTTGTTCCAATTTCCATGTTCTGTTAACTAATAGATGCTCAAAAAATTAATTATCAGCATGATTGCCTCAATCAGAAACTATGACTTTTTCCTAACTTAGGAAGAGAGAGAATAGTTGCTTGGATAATAGTTTTCTACTGTTGTGGTTAGTCCTGAGGCCTCCATCTTGGCAGGAATAATTTATGCTAATAAGAAAGAGGTTGATGATAAATATCAAGTATAACCTCATGTCAACAAGAGGCGAAGCAGCAAATTGCCAGGTTGTTGCTATTTTTATTAAGATCAAAGCTCATTGGTTGACGATATGCATATAAGACATATCCTGGACTCTTTCTGCCTGTAAAGAATTCTGCACCTCCATCTTCCAGACCTGTTTATTAAATCTCTTTCTCACCCATGCTTCCACTGATTTCTGTAAGATGGAGCTAATTAAAGGACAGTTTTTTTTTTTTGTCATGACAAGAGCATAAAGTGACAGTAGATTTTGAGTAGTATATAAATGGAAGCTGCTTTGGAAATAATTGCTATATTTGAGTGACGAGTATTGAGAAAACACTACTAGCTTTAATATTTGAGGAAGTCATATGTTTTCTAAATATTAATCACTAGCCTGTTGCATAGAACTGGAGCTTTTGAATTTGGGAAGGTCTGTGGTGGCAGTGGTACATTTTTTCCCACCGTTGGTATCTGATTTTATGTAATCAGTGTTTGATAATAAAAAACATTATTAAGACTGCATTTTTTTTTCTGTTGGTTACAAATGAAACAGCCAGAACTGTAGCATTCCTTGTTTTTGTGATCCTACTAAACTATGGTTTTCCTGATTTCTGCTCATGTTGGAAAATACCATGGGAACTTTCATGCAGAACACTTGCCTTACTGAAAATGGTAGCAGAGCTTCTTCTTTGCTGCCTGCGAAGTAAAGATCATATTAGCTCTTCCTATTGTGAGTTCCAGATGCTTTGATGATCAGCCAGTAATTGTGTTAGAAATGCACAGGAAATGGTTGGTCCACTTGGTGTAAAGGCAAAAACCAATTTCTTCTTACTGCCTGTCAGCGGGCAACAGGGAGGCCTATGGCATGTTAGTGCATTTTTACACTGGCATAGAGCCCTGGAGTTAGACTTACTGAGTCTTAAATGCACTTAGAACACAGGTTTTGACTGCTTCATAGGAGACATTCCAGACATATTTATGCTCAGCACAACTCTGAAGTTTTTATTCTTATTATCATGGTACTGTGGTCTTTTTGTTTGCTTCTTTTATCTGTGATGTTAGTACTTTTCCAAGGCTAAGTTAAAACAAATAACTACAGTTAAGTTCAACTTGTGTTAATCTGTTTACATTTATGGAACAGCTTTGCTGCAATCTGGAGAAAGATAATGAAACACAGGATACGTCTGTACATGCCTGGTAGAATGGAAAGCTGCAGTACTGTCAATAGGCCATCAATAAAGATATTCTTACCATAAAATTAAGGTTCATCTTATTTCCCAGTTTTCTTTTTACAGTAAGGCTATATCTGTTGATTAACTCATTTATCTGGAAGTAAATCATTCTAAATGATATTGGACATTTTCATAACATCCAGAAATAAATTCTAGCTTAAAATCTGATGATTTTATTATGTTACTCATGTTTTTTACTTCACCATTCTCGACCACTAATTGTTAGTTGGAAGTCTTGGATAATTTCTTCCAGTGAAATTAGTTAGTAATGGAAGGAATGTGGCATTTGAAAGCAAAAGATGGAGTTCAAGTGTTAGCCTACTGTGCTATTCTAATCTAAATATTCATTTAAGCCTTCTAAACCTCAGTTTCTATATCTGAAAACATAGGTAAATATTCCTGCATACATCAGAGCATTATTACTGAGAGGACCAGATAAGTATATGTCATATTATTTATAAATTGCAAAGAAATATACAAATGTTCGTCATCATTTTTGTTGTTTGCAATGCTTTTAACTCAAGCTTCTTAACACATCAATCCCGTGTATATAATTCCTTATGTGCCAGGTTAGATATAATAATATAACTTGAGAATGTGTATTTCATTTTATTTTTGAAAATATACGTATATTAAGATTTTCTTCCCAAGGTTTCATATTATAAATGAATAACAATCATGACAGCAGAAGAAATTTAATTATAAGCACTGTCCATCTCTCCCCATTCCCAAAGTAAAATAACTGCTTTCAGTTTGAATAGGGAAATTAAATGTTTCTCTGCTCCTTCTATTATAGCTGTTAAGAAACAGTATTAAATGATTCCTTGAGTTGATTTCACTTTAAGATTATTTTAATCCATTACTCATTTGAGTTTGCATCATTGAATTTTCTTTATCAAGGACGTAAGCAGGTTAAATGTGTATTGGGGAAATGTCTTAAATGTCAGTACTATGGTCTGGCTGCCTTGTGAGTACCTCATCATTGGAGGTGTTAATAAGGTGTGACTGGATGGCTAGAAATATTTTAGGTGGATATCATACATCATGTAGAGCTGAAGACTGGAAAACTGCTAATTCTATGCTGTGATCCTTACTTATGTTTATTTTCCAATTTAGATGATTAACAGATACAAATAGTTATTTCCTTCAAACATTGCTTGTTTCACTTCAAAACTTTGGGAATGCATGCTACGGAAAAATCTACTTCAGTAGCATGTGAAAAAATACATCTTATTTGCCTTACCATCAGTTTTCTAAGCATTTTTTTCTCTTTTGAATACTCATAATATTTTATGTTTGTCTTATACCATTTATCTCATTCTATCTAATAAATACTAACTTGTTTATTTCTCTTATTGTCCTTATTGGGTTTTAAAGTTCTTCTGGGGAGATATTTAACAATCTCCGTATAGCCCACATGAGCTATACAGAGCCAACACTATATAAAATAAAGTTATCAAATTTCATTTATTGTCATTAGTGCCTAAAACTTGGGGAAAAGTTGCTATTGAATAAAATAGCGTACACTTGGTTTCTTTCTTATCTGCCAGTCACAGAATCTACTCTTAGCAAATGTCATTCGATTTAGAGTAATTTTCTAATGTAGAAATCTCATTTACCCAAATACCATTAAAATTATCTAATAAGGTAACGATTTTTAAAAGGTCCCATTTCACATATTTCCAAATGGTATCCAAAAGTACTTGTAAATAAAAAATTTACCCTAAGTGAGCTGTAGGCATAGCTTCCCCATCCAAAACATAAAGTTATAGAGGCTAATCTCACGAACTTTTCTGTGGATTTTTAAGGTTAAACTACTGGTAAAGAAGCAATTGGTAATTTGTTCAGACTGGATGCCAGAATAGCTCCGTTGTCTGTTAGCTGATGTCTTTGAATCTTTGGGCTCACTTTTTATCAATGTGAGTTTATGAGAAGCCTTAAACTCTGGCATACTTCAAAGTCTGGTAACTTTTTTTAGGCCTCTCACCTCCTTTCTGCAACCTTTCTTAACTCTCACATTAGGGGGAAAAAACATGTGGGATCTCAAAAAAACTAAGTAAGCATATTTTATTGTTTATCTTAAAAAATGCATTTTTTTAAATCAAGGAAAATCATTAACTACATCAGTATCGATGAATTACATGTTGTAGTCATCATATTTTAATGAGTCCTCTCTAATATTTTTAGTTCTGAGTTTGTAGAAAGTGGCAGATGCTGTTCTGGTTAAAAGGCTTTCCAACTGATTAACGTGTTCATCCCTAATTTAATTTTTTAAGAAAGACACTTATGACAGCGAGAAGAAAACGTTTCAACTTCATAGGAAATCTGGCAAAATATCTTGGCTTTTGCTCAAAATTTGAAAGCAAATGGGAATCAGTTTCAAATATTGGAAAAGTCAAGAAAACGATTCTAGCTCTGGCTCTGTCATTGGCTCTCTATTTCTTCATGTATGAAATGATGGAAATAGATTAATTTCTAATACCTCTTTCAACTCCACTACCATTCTTTTATTGATAGCATTTGTTAGGAAGAAATAACAAGATTTGTTTATGGATTGTGATAGGATATCAATAAGGGGGTATAACAAAGATACCTAAAATTTTCATCCTTGGACTATTAAAGAATGGTCAGTCCACAAAAACAAAATAGGGGTTTTGTGTTAAGGGTAGCCAGGTCGAAGATAACTTCTGTTTTGAAATGTTAAAGGAATATCTTCTACAAGTTTATGAGACTCATGGGAGTGGCCGTTGCATGGTAATATGGCATAGTATTATATTGTATACATACAATTTAAAAAGTACAAGTAGTACTGAAAAACATCTGTTCCTGTCCTCATCCCTTTTGACTCCTGGATCAGTTTTTCCAGGGCAAAAGTTGCAAATAATTTTTGCTTTATCAACATTTTTTATTAACTTCATGCTATGATAGATGATGTACTCTTTGTGCTACTTCCCTTATCCCTCTTCCACCATCTCCTCCCAATGTGTTACTCTGTTTTTAATTAAATCAATAAGCAATGTTTACATTATTTTGAATATGTACATATTATAAATATGTTGCTTATTGTATTGTCAGGTAATACTCTATGGTTCTATTTCTTTTTATCTTTTCCCTATAGTTTCTAATTACATTTCTTTTATTCCTGTAATGCATTTCTTATACTATTTGGGTTTTTCTTAATGCTCCATGATATCCACTTTCCTCACTTTTTCCCTGAGAGACTACACTGGGAACCAAATTGTCAGTGGTCTTTTTTTATTTTCTGATTTTGTTTATGGTACATAAAAATAGAATTCACTTTAACATATTGGTTTCATATCCAGCAACTTTGCTAAAATTCATTAATTCTAATTTCTTTGTAGATTCTTTTGAATTTTCTCTGTATGCAATCATATCACCTGTGAATAACATTTTTGTTTCTTTTTTTTAAACAAACTTTTTCTTTTCTTTCAATAATGGCCAGACCCTAGGTTAAATCCAACTTTATCACATTTTATTTAATATTTTTGCATCTGTATTCATTGGTAAGATTGGCCTGTAATTTTTCTTTCAGACTCAGTTCTGTTTAGGTTTGATATAATGGTTATGCTAGGTTTATCTCTCCTCTTCTGTTTTCTGGAAGAGTTTGGTTAGGTTTAACGCTTTTTGTTCTAGCTTAATTACATTATGGTTAGAGATCATGTTCTGTACAAATTCCATCCTTCGAGATTTGTTTAGACAAGCCTTAAGGCCCAGTATATGGTTAGTTTTTATAAATATCCTGGATGTGCCTGATATAAATGTGTGTCTTTCATTTCATGAGGCATTGTATTATATATGTCCATTAGAACACGTTTCTTAGTCATGTTCAAATCTTTCTACATTTTTACAGTTTATTTTCTTTACATGTTCAATCAGCCATTAGAGGTCTGTTTAAAATCTCCGACTCTGATTGTGGATTTGTTTATTTCAATTTGTTTATTTCAATTTATTTTAATATCTTCCTTGGGAACCAAACCTTTTATCATTCTGAAGTGGCCTTGTTTCAGCTTTTGCAACACTTGTGCCTCAAAATCTACTTTGACTGAAATTAATACAGCTATACTAGCTTCTTTTGGTTATTATTTGTGTATGACTTTTAAAATTTTTAATTCCAACCTTTCTGTGTAACTGTATGTTTTTGATATCTCTGATGAATGGCTCAAATGTTGAAATTTGCCCCTGTTTTTGCAGTCTGAAGGTATTTGTCTCTAGAATGTTTCTCAATGTACTTACCTAACTTTTTAGTAACCAGATTTTCAAAAAATTTAAAGACGATATAATGAACACCATTGTATATTCATCTAGATTCAACACTTGTTAGTATTTTGCCATATTTATTTGTCTCTTGCTTTCCAGAGTATCTATGTGTATGCATGTGTTTAATGATTATATAAGTATATGTGTGTTTATACACATTTTGCTAAGCCATTTAAAAGTAAGTTGCAGAAATCAGACACTTTATATGCATAAATACCTGAGCATGCATCATGCCTCACCTAAGGAAACATAAACATGACATAATTATCAAACATAAGAAAATCAACAGCAATCTTAAAATGTTATTTAATATTCAAGTCATAAACAAATTTCCCTAATGGTCCTAAAAAGTCTTTCATAGCTGTTCATGTACTGCATTTATTTATTCTCTTACAAATTTGAATATCTAGAATGCGTTGGAGGAAAATTTTCCGTGGATCTTTCATGTCTCTGTACATCCTGAGAAGAGAGGCATTGTCATTGTTCTGAACTCTCTTTTCAAGGATCTGTTATAATGAATAACTCGGAAAATTGAGATAGTATCTCACTTTGGAGGAAAGGCCAGGTTTGTCTACCTTCTAGTACAATAAAGATATTAAAAATATCTTTGGGCAAAGGTAAAGCAAGCTTACTGCCCACTATAAAATATATGGATTCCCTAAACACCCAGTTTTTCTTCTATAACCTATTGCACTGCATGTGAAGGCATCACCTTGTCTGCTTTACATCACCTTGTGGGAATTGGGGCTCGCGGAAACCCAGGCTATTACTGTAAATAATAAATTAGTTGTTGTCTCTGATTAAGAAGTCTTGTAACGTTTGCTGGTGTCTATAAAACTATGGCAAGGCTAACTTGTTAACTTTCAAGCATAGAAAAGTCTTAGTCCCTTCACGGTTCTTGACAGAATGGTCTTCCCACTTTTTACTTTATTGCACTGATTTTTTTTAACAGCTTCATTGAGATATAATTTACATACCATACATTTTACCCATTTAAAGTTCTCAGTAATTTTAGAATATTTGCAGTAGGGCAAGCATCACCAAAATCAATTTTAGATTTTTTATCAACCCAAAAAGAAACCTCATGTCTCTTAGCTGTCACGTTCCATGGCAGCCCAGCCCCCCAGCCCTAGGAAACCATCAATCTACTTGTCACTATAGGTTTGTCTATTCTGAACATTTCATAGAAGTAAAATCATGCAACGTGTGGTATTTTTTGTCTGGCTTCTTTCACTTAGCATAATGTTTTCAAGGTTCATCCATGCCGTAGCATAAATCGGTACTTCATTCCTCTTTATTGCCAAATAATATTATATTGTATGCATATACTACATTTTGTTTTTCAGTTCATTTTTTCATGGACATTTAGGTTGTTTTATACTTTTTTGACTCTTATAAATAATGATGCTATGAACATTCATGTACAGATTTTTGCATAGACATGTTTCTGTTTTATACCTAAGAGTGGAATTGCTGGATCACGTTTACTTTGTTTAGGAACTGCCCGACTTTTATAAAGTGGTTACTCCATTTTGCATTCCCACTAGCAATGTAGGAGAGTTTCAGTTTCTCCACATCCTCAATAATACCTGTTATTGTCTGTCTTGATTATAGCTATCTAGTGTGCGTGAAGTGGTATTTCATTGTGGTTTTGATTTTCTTTTCATTTCCCTGATTATTAACGATGTTGAGCATATATTTATGTACAATAAGCCCATAAAAATATATATATATATTTTGAAAAATGTCTATTCAAATCTTTTGCCCATTATAAATTGTATTATTTGCTTTCTAGTACATTATAAGGATTCTTTATATATTCTTGATATGATTCTCCTGTAAGGTATATGATTGGCAAATACATTTTCCCATTCTGTAGGTTGTCTTTTCACTTTCTTGGTAGTGTCCTTTGAAGCTCAAACTTTTACAATTTTGATAAAATTGTTTTTAACTTTTTTTGTTACTTGTACTGTTGCTATAATATCTAAGAAGGCTTTGACTAAACAAAGGTAAAAAAAATTACTTTTTTTTTTTTTTGAGACAGAGTCTTGCTCTGTCACCCATGCTGGAGTTCACTGGCTCAATCTTGGCTCACTGCAACCTCCGCCTCCTGGGTTCAAGTGATGCTCCTGCCTCAGCCTCCTGAGTAGCTGGAATTACAGGTGTGCGTGCCACCATGCCCTAATTTTTGTATTTTTAGTAGAGATGGGGTTTCACCATGTTGGCCAGGCTGGTCTTGAACTCCTGACCTCAGGTGATCTGCCTGCCTCAGCCTCCCAAAGTGCTGGGATTACAGGCATGAGCCACCCTCCCCGGCCCAAGAATATTTAGCTCTGTGTTTTCTTCTAAGAGTTTTATAGTTTTAGTTCTTGTGTTTAATCTTTGATCTGTTTTAAGTTAATTTCTATGTATAGTGTGTGGAAGAGGTCCAAGTTTATTCATTTGTATATAGGTATCCAGTTGTTCCAGCAGTGTTTGTTGTAATACTATTCCTTCCCTCAGTGAATGTCCTTGGCACCTTTGTCAAAAATCTATTCACCATAGATGTATGGGTTTATTTTTGTAATCTCAATTCTGTCCCATTGATCTACACGTCTGTCCTTTTGCCAGTACCACACTGGTTTGATTACTGTAGGTTTGTAGCAAATTTTGAAATTGGAAAGTGTAAATCCTTCGGCTTTGTTCTTTAAATATTATTTTGGCCTTTGGGGTTCCTTGCAATTCCCTATGAATTTCATGTCAGTTTTATGATCAGCTTTTCCATTTCTGCAAAGAGGGCGGTTGGAATTTTTATAAGGATTGCCTTGAAGGTGCAGAAAAATGTGGGGAGCATTATCATCTTAGCAATATTAAGTCTTCTGATCCATGAACATGGGATAATTTTTTATTTAGTTAGGTTTTCTCTAAATTCTGTCAACAATGATTTGTAGTTTTTCAGAGTAAAAATTTTTCATTTCTTAAGTTTATTCCTAAGAATTTTATCATTTTCATGCAGTTGTAAATGGATTTTTTCACTTAACTTTATGCTAGTCTATAGGAATACAATTGATTTTTATATAGTGATCTTGTACCATGTGACCTTGCTAAATTCATTTATTTGCTCTAATAGGATTTTCTGTTTACAAGACTGTGTCTTATGCAAAGAGATAGGGCTTTACTTCCTTCTTTTTGATATGGATGGTTTGTGATGTGATTATTTCACATTGCATGCCTGTATCAAAACATCTCATATACCCCATAAATACATAAACCTACTATGTACCCACAAAAAATTAAAAATGAAAAAATTTGCATAGGGATTGTTAATTTCCTTGTGTAATTGCCCTACATAGAACCTGTAGGATTATGTGGAAAAGAAATGACAGAGTGGACATTCTTGTCTTGTTCCTGGTCTTATAGGGAAATGATTTAGTCTTTTACCATTAAGTATAGCGTTAGCTGTGGGTTTTTTGTAGATGCCCTTATCAAGTTGAGGAATTTCCCTGTTATTCTGATCTTAATAGTAATGTCCTCTCTTTTATTTCTGATTTTAATTTGAGTCTTCTCTTTTCTTGGTGGTTTGACAATTTTTTTGAGCTTTTCTGAGAACCAGCTTTTGATCTTGTTGATTTTCCCTATTCATTTTTTATTGTTCATTTCATTAATTTCAGCCCAAATCTTTATTATTTCCTTCTTTCTACTTGTTTTGGGGTTACTTCGCTCTCTTTTTCTAATGTTTTACATTGAAATGTTAGTTTATGATTTGACATCTTTTTTAATATAGGCAGTTACTGCTGCAAATTTATCTCTAATCACTGCTTTAAATGAATCCCATATGTTTTGGTATTGTGTGGTTTTATTTTCACTCACCTCAAAATATTTCTAATAAACCTTGTCATTTGTTCTTTGACCTATAGCTTAATTAAAAGTGAAATATTTCTTTTCTGTATACTTGTTGATATCCTGTTTATTTCTGTTATTGATTTCTAATTTTATTCCATTGTGGTTGGAAAACATGCTTTGTGTAATTGCAATACTTTTAAGTTTATTGATGTTTGTTTTATGGCCTAGCATATGATCTATCCTGGAGAATGTTCTATGCATTCTTGAGAAAAAGGTATATTCTATTGTAATTGGGCAGAGTGTTGAATAGATGTGTCTTAAATGCAGTTGGTTTATAGTGTTGTTCAAGTCCTCTATTTCCTTGTTGATCTTCTGTCTCTCACTGTTACACTCATTATTAAAAGTGGAGTATTGAAGTCCCCAACTATTTTTGAATTGTCTATTTCTTACTTCGATTCAGCCAGTTTTTGTTTCATGTATCTTGGTGTTCTGTTGTTAGATGTATCTGTGTTTATAATTGACATGGCATCATGTAGAATTGACCCTTTTATCATTATAAAATTCCTCTCTCTATCTCTAGACTTTTTTTGTTTTAGAATATATTTTATCTGTTATTAGCACATCTACTCTAGCTTCCTTAAGGTTGCTGTTAGCATGACTGTATTTTTCAATCCTTGTAGTTTCAACCTTTTTGTATGTTTTAATCTAATGTGTTCTGTAGCTGCCATTGGATCTTGATTTTTTTATGAAGTCTGCCAATCTCTGACTTTGGCTTGTTTAATCCGTGCACATTCAATGTTATTATTGATATAGTTGGATTTTTGTCCGTAATTTCACTTTTTGTTTTCTATGTATCTCATGGTTTTTTGTTGTTGTTCTTATGTTCCTCCTTTACTGCCTTCTTTTTTTTATTAAGTGAATATTTTCTAGTTTAATATTGCAGTTTCTTTAATGATTTTATTTAATGTATTTTTATTTGTTTTTCTTAATGGTTGCTTACCACGTAAATTATAACCTATTAGAGTTTACTTAAGATTTATAGAGTTCTCTATTCTTACTGTCTTCTCTTACTCTAGGCAAAATTGCTGATACTGTTCCAGAGCTGGGAGCGGGAACACTGTTCCCCTTCTTTTGGAGTAACACCCCTGCTTTATTAGCAGGGCACTAAGCAGGAAGAATAGCCTTTGATCTTCCTGGCTTGCCTCTTTCAGCATCATCTTCTGTTCTATGAGCAAGTTAGAGTGAGGGCAACCAGATCAAATACTCCTGGCCTGCTGTGCCTGGCTGGAGTAGAGCTTTTGCCTTATGAGTTAGGGCTGTGTGGAGGACAAGAGTCTAAGAACTCTCAGCTACTCTCACTTGGAACAGAGCTTCTATAACAGGACACACACGGTAGGGGAAGATCAGAAATGCTGATGACTTGTTCCTTCCTGTGAGATACTGTAGTGCTTAACTGGGAGCTGGGAGGAGAAGGAGCCCTGGTTTATGGATGCACCTACCTTGGGTGAAGCCTTTGTGAAGCTGAGCAAGGGAGGTGGAGAAGGAAGGAGCAGGTCATAATGCCATAGATGCCTGTTGTACATATCAAGATTTAACACATATTGTTGAATGTTTGTTCATTGGCTGTATGTTCGTAGGACAATATCCAGATACTTGAGTTTTTAAAACATAAATTTCACCACTTATCATTGTTTTGCTAGGGAGATGGTCCACAGGGGTCCTCACACTGCCATTCACAAAGTCATCTCTCCCATGGCATGGCATTGACTTTTTCCCTTTCCTTTTCCTCTTTCTTTCTTCCTTTCTTTCTTTCTCTTTCTTTCTTCTTTCCTTCTTTCTTTCTTTCTCTCGCTCTCCCTTCCTTCTTTCCCTCCCTCCTTCCTTTCCTCCCTCCCTCCCTCCCTGCTTGCTTGCTTGCTTGCTTGCTTGCTTTCTTTCTTCTTTCTTTCTCTTTCTTTCTTTCTTTCTTTCTTTTTCTTTCTTCCTCCTCCTCCTCCTTCTTCTACTTTTCTTTTCTTTTCCTTTCCTTTCTTCTTTTTTTTTGACAGGGTCTTGCTCTGTTGCACATACTGGAGTGCAGTGGAACAATCATGGCTCACTGCAGCCTTAATCTCATAGGCTCAAGTGATCCTCCCTCCTCAGTCTCCTGAGTAGCTAAGACTACAGGTGCATGTCACCATGGCTGGTTGATGTTTAATTTTTTTTGTAGAGATAGGGATCTCATCTTGTGTCCTAGGCTGGATGTGAACTCCCAGGCTCAAGTGGTCCTCCCACCTTGGCCTCCCAAAGTGCTGGGATTACAGGAATGAGTCACCACACCCAGCTGGCATTGACTTTTTGAAGAGTCCGTGCTAGTTGTTTTTTATAATGTACCTTATTCCAAATTTGTCCCATGTTGTGTCGATTTACACTTAATTACACTTAATGTAATTACTGATATATTTGTTTTATTTGTCTTGCATTTTAAGATATCACTTTCTCTGTCTGCCTCTCTTTCGTCTTCTTTTGGATGTATTAAGTATTGTGCCCCTCAATTACTTTGGGATTAATACTCTATTTATCTTTTTTAAAGGTTTACCCTAGAAATGACAATTTCTAGGTTGTATATGTATCAAAGTCCAAAGTAATCAATATCCTTACCAGTTTTCTATACAGTTACAAAGACCTTAAGAATGCTTTAACTTCTTTCACCCTATCTCACTTACATCATATTACCAATGTGTATTTCTTTCAATTCTATATTTTAAATGCCACAGTATGAAAGAGATGCATGTTGCCTACCCACCAGCCCAAGCTGAGGCTACCAAGGACAGCCCCACTCTTTCCAGTGGCGGAGTCTCAGCATGGCTGCTACCACCCCTCACCTGAACACTCCACCTGGATACTGAATATTACCCTACCCCCACCTAACAGAGCTGGTGCTTGCACTCACCATTGGGGTCCTGAGCACAAGCTGTAGAGCCGAGCTTCTGCTCTGAGAGAGAACACATAGCCTGAGGTCCTGGGGATTATCTAACCCAATCCACCACCGTGGGCCCCAGTCCTCCTGGGGGCCTGAGGTTGGGCCTAAACTCCCAACCACTACCACTTCAGCTGGTACCTGCCTGCAAGCACCACATATGGGCCTGGACATGGGCCTACCCAGCCCATTGCAGCTACTATCAACGTCAGTGCACACTGCTCAGGACCCAGACAATTGTCCGTCCACTGCTACTGCCATCACCCACGCCACACCAGCTGCCCAGGGACTGAAGAACCTGCTCACCCACCTGGTCCACTGCTGGCATTATCAGCATCCAAGCAAGA
The DNA here is from genome assembly GCF_028858775.2 of Pan troglodytes. Lineage (NCBI taxonomy): Eukaryota > Metazoa > Chordata > Mammalia > Primates > Hominidae > Pan > Pan troglodytes. The sequence goes on from NC_072421.2 coordinate 106,014,990, forward strand.
CACCTGGAGGCCTAAGAATAGGCCCACTGACAACAGCCAACACCAGTGCCAGTGTAAAATGCTCTAGGGCACAAAGATATGCATGCTCAGCCCACTGGTGCCACCACCGCAGCCTTAAGACTAGCTCATCTGTTGTTCCAGTCCCCAGCACAACTTCACCACAGCCTTCACTAATAACCATACCCTAACACACCAAGGAAACCATAAACACCACTAATGCTGTTTACAGCCAAAGAAATCACACAGAGACTATAGTACTATGAACAGAATCAAAGTCAAAGTACCATACACAGCCAATATCTTAGATACATCTTCAGAAAAATATCCTTCCCTATGAAAGTAAATTCAAAAATAGGAAGAAATGATTGTTACACCAGATGCACAGTTACCAACACAAGGACACAAGAAATATGAAAAAGCAAGGAAATATGACACTTGCAAAGGAACACAATAATTCTACAACAATAGATCTTAATCAAAAAGACACTTTTGAAATTCCAGAGAAAGAATTCAAAATATTGATTTTAAAGAAGCTGGGTGAGATATAAGATAATTCCGAAAAACAATACAAAGAAATCAAAACACAGTTAAGGATAAGAATGAACAATATTACTAAAGAGATAAGTATTTTTAAAAAGAACCAAATAGATTAGGTGGAATAAAGAATCTCAAAACTTGAAGTCAGTTCTTTTTAAATAAACCAGTCAGGTAGGAATAAAGAAATAAGAATTTTAAAAAGAATGAGCGAAGCTTTGTGTCATTTGGGACAACATAAATTGATCAAATCTTAAAAATTATTGTTAGCCCCGAGGATGAAGAGACAAAGAAAGGATTAGAAAACCTATTTAAAGAATAGGTGAAAACTTCCCAAGTCTAGTGAGAGATTTACATAATCAGATACAGGAGGCTCAGTGATCCCTAGGTAGATATAATGCAAAGAAATCTTCTCCATGACACATTATAGTCAGAAAGTCTAAAGTCAAATATAAAGAGCAAATCCTGAAAACAGTAAGAGAAAAGTGTCTAGTCACTTCTAAATGAAACCCTATCAAATTAACAGTGGATTGCTCAGCAGAACCTTACAGGCCAGAAGAGAAAGGGAATAAATATATTCGAAGTGCTGAAAGAAAAAAATTGCCAGCCAAGAATACTACATCCCTCAAAATTATCCTTCATCAATGAAGAAGAAATAAAAAATCTTTCACAGATAAGCAAATGCTGAGGGAATTCTTTATGACTAGACTGACCCTACAAGAAATGCTCAAGTGAGTCCTAAACCTGGAAGCAAAAGGACAATATTTAAGATCATGAAAGAACATGAAAGTATAAAACTCACAGATAAACCAGTCAATCAAAGAAGGAAAAGAAAGGACTGAAGCGGTAACACTATAGCAATCTACCAAACCTCAAAAACAAAAAGAGAAAAAGAAATAAACAAAGAATACATAAAACAACCAGAAAACCATTAACAAAATTACAGAAACAGAGCTTCACATATTAATAATAACCTTGAATGTAAATGGATTATATTTTCCACTTAAAATATATTAAATGGCTGAATGAATTTTTTAAAAAACATGATGCAACTATATGCCACGTATAAGAAACTCACCCTAACAGTAAAGACACATATAGACTGAAAGTAAAGGGATGGCAAAAGATATTCCATACAAATGGGAAATAGTAGTAAGCAGGAATAGCTATACCTATATCAGATAAGAGAGTTTAAGTCAAGAACAGTTAAAAAAAAAAAGGCAGAGAAGGTCATTATGTAATGATAAATGGAACAATCTAGCAAGAAGATACGACAACTCCAAATATATATGCACCCCATACTGTAGCTTCCAGATTCATAAAGCAAATATTCCAAAGAGAGAAATAGATGACAATACAATCAAAGTGGGGGTTTCAACACTCCACTCTCAGCATTTAGACACATCATCTAGACAGAAAATCAACAAAGAAACATTGGGTATAAATAGGGCTTTAGACCCAATAAACCTAACAGACATTTACAAAACATCCTACCCAACAACTGCAGGATATACATCCTGCAGTTATACATGGACCATTCTCCAGGATAGATCATGTGTTAGGCCACAATATAAGTCTCAACAAATTTTAAAAATTGAAATAATATCAGTTTTCTTTTCAGACCACTTTGGAATAAAACTAGAAATCAATACAAAGAGGAAGATTGGAAACTCTGAAAATACATGGAAATTAAATAACATGCTCCTGAGTGACCACTGGGTCAATGAAGAAATTATGATGGAAATTTAAAAATTTATTTGACAAATGGGATCTAATTAAACTAAAGAGCTTCTGCACAGCAAAAGAAACTACCATCAGAGTGAACAGGCAACCTACAAAATGGGAGAAAATTTTTGCAACCTACTCATCTGACAAAGGGCTAATATCCAGAATCTACAATGAACTCAAACAAATTTACAAGAAAAAAACAAACAACCCCATCAAAAAGTGGGTGAAGGACATGAACAGACACTTCTCAAAAGAAGACATTTATGCAGCCAAAAAACACATGAAAAAATGCTCACCATCACTGGCCATCAGAGAAATGCAAATCAAAACCACAATGAGATACCATCTCACACCAGTTAGAATGGCAATCATTAAAAAGTCAGGAAACAACAGGTGCTGGAGAGGATGTGGAGAAATAGGAACACTTTTACACTGTTGGTGGGACTGTAAACTAGTCCAACCCTTGTGGAAGTTAGTGTGGCGATTCCTCAGGGATCTAGAACTAGAAATACCATTTGACCCAGCCATCCCATTACTAGGTATATACCCAAAGGACTATAAATCATGCTGCTATAAAGACACATGCACACGTATGTTTATTGCGGCACTATTCACAATAGCAAAGACTTGGAACCAATCCAAATGTCCAACAATGATAGACTGGATTAAGAAAATGTGGCACATATACACCATGGAATACTATGCAGCCATAAAAAAGGATGAGCTCATGCCCTTTGTAGGGACATGGATGAAATTGGAAATCATCATTCTCAGTAAACTATCTCAAGGACAAAAAACCAAGCACCACATGTTCTCACTCATAGGTGGGAATTGAACAATGAGAACACATGGACACAGGAAGGGGAACATCACACTCTGGGGACTGTTGAGGGGTGGGGGGAGTGGGGAGGGATAGCATTAGGAGATATACCTAATGCTAAATGACGAGTTAATGGGTGCAGCACACCAGCATGGCACATGTATACATATGTAACTAACCTGCACATCATGCACATGTACCCTAAAACTTAAAGTGTAATAATAATAAAATAAATAAATAAATAAATAAAAAATAAAAAATAAAAAAATAAAAATAAATAAATAAATAAAAATTTATTGAAGTGAAAATGTAAGCACAACATACAAATTCAGCAAAAATAGTGCTATGAGAGAAGTTTATAGCAATAAATGCCTACATTAAAAACGTAGAAAAATAAAAATTTAACAATCTAGCAGTGCACCTGAAGGAACTAGAAAAGCAAGAACAAACCAAATCGAAAGTTAGCAGAAGAAAAAAAAATAGCAAACATCAGAGCAGAACTAAACAGAGACTACAAAAGCAAACATAAGGGACCAACAAAATGTAAAACTGCTTCTTTGAAAAGATACACAAAATTTGGAAACTGCTAGCTAGTCTAACCAAGAAAAGACCCAAATAAAATCAGAAATGAAAAAAAGACACTACAATTGATATCACAAAAATACACAAGATCATCAGAGATTATTATGGACAAGTATACACTGACACACTGGAAATCCTAGAAGAAATGGATAAATTCCTGGAAACATACTACTTACCAAGATTGAATCAGGAAGAAATAGAAAACCTGAACAGACCAATAATGAGTAGTGAGATTGAATCAGTAATAAAAATTCTCCCTACGAAGAAAAGCCCAGGACCAGATGGATACACAGCCAAATTCTAACAATCGTACAAGACAGAAATAATACCAATCCTCCTGAAGCTATTCCAGAAAATCCAAGGGTAGGAAATTCTCCCTAATTCATTCCTCGAGGCCAGCATCACCCTGATATGAAAATCAGACAAGGATTCAACCAAAAAAGAAAACTGCTGGCAAATATCCCTGGTGAAGATTGATTGAAAAACAATTTTAAAAATACTAGCAAATCAAATTCAACAGTACGTCAAAAATATAATACACATGGTCCATTGGGATTGAAGGCAAGGAAGGCACAACCTTTGCAAATCAATAAATGTGATACATTACATCAACAGATTGAAGGACAAAACAATATGACCATCTCAATAGATGCAGAAAAGGCATTTGATAAAATTTAACATCCCTTCGTGATTGAAACTCTCAACAAACTAAGCATAGAAGGAATATACCGTAGCATAATAAAGGCCATATACTTCAAATCCACTGCAAACATCATATTAAATGAAGAAAAGCTGAAATCCTTTCCTCTAAAAACTGGAACAAGACAAGGATGTTGACTTTCACCACTCCTATTCAACATAGTACTGGAGGTCCTATTAAGAGCAATCAAGCAAGTGAAAAATAAAAAAGGCATCCAAATGGGAAAAGAAGCAGTCAAATTGCCCCTCTTTACCGATATATCTATCTAGAGAAACTTAAAGAATGAATTCAGTGAAGTTGCAGGATACAAAATCAATGTACAAGAATCAGTAGCCTTTCTATACACCGATAATGATCTAACCAGGAAAGAAATAAAGAAAGCAATTCCATTTACATTTGGTAAAATAAGTAAAATACATAGGAATAAATTTAACCAAGGAGGATAGATTCTACAAGGAAACCTACAAAACACTGTTGAAAGAAATGCAGGTGATAGAAACAAATGGAAAAATATTTTATACTCATGGATCAGAAGAATTAATATTGTTAAAGTCATCGTATTGCCCAAAGGAATCTATACATTCAACATAATCGCTATCAAAATGCCAATGCAATTTTTTCACAGAATTAGAAAACAAATCCTAAAATGTATATGAAACCAAAAAAGAGCCTGAATAGCCAATGCAACCCTGACCTAAAAACAAAGCTGGAGGCATCACATTACCTGACTTCAAAATATATTACAAGGCTGTAGTAACCCAAACTGCATTATATTGTTATGAAAATATAGACCAATGGAACAGAATAGAGAACCCAGAAATAAAGCCACATCTTCATAGCCAATTGATCTTCAACAAAGCTGACAAGAACTTACACTGGGGAAAGGTAATCCTCTTCATTAAATGGTGCTGGAAAAATTGGATAGCCACATGTAGAAGAATGAAACTGGACCCATATTTCTCACCATATACAAAAATTAACTCAGGATGGATTAAAGACTTAAATCTTCTTTTGCACAGGAAAAGAAACTATCAACAGAGTAAACAGACAACCTACAGAATGGGAGAAAATATTCGTGAACTGTGCATCCAACAAAGGTCTAATATCCAGAATCTACAAGGAACTTAAGCAATTCAACAAGCTAAAATTTTATGTAAATATAAGACCTGAAAATATAAAACTACTAGAAGAAATTCCAGGGGAAAACTCTCCTGGACATTGGTCTAGGCAAAGAATTTGACTAAGACCTCAAAAGCACAGGCAACAAAAACAAAAATAGCCAAATGGGGCTATATTAAATAAAAAGCTTCTGAACAGCAAACGAAGCAATCAACAGAGGGAATAAACAACTTGTTGAATGGGAGACAATTTTTGCAAAGTATTTATCTGACAGGGGACTAATATTGAGAATACAAAAGGAACTCAAACAACAGGAAAAAACAAACAAAACAAAATAAAACTCCAATTAATCCCGTTTAAAGTAAGCAAAAGACCTGAATAGACATTTCTCATAAAAAAGACATACAAATGGTATATGTAAAATGCTCAACATCGCTAATCATCAGAGAAATGCAGATGAAAACCACAATGAGATATCATCTTATCCCAGTCAAAATGGCTATTAATAAAAAGACAAAAAACAACAGATGTTGGCAAGGATAAAAAAAATAAGGGAACTCTTATATGCTGTTGTGAACATAATCTAGTACAGCCATCAGAAAACTGTATCGATATTTAAAAGAGAGAAAGAGAGAAAGAGAAAGAGAGAGAGAAAGAGAAAGAAAGAAAGAAAGAAAGAAAGTAAACATAGCATCACCATACAACCCAGCAATTCCACTACTGGGTATCTATCCAAAGGTAAAGAAATCAATATATCAAAGAAATACCTACACTTGCCTGTTTATTGCAGCAGTATTCATAATCACAAAGATATGCAATTAACCTAAGTGTGTATCAACAGGTGAATGGATAAAGAAAATGTGGTACATATACAGAATGGAATACTACTTAGCCATAAAAACTAGTGAAATCATGTCATTTGCAGCAACATGGATGGAACTCGATGTCATTCTCTTAAGTGAAATAAGCCAGCCACAGATTGACAAATATTGCATGTTCTCACTTGTATGTGGGAGCTAAAAAATTGACCATATGGAGGTAGACAGTGGAAAGACAGAGAACAGAGACTGGGAAGGGTAAGTGTCAAGGAGGGGGAGGATGAAGAGAACTGGGTTCTTAGCATATTAAAGATGTCATTCCGTGGTCTTCTGGCTTTGATTATTGCTTCTGAGAACTAATCTGTAAATTAATTTTCACTCTCTTGAAGGCAGTCTGTCTTGTCTTTTTTGATGCTTTTAAGGCCTTTCCTTTACTTTTATGTTATGCAGTTATGTTCTGCTGCACCTAGTTTCAGGTTTTATTTTTATGCCATTGAATCTGTTTGGTTTCTTGAATCACAAATATCTGTAGATTTTTCTTGAGAAATCTTAGCCGTTGTCTCTTTAGTATTGTCTTTATTCCCTCTCTCACCTCTTCTAGAATCCCAATTTCCTTTATGTTATTCTTCCTCACTCTTTCTTCCATGTCTCTTAATGATTATTTCACAGTTTCCATGTTTTATCTCTATGCCACATTATATATAATTTCTTTTTAGCTTTACTAAGTCTTTTAACTTTATACTGTGTCTCTTCAGCTCTATCTAGTCTGTTGTGAAGCCCATCCATTGAGTTTTAAATTTCAATTACTATAGCTTTTACTTCTAGAATTTATATTTTATTTCGATTGAGCTATGTCATTTTCATACAATTGCTGGCTCCCTTTATTATTTTTAAGTTAGAAAAATTCTTCTATAATTGTAAAGATAGTTACTATATATTTTTTATCTGATAATTCCAATGTGTGAAATATTTAGTGAGTACTTTCTGTTGTCATATGTTTCTTTTGGCTTTTGCTTATGGTTTTTTTTTTTCTTGTATGCTTAATGGTTTTTAATTAGGAAATCTCATCTTCCTTTAAAAAAATGATGCATTAGAATTATTTGAAGTTTACTATGAAGGCATGTTTTTTCTACGTAGAGTCAGTATGTATTTTTGCCCAGCCTCTAGAAGGTCAATGCAGTCAGAGTCCACTCAGGTAATGCTAATTTGGATTGCAAATCTGGCCAGTTTGTGGTGAGTTTTTTAAGGGTTTTTTTTCCTGTACTTCTCTGCTAAGCACCAAGAGATCTTTTCTTCCACCTCCCTGGGTGTGGGATTGTGAGGTACATTTATGCGTGGTACACCCTTATAGTAAAAGAAATTATAAAACAAAACCCAAAAACTATCCAAGTTTGGCAAATGTCCTCCGGGAAAAAGTAGTTTCGTTGATCAGTTCATTTTTTGGTTTTCCCTAGATTTTGATTTGATAAATCCTACTGTGCTTCCCTTTGATGCTTTTAGGAAGAAGTTTTTACTTTTTTCCAAGCATTTTTTTTTAAGTAAGCATTTCAGTCTGGATACCTAACTAGCCACATTATTGGAATATTTCTTGTTTCTCTCTGCCATTATTTTGTAGTATGTGTCTCCTTGGAACACCTGAATCAAAATTACTTAGAGATGTTTATTAAAATTTCAGATTCTGCTATTCAACTTCAGGCTTACTGGAAGAATCTTTAGGATGGGTTGCTGGTATGTAAATTTTTGTGAGGTTCTTTAGGTGACCCTAATTCATACAGAATTTGTTTTTATTTGTACTTTTAAGTCTAATATCTGCTGTTTTAATTGTAGCAGCATGAGATCTAAATTTATTATTTTTTATATTTATTCTAGCACCATATGTTGAAAAATTCATTGTTTTCACATCTATTTGACATGTCAACTTTTATCATATAGTAGTTGTGTGTGTATGTGTGTGCACGCGCTTGCATGTGTAAATCTGTTTCTGGCCTTCCTATTTTTGTTAACTGAATACCATACTATTTTAATTATTGTAGTGTTGTGATGTGTTTTACTGTGTGATAATACAAAACTTTCCTTACTCATTTATTACTTTCTCCCACAATAAAAATTTAAAATATTACTGTAGTTTCATCATTTTCTTGCTTCTTTCATCTTCAGTGATTTCGAAGAATTAGTTTTTTTCATATGAACTTAGCCTTTTAGACTGAGGTACTTAATGTTCATTTTACTTCTTTGCCCCAATCAATTTTATATTTTAATCATGCTTAGCATGGCAATTTTTCCTCTAGGTAGCTTTCTGTCTATCCTTCCAAGTTGAAGTCCAGGTATTCACTTTCTCCACAGAGCCTTTGTCAATACTTTCAGGCTCAAGGGAACTGTTTTTCTTAACTTTGATAGCAATTATTGACTATACCACTCATTTTTACCTGGCAAATCCTACAGAATCACAGAGAGTGAAATCTGGAAGCTACCTAAGGAGATCATATTGTCTATGTATGCCATTTTACAAATGAGAAAACAGCCAAAGAGTATGGAAATGATTTGTCCATGGTCAAATGTTTCAACTTCTGAAGTAAAATTATGATATACCGCTGTATCATTATTCCATTGTATTTTGATATTCTTTTCATATGTCCTGAAAATATACCCAGTTACTTAAAAAATAAAATACCTAGTTACTTAAAAAAACAAAAAACCTAGACTGGAAGTTCCTTAAAGGCAGCACCTGCATCTACTTTTGTACAACTCATAGAACTATTATTGTGCTTGTGTTTATTAGACACCTAATCAATATTAATAGATGTTGGTAAAAAAACAAATTGTTCCATTAACCAGATGTCAAACTGGGGCTATCTCCTTGTGGGCGCCACTGTTATAACTGTATAGAAAGTGGCATCTAGTGGTTGGTGTGCGTATTACAATTGCCTGTTTTGTTTTAACCTATGAGTACCAGAGTCATTCTCATAACCTAGGTGGAATAAATAGACTATAAATTAAAATTTTAAATTGAATTTAAACACATTTATCTATAATTCACAACTGTTTTAATCTGTGTTCTCTCTAAAGTAAAGCTACATGTTAATAAAAAATTGCAAAAAATTATACAAAATTACTTGTAAAATGACATGCGAGAGTATTTAAGGTTTTGCTTGTTTATAAATTATATTAGGAGTTAGGGGCTATCGTTGGATACTGAGAAGTCAAAATGCAATTATAAAGAAAGGTCACATAGACACTTGTTCATATCAATGAAATCCTGTCAGGTTATTGCTTTTCATTATTTTTAGGAGCTTAATTTGTATTTAAAAGAAGAAGATCTCTCAATAAACGCTGAAGATGGAAAGCTACACTGTCTTCTACTCGCAACAACAAAAACCCATGCACATATATTCACATATAAAGTTCAGACATGCATTTCAGTGTCAAATGTTAATTATTCTTACATTAACAGCCATTTGGGGTTATCACTACTCTTTACCTCTCCATTAATGCATGAATGTTGACAATATGCACAATTTAATTCAGGGACTACGACTGTTGACAGTTACTGTCTTGTGAACTTGTGAATCAGTATCTTCTTGTGAAACGGTATCTTCTAAATTTTATAAAATCCATAGTCTGGAACTTAAAATTTATGTTTGCAGAAAATATTATATATTTTTAATTAACCTCTGTTTCCTGCACATTGTAATATAATTTTTTGTAGATGGGTTCATCCTTCCCATTAGAGAGCAATGATGTACTTTGTACTTCTACTTGCACCTAACATAACATAGTGGCTGTCACTTAACAGGTGATCAATAAGTATTTCTTGAATTAGTTACACATGTTGGAGGGAGCTGTGTGTTACTCATCTTAGAAGTCTAGTGCCTAACAATTGTTCTGTCCTCTAGTAATATTCAATTCATGTTTGATGAATGAGTAAGTCTGAATAAGCCTATTTAATCTGTAGTGTAGTTAGCGTAAAATACTAAAATCAGTATATAACCCCCAAACATCTATGAATAATAAATAATAGCGGCATAACAGACTTTCTGTTTGACGTGTCAGGAGCACAGCTTTCACTGGAGCAGCCTCTTGTAGTGTGAGTAAGAGATTACTGCAACATCAAGCCATTGTAGTTTGCTCTTATAATCAGGAAAAGAGGTTTCAGTATGAAGGTGACTTTTAGTTGCAGCTGAGTGAGTTAGGAGTTCTGACCAGAAGGATAAGGTCAGTACTTTCAAAAGGGTTGAGGAGGGTACTTTGGTAGTGACTAGAGTAAAGGAAATCATGGAATGTTGAGCAGCAGGCTAAGGTATTTTATATCAAAGGCCCTCAAGATTGATGGGCATTATTTGGTATTTATGTCACATGAAGGTTTCAGTAACTCAGTCTGGTATCTATCTGATGAAAAGAATGCCACCTCCTTGTAAATAAACACTGAGCTATCCATGTATATTAAACTAACTTGTTTTTCTAAGCAGTTCATTTTCTAAGAGTAAAGGATAGTACTGAATGGCAGAAGTCACATACTGTATTCTTTTCCTCTATAGGTTTTCTATTTTGGAAGAGGATATTTTTCTGGCTTGAGAACCTCAATTCCTAATATGATTGAATGCCTGTTTAGAACATCTAGACTGTGGGAGCAGCATTTATGGTAAAGCTGTTAGAGACTGAGCTATTATTAGTGATGAAGGAGTAGGAGCAAAGAAAAGAAAGGAAGGTGGTAAAAGATACTGTTATATATTTTATGCTCCATGATTGCTCATGAATGGAGAGAAACAAGTGACTTGAAGTGGTAGGCATTGTTGTCTAGTTGCCAAGGTCATTGCTAATACAGAGTGAGAGGTAATTTTTTACAAGCAATGTTAGAAGAAAAAAAGGAGAGTTCCTGAGAGTTTGGACATGTGGCAAATCATATTACAGGGAAGTTGTATGAATTTCTTTTCCATTTTTAACATATTTTAGATTGTGCATACTGTCAACACTCATGCATTAATGAAGAGGTAAAGGGTAGTGATAACCCCAAATGGCTGTTAATGTAAGAATAATTAACTTTGAAATGTATGTCTGTACTTTATATGTGAATATATGTGCATGGGTTTTTGTTGTTGTAAGTAGAAGATGGTGTAGCTTTCCATCTTTAGCCTTTATTGAGAGATATCTCATTTTTAATGTCTTGTAAAATGATATTTTTCATTTTAAAATTATAAAAATTATGTTTGCTCATTTTGAAAAGTTCAGACAGAAGTGTATATAATAAAAGGTGCAAGCTTCCTGAGAGGTAACTGTTATTTGCAATTTCGTATATCTTTTCAGATATTTTTCTGGTATCTATCTTTCAAGTTTGGATTGTTGATTTCAGTTGAGCTGTAAGTCAGAGTCTGATTTTTGGGTTCATATTTAATGATTTTTTCCCTCTTTCTCTTCCTTATAGGCTTGCTATGGGTGTTCTCCAGGATCAAAGTGTGACTGCAGTGGCATAAAAGGGGAAAAGGTGAGGTCTTAGATTGGCACTTGAAAATTTAGTAAAGCCAGTAAACTAATGGTTTTAATAAATATTTTTTAAAAAACAGAGCTTCTATCTCAGTACTTAAGTAAGTGAAATGAATCCTATTGTATTGCTTATTTTAGAGAGCTTATAAGGATTAGATTATATCTTAAGGTCAGCAAAGATTTTCTGTAAAAGGCCATATAACAAACATTTTAGGATTTATGGGACACATCAGTTTCTGTCACATATTCTTAACTTATTTATATAAATAGACCTTTAAAAGTGACTAAAAAATATTCTTAGCTCTTGGATCATAGAACATGAGCCTCTTGGGATCTGGATCAGGACCTCTTTCCCGTAACATATTTCTGGCGACCACAGAAGGGACTATAGTGCAGAAACCCTAGCTCAATGGCTACCTTTGGGTAAGTGTTGGGGTCCTTTAATATCTGCATTTGGCCTGAGAGCTATAATCTGCCAAACTCTGATTGGTCTTGTTGAAGGCACTGACTTACTTAATAGGCAAAGACAGGGGAAAAACACTTAAGAAGGAAACTAAACATTTATCAAGCTACTAATCTCTGCCAGATACCAGGCAATATCATGTATTTTTATCTAGTCTATGCAGGTTAATAATAGATGAACGTCTTTTTGTTTGTTTGTTTTTTTGTTTTTGAGACACGGTCTTGCTCTGTCACCCAGGCTGGAGTGCAGTGTCACAATCAAGGCTCACTGCAACCTCCGCCTCCTGGGTTCAAGCAGTTCTCGTGCCTCAGCCTCCCAAGTAGCTGGGATTGCAGGCATGCACCACCATGCCTGGCTTATTTTTGTATTTTTAGTAGAGATGGGGTTTCGCCTTGTTGGCTAGGCTGGTCTCGAACTCCTGGCCTCAAGTGATCTGCCCACCTTGGCAGGGGATTCCAGGAGTGAGCCACCATGCCCAGCTGAATGTTTATTTCTATCTTACTTTTTCCACAGCAGCATCTCCTATTGTACAGATATTATGATTACAAAGTAAGTATTGGTGAAGATTATATAGCATAAGCCTAATCACTATCAGTGAATGACATTAATATTATCAAATAAAAAAGGGATAGTAAATTATAGCCTAAAGAGAGTTATACTAGGAGATGGGATCATATTCTTGTCTCCACTCTTTGGGGCTCAATATTTTTGAATGAATGAATGCTGCTAATTATATATGAAGCAGTTTAGGACAGTATGTCTAGGGCATAATCTACTTAGAGGTATAGAAGGTACGTTAGCATATTAGACATTCTTAAAAGTTCTGGAGCAAAGAAACCTATTTGTTTGTTTTGTAATGCTACATTTCCAAGCCCCATTTGACCATGTTATAGACTTTCCCCTTAACAGAGCAGCTATTAATATTAATTGGATAGTCTTCTGCAGAACACTTATTTGAGTAACATTAGTTTGATGGGAGTAGTTTCGCAGTAAGGGTGCTTTCTGTAGTGGAGAAAATACCAAGAGGGATTAACTTCATATAATAGTAGAGTGATGTTTATCAGATTAACTTTTGAGATAAGAATGGAATACTCTGAACAAAATATAACAGCTACTTGATAGTACAAGAGAATAACCAAAGGAAAAAGAGGAGAGGCATCTGCACTTGAAAGAAAGGAAATACACTGGGCATATTTGCATTTATATGGCTTTTCCCCTGAGTACAGCCCTTAGTCTGCATGGCAAAGGAAGGCTAAAACCCAGACAAAAACCCATGGTCTTACTGGCTTGAGTCAGCAGAGTTGAGGATGCCAGAATGGCTGAAAAGTGAAGAGGGATATACTGGAATGTAGGGAAACACATTGGAAAGAGCTCAAAAAATTGCTTATAGATTCCATCCAAATTCTTGCTTGAATCCTGAAGTTTATAACTATAGAGGAAGGTTCATACAACCCAGCAAAAAGGAACAGCTGGAAGTCTGCAATAACTGAGCATAGATTTAACCGTTGTCCGTTGAAAGGAGAATGGAGTTTTAAGTTCAAGTTCAGCTGAGTTAACTATACTATTTCTTAAAATAGAAGTTTAATCAATACTCTTCAGAGGAAGTTAAGAGAATCCAGAATCTCTCCATATTACCTACAATGTCCAGTATGCAATTAAAAATTACCAAGTAAAAGTGATCTACAGTCAATAAAAAGACCAATCAATGAAAACAAACCCTGAACTAACACAGATGTTGGAATTTGTAGACTATGATTTAAAGCAGAAAATAGAAAAGGAAAATCTCCTCATGATGCGTGACCAAATAAGGAATCACAACAGAGTAATGGAAACTGTATTTTATTTAATTTTTTTTTTATTGTTATACTTTAAGTTCTAGGGTACATGTGCACAACGTGCAGGTTTGTTACATATGTATACATGTGCCATGTTGGTGTGCTGCACCCATTAGCTCGTCATTTACATTAGGTATATCTCCTAATGCTATCCTTCCCCCCACCCCCACCCCACAACAGGCCCCGGTGTGTGATGTCCCCCTTCCTGTGTCCAAGTGTTCTCATTGTTCAATTCCCACCTATAATGAGAACATGCAGTGTTTGGTTTCTTGTCCTTGTGACAGTTTGCTGAGAATGATGGTTTCCAGCTTCATCCATGTCCCTACAAAGGACATGAACTCATCATTTTTTATGGCTGCATAGTATTCCATGGTGTATATGTGCCACATTTTCTTAATCCAGCCTATCATTGTTGGACATTTGGGTTGGTTCCAAGTCTTTGCTATTGTGAATAGTGCCGCAATAAATATACATGTGCATGTGTCTTTATAGCAGCATGATTTATAATCCTTTGGGTATATACCCAGTAATGGGATGGCTGGGTCAAATGGTATTTCTAGTTCTAGATCCCTGAGGAATCGCCACACTGTCTTCCACAATGGTTGAACTAGTTTACAGTCCCACCAACAGTGTAAAAGTGTTCTATTTCTCCACATCCTCTCCAGCACCTTTTGTTTCCTGACTTTTTAATGATGGCCATTCTAACTGGTGTGAGATGGTATCTCATTGTGGTTTTGATTTGCATTTCTCTGATGGCCAGTGATGATGAGCATTTTTTCATGTGTCTTTTGGCTGCATAAATGTCTTCTTTTGAGAAGTGTCTGTTCATATCCTTCACCCACTTTTTGATGGGGTTGTTTGTTTTTTTCTTGTAAATATGTTTGAGTTCATTGTAGATTCTGGATATTAGCCCTTTGTCAGATGAGTAGGTTGCAAAAATTTTCTCCCATTTTGTAGGTTGCCTGTTCACTCTGATAGTAGTTTCTTTTGCTGTGCAGAAGCTCTTTAGTTTAATTAGATCCCATTTGTCAATTTTGGCTTTTGTTGCCATTGCTTTTGGTGTTTTAGACATGAAGTCCTTGCCCATGCCTATGTCCTGAATGGTATTGCCTAGGTTTTCTTCTAGGGTTTTTATGGTTTTAGATCTAGCATTGAAGTCTTTCATCCGCCTTGAATAAATTTTTGTATAAGGTGTAAGGAAGGGATCCAGTTTCAGTTTTCTACATATGGCTAGCCAGTTTTCCCAGCACCATTTATTAAATAGGGAATGCTTTCCCCATTGCTTGTTTTTCTCAGGTTTGTGAAAGATCAGATAGTTGTAGATGTGTGGTATTATTTCTGAGGGCTCTGCTGTGATCCATTTGTCTATATCTCTGTTTTGGTACCAGTACCATGCTGTTTTGGTGACTGTAGCCTTTTAGTATAGTTTGAAGTCAGGTAGCATGATGCCTCCAGCTTTCTTCTTTTGGCTTAGGACTGACTTGGCGATGCAGGCTCTTTTTTGGTTCCATATGAACTTTAAAGTAGTTTTTTCCAATTCTGTGAAGAAACTCATTGGTAGCTTGATGGGGATGGCATTGAATCTATAAATTACCTTGGGCAGTATGGCCATTTTCACGATATTGATTCTTCCTATCCACGAGCATGGAATGTTCTTGCATTTGTTTGTATCCTCTTTTATTTCGTTGAGCAGTGGTTTGTAATTCTCCTCGAAGAGGTCCTTCACATCCCTTGTAAGTTGGATTCCTAGGTGTTTCATTCTCTTTGAAGCAATTGTGAATGGGAGTTCACTCATGATTTGGCTCTCTGTTTGTCTGTTACTGGTGTATAAGAAGACTTGTGATTTTTGCACATTGATTTTGCATCCTGAGACTTTGCTGAAGTTGCTTATCAGCTTAAGGAGATTTTAGGCTGAGACTATGGGGTTTTCTAGATATACAATCATGTCATCTGCAAACAGGGACAATTTGACTTCCTCTTTTCCTAATTGAATACCCTTTATTTCTTTCTCCTGCCTGATTGCCCTGGCCAGAGCTTCCAACACTATTTTGAATAGGAGTGGTGAGAGAGGGCATCTCTGTCTTGTGCCAGTTTTCAAAGGGAATGCTTCCAGTTTTTGCCCATTCAGTATGATGTTGGCTGTGGGTTTGTCATAGATAGCTCTTATTATTTTGAGATATGTCCCCTCAATACCTAATTTATTAAGAGCTTTTAGCCTGAAGGGCTGTTGAATTTTGTCAAAGGCCTTTTCT
Organism: Pan troglodytes; assembly: GCF_028858775.2. Taxonomy (NCBI): domain Eukaryota; kingdom Metazoa; phylum Chordata; class Mammalia; order Primates; family Hominidae; genus Pan; species Pan troglodytes. Next base: position 106,031,319 of record NC_072421.2, read on the forward strand.
GCATCTATTGAGATAATCATGTGGTTTTTGTCTTTGGTTCTGTTTATATGCTGGATTACATTTATTGATTTGCGTATGTTGAACCAGCCTTGCATCACAAGGATGAAGCCCACTTGATCGTGGTGGATAAGGTTTCTGATGTGCTCTTGGATTCGGTTTGCCAGTATTTTATTGAGAATTTTTCCATCGATGTTCATCAGGGATATTGGTCTAAAATTCTCTTTTTTGTTGTGTCTCTGCCAGGCTTTGGTATCAGGATGCTGCTGGCCTCATAAAATGAGTTAGGGAGGATTCCCTTTTTTTTTTTTATTGATTGGAATAGTTTCAGAAGGAATGGTAGCAGCTCCTCCTTGTACCTCTGGTAGAATTCGGCTGTGAATCCGTCTGGTCCTGGACTTTTTTTGGTTGGTAAGCTATTAATTATTGCCTCAATTTCAGAGCCTGTTATTGGTCTATTCAGAGATTCAACTTCTTCCTGGTTTAGTCTTGGGAGAGTGTATGTGTTGAGGAATTTATCCATTTCTTCTAGATTTTCTAGTTTATTTGCGTAGAGGTGTTTACAATATTTTCTGATGGTAGTTTGTATTTCTGTGGGATCGGTGGTGATATCCCCTTTATCATTTTTTATTGCATCTATTTGATTCTTCTCTCTTTTCTTATTTATTAGTCTTGCTAGCAGTCTATCAGTTTTATTGATCTTTTCAAAAAACCAGCTCCTGGATTCATTGATTTTTTGAAGGATTTTTGTGTCTCTATCTCTTTCAGTTCTGCCCTGATCTTAGTTATTTCTTGCCTTCTGCTAGCTTTTGAATGTGTTTGCTCTTGCTTCTCTAGTTCTTTTAATTGTGATGTTAGGGTGTCAATTTTAGATCTTTCCTGCTTTCTCTTGTGGGCATTTAGTGCTGTAAGTTTCCCTCTATACACTGCTTTAAATATGTCCCAGAGATTCTGGTATGTTGTGTCTTTGTTCTCGTTGGTTTCAAAGAACATCTTTATTTCTGCCTTCATTTCCTTATGTACCCAGTAGTCATTCAGGAGCCGGTCGTTCAGTTTCATGTAGTTGAGTGGTTTTGAGTGAGTTTCTTAATCCTCAGTTCTAGTTTGATTGCACTGTGATCTGAGAGACAGTTTGTTATAATTTCTGTTCTTTTACATTTGCTGAGGAGTGCTTTACTTCCAACTATGTGGTCAATTTTGGAGTAAGTGCGGTGTGGTGCTGAGAAGAATGTATATTCTTTTGATTTGGGGTGGAGAGTTCTGTAGATGTCTATTAGGTCTGCTTGGTGCAGAGCTGAGTTCAATTCCTGGATATCCTTGCTAACTTTCTGTCTCGTTGATTTGTCTAATGTTGACCGTGGGGTGTTAAAGTCTCCCATTATTATTGTGTGGGAGTCTAAGTCTCTTTCTAGGTCTCTAAGGACTTGCTTTATGAATCTGGGTGCTCCTGTATTGGGTGCATATATATTTAGGATAGTTAGCTCTTCTTGTTGAATTGATCCCTTTACCATTATGTAATGGCCTTCTTTGTCTCTTTTGATCTTTGTTGGTTTAAAGTGTGTTTTATCAGAGACTAGGATTGCAACCCCTGCCTTTTTTTGTTTTCCATTTGCTTGGAAGATCTTCCTCCATCCCTTTATTTTGAGCCTATGTGTGTCTCTGCACATGAGATGGGTCTCCTGAATACAGCACCCTGATGGGTCTTCACTCTTTATCCAATTTGCCAGTCTGGGTCTTTTAATTGGAACATTTAGCCCATTTACATTCAATGTTAATATTGTTATGTGTGAATTTGATCCTGTCATTATGATGTTAGCTGGTTATTTTGCTCGTTAGTTGATGCAGCTTCTTCCTAGCATCAATGTTCTTTACAATTTGGCATGTTTTTGCAGTGGCTGGTACTGGTTGTTCCTTTCCATGTTTAGTGCTTCCTTCAGGATCTCTTGTAAGGCAGGCCTGGTGGTGACACAATCTCTCAGCATTTGCTTGTCTGTAAAGGATTTTATTTCTTCTTCACTTATGAAGTTTAGTTTGGCTGGATATGAAATTCTGGGTTGAAAATTCTTTTCTTTAAAAATGTTGAATATTGGCCCCCACTCTCTTCTGGCTTGTAGAGTTTCTGCCAAGAGATCCACTGTTAGTCTGATGGGCTTCCCTTTGTGGGTAACCCGACCTTTCTCTCTGGCTGCCCTTAGCTTTTTTTCCTTCATTTCAACTTTGGTGAATCTGACAATTATGTGTCTTGGAGTTGCTCTTCTCGAGGAGTATCTTTGTGGCGTTCTCTGTATTTCCTGAATTTGAATGTTGGCCTGCCTTGCTAGGTTGGGGAAGTTCTCCTGGATAATATCCTGCAGAGTGTTTTCCAACTTGGTTCCATTCTCCCCATCACTTTCAGATACACCAATCAGACGTAGTTTTGGTCTTTTCACATAGTCCCATATTTCTTGGAGGCTTTGTTTGTTTCTTTTTATTCTTTTTTCTCTAAACTTCTCGCTTCATTTCATTCATTTGATCTTCCATCACTGATACCCTTTCTTCCAGTTGATCGAATCGGCTACTGAAACTTGTGCATTCATCACGTAGTTCTCGTGCCATGGTTTTCAGCTCCATCAGGTCCTTTAAGGACTTGTCTGCATTGGTTATTCTAGTTAGCCATTCGTCTAATCTTTTTTCAAGTTTTTTAACTTGTTTGCATTGGGTTCGAACTTCCTCCTTTAGCTCAAAGAAGTTTGATCATCTGTAGCCTTCTTCTCTCAACTCTTCAAAGTCATTTTCCTTCCAGCTTTGTTCTGTTGCTGGTGAGGAGCTGCGTTCCTTTGGAGGAGGAGAGGCACTCTGACTTTTAGAATTTTCAGTTTTTCTGCTCTGTTTTTTCCCCATCTTTGTGGTTTTATCTACCTTTGGTCTTTGATGATGGTGACATACAGATGGGGTTTCAGTGTGGATGTCCTTTCTGTTTGTTAGTTTTCCTTCTAACAGTCAGGACCCTCAGCTGCAGGTCTGTTGGAGTTTGCTGGAGGTCCACTCCAGACCCTGTTTGCATGGGTATCAGCAGCAGAGGCTGCAGAAGAGTGAATATTGGTGAACAGCAAATGTTACTGCCTGATCGTTCCTCTGGAAGTTTCATCTCAGAGGGGTACCCGGCCGTGTGAGGTGTCAGTCTGCCCCTACTGGGGGGTGCGTCCCAGTTAGGCTACTCAGGGGTCAGGGACCCACTTGAGGAGGCAGTCTGTCCGTTCTCAGATCTCAAGCTCCATGCTGGGAGAACCGCTAATCTCTTCCAAGCTGTCAGATAGGGACATGTAAGTCTGCAGAGGTTTCTGCTGCCTTTTGTTCAGCTATGCCCTGCGCCCAGAGGTGGAGTCTACAGAGGCAGGCAGGCCTCCTTGAGGTGCGGTGGGCTCCACCCAGTTTGAGCTTCCAGGCCGCTTTGTTTACCTACTCAGGCCTCAGCAATGGCGGACGCCCCTCCCCCAGCCTTGCTGCCACCTTGCAGTTTGATCTCAGACTGCTGTGCTAGCAATGAGCGAGGCTCCGTGGGTTTAGGACCCTCCGAGCCAGGCACGGGATATAATCTCCTGGTGTGCCATGTGCTAAGACCATCGGAAAAGTGCAGTATTAGGGTGGGAGTGACCCGATTTTCCAGGTGCCTTTTGTCCCCCCTTCCCTTGGCTAGGAAAGGGAATTCCCTGACTTCTTGCACTTCCCGGGTGAGGCGATGCCTCACCCTGCTTTGGCTCACGCTTGGTGCGCTGCACCCATTGTCCTGCACCCACTGTCTGACAATCCCCAGTGAGGTGAACCTGGCACCTCAGTTGGAAATGCAGAAATTACCAGTCTTCTGCATTGCTCACGCTGGGAGCTGTAGACTGGAGCTGTTCCTATTCGGCCATCTTGGAACCGCCCATTTTGGAAACTGTATTTTAAAAAGGAAAATTTATATTTGAAAAGCAGAATATAAGAAAAAACAATTCACCTTATGGGCTTAACAATAGAATGGAGATGGCAGAAGAAATAGTCAGTAATCTTAAAGATAAATCAGAAGAAACAACTCAATCTGAAGAGCACTGAAGAAAAAATGAAAAAAAGAAAAAACAGAATAGGACCCCAGTGACCTCTGTGACAGTGTCAAATGGTCTAATACAAATATAAATGGAGTCCTCTAAGGACAGGAGAGAAAGAACAGGGAAGCAAAAAGAAGAATAAATTATGGGGCACTAAGAATGGCAAGAATTCTCCACACTTGGTGAAAAGTATAAATTTACAGATATAAGAAGTCCAGCAAACCTCAAGCAAAGTAAAAACGAAGAAAACTATACCTAGGCCCATCATAATGAAACTACTGAAAAAATAGAGATTGAAAGAAAATCTTGAAAAAAGCTAGAGCAAAATTTACACCGTGTATGGTGGAACAATTATACGAATGATGACAGACTTCTCATCAAAAAGATTGGATAATGTACAGCAATGTGAAAACATCGTTAGAGAGCTAAAAAAAAATTTGCAAGCACAATTATTATATACAGTGAAAATATACTTCAAAAATAAAGGCAGATTTAAGACATTTTCTCATAATAAAAATAGGGAATTATTCATGAAGAGGCTTGCATTAAAATAAATATAAAGAAATTTCTTCAGGCTAAGGGGAAATCTCACTAGATGGATGTGTGAATTTATAGGAAGGAATGGAAAGTAATAGAAATGGTGTAAATGCGGGTAAATATAAGAGGATTGTATCTCTTTTCCTCTATTTATTTAACAGAAAGCACTGTTTCAAGTGTAACAACAGAGATTCAAAATACATGAAGCCAAAACTGACAGAATTAAAGGGAGAAATAGACAAATCCACAATCATGGTTGTGATTCTAACACTCCTATTTCAGTTGTTCCACTCTTAACAACTTAGGCTTTATTGACATAAAAAGAGCCCAACATCAAACAACTACAGAATATAATTTTTTTCAAGAGCCAAGGAATTTTCACCAGTGTAGACTATGTGATAGGTCACAAAATGAGACCCTCTAAATACCAAAAGATTAAAAATATCAGTATATTCTCTTATTACAATGGAATGAGTAAGAAATAAATAATAATATTTGTAGAAAATTCCTACTATTTGGAATTTAGAAAGCACTGTTCTAAATAACTGCTGGACCAAGGAATAAATCAAGGAAAATTAGAAAATGATTTTAGTTACATATTGTTGAAAACTGAACATTTTGGAATGGGGTTAAAGCAGGGCATAGGTGGGAAATAGATTTAAATGTCTATGTTAGAAAAGAAGAAAGATTTAACATTGGTGACCTACGTTTCTCACTTTAGAAGCTAGAAAAGGACAAGCAAATTAAATTTAAGAGAATGAAGGAAATAATAAAGACAAAAGTAACAATATATTAACTACAAAAAAATAGAAAACACAGTCAAAAGTTGGTAATTGATAGCACAAAAGATGATAAGAAAATAGAAAACACAAATTACCCATATCAGGAATGTTCCTACAGCCATTAAAAGATCAATAAGGGACTATCATAAATCACTTTGTAACAATAAATTTGACAGCTTAGGTGAAATGGACAAATTCCTTAAGAAACATACATTACCAAAAACAAAAACAAATAAATGCGTGAGTGAAAGAAAGAAGCAAAATATAAATTAGCCCTATATATACTAAGGAAGTTGAATTATCAACCCTTCCAACTTAGAATTCCTGTTCCAGAAGAGTTTACTGATGAATTCTATGAAACATTTTTGCAAGTGACAGTGTCAATCTTGCATAAATTTATTCAGAAAATAGAGGGATATTGAATGCCCTCCAATTAATTTTGTGAAGCAAGCAAAGCCCTGATACCAAAACCAAGCAACGACAAAATTACAGAAACAGAAAACTACAGACTAGTATCCCTCATGAGCATAGATACAGAAATTATTAAAATTTTAGCAAATCAAATCCAACAACATATAAAGTGGATGATAGGTTGTGACCAAGTGGGATCTATGCCAGGAATCCATGTTTGGTTTAACATTTGAAAATCAAAAATTGTGATTCACTATATTAAAGACCAAAACAAAATTTAGAGCATAAATATATAAACCCCCAATAATTATCTTAATCGATAACAAAGAATGCATTTAATGAAATTCAATATCCATTTCTAATAAAAATTACTCTTAGTAAACTAGGAGTAGAAGAGATTTCCTCAACCTTAAAGGGCATATGCCAAATCCCTAAAGCTAAAATTATACTCAATGGAGAAAGACTGAGTTCCTTTCTCCTAACTTCAGGAACATCTGCTCTCACCATTTCTATTCAACATTGCCAGTACAGTAAGACAAGAAAAAGAAAAGAAAAAGTATCTGTATTGAAAAGGAAGCAATAATTTTTTTTGTTTTTTTGATGATGACATGATTTTTCAATGTAGAAAATGTTATGACATATGCTAAAATACTCTTAAAACTTATAAGTGAGTTTAGAAAGATCACTGAATAAACAAAACCAACAAACTAAGATCAGTAAATAAAAATCGGTTGTATGAGCAATGGGGAAATAATTCCCTGTTCAATAAATGGTGCTGTGATAACTGACTAGCCATATGTAGAAGAATGAAATCAGACCCCTGCCTTTCACCATATACAAAAATTAACTCAAGATGGATTAAAGACTTATGTGTAAGACCTCAAACTATAAAAATCCTAGAAGAAAACATAGGAAATACCATTCTAGACATTGGCCTTGGGAAATAATTTATGACTAAGTTCCCAAAAGCAATTTCAACAAAAACAAAAATTGACAAGTGTGACCTAATTAAACTAAAGAGCTTCTGTATAGCAAAAGAAACTATCAACAGAGTAAACCAGCAGCCTACAGAATGTGCAAAAATATTTGCAAACTATGCATCCAACAAAGATCTAATATCCAGAATCTATAAGGAACTTAAACAATTCAGCAAGAAAATAAATAAATAAATAAATAAATAACCCCATTCAAAAATCGGCAAAGGACATGAACACATACGCCTCAAAAGAAGACATACATATGGGCAACAAATATGTGAAAAAATTCTCAATGTCACTAATCATCAGAGAAATGCAAATTAAAGTCATAATGAGATACCATTGTCTCCATTAAAATGGCTATTATTAAAAAGTTAGAATGGCTATTATTAAAAAGTTAAAAACAGATGTTGGTGAGGTTGCAGAGAAAAGAGAATTCTTACACATTGTTGGTGTAAATTTAAATTAGTTCACCCACTGTAGAAATCAGTTTGGAGATTCTTTAATCAGTTCAGCCACTGTAGAAAGCAGTTTGGAGATTTTTTAAAGAACTTAAAACAGAATTCCCATTCAACCCAGCAATCTCAGTACTAGGTGTATACGCAAAGTAAAAGCAATCATTCTACTGAAGAGACACGTGCACTCATATGTTCATGACAGCACTATTCACAATAGCAAAGATGGAATCAACCTAGATGCCCATCAGTGGTGGACTAAAGAAAATGTGCTACATATACACCATGAATACTATGCAGCCATAAAAAAGAATGAAATCATGTCCTTTGCAGCAGCATGGATGCAACTGGAAGCCATTATCCTTAGCTAATTAACACAGGAACAGAAAACCAAATACCACATGTTCTCACTAATAAGTGGGAGCTAAGTATTGAGTACACATGGAAATAAATATGGCAGCAATAGACAATGGGGACTACTAGTGGGGGAAGATGTTGGGGAGACTGTTGAAAAACTGCCTATCAGTACGACACTCACTACCTGGGTGATGGGATCCTTTGTACTCCAAACCTCAGTGACATGCAATTTACCCATGTAACAAACCTGCACCTGTACCCCCGAACCTAAAAGTAGGTAAAGAAGAAATGTTATACAAATGGAATCATAAAGTATGTAACTTTTTAAGACTAACTTTTGTCACTCTGCATAATTCCTTTGAGAAGCATCCAAGTTGCTGCATGTATCAATAGTTATTTCCTTTTTATTGCTTAGTATTCCATGGTATGGATCCACCAAAGTTTGTTTAACCATTCACCCATTAAAAGACATCTGCTTTTGTTTTTCTTTTCCAATTTGGGAATATTATGAATAAAGTTGTTATGAACATTTGAAAAAAATCAGTCATATGTCCATAATCTAACAATGAAAAGTAGTAAATTGGAATTATAATAGTGCCATTTAAAATAACAACAAAAATTTGAGATACTTAGGAATAAATCAGACAAAAATGTGCAAGTCTCATACCCTGAAAACTACAAAAATATTGCGGTGAGAAATAAAAGAAGACCTGAATAAATGGAGATATATATCATGTTCATGAATTGGAAGACTCAATATTGTTAAGTTGACAATTGGCCCCAATTTATCTATAGATTCAGTGCAACTCCAATCAAAATTCTTGTGGTTTTCTGGGGCTACAAATTTAACAAGCTGATCCTAAGAGTTAGATGGAAATACAAATACAGCTTTTATAAAAAACAATGTTGGAGGATTTACAGTACACAATTCCAAGACTTAGTATAAAACCACAGTAAACAAGATAGTGTGCTATTAGCCAAATGATAGACATATAGATGAATGGGACATAATAGAGACTCACAGGTAAATAGTGAATCTGTTTTTTGACAAAAATGCAAAGGTAGTGGAGAAAGTCTTTTCAATAAATAGTCCTGGAAGGGTTGCATATGCGTATGCACAAAAATGGCTCACACTTTATATAAAAGTTAACTCAAAATGCATCATAGACCTAGATGTAAAATCTAAACCTTAAAGTCTTTAAGGAGGAAACAAAGGGGAAAATCCTTGTGACTCTGGGTTAGGCAGATATTTCCTAGATCTGATATCAAAAACACGATCCACCAAAGAAAATACTGTTAAGTTGTATTTCCTCAAAAGTAATAACTTGTTCTCCTCTAAAAGTATTGTTAAAAGAATAAAAAGATAATCCACAGTGCAGGAAAAATAATATTTGCAAATTACATATCTGATAAAAGACTTGTATCCAGAATATATAAAGAACTCTAAAAATTTAATAATAAAACATACAGCTCCAAATAAAATTTAATTATAAACAAATTGGAAGAATATTTTGACACTTAAATAAAAGCAGATATATAGATGGCGAATAGATACACGAAAAGATCCTCAACATTATTAATTAGGGAAATGCAAGAGAAAACCACAATGAGATGCCACCATAAACCTGTTAGAATATCTAATAAAAACTTTTAGCCAAAGCAAGTATAGATGAGAATGTGGAAGCAACTGGAACAATTATAGATTATTGGTATAAGTGGAAAATGATCTACACAGTTTGGCAATTTCATAAAATGTTAAACACCTATTAAACGACCCTGTTGATTCCTAGGCATTTACCCATGAGACATCAAAGCGTATGCCTATAAAAACTTGTACATGAAAATTCATAGTAGCTTTATTTGTAATAGCCAGAAACTGGAAACAACTCAACTTCCCATCAACAGGTAAATGAATCAACACATTGCAGTATATCTCTACAATGGAATACTACTCAACAATAAAAAGTAATGAACTATTGATATTCACCATAACAAGTTTGAATCTCTAAGTAATTATGCTGACTGAAAAGTTAGACAAAAAGAGTACATTCTTTATAATTCCATTTATATAAAATTCTAGAAAATGCAAATTAATCTACAGTGACAGAAAGCAGATCTCTAATAGCCTGGGGTGGGTAGGAGTAGGGAGATGGATATAGGCATAAGGAAGATATGGGCACAAAGAAGCTTTTGTAATGGATTGGCTATGCTCATTATTTTGATTGTGGTGATGATTTCTGTATTAGTCCATCTTTGCACTGCTATAAAGAAATACTCAAGACTGGGTAATTTATAAACAAAGGAAGTTTAATTGACTCACAGCTCCGCATGGCTGTGCGACCTCAGGAAACTTACAGTCATGGCAGAAGGCTTAGGGGAAGCGGGCACCTTCTTCACAAGGCAGCAGGAAAGAGAAGAGTGAGGAGCAAAGAGGGAAGAGCCCCTTATAAAACCATCAGATCTTGTGAGAACCCACTCACTATCAGGAGAACAGTGTGGGGGAAACTGGCCCCATGATCCAGTCATCTCACACCAGGTTCCTCCCTCAACACTTGGGGATTATGTGGTATACAACTCGAGATGAGATTTGGGTGAGGACCCAGAGCCAAATCCGTTTCACTGGTGTATATATGTGTCAAAACTTTTGGCCAGGCATGGTGGCTCACAACTGTAATCCCAGCACTTTGAGAGGCTGAGGTAGGTGGATCGCTTGAGCCCAGGAGTTTGATATCAACCTGGGCAACATGGTGAAATCCTGTCTCTACAAAAAATATAAAAATTGGCTGGGCATGGTGGCACACACTTGTAGTTCCAGCTACTCAGGGAGGCTGAGCTGGCAGGATCACCTGAGCCCAGGAGGTATAGGCTGCAGTGAGCTGTGTTTGTGCCACCGCACTCCAGCCTGTGCAATAAGGTGAGATCCTGTCTCAAATAACCACCCCCCAAAACAAACAAAAAACCCCAAACTTTTAAAATAGTATACTCTACGCATGTATGATTTATTCTATGTTAATTATACTTCAGTAAAACTGCTTTTAAAAAATATGTTTTTAACATAGAAATAAAACATCTAGATTTCCCTAAAAGAAATGTGTCCAAGTGCACATTACTAAACAAAGAAAACTTGCTAGACCCCTGATGAGATCAAGTTAACCAGTTGACAATGTAAAATCTGTGACACAATCAAACATTAACTAAACAAAGTGTGCCTCTGTCAGTGGCATCAGCATTTACTGGGCGCTGGTTAGAAATGCTAAATCTCAAGCTCTGCAGCTGACCTACTCAATCTAACTCTGGTGTCAGGGCCAGGTAATGTGTGTTTTAATAAGGTCTCCACGTGGTTCTAATGCAAGCTAAAGTTTTATATCTGACTTAGAGTATCTCCATTTTGACAGTCGCCAAAGGTCTATTTTCTTGTTCTACCAATTGTAATACATCAAATATTTCTAGTGCTACATAACTACAAAAACAAAATAGACATTATGCAAAAAAGAGAACCGAATTGCCTATAATTGCATTACCTAATTAAATTATCATTTTCATTTATTCATTAAGGGTCTTGCCTTCTCCACATGTTTATATAAATATGTTCATATAATGTCTGCATTTTTACAATATTATAATCTGAAGTAATTTTAATCTCAATTATTATTACAGCAGTTTGTCCTATTTTGTATTTTTCCTATCCTCAGAATTCTAATATTTTCCTGTTTAATTTTTCTTCCTTGAGAAACTATTCTTAAAATGCTTTTTTATTTTAAAGTGGCATGATTATACAACTGTCTTATTGTCATTATAAAGTGCGCTTCCTGAAGATGGTAACACTTTTATGGATGCCTTTAACTCACAAACTAGTCTACTTCTCAGTACATTAGATTTTTATTCTTCTTAATAAATGATATATAAACCACTAAAAGTTATCCTTTGTATAATTTCCCCTAGCCCTAAATCTTACATGTTTTTAACTTTTGACAAAAGCGTATGCCATATATTTTATTTAATCCATTAAGGAAGTTTATTCATTGAATGAGAATTTACTGAGTATTTGTTCTGTTGGGCACTAAGAATACAAAGTTGAAGAAGATATAATTGATAATGAAGTAGTAATTCGAGGGGAGTTAAAGTTATTACAAATTTCTGGCTGGGGTAGTTGGGTTGTGCTATTTCCTGGAATGGAGAAGAGAGTAGAACATGAATTCAGTGTTGTTTATATCAAGTTTGTTCTTAGGAAAATTACAAAATTTTTCCTTGTCCTGATTCTTCATATATAAAATGGAAATAATAATGTCTACCTCATATTATCATTGAGAGTATTAAATAAGATAAAACATGGAAAGAGTTTAGAGTAATTCTTTGGTATATAGAAAACACTAAATACATGTTAGCTATTATTATTGTCATTGAGTTTTAGGTGCCTGTATGCATTCAAGTGAAGATGTTTCAGACAGTTGCCTATGAGAGCCTAGTTTTTTAGGAAAAAGAGTTGATATTTTAGATTCCCAGGTAAAGAGAGAGAAGATCAAAAAAGGAATCCAGTGTAATACCAGTATTTAAAGGATAGGCAGAGAGAGAGAAATATTATTGCACAAAGGAAAATACGAATGATATTTTTATGCAAATATGGGCAGGCAGCATAAACCGGTTTTTTTTTAAGTTTGACCTTTAGAAATAGCCATTTTCTGTTTGTGAGTGTTAGCAAATTACAGGAAAATCTACAGTAGTTGTAAGGATTAAACGAGTGCCTAACAACAGGCAGCAAAGAGTAGGCAACAACAAACGTCAACCTTCCCTACCATATGTATTAGGAATTAGGTGGAGGATCCCATCCCCACCACATCCTCGCTCAAGGCTTCTATAATTTCTACTTAGTAACCTTAGTACCTTTCAAAGGCTGTGGTATTGATCTTTGAATTCCTTTTGCTACTGTCTGGTAGTTGCCCTTCTCTCTTCTTTACTATAATATTGCTCACTCTGCTAGATAGGACCATGATATTATTTGACTGTAGTGCAAGGAGATTTCAGGATATATCATTTATAGGTATATGGTTTTATTAATATCAACAAAATTAAGCTTTTTAGCACCTCCACTTAAAATTTTTAGCTTATTCCTCTCTTATCTGTAGGCGAGATAGCAGTTTTGCTTCTGAGAAAATATGGCTTTCTTCAAGTATTATCCTCCAGTTTTGGCAGAGATATGCTCTAAATACCAGCTGAGATCCCAAAATGTACCTGTTTTCCTCTCATGAAAATCTACTGTAACTAGATTTTTTTTCCTTTGTGCTTTCTTTCTGACTGAAACTTGTGATCAGATTTCTACTACTAGCTCTGCCAGTAATAATTTGAGGGAATCTAGCTCTAAAAATTTTAAAACTTTTAATTTCTTCCTCTTGTTTTATTTCCTCAAAAACAATTGTGTTGAGGTTGATGAATACTAAATTATCATAATTTAATCACTAATTAAAACAACAAAGGGATATATGTCTAGAAAATAAGAAATGTAGTAATATGTCAGTAATAATTATTGTCAAAACTACAGGAATGTTGCCATCTATCATTAATTGACTAATATTAGCTTCATTAACTTTGAAATGAAAAGTGGAAACTGACCAGAAGTAGTCTTTTCAAAGTACTTATATTTATTATAGGATGTTTGTTGAATTATTCAGCATAAAATCATCTAAGCTTTTTAGACTAAACTTAGTACTTACAAAACACACACACACACACACACACTTTCAGAGTAGAAATAAAAGTGTGCTGTACCTTAACCTCTAGAGATAGGTGTCTTCAATGGCCCCTTAGTCAGCCACCTAGTAGATATGGATGCTTTCTCTTTCTCACGTGCTGTCCAGGCTGTCACTGTGGGTAGGATCTGTTAAGAGGGTTCCCAGAATGAGGTCTGACCAGAGGCAGCCTTCGAGCCTTAGAAAAGTAGAGGAACTACTTGTAACCCTGTAGTTGGGAGCACGTGCCATGAAGCTGTCCTTCGGGGTTCTTTTATATATATATATATATATTTTGTACTTTAAGTTCTAGGGTACATGTGCGCAACTGCAGGTTTGTTACATATGTATACATGTGCCATGTTGGTGTGCTGCACCCATTAACTCGTCATTTACATTAGGTATATCTCCTAATGCTATCCCTCCCCCCTCCCCCCACCCCACAACAGGACCCGGTGTGTGATGTTCCCCTTCCTGTGTCCAAGTGTTCTCATTGTTCAATTCCCACCTATGAGTGAGAACATGCGGTGTTTGGTTTTTTAAAGCTGGAAACCATCATTCTGAGCCTTCGGGGTTCTTAAACTTCATAGTGATGAATTATCTTTGTGTAACTGGATCCCCTAGTTTTGGAGTTTACACCCTTACTAGGATTGGCTATATGCAGATTAACTAACCCTAATATGTTAATCCAAATAGCATTAGTACACATGCTGGCTCTGCTTCCCCACCTTTCTGGCTGTACAGATATTCACATCAGGCAACCCTACTGTAAAGGTGCTGATAAGATATGATGGGTCCTCACTGGTAGATAGGCAGTCTTCCTGTCCTGGTGATGATAAAGGCTGCGGTTAGAACTGAGACCTGAGTCACAATTCAAGTAATTATTCTGAGTAAAGGAATTAATGGTGGTATTTTCTTTATACTTTTGTTTTCTACATTGAATATGTATTCCTTTTTAGTATTAATTTTACAATTAGAAAAAGTAATAAAAGTTTTGATGTTTTGAAGGTTTTTTTCTGGTTAATTTCAAGTCTGGGAGCTTCTCTGATGGTTTCCTTTTACTCTTCCCTGCTCCATACTTATTTAATGTAACCCTTACAGATCTGGTTTCCTGGATTTATTGCTATCTTCCCTATTAAACTCTTGATGTCAGTATGTTTAAATCTCATTTCATCTCTGATATGCTTTTTACTTTTACAAGAAAGAAAGAGATTACCACATATGATATAACTTCCAGACGGTTTGTGTTTTCTCCCCCCACATCTTAACAGGTTTTCCCATGTTAGTAGATACTGTGAATTTACATAATTAAATTAAGTTAGTTTTGTCTAGATAGTCATGTCATCTTTTTGAATCTCAACCATGCCTGTGCTTGAAAATTCACAAATGACCTTACCTTTCATTCTCATTTAATTGCAGGGAGAGAGAGGGTTTCCAGGTTTGGAAGGACACCCAGGATTGCCTGGATTTCCAGGTCCAGAAGGGCCTCCAGGGCCTCGGGGACAAAAGGTATGTATCATGTTGCCAACCAGTAATGCCAGATGAATTAAGTCATCTTAAATGTGGGACTAGGTGTCACATCAACTAAAAAGTTACTGAATTATAGCAAGAAACTAATATGTAAATGAAACAATGGAATGACGGAGTCTGTACTTTATTGTGTTTTGTTAAAAAACTAAATATTACTGCCATATTCAGATGCTTTTGGAAGATGCTGTTGATTGTTTGTAGTTATTGGCTGCCTTCACAAAAATTAAGTTCTGTCAAGAGCTTAGCTGAGCTGGAGAGAGCTGAATTACCAGTTGTTAGAGTAGCTGATTAAGAGAAGAAGCCAAAATGAAAGTAACAGTCAAAGCTTTACTCACTTACTGCAATATTATAAGCAGAAAGTTAAACTGGAGAAAGTGCTGACTCCCCCACTGTTCTATTTGTCCCCATGGTGCAGCATCAGCAAAGGTCAGATGGATCAGCACAGATGTTGGAAATCATTTGACTGCTGAGAGAGCTCAGAACGAAAAGCTCCTGCAGTTGTATGGACCCAGGGGCAGGGTGGGAGAAGGAGAAGAGCTAGGATGGAAACGTACTGAATCAGAGTGCAGAAAAAGTATTTTTATGGTTTCTTTCTCCTCTCATAAGAAGGTCTCCACCAAAACAGGCCTTTAAATGCAGAAATGCAGTTGAGCACAGCCAGCCATGGGAGCCTGAATCTTTGACTGATACTTCAGAGATTGCAGTGCATTAGCTGTGCACCAAGTTTGCTGTGTGGAGGGTAGCTGTCCCTTATGAGGCCTACCAAGAGGACTTTGGTTGGACCCGAACAGTCATAGGTGTTTAGACAAGAGCCATATTCTCAATTCCATACCTTGATTTTTCAGGACCTGAGTGAGAAACATAAGCTACCCCATCATGGACCTGAATGGGTTGGACTTTAAAGGGCTCTGTCAAAAAACAGGATAATGTCTGAGGCCACAGTAGATTATGGTCATGATCAATCATGTTCTAAGCAGGATGAACAGGCCTGCTTGGAGAACTGAATGTAAGCATGAGCCCCAGCTATTGCCAAGCCAGTAATAGATGTCCCATAGCCCACTTGATCTACGTTAGAGAGCCAGGAGGCTTTTTTCTTAAGTCTTATGATGGATTGTTCTACTTTGCCAGTTTTCATTGATCTAGGTGCAATATGAGGTGCTGGCAATTCCAGAGACCCCTCACAGTTGGCCAGCAGGCAGCTAAGGGCTATATGGTTAGCTAACACTATGTGGGCCAAGGAGTTGAGGCTAGTCTGTTTTGTTTCCAAAGCTGAAGTAATGTCATTAATGACCTCAGCAAGGGTCAAAGACAGGTTGCGGACAACTTTTCTAATTGAGCGATGCTCACAGTGAGAAAAGTTGTCTGGAGTATTCCCATGAGTAGACAGTAGGTAATGCCAGCTGGCAATTCTCCTGAATAACCGGAGTCTATCTAGTTTTGGAGTTCTCATTTTGTTTTATGTAATGTTATATGCTTAATTGGAGGGACTGTTTTGAATATTTGAGTATCTCTTATCAATGTCCTATTATGTATGTTACATTGGTAGGAATGTTGAAAGCCTGATTTTTATAAAAGAAATAATACCCCAAGAAGAGTGCACACAGTTCTGGGAATGTAAGAGTCATTGGTTACCATGGAGATCAACCAGCCAGAAGTCCCTCCTGGTGAGCAGAGTACTTGAGTGGAATTGAAAAATTTGTGTAAGGTGGAGGCAGAAATAGAGAAATAAATTGCCACCACCATCGAGGCCAAAATGGCTCCAATGGCAGATCATATGTCCCTTTTCCCAGATAATTCAATTGCTTCCATATGGGACAGGAGTGAGTTGACATCCCAGGAGGTATTTTCTTCCTGTGGTATCAGAGTCAATTGTTGCAATCTATCAGATCCAGTGTAATAAAGTTAGGGTACATGAAGTACTAAAATGGTCCATGTTTAGAGAAACGTCCATTCATAATATTCAGCAGCACAGCAATCAGATGTTTATCTGCAGGGTTCAGCGATAGGTGACATATCCATTAGTTTGTCAAAATCAGAATCTTGTGAACTACCCGGGACAGGCAATCAATGAATTTAGTAAGGTGGAAGTCACAAGGTTAGTCTGTAGGAGAAAGGGAAGAGAGGTCAGATCCCTACCTTCCAGCCCCATGGATCAGCCCCATGGATCAGCTCATGGATCTGGAGGTAGTCTCAACCTATCAGCTGTGGGGACTCTGTCTTTTGACTGCCATGTGGGCAGTCTGTCCTATACCATGAGCAAGAATAGCATCTCAATGTGCATATTAAGATATGGAATTGGAAGAGATAATAGTGAACTTAAGACTCAGAGAATTTTCTGGGTTTTTTTTTTTAATGACTCTTTTGGCTGAGTGCCTTTTTCCATCTGTATTAGGTAGACTGGTGAATTGATATATGAAAGGGCTACTTCTCCTCATTTGCCTGGAAAGGAAAACTGGCTTAAAACCCTTTTTCTTAATTTTATTATTTTATATGATGGTGGTATATCATGTTGTTACAATATTAAGGAAATCAAATGGATACTCACCAGGTAGTCTTCCAATAAAGGGAGAAAATTAATTTAAATGCATGAATATTTTTTAACACTTAACTATAATCAGAGCTTAGATTTGGGGAGAATGTTGGTCATTATCTCTGGGAAAATAGGATTACATCAGGTAGTTTTGTTAGATTCAAGAGCAGAAGGGACCTGTGCTAAATTTCCCAAGTAGAACTTTAGTACTTAGAAAACAGCAGGACCCTAAATGTGTGCATACAATTTTGGTGGATGAACTACTCAACTGAATTTCCTGTGTCTAATGGCACATCAAGAGCAAGAGCAACAGAATGATTCTTGTGCACCCAGGAGTAGCACAGAAGTATCAGAGATATCTGAAAGAGTCAAGCGGATGGAATTGAGCAGTAACTTGGCAGCAATCTATGCATACTATTGGCATGGAACAACTCAATGAATACCAGCTTGGACTACACTGTCACACTCCTCAACATATTGGAGCTAGTTAAGTTCTCCAAAACTTAGACACAATCTTGTGAAAATGAGGTGGCAACTCCAATGGACTGAGATTAAACTTCAGCCATGTTATAGAAATAGGTGTTTTGGAAGAGAAATTAAGTTAAGCTACAGGAAAAGTTACATTTCTTGTATCTGAGTTTACTTGGGATTAGGGACTGAGTTTCTTGCACCCCATGCTTGCTGAGAGATGGTAGTTTTAATAAACATTTGTATTAAATTAAAATAAGTTACCTAAATTAGAATTCCTTTGAAATAATTTAGTATTAACTAGGACTATTCTACAATAACATGATCATTTATAAAGGTGTGATTGTATGCAGGTTAAGTTTAGAAAGCAGTCCAATCTTTTTTTGTGTTTTCATTTCAATTATCTAAAAAGAGAGAAGGTAAACTGCTTTCTAAACTTTCAGGATTCTGAATTTGAAGCATTGTGTACTTCTGCATCCAGTATGACTCCATGTTTCCCCAAATGGCTGAATTTATACCTTTTATGTGATTGGGTATTCTGGTACATGTGTATGTTAACATATATACTAAGTCAAAAAACTTGTAGGAGTATTCTTTAATATGCACACTCGCAATTTTCCAAAGGTTTTTTATTCTAAAAAATCAAATTTAGTTAATTTTGATAGGCAGTACGTTCATGTCACTCAAGTTAAGAGGGTATACAATGAAAGATCTCCTTCTCACCTGTGTCCATTAGTCCCTGAGTTACCCACACACACTTTAACCACCTTTGTTTGTAAAATAGTAGCACATTAAACACACTGTTTGACCTTTGTTTTTAATTTAATATACATTGTAGAAATCCTATTATCAATATATACAGAACCTCCTCATTTTGTATAACTGCATTATATTTCATTGTATATATGAACCATAACTTAACATTGTATGTATAAACCATAAATTATTAAGCCAGTCCCCTATTGATGATTATTTAGGTAGGTTTCAATTTTTTGCTATTAAAAGTTCCTTTTCCTTGGAGCAGAATTAGGTTTTTTAATTCTATTTTTTAAAGAAAATAGTTAACGAAAACTCAGTGAGGTAAGACTAAATTCTCAGCAATGCGGTTGTGACTAGAAATGGGTACATATATTAACATACACACATGGGTAGGTTCTTTTGCATGGAACTGACAGCTAGGAAGGAAAGTTTATGGTTCTTTTTAAATCGTTCTTACGCTCTGCCAATACAAAGTGCATTATAAAACAAAGCAGAGGTTTGAAAACAGCAAATTCAAGAACAGCACATATTTAGGCTCAGAGATGATGCTCATTATACCAGCATGGCAAGCAGATTAACATAATATGGGAACTGCCCAGATTTTCAGCTCCTATTTTGTTTACGAATAAATTATTTGGGGAATGACTATATCAATATTTTATCTTTGTTTTCTTGTATGATTCATAATTAACTGTACAGGTATAGAGTTTCATTCATATGTCAGCGATTTCCTTCTCAGGAAATAAAGGCCTTTCTTATTTTGGGTCATACAATTTACCTCAGTGCTTTCAGTCTCAATAATAAATGCTTCTTCCTTGGGTGTATAAGTTTTTCACTAACTTTCACAGATGTTTACAGTGGTTTAAATCTCCTATTTTATAATTGAAAATGAGTTATTTGAGGACTTTTTTGACGGAAAAAAACCTAAAAATATTGCATTTTTCAGGGTGATGATGGAATTCCAGGGCCACCAGGACCAAAAGGAATCAGAGTAAGTAGTATTTTCTCTATATCAAATACTTTGTTGGTGGAAACAGATAGAGAACAAATGAAGTATTATGAGACAATTGGAAAAGACCCATATTAAAAGCCAAGAAGATAAATACAGTCTTCAAAAAGTTAAATTTAAGAGTTGGTATATGTCTATAACTAGCACTTCTTTAGTATTTTGATAGCTATTACATATATTTTTATATATATGTCTATTTAATATAAAAGGATTTTAAAGTAGCTTATGGTTGAGAATTATGAAAGTCCTAAATTCTGAAGTTTGTCATTTAATTAAAAATCTATATCATATAGTTGGTTTAAACCAGAACTTCCTAACCAGTGTGATTATCTCAGCCTAGGTCCAGAAGGCTGGTTACCTCAGGCTGTGTATCCTCCTAGTGTACCATGTATAAACATTATCATTTTTTTGTGTATCTAGAAGAGAATAAGTTTAGTTTAAACCGCTGTATTAAAGAATAACTATTTTTGGAATACTGCATTTCTTCAAATCTAACGTGCATGACTTTTCAAGTCTTGAGGCTCTGAAAAATAAGGATGCATCTCAAAATTGAAATGTACATTTAGTATAATTTTTTCTCAAAAGCTTTTAAGTTGACATATGTCTTACAGTGTATTTTACAACTGAGAGGAAACTGTAGTTTAAAAAATAGTACTGGCTTTTAAAAAATCACATTTAGCTTTCTGACCCTCAGTTTCTTCATTTGTTAACTTAGAGAGCTAAAGAGAACAATCTCCAAGGTCCCTTTTAGCTCTGAAATACTGTGTTCATAGATTGATGAAGCTCTCTAATTTGAAAATAAAATATATAGTTGGTGACATAGCATGTTTACGTGTGTGACAAAGATAACCATTTGATCATCAGAAATTTAGTAGATGCATAATTTTACAAACATTAAAAACATTCTGTTTGCTATATACTTCTTAACATCATGTAGCTTGCCTTATGTGCATCTTGTGACTGATACGGATAGGGTACTGGAGAAGCAGGGAAGAAACTTAAAACCCTTAGTTTATTTTAGCAGACATAATTCTTTATTTTTCTGTTAAAAATTGATATCAATATACTATTAAAGCTCTTTATAATAATAAAAAATAATTTTTAATATCCCTATAGTTAACATTAACTATATTCTATATTCTAAGCACTATTGAGACTAAAAAGAATTGGCTATTTTCTCAGTTTCCATTGCAGGTGTTTGAGATTGCTTGGATACTCCATGTCCCTCAACTAGAACTCCAAGAGTGCTTGGGAATAGGTGGCCTGATAGTTTCTGCATCCTCAGGTGTCAGCTCACAGGCAATTCTTGACACGCAGAATTTTGAAGACATTATTGTGGAAACTGATAAATGTATACAAATGTACAGAGCATATAGTATAATGAACCCCCATGAACCTATCACCCAGCTTCAAAAATGAACAACATTTTGATAGTTTTGTTTAACA
The DNA here is from genome assembly GCF_028858775.2 of Pan troglodytes. Taxonomy (NCBI): domain Eukaryota; kingdom Metazoa; phylum Chordata; class Mammalia; order Primates; family Hominidae; genus Pan; species Pan troglodytes. The sequence continues at coordinate 106,052,364 of NC_072421.2, forward strand.
TATACCTTACCACTTTATTTTTTGAAGTATTTTAAAGTAAATCCCTCACATCATTCATTCTACCAATGAAAACTTCAGCATGTCCCTCTAACAACCACGTAACAACTAAACCATCATCATACCTTTAAACATTAGTAATAGTTTTTCAATACTCTGACGTTCAGTCCACATTGAGTTTTCCTCAGTTGTCTGAAAGATGTCCTTTTACAATGGTTTATTCAATTTACAACCCAAGCAAGTTCCACATATTGCTTTGGGTTGCTGTTTATTAAGCTTGTTTTACTATGCCATCAGAAAAACTGGGTCATTGTACCGCATTCCACATTCTGAATTTGGCTGATTTGTTTCCTCATGATGTCATTTAAATTGTTCCTCTGTCCCCCATATTTCTTGCAAATTTCACGTTGCCTTGGAAGAGGCACTAAAGAACTTTCTGGGGGTACAGAACTGTATGCTTAAGATTAGTATATTTTGCTGTGCATAAATCATACTGCAATAACATTAAAGAAAATAGGAAAAAGTATACTTTATAGGTAGTGTTGTGAACTTAACTATTGAATAACATTATGCAGCATGAATATCAGGCTATTCTTCTTTTTTTTTTTTTTTTTTTTGATGTTAGGTTTGATCAGTAGTCTCAGATAACATTAGCCTGATTCTGCCATCAAAAATTTCCCTGTCAACTTTGACTAACGATTTGGCACCCATGGATGGTCATTATTTTGCTCAGACTTGCAAGATGCTGATTTTTAAAATTCTATTAATCATTCATTTATTAGCTGGAATTCTAATAGGACAATGAGTTGCTACACCAGAAACTTCAAGTGGTCATCAAGGAAAATTCTTCAACTTTTTTTTTTTCATTATATGCACATGGAATTTGTGTGTTTCAATCAATTTTAGTCATTTTTTTGAAGGCCAATTTGTCCCATCTTTTGCCTGTGAAAGCCTTTTAAAGTAGACTCCTGTCCTGTGCTCTTTTCAGAAAACTCCATTGATCTTTGATAACTTCTCCCTTTTTGACACAACAAGCTCTTTCATGCTCATCCTTGGCATTTCCCCTTTAGATCTGAAATGGGACATGTCTCTGATTCCAGGTTCTTTTTAGTGAAAAATGTGATTTAGATACCACAGTCTGAATGTTAGGGTTTTTTTTTTTTTTCTTTCTTTCTTTTTTGGAGACGGAGTCTCGCTCTGTCACCCAGGCTGGAGAGCAGTGGCGCGATCTTGGCTCACTGCAAGCTCCGCCTCCCGGGTTCACGCCATTCTCCTGCCTCAGCCTCCCGAGTAGCTGGGACTACAGGCGTCCACCACAACGCCCGGCTAATTTTTTGTGATTTTTATTAGAGACGGGGTTTCACTGTGTTAACCAGGATGGTCTGGATCTCCTGACCTCGTGATCCACCCGCCTCGGCCTCCCAAAGTGAGCGGTTTTTATTGCTACTCGATTTGTCACTGTTTCAGTGTCTTCTCAGTGGAAATATGTATTTCTAAGAGAAAAATTAACATGAGTTCATATTATTGCTTCCAATTGCAATTTAAAATTAAGAAAGGTTTTGTATACTTATTATCTCTTCCCCTCATCTCTCTCTCTATTGAGGTGAAAATGTTCATTCCTAATAACATAAATGTAATTTCTTATTTGCTTTTTCCTACAATATGCCTATTTCCTACAATATGCTTCAAAATAACAATGTATAACTTAACAAAATAAAAATTTAAATTTTAATAGTGATGATAGGATAATAGGATTCTTGAAAACCATTAATTATTTCTTTGTTGAGTTTTCCCCCTTTGAATTGACCAGTTTTGCTAAAGAATTAGAGTTAAGATACCATGTTTGATGAAAGGCACTTGAAGTAATTCTTTTCTCTGTATGGTTTTGTCAACAACTTGAAACAGACGTACACTGGATCCAATTTATTTTTCATTTTTAATGATTTCCTTTTTACCTTTTTTAAAATTTTAAATTATTTAAAACATCTACGTGGTTTTATAAGACAAGGTGTAGTCAGAGATGCTTCTCTTTCATTCTTGCCATTTCCCTAGTGTTTTAATCTTCCTCTGAGAGGTAATCATTAGTTTTTACATAGTAATCATAGTTTTACATTATGTGAATGTGCCATAATTTATTTAGTCATGTTCCTATTGGTGGTCATTTGAGTTGTGTATTAGTCTGTTCTCACACTGCTTATAAAGACATACCCAAGACTAGGTAATTTATAAAGGAAAGAGATTTAATGGAGTCACAGTTCCACATGGCTCCGGAGGCCTCACAATCATGGCAGAAGATGAAGGAAGAGCAAAGGGACATCATACATGGCAGCAGACAAGAAAAAATGAGAGCCAAGCGAAAAGGGAAACACCTTATAAAACCATCAGATTTCGTGAGACTTACTATCACAAGAACAGTATGGGGGAAACCACCCCCATGATTCAATTATCTCCCACCGGGTCCCTCCCACAACACGTGGGAATTATGGGAGCTACAATTCAAGATAAGATTTGGGTGAGGACACAGCAAAACCATATCAAGTTGTTTCTAATTTTAACTATAACTGGTTACATGGTTGTTTCTAAACTTTAGCTATAATAATGCTGCAATTGTTAACTTTGTTTCTCATATTTTGTTTCATAATTTCTAGGGTATCTTCAGGACAGATTCTTAGAAGTGAAATGCTAGGTCAAAGGGCAAATGCATGGGTAATTTTGCTAGATATTTTCAAATTTCTCTCCATAGAGTTTGAATCTTCATTAGCAGTATATGAGAATACTTTTTCACCATAGTCTCACCTACAGAGAATATTGTCAAACTTGTATTTTTGCCAATCATGACAGAGAAATTTAAGAATTTTGGGGGTGATCACTATTAATGTCTTCAGTGGCAATATATTTGCCACTCCCCCATCCCCTGCTGAATTAATTTTTCATCACAAACCTGGGAGATCCTTATCCGTTAGAAGAGACATTTCATTCACGAATTTGCCTGCTCCTAATAAGTGCAATGAAGACAATGCTCCCTCAAATTGAAGTTTCTTTTATAGTTTTCAATAAAAGAGACTTTTAAACACATGTAAGAGATTTTTCTCTAATGTTTCAAAGAACAATGAGTAGTAATAAATAGTGAGACACAATTTTTCCAAATCTATTCTAAAATAATTTTCATAATATCCTTAGGTAGGATATTATTTTATTTTTATTGGTTGTCATTTAGTTTAAGGATGTTATTTCTTCTTATAGGGTCCTCCTGGACTTCCTGGATTTCCAGGGACACCAGGTCTTCCTGTAAGTAGCATTTCACTTTTTACTTTGAAATCTCTTGAAAAGTAATCTAAGACATATTATACATGTGTTATGTCGCTTTTCAAAGGGAATGCCAGGCCACGATGGGGCCCCAGGACCTCAAGGTATTCCTGGATGCAATGGAACCAAGGTGAGATCCATCCATTTAATCTTGGGTAGTATACTTGACAATAATTAACTTAAAAACCTAAAGAAATCAATATGAAGAATGTAGAAGAAGGGATATAGTGGCTTCAGGTCTTGGCTATTACATAAAGTATGCTCTGACTACAATTTTCTATATATTGAACTATCAATAATTTCATTAAACATGTATAATTAGCTGGGATATTGCATTGGGTTGAAGATTACTTACCAAACCCTTTTTTGACTTTAGCATAAAGTAGGATGAGAATTAAAACGAAATTAGGATATATATGTTTCAAATATTATATAAACTGTTGAAAGTAATACTTTTGAATGTCATTCATTTGCTTTGCCATTATTAAAAAACTAGGTACAATTTATGTTTTCAAATATTTCATGTTTTTAAGATTTTTTAACACGCCGAATATCTTCCTTAAGAAAAATCTTAAAAAATTATATGTAATACAGCACATCCGTTTTTACTATAAACTGTCAGTATGAAACCTGAAACTTCTTCATCAGCAAAGATGATACATTTAACAATTTTAAATAACCCTAACTTTAGATATAGCAAACATTTTTTTTTCTGATCCAATGTTTCTTCTCTTTAGTCAACTGTTGGATTGAATATAAAGTAATAGATAATAAGAAAAAATGAGGAAAATTTGCTCTGCTTGTAAGCTTACAATATTATAGCCAATTCTTATTCCCTCCCCTTTCTCCTTTTCCTTTAGGTTAATGCAATATATTGTTATTCTCTGTATTTTCTTTTGGTATTTTCTGTTTTTCACATAATATTCTGTAAAACTATTCATAAAATACCTTAGGTCCTTCTTTCTTTCTTTCTTTGTTTTTGTTTGTTTTTTGTTTTTTGTTTTTTGAGACAGAGTCTTGCTCTGTTGCCCATGCTGGAGTGCAATGTCACGATCTCGGCTCACTGCAACCTCTGCCTCCCGGGTTCAAGTGATTCTCCTGCCTCAGCCTCCTGAGCAGCTGGGATTACAGGCACGCACCACAATGCCCAGCTAATTTTTTTTGTATTTTTAGTAGAGATGGGGTTTCACCATGTTGGTCAGGCTGGTCTCGAATTCCTGACCTCTTGATCCGCCTGCCTCAGCCTCTCAAAGTGCTGGGATTACAGGTGCGAGCCACCGCGCCCGGCCAGATCTTTCTAACTAATGGCATATGTCAGATTTTATATAGGGCATATTTTTAAAATAACTTGAACAACTATTTTGCATTACAGTGGCCATATTTTGTGATAATTACTGTACTCTATACTTGAGGCAGTACAGTTCTTTTCATCTCCAGTATTTCTTCAGGTCAATGTAACCCTTGTCAATAATAATAATTTTTAAAAAAAATTTTGGATTCATGAGGACTAATCGTGTTCTTCATTTTAGCTAGGGCAACCTTAAAGTGATAAGACCATTGTGGAGTTGGTTTGCCTGATACATTTCATGTTAAATTGGACTAAATTTTTGTGCCTCTTCGGGTTATTTATTTTTATTTACTTATTTATTTTTGCCAGTGTGCTTTAAGAAACAAACAGACCACTAACCAAAGTTTCAAATTTGAAGGGCCAATGTATCTATAATCAGTACAGTGTGCTATATGATTAAAGGGAGCATTGATTAACTTGTGTTTCAGGCTTCCAATTATGTGAGTAACAAATTTTAAACAAATTAAATTGATTTATTATGCATATTTTTAAAGTCTGAATGCTTTTCTTATATTTCTTACTATGTAAGTAAAAGAATGAACTTTAAAGTTGGAGCCACAATGTATAGGTTTTTTTCTTTTTCTGTCTTTTAAACTTGATGTCTAGGCCACTTCCTTTCTCTCGGGACCTACTTTTTCCATGTGTAACAAGGTGGAGAGAAGGGTATTGGACTCACAAAGACACACAACAGTAGTAATTTTATTCTTTCAAACCTTCTGATGAAGTTGTTTCTAGGATTACCGTGGCATACAGGTATTTGAAAGGAGGTTGCTTTGGTGTTCTTCTACAGGAATTTCAGCTTTTGTTTTCTAAACCAAGTGTCCATATTAGTACTTTACAATAGTGAGTGAGAAAAGCTGGGTGCCTAGAAAACATAATGACCTGCAATTGCTAGAACTATTGCTATTATTGTCCTCTTGGTGATATTAATGGCCTTCTTTCTTACCATCTTTTCCCCTTTACAAAAATAATTTGAAATAGTTTACAATAAAAGAAAAATGCAATAGAGCAGTTAAAATAAGAATCTATATAACACATGGGCAGGAAATGGGGCAGATCATTAACTATTAAATGTGATGATAGAATTTGTGGCGTGATCGTCTCAAAATATCTTTGTTGGAAGAAAAGAACTGAGGTAGATGATTTTTTTTCTTTACTTCTAATTGGGATAGATGAATTGGGATAAAAGTTGAATTGATATGGATAGTTGATATTGAAGTAATTGGAAAGTGAAGGCTAATGAACTTTTTGGCAATCTGGCATGTTTCAAAATGGCTTTTATAGAAATCTTTTCAAGAAGTCATATCTTGATGGTATAGTTATTCTTTGTTTCTTGTTCCTCCATGCTCTTTATTTTTAACTCCTTCTAGGGAGAACGTGGATTTCCAGGCAGTCCCGGTTTTCCTGGTTTACAGGGTCCTCCAGTAAGTTATAAAATTTGGGATTATGATGAACACAGGAATTAACAAAAGAAGCAGAAATGTAGTGAGAGAGCCCAATGCATTCATGTGGAACAAAGTAATACATTTTAAAGTAATAAACTAGAGGAAAATGTTTCAAAAAGAAGTTGGTAATATAGCTTTCTCCTGGGGAAAAGCAAGGATTTTGTATGTATATAAATGTCACCTCTAAGTATCCTAAGGTATATCCTATTCAGAAATGACGCTACAGCAGTCTACTCATTTTATACTCTATTTAGAAAGCATTCTGTAATTGGCGTGTTTCTCTCTCATACATATAAAATAATCCCTTTTCTTTTTAATAATAGGGACCCCCTGGGATCCCAGGTATGAAGGTAAGCATCTCATTCTGGGGAACAAATGTTTTGAATAAAATATTAGGAAAGCCGGCAACTTCAATAGGATAATGACTCAAACTTCTGTCTTAAAATCGATGTTTCTAGAAGTTGTGCAGGTGTAAACTTACAAGCTCTCCTTAAGTAGTCTCCTGTGTTCCCATGGCTTTAAGTACCTTGTATGTGCTGATACACTTGAAAATGTGTATATCAGACTTGAGTTTCTTTGCTGACACTTTAAGTCTTCATCTTCTTACACTTTGATACAGTTAACCACCTACTCTCTGTAGAATTACTTTTTTCCCTGGCCTCTGTGACACTATCCTTTCCTGATTTTTCTTCTACACCTCTGGTTAATTTGCAGTCTTCTATGTAAGGTCATTATTTTATGTCCATCAAGCATCAGGTCACAGTCTGTACTCCTTCTTCCCTGCAATGCCCAGAAATATTACTAATGCCCATATTATTGATTACTATCTAGTTACTAAATACCAAATGAGACTTTTCTTCTGAGTTAGCTATGTGTATTCATCAGCCTCTCTGACATCTCCACATGTTCCAAGTTAATCCACCCACAAAATAAACCCGCTTCTCCCTGTGGTCCTCATATCTCAAATTTGCATCTTTATATGTTATGTACACTTTTACATGATCTCAAAACCTGGGAGTTAATATTTATATCTTCCATTCCTTCACACACCTCCTCATTCAATTCCATCACTAAACACTAAGTGTGCCTGTAAAAGGCACCTTAAATTCATCCACTTTTCTTCATTCCCACTGTTACCACGTTAATCATAATGTCTCATCTGGATTACTGCAATAACCTCTTACGTAGTCTCTAGTCTCTTTTTTTCACCACTACTCCGCCCTTACCTCCCATCCTGTTTTATTCTTTACAAAGCAACCAAGAATGACATTTTAAAAGTGTTAATTGATAATTTAATATGCTTATAAACCTTCAAGGGCTTTCTACTGTGTATCTAAGGTAAAGTCCATAGTTTGTTTGTAAGAACTGCATGCTCTGGTCCTTGCCTACATTGACAGCCTTATCTTAAACCACTAAACTTATCCCTTAGCTCACTGACCACATCAGTCTGCATTTAGTTATTGGGATGTGCCAAACGTTTTGCTTTTAGGGTCTTTTGTATATATGGTTTACTTTGCCTAATATTCTTCCTCCTATCTTTGCCTGGATGACTCCTTATTATCCTTCAGGTCTTAACCTGAATGTTACCTTCACAGATTGCCCTTCTTTGACTACCCAAGCTAATTTTCTCCACTAGTTTTTTTTTTTTCAATTATTGTACCATGTTATTTTTCTTCATAGCCCTTAATATTCACAGCCCTTGATATTGTCATCTTATATTTTTACATATTAGGGTCTGTATTTTCCCATTATATTGTTAGCTTTATGAGAACAGAGGCCTTGTTTATCTTCTCCATTACTGATTACCCAGAACCTACCACAATTGTTGGCAAATACTTAATATTTACTACATATTTTTAAATGAGTAACTGAAGGTACTACACTCTTAATAAATCTACTGTTCTTCAGTGTACTCTGGCCACTTCCTCATTTTCCTTTAAAAGGTAAACTTATCATTTTTATTACTGAGATGGCCTAATCTTTTAGTACATCTCTGTTACAAATTGAATCTTCAGATCATTTTTCTGGTTTTGCTGGTTTTCATGTATAATAACTGTGTCTTAGAACTTCCATTGATGGCTTCTTTTAGGGTGAACCAGGTAGTATAATTATGTCATCACTGCCAGGACCAAAGGGTAATCCAGGATATCCAGGTCCTCCTGGAATACAAGTAAGTATCCAGTGATTTTCTTTTTTTGCTATATTGATTAAACCAGAAGATTACAACAATCCCTCAACCTTTAGTACTCTCTGTTTTTGTCATAAAAATTATCATCAGATGTTTACTAGACATTACATGTACTTTCTACCTGAAAATAAAAGCAGTCTGGACCAGGGAGAATTTTAACAACATCGGCTTCATTCTTTTGCCTTTCTATCCAGTGTTTTGGGGATTGGCAGCAGAAATAGGGTTCTATATTCTTATTCTTGTACTGTGGAGAGCAGTAGGGTCTTTTGTACATTTACAAAAGACCTAATTAAAAATAAAAATTATGGAAGTCCCATTGAATATATTAAGATATATCATTTGTAACACTATCAGTTATGCATAATATATGAACGTATTTTGAAGGCTGAAGGAATACAGTTTATGCATGGTGAACATCAAATGTAATCTTAAGAAAAAAATTTTAGCCTACAGAAAACATGCATAGAGAGAGCAGTAACTTTTGAGTATAGATTAGGAGGTCAATTTCTTAGGGTTTATATTTCATGATAATCGAATCCTTTGCCAAAAATGAAAAATCAAAACTTCCTGGTAGTTTATCACTAAGATACAAGATTGGGGACTTTTTTCATTAGCTACCTTGTCATTCCTTACTTGGTATCACCCATCCATAGTTTTTAAAATTCACTCAATCTTGCCCTTTATATTTTATAAATTGTTATGAAGTAATATTTGAAAATACAACAGAATACATGCAAAATATATGTATGTTATGAAGCATAACTATAAAGTGAACAACATTTAAGAGCTAGAAAATTACAAATAATTTTGAATCAACCTGTGTCCCCTTTGGTAATCAAATCCTTCTGCATTCCCCCAAGACATAGCTACCATCTGTGCCTTAAAAATAGCTTTATTATATATGCATATATTTCTAAGCAATAGAATATTTAGCTTTGCTTTATAAAATAATGTAATATTTATGTAGTTTTCTGCAACTTACTTTTTCTACTTGATATGCTAAGATTCATCCATATTATTGGATATGGCTTTAGTTCACTCCGTTTCACTTTCATATAACTTTCCATTTGTGAACATACTACCATTTGGTGTTTTTTGTTTTATGTGGTGTTTGTTGTTGTTGTTGTTGTTTTGAGATAGCATCTTGCACTCTTGCCCAGACCGGAGTGCAGTGGCATGATCATGGCTCACTGCAGTCTTAACCTCCTGGGCTTAAGCAATCCTCCCACCTCAGCTTCCTGAGTAGCTGGGACCATAGGTGCACATCACCACACCTGGCTACTTTTTGAAAATTTTCGTGGAGACAAGTTCTCACCATGTTGCCAAGGCTGGTCTCAAACATCTGAGCTCAAGTGATCCTCCTGCTTAGGCCTCCAAAAGTATGAGGATTACAGGTGTAAGCCTCTGTGCCCAGCCTACAATTTTTTCATTACAAAAAAAAATCCATGATTTATATCTAAGTATAGAATTGCTAGATTGTAGGCCAAATTTTCAGTTTTTAACATGCCAAATTATTCCATAACACTTGTATCATTCTCTTATAATTTATCCCAGTTCCTCTCATTTCCCTCTGTCTTTAATCTTATCTATTTTAAAATTAGAGAAGCTATCTTGAAAGTAGTAGCCTTTCCCTTCTCATTGGTAGCATAAAAGCCCTAACTAAATGCATACCTTTATCACTTTGTTTTGTAAATTTTCCTTATTATTTGTCTTATGTTTATTTACCACTTTAAACCACAAGTTTTCTTATAATTACTTAATCCTTTTATCCCTTTGCATTTTAAAATTTCACTTATAATATTGCTGAATGATAAAATTGTAGAGCAGAATTCCAATGACGACTGAAGTTTAAATGAAGTCTAAATTTCATCCATTTAGTTCTTTGTAAGATACAATTAGGGGGCCGGGCACAGTGGCTCACGCCTGTAATCCTGGCACTTTGGGAGGCCAAGTCATGAGATCAAGACCAGCCTGGCCAACATGGTGAAACCCCGTCTCTACTAAAAATACGATAATTAGCCGGACCTGGTGGCAGGTGCCTGTAATCTCAGCTACTCAGGAGGCTGAGGCAGGAGAATTGCTTGAACCCAGGAGGCGGAGGTTGCAGTGAGTTGAGATCATGCCATTGCCCTCCAGCCTGGGCGACACAAGTGAGACTTTGTGTAAAAAAAGAAAAAATACAATGAGGGGCTTGTTTTTCTTTTTTTTCATCATTTTCTTTACTCACTTTATAACAGGGCCTACCTGGTCCCACTGGTATACCAGGGCCAATTGGTCCCCCAGGACCACCAGGTTTGATGGTAAGCTCTCTTCTTTAATTTAATTTCCCCCCCTTTCCTTTCTGACTTCTTTCAGGAATATTAATATTATTTATAATACTTGAAAACATAATGCATTCTCAACATTCATAATTTATAATTTTCTTATTTAAAGGTGGCTTTACAATGATATGGTGAATAATATGCATTCTAAGTAATGGCTCCATTTTATAGATGGAAAAATGAGGTATATAAAAGGAAAGATTTACAATGAAATATTTTGTTGGTTGCTCTTGATGTATCAGTGTTGAAGTCAATTCTGGCCATTTCAGAAAGTCTTTTAAGGCAGTTTTCTAATCACTTGATGAAACATGTTTCTTCAAACTGCAATTGTTTGTTTAAGAAGAGCAAAAGCAGGGCTTCATAAAAAATATTGGCTCTCATTTCCTAGGCACCTGGGACAAAACAGTAGAATTGGTGAGGGGAGTGATCACTATGCAATTGGTCACAGGTTTTTGTACCCCAAAAACTTCTACAGATCCTGAATGTGCAACCGGTTCTCTTACTTTACTAGCTCTATAGTCACTCTTATTTTCTATCCTAGTAAATTCTAAGTATTTTTACTTCTGCAATACTTAGATTTCATTCAAGTCATGTTTTGGACTTACAGCTTTGCTGTTGCCCTCTTAAAAGGGCAACAAAATTGTATTTCAGTAGAAGTAATTTCTCATGTGCCACTCTATCTCTCATCTACCATATATTTAAGTGACAGTTTTCATTATACCTTTATAGGTTGTACATTTTTGTTTGTGACAATTGGTCCTGCACTTTTGAGTGAAGGAAATAATGTTTGATAACTGCTAGAAGAATCTACCAGAAAAGATTGTGATTTCTGCTTTCCTGTAACTTTTTGGGGGAAGATGAGAAAACCCTTTCGTTTGTTTTAGTTGTAGACTTCATGCAAAGCATGAAACTATGGACTTTCGCACTTTTTCCTAATTCTGCTGTTGGAACATTGGTGCCCCTTGAGTATATTGTTACACCTTGAATTTCCTCAACCATTGTGGCCACTTAACCGATTCACTTTACGTTTCTGGATATTCCTTGAATTAACGCTAATTCAACAGGTGAAGCCAAATCTTAGAAATGCCACCAAGAGGCCAGGTGCTGTGGCTCATGCCTGTAATCCCAGCACTTTGGGAGGCTAAGGTGGGTGGATCACCTGAGGTTGGGAGTTTGAGATCAGCCTGACCAATGTGGAGAAACCCCATCTCTACTAAAAATACAAAAAATTAGCCAGGCATGGTGGCACATGCCTGTAATCCCAGCTACTCGGGAGGCTGAGACAGGAAAATCGCTTGAACCCAGGAGGTGGAGGTTGTGGTGAGCCAAGATCGTTCCATTGCACTCCAGCCTGGGCAACAAGAGGGAAACTCCTTCTCAAAAAAAAAAAAAAAGAAAGAAAGAAAGAAAGAAAGAAATGCCACCAAGATACAATATATAAATAAATAGGCCCATTGAGGTTAAGAGGCAACATACTTGAGCAGAAAGGTGCCTATTTAATTTTTTAAACCTTGAAACATTCTCAGATACACAAAGTCATATTGTATAAAAATCAAACTGGATTTTAAAAAATAAACACATGCTTTTTAGAACTTGAGAGTTAATTAGAGTTAATTGCTTTATGGTACCTAAGTTTACCTATAATTCTGATGTGAAAAATTTGATGGGTCTGTTGACATTAACTTTTGAATTGATTTTTGACAATGGGGCTACCTCTCTACCTCTGCCCATCCCAGCTTTTTTCTCTTGCCCATTTCTATTTTGTCATCAGAGGTACTCACATTCATCTAGCTCATTTTAATCAATTAAAATGTGTGTCTCTGACTAAAATGAAAACAAACAAGAAAATACTATTTTGATGGGCTTTTTCACATCTTACTCTTTCTGAAACTAAATAACTTTTAAAATTAACTTATTAATATAACATTTTATTTTCTCTTTTGTCTTCTCTTCTTAGGGCCCTCCTGGTCCACCAGGACTTCCAGGACCTAAGGTAATTTTCTTTTTCTTTATATCTTTTATTTGGTGTGGATTCCTTTTCTTACTGTCAGTGAGATTTTTAAATGGAAACTTCTCTCTCCAGGGGAATATGGGCTTAAATTTCCAGGGACCCAAAGGTGAAAAAGTGAGTAAAGAAAGAGAGCTGGTTATTCAGCCCTCAGCTTTCTCTTTTTGTAGTCATTTGAACTGTCTTTTTCTTTCTCTTGCTTCTTGAAGTTATCTTATCTTACATGTTATATTACTGTCTGTGGAGGTTATGAAGTATCACCACTGTCTTATTTTATCTTGCAAACAGGGTGAGCAAGGTCTTCAGGGCCCACCTGGGCCACCTGGGCAGATCAGTGAACAGAAAAGACCAATTGATGTAGAGTTTCAGAAAGGAGATCAGGTGAGTAAGTAGGGAGGAAGTCAATGAAAATCTTGCTATGGATATGTTAATTAGTTTGATGGTGGTAATCACATCACAACGTATATGTATATCAAAACATCACATTGTTTACACCTTAGATATATACAGTTTTTAATTTGTCAGTTATACCTCAATAAAGCTGAAAAAAATAAAATGATAAAAAGTTAAAAATAATATTTCTATGTAAGTGGAATTCCATTAAAATGCATTATAAGCTGAAATGTGGTTATATATAAGGGTATTTTTTTTAAATAACAAGGATTTGAGATTATTAATTTTTTTTTTTTTTTTTTTTTGAGACTAAGTCTTGCTCTTGTCACCCAGGCTGGAGTGCAATGGCATAATCTTGGCTCACTGCAACCTCCGCCTTCCAGGTTCAAGTGATTCTCCTGCCTCAGCTTCCCAAGTAGCTGGGATTACAGGTGCCCACCACCACGCCCTGCTAATTATTGTATTTTTAGTAGAGACGGGGTTTCACCATGTTGGCCAGACTGGTCTCGAACTCCTGACCTCGTGATCTGCCCGCCTCAGCCTCCCAAAGTGTTGGGATTCCAGGCATAAGCCACCACGCCTGGCCAAGATCATTAAATTTTCAAAATAACTTTATCAAGATACAGTCTACATACATATAATCCACCCATTTAAAGTGTACAATTCAATTTTTTTTTAGTGCATTCACAGGGTAGTGAAACTATCAGTGCAATCTAACTTTAGAAAATTCTGAGGCTTCCTCAAAAAAATCTCCATACCTATGTTAGTTGTACTCCTTATTTCTCCCCAAATTGACCAGCCCTAGGTAATCACTAATCTACTTCTTGGCTCTGTAAATTTTTCTATTCTGGATATTTCATATAAATGGAATCATATAATATGTGGTCTTCTGTGTCTGGCTTCTTTTACTTAGCATAGTGTTTTCATGTTAAATCACTTTGCAGCACATATCAGTGCTTCATTCCTTTTTATGGCTGAATAATATTTCATTGTGTAAATAGTCTACATTTTGTTTATCCATTTATTCATCAGTTGATGGGCATTTGGGTTATTTCCATTTTTGGCTATTTGAAGAATCCATTCATGTATAAAATTAGGTTATGGTAAGTCAGAATGATGACAGTGTTCCCTACATTTCACTGATATGCAAGGAGAAAGATAATGTTACTCTATAAACCTTTGTTGTGTTTAGAAATAATTATCTGATACCCTGCTTTTGCTAGAGTAGATGAGGGAAATTAGATATATTTTTAAAGCATACTGGCCCACACTTTAACAAACAGAATGTGTGCATTTTTGTTTCACTTAAATGTGAATAAGAAAGTTAAGAATAAAGGAAAAGTTGTATTGAAACTCTATCATCAATATGAATTTGGCCATTTAATTATCTCCCAAAATATATGTATGCCGTGTGACCCCAAAATCTCTTTGTTTTAGGTATTCTTGCTTTTTATAAAATATTTTATAAGAATAAAAAGTTGTCATTATTTTCATTTTAAGTGTTGCCTTGTTATTTACCTCAAATCTTGGCTTGTATATAGACAAAAAATTAACTGAAATGAGCAAAGATAGCTCTAGTTAATTTTGCCTAGAAGATTTCAACTTTAAGTTAGAAACACCCTATTATCTTTGGTTGTACTACATGAGTATTCAGTTCAGTTTAATTTTTTTAGGGGGAGATTTATTTTTATTTTATTTTATTATTTAAAAAAGTCAACCTTTATTTTAGATACAGGGGGTACATGTACAGGTTTGTCACATAGGTATATTGTGTGATGCTGAGGTTTGGGGTACAGATCCCATCAGCCAGGTAGTGAACATAGTACTCAGAAGTTAGTTTTACAAGTATTACCTGCCTCCCTCTACTCTTAGTAGTCCCCAGTGTCTATTGTTGCCATCTTTATGTCCTTGTGTCCCCAATGTTTAGTTCTCAGTTATAAGTGAGAACATGTGGTATTTGATTTTTTGTTCATGCATTAATTCACTTAGGATTATAGCCTCCAGCTCTAACCATGTTGCTCCAACATAGATGTAGCTGTGGTTCAGTTTATTAAAAATGCTCCTAGCTAGCTCTAGTGCTTAGAATGAAAATGCATGTTCCAGTATTAACATTGATTTCCTTTCCCCTACTACTGCATAGGGACTTCCTGGTGACCGAGGGCCTCCTGGACCTCCAGGGATACGTGGTCCTCCAGTAAGTACCTAAAGTGCTTTAGCATCATTTAATGTAAATTGGTATTGGTACACAGTATCCCATGAACCATTGTGAAACTATTTTTATGTGTACAGGGTCCCCCAGGTGGTGAGAAAGGTGAGAAGGGTGAGCAAGGAGAGCCAGGCAAAAGAGTAAGTGATGTAACTGCTAATATTCTTTGCAAAAAAATTCTAAATGTGTGTGTGTGTGTGTGTGTGTGATTTTATTCTTTCTTCCTACATCTTACTTCCATTGTTTCAAAATATCACTACTGACATTATAATGTTGATGTCTAAAAAGTCTACTTAATATAGTCCAAGCCAGGAATAAAGCTTGTTATATTCTTTAACTTTATGCTTCCTAACTAACAAATGTATGTTGTTGCCCTATCATTTCTTTGTATCCTATAGGGTAAACCAGGCAAAGATGGAGAAAATGGCCAACCAGGAATTCCTGTAAGTAGCTAAGGTTCTTTCCCCCTGCAAAACTGGAGACATTTATGTGTTGGTATAACATAAGGTGGCAGAGAAGCAGTATGACAAAAATTGTGGGGTCTGGAAATAGTTTAAATGAATTGAAATTATCCAGTCTTTGTCTTTTGAATATAATTTTCAATTTTTAAAAAATTTTGTGAGTACATAGTAGGTGTATATATTTATTTATGAGGTACATGAGATGTTTTGATACATGTATGTAATGTGAAATAAGGACATCACAGAGAATGGGGTATTCATCCCCTCAAGCATTTATCCTTTGCATTACAAACAATCCAGTTACACCAAATATAAATTTGAGGTTCCTCTATTTTTTAAAGTCAGATATATTGAGATATAATTTACATAAAGTAAAAGGAACTATTTTTAGTTTACAGTTCTGTGTTTGACAAATACATACAGTTGTGTCACCACCACCATAATCAAGAACACTTCCATCACCTTCAAAAGTTCCCTCCTGCTCTTTTTTAGTTATCCCCTCCCTATTCCCCTATCCCAACCCCCTTGTAATGACTGATCTTTTGTCAATCTCTTTAATTTTGCCTATTCCCAAATGTCAGATACATTGGATCATATTGTATGTAGCCTTTCGAATCAGGATCCTTTCACATAACATAATACATTGAATTGTGTATCAGTTCATTTTTTTATTGCTGAGTAGTATTTGATAGTTTGAATATATCATGGTTTGTTTGTCCATTTACACATTGAAGGATATTTTGGTTATTTCTGTGTTTTGGCCATTATGAATAAAACTTTTATATTCATATAAAAACATTTATATGAATATAAATATTCCCATACAGTTTTTTTTGTGTGTGTGAACATGTTTTTTCAGTAAAAGTTTTGACAGGTAATTCTTCTACTTACTACCAAAAAGGGGCATGGGAAATAAAATATGTAAGTCCAAGAACATTATTTCAAGCAGCTTCAGTATCAAGAGTATCCACAGTAGGCAAGAGTTTTTCAAAGACAGAGAGAATATTTGATGAAATTTGCAAGTTATTCTAAGGGAAAAGGATAATTCTTAACAAGACAGGTTAGAATTACTAAATTCAGATAAATTGGTTTAGGATATTTTACTAAACAGGCAATCCTCAACTTACAATCTCTAGTTCAAAAATATTTTATATTATAAAATATCAAGAGGTAAATTCAGGGCCTCAGTTCCTGGCTTCTTTTGGAACAATTGGTCTTTGTCTTGATTCAGGCAGCTGTGATATTCAACAATTGCCTCTTAGTGTTTTCAACAAATTGGGGTTGCGGGGTGGGGAGGCTGTTCTCTTGTTCTCTGTTTGCACTGGGAGAACCCAAGTTGGGTCAAATAAAGGCAGCCTTGCAAATAGCCTTCTTTTGAACCAGCAGACAGATCAAATAATGATAATTCTCTGGAAATGGGGCTTTGAAGGAGCTCCAACCCTGTTCTTTCCTCTCCAATTGCTGCTAGGCTGCTGGTTTTCACCTTGATTGTGAGGAGAGGTGGTGGGAATAGAGCAAGTTAAAATGCCATAAATCTCTGAGAGGTGGTGGGAATAGAGCAAGTTAAAATGCCACAAAGCTCTGAGTTCTCACCAAGATTCAGCTTTTTTTTTTTTTTTTTTTTTTTTTCTGAGAAAACACTCCTTGAATTGCTGCAAGCTTTGGTTAAGTTCTGAAAGTTAATTCTGACTGACCATTTTTGCCAGTATTCTCATTGCTTCTATGGAGAAGACAATCTTTGGAGATTTCCTAACCCCATCATTTGTGCTGATGTCACCCTATCCTCTATGTTTTAAAGGGTTTGCCTGGTGATCCTGGTTACCCTGGTGAACCCGGAAGGGATGGTGAAAAGGTAAGAATTTTAATACTTTGAAGTGACTGGTTTAGTCTAGCTAAAATAATCCTTTTCTTCTCCCAGGCTTGAGTTATAAATGGAAAAAGTCTACATAACTAGCTTTTATATTCAAAATATGCCTTCTTTATTCATCTTTTGCTCATTTTTCTTTTATACCACACTTGCTAAATTTTATTCCATTGCCATAAATCACAGTCCATGTTGCAGAAATACATTAAGCATTGTTTAACTTTAGCATTTCCACTGTGAAAAGTCATTGCCTTTACTTTGAGCATGTATCGGCAAAACTTCTTTTTTTCCACAAAGAGAATTCAGCACTATTTTAGTGAGGTCCTCTTACTAAAAAGGCTTATAACTGTGAATGTAGAACGTCGCCACTAAACATTTCCATTCTGTATGCAATTATTGTCTGTAAGTCTGTGGCTAATTCTTTGTTGTTTTTTCCCCCCTACTGGGCCAATGCAGTCTGACTGAGGTCATTTATTTAGTTACCTATTTTTCAAGTGACTTTGAAAGATTGTATGAAGCATACAATTACCAGATTTTTAGCAGGGCACAAAATAACCAGTCCTCCAATCCCTCTTGTTTTTAATTGCTTCGTATCAAAAACTGAAAGCTTTTTGGTTTTTCAGGCAAGGAAGGAAAGGCGTTACAAACTTGAATGTACCCAGAAGGCACATATTTTAATGGTGGTTTATTTTTAATTTAGGTCCAAGTTCTAGCATGGCTTAAAAGGCACAATTAGAATAGATGGAGGTAGGAAATACTCCGATAAGATGATTTTTTGTCAAATAGTATTTGTATATAGATGGATGGCTTCTATGAACAAGTCTAGAGTCAGAATAGAAGTATGAAAAAGACCATCCTTGTGTCTTGGCCAGTAGTGGAGTAACATTTGAATATTGAATATTGTGGTTTTTTTCATGCTGTTGTAGCTACTAATCAAGGATAAAAGTTTTATCTGAACTTGTCTTTCATTAGCTTCTAAGAGCAAGCTCATGAAAGCAATTCAGATTTACTAGCTATTATTGATGATAGTTAAGTCCATCACATCTAAAATATCTGTCACTAATAGAAATGGCACTACATTTATGTCCTTGACTAGTTTTATGAGAAGAAACATGGCTAAATGTAAAAAAAAAAAAAAAAAAAAAAATGTAATTTTTTCACTGATTCTAGTGCTACCATTTTTTTTCTATTATCTTCTTTATAGAGTATTTGTAGTTGGCTAGAAATAGGAATCTTAAAAATCAAAGAATATTACAACTAGAAATACCTTAAAACTCTGGTCCAAAAATCTTTATTCTTTCTATATAAACCAGAGAAGTTAATTAACTTGGTGAAGATTATATAGCTAGTAAATCTGAGACAACATCACAGGTTAGGCTTAGCTCAGAATTGTTTCATTACTTCATGTTGCATTTCTCATTTGAGGTATTTTATGATTGATTTCTGGGTCTTTTTGGAAAGTTTCTCTTATATTCTTGAGGAAATTGATGTTTTCATGTGAATTTTACTAACCTATTTTACAATTGCATTGAACAGGGCCAAAAAGGTGACACTGGCCCACCTGGACCTCCTGGACTTGTAAGTTTTTTTTTTTAGTCTTCATTTATCAAATTTATTAATGCATTATCATTTTTGTGCCTTAATTGCATACTCCCTACTTTTTCTTGATAGAACACAAAATTTCAAGTCATTATCAATTTCTACTGGCTTAAAAGTCTTTACATCTAAAATCTTCAGTAATGTTGACCTCAAGGTCTTTGTATTGTTCTGCCTATGCATTACTTCTGCATGGTAAAGGTCTAAAATTATGGCATTGGGTTGTTTTGCCTCATGATTGCCAGATCATTTCTCAAGCAACCAGCACGTGGTGCAAGTGTTGCTTACAAAGGTTCAATGAAAACAACAACAACAAAACAAAACTTGGGGAAGTTGGGGTGGGGGTGGGGGATTGGTCCTTTCCCCTGCAGAGCTCAGGAGAAAGATAGATTTGGTCTTAATAGGTTTTCTCAATTTGTAATTGTCTGATTCACACTTCTTTCTTTCTTGAGTGTGTGCTTTCTAAGGACTTTTAATAACGCATGTAGGAAGCTGCTTTATGAAAGAATAATTGAGGGTGGCGGAGCTACAGATTTTCTGTCATGTTTGTGTTCACTATGAAATTTAAGTCAAATATACTTCCAGTCTTATTAGGAATAAAATATCATTGCTGAGGTTTAACATATTGGTTTTTCTTTGGTTGAAATTTAGTAAGACTCTTGACTTCAAACTGCATTGAAGCCGCAACAGTGCGAATGTTGGAAAACTTATGTGTCCAGACATGTTAGTAACATTAACTTAATTCGTATTATCCATAATGAGTCTCAGTTATTAATACTTAGGACTGTACTAAATCTAATGAGGATATACTTAAAGAAGATCTTAGATATTTTTTATTCACTTTCATTTTAAAATCAGCTTCAGTCCTCTAGGAAATAATCTCTTTATAAAATGAGAAGATAAAATTTTAATAAGTATCAGAAGAAATTTTGAGAGTACAGTCCTATTTAGCAGCCTAGTTTCCCTTTTGAATCACTATTCCAATCTTAGGTCCCACAACTTTTTGTCTTCTTTTGTGTGAATATTTCTTATATCCATCCAATAGAGACAGGATGAAATATCACACTGCTATTAGGTGTTGATTTGTACATCAGACTGGCAGTCTCTTAAATCTGAAGTTCATTTACCTTTATAGGTCTATAAGAAGAATTTGTTAATATTTAATTTATTTAATGTTAAGTTTTTTAAGATTAATACTTAATGAGTTACAAGAATACAGAGTAAAAAGAAATGATTAGTTAGTTGGGTTTAATCAATAAAGAACATGGGTTTTATTTTTAAATTTTTTTGGTATATAGTAGATATATATATTTATGGGGGAGTTTTCTTTTTCAAAGGAAGAAATAAATGTGGGTTAATAAAGAGAAAGATTGGGGAAAGGCATTACACATGTTTGGAATGAAATATGCAAAGACATAGACAAGAACGTGCAAGTTGAATGAAATGGTTAGAATCAGACAGACTTCACTATAATAAAAATTTATTGTAAGATGTAGTAGGAGATTAAACAGGTGAGAGAAGTATTGGAAGTGAGAGGTGACTTACAGTTCAGGATTAAAAGTAGCAGCACTTATAGTAAAAAGTAGTGAGCAATTTTGAGTCCTTAAGCAGAATAGTTAACACACACACACAAATGGTTTTTGAGGAAGCATATCCTAACAATAGATTGGAATTCAAGGGACAAGATCAGAGGTGCTTCTATTAATCTAAGTGTGAGTTGATAATATAGCTGTGGCAGCAGAAATCAAGGGAGCAAATTGGAGAGACGTTTTCTGTAAAGAATTGTCAAGCTTAGGAGATTGGAATGAATTGAATGTGAATTATAGGAGAAGAGACATCAAAAATACTTTTAGTTTTATATGCTTCGGGCTCAGGAACATGGTAATGTTGTTACTTGTATTGGACATTTTCTAATCAGTTGGAGGATGGGAGTGATACAAAATGTGACTCATAAACTATGTGAAAATGATGACATTGTAATCATATGTAGCTCCCATAATGTTTTCAGGAGAACAAGGCTTTTCTTCTTTGCATTTCTTTATTTTTTTTTCTTTTGTAATAAAGGTAATTCCTAGACCTGGGACTGGTATAACTATAGGAGAAAAAGGAAACATTGGGTTGCCTGGCTTGCCTGGAGAAAAAGGAGAGCGAGGATTTCCTGGAATACAGGGTCCACCTGGCCTTCCTGGACCTCCAGGTAAATGAGATTGCATTTATGGCCTTGTTCTTATAGCATCCTTACTAATCCATGTATACTTTTTATCACATTAGTTCCGTGGTCAGCATGGAAGTAGAAGACACAAGTCCTTTTTAATTGACAGATACTTCCCAACTCTTACTGTACCTTCTCTCACCATATTACTCACTTGTACTTTTAAAAAGCCCAAGTGAATAGTGTCCTTTAATCCTAAGATTCCTATTTCTACATTTTATTTTTTATTGATACATAATTGCACATATTTATGGGATACATGTGATATTTTAATACATGAGTACAATGTATAATGATTAAATCAAGGTAACTAGAATATCCATTACCTCAAGTATTTATCTTTTCTTTATGTTGGGAACATTCAAAATCTTCTCTTCTAGCTGTTTTGAAATATACAGTAAGTTGTTGTTAACTGCTGTGAATCTACTGTGCTACCAAACACTGAAACTTATTGCTTCTATCTAACTGTATGTTTGTACCCATTAACCAACCTTTCTTCATTTCCCCCGACCCTTCCCAGCCCCTGGTAACCATCATTCTACTCTCCACCTCCATGAGATCAACTTTTTTTTTAAACCTCCTACGTAAGAATGAGAACATGCATTTGTATTTGCCTTTCTGTGCCTGGTTTATTTCACTTAACGTAATGTCCTTCAGGCTCATCCATGTTGCTGCAAATGATAGAACTCCGTTCTTTTATGGCCAAATAATATTCCATTGTGTATTTATACCACATTTCCTTTATCTGTTCATCCACTGATGAACATTCAGGTTGATTTCATATCTTGGCTATTGCGAATAGTGCTACAATAAACATGGAAGTGCAGATATCTCTTTGAATTACTAATTTATTTTCTTTTGAATATATACCCAGACGTGAGATTGTTGGAACATATGGTAGTTCTATTTTTAGTTTTTTGAAGAACCTCCATACTTTTTTTCATAATGGTTGCATTAATTTACATTCCCACCAACAGTGTGTGAGAGTTCCCTCTTCTCTGCATCCTTGCAGCATCTGTTATTTTTTGTCTTTTTGATGATAGCCATATTAACTGGGGTATATTTTATTATTAATAAATTACACCAAACAATTCTTAATTTAGTAGGCAAATCATCACACTTTTCATGCTAATAGGGAAGGATATTCTCCCCAAGTAATGCCTAGTTTTGCAAGATTTCCTGTATAAAAATGGCAAGCAGTGTTATCCACCTAAAATTTCAGAAATACCTAACTAGAAATCCCCATGGTGATTTTGTTATACAATAAAATCTTAGAGCTCAATACTGAGTTTTATATTATTCCCTTTGAAAACACACAGTATAGTGGAACATTTCTAATTTGGCCACAAATTGAGTACTGCCCTTATCTAGAATGTTTATTTGAATGTTCTCTGAAATAGGGTAATAATAGTGATTTCCGTAAGATTTCTAGATGCATGAGGTACAGTGCCTGGCACACATACATATTCAATAAATTATTATTCCTTTTCCTTCAAAAATACGTGGCTAATGAAATACTAAAATGACGAGATGAGTGATATTCAGTGATCTTTCCCAAGAGAAAGAAAATAAATATAGGTTCCATTATGCTCTAAATGCAAACTTCAGATTCCTAAATGTGAACTTCAGATTCCTAATCTCAAGATAGTGAATTAAATACAGACTGTATCTGGAAAATTGAAATAAAGAATTATCTCAGGATGCAGTAAAAGAGATAAGGAGTTGGGAAGTATGAATGAAAATTTAAGAGGTATAAAAGATAAACCTAGAAGCTCCAAAATTATCTCATGAGGGAGGTCAAGGAGGAGAGAATGGGACAAGAGGCAGCATTTGAAAAAAATAATGGCTGAGAACTTCCATCTATTAAAAAACACATGCATCACTATGAAAAAGCTCATGAAGCACTAAGCAATAGTAAAATAATAGTAATGCAAAGGTCCATAACTAGACACATTGTAGGGACATTTCAGAATTCAGGGATAAAAAGAAGCTCTTAAAAACTATTTGAGAACAAAAGGCCGATCACCTACAAAGCAGTGAGTCAGAGGATGATAATGGAGCACATTTTCAAAGTGATAAGGACAAATTACTATGAATTAGGGATTCTGTATTACACTAAACTATCATCCTAATGTGAAGATGAGATACATAGGAAGTTTAACACCTTCAGACTGTCTCTGAAATAGTTACTGGAGGTTTTACTCCAAAAAGAAAAAAGGGAATTCTGGATAAAATGAGAATAGTGGTAGGATGCAAGAACCAAAGCTTAGAAAATATATTAGTAAAGCATATTAAGTTTAAATCAGTACTGGTCATTTTTTAAAAAGGTGTTTTAAGTAACAACTTGGAGCTATAATTGTAAACATTATTAACATGTGATGTGTAGATGCAGAGAGAATAAGGATAAGAGTTTTTGTCTTGTTAGGGAAAGATAATATAAATCTTGTTAACTGTATAAATTTTTAGAAATGTATACATGTTTAAGTACATAGGTTAAAATGTTAATAGTAGCCACTAGAGAAGAATAGAAATAAAATGTATAACATACACACCAATTGAAGAAAGAAAATGACTAAAAGTCTCATATATAGTATAAGTTAAGATGGGGGCAAAATAAAGACAAATCTGGGTAAATAGAAAATAAAATATAAGGTGACAAGAAGAAATTAAAAATAAGTCAGTAACTCCAACAAATTTGAAAGAACTAAACACTGATTAAAAGACAGTGACTAAAATAAAATTGAAATTAAAAATACCTATATATAGTGCACAGTAGACATATCTAAAGCAAAGTGACAGATACAATCTGAAAATAATGCAGTATATATTGGGCAAATGCTATACATAAAAAAGCTGGTTTAGCAATTCTAATATAGTATGAAATATAATTAAATTCAAAACTTGAAACTATAAAAATTCTAGAAGAAAATGCAGGAAAAACTTTTCTGGACATTGACCTAGGTAAAGATTTATGACTAAGACTTCAAAAGTAAATGTAACCAAAACAACAATAGACAATTGGGACTTAATTAAACTAAAGAGCTTCTGCACAGCAAAAGAAACAATCAGTGGAGTAAATAGCCTACAGAATGGGTGAAAATAATTGTAAACTGTGCATCTGGCAAAGGACTGATATCCAGAATCTATTAATATAAGGAACTTAGACAAATCAATAAGAGAAAAAAATAACCCCATTAAAAACTGGGCAAAAGACATGAACAGAACACTTCTTAAAATAAGACATATATGTGGCCAACAAACATGAAAAAATGCTTAACATCACTAATCAGCAAATAAATGCAAAGTAAAACCACAATGAGATACTAACACGTTAGAATGGCTATTATTAAAAAGTCATAAAATAACAGATTTGGGCAAGAAATAATTTCAGTTATTCAGAGACCATCTGATTATCTACCAGAAAGCTTTAAAAAATCCATTGACAAATTCCCAGAACTTAAAGAGAATATGTGTGCAAGATGGCCACATCTGAGTAGCATACTTAATTTGCCTTCCTCTTCACCAGCAAACATACAAGAGAAAAAAATACACTTCACAATAGTAATAGTATTAAAATTCACAGTAGTTATAAAACAAACCCATGAATAACCCCAACAATACATGTGTAAGACTTCTTTGCAGAATTTTGTAAATTATTATTAAATAATATAAAATTACTAGAGAAATAAATTTAATTATTACTTGATGTGAAAAACCAATATAATAAACAGTTGATTCTACCAAAAAATAATCTTTAAATTCAAATTAATCCCATTCAGAATCCCAACCAGTTTTTGAAAATGAAACTGAAAAATTTATTTAGAAAAGTAAATTTGTAGATGGTTTTAAAAATGAACAAAGACGAGCGTATTTCCCTTAGCAGTTTTGAAAACATTATAAAGTCATAGTAACTAAAAAGTGTGTTAATGGTGCACGAATCACCAGTGTAACAGAAGAATGTCCAGAAACAGAGCCATGTTTATATGGTAACTTTGAAATACCTTTTTATCTTGCTAATGACTTTCCGGTATTTTTGAGATTATAAGAACAGATTGTCAAAGGATGGGGTTACTAGTAATTTCCAAAAGTAGTAAACCTACTTTAAATTATTATTTCCTACCCTCAAACTGTTACTTACATTCTTTGAAACTTTTCAACCTTTTTTTCAGACTTTTGAGTCTCATAGAAAAAAAATAACATAACCAGAATTATATGTTAAAGGAAGATCTTATCATTATCTAATGTCTCAATGAGAACTAAAGTAACATCTCTAAGATGAAATAATTTTGATCACTTTTTTGAATCTTAGGGGCTGCAGTTATGGGTCCTCCTGGCCCTCCTGGATTTCCTGGAGAAAGGGGTCAGAAAGGTGATGAAGGACCACCTGGAATTTCCATTCCTGGACCTCCTGGACTTGATGGACAGCCTGGGGCTCCTGGGCTTCCAGGGCCTCCTGGCCCTGCTGGCCCTCACATCCCTCCTAGTAAGCTATATTTTTCTCCTATTAAGTTCTATTTTTGTTTTTGTTTATTTTGTTTATAAGTAACTCTAGCTAAAGGTTGGCCTCATTTGTTGCGTTTCTGATATCTAAGAAATTCTACCACTGCTTCTGCTTTTTGGGTTTTGGTAGTTCTTGGATGTTTACATTTGCTCTTTATATAGTATTTATCAGCAATGTTATATTTTCCTTTTGCTTATAGGTACTTTTATTTCTTCAGAGAATAGGTCTTTTTCTGGCTTGTCAGGCTTTCTTTTGTTTAATCTTCTGGATATTTCACAATTAGCTTGCTATCCTTTCTTTATCTTACTCAGGTGATGAGATATGTGAACCAGGCCCTCCAGGCCCCCCAGGATCTCCAGGTGATAAAGGACTCCAAGGAGAACAAGGAGTGAAAGGTTTGATCTCCAAACATATTCATTCCTTCATTTTCTTCATTCTTTCAAATCATCAGCAAAATCCCCTGTATCCTCCATCACACCTTAGCCACTGACTCCCATGGTCATACCCCAAGACCATCTCATTACCAATAGTGTTATACTTACATGACCTTGGTTTCATGCATCCCATTTTTTGGATCGCTTTCTTCTTTCTAGCTTACTACCTCTAGTAACCTGACTCCAGCAATACTCCAACCCCACTGAGACCTAGCAACTTTGACTAATGCTTAACTTTTTGATGTCCTTTCTTCCCTCTTAACCTTGCTTAAATTCCATTATCAATCACTGTAATCAATTCCATTCATAAATCCATGATTCCTTTGTCCTTCTCTCACTTCATTGCACTCACTTGGAACAAAAGCATAATCCAAATTTTCATGTTTTCTGAGCCTACACTTTCTCTTCTCTTTTCAAGTTTTAACAGTTCCTCCCCTATTCTTACCTTGCTTCCTACTTCACTGACCAATTAAAGCAATAACAAGAGAACTTTCACTGATTGCTACCACCATATTTACTTACTTACTTGCACCTGTGCCCATATAGTCTCCCTTCTTGCATATTACTGTTACTGCTCCTATCTAAAGCCAGTTCTTCTATTTATACAATAGATTCCATTTCCTCTTATTTCCCCAAGGACTTTTTTTCCAGCAATTTTTGCCTCTCCCACATCACCAATTTTTCCCTCTCTATTCAGTCATTCCAAGGAGCATACAAATATGCTTTTTTCACCTATCTAAAAAAATGTAATCCTACATTCCCTGCCACCTGTTTCTCTATTTTTCTATTCTCATTTGCAACAAAACTTCCTAAGAATTTTCTCCTCATTACCTCTAGATACTCTCCTCTTGTTTTCTCTTAAACATACTCCAATCAGGATTTCATCCCCTCTTCCCCCAACTCCCCACTGCCTACCACTCCACAAATGCTGGTCAGTCACCAGCAGTCTATATCCTACTAATCCAAATGTCAGGTCTGTCCTTTTTTTGCTTGCTTTTTGCCTTCTTTAAACATTTGCATCCCTTAGCTTTCAGTACATTTCCTGTTTTTTTTTTTTCATTCCTCTGTGGTGTACATATATGTGTGTGTGTGTGTGTGTGTGTATGTGTATCCATGTAATTACCATCTAAACCAAAATATAGAACATTTTCAGGACCCTGGAAGACTCTTGTGCTCCCTACTCAGTATCCCCCAAAGGTAATCACTATTTTATCCTCTGGCATATATTAATTTGCCTAATCTTGAACTTTGTGTACATGGAATTATACTGTATGAGCTCTTTTGTGCTTGGTTTCTTTAGCTAAATATATGTGAGATATATCTATGTTCTTGTGTGTTGCAGTATTTTTCCACCATTCTTTGTTTTCCACTGCACATTACCTCAATATTCTAATGTTGATGGACATTTGGTCTGGAGCTATTGTGAATAAAGCTGTCATAAATATTCTTGTATGTGTATTTTTTTTGTAGGACATAAACACTAATTTTTATTGGGGATATATCTGGAAATTGAATTGCTGGGTTATAGGTTAGGTGTAGGTTTTGTTTCATAGATATTACCAAACCATGTTCCAAAGTGATTTTCATTTGCATTTGCCTAATGACTTGATTATGAACTATTTTCTTACAGTTTTTATATTCTCTTTTGTAAAGTGCCTGTCTTTATCTTTAATTTGATTATTGGATATATGTATTAAAACTATCTTCTGTTTTGTTAACTTTTGTTTAACAAAAGTTACTAATTAAATGAAATCAAATTAATTAATTTCCTATTTTATCGTTAGTACTTTTTATGCACTGTTTTAGAAATCTTTGCTTATCTCAGAGGCCTGATGATATTCCTCTGTGTTTTCTTCTAGACACTTTATTGTTTTACCTTTCACGTTTTGATCTTTCTTCAATTAATTTTTGTGTATAGTTTGGAGTAGGGATCAAAGTTCATTTTTCCCATATGGATGTCCAGTTGACTCAGTACTATAGAACAAAAGATCATCAATTACCCCAATGAATTGCATTAGCACTTTTTGTAGATCACATGACCATATGTGTGTAGGTCTGTTTCTGACTGCTCTATTCTGTTCTGTTGTTTCATTAGTCTCTCTTTGCACCAATACGATACTATCTTAATTACTGTGGCTTTATTGTAAGTCTTGGATATTCTAGGTTCTTTGCATTATTTTGTGTGCATCTTAGAATTATCTATCCAACTTTTAAGTTTAAAATGCTCCAAGGTTGAGTCCTTGTTCTTCTTTTCTATATAAACTCATTTATTCAGTCTTGTGACTGTTAATACCACCTAATTGCCCATGACTTCCAAATTTATGCCTCCTATCCAGATATAACTCTTTTCCTCTAGATTTGTGTATCCATTTGCCTAGTCAACATTTTGAACTTGACATCCTGATCAAATTGAAGTCTTGATTTCTGCCACCTCCTCCCCATAGTTGCTGCACTCACATCTTCAGCTTCTTACTTAAAAAGCAGGCCACTTTAGCCTTCTAGTTGCTCATGCTGAAAACCTTGGAGTCATCCTTGATTCCCCTCTTCTTTTGTATTTCATATATGATCCACGAGAACATCCCATTGGCTCTACTTTCAGATATGTCTATAATCTAACCGGTTCTGATCATTTTCATTGCAGTCACTCTGGAATGAGCTACCACCATCTCTCTCCTAGATCATTGCAACAGTAGCCACTTAAGTGGTTACCCTGTTTCCATCATTGCCTTTAGAGGCTATTAACATAGCAGCTAGAGTCATCCCTTAAAAACTTAAGTTATAACATGTTGCTTTTCTTTTTAAAATTTT
This sequence comes from Pan troglodytes, assembly GCF_028858775.2. Taxonomy (NCBI): domain Eukaryota; kingdom Metazoa; phylum Chordata; class Mammalia; order Primates; family Hominidae; genus Pan; species Pan troglodytes. Next base: position 106,081,452 of record NC_072421.2, read on the forward strand.
CTACTAGATTCTCATTTCACTCACAGTAAAAACCACAGCCTTTATATTTCTTATATGCCTATATGCCATTCGTTATAAACTGTCAACTTTCTGACCTTGTTCCCCTCCCTCATTCTGCTCTAGCAATCTGGTCTGCTTGCTGTTCCTTGTATATACCAAACATGGCTATTCTTTCTGCTTGGGATGTTCTACACTCTTATGCACATGTCATGTCCTTTAAGTTTTATCATATAACAACTTCTCAATCAAGTCTATCCTGACTACCCTATTTAAAATTTCAACCCCCCACCCTTCCCTGGCATACTCAATACCACTTATGTAGTTCTATTTTTTTCCTATAAAAATAATATCTTTTAAAGCATATTAAATATTTAATGTATATTTAATTTTTTTAGACAGGGTCTTGCTCTGTTGCCCAATCTGGAGTGCAGTGGTGCAATCACAGCTCACTGCAGCCTCAATCTCCTAAGGCTCAAGCAATCCTCCCACTTTAGCCTCCTGGGTAGCTGGCAAGTACAGGCATGCACCACCATGCCTGGCTAATGTTTTTATTTTTTCTGTAGAGATGGGGTTTCGCCATGTTGGCCAGGCTGGTCTTGAACTCCTTATCTCAAGCTATCTGCCTGCCTCGGGCTCCCAAAGTGCTGGGATTACAGGCATGAGCTACTGCACTCTGCCTATACTTAATATTCTATTAAAATATTTCATATATACATTTTGATAATTCATTTCCTTTATTGATTATTATCCCTTTCCCCTGGTAGAGTGTGAGGCATGTAGACATGAATTTTTATCCATGACTTTTCTTTTGCTCACCAATGTAACACAAGCATCTGGAACAGTTCTTGGCACACAGTAAGCACTCAGTAATTTATTTGTCATAAATTGATTCAGGATATAGGCTTCTCCAATCACACCATTAAGTGGAAATGCTGTCCCTTAGTGCTAACATTTTTAGAACCTATCTATAGAAGGTATATGTACCCCTTTCAGTAAAATTTATTTGTTATTATGATTTCACTAGGTGACAAAGGTGACACTTGCTTCAACTGCATTGGAACTGGTATTTCAGGGCCTCCAGGTCAACCTGGTTTGCCAGGTCTCCCAGGTCCTCCAGGTAAATTATGCCTCAGGGTAACCTTCTAAATATTTTTTGGCTAGATTTTGTTGAGCTTATACTTTTAGAATGTTACCAGTTTCTCATTTTATAACTAGTCACTCATATCTATAAAGAATTAAGTATGAAATGCCTCCATTTGTTATCAAATTAATTATGCTCTTGTTTCTAATACCTGAAGCTACCAACATATTCTATTAAAGCATTTTGACAATATAATTTCAGGAAATATATCTTCCCCATTTTCCATATGGAGAAGAAAATCACTTATACAGAGTCAGACTTCTTTCTTCCAGAATACTGGGAGAAAAGTTCATAATGCCTAGCCCCTGAGTGTAGTTTCCAGTGGCAGAGATTCCAGTCACTGGGGATGTATCACATGTTGTTGTTCAGGAATAGGGGTTCTATTGGAGTTTGGCAATCAACTGCCAGTATTCCTCTCTCTATATATATAACACATCTATCCCCCTTTCCAGTCAAAACTATATGTGATATCTGTCAGACCCTCAACTGTTTCATTTAACTGCCCCTTAGGTATCCCAGTATTCTCTTGAAATTACACTTTATGTTTGAGTCAGGGCTGAGAATAGACACCAGATCTCTTACCTTTCTGTCTAGTGAGTCTACTAAGGACACCAATTCATTTGGAGCTTGGGAATACTTTCAACAAATCTTGTAGACATTATTGGACATTAATAATCTAGCCTTGTACCTCTAGTCTCATGGTTCTCAAACTTGAGAGCGCATCACCTGGAGGGCTTATTTAAGCCCAGAATGCTGAGCCTCACTCTCAAAGTTTCTGGTTCAGTAGACCTGGATGAAGGCTCAAGAATTAGCATTTCTAATTAGTAGCCAGGTGGTGATGATGCCACTCATCCAGGGATCCATTTGGAGAACCACTGCTTTAGTAATGTTTCCTCTAGTCTTTGGGCTGCAAATGTTTCTCATAAACCAAATTTCAGGGAATGACAAACCAAAGAAAGGACTGGTAAGGATCTAGGAAAACTGCATAAGTCAGAACAAAGATATTCAAACCTTTTCATTATCTTTTTTCTCCCTTTGGCAATGGGAACAGCATAGGAACCCAGGAAACGTTGTGCATAGTATTTGGCAGTTGCAAGGTCTGAGAAAGTCTGCTTTGGAGTTGAAAGTTTCTTAGGATACAATATTGTATGTAACATGAAATGTTAAATTTATTTTTTAAAAAGGATGATTATCTCATTTTGTGAACATAAAAGGAAAATACAAATGTGACTTAAATGGGATTGAATGGGGTTCTTATTTTAAAAACTTGACTTTCTGACTTGATGATTTCTGTATGAGCTTTGTCAGGAGTTCAAGCTCAAAGCTTACGTTATTGTGTGTGTGTGTGTTTGTTTGTGTGTGTGTGTGTTAGGATCTCTTGGTTTCCCTGGACAGAAAGGGGAAAAAGGACAAGCTGGTGCAACTGGTCCCAAAGGATTACCAGTAAGTTTTGAGTATATTATAAAACAAAAAGAAGTAGAAGGAAGGCATTTTACACATTGATTTTCAATTATTCATATATATACACACATATACAATTTAATTTTTCCATTAAGTTGTACTTTGTTTGATTCCTTGACTCTTCCTGACTCACATGCCTCACTTGATTCAGCCCTTTGTACGTTAAATGTTATTGGATGGGTTGAAGGGGTAAACTGGAGAGAAGAAAATGTTAAAAAAAAAAGAAACTGATTTTCTTTTTCTCTTTCTTCTTTTTCCACTCTTTTTCTTTTTTTCCTTACTCATTTCAGGGCATTCCAGGAGCTCCAGGTGCTCCAGGCTTTCCTGGATCTAAAGGTGAACCTGGTGATATCCTCACTTTTCCAGGAATGAAGGGTGACAAAGGAGAGTTGGGTTCCCCTGGAGCTCCAGGGCTTCCTGGTTTACCTGGCACTCCTGGACAGGATGGATTGCCAGGGCTTCCTGGCCCGAAAGGAGAGCCTGTGAGTTGGTTTGATATTTTTGGTTTTGTGATGTTAAATTTTCACTTAGAAATGTTTTCTAAGTTAATTCAAAGGATGGGACTGATGCTGAGATAAACACTCAATCAATGCTTAAAACAATGTGACCATACAGTAATGGCACATTGTTACTGACTACGTAGGGTTTCTGCACTACTCTTTTCTTTCACTTGTTTTGTAAACTTATTTTTCTTAACCCATTAATATTGAATAGTATTTTCTATGAATAGGTGGGCAGGAGGTTAAGATGTTTATGAGACAGTATAAGGTTCCCCATCTCTTAACCCCGACATATCTTTCCTTGGGTTTACTTAAACCTCATGACTGGGCATGGTGGCTCACACCTGTAATCCCAGCACTTTGCGAGGCCGAGGTGGGCGGATCACCTGAGGTCAGGAGTTCGAGACCAGCCTGGCCAACATGGTGAAACCCTGTCTCTACTAAAAACACAAAAATTAGCCGGGCATGGTGGTGGGCGCCTGTAATCCCAGCTACTCGGGAGGCTGAGGCAGGAGAATCACTTGAACCCGGGAGGCGGAGGTTGCAGTGAGCCGAGATTGCACCACTGCACTCCACCCTGGGCAACAAGAGCAAAACTCCATCACAGTAAATTAAATAAATAAATAAATAAATAAATAAATAAATAAACCTCATAACCAGCAGTTTAACTTGTTTCTATATATATAGTAAGCTTAGAGAATAGTACAAGTAGATAGCCATGTTCAATGTGCCACAGAACTGAAAGATTTAACATAAATGAACAATCTTATTTTGTACATAACACCAGCCCAGGATATTTAGGTAGGAAGTGATATTTTATAATGTTATCTAGACTATAATCTTTCTGACTTACACTAAAATGTAAGCTGCATAAAGTCAGAGATTTTTGTGTATTTTTGTTTTCTGTTGTATCACCAGCCCTTGACACATAGTAGGAGCCCAAAAATATTTGTTGGAGGAATGAGTAAGTGGAATGATCACACATACCATCTCATAATACCACTCACTTATATAGCTTTTAAGAAGAACTATTTATGGCTATATCCTTTCCCCAGTTGTATTCAGTACCAACCTACAGATAGTTATTGTATCTATATGTTTCTGTATTAAACTTTTCCCTTTTTAGGGTGGAATTACTTTTAAGGGTGAAAGAGGTCCCCCTGGGAACCCAGGTTTACCAGGCCTCCCAGGGAATATAGGGCCTATGGGTCCCCCTGGTTTCGGCCCTCCAGGCCCAGTAGGTGAAAAAGGCATACAAGGTGTGGCAGGAAATCCAGGCCAGCCAGGAATACCAGGTAAGTTTACTGTGTTTTGTTTTAAACTTGGTGCTTAAAAACAGAAATTTATTATGTTTTGGCTACTCATGGCTTCCTTTCCCGAGAGGTGTGTTTCCCTGGCCGTTTATATTTGAACTCTTCAGAGCATCTTAGCAAGGGATCACAATGTTTTTTATAAGGGGGTTTCTTTTTAAATCTTTTCTAACTGTTTCATTGTTACTGTAAATTTTGCTCTTTTTAAGTACATGATACATAATGCAAAGTTTAATAAATAGTTATAACAGAAGCACACAGGTAGCTACCACACACATCAAAAAATAGAATGTTACCAGCATCCTAGAAACCCCTAACCTTTTCTCCCTGTCATTTCCTAATTACAATCCCCTTCCTCCTCTCTACTGTCTTGACTTTTACATAGTTTTCTTCCATTACCCCTCTGTTTTATGACCTCTGTATGCATTTTTAAACAGAGTATTTTAATTTTGTTTCTTTTTGAACTTCATGTTAAAGGAATCATAGGGTGTTTTTTATATTAACTTTTCGTGTGGCTATAGTGTATTCATTTTTATTGCTATATAGTATTTCATTGTATGTATGTTTATGTGTGTGTGTGTGTGTGTGTTACAATTGATTGATCCATTCTATGGTTAATGGTTAATTGGGTTATTTACAGTTCAGGTCTATTATGAATAATGCTTCTGTATACAGTCATATAGATAGATAGCTAGGTAGATAGATAGATCCCTATATCTCCTTGTGTTCATGTGCTCACACTTCTCTAGGGCAAGAGTTGGCACACTACAGAACTACAGTCCATGGACCACATCCAGCCTACCACCTGTTATAAATAAAAGTTTTATGTGAACACTTCCACAACCATTCACTTTTGTCTGTGGTTGTTTTTGCACTACAACTGAAGAGTTGAGTAGTTGCTACAGAGACTGGATGGTCCACAAAGCCTAAAGTATTTACTCTGGTCCTTTACACAAAAGGCTTACCAATACCTGGGCTAGGGTATGTATTTAAGATTAGCATTTTCAAAGCATAGGATAAGTGCATCTTCCACTTGACTGGATAATTACAAACTATATCCCGACCAATTGTACCAATTTTTACTACCACAAGCAGTGTTGAATATTTTATGTTGATTTACATCCTTGGAAACAATTTGTATTGTCGGACTTTTACACTTTTGCCAATCTGTTGAGTGTGATATTTTGCATTTCTCTGATTAAAGTTTAGCACCTTTTCATGTGTTTATTGGTCATTTGAATTTGCTTTTGTGAAATGCCTAATCAAGTACTTTGACCAATTTTATATTGGATTATTTCTTTTATTATTGATTTAGAGGAGTTCTTTATATATTCTGTGCATTAGTTCTTAGTTACCTATGTATTTTGTGAAAAGAAATCTTTACCTACTGTGGCTTGCCATTTTTACTCTTTGTTTGGTGTCTTCAATGAGCAGAAAACAACTTTCACATCATCAAAATTATCAGTCTTTTCTCTCATGGTTAGTGCTTTTTGTGTCATGTTTAGGAAATCTTTTTTTTTCTTGAGCCAATTTCAAGTTCATGTTTCCATTAATAAGAAGTAGATATACTTGAACTTTGCACATGTAAAACCTAAATGTACCTATTAGCCAAAAAAATATTTTCGTTGTTTACTACAGTTTGATTTTTAACGCTCTTTTGGCCTACATTTTAAAAATACTTATATAGGTAACACCCTGTTTTAGGGGTTTCCAGAGAAACAGAACCAATAAAAAGGATGGACAGATAGGTAGATTAGATAGATAGATAGATAGATAGATAGATAGATGAGAGGTGATTTATTATGGGAATTGACTTACATGATTATGGAGGCTGAGAAGTCCCACAGTAGGCCACCTGTAAGTTGAAGAACTAGGGAAGCCAGTAGCTTGGCTCAGTCCTAGTCTGAATGCCTGAGAACCTGAGTGGCTGCTTAGTGCAAGTCCCAGAGTCTGAAAGCCAGAGAACCTGGAGTTGTGATGTCCAAGGGTAGGAGAGGATGGGTGTACCAGTTTCAAAAGAGAGAGAGCAGAGAATTCACCTTTTTTTCTGCCTTTTTGTTGTATCCGGTCCCTCAGCTGATTGGATGGTACCCACACACATTGGGTGAGGGTGGATCATCCTTATTCGTTTCACTGATTCAAATGTCAGTTTCTTTCGGAAACAGCCTCACAGACATATCTAGAAATAATGCTTTACCAGCTATCTCAGTATCTCTTAATCTAGTCATGTTGAAACCTAAAATTAACCATTATACATCTTGAATCATGGAAGTCCTTAAGGCTGTCATATCCTTTTTCTTTTTGAAATTCTATCCTTCTGTTTTATATATTTCTTGAATATATAGTGGAAGATTGTTTTTCTTGTGAATTTTTGTTAGTTTACATTTTCAAAAGATTGCTGATAATTTTCTTTTTTGTTTTTAATTAAAAAGAGACCTTTAGTTGAGTAAATACTTCTCATTTACCATTGATTTACTCTTGCTTTCAGGTCCTAAAGGGGATCCAGGTCAGACTATAACCCAGCCGGGGAAGCCTGGCTTGCCTGGTAACCCAGGCAGAGATGGTGACGTAGGTCTTCCAGGTATGTGAGGAATTTATTTCAAAGTAACTTCAACACCGATGGCTTTTTTTTTTTTTTTTTTTGACAGAGTTTCGCTCTGTCACCCATGCTGGAATACAGTGGCGTGATGTTGGCTTGCTGCAGCAACCTCCTACTTCTGGGTTCAAGCAGTTCTCCCTGCCTCAGCCTCCCAAGTAGCTGGGATTACAGGCGCCCACCACCACGCCCAGTTAATTTTTGTATTTTTAGTAGAGACAGAGTTTCTCCACGTTGGCCAGGCTGGTCTCGAACTCCTGACCTCAGGTGACCCATTGCCTCAGCCTCCCAAAGTGCTGGGATTACAGGAGTGAGCCACTGCACCTGGCCCTGATGGCTTCTTTCTTTGAACATTTTCCTTTCAATAACTGCTGTTTCTCCATAGGTGACCCTGGACTCCCAGGGCAACCAGGCTTGCCAGGGATACCTGGTAGCAAAGGAGAACCAGGTATCCCTGGAATTGGGCTTCCTGGACCACCTGGTCCCAAAGGTATGTTGGAATGGGTAGCAGGCAGAGTAGGTTAGAAGTTTAGCATGATGTTATTCTCTCATAAAATTCATTCAACAAATAAAATATATTAATTGCACCTTTTTTCTCTGTGCTATAAAGAATGTAAATAAAAAATCACAGTGTATTTTCACTGTAAGTTCATTATCTTTATCTAAAACAGTCCAGACAAGAAAATATCTACATTTTAGATATGCAAAAGTGATATATAAGCTTAAAAATCACAGGAATTATTGTGTTTTGTGTTCACCATAGTATTTTCAGGGTTTAGAACAGTTCCTAACACATAGTGTGCACTTGATATTTATTGAGTTAAAGGATTTTTTAAACAGAAAACAGACTTATTGCAGATGTGTAGCCAAGTAATGTTTTATGCTAAATAATATTTTCTTGATTTATTGAAATTTTTAGAGCTTATGCTTCAGTTCTGCTTTATTCCTCACAGAATTTATTCTCACAAATGGCAAGAGCACACAGTGGTCTGAGGACAGTTCTTAAATATATCTTTACTCATTTATACAAAATGCTTTCAAAAGTATCAGGTTTGATTTTATGTGTGTATGTATCTATAATATCTGCAGTTATTTTTAGTTCATTTCCAAAATTATATGGTAGGCCCTTTGTCATACTACATCCAGATATAAGCAGAAGAAAAGTTCTTGGGCATTTTTGTGTGGGATTCATTCCTTACAATTTAGTTCTATCTTATTATATAATAGCCCTCATTTTCTTCAGAAAAGCATATGTTTCACATACATTAGCTCTATGTGAAAATAAAAGGAATGTAAGATGATTGAGAGGATTGTAAGGCTTAATCCTAAGTAGTAGAATGTCATTGTGCTTTTGACATCTTACTGTTGTCACTAAGCATGAGTAGAATGTGGGTTTGGGAATTTGAATATCTTTCTTAAAGTGCCTTTCCTTTGGTGGCTAAAAAATGACGTATCATTTTACAGGCTTTCCTGGAATTCCAGGACCTCCAGGAGCACCTGGGACACCTGGAAGAATTGGTCTAGAAGGCCCTCCTGGGCCACCCGGCTTTCCAGGACCAAAGGTCTGGGACATTTTTCTTTATTCCTTCTCATTTTCTTATCTTTCCCACCTTCCTTATTTCTAGCTCTCTATTTTGACTCAGATATCATCCCAAGCCCCAAGTCTTTACTATAAATATATAGATAACTTATTATATTTCCATTAAAAAAATATTTAACCCCAAATCATCTTTAATAGTCCAAGGTCACATTTGGAGCAAAAAAAAAAAAAAAAAAAAAAAAAAAAAAACCTAATTTCTGTACCTACTTTTGAGTGCCCAGTTCTTTGATTAGAGAATACAGGCATACCTTGGAGATATTGCAGGTTTAGTTCCAGACCACCACAATAAAGTGAATATCAAAATAAAGTGAATCACACAATTTTTTTTGTTTCCCAGTACATATAAAGGTTATGTTTACACTATACTGTAGTCTTTAAAGTGTGCGATAGCATTAGGTCTAAAAAAACCATATGCATACCTTAATTAAAAATACTTTATTGCTAAAAAATTTTAGCAATCATCTAAGCTTGCAGCAAGTTATAATCTTTATGCTGGGGGAGGGTTTTGACTTAATATTGATGGCTGCCCACTGATCAGGGTGATGGTTGCTGAAGGTTGGGTGGCTGTGGCCATTTTTTTAAATAAGACAACAATGAAGTTTGCCACATCAATTGACTATTCCTTTCAGAAAAGATTTCTCTGCAGCATGTGGTGCTGTTTGATGGTATTTTACCCACAGTAGAACCTCTTTCAAAATTGGAGTGAGTCTTCTCAGACCCTGCTGCTGCTTTATCAACTAAGTTTATATAATATTCTAAGTCCTTTAGTGTCATTTCAACACTGTTCCCAGCATCTTCACCAGGGTAGATTCCATCTCTAGAAATCACTTTTGCTCATAAGAAGCAACTGCTCATCTGTTCTACTTTTATTATAAGATTGCAGCAATTCATTCACATCTTCAGTCTCTACTTATAATTGTTGTTCTCTTGCTACTTCCACCATATTTGCAGTTACTTACTCCATTGAAGTCTTGAAACCCTCAAAGTCATCTGTGAGAGTTAGAATTAACTTCTTCCAAACTCCTGTTAATATTGATGTTTTGACCTCTTCTTATGAATCCTGAATTTTCTTCATGACATCTAGAATGAAACCCTTTTCAGAAGGTTTCCAATTTGTTTTGCCAGATCCATAAGAAGAATCACTATTTATGACAGCTATACATTACACAATGTGTTTCTTAAATAATAAGACTTGAAAATTAAAATTACTCTTTGATCCATGGGCTGCAGAATGGGTATTGTGTTAGCAGCCATGAAAAGAACATTAATCTCTTTGTACATCACCATCAGAGCTCTTGGGTGACTAGGTGCATTGTAAATGAGCAGTTAAAATTTTGAAAGGAATCTTTTCTTCTGAGGAGTAGGTCTCAACAGTGGGCTTAAAATAGCCAGTACACTATGCTTTAAATACATCTGCTGTCATCCAGGCTTTATTGTTCCACTTATAGAGCACAGGCAGAGTAGATATACCATAATTCGTAAGGCCCTAGAATTTTTAGAATGGTACATAAGCATTGGTTTCAACTTAAAGTCAGCAGCTGCATTAGTCCCTAAAAATAGAGTCAGCCTGCCCTTTGAAGCTTTGAAACCAGTAATTTACTTATCTTCTCTAGCTATGAAAGTCCTATGAGCATTTTATTCCAATAGAAGGCTGTTTCATCAACATGGAAAATCTGTTGTTTAGTGTAGTCACTTTCATCAATGATCTTAGCTAGAACTTGCTGCAGCTTCTATGTCAACACTTGCTGCTTCACCTTGCACTTTTATGATGTGGAGACAGCTTCTTCCCTTAAACCTCACGAATCAGCTTCTGCTAGCTTCCAACTTTTCTTCTGCAGCTTCTTCACCTCTCAGTCTTCAGATAATTGAAGTTAGGGCCTTGCTCTGGATTAGGTTTTTGCTTAAGGGAATGTTATGGCTGGTTTGATCTTCTGTCCAGATCACTCAAACTTTCTCCATATCAGCAATAGGGCTGTTTTACTTTCTTCTCATTCGTGTGTTCACTGGAGTAGCACTTTTAATTTCCTTAAAGAACTTTTCCTTCACATTCACAACTTGGCTAACTGTTTAGTGCAAGAGACCTAGCCTTCAACCTACCTTAGCTTTTGACATGCCTTCCTCACTAAGTTTAATTATTTCCAGCTTTTGATTTTAAGTGAGAGACATGTGACTCTTTCTTTCACTTGAACACTTAGAGGCCATTGTTGTGTTATTAATTGGCCTAATTTCAATATTGTTATGTCTCAAGGAATAGAAAGACCTGTGGAGAGGGAGAGAGATGCAGGGAAAATGGCTGATCAGTGGAGCAGTCAGACATTTACAACATTTTTTTATTAAGTTCACCATCTTATACAGGCACAGTTTATGGTACCCCAAAACAATTATATGGTAACATCAGTGATCACATATCACCATAACAGATATAATAATAATTAAAAAGTTTGGAATATTGTGACAATTACCAAAATGTGACACAGAGACAAAAAGTGAGCACATGCTATAGGAAAAATTGCGCTGATAGACCTGCTCAATGTAGGGTTGCCACATACCTTCAATTTGTAAAAAGTGCAGTGTCTGCACAGCACAACAAAATGATGCACAATAAAATAAGGTATGCCTGTACGATGGTCCGCTCCCTCTGTGCATCTCTATAGAGTCATCATCCCATGTCATCTCTGTTCATGCCTGTGTGATGTTTGGTTGAAATGGTGTTGAATATCATTTCCAGACCTTGTATACTGTTGTTCTCTGTCCCAATTCCATTACAGATACATAATGCAAATCACTGCAATTGACTTAGTAATACTAATAATAAATAATACTGTGTTTGAGTTACTTTTCATTCCTTTTATTATTTCTTATCTAATGTTAAGCTTTCCTGAGTCAACCTTCAGCAAAGAGCTGCTGTGGCATGTAATTATCGTGACTATTCCTATATATTTTATCTCTGCGTCATTGATTTAAACCTCCTGTGTTTTGTAATTATTACTTATTTTTCATGGGAAAAACAGTTAACCCGTGACACCAGTTCTCATGAGAAAACCACTTCTCTATTGGTTGATTCTCTTTATTATGAACATTTTCAAATGAAAATAAAAGTAAAATGAATAATACAATGAGCTTTCACATATCCATCACCCAGATTCAAAATTATTATGATTTTATAACATTTGCTTTATCTAGTCCTTTTTACTTTGCTTAAATATTTTACCCAAATCTCAACACAGTATCATTTCACTTATAAATGCATCAGCACTCATCTCTAAATAAATTGACAGTTTATACAAAAACCACAATGTTGTTATCATACTTAGTAAAATTAAAAATAATTGTTTAGTATTATCTAATACTCAGCCTATAATCATATTTCCCTACAGGGGTAGTCTGTTCTTTAATCTCATGCTCTCTCAGTTTTTTTTTTTTAATCCTGAAACCAGTCCAAATCATCTAATTTGTTTTACTAAACCCTTTTTCCCATCCTTCCATATGTTTTCTCCAACATACCAATTACTTTTTATTTAATTATCTTCTCCTCTCCCCCCATGGAAGGAAAAGTATTGTCTTGTATTTTCGGCATTAAATTCTCTGTGGCAAACAATAAGGACAGAAAAGTCATGGGAGTTTTTGTTGTGTTTTGTCATGTGTATGCTCAAGGGTGAACCAGGATTTGCATTACCTGGGCCACCTGGGCCACCAGGACTTCCAGGTTTCAAAGGAACACTTGGTCCAAAAGGTGATCGTGGTTTCCCAGGACCTCCAGGTCCTCCAGGACGCACTGGCTTAGATGGGCTCCCTGGACCAAAAGGTATGGAGGCTGTCACTGCATCTCAACTTGCTTTTAACTTTTATAGAAATTGACACCTTTGGGAAAGTTTATGGGTGATAAGCCCAATTAACTGGAAACGCTATGCTGCCATTCTGTTACTGCTACACATTTTTTTCAATCCTTCATTGATTATTTTTGTCTTTTATTTCATTGAATAGATAATAAAATCATGGCCCGGCACGGGTGGCTCACGCCTGTAATCCCAGCACTTTGGGAAGCCAAGGTGGGCGGATCACCTGAGATCTGGAGTTCAAGACCATCCTGGCCAACATGGCGAAACCCCGTCTCTACCAAAAATACAAAAATTAGCCGGGCATGTTGGCACATGTTTGTAATCCCAGCTACTTGGGAGGCTGAGGCAGGAGAATCACTTGAACTTGGGAGGTGAAGGTTGCAGTAAGCCACTCCAGCCTGGGTGACAGAGTGAGACTTTGTCTCAAAAAAAAAAAAAAAATCATATATGTTATAAAAGTAACACTGAGAAGTCTTCCTTCCAACCCATCTTCATCCACTTTGTTCCTCTCCATCCTCCTGCTTAACTATTTTTTATTTTCCTTTCTTCCCCCCACACCCCAAGACAGAGTCTTGCTCTGTCTCCCAGGCTGGAGTGCAATGGCGCGATCTTGGCTCACTGCAACCTCCACCTCCCAGGTTCAAGCAACTCTCCTGCCTCAGCCTCCTCAGTAGCTAGGATTACAGATGCATGCCACCAGGCCCAGCTAATTTTTGTATTTTTAGTAGAGACAGGGTTTCACCATGTTGGCCAGGCTGGTCTCGAACTCCTAACCTCGTGATCCGCCCGCCTCGGCCTCCCAAAGTGTTGGGATCCTTCTGGTGTTTCTTATATAAATACCAGCCAAGAATTTGTTTTATTTTCTCTGTTCTTAAAGGAGAAGGTATTTTCTTTTGACTTTATTTGCACTTTATTTTTTTACTGAAATTTGTATCCTGAAGATCACTCCGTATCAGTAGACGGAGATCTTGACTTTTTGAAAATAGGTGCCTAGTGTTAAATGGCATGGATATACCATAGTTCATCCCAGTTGCTAGTTGCTAGATTGGATTTTTGCCAATCATTTATTACAAATAATGCCATAGTGAATAATCTTTCATGCATATTATTTCAGATGTGTTCAGGTATAATAGTAAAATAAAGTGATGAAAAAGGATTTTCTGAATTAAAGGGTAAATGCATCTCTGGATATTGTCAGATTCCTCTCAATTTGCACCATTTACACTCCACCCACAATGTATGAGTGTGTTTCCCCACAGCCTTGATAAGTGAGTATGCTGACAAACTCTTGGATTTTTGCTAACCTGATGAAGTAAGTAGGTTTCTAAGTATATTTTTAAACATTTTATTGTGAAAAAGTTTTAAGTACTGTGAAAAATAATAGTACAGTTAACAGCTGTATATCTACCACCCAGATTCTACAATGAACCTTTTATCTCCCTGCCAATGTTTTGTTTTTTAAAATTTTAAATATAACAAAGTAGACAGAACTTTATTGGGGCTACTATATACCCATCACTGATACTTTACTGTCAACATTTTACTGTATGTGCTTTGTCACATATCTATCCATCCCTGTCTCCATCCATTCATCTATTTTTGATGCATATCAAAATAAATTACAACAATAATATACTTCTCTCTAAATACTTCAGCATGCATACCATAACTAAAATTCCATAGCTGTATATTACTTTTCTTCTGATATGTAATTCACATTAAATGAGATGCATAAATCTTAAGGGTACATTTACTGGATTTTGACAAATGCATACACTTGTATAACACAAAATCTTTATCAAGATATTGTTTTAGAAATTTTCCTTATGCCCCTTTCCAGTCAGTCCCTATCCCATCATCCACAGTGGCAACTATACTGTTGATTTTTTCATCATAAGTTATTTCGCCTGTTAACTCCTTATAAATGGAACTCCTTATAAATGGAAACATACGGTATGTACTTTCTTTCTAAGGCTTCTTTCACTCAACATAATGTTTTGGAGATCCATCCATGTTGTTGTGTTTATCAGTAGTTCTTTTCTTTCAGTGAAATCATTGAGTATTTTATTATGTGACTGTATCATGGATACCTGGGTTGTGTCAAGTTTTTGGCTACTATGAGTGAAGCTGTTAAAGACATTTTTTACAATTCTTTTTTATGGATATGTGATTTCATTTTGCTTCAATAAACAACTAAGAGCAGATTTGTTGGATCATAAGTGGATGCTTAGTTGTACTAGAAACTACTAGACCTTTTTCCAAAATGGTGATACCATTTTAAATTTACACCAAAGTGGTTCAGAAATTTGCATTGTTCCACATTTTCTCAAATTTTGGAATGTTGGTAGGTGTGTGGTAGCATCATATTGTGATTTTAATTTACATTTCCCTGATGACTAATGATGTTGAGTTCTTTTTTATGTACTTGTGAGCTACTTACATATTCAAATATTTTGTCTATTTTGAAAGATGGTTTGTTTCTCACTTTATTATTAAGTTGGAAGTGTTATTTTTATGTCCTGCATACTGGCCCTTTCCTAGATATATGTTTATTAGCATTTTAGCCCTGGCTGGCTGACCTGTTCATTTCCTTACTGTATTTTGATGGATAAAAGTTTTAATTTTATTGAAGTTTCATTTATCAATTTTTTCTTATATGATTATAATTTTCTGTGTCTTGTCTAAGAAACATTTGCCTGCCCCAAAGTTGCCAAGGTATTCTATGTTTTATTTTATAAGCTTTATAGTTTTAGTTTCTATGTTTAAAACTATTACACATGTCAAATAATTTTTGTTCAGCATCATTTGTTTAAAATAACCCCCTCTCTATTGGATTACTTTGGGATCTGTGTCAGATCAAATAATAATATATGTGTTGATCTACTTCTGTGCTGTCAATCCTGTTTTATTTATTTATTTTGCTGTCATTAAGCCAGTACCACACTGTTTATATTACTGTAGCTTTATAGTAAGACTCGAAGTCAGGTAATGTAACCCACCAACTTTGTTCTTAAAAAAAAAAAAACACATTTCTTTGGCTATATTAGGTCCTTTGCCTTTACTCTCAGAGTGGTTTAAATTGTATGTCTCTTACTGTGAGTGAGATTGGCCATCCTTTTATGTGTTAAGGGCCATATTTTTTTTTCTTGTTAACTGCCAATATCCTTTACCCACTTCTCTGTTGTTTCTTCTACTCCCTTGATTTTGAGTTATCTAATAATGAGAAGGAATAGAATTAGTAAAGCTGACTTGCATTTTTTTTTTCCTTTGATTTGCAAGGAACCCGACTTCCCTCGTCAATGTTTTGGCTCCTAGTGAGTAATCTGAACAGGGCCATGCTTCTGGAACATGTTGGATTGATTTCTATTAAAGCAGTAAGACAGCCCAATCCAATTTTAACCAGGCTAGATTGTATTCTGCCAGCAAAAGCCCCAGACTAGCCCAATACAAACTCTTCTTAGATAAGCTCTTAAAAAAATACCTTTCTGTTTTTGACTAAACAATTCAGGCCAGCTGTAAACTGTAACACTCAAAGTTACAAGTTGTGTTTCCCACCAGTTATCTCCCCTAGCTGTAGACCTGTAACAACAAAAATTGCAGATAAAGATATTTGAAATATGTGGCAAACAGTCTTCCTGTGGAAGTTACCCACTTACTGTATTTTGTTTGTATATATTCTTGAGACACAGTGGTAGTGAAGAAATGCATTGAAGGCTATTTAAACATGAATTTAACAGGTATTTGCCTAATCTTTGGAAGGAAATTAGGATATGGCATTCCCATATCCTCATAGGAGTAATTCTCAATTATTAAAAGCCGAGTACAGTTCTTTAGGTGCTAGAAAAATAAGTGTTTGGGATATTCTGCCATGTAACTCCTTCATTCTTCAAACATTTATTATGTTCTATGCCAGCTAGTACCTGAATCACTAGAAGCTCAAATGCATAGTTTCTGATCTTGAAGATCTCAAGGATTGCTCTCTACTGTGAGAAAATCTAGGTAGCATCACCATGAAAGTGATTATCTCAATGGGAACTTCTATGAAAATGTATCACTAATATCTTGGATCAGTAGACTACACTCAAAACTCAGCAAGCAGATCACAATAAAAGTTCACCTACCAAACACACACAACACACCAATGAATGGGTATTAGAACTCAGTTACTAAACTGTAGGAAAGGTTGATGCAACACTTTCAAAACAATGTAGTGACCAATAATAAATTAATAAGGCTAATACTCATCATGATATATCTATATGAGGAAGAAAGTGTGCTTAAGGTTGAACGTTAGAATCAGATTATACAAAAGAGAAAAAAAGATGATTTTGGAAGCATTCAGTTTACCTCATATATTACTTTTGTTCAGGGCCTTATCTAAGGTACCTGGAGAGGTTTTATATAGATGGTGACAGTTGAATTTAGACTTAAGGGAAAGGTGTTCCAGGCAGCAAGAATAACATCCAAAGGTATTATTGTGACAAATATTGTGTGCTTGGAAATGTTGAAAGAAATACAAAAGTATATAATTTATGCTAACAACAAATCTATATCAAACAAATATGACAAACAACTGCATGCCCATACATTTGACAACTTAGATTAAATGGACTAATTTCTTGAGAGACATAAATTGTTGAAGCTCACTAAAGAAGAAATAGGTAATCCAGGGATCTATTTTTTAAAAATTGAGTTGTAGTTAGAAACCCACCAACAAAGAAAACTACAAATCCAGATGGCATCACTGGTAAATTCTAACAAACATTTAAAGAAGCAGTAACACCAATTCTACACAATCTCTTCCCAAAAACAGAAGTAGAGGGATCACTTTCCAACCATTACATGAGGCCAGCATTATTTTGATATCAAAGCCAAGCAAAGACATATGAGAAAAGAAAGCTGTAGACCAATATCTCTCATGAACATAGACACAAAAATCCTCAAGAAAATATTGGCAAATCAAATCTAGCAATATATGAAAAGGATAATACACTACAATCAAGTGAGGCTTATCCTTAGAATACGGGCTGGTTTGACATTTTAAAATCAATGTAATTTGCCATATCAACAGAGTAAAGAAGAAAAACTATATTATAATCTCAGTAAATCCTGAAAATTATTTGATAAGTTTCAATATTCATTCCTGGAAAAATAGTCTCAGAAAATTAGGAATAAAAGGGAACTTCCTTAGCATGATAAAGACATTTACAAAATCTTGATCCATTATGTTTAGTGGTGAAAGACTGAATACTTTTCCCCAAAGTTATGTAACACAAAGATGTTATTTGTTACCATCTTTGATGGTATGAAAAGGTTCAATATTGTATTGGAAGTCCTAGCCAATGTTATAAGACAAGCAAAATAAATGAAGGGCATACAGATTGGAAAGGAAGAAATAAAACTCCCTATATTCATAGATGACATGGTTTTATACTTAGAAAACCCTAATAAATCTACAAAAATTTACTAGAACTAAAAGGTGAATTTCGTAGGATCATAGGACAAAGCAAATATCTAAAAATAAATTATGTTTTTATATACTATCAATGAACAACTAGAAATAAAAATTAAACAAAAACAGTATAATTTACAATAGCATCAAATGACATGAAGTGCTTAGGTATGCATAGGTCTAACAAAAATGTGCAGGCTTTGTATGTGGAAAATTATAAAACACTGTTGACAGAAATCAGATACCTAAATAAATGGAATGATATATTGTGTTCATGGATATTGTTAAGATATCAGTTTTCTCCAAATCAATCCATAGATTGAAAATATTCTCAAGGAGAACACACAATTTTTCTTCTAAAATTTATATGGAAAAACAAATGGCCTAGAATAGCCAAAACAATTTTGAGAAAGAAGTACAAAGTTGGACAATTCATAGTACTTGATGTTAAGACTTAAAATAAAGCTACAATAGTTAAAATAGTGTGGTATATGTGAAATACAGACTAATAGATCATTGTAACATAATAGAGAGTCTAGAAATACACCCACATATTTAATTTTTGACAAAGTTGCTAAGGCAATCTCAACAGAAAGGTAAGTATTTTCAACAAATGTTGCTAAAATATAAAGCAATTGGACATCCATATGCAAAAAAAATATAAACAAACCAACATAACAAACCTCTACCTGCACTTCCTACCTTGCACAAAATTTAACTCCCAATGGATCACAGACCTAAATGTAAAACCTAACATTATCAAACTTCTAGAACAGAAGCAGGCAAACTTTTTCTGCAAAGAGCTAGAGAGTAAATATTTTAGTCTTTATGGGCTACATATATGGTCTCTGTCACATATTCTTTTTTAAACAACCCTCTAAAAGTGTAAAAACCATTCTTAGCATGTAGGCAGCACAAAAAGAGGCCTATAGGCCATATTTAGCCATGGGAAGTACTTTGTCATCCCTTGTTTTAGATGAAAAAGCATAAGAGAAAACTCTGTGATCAGATGTTAGGCAAAAACTTGTTAGAATACCAAAAAGACAATTCATAAAAGAAAAATTGGATATATTGGACTTTATTAAAATTAACTGTATTTTCATATCATATATCTGACAAAGGACTTATAAGCAGAATATATAATGAACTCTCAAAACTCAATAAGAAAACAAACAACCAACTTTTAAAATATAGTTGGAAAAATGAGCAAACAATTTGAGTAGATACCTTACCAAAGAAGACACCCAAATGTCTAATAAGCACATGTAAAGATGCTCAGTATAATTTATCATCTGGGAAATGCAAGTTAAAACCGCAATGGGATACCACTTCATAAATATTAGAATTGGCCTTTTTTCAAAAAGGATAACTGACAATAAGTGCTGCTAAGGATGCAGAGTAACTCGAACTCTCATACATTGCTAGTTAATACACAAAATGGTGCAGCCACTTTGAAAAACAGTTTGACAATTTCTTATATAGTTAAACATTGTCTTCGCACATGACACAGCAATTCTACTCCCAAGAAAAATGTGAAGCTTCACATAGAAACCCGTAGAACAGTGTTCATAGCAGCTTAATTCATAATCACCAATAATTGTAAACACCCCAAATGTGCCTCAAATTGCAAAAAGATTAACAAAATGTACATATTCATCTGATAGACTAATAACCAGCAGTAAAAAGTAACTACTGATACACATAACAACATGGGTGAATCTCAAATGCATTGTATTAAGTGAAAGAAGACATATTCAAAAGGCTACATACTATATGATTGCATTTGTATGACATTCTGGGAAAGAAAAATCTGTAAGACATAAAATAAATCAGTGGTTGCCAGGTAATTGGGATGTGGGGACGAGTTGACTACAGCGCACAGGGGCTTTTTTGGGTTTATGAAAATGTTCTATGTCTTGATTTTAGTGGTGGTTATATGACTACATACCTTTGTCAAAACTCATCAAAGTGTACACTAAAAAGACAGAATTTTAGTACATGTAAAAATTGTTTAAAGTGGGAGTGACAGAGGGACAGACAGAAGATGGAGAGATGGACAGTTAAGTTTCTAATGTCAAAGAGATGTTTTACTAATGAAGGGAGAAGCTTGAACATGTTTATAAGCCATGGCCCTGAGTTAGTAAAAAGGAAAATGTTGAAGTTATCTATCTTAAAATATAGGTAACTTGAAAATATATTTTAAACTTATGAATATATAACTGTCCACAATGAGTTACAAGTAGAAGGAATATGTGGCTTGTAATCTTTTGTACTTTCTTGTGAAGTTGATTTAAGTATTGAAGTAGTGATCAGCATATGTTAAATTATAAGGCTGTAACTATTAATAGATTCCCTATCCTTTGCTCTTGATACTTATGTGTACTTTTCTTGCTGAATGAATGCCCAGTTTTTCAAGATTCTTGCTTAATATGATATGGTTCCCAAGGACTAGTGACTCAGGTGTTGCTTTTAATATTTAAACTGTATTTATTTCTTAAAGGTGATGTTGGACCAAATGGACAACCTGGACCAATGGGACCTCCTGGGCTGCCAGGAATAGGTGTTCAGGGACCACCAGGACCACCAGGGATTCCTGGGCCAATAGGTCAACCTGGTAAGATTAGAGTAAATGTGCATTTTGTAGCACTCATAATATGTACATTGGTTAGCTCATCAATAAAGTGAAACCTACAAAACAGTCTTCCAGAAGCAGACTTAAAAGGCAATGTATCTACGTGTATGATTTTATAAAAGTGGAAAAGTACAAGCCACAGCATAAAAGCTACTTTAATCCCTGATATTTCCCTTCTGAGTTCATCTAAAATTGATGTATTTCCAATAATACAATTGCAGTGTATTATTGATATGTAATTGTTGAGTCAGACATGGTTTTGGAAGCAGAGGCCTAGAAACTTCTAGTGCTGATCATTTCAGATCTGAGTAGCGGTACAGCATTCATAGACCTTTGTGGAACCTCCTAACATTTCTTAGCACATGAGAACTAGAATTAGGGTTCAGCAAAACTTTCTGTAAAAGTGTATTTTAGGCATTCCCATTTTCTTTTTTTTTTCAGTGAGTTATTTTCCCTTTTTGCCCCTAAAATAGCAGTCATTTTGCAATTCATCAGCACTCCAAATCTTTACTTTTAATATTTTATATTGGATACTCAAAAAGGTCTTTTGTCAACACGTAACCTAATGGGTTTGCCTCTATAGATAGGAAATCATATGGTTCCTCTAAATTTGTGTGAAAGCATATTGAGTTTCTGGATTCTGAGCTGTCTGGTGATGTGAATTCTCATTATGTTAATCTAGGTAAGTACAGTAAAGGCCACCTTGGGGCCATCATTATGTTATTGCAAAATACCATAATAATTTATGAAATTAAAACAAATATGAAATATTTAATTGTTCCTTAATTCACATGAATACATCTGAAGGCTTAAACACAGAGTTCAGATGTGCATACATTTATCTGAAGCAATGGCTATATGTTTCCTGACCTTAAATGGCAGTAGATATTTTGTTATTATTCTAAAAATTTAGAAACTCGGGTTAACAATATAAAAAACTTGTAAATGTTATTTTCATTATGTACTATTTTACAATTGATTATATGGCACATTATACCTTTTTATGGTCCCTGACATGTCACTACTGATTTAAAACTAAGAAAACTTAGAGTGTTGCTTTGAACCAGGTTGTTACAAAATAGCTGCTTTATCACTTATGGAAAAAACATTCTGTCCAACTAACAAAGCAGAGGGATCTTCAGGAAAAAGCACTTATTTTTAGGTTTGACCTGCTGTTTTGTTTTTTGTTGTTGTTGTTGTTTTTGTTTTGTTTTGTTTTGAGACAGAGTTTCACTCTTGTTGCTGAGGCTGGAGTGCAATGCTGCAGTCTCAGCTCACTGCAACCTCCACCTCCTGGGCTCAAACGATTCTCCTGCCTCAGCCTCCGGAGTAGCCAGGATTACATGCATGCACCACCACGCCCGGCTAATTTTTGTATTTTTAGTAGAGACAGGGTTTCACCATGTTGACCAGGCTGGTCTCGAACTCCTGATCTCAGGTGATTCGCCCGCCTCGGCCTCCCAGAGTGCTGGGATTACAAGAGTGAGCCACTGCGCCCGGCCCCTGCTGTTTTACAGAGGTGGATAAAATGAACTTATCACTCCTATGGTGTTTTGTCATTTGTTTCAGCTCCAAAAAGTGCATGAGTCTTTAGAAGCATTTTGAATTCTTAAGTCACAGCTGAGTGTGAATAAAAAAAGGAACACCATTAATATGAATCTAAACAAAATACAAATATGTTAACACGTGTCACGCTTTTTCAGATTTACCTGATACCTTGTAATGTTTTATTAATCTAATGTTATCTCTCTCTTTCTCCCTCTGTTATATGATATATCTGACAAAGGACTTATAACCAGATATAAATATAATATATAGATAAATATATAGATATAAATATAATATAGATATAGAGATATTGATTTATAAAGTATAAATAGGATGGGCAGGAAGAAAAGTAATAATGCTGAATTAAACTTCATCTATTTCTTTTGTAAATATATGTATAGCCATAGAATTCAAGATATTAATATGATTCAACAAATAAATGAAATTAACAGGAACTAGCATGAAAATTTATTGAATTCACTCTTAATATAGAAATGTTCTCAAATCACAGTACTTTTCATTTTACTATGAGATGGACCACATTTCATATTTATACAAGGCACATATACTCACTTTCTAAGTAAATTTTACTTACATCACCAAAGTAGAATATTATCTTAGTTCATTTAAAAAACATCCTGATTTATGTCCATAAATCTCAATAATAAGGTAATCGGAAAGATTATTACTTATATCTTGATAAACCTACTTATGTTGCATGGCTGAAACTCTAACTATCAATGTTTTTGTAATAAGCTTATTTAATATACTTGTATTTCATTTTGCGATAGGAAAAATGCAAAATATTCTATACTGTTATCTCTCTACTGTAGAATGTTTACATTATGCTTTTTAGGCTTTCCTTTGAACTCCAGTTTTCTATTATTTAATTAAGCTTTTACTATTTACCTTTCTCTTTTCTAACCAGGCTATACAGTTTAACACGTTTATAAGTTAAGGTCCCATTGAATATCAATTTCGCATTCCATAGCAGGGAAATAAAAGAAAAATTGCCAAAGGACTAGAAACAAAATATTTTTCATCTCATGACCTGCTAACCCAGGCAGAAATGGAGGTTGTTGATTCTTGTTATTTTCTTTGGCCATTACCTGTACAATTACTGTCTTACTGAATTTTTTTAGAGATCAGTTAGATATACTCTATTTCATGTTCACAGATCATATCATAACCAGAACCAAACGTGTTATAGTGCGTGTCCAGTCTTAGGACAAAGCATATGGCTAAATCAGCTAAAGAGGAAAAAAAATTCATCACCACTAATGTGAATCAAAACAAACAAAACAACAACAGCAAAACCCTAGGAATTGTTTATGAATTATTCATGTCATTTTCATAGATGAAGGAGAAAATAGTTTTCTAACACTTCAGGAGGCTACAAAACCCTTGGGTAGGGGGAGGGTGTGTGTATGTGTGTGTATGGAAAGTTCTCACGAATAATACATGTTTTTGAAATTTTCCTTTTTTTATAAACTGGTTCCATTCGGCTGCCAATAAATTTAGAACATCAGTATATCCCTATATCACATCTGTAGACATATCCATACAATTCTTGTTATTGTGGGGAAATTTAGCAGAACTTTTGGATTTATATTGACTTCTTCATCCTGGATCTTACCAGGATGTGTATTCCTGACAGTATTCATGGAAAAAATCTATGCTATGGGAGGAAGTATAGTATAATGTCTGTTATTACTACTACTAATAATAACGATGAAGAAAGAAATCCTTGCCTAGTGCATGCAAGTTGTTTCTCCATAATCATATGCTAATAATGATTGATTTATCTATACCCAACCTGTTGTAGTATAAAATTAAATTAATTTTTAAATTTGAACTAAACTTTAGGAGCTTAAATTCCGAAATGATTATTTAAATCATTAAGTCAGAGATAAACAATTGAAAAGCTGACCTTTACCAAAAGGTAATACTTTTGTGAATGTAAATATTTTATTATGTCATTATTGGCAAATACATTTCATTTATAGAATATGCTATATGAACATCTAAGCAAATGCCTAAAATAAGTTTTTTCACTCATTTCTAATATATGATAGCAGTGAATCGAGGTCTAATAACTTCTATTTGTAGAGTTTTATGTTCTAATTTTTAAATGCTTAGTTTTTTTTTCCCTAACCTAATGAAACTTTTTGCAACTTACTTCTGCTTGGGTGGCCCAACTTGCTGCTGAACTGTAATTCCCTGCCTCTTGAACATCAGGTGTACCAGGTACTGTAGTTCTTCCTCAAAAGCCATATCTTAAAGTAAAGCTTTAAACATGGAAAACAAACATTTCTCCAGATTTAAGTCTTTGGTTTATTTCCCTTATTTTATAGAACTGCTCTCTTGGAGCATGTTTCAAAAGATAAATTATTTATATTGAAAACCCAACTATTAAAAATCTTTGTGAGCTATAATATAACAATAGATAGTGATCCATATAAAGCTATAATCATGTTCACTGTTAGGCATCATATCATCTTTCACAAATATGATATAAAAATCTCTCTCTCCTTTTTATAGTCTTTTACTGTAAAATGGCAGCATTGGAACTATCGCTACTTTGCCAACTGAGTGTAATTCTCTAATCTTCAAAGTGGATTTTGTCAGTTTAGGGCTATGCTGAAATATGACATAAAACAGATCTTAAAACCCTAGCGTCTTACTCTCTACAAAAATAATCACCACTGAGTCTTCAACAATAAATTTAGATCTTATTGTTGAAAGGAGACTTGGAATGATCATCTGGCTCAACCCCTAGTTTCCAATTGGTTATGGCATAATCCCCATTTAGCAGATGAGGATCAACGTTAAGTGACTCACGTAAGTCGCACAGCTGGTAGGCTTTGGAGTGGGAAGTTACATAGTATTTTTAGTGTAATTCTTTTCCCATAAACATACTCTTTTTTAACCACCTTGCTTTTGGGGGAAAATCAGCCTTACAGAAACTTACTAAGGTTAAATATTTTTTGCTGTGTCATTTTTTTTCTGTAAAATCTTGGTTGGAGAAACAAAAGATGACAAAAAATACTAATAGTAACATATTATTAATGTATTATTAAAACAATGTGCAAAACAAAGGTAAAATACAATTTAAGAGGTCCATTTAAGTGACTTATTCAGTAATCAATAATTTTGGGAGCTCATAGAGATGTGTACTAATAATTTATAATACATTAGAACAATGCAAATGTAAGTGTGTTCAATAGACCAGTGTCAAATAATCTATCAGTCTGCAATAGGATTAATACAAATGTTGAGAATAAGCATTTAGAAACTTTTATAGCAATTTGATAGTGTAATTGTATCTGTTGAATATAATAACCAAAAAGGTAGGCTTTTATTTTGCATCTTTGGCTTTTTATTCAGTTTTAGTAATTTTCATTGTATTTTATAAAAAATATTAGTCTGTGATTAACTAGGAATTAAGAAAAGATTGGCCTTTTGCCAGAAATAATTTGAGAAGCACTGTCTTAGAGCAATCTGCTTGAAAATCCTAAAGCTTGATTGTTCAGTTATTTTGTGTGCATGATGTCAAAAGTATCTCTAACTCACTCTTAGGTCTGTTATCTACAGGGTTCTATCACTTGTTTACTAGAAATATAACCAGATACATCTTTTAAAACTGCTTCAGTACTTATTAATATTGATATTGTATTAACTAGGTTTACATGGAATACCAGGAGAGAAGGGGGATCCAGGACCTCCTGGACTTGATGTTCCAGGACCCCCAGGTGAAAGAGGCAGTCCAGGGATCCCCGGAGCACCTGGTCCTATAGGACCTCCAGGATCACCAGGGCTTCCAGGAAAAGCAGGTGCCTCTGGATTTCCAGGTAATTTGTTTAAAGTTTTCTCTGATTTGGATTAAGGAAATTAAAACTAATACGACTCTGGTAGATAATTCCCATGTTACACTTTTCTAGATTGACGTGATCCCTTAAGGATGAGCATTAAATATCTATGACTGCAGGAAGCTCACTTTGCTATTTTCACTGCACATTTTCCTCTGTGAGAGTTCCAGTTATATATTACTGTATAACAAACAACCCCAAAACTTAATGATTTTAACCAACCTTTTAATTTTGCTGAAGATTTTGCAGCTCTAGAATTAAGGGATGACTTGACTGGTTCATTTATCTCTAACCCACGTTGCCCCAGCTGGAGTGTTTGGGACTGAAAGGTCTACTTCTAAGATGGCACTTCTCTGACATCTGGTTGTTCATTAGCTCACATGTCATCTCATCGTCCATGGTACCTCTTCGCATGGCTTAGGCTCCTCACATTATGGTAGTATAAGGCTGGTTGCTCCCCTTCCATGGCAGCTGGCTTCCAACAGAGAGAATCCCACAAGAGAAAAGTGAGTGTTTCAGGAACTACAGGTAGAAGCGGCAAGATTTCTTTTCTTTCGCTCTCTCTCTCCCTTTCTTTCTTTCTTTTTCCCTTTCTTTTTCTTTCTCTTTCTTTCTTTTCTTTCTTTCTCTCTTCTCTCTTTCTTTCTTTCCTTTTCTTCTTTCTTTCTTTCCTCTCTTTCTTTCTCTCTCTCCTTCCTTCTTTTTTTTTTTTTTGAGACAGGGTCTCACTCTGTCACCCAGACTGGAGTGCAGTGGGACATGATCACAGCCCACTGCAGCCTCAAACCCCTGGGCTCAAGCCATCTTCCTGCCTCAGCCTCCTCCCAAGTAGCTGGGACTACAAGCACATACCACCACACACAGCTATTTTTTTTTAATTTTTTTCTTTGTAGTGATGGGGTCTCACTATGTTGCCCAGGCTGCTCTCAAACTCCTGTCCTCGAGCAATCCTCCCACCTCAACCTCCCAAAGTGCTAGGATTATAGGCATGAGCCACTGTGACTGGCCTGCAAGACTTCTTTTGATCTAGGCTTGGGAGTCACACAATGTCATTTAGTCAAGTGTGAGGTACAGAATCAACCCTAGTTCCAGGTGAGGGTTTTATAGTAGATTGTACATACTGGGACATATGGTTCACTGGGGGGCCATCTTTAGAGATTAGCTACCAGACTGAGTCTCCTTATTCATGGGTATCAGCAGTAGTGGGCACTATGGTCAAAAAGTCTAAAACTTAACAGTGCCTTACCTCCAACCCTCAATAGTTTTCTAGTTGACATCTTATAACTTACTTTTTATGTTCCCTAAGTCAAAGAAAGGCAAACATTACTTATTGATATTCTTCAAAGGTACCAAAGGTGAAATGGGTATGATGGGACCTCCAGGCCCACCAGGACCTTTGGGAATTCCTGGCAGGAGTGGTGTACCTGGTCTTAAAGGTAATAATCAAGGTTTGCTGCCAGACGTATGTGAGAGGGAAAATTAAATATAGCTTTATGTCAGTACAGAATATTTTTGTTGACTATTTTAAAATGAGCAATGGTTACTTGTGTTTCTATGTAACATGGCATTTAAATAGGTCTTGTTTTCAATTTGGTTACATGCTTAGTTTGGATACCATGATACATGGTAAATGCTTAGCTCAAAATAACAAAATATAAGGATTAAACATTAATTTTTTTGTTTGTCTTTTGAGACGGAGTCTCGCTCTGTTGCCCAGGCTGGAGTGCAATGGTGCGATCTCAGCTCACTCCAAATTCCATCTCCTGGGTTCACACTATTCTCCTGCCTCAGCCTCCCGAGTAGCTGGGAGTACAGGCGCCTGCCACCACGCCTGGCTAATATTTTTTTGTATTTTTAATAGAGAAGGATTTTCACCATGTTAGCAAGGATGGTCTCGATCTTCTGACCTCGTGATCTGCCCACCTCAGCCTCCCAAAGTGCTGGGATTACAGGCTTGAGCCACCATGCCCGTCTGGATTAAGCATTAATTTTTTTATAGTCGGCCTCTATCGTTGTCAAGGAATTCCAGATGGAGGGATTGTTATCTGAGTATAAAAATGTGTATGCACTCAAGTAATTCATAGAGTACATCCAAGGTGCATAAATGTTTTGAGTGGCCAGTGGCCTACTCAACTATGAAACATATCAATAATCTTTATATGCATTAATCTTTGATGGATAAAATTGATATATTGTGTTTTCACACACATTGATTTTAGGTGATGATGGCTTGCAGGGTCAGCCAGGACTTCCTGGCCCTGCAGGAGAAAAAGGTAGTAAAGGAGAGCCTGGCCTTCCAGGCCCTCCTGGACCAATGGATCCAAATCTTCTGGGCTCAAAAGGAGAGAAGGGGGAACCTGGCTTACCAGGTGAGTGAATGAATTTATTTATGAATATTTTTCCTGATATATCTGAAGTTTAATTTTTAAATAGCATGAAAAGTGACTTATAATACAGAATTCACCAACAAAGGCACTTAAATGCATCAAATTTTGGTAACAAATATTAATTTTCACTTCATTCATACTGTTTCACCAGTCAACTTTTGTTTGAGTATTTTCTTTATAGTTTACCTATCACGAGCTTTACCTAACCACTAGTGAGGTTTTAAAATAGACTTAGGCAGTCAACTACTAGCTTTCTAAAAAGTAATACAGGAAAAGGATATATAGCCACGATCACTTGAAAAACAAATTTCAGTGTTTAGGAAATTTGCTAGTCCTTTCATTTTTTTCTCCTTGATACCAGATAAGGATGAATGGTACATTGTTGTACTGCAGTATTTTGATATCCATATCATACTTGGCTTTCAAATACAGTTCACCGTTATTCTACTTTGGCAGAATAAACAAGTATTGGACTATGAACAGCCAAGTTCAGCCCGAGGGGAAGTCACTGAAAGTAGATCTAGGGAACAATTGTGTCCATATAGTTATTTTATTAGAAACAAATACAGCGTAAAATATTACGTGGGGTTTTCAATAAAAAAAAAACCTTTTCCTTTTTATAGAAGTATAACATGTTCATAACAAAACATCATAAAATATGGATAAGCATAAATCATTATATAAAGCACTTGGCACCCAATCTATATAGAATAGCCTTTCAAGCAATATGGAATGTTAAAACTAGCTATATCTGTGTATCTGCAGCTTATAGTAAAGTTTGTGGCTCTTTGTACGTTCTATCCATCAATATTGTCAGTTCATGTGTATGTGTATGTGTATGTGTATGTGTATGTGAGTGTACACAGATGTTAACAGTTTCCCTATGAGCAGGATTTGGTGGGATTTTTCCTCAAAAAAGAATTAAAAATATTAATGCAGTGTTGTATATAGTCAAGAAAGAGGCAGGGTCACCTAATTTTTTATGGAATGACTTTCTTGGCTTACCCCTTGCAAGGCTTCTTTTCTGTTTCAATTATGCTTCCTGTATAATAGGGGCAGTAAACTATACTTGACCTCTACTATAGGCTTATTAAATATAGTCAGAATCTAAGAGATAACCTAGAGATTATCTGTCCTTATTCCTTATTTCTTCATTTCCATTGTAAGAAAATGAGGCCCAAAATAGGAAAGTGATTTCACTACTGAGTGCTCTGAATTTCTTGATGGTAGGTAACTAAAAAGTGAAGGATTTTCGTGTGAGTCCAGTGCTAATAGCTCATACTATATCAGAATATCACCAGTTCCTCTAATTCACTTATAGTTTAACACTTGAGTAGCTTGCTTTGCCAAAGTTATTTCATGGATGAGTAATATCATCCTAACTTGCCTCTTCTACTCATTCTTGGAAGGTATACCTGGAGTTTCAGGGCCAAAAGGTTATCAGGGTTTGCCTGGAGACCCAGGGCAACCTGGACTGAGTGGACAACCTGGATTACCAGGACCACCAGGTAAGTGTGATAGGCCATTTGTAGCAATTGCTTAGCTGACACTGAATTCTGGATAAATAATTATGTGTTTGTCATGTTTGAAGATGCTGTGGATTTGATCATGGTAATAAGCTTGGGTAGCTACTGAAATATGGAGCTCACTTTCGGCAAAAATATTGCCCTTTGGCTCTAGTTTCAGCAGTCCAGATTTTATAGGATATTTTGCCTTGATTATTCAGTTTCTTCTTTTTGTGGCAGCAGGGTATACACAGAATCAGAAGTGTGATCCAAATAAGGTGTTGTGTTTTGTTACATACATTGCAAAATATATAAATGAGACAATTATCTCATGAAGGCCTGAAGAATTCATCTTGTCCTGCTTTTTTTTCTTTCTGCCTTTAGACAAGTCAGTCATTAAACCATGTAAAACAGATGGCTATTGATTCTATTTTTTTAAATTTCTAGGCATGAAAATTTCACAAATTCTCTTGGTAGTCAGTTACAGCATTAATCACTCTTAGAGTCGACATTTTTTAAAATCCTACTAAAACTCTTTCTTGTTTCTTCTTCAGCCACTTTCTTTTAGTTTGTTTCCTAAGGAAATAAAGAGCAGCAGTCCCCATTCTTACAAAGTCCCTTAAGTTCGGTTATTTGCTCTAGACTCCATACTACATGGCCTTGATATAGTTGGAAAGAGAAACTCCCTTCCTATCTCTCCCTCACATCTTCTGCATTCTCTTTTCCAAGTTAGAAGTCATTGTAAAGGAAAAAAATAAAATAAAAAAAGTTTAAGGCAATACTGTGGTCCTAGGAAAAAACCCAGATGACATCACAGAGCTCAAGCACCTATGTGCTAGGAAAAATGTACAAACAGAGCAGCCATGCCTGTTCAGGTCACTGCCCAGTATCTGTCCACCACCTCTAATCTCTCCCTGGCCTAATGTACTAAACTATATCATAACAGGTTACCACCTTTTCTCTTTCTGATCTCATATAATCACGCTCTACATGAGAAGCCCATTTCTGAATCTTTTAAAAAACAGACTTATTATATTGGATTTATCTGTGAAAATACATTAAGGGTAGTTGTACACATACAGCAAATAGCACTTCAGGTGATTGGAATTGTTTTAGGGAAAGAAACAAGGTGTTCTGGTAACTTTTTAATTTTTTTTTAAAGTTATATTAGGAGACCTCTATTACCATGGTTATATTGTAATATGTTCCCAAGGAGATGTTTTATGTTGGGTTCTATCTGTGGACCTTAATCATATATTCAGATTTAATCCATCTAATCCCATGTTTACATTTTAATGACTATCCATTCCCATGAAACCAGACAACCCCAATATTGCTACATTGTCTTAATTTTACCAATTTGACTTTTCTAGGTCCCAAAGGTAACCCTGGTCTCCCTGGACAGCCAGGTCTTATAGGACCTCCTGGACTTAAAGGAACCATCGGTGATATGGGTTTTCCAGGTGAGTGATGAAAATCTTCCAAATATTTAGTCCCATTAATGAAAGGTGGTTCAATATCTCTTTTTTTTGTCAGAAAAGAGGCTGGTGTTGATAGAATCAGACTGAAACAATATCTGAGGTAATCAGCGGGTAGTGTTCTCTTGTTACACAAATATTTAAAATGGGAATTAAGGGACAAAATTGTAGAAACCTTAAAAGTTATAATTCACAAACATCTTTTCTCCAGCTATACCCCCTTTTATTTAAACTTCCTTTAAAAGTAGGCTTTTATATAATTGTGTTTGTGAGGCTCATTATTATCTAACTCAGAGTTTGCGGAGCTTTTTAAAAATCTTTTTGCTTGGTCATATGCATCTTAGATAATCCACAAGTAAAGCATATTTTGTAAAATATTATATACCACATATTTTCAACAGGGCCTCAGGGTGTGGAAGGGCCTCCTGGACCTTCTGGAGTTCCTGGACAACCTGGCTCCCCAGGATTACCTGGACAGAAAGGCGACAAAGGTGATCCTGGTATTTCAAGCATTGGTCTTCCGGGTCTTCCTGGTCCAAAGGTAATCTTTGGCATATAGTTTTAGGCACATACTTGAGCAGATATGAAATTTTTTAATACTATGCTCATTCCTAAGTTTTCATTAAACAAACTATAGAATGACATAGTATATTCTGGATAAGAGATTTATTCCTTTTCTTCTCTCTTAGATGATAAGAAGATATGTTTTAGGGTTTGTGGCCAGTCCAAAATAAAAAGGGAAAACTTTCTGGTTTCTTTGTTTTTCTTCTATCTTAATTTATGGATATACTTCAGTAATCTCAATGCCTAGATTTTTCTGGTCTTGTTAGTCCATCCCTTTTTAGTGATGGAGTTGTTGGCCTTTGTCCTAATATTATTATTAACTAATTTGAAAAGACTTATAAACAAAGTGACAGTTAAGGCTAATGTAGTAGTATTCTTAACTGCGTGTCTGAGATAGTCCTCTGGATACAGTTTTACAATTCCCTCTACTTCTCTCTTCAATGTGAAAACTTTGGTGGTGTTTCTCAAGTAATCAAATTTAGAATTTGTTTCAGAATCATTGGACTCAACAGGAATTTATTTGACAATTGTTTAGTTCCATGTCAAAAAGTAGTAACTCCTTAATCATGTAGTCAGACCACAGACCTAAAAAAGTATTAGAAAAGGAATTTTGGTACTCAGTTTTCATGGAAATAGTGAAAGTTCCCAGTGATATAAGAATTTACTGAATTGTATGTAAAGATAATTTTTCTTTTAATATTATATAAAAATACTTTATTTTGATCATCTAATTGATCAATGTCTTATAAAGAGATAATCAAGAGAAGTTTCTGTATGTTCATTCCAGTTTAACAATGTAAAGTTTCTTGAAGTGAATTTCAATTTTCTCTGTTATATTTATATTTTACCAGTGACATTGAATATATGATTTTATTAAAAAATAATATAGACATATTAAGAGTAAGAGTGAAAATCTTCTTCATGCCCCATCATCTTTTTACCATTCCTTTCCTCATAGAGGCCCACTGTCAATAGTTGATATATAAATTTGAATTCCTTGTTCTATACATTTATATATATGCATATAGAGTTTGTGGTTTTTTCTACACATTGTATATATGTAGAATCATGGTATGCATGCTACTCTGTACCTTGCTTTATCACTTACCCCTTTTTATTTCTTTTTTCAATATATCTTAGACAATTTTCTTTGTCGTCATACATTATATCTGTGGACATATATGTAGTTATTTATACTGTATAGTTTCATAAAAGTAATTGTTGGATCAAAGGATAAGTGCATTTAATTTTTTGGCTTTTTAAAACACTTATAATAATGTAACATATGAACTTGATTTTAAAATACAACCAGTATGAAAAGATGTA
The DNA here is from genome assembly GCF_028858775.2 of Pan troglodytes. NCBI lineage: Eukaryota > Metazoa > Chordata > Mammalia > Primates > Hominidae > Pan > Pan troglodytes. The sequence continues at coordinate 106,114,660 of NC_072421.2, forward strand.
AAATAAAAAGTCTCCTTTTTACATGTTTGCAAACCCCAAATCCCCAGTTCTTCTTCTCCAGGGTAACCACTTTTAGTAGTTTCTCTCATATTCTTCAAGAAAGGTTTTCTAAATGCATTTATATGCATGCATATATGATATTTCATCAATTTTAATACTCATTTTTTACATCCAAAATATCTAATATTGGAATGCATCTTATTATGATGGAAAGCATATTACAATTAAAATTGTAAATATTTTTCCCCAATTATTGATACATGAAATGATGCTGGACCTTCCAAATGTAGATGTTTTCTCATATTTTAATTTATATATACAAAATTATACTATACATCTGCTCTGTACCTAGCTGTCATCACATAGTAAATCTTGACAAACTTTCTTTATCAGCCTATAAATGTATGCCTTATTATTTTTTATAATTATATAGTATTTTTATGGGGGTTCACTATAAATAATTTAACCTATTATGAATATGAAAATTATTTCTAGGTTCATGATTACAAACATATTTTGCACTGAAGATTCTTATCCATATTCTTACATACATATCTTAAGAATCTTTGGTAAATATCACCATAGAATAAATTCTGAGCAGTTGCTAGAACCCAGCATATATGTGCCTTTTTAATATCTATATTTACTGCCAAATTTTCCAATTAAGTAACTCTACACCTTTATACTTTCATGATTAGTATAAGTGATTTTCTCCTCATTCTACAGATATTGAGTGTTATCAATTTAAAAAATTTTACCAATCTAATGGGTGAAAAGTAGTGTATCATTATTGTTTATATTTGAATTTTCCTGATTACAAGTGGGGTTTCAGATGTTTTTAACTCTTTTGTAAATTGTCTATTTATACTCTTTGCCTCACTGTTTTATGAGAGGACTTGGTTATGTATTTCATACTGATTTGTAAAAGTACATTATAAATGTGAAGATGCATCCACTGTCTGTTATATTTGTTGCAAATATTTTCTCCCAGTCAGTTGTTTGTCTTATAGCATGTTTACTGTGCATTTCATTATGTAGATGTTTGAAATTTTTACATAGGCAAATTATGTACTCATTTATTTATTCATTCACAAAATATCTGTTGAGTATGTATGATTTACCAGGTACTGTTTTAGGTGCTGGAGATACAGCCTGAACAAAACAGACAAACTTTTACTGCCTTCATGGAGCTTATATTTAGTCAAGGAGTCATACAATAAACAAAATAAATAAGTCTGTATTATGTTAGAATGTGATAAATCTCATGATGAAAAGTAAAGCAAGACTTGATGATAGGAATTTCTGGAAATTGTTATATTTTGAAATAGGTTACTAAGGGAAAGTCTCTCTGATAAGATAGAGCAGTGACCACACTGCAGTAAGAGAGTAAGTCATACAAAAACCCTGAGGTGTGAGCATACCTGACATGTTTGAGAAACATAAATGAGTCCAGTGTGTTAAACAGAATGAGTGAGTTGAAACGAAGTAGGAGATGAGATTAGATTGGTAATGGGGGAAAGATTATATAGTGCCTTATAGGTCATCATAGTAGGGGCTTTTACTCCTGAGTGAATCAGGGAGCAAATGGAAAGAGTTAACATGATTGTACATTAATTTTAAGAACTATCACAGCACCTGTTTTGGAAACAGATCATAGAGGAGCAAGGATGGAAAGCAGGGAAACCAGTTATGGTGATATTTAAATAATGCAGGCTAATGATGTTGATGGCTTGGATCAAGATAGTGGCAGGGGAAGTGATAAGAAATGGGCAGATTTTGAATATATAATATATGTCAAGCCAGGAAGATTTGTGTATGGAATATGAGAGAGAGGAATCAAGCATGACTCCAGTTTTTATCCTGAGCAAATAGAGTGGAGTTGCTATATGCTGAAATACAAAAACTTTGAAAAAAGCAGGTTTAGTGAGAAAGATCAGGAGCATAGTTTTTTATTTTATTTATTTATTTATTTGTTTTATTATACTTTAAGTTCCAGGGTACATGTGCACAACGTGCAGGTTTGTTACATATGTATACATGTGCCGTATTGGTTTGTTGCATCCATTAACTCATCATTTACATTAGGTATTTCTCCTAATGCTATCCCTCCCCCATTCCCCCACCCCATGACAGGGTGTGTGATGTCCCCCGCCCTGTGTCCAAGTGTTCTCATTGTTCAATTCCCACCTATGAGTGAGAACATGCGGTGTTTGGTTTTCTCTCCTTGCGATAGTTTCCTCAGAATGATGGTTTCCAGCTTCATCCATGTCCCTACAAAGGACATGAACTCATCTTTTTTTATGGCTGCATAGTATTCCATGGTGTATATGTGCCACATTTTCTCAATCCAGTGTATCATGGATGGACATTTGGGTTGGTTCCAAGTCTTTGCTACTGTGAATAGTGCCACAATAAATATACATGTGCATGTGTCTTTATAGCAGCATGATTTATAATCCTTTGGGTATATACCCAGTAATGGTATGGTTGGATCAAATGGTATTTCTAGTTCTAGATCCTTGAGGAATCCCCACACTGTCTTCCACAATGGTTGAACTAGTTTACACTCCCACCAACAGTGTAAAAGCATTCCTATTTATCCACATCCTCTCCAGCACCTGTTGTTTCCTGACTTCTTAATGATCACCATTCTAACTGGTGTGAGATGGTATCTCATTGTGGTTTTGATTTGCATTTCTCTGATGGCCAGTGATGATGAGCATTTTTTCATGTATGTGTTGGCTGCATAAATGTCTTTTGAGAAGTGTCTGTTCATGTCCTTCGCCCACTTTTTGATGGGGTTGTTTGATTTTTTCTTGTAAATTTGTTTAAGTTCTTTGTAGATTCTGGATATTAGCTCTTTGTCAGATGAGTAGATTGCAAAAATTTTCTCCCATTCTGTGGGTTGCCTGTTCACTCTGATGGTAGTTTCTTTTGCTGTGCAGAAGCTCTTTAGTTTAATTAGATCCCATTTGTCTATTTTGGCTTTTGTTGCCATTGCTTTTGGTGTTTTAGTCATGAAGCCCTTGCCCGTGCCTATGTCCTGAATGGTATTGCCTAGGTTTTCTTCTAGGGTTTTTATGGTTTTATGTTCAACATTTAAGTCTTAATCCATCTTGAATTAATTTTTGTATAAGGTGTGAGGAAGGGATCCAGTTTCAGCTTTCTACTTATGACTAGCCAGTTCTCCCAGCATCATTTATTAAATAGGAAATACTTTCTCCATTTCTTGTTTTGGTCAGGTTTGTCAAAGATCAGATGGTTGTAGATGTGTGGTGTTATCTCTGAGGCCTCTGTTCTGTTCCATTGGTCTACATCTCTGTTTTGGTACCAGTACCATGCTGTTTTGGTTACCATAGCCTTGTAGTAGAGTTTGAAGTCAGGTAGCATGATGCCTCCAGCTTTGTTCTTTTGGCTTAGGATTATCTTGACAATGTGGGCTCTTTTTTGGTTCCATGTGAACTTTAAAATAGTTTTTTCCAATTCTGTGAAGAAAGTCATTGGTAGCTTGATGGGGATGGCATTGAATCTATAAATTACCTTGGGCAGAATGGCCATTTTCACGATATTGATTCTTCCTATCCATGAGCATGGAATGTTCTTCTATTTGTTTGTGTCCTCTTTCATTTCGTTGAGAAGTGGTTTGTAGTTCTCCTTGAAGAAGTCCTTCACATCCCTGATAAGTTGTATTCCTAGGTATTTTATTCTTTTTGAAGCAATTGTGAATGGGAGTTCACTCATTATTTGGCTCTCTGCTTGTCTGTTATTGGTGTATAAGAATGCTTATGATACATCTCTAGAACTCTTCACCCCAAATCAACAGAATATACATTCCTCTCAGCACCACATTGCACTTATTCCAAAATTGAACACATAGTTGGAAGTAAAGCACTCCTCAGCAAATGTAAAAGAACAGAAATCATAACAAACTGTCTCTCACACCACAGTGCAATCAAATTAGAATTTAGGATTAAGAAACTCATTCAAAACTGCACGACTACATGGAAACTGAACAACCTGCTCCTAAATGACTACTGGGTACATAACGAAATGAAGGCAGAAATAAAGATTTTCTTTGAAATCAATGAAAAGAAAGACACAACATTCCAGAATCTCTGGGACACATTTAAAGCAGTGTGTAGAGGGAAATTTATAGCACTAAATGCCCACAAGAGAAAGCAAGAAAGATCTAAAATCGACACCCTAACATCAATTAAAAGAACCAGAGAAGCAAGAGCAAACAAATTCAAAAGCTAGCAGAAGGCAAGAAATAACTAAGATCAGAGCAGAACTGAAGAAAATAGAGACACAAAAAACCCTTCAAAACATCAACGAATCCAGGAGCTGGCTTTTTGAAAACATCAACAACATTGATAGACCGCTAGCAAGACTAATAAAGAAGAAAAGAGAGAAGAATCAAATCGACAAAATAAAAAATGATAAAAGGAATATCATCACCGATCCCACAGAAATACAAACTACCATCAGAGAATACTATAAACAGCTCTATGCAAATAAACTAGAAAATCTAGGAAGAAATGGATAAATTCCTCGACACATAGACTCCCCCCAAGACTAAACCAGGAAGAAGTTGAATCTCTGAATAGGCCAGTAACAGGCTCTGAAATTGAGGCAATAATTAATAGCCTACCACCCAAAAGAAGTCCAGGACCAGATGGATTCACAGCAGAATTCTACCAGAGATACAAAGAGGAGCTGGTACCATTCCTTCTGAAACTATTCCAATCCATAGAAAAAGAGGGAATCCTCCCTAACTCATTTTATGAGGCCGGCATCATCCTGATATCAAAGCCTGGCAGAGACACAACAAAAAAAAGAGAATTTTAGACCAATATCCCTGATGAACATCGATGCAAAAATCCTCAATAAAATACTGGCAAACTGAATCCAGCAGCAGATCAAAAAGCTTATCCACCAAGATCAAGTTGGCTTCATCCCTGGGATGCAAGGCTGGTTCAACATATGCAAATAAATAAACGTAATCCATCACATAAACAAAACCAAAGACAAAAACCACATGATTATCTCAATAGATGCAGAAAACACCTTTGACAAAATTCAACAGCCCTTCATGCTAAAAACTCAATAAACTAGGTATTGATGGAACATATCTTAAAATAATAAGAGCTATTTGTGACAAACCCACAGCCAGTATCATACTGAATGGGCAAAAACTGGAAGCATTCCCTTTGAAAACTGGCACAAGACAGGAATGCCCTCTCTCACTACTCCTGTTCAACATAGTGTTGGAAGTTCTGGCCAGGGCAATCAGGCAAGAGAAAGAAATAAAGGGTATTCAATTAGGAAAAGAGGAAGTCAAATTGTCCCTGTTTGCAGATGACATGATTGTATATTTAGAAAACCCCACCGTCTCAGCCCCAAATCTCCTTAAGCTGATAAGTAACTTCAGCAAAGTCTCAGGAGCATAGTTTTTTGATTGTCAATATTTTGTTGCTGAAATAGGAAATTCATCAATTGAGGGGGAGAGGGAGGAAAAGGTAAGGAAGGCTTGAGGCCTGTCACATAGATTTTAGGATTTTTTGGAAAAAAAGTCTTCTACTTATGAAGACTTCTATATCCTGAGATTATAAAAATAGATTTATATATTTCTTACAGGATTTTCATGGTTTTTTTCTGTACATTTGCATTTTAATGCACCTGAGTATTTCTGTATGTTGTATGAGGTGAGAAACTAACTTTATTTTTTTTCCCAAATAAATATCCAGTTGACTGAGCCTCATTTGTTACAAACTCAATTCTTTATTCACTGATATAAAATTCTATTTAAATTTTTTTTCCAAATTTGTTCATGAATTTTTTTTCTGGAATGAGTGAATTTTAACATTTTACTAATGGAATCAAAATTACCATAATAAATTGTCTCTACATTTTTAATGGGTGATAGCAGAAAAATATGTTTTAATTGGTAAATGTCCAAAGTATATTCAACTCTACAAGCAAGAGGTTAGCTTTTAGTTCTTCTGTGTGACCTACAAGTATATTTCAGTAAGCAAATTTTACACTAAATTTAGAAACTTAACAAAGATGATATTGTGGAAATAATGTAAAGTAGTCTGTTGTTTCTTTCAGATGGCATTATTATACCTTAAAATAGTGACATGTTGAAAAAATAAAAGTTTTTTTTAGCTCAGTTCTATTAGGTACAGGTGATCTTTGCTTTTGCACAAATTTCAGTTATCATTACTTAACACCGATCCACAACAACATTGTTTAAATTTTAGTTGCTATCATATATTAACTCTTCCATTTATAAATCATCATCTAAATAAGAGATGTGCATTACAATCAGTGGACAGTAATTTCACTTCTTTCAAATTCTGTCACTAATTAGTAACCATGCATCTGTTCAGTTCCTGCACTGACAGCAAAGCATTTAGTTGTGTCACCTCCTTGTCTCCCAGTGATAAAGCAATGTGACATTTTACAAAAATGGATAATCAAAAGAGAAAATTAGCCAACAAAGAAGAAAGTGCAACAAATAAAAAAAAAAGGAAAGTGATAGCACTGGAAGTAAGGTTTGAATCTAAAGTAAATGGGGTTATAGAATTAATAGCCAACCATAGAATTGTAGACACTGCCACCATTTGAGAGACTCTAGATATGCAGCTAAGGAACTTAGTGAAGGCAAACTTATCAACATTAATGAGGAAAGGAGCACTGATGAAAGGATGAAGATGTCACAGAGGAAGTGTTGCCATCACAAATTTCACATTAAAGGAACTCTTGGAGATATTTTACAAGTTTGAAAGTATAAAGGTTAACATGCTGGAAGCTGATCTCAGTTTAGAAACAGTGAGACAATTTCTGTGCCAAGGCATAGAAAAGATGTGTGCTCTGTATTGTAAGTTATACGAGAAGAAGGGAGACACTGTTCAAATTACTCTTGGTAACTTTTTTACAATGAAATAAATCACTTTATTTTTCAATGTTTCTAATGTTTAAATTAGCATTTACCAAATAAATATTGGATTTACTATTTTTTATTTCTTTATACATGTGTATCTGACATTGAAACATATTTTAATGTTTTGATAACATTTTTAAAGGTCATAGAATAATCACATTTTCCCCCATTGATTATTAAGATCACTTTACATGATTTTGGTTTGCAGTTTCATTTTTCCAGTTCCACACTACCACATGAAACAAAGAGTACCCATATTATAAAGGAAGAGAAGAAGAACAGTTTTAGGAAATATAATGGTATGATTGAGGGAAAACAAGCATAAGACAAATTTCTGTAATTACTGAGTTGTTAAGAAATAGGAATAGTGGTAAAATATCAGATAGGTAGTTTGTTTTATGGATGTCACTGTTTATGAAACAGCAGCTCTGTTAGTCAAAAAGCATGATTAATAAAGTATACTGAAAACCCCAGACAAGGAGTCAGTAGGCAGAAATTTGAGTCCTGGGTTTGTGTACATGACCTTGATAAGTCACTTAATTCTTCAGTGTCTTCAGTACCTTGTCCATAAAAAGTGGGAGAAAAAAATATCCTACTTTTTGTAATTATTGTGAGGTTTCAATGAGATTAAAACATGCTTCATAAAAAAGAAAAAAAAGGAAAAGGAATGAAACACTTTGTAAATTATAAAGCATTCTATACATAGTATTTCTTTTTATCTAAAATGAAAGGGCTGGAGTAGAGGGTGTCTAAGATATCTGGAATTCTCAAATATAATGACTCTATGGAACTATATGAATCTGTAATGCTCTCTTAATATAGTGTAATTGTTCTAACCTTCATAACTCCTTTTTAAAATCTAATCATACTACAGATTCATCCCTTTCATAATCCCAGATGGCTTTTATGCTGAAATTGACAAGTGTATCCTAAAATTCATATGGAAGTGCAAGGAACCCAGAATAGTCAAAGAAATCTTGAAAAGAACAGATTTGGAGGACTCACTCTTCTGGATTTCAAAACTTACTACAACTATGATACCAGCACTGGGTAGACATAGAGACTGATGGAATAGATAGAGTCCAGAAATACCCATACATTTTTGGTCAACTGATTTTCAACGTAGGTACCAAAACAATTTAAAGGGAGTTAAGGATAGTCTTTTCAACAAATGATGCTGGAACATGGATGCAGCTGGAGGCTACTATCTATCCTAAGCAAATTAATGCAGAAGCAGAAAACCAAATAGCACATGTTCTCACTTAAAGTTTGGAGGTAAGTATTGGGTATACACGGACGCAAAGATGGGACAATAAATTCTGGGTATTCCCAAAAGGGGTAGGGAATGGGGGAAGTGTTGACAAACCTATGGAGTACTATGTTCACTACTTGGGCAATGGGAACATTAGAAGCCCAAACATCAACATCACATAATATACCCATGTAACACACCTGCATACATAACCCCTGGATCTAAAATAAAAAACAAAACAAAAATCAAATCATGCTGGGAAAAGAGGATACCTGTCTGCAAAAGAATGAATCTGGACCCCTATCTCATACTGTATACAAATATTAACTCCAACTGGATTACTGACCTAAATATAAGAACTAAACCATAAACATATTAGGATAAAAGATGACTAAATTCTTGTGACCTTGCATTAGGTAATGGTTTCTTAGCTATGACACTAAAAGCACAAACAACTAAAGAAAAAATAAATGGGGCTATATTAAAATTTAATGTGTTTTCTGTTGCAAATGATACCATCAAGAAAGTGAAAAGACAGCTCACGAGATGAAAGAAAATATTTGCAAATCATATATGAGATAAAGGATTTGTATACAGAATATATAAAGAATTCTTATAATTCAACGGAAAGCAAATAACTCAGTTTTTAAAAGTGCACAAAGTGAATTGGACCTAACAAGCATATACAAAATATTCTATCGAAGAAAAATGCAGAATATACATTTTTGCAACTGCACATGGAACATTCTCCAGAATAGACAATACATTAGAGCACAAAGTAAGTCTTCATACACTTAAAAAGATTAAAACCACACAGCATATATTTTTTAATCATGATGGAGTGAAATTAGAAATCAATGGCAGAAAGTGAACTGGAAAATCTACTAATGCATGTAAATTAAACAAGACACTCTTAACCAATGAGGCAAAGAAGAAATCACAAGGGTAGTTAGAAAATGTAATGTCTTTTTTTTTTTTTTTTTTTGACAGAGTCTTATTCTGTTACCCAGGTTGGAGTGCAGTGGCGTGATTGTGGCTCACTGCAACCTCTGCCTTCCAGGCTTAAGCAATTCTCATGCCTCAGCCTCCTGAGTAGCTGGAATTACAGATACGCACCACCATGCTTAGCTAATTTTTTGTAGAGTTGGGGTTTTGCCATGTTGGCCAGTTGGTCTTGAACTCCTGACCTCAAGCAATCCACCCTCCTTGGCCTCCCGAAGTGCTGGGATTACAGGCATGAGCCACCATGTCTGGCAGAAAATATAATGAGACAAATGAAAATGAAACCACAACATAACAAAACTTACAGGATGTAGTGAAAGCAATGCTAAATGGGAAATTAATAGCTGTAAATACTTACATTAGAGAAGAAACATCTCAAATCAAAAACCTAACTTTACATCTTAAAGAACTAGAAAAAGAAAAACTAAATCCAAAACTAGCAGAAAGAAAGAAATAATAAAGATTAGAGCAGAGATAAATAAAATACAGAACTAAAAAAATCATAGATGAAGTCAACAAAACTAAAAGTTGTTTCTTCAAAAAGATAACAAAATAGAAAAAGTTTTAGCTAGCTTGACTACGAGAAAAAGAGAGAAGACTCAACTAAAATCAGAAATAAAAGAGGAGACATTACTACCAATCTTACAGAACTAAAAATATATGAGACTGCTATGAACAGGTGTTTGCTAACAAATTAGATAACCTGGATGAAATGGGCAAATTCCTAGAAAGACACAATCTACCAAGACTGAATCATAGAAGTAGATTATATGAATAGACCTAAAGTGAGTAAGAAGATTGACTCAGTAATCAAAAACCTTCCAATAAAGAAAAGCTCAGGACCAGATGGCTACACTGGTGAATTCTACCAATCTTTTTTTTTTTTTTTTTGAGACAGGGTCTTGCTATGTTGCCCATGCTGGATGGAGTGCAGTGGTGCAGTTACGGCTCACTGCAGCCTTGTCCTTGTGGGCTCAAGTGATCTTCAGCCTCCCAAATATTTTCCAAACAATTAAAGAAGGATTAACAGCATTTGTTTTCAAGGTCTTCCAAAAAAATTGAAGAGGAGGGAACACTTCCAAACTCATTATATTATACCTGGATTACCCTGATACCAAATCCAGACAAAGACACTACAATAAAAGAAAGCTACAGACCAAAATCCCTTATGAATATTGATGCAAAAAATCCTTAACAAAATACTAGCATACTGAATTCAACAGCATATTAAAAGGATTATATGCCATGGTCAAGTGAGATTTTTTCCTGGGATGCAAGGCTAGTTCAGCATACAAAAATCATTAGTGTAATACACCATCACACTAACAGAATGAAGGAGAAATCCCACATGATCACTTAATTAATGCAAAAAAAAGCATTTGACAAAATTCAACACTGTTTCATGATTAAAAAAACACACCACAAGCTAGGAATAGAAACGAACTATCTACTTATTATAAAGGTCATATATGAAAAAACCCACAGCTAACAATGGTAAAAGTCTGAATGCTTTTCCTCTAAGACCAAGAAGAAGTTAAGGATTCTTAATTTTACTACTTCCTTTCAACATAGTACTGGAATTCCTAGCCAGACCAATTAGGCAAGAAAAAGAAATAAAAGTCATCTTAATTGGAATGGAAGAAGTAAAATTATCTTTGTTCAGAGATGATATAATGCTATGTAGAAAACTCTATAAAGATACCATATATGAGGAAAATTGGTAGAACTAATAAACAAATTCAGCAAAGATTCAGGATAAAAAATCAACACACAGCAGTCAGTTTTGAATGTGTTGATGCATCAACAATGAACATTCCAAAAAGGAAATTAAGAAAATTAAATTTACAGTTGCATCAAAAAGAATAAAATACTTAAGAATAAACGTAACCAAGAAGGTGGAAGACTTGTGCTCTGAAGACTACAAAATATTGCTAAAAGGAATTAAAGAAGACAGAAATAAATGGAAGATTTAATACTGTTAAAATGTCCATACTACCCAAAGCAATACACAGATTCAATGCAACGCCTATCAAAACTCCAATGGCATTTTTTTTTCCAGAAACGAAAAACTTAGTCTAATTCACAAGGAAATCTCAAGGGACCCCAACTAGCCAAAACAATTCTAAAAAAGAACCAGGTTGGAGGACTCATAATAATTTTTTATTACAAAACATATTACAAAGTTATAGTAATCAAAGCAGTGTGGTGCTGACATAAAGACAGCAAATAGACCAATGTAATAGATAGACCAGAGATAAAATCTCTGGTCTGTAGTTGAATGATCTTTGACAAGGGTGCTCAATGGGGAAAGGCGTTCAACAAATGCATGCTGGGTAAAATGAATGTCCATATGCAGAAGAATGGAGTTGAACCATTTTCTTACATCATATATAAAATTAATTCAAAAAAGAATGAAGACCTAAATGTAAGACCTAAAACTATAAAACTCTTAGAAGAAAACATGGGACAACATGCCTCATGACATTAGATTTTTTTTCAATGATTTCTTGGATATGACACCGAAATCACAGGCAACAAAAGGAAAAATAGATTAATTGGACAACATCAAAATGTTAAGCTTTTGTGCATCCAAGAACACTACTAATAGAGTGAAAAGGCAACTCATGGGATGGAAGAAAATATTTGTAAATTGTATATCTGGTAAAAGATTAATTTCCAGAATTTTAAAAAGAACTCCTACAAGTCAATAACAAAAGCCATCAAACAACCCAATTCAGAAATAAGCAAATGACTTGAATAGACCTTTCTTCAAAGATGATATACAAATGGCAAATTAGTACATGAAAAGATGGTCAACATCACTAATCATTAGGGAAATGCAGTCAATTCTACAGTGAGATAACACTTCATACCCATTAAGAAGGCTATTATATAAAAAACAGTAAATAACAAGTGTTGGTGAGGATGTGGAGAAGTTGGAACTCTCCTGTATTGCTAGTAGGAATGTAAAATTGTGCAGCCACTATGGAAAACATTATGGCAGTTCTTCAAAAGTAAACACAGAATTATCACATGATCTAGCAATTTCACTTCTGGAGACACATCTAACATAATTGAAAACAAAAATGGGACCTCAAAGAGATGTTTTTGTAGCCATGCTTCTAGCAACATTATTCACAAGTCACAAGGTGGAAGCATCCCAAATGGCCATTGATAGAGGAATGTGTAATAAAATGTGGTGTGCACATACAATAGATATTTTTTGACCTTAAAATGGAATAATATTCTGATACATACTACAACATGGATTAACTTTGAAGCCGTTATGCTAAGTGAAATAAGCCAGTTATAAAAAGACAAATATTACATGACCCCAGTTACATAAGGTACCTAGAACAGTCAATTTCATAGAGACAGAAAGTAGAATGGTAATTGCTCAGGGTTGGGGGAGGGGAAAATAAGGAGATATTGGCCAAAGGGTACAAACATTTAGTTAGTTATAAGATGAATAAACTCTAGGGATCAAATGTACAGCATGGGCACTATAGTTTAAAATATTGTGTTGTATACTTGAAATTTGTTGAGAGTAGATCTTAATTGCTTTCACCACACACTGAAAAAAAAATTGTAACTAAGTGAAGTGCTAGATGTGTTAACTAATTTCATTGTGGATATGAGTATAAGGTTTCCGTTTGGGTTGATAAAAAAAATTCTGGAGATATATGGTGGTGATGGTTGCAAAAAGTGTGAATGTTGTTTATGCCACAGGACTATACCCTTAAAAATAATTAAAATGGTAAGATTTATGTTTTGTATATTTTGATACTCTAAAAAGCCACATAAAATGAAAATATTAATTAGCTTGATTTAATCATTTCACAATGTATACATGTATCATAACATCACATCATACTATATAAATGTATATAGTTTTTATCAGTTAAAAATAAAAAATTTTTAAGTGAAAAAATGAACAAAGGAATTGCATAGCTATTTCTCTAAGAAAGATGTACAAATGGCCAGTATGTACATGAAAAGGTGTTTAACCTCATTAGTCATTATGAAAATGCAAATCAAAACCACATTGAGATACCACTTCACACTTACTTGAGTAGGCATAATAAAGAGAGAAAATAACAAATGTTGGCAAGGATGTGAAGAAATTAGAACCCTTTTGCATTGCCAGTGGGAATGTAAAATGATGCAGCTGCTGTGAAAAAATATTTGACAGTGCCTCAAAAAGTTAAATAAAGAGTTATCATATGGCTCAGCAATTCCACTCCTAGGTATTTTCCCAAGAGAAATGAAGCTGTATTTCTGCACAGAAACTTGTACTTGAATACTCACAGCAGCCAAAAGTGAAGAAAACCCAAATCACAAGAATGGCTAAACAAAATGTGCTATCCCAGAGAAAACTGAGGAGAGTGAGGATCATCATGGTGGACGGGAGACAGGACTGGATTACAGCTCCAACTCGGACAGACAGAGCAGCATACAGAGGTACGCATTGTGAATTTAGTTCCAGATCAACTGCAACAACAAACCAGTAATCACAAGAGGATACACAGACCCTCTGAAGGAAGTGGACTTCTCTTGCAGGACCCAGGAGACACCCCAAATACTGTGAGTGCCCCAAATATACAAGTGGAAAGTGGAGATCCTTCTCTCCCAAATACACACCGCCACTGGAGAAACTGGAGGTCTGTTTGTGGGAGAAGTTTCTGACCTTACCTGGAGCTGAGTCCATTTAGAGAGCCAAGTGAAATACAGGGGTAGAGGAAGCAGCAGGAAAGGCCCTGGGGGCTTGCTGGGTCACCAAGCAGGCCATTCCTGCCTGGCACCACAGGGATCCATCGGGAGGGCAGCCAGAGGAGTGGGGGAAAGCACCACAGGGAGAAGGAAGCCTCCAGCTGAACTTTGTAACAACTTGAACCAGGCGAGAAGCCTCCTGGCCAGAACTCGGGGGAGGGCATGAATCCAGTGTGCAGACTCCACAGATGGGGGAAGAACCAAGCCCTTTTCTTTTGCAGCTTGGTGGCAGGTAGCCTGCAGCAAGTTCTCAAGCCCTGCTTACCCACCACCTGGAAACAGACTTGGGGCTGTTAATAGGGGCACAGTGGGAGTAAGATCAGCCCTTTGATTTGTGTGGGAGTTGGGTGAGGCCTGTGACTGCTGGTTTTCCCCCACTTCTCTGACAATCTGCATGACTCAGCAGAGGCACCCATAATCCTCCTAGGTACACAACCCCATTGATCTGGGAACCTCACCTCCATCCCCCACAGCAGCCACAACAAGACCTGCCCAAGGAGGGTCTGAGCTCAGAGGTCCCTAGCCCTGCCCCCACCTGATGAGCCTTTCCTATCCACCCTAGTAGCTGAAAACAAAGGGCATATAATCTTCAGATTTCTAGGGCCCCACCTACCACTGGTTCCTCTCCATACTACCACAGCTGATGCTTTCTGGAAAGTGCCACCTCCTGGCAGGAAGCCAACCAGCCCCAAAATAGAGCATTAAACCACCAAAGATAAGAACCCTCACAGAGTACATTTCACCCCCTGCCACCTCCACTGGAAGAGGTGCTCGTACCCGTGGCTGAGCGACCATAGACAGTTCACATCACAGGACTTTGTGCAGACAATTCTCAGTAGCAGCTGAGAGCTGGGTAGACTTTCTGGGTGGCTAAACCAAGAAGAGAGACAATAATCACTGCAGTGCCCCTCACAGGAAGCCACATCCATAGGAAAAGGGGGAGAGTACTACATCAAGGGAACATCCCATGGGACAGAGGGATCAGAAAAACAGACTTCAGCCCTAGACCTACCCTGTGACAGAGCCTACCCAAATGAGAAGGAACCAGAAAACCAACTCTGGTAATATGAAAAAACAAGGCTCTTTAACACTCCCCCTCTCCAAAAAAAAAAAAAAAAAAAAAGTCACACTAGTTCACCAGCAATGGATCCAAACCAAGAAGAAATCCCTGATTTACCTGAAAAAGAATTCAGGAGGTTACTTATTAAGCTAATCAAGGAGGCACCAGAGAAAGGTGAAGCCCAATGTAAGGAAATCCAAAATATGATACAACAATTGAATGGAGAAATATTAAAGGAAATAGATAGCATAAATAAAAACAATCAAAACTTCAGGAAACAATGAACACACTTATAGAAATGCAAAATGCTCTGGAAAGTCTCAGCAATAGAATTGAACAAGTAGAAGAAAGAAATTCAGAGCTCAAAGAATAAGAAAATATAAACAAAGCTTCCAAGAAGTCTAAGATTATGTTAAACAACCAAACCTAAGAATAATCGGTGTTTCTGAGGAAGAAGAGAAATCTAAAAGTTTGGAAAACATATTTGGGGAATAATTAAGGAAAACTTCCCCAGCCTTGCTAGAGACCTAGACATCCAAATACAAGAAGCACAAAGAACACCTGGGAAATTCATCACAAATCGATCATTGCCTAGGGACATCATCATCAGGTTATCTAAAGATAAGATGAAGGAAAGAATCTTAAGAGCTGTGAGGCAAAAGCACCAGGTAACCTATAAAGGAAAACCTATCAGATCAACAGCAGAATTCTCAGCAGAAACCCTACAAGCTTGAAGGGATTGGGGCCCTATCTTCAGCCTCCTCAAACGAAACAATTATCAGCCAAGAATTTTGTATCCAGTGAAACTAAGCATCATATATTAAGGAAAGATACAGTTGTTTTCACACAAACAAATGCTGAGAGAATTCACCACTACCAAGCCACCACAACAAGAACTGAGGAAAGGAGCTCTAAAACTTGAAACAAATCCTGGAAACACATAAAAACAGAACCTCTTTAAAGCATAAATCACATAGGACCTACAAAACAAAACTACAAGTTAAAAGGCAAAAATAAAAACCCCAAAATACCAAGGTACGCAGGCAACAAATAGCATGATGAATGCAATGGTACCTCACATCTGAATGCTAACATTGAGTGTAAATGGCCTAACTGCTCCACTTAAAAGATATAGAACTACAGAATGGATAAGAACTCACCAACCAATGATCTGCTGCCTTCAGGAGACTCACCTAACACATAAGGACTCACATAAACTTAAAGTAAAGGAGTGGAAAAAAGCCTTTCATGCAAATAGACACCAAAAGCAAGCAAGAGTAGCTATTGTTCTATCAGACAAAATAAACTTTAAAGCAACAACAGTTAAAAGAGACAAAGAGGGACATTCTATAATGCTAAAGGGCCTTGTCCAACAGGAAAATATCACAATCCTAAATATATATGCACCTAACACTGGAGTTCCCAAATTTATAAAACAATTACTAATAGACCTAAGAAATGAGATAGACAGCAACACAATAATATTGAGGAACTTCAATCCTCTACTGACAGCACTAGACAGGTCATCAAAACAGAAAGTCAACAAAGAAACAATAGATTTAAACTATACCTTGGAACAAATGGACTTAACAGATATATACAGAACATTCCATCCAACAACCACAGAATACACATTCTATTCAAAAGCCCATGAACTTTCTCCAAGATAGACCATATGATAGGCCATAAAAGAAGCCTCAATAAATTTAAGAACATTGAAATCATGTCAAGCACTCTCAGACCACAGTGGAATAAAACTGGAAATCAAATCCAAAAGGAATCTGCAAATACATGGAATTTAAACTTCCTCTTGGGCCGGGCGTGGTGGCTCACGCCTGTAATCCCAGCACTTTGAGAGGCCAGTTTGGGCAGATCACCTGAGGTCAGGAGTTTGAGACTAGCCTGGCCAACATGGTGAAACCTTGTGCCTACTAAAATTACAAAAAATAGCTGGGGATGGTGGCAGGCACCTGTAATCCCAGCTACTCGAGAGGCCAAGGCAGGAGAATCACTTGAACCCAGGAGGCGGAGGTTGCAGTGAGCCGAGATTATGCCACTGCACTCCAGCCTGGGTGACAGAACAAGACTCCGTCTCCAAACAACAACAAAAAAAAAAAAAAAAAGAAAGCAAAGAAAAGAAACATGTTCCTAAATGAGCATTGGGTCAAAAACGAAATCAAGATGAAAATTAAAAAATTGTTTGAACTGAACGATAATAATGATATAACCTATCAAAGCCATTGGGATACAGCAAAGGTGGTGCAAAGAGGAAAGTTCTTAGCCCTAAATGCCTACATCAAAAAGACGAAAAGAGCACAAACTGATATTCTAAGGTCACACCTCAAGGAACTAGAGAATCAAGAACAAATCAAATCCAAACCCAGCAGAAGAAAGGAAGTCACCAAGATCAGGGCAGAACTAAATGAAATTGAAACAAAAAAGAATTGCAAAAGATAAATGAAACAAATAGCTGCTTCTTCAAAAACATAAATAAAATTGGTAGACCATTACCAAGATTAAGAAAAGAAGAGAGAAAATCCAAAGAACATCATTAAGAAATGACACAGGAGATATTACAACTGACACCACTGAAATAAAAAAGATTATTCAAGGCCACTATGAACACCTTTATGTACATAAACTAGAAAACCTAGAAGAGATGGCTAAATTCCTGGAAAAATAAAACCCTCCCATCTTTTTTTTTTTTTTTTACAATTAGTATTAAAATGGGAAGCATATCTAGCTCCCAGATCTTGGTTACTTTTTTTTAAAATTATTATTATTATACTTTAAGCTTTAGGGTACATGTGCACAATGTGCAGGTTTGTTACATATGTATACATGT
This sequence comes from Pan troglodytes, assembly GCF_028858775.2. Lineage (NCBI taxonomy): Eukaryota > Metazoa > Chordata > Mammalia > Primates > Hominidae > Pan > Pan troglodytes. The sequence goes on from NC_072421.2 coordinate 106,132,535, forward strand.
GCCATGTTGGTGTGCTGCACCCATTAACTCGTCATTTAGCATTAGGTATATCTCCTAATGCTATCCTTCCCCCCTCCCCTGACCCCACAACCGTCCCTGGTGTGTGATGTTCCCCTTCCTGTGTCCATGTGTTCTCACTGTTCAACTCCCACCCATGAATGAGAACATGTGGTGTTTGGTTTTTTGTCCTTGCCATAGTTTGCTGAGAATGGTAGTCTCCAGCTTCATCCATGTCCCTACAAAGGACATGAACTCATCATTTTTTATGGCTGCATAGTATTCCATGGTGTATATGTGCCACATTTTCTTAATCCAGTCTATCATTGTTGGACATTTGAGTTGGTTCCAAGTCTTTGCTATTGTGAATAGTGCCGCAATAAATATACATGTGCATGTGTCTTTATAGCAGCATGATTTATAATCCTTTGGGTATATACCCAGTAATGGGATGGCTGGGTCTAATGGTATTTCTAGTTCTAGATCCCTGAGGAATTGCCACACTGACTTCCACAATGGTTGAACTAGTTTACAGTCCCACCTACAGTGTAAAAGTGTTCGTATTTCTCCACATCCTCTCCAGCACCTGTTGTTTCCTGATTTTTTAATGATCGCCATTCTAACTGGTGTGAGATAGTATCTCATTGTGGTTTTGATTTGCATTCCTCTGATGGCCAGTGAGGATAAGCATTTTTTCATGTGTTTTTTGGCTGCATAAATGTCTTCTTTTGAGAAGTGTCTGTTCATATCCTTTCCCCACTTTTTGATGGGGTTGTTTGTTTTTTTCTTGTAAATTTGTTTGAGTTCATTGTAGATTCTGGATATTAGCCCTTTGTCAGATGAGTAGATTGCAAAAATTTTCTCCCATTCTGTAGGTTGCCTGTTCACTCTGATGGTAGTTTCTTTTGCTGTGCAGAAGCTCTGTAGTTTAATTAGATCCCATTTGTCAATTTTGGCTTTTGTTGTCATTGCTTTTGGTGTTTTAGACATGAAGTCCTTGCCCATGCCTGTGTCCTGAACGGTATTGCCTAGGTTTTCTTCTAGGGTTTTTATGGTTTTACGTCTAACATTTAAGTCTTTAATCCATCTTGAATTAATTTTTGTATAACGTGTAAGGAAGGTATCCAGTTTCAGCTTTCTACATATGGCTAGCCAGTTTTCCCAGCACCATTTATTAAATAGGGAATCCTTTCCCCATTGCTTGTTTTTGTCAGGTTTGTCAAAGATCAGATAGTTGTAGATATGCGGCATTATTTCTGAGGGCTCTGTTCTGTTCCATTGATCTATATCTCTGTTTTGGTACCAGTACCATGCTGTTTTGGTTACTGTAGCCTTGTAGTATAGTTTGAAGTCAGGTAGCGTGATGCCTCCAGCTTTGTTCTTTTGGCTTAGGACTGACTTGGTGATGCAGGCTCTTTTTTGGTTCCATATGAACTTTAAAGTAGTTTTTTCCAATTCTGTGAAGAAAGTCATTGGTAGCTTGATGGAGATGGCATTGAATCTATAAATTACCTTGGGCAGTATGGCCATTTTCACAATATTGATTCTTCCTACCCATGAGCATGGAATGTTCTTCCATTTGTTTGTATACTCTTTTATTTCATTGAACAGTGGTTTGTAGTTCTCCTTGAAGAGGTCCTTCACATCCCTTGTAAGTTGGATTCCTAGGTATTTTATTCTCTTTGAAGCAATTGTGAATGGGAGTTCACTCATGATTTGGCTCTCTGTTTGTCTGTTATTGATGTATAAGGATGCTTGTGATTTTTGCACATCGATTTTGTATCCTGAGACTTTGCTGAAGTTGCTTATCAGCTTAAGGAGATTTGGGGCTGAGACGATGGGGTTTTCTAGATATACAATCCTGTCATCTGCAAATAGGGACAATTTGACTTCCTCTTGTCCTAATTGAATGCCCTTTATTTTCTTCTCCTGCCTAATTGCCCTGGCCAGAACTTCCAACACTATGTTGAATAGGAGTGGTGAGAGAGGGCATCCCTGTCTTGTGCCAGTTTTCAAAGGGAATGCTTCCAGTTTTTGCCCATTCAGTATGATATTGGCTGTGAGTTTGTCATAGATAGCTCTTATTATTTTGAGATACATCCCATCAATACCTAATTTATTGAGAGTTTTTAGCATGAAGGTTGTTGAATTTTGTCAAAGGCCTTTTCTGCATCTATTGAGATAATCATGTGGTTTTTGTCTTTGGTTCTGTTTATATGCTGGATTACGTTTATTGATTTGCGAGTGTTGAACCAGCCTTGCATCCCAGGGATGAAGCCCACTTGATCATGGTGGATAAGCTTTTTGATGTGTTGCTGGATTTGGTTTGCCAGTATTTTATTGAGGATTTTTGCGTCAATGTTCATCAAGGATATTGGTCTAAAATTCTCTTTTTTTGTTGTGTCTCTACCAGGCTTTGGTATCCGGATGATGCTGGCCTCATAAAATGAGTTAGGGAGGATTCCCTCTTTTTCTATGGATTGGAATAATTTCAGAAGGAATGGTGCCAGCTCCTCCTTGTACCTCTGAAAACCCTCCCATCTTAAATCAGGAAGAATTAGATACCCTGAACAGACCAACAACAAGCAGCAAGCTTGAAATGGTAATTAAAAAATTACCAACAAAAAAATGTCTAGGACCAGATGAATTCACAACAGAATTCCGCCAGACATTCAAAGAAGAATTGGCACCAGTACTTTTGACACTATTCCACAAGACAGAGAAAGAAGGAGCCCTCCCTAATTCATTTTAGGAGGCCAGCATCAGCCTAATACCGAGACCAAAAAAGAAAACTGCAGACTGATATCCTTGATTAACATCGATGCTAAGATCCTTGACAAAATACCAGTTAACTGAACCCAACAGCATATCAGAAAGATAATCCACCATGAGCAGGTGGGTTTCATACCAAGGATGCAGTGATGGTTTAACATAGGTAAGTCAACAAATGTGATACACCACATAAACAGAATTAAAAACAAAAGTCACATGATCATTTCTATAGATGCAGAAAAAAAAATTCAACAAAATCCAGCATCACTTTACAATTAAAACTCTCAGCGAAGTCAGCATACAAGGGACATACCTCAATGTAATAAAAGCTATCTATGACAAACCCACAGCCAACATAGTACTGAATGGGGAAAAGTTGAAAGCTTTCCCTCTGAGAACTTGAACAAGACAAGGATGCCCACTCTCACCACTCCTCTTCAACATAGTACTGGAAGTCCTAGCTAGAACAATCAGACAAGAGAAAGAAAAAAAGAACATCCAAATCGGTAAAGAGGAAGTCAAACTGTCACTGTTTGCTGACAATATGATCGTTTACCTCAAAAACCCTAAATACTCCTCCAGAAAGCTGCTAGAACTGATAGAAGAATTCAACAAAGTTTCTGGATACAAGATTAATGTACACAAATCAGTAGCTCTTCTTTACACCAACAGTGACCAAGCAGAGAATCAAATCAAGAACTCAACCCCTTTTACAATAGCTGCAAAAAATAAAATAAAATAAAATAAAATACTTGGGAATAGACCTAACCAAGGAGACGAAAGACCTCTCTACAAGGAAGACTACAAAACACTGCTGAAAGAAATCATAGACGACACAAACAAATGGAAACACATCCCATGCTCATGGATGGGTAGAATCAATATTGTGAAAATGACCATACTGCCAAAAGCAGTCTACAAATTTGACACAATCCCCATCAAAATACCACCGTCATTCTTCACAGAATTAGAAAAGACAATTCTAAACTTCATTTGGAACCAAAAAAGTGCCTGCATAGCCAAAGCAAGATTAAACAAAAAGAACAAATCTGGAGGCATCACACTACCTGAGTTCAAACTATACTGTTAAGGCCATAGTCACCAAAACAGCATGGTACTGGTATCAAAATAGGCACATAGACCAATGGAACAGAATAGATAACCCAGAAATGAACCCAAATGCTTACAGCCAACTGATCTTAGATAAAGCAAACAAAAACATAAAATGGGGAAATGACACCCTTTTCAACAAATGGTGCTCGGTTAATTGGCTAGTCACATGTAGGAGAATGAAACTGGATTCTCATCTCTCACCTTATACAAAAATCAACTCAAGACGGATTAAGGACTTAAATCTAAGACCTGAAACTATAAAAAATCTAGAAGATATCATTGGAAAAATCCTTCCAGACATTGGCTTAGGCAAAGATTTTATGACCAAGAGCCCAAAAACAAATGCAATAAAAACAAGATAAATAATTGGGACTTAATTAAACTAACGAGCTTTTGCACAGCAAAAGGAGCAGTCAGCAGAGTAAACAGACAATCCACAGACTGGGAGAAAATCTTCACAATCTGTACATCTGATGAAGGACGAATATCCAGACTCTACAACGAACTCAAACAAATCAGTAAGAAAAAAAAACAAAAAACAAAGAAACAATCTCATCTAAAAGTAGGCTAAGGACATGAATAGACAATTCTCAAAAGAAGATATACAAATGGCCAAAAAACATATGAAAAAAAATGCTCAACATCACTAATGATCAGGGAACTGCAAATCAGAACCGCAATGCAATACCACTTTACTCCTGCAATAATGGCCATAATCAAAAGATCAAAAAATAGTAGATCTTGGTGTGGATGCGGTGATCAGGGAACACTTCTACACTGCTGGTGGGAATGTAAACTAGTACAGCTACTCTGGAAAACAGTGTGGAGATTCCTTAAAGAACTAAAAGTAGAACTACCATTTGATCCAGCAATCCCACTACTGGGTATCTACTCAGAGGAAAATAAGTCATTATACAAAAAAAAGATAATTGCACACGCATGTTTATAGCAACACAATTTGCAATTGCAAAATTATGGAACCAACCCAAATGCCCATCAATCAAAGAACTGATAAGCTGTGGTATATATACATATATACAATGGAATTCTACTCGGCCATTAAAAGGAATAAATTAATGGCATTTGCAGCGACCCGGATGACATTGGAGACTATTATTCTAAGTGAAGTAACTCAGGAATGGAAAACCGAACATTGTATGCTCTCCCTGATATGTGGGAGCTAAGCTATGAGGACGCAAAGGCATAAGAATGATACAAGGGACTTTGGGGACTTGTGGGGAAGGGTGGGAGGGGGGCAAGGGATAAAAGACTGCAAATACGGCACAGTGTATACTGCTCGGGTGATGGGTGCACCAAAATCTCACAAATCACCACTAAAGAACTTACTCATGTAACCAACTACCACCTGTACCCCAATAACTTATGGAAAAATAAAAAAACAAGCAAACAAAAACCAAAGTGTGCTATCCCATACACTGGAATATCATTTGACAATTTTAAAAGATGATGTACTGATACATGGTGTAAAATGGATGAACCTTGAAAACATTATGCTAAGTGAAATAAGCAAGGCACAAAATAGCCACATATCATATGATTTCATTTATATGAAATGTCCAGAATAGGCAAATCTGTACAAAGAGAAGGCAGATTAGGTTTTGCTAGGGCTTGGAGGGAGTGAGAATGAGAAATGACTGCTAATGTGTACAGTTTCTTTTAGGGGGAAATGGAAAATTTTCTAAAATTAGATTGTGATGATGGTTGTACAATCCTATGAAGATACTGAAAACATTGAATTGTACACTTTAAGTGGATGAATTGTATGGTATATAAATTATATCTCAATAAAGTTATTTTAAAACAATGCACATTATAGAAAATCTACAAAGTTTCTGCTAATAACATGTAATGTTTTTAGTTGTCTTTAAATTACTATCTTTATTTTAGGATGTTTTTAGTTCTAGAATCCTGAGATTTGATGAACAAATGGGTGTGACTTTCCTCACAATTAACTTTGGGCACATTTTAAGTAATTGTATGTGCTGTGATTACTAGAACTACACATGCTGTGCTAGTATGGAATAGCATGATTTATGAATCATATTTTTTCTTTAATATTTCTTTAGTATTTTGAGCCACTTGTAGGCTCATTGAGCTGATGTTTGGAGCAATTTGCTATTATGCCTATCTTGCATGGTAAAGGGTAGTATAGAGCTCATTATCTTTTAAGATTAGTTCATATTCTTTTTCTCTAAGTTCATCATTACCTTAGACATACTACTATTGAATTTCATGTGGTGGCTTTGGCCTGCTCAGGCAGCCTTGAGCCATTATTTATCAGTTTGTTACTGTTAGCTTAACATTTCACTACTGGGAAGAGCTAAATAACATGCAAATTTGAAGGTCTTATTGTATAATTCCTTTTCTAGATAATTAAAATATTAATGGTTGCTCAATGGATATAAAGCTTCAGTTATGCAAGATGAGTAAGTTTTACAGATCTGTTATACAATATGGTGCCTACAGTTGACAGTACAGTATTTTTCACCTTAAAATATGTTAAGAGGATAGATTTCATGTTAAGTGCTCTTACCACAACCCCCCGACACAAGAACATGAAGAAATTTTTGGAGGTGATGGATATGTGTAGTACTTTGATTGTGCTTATGGTATCATGGGTATATGCATATATCCAAACTCATAAGTATGTATGCATTATGTGCAGTTATATATATAAATTAATAAAGCTTTAAAAAAGTATCTCTGCATGCACTTTTAAATTTCCCTCTGTTAATATTCTGGGTCTAAAATAGAACCTATTTATGGTTTTGTTCATGGTCTTTAATCTCTAAATACAGATAAGGTTGTAAAAACATTAACAATTATGTGGGAACCACAACTTCCAACTGATGGACTACTCTTGTAATATTATTCTTGCATGAAGCAAGATATGATGTTTACTCTTTCTCCTCAAATATTTTCCTTTTGTTGTCTTTTTTCCCCCCAGTGGCAATGCTTCTCTAGTTTTACAGTGGAATGCAAGAACAAAAGTGATTAGCTTTTTTACCAATAGATGTCTTCTGTTCTGTAAAATGGGGCAAGCCTGTAAGTTTATTCTGAATTTTAGGTTATAGTATGGAATGGAGGAGAAGATGCTATTACTAGGACATAGTAGAGATTGGCTATGATCCAAATACCATTACATTACAATTTGAATCTTAACAACAGAGAAGATATCAAATTGACTCCTTTTTCTACGTGATACAATACAGTGACCTTGAAAGCAGTTCCAATTTCAGGCTTGTCTTTTCAGTGTTACTATAGTCATTAGATAGTTTCACAATGGTAAATGTGACTTATTAGGTATGAGATATTTCATTTTCAGAATTATATCAAAGCTTGACATTAGAACAGATGTAGATATTTGCAGCTGTGTGTCCGAGTCATTCAAATCGCTTCTACCTAGAAGTGCAAATAGATTTGAATTTTCCTTTCTCAGAGTGATTTGTGTCCAGTTTGTAGATTTTCTGAGCACTGTCTTCTTTATCTCTTCTTGCTTTCCTTTTTTGAAACTCATTGTTTTCAATGAGTTTGTGTGTGAATAATAAAAGGCTAGATAAAGCTTAAGCTAGCAAATTTCAGTGTTTTTTTCAGAAGCCCTAATAAAATATTTACTTTATTTTTAAAAGGTACTTGGTTTGAAGGAGTAGGGCCATAAGAGTGATTACAGAAACGGTATTGAGGGCAAGTGCTGGCTGAACTTAGAGACTGGGCTTACAGTAGTCCCCCCTTACCAAGGGGGATACATTCCAAGACCCCCCGTTGGATGCCTGAACCTGTGGATAATACCTAACCTTTTACATACTGTGTGGTTTTTTTTCCATCTGGTAACAGAGACAGCTACTAAGTGACTCATAGACAGGTAGTGTTTATAGCATGGATATGCTGGGGAAAGGAGTAGTTCAGGTTTCGAGAGGGATGGAATGGGACAATGTGACATTTTATCATGCTACTCAAAATGGCGTGCAATTAAAAACATAAATTATTTATTTCTGGAATTTTCAATATTTTCAGAACACAGGTGACTGAAACCATGGATAGCAAAACCATGGATAAGGAAGAATTTCTGTACTTTTAGAATTTAATGTACTTTAGTATCATAAATAATCCAGAGTTTGCCTTCTGCCTTTCAGATTTACCACTAGCAGAATATTGGAATTTTTTTCTTGTTTTTTATTTTGGTATATACATTTAATTTTTTCATGAATAACAAAAAGAATCATGACAGTTTATTCAAAGGTTTCCCATGTAAACACCTAAGATGGGACCAATTCAATCCAAAATTTAATTGTATACCTATTATGTGCCTCAAAATGAACTAGATATTTGATTTACAAGGTTCAGAAAAAATGTATATATTCCCAGCCCAAGATTCTTAATTTTTTTAAATAATAGGATGTAAGGAAAAAGAGACTTTAGTTTAAAGAGCTATTACCATAATGCAGAAACATGAGTCACAAATAGATCTTACTCACCTGCAAGTGTATGTACTAAGTGAGGAAGGAAGTATTCAGTAGGTGATGTTGAACACTAGCACCTTATTGTAAAGGTCCTGATCTTCATGCGCAGAGCAGTAAGCCCTGCAGTAGAGATTTAGTGTTAAGGTATATGTTGCCATTGTTATTGAGAAAAACTTGTTTTAATTGTGAAAGTGGGTATGAATTCTTCTAAGGCTCTATTGGAAAAAACCTTAATGCAAATATTCATTGAGCAAAAACGGTTATACATATGTGAATTATCTCTTACCCAAAATAAACTTTCAATGTAATTAAGGAGTTAAGACTTGCATATATGAAGCCATTGTAGACATGACAGAGTAAGAACCTACCCTAACCTCTTGGGGTAAACTCTCTTTGCCCAGGAATGCTTCATGGAAGAAGTAGGATTTTTCTTTTCTTGTTAAGAGGCAGGGCTCCCTCTGTCATCCAGGCTGGCCTGTAGTGGCATGATCACGGCTCAATATAGCCTTGACCTCATAGGCTGAAGCCATCCTCCCACCTCAGCCTCCTGAGTAGCTGGGACTACAGGCATGCACCACTACGCCCAGCTGATCTTTTTTATTTTTTGTAGAGACAGAGTCTCCCTTTGTTGCCCAGGCTGGTCTTAAACTCCTGGGCTCAAGCAATCCTCCAGCCTTGGCTTCCCAAAGTGCTACAGCCACAACACTCAGCCAGAAGTGGGATTTTAGATGCCCACTGAAGAATTGATAGACTTCCTTATGTTACAGTGAAAATCACCTTTTTCAGTAGAACGTACTATAGCTTTTGGTTGACATGTGTACTGGAAGCAATGAATTGCATTATGGCACAGTAGGAATGATAAACACAGGTTCTGAAGTCAGACTGTTTGAATCCAAATTCGGATTTCATCACTTACTAGCTCCATCACTATAACATAGGAATAATAACAGTATCTTTCTAATCGGGTTGTTAAGGATTAATGAGAATAATACATCTACATACTGTGAGAATAGTATGGGCTATGTAGTCTGATTGACTACATAGCTGATTGTAGTCTGGTTCAAATCCCAGTTCTGCCACTTACACAAACCTTAGGCACTTGGCTTCTCAAGATTCAGTTTTCTCATTTATAAATGGAGATAATGAAGCCTAACTCACAGAACTGTTGTGATGATTAAATGAAGCAATTTACATCAAGTACTTACTGGAGTGCCTGACATATAATAAAAGCTCTATAAATAATGTTATGTTCTTATACAATCTAAGTCGTGTAGAGACTTCAGTATTATCTTTTTATTCGTGTTTTCAGGGTGAGCCTGGTCTGCCTGGATACCCAGGGAACCCTGGTATCAAAGGTTCTGTGGGAGATCCTGGTTTGCCCGGATTACCAGGAACCCCTGGAGCAAAAGGACAACCAGGCCTTCCTGGATTCCCAGGTAAAATTTCTTCTCTTAAATGCTTCCTTCTTTCCTTCCTTATCTACTCCAACCAGTATCACAGAGCAGCTTCTTATTTGGCAGACTTATATTTTATTTCCCAATCAGATACTGACTAGCAACATAATCTCAAACTATCTCTTTACCTTTTCTTTGCCCAAATTTATTTCTATATAAAATGAGAATGAATATTACTGACTCAGCAGGACAATATCCTGTGGACAGAGAGACTGTTTGGTGGAGCATTTTTCAATCTTTGACTGCTAGCCACAAATCACTTAAGAAGCCTTGCTATTTTTGTAGGTGATAATATATACTTCCAAGCCTCTGCCTGCAGCTGATTATCTTAGAAAGGTATGCCCAGGCACACTGCTGGTAGCGGTTGGTAGAACAATCATACAGTTCCTTCAAATGGCAAGGATTGAGTCATTCAAGTAAGACATTAGCACTATAGTCAATTATGTAGCCTGAACTAGATTATTATAGTACCTGCTTGTTTAGGGTTGAATTTATTTTTTGCTTGTTTTTTGAATTACACAGTGGCATGGATGAATGAACCTTTCCTTTTTATTGAAGTGAAGCATACATGTAGTAAAGTACACTTAAGACTATAGATGAGTTTTTACCTAAGTACATATATGTCTTTGAATTGACCATATGTATCAAGATATAAAATAGTTTCTTCATCCCATGAAGTTTACCCATGCCCCTACGCCCCCCAACCCCGAGGTGACCACTACTATGACTTCCATTACCATCAGTTAATTTTGCATGTTATTGAAATTCATATAAATGAAATCATACAGTGATCCTTGTATCTGGCTTTTTTCAGTCATCATTATGTGTAAAAGATTCATTTATTTTGTTACACGTGTCAGTAGTTTGTTCTTTATCATTGCTATGCAATATTACATTGAAGAATGTACCACAGTCAATTACACATTCCCCTGTTGATGGACTTTTGGGTTGTTTCCAGTTTGGGACTATTATTTTTAAAAATGCTATTAACATTCTTTTACATATCTTTTGATAAACATATACATTGATTTCTCTTAGACAAAAACTTAGTAGTAGAAATACTGAATCACAGGGTAGGTGTACATTGAACTTTAGTAGATGCTGCCAAACAGTTTTCCAACGTGGTTTGTAAATTAGTTTCAACAGCCATGTATGAAATGTCCAGTTCTCCAATTGCCCATGTCCTCACCATCACTGGGCAGTGTCGGTCTTAATTTTATCTGTTTTGATGAGTATGTAGAAGCATCTAATTGAGGTTTGAATTTACATATTCCTAATGAATAATAGTATTAATCATCTTTTTATTATACTATTGGCCATTTGGATAGCATCTTTTTGAAGTTTCTTCTTAAGTACTTTTGTTCATTTTTTATTGAATTGTCTGTCCTTTTTCAAATAGATTCAGAGTAGTTCTTTATATACTCAAGATATGAGTCCTTTGTCAGATACATATATTGCAAATCTATTCTCTGTGCCTCAGATTTGCCTTTCCTAATGCTGTTGTGTAATGAACAAAAGTTGTTAATTTTAATAAAATCCAGTGTATCAATCTTTCCTTTCATGAATAGTGATTTTTTTATCCAATTCAATAAATATTTGTCTATTTGAGGTTATGGAAATAATCTTCTTATTTTTATAACATGTTTCATGTTTAAACTTTCATATTTGGCTTATGAGCTATCTCAAATAAAAATATTTTTACAGTGTGAGGTAGGGGTCAAGGTTCATTTTTTTTCCAGCACAGTTATCCAATTGCTCCCTACACTATTTTTTTTTTAAAGAACCTAAACGCATCCAATAAATTACAGTCACACCTTTGTAAGAAAGCCAAATGACTGTACATGTGGTGGGCTATTTCCAGACTCTGTGTACTGTTCCAATGGTTTATTTTCTATTGCTGCTTTAACACAACACTGAATTACTGTAAATTTATATTAAGCCTTGAAAAATGGTGGGTCAGTACTAGAAATTTGTTTCAGTTTTTTAAAGCTTGTCTTGGCTATTCTAATTTTTTTGCAGGGGAAATCAGTTTATCAATTTCCATTTAAAGTATCTGTAGGGATTTTTAAGTTTGCAATAACTCTCTAGGTAAGGTAGAGGAGAATTGATATTTTGACAGTATTCAACCTTCCAATGAAATGAACATGTTATCTCTCCATTTATGTAGGTATTGAGTTTGATTTAACAATATGCTGCACTTTTTGTTTTGTAAATCTTGAACATATTTTATTAAATTTATCTCTGGAAATTTGATGCTTTCTGGTGACATTTAAATCATATTGCTTTTCCCAGTTCATCTTCCAGTTGTTTCTTGGAAGTATATGGAAATAATTGACTTAGGAATATTGAAATAATATATGAGAAAATTGCCAATTTCACTTTTTAAAATTCTGAGTTTGTATAATTTTTTGTTTTATAAAATATCACCTTAGATATTTTTATTTCTTCTTTTTCATTTCTTTATACCTTTTATTTCTTTTTCATGCTTAATTGCACCAGTTAGGACCTGTAGTGCAGTGTTTAATAGAAGTGGTTATAGTCAACATCATTATCTTTTTTCTAAACTCAGAGGGACAATGATTGCTATTTTTCCATTAAATGTAATGTTAGTGCCAGGGTTTTGGCACATATATTTTACTAAATTAAGGAAATCCCTTTCTATTCATACTATAATGGGAATTTTTATAAAGAATGGATGCGAGTTTTATCAAATTCTTTTTCTGAATCTACAGAGATGATAATTGTTTTTTCTCCTTTACTCTTGATATAATGAATTACACTGATTGATATTTTATGTAAAAATAACCCTGTATTCTTGGGATAAACTCCAAGATGGTCATACTGTACACATTATCTTTAAGTATTGTTGGACTGGATTTGCTGTTTTTTAAAAAATTATACATGGCCATGAGAGAGATTGGCCTACGATTTTCTTTTCTCATAGTGTCCTTGTCAATGTTTTAGTATAGGGATTTGCTGGCCTCATGAGCTGGGAAGTATTCCCTCTTTCTCTATTTTTTCTTTAAATGTTTCATAGAATTCACCAGTTAAGGAATCTGGATCTGTAGTTTTCTTTGTAGAAACCTTTTTAAATTACAGATTAAAAGTCTTTAACAGTTATATTACTATTCAGATGATTTATTTTTATGTCAGTTTAAATACATTGTGTTTTTCAAGGAAATTGACCATTTCATCTAAATTGTCAAATTCATTGGCAGAAAGTTGTTGATAATATCCTTGTTTTGTCCCTTTAATTTCTGCAGAATGTGTACTGAAGTCTGCATTTTAATAATGTTTTGATATAAGTAATTTTATTTCTTTATTTTGATCAAGCCTCCAAGGCATTCATTAAGCTTTATTAATTGTTAAAAATTAACTTTCGTAAGTGATTTTCTCTACCATTTGTTTTCTATTCCATTGATTTCTGCTTATATCTGTATTATTTCCTACCTTCTACCTTCTATGGATTTAATCTTGCTGTTCTTTTTCTAGCTTCTTTACCTGGAAGCTTAAATCATAGATTTTTCAGCTTTGTCTTTTCTAATAGATGTATTTAAAAACTTAAATTTCCATCTAAGGAGTGCTCAAACCATATCCCAGAAATTTTGTTCTTTTGCATTTTTCCTTTAATCATTCGGTTTAAGATATTTTCTAATTTTCCTGTTGATTTCTGTTTTTCTCCATAGATTATTTAGAATTGTGTTGCTCAACTTACAAATATTTGGGGGCTTCCCAGATATCTTTATGTTATTGATTTTTAATTTGATTCTATTGTGGCCAGAATACATATTTTGTATGATTTAACTATTAATACTTATTGAGACTTATCATATGGCCAAATTTAGGGTTTATCTGGGTGAATTTTCCTTGTACCCTTGAAAATAATTTGTATTCTGCAATTTGTGTATTGCATTATAAATGTCCATTAGGTCAGGTTTGTTGGTAGGGTTGTTAAAATCTTGTGTATTCTTACCAACTTCTTGCCTAATTGTTTTATCAATTACTGAGAGGTAGGTGTTAAAATTTCCATTATGATTGTAGAGTTTTCTATTTCTCCTTTTCTCTCTGTCAATTTTTTGCTGTATGTCTTTTGAGATATTTTTATTAGGTATATATAAATTCAGAAAACGTATGTCTTCTTGAAGAGTTGACCTTTTTATCATTATGTAAAGACCCTCTTTATTTTCATAATACTCTTTTCTTTGGATTTTTCTTTGTCTGATGTCAGTATAGATACATCAGATTCTTTATACTTAGTACAGTAAAACTTTTTCTATATAATTTTTATTTTTACCTGTCTGTACATTTAAAATATGTTTTTTAGGAATAAAATGCATTCATATCTTGCTTCTTTTCGAGTCCAACAATCTTTCCCGTTTATTTGGAGTGTTTAGTCGATTTATATTTAATGTATATTGTTATGTTTGGATTTTAGTCTTCCACATTGCTATTTGTTTTATGCTCCTCCTTTGTCCCTGGTTTCCTGTTCTGTTTGGGTTCATCAGATATGCTGTGGTATTCCATTCTATCTCCTCTATTGGCTTTTAAGCTCTCCCTCTTTCTACTATTTTTAAATGATTGCTCCAAAGAATTCAGTGTGCACTCATAATTTACCACATTCTGCGTTAAATTAATATTATGTGACTTCACATATAATGTAAGATTCTTACAACAGTGTAATTTTATTTACATATAATGTTCTTTTGTGTGATTGTGTTTATATATTTCAGATGATTATTATATAGGTAATAAATTTTACAATTAATTGCTATTACTATTGCTTTAAACAGCCTCTTCTAAAGAATTTAGCATGAGAAACAAAACCAATTTTCATATTTACCAACATATTTACATTTCTACTGTTCTACCCTCCTGTGCAGCAGACTTCTAGTTGGTATCATTCCCTAAAGCCTGACGTTCTTCCACCGTCATTTATTGTAAAATGATTTTGCTGGTGACAAATTCTCTTACCGTTAATTTATCTGCAAATGTCTTTGTTTTAGTTCCATTTTAAATAAATTTTTCACTGGATATAGAAATCCCTTTTTGATATTTGTTGCTTTCAGCACTTTAAATATTTCTTCCACTGTCTTTTGGTCTCCATTTTTCCTGATAATAACACATCAATTATTTTTAATATTTTGCTCCTTTATATTATGTCTGGTTTTTCTCTGGATGTATTTGAGATTTTCTCTCTGTAATTGGTTTTCAATAGTTTCTTTTTGTTGTGGTTAGTTATGGTTGTATTTATTTTGCCCTCTATTCATTGATATTCCTGGATCTGTAGGGTTGTTATTTTTTAATAACTTTGGAAAATCTCAGCTATCTTTTCCTCATATATAGTCGTGTGTCACATAACGACATTTTGGTCAACAACAAACCACGTATATGGTGGTGGTCTCATATGATTATCATGGAACTGAAAATTTCCTATCACCAAGTGATGTCATAGCCATAGTAACATTGTATCACATTTATAATGTATTTTTACTGTACCTTTTCTAGGTTTAGTTATACAAATACTTACCATTGTGCTATAATTGCCTACAGGATGCAGTACAGTTACATGCTATGTAGGTTTGTAGCTTGGGAGCAATAGGCTCTGCTATATGGCCTAAATGTATAGTAGGCCATACCATCTAAGTTTGTGTAAATACACTTTATATGTTCACACGATGACAAAATCACCCAACAACTCATTTCTTAAAACATACCCAGTTGTTAAGTGACACATAACTGTATTTCTTCTGTCGTATTTTCTCCTCTTCTTTTGGAGTGCATATTAGATCACTTGATACTGTATCACAGGTCACTGAGGGTCTAGGTATGTTTTCAATTTTTATTCTCTCTGAGTTTAATTTGGATGGTTTTTATTCACTGCCTTCAAATTTACTGATTTTTTGATGTGTTCAATATTCTGTTAATCGCCACAAAAATTTTAATTTCCATTTGGTTCTTTTAAGAGTTATCATATTTTTCCAGAAATTCCCTATTTTTTACTCATTATATACATGTTTGCCTATAGATTCTTTAACATATTTATTATAGCTATTTTAAAGATCTTTTCAGCTTATTCCAAATTTTCAGATAACCATGTGTCTATTTCTATTGGTAGTTTTGTTTTTCTTGAATAAGCACCACATATTCAAGTTTCTTCCAATCTGCTAATTTTTATTGTATACTAAATGATATGGATAGTATGGTATAAAGATTCTGGATTCTATTAAATTTCTTGAAGAATGCTGAATATTGTTCTACCTGGCAGTTCAATTCCTGGTATCAACTTGATCCTGCAGTGATGGAGTTTTAGATTTTGTTATAGCAGGGCTATTTCCAATGCCCTTTGTCTTACGTGTATCCCTTGGACTTGGCATACGGGCTTTATTGTTAATGTGTGGGTTTTCTGGGGTAATTTTATTTAAAAAAATTCATTTAGTATTTCTTTTTTTTAAGTTTATTATTATTATACTTTAAGTTTTAGGGTACATGTGCACAATGTGCAGGTTTGTTACATATGTATACATGTGCCATGTTGGTGTGCTGCACCCATTAACTGGTCAGTTAGCATTAGGTATATCTCCTAATGCTATCCCTCCCCCCTCCCCCCACCCCACAACAGTCCCCAGTGTGTGATGTTCCCCTTCCTGTGTCCATGTGTTCTCATTGTTCAATTCCCACCGATAGACTGGATTAAGAAAATGTGGCACATATTCACCATGGAATACTATGCAGCCATAAAAAATGATGAGTTCATGTCCTTTGTAGGGACATGGATGAAACTGGAAACCATCATTCTCAGCAAACTATCGCAAGGACAAAAAATCAACACCGCATGTTCTCATTTAGTGTTTCTTATAGTGAAGTCTGTTGGCAACAAATTGTCTTAGCTGTCGTTCATTAGAAAACATTTCCATTGTGCTTTCACTTGTTATTGAGTTACATAGTAGACAGAATTCTACCATCTCCACCCCAAGATTTCTGGCCCCTGGTTATTTAGTAAAAAACCAATCTCCTTAAAGCTGGTAAGCAACTTCAGCAAAGTCTCAGGATACAAAATCAGTGTGCAAAAATCACAAGCATTCCTATACACCAATAATAGACAAACAGAGAGCCAAATTATGAGTGAACTCCCATTCACAATTGCTACAAAGAGAATAAAATACCTAGGAATACAACTTACAAGGGATGTCAAGGACTTCTTCAAAGGGAACTACAAACCATTCCTCAAGGAAATAAGGACACAAACAAATGGAAAACATTCCATGCTCATGGATAGAAAGAATCAATATCATGAAAATGGCCATACTGCCCAAAGTAATTTATAGATTCAATGGTATTCCCATCAAGCTACCACTGACTTTCTTTGCAGAATTAGAAAAAACTGCTTTAAATTTCATATGGAACCAATAAAGAGCCCGCATTGCCAAGACAATCCTAAGCAAAAAGAACAAAGCTGGTTGCATCACGCTACCTAACTTCAAACTATACTACAAGGCTTTTATCACCTAGTGATATCATAGCCATAGTAACATTGCTAAGGAGAGAATCCAGCTCAGCTGTGCCCAGAATATTACCTACAGAAATGGTGAGATAATAAATGGGTATTGTTTTAAGTCATTAACTTTGTGGTAATTTGTTACATAGCAAGAGAAAACTAATGCACTATCCTTTTGGTCATTATTTAAGTTTTTACTTCCCTCCTAAATATGCTTGTTAGTATTTATTTTAGGGTCTTTGAATAGTTGCTTTTTGTATTCTGTCAAGTTTTAAATTATAATCAGTGAGAAAAAAAGGCTGTAGTGGGCTTATTCTATCTTGGCTCGCCTCAGAAGTGTTTAGGGGTAAATTTAAGAAAATATTTGCATGGTATATTCACTGAAAACTATAAAACCTGCTATGTTAGACTTTTAAATACCAAAATAAATGAAGAGATAGATCATACTTATGGAATGGATGATCAAAATTGTTTGGAAGCCATTATCCTTAGTAAACTAATTCAGGAACAGAAAACCAAACACTGCATGTTCTCACTGACATGTGGGAGCTGAACAATGAGAATACATGGACACAGGAAGGGGAACAACACACACTGTGGCCTGTGGAGCAGGGTGTTTGGGTCAGGGGGATGGAGAGCATCAGGAAAAATAGCTAAGGCATGCTGGGCTTAATTCTTAGGTGATGGTTTGATAGGTACAGCAAACCACCATGACACACGTTTACCTGTGTAACAAACCTGCACATCCTGCACACGTACCCCAGAACTTAAAATAAAAAAAAAAAGATGCCATTTGCCTCTAAAGTCATTCATAGATTCAAAGTGATTCCAGTTTAACCCAACAACCTTTATTTGGTAACAGTTGACAAATGGATTCTAAAATGTGTATGGAAATGAAAGGGACATAGAATATCCAAAACAATATTGAAAACGAGGCCGGGCGCAGTGGCTCACCCCTGTAATCCCAGCACTTTGTGAGGCTGAGGCGGGCAGATCACGAGGTCAGGAGTTTGAGACTGGCCTGGCCAATATGGTGAAACCCTGTCTCTACTAAAATTACAGAAATTAGCTGGGCATGGTAGCATGCACCTGTATTCCTAGCTACTCGGGAGGCTGAGGCAAGAGAATCGCTTGAACCCGGGAGGTGGAGGTTGCAGTGAGCCGTGATCGCGCCACCGCAATCCAGCCTGGGCAACAGAGTGAGACTCCATTACAAAAAGAAAAAAAAATGTGTGGTACTTGATAAGGATTGAGAAATAGATCAATGAAACAGAATATGGAGGATAAAAAAGACTAATATACAATAAATTGACTTTTGATAAAGGTATCAAATAAATTTTTTAGAGAAAGCAAATTCTTTTCAACAAATGGCCCTGAAACATCTAGATATTCGTATGGGGAAAAAACAAAACTTAATTCATACATTACATCATACAGAAAAAAAAATGTTTTTAATTAGATCTTAGTCTGAACATAAAAGCTAAAACCATAATGCTTTTAGAGGAAAACATAGATAGATATTTCCGTGACTTGGCATAGGCAGATTTTCTTAGGATACAAAAAGCAGTAACTGTAAAAGAAAAAAATTGATAGATTAGATTTAAATTTTTAAACTACTTTTATCAGAAAACACCGCTAGGAAAATGAATAGGAAAGCCACAGACAAGGAGAAAATATTTGCAAAACATACCTGACAAATTACTGATATCTAGGATATGTAAAAAACTTCAATAACTCAATAATAACAAGATGTATTATCCAATTTTGAAAAATGGAGAAAACTTTGAATAGATACTTCACGAAAGAAGATATACAAGTGGCCAATAATCACATGAAAAGGTGAGCGATGTCGTTAGCCATCAGAGAAATGCAAATTAAAACCACAATGAGGTAGCTCCATATACCCACCAGAATGTCTGTTATTACAGCAACTGATATCATCACAAAGGTTGTGCAAGGATCTGGAACAATTGGAATTTCCACACATTGTTCTGAGTGTGAAATGGTTTGGCAGTTTTTAAATAAAACACAACATATACCTACTTTTTGACCCAGCAATTCCACTTCTTGTTATATACCTAAGATAAATTAAGGCAGTGGTCTACAAAAAGACCTGTGCAGAAATACTCATAGCAGCTTTATTTATAATAGATAAAAGCTGGAAATAAAACAGGTTTTTATAAATAGGAAAGTGGATATTTGTAATAACTAAAACCTGTCAATAAACCAAAAGTCCAGCAAGAGGAATGGATTTTTTAAATTATGGTATATTCATATAATGGAGTCCTACAAATCCTACCAGTATAATATGGTGGTAGTTATTTTTATGTTTATGAATATATAATAATGCCAACTTCAGGATAAATGGTTAAAAACATAAAATTATTATTAAAAATAGCCAACAAACACCAGCATCTTTTGGGTTTCATTTTGTTCTTCACTGTTTCTATGCTAGCACTATAAATTGTAAGTTTGAATTGTAGCTCTTAAAGCAATGCAGTTTTTCTTTCATTTTTAAATTGAGCTCTTTACTCTAGGAACCCCAGGCCCTCCTGGACCAAAAGGTATTAGTGGCCCTCCTGGGAACCCCGGCCTTCCAGGAGAACCTGGTCCTGTAGGTAAGCATGAAAAATAACAGTTTGCTGTTTTATGAAAGTAATGTTTATCATATTAAGTTTGGGAAAGTCAAATCATGTTCCGCTGTGAACATTTTCAACACAAGGAAATATAGTGTTCATTCACTTAACACTGCATGTGAGGTACAGAATGAATAACTTTTAATAAAAAGTGCTTAAAATTGGCTGGGCACAGTGGCTCACGCCTGTAATCCCAACATTTTGGGAGGCCGAGGTGGGAGGATCACTTGAGGTCAGGAGCTCGAGACTAGCTTGGTCAACATGGTGATACGCCATTTCTATTAAAAATACAAAATATTAGCTGAGCATGGGGATGGGCTCCTGTAATCCCAGCTACTTCGGAGGTTAAGGCACGAGAAGTGCTTGAACCCAAGGGGTGGAGGTTGCAGTGAGCCGAGATCGTGCCACTGCACTCCAGCCTGGGTGACAAAGCAAGACCCTCAAAAAAAAAAAAAGGACTTAAAATGATCATATGTGACCTTATTTTCTAGGCCTACTTTTTCCAGGGAGAGTTAATTCAAGTGTCCTAGAATAGAAGCTTTGATTTTTTTAGAATGGCAGGCTGTAGTAAGTAAGTTTGTTTATTGATTTCTAAAGTAAATAACTTCTCTTGTCCCCATATGAGGCCTATAATTCTCCCCACCACCCTTCGCACCTTACTCTCTTAGATATTCTGAAACTATATTAAAATGAAGAACTGAAAGGTTTTAGATGCTGAATGACTATTCCTTATTTTCATTATCCTCCTTCATATTTTTATAACATTTTGTGATCCAAAGGAGTGTCTCAAAAGCACCTTGTTTCTTTTGGATAAAGAAGGGAGCATATGGAAGTAAAAGGGAGTTGGAAATTGGAAAACTGGGTGTAACCTGCTGTACTCAATTTTTTAGGTGGTGGAGGTCGTCCTGGGCAACCAGGGCCTCCAGGCGAAAAAGGCAAACCCGGTCAAGATGGTATTCCTGGACCAGCTGGACAGAAGGGTGAACCAGGTGCTGTATTTTTTCATTTTTCCTATTTTTCTAATTTTCTCCGTGTTGAATTTAACTTGCCTTTTTATTACCCACAGTGAAATTGTATCTTCTTTCTTACTAAGCTACCACACACTTTCCCCTTTTCCTAGTTACCGTCTTCCTCTTCATCCTGAGACTATTAGCTCATGTATCTTGATCAAGTTGCCTCTTACAAAAAACCCCATATCTTTTCTTGTCTAATTTTTTATATCAAAAAGAAGTTACCTAGCCTTTGCAAATTTCTCTGTGGTTTACTATGCAATCTATATTTCATTTGTATTTTTTTCTTATAAGCATATAGATATATTTAACATTCATCGGAAATAGAATATATGTTTAGATCATTTTCTCATGTTAGAATTGTAGTTCTATGTTGGAAATAAATCTTCTGCATGTTTCATATAATATACATTGCTGCACCTAATGAAAACCTCAATGATCTAAAAATAATTTGGCCTTGTTTCAGTTTGTATTATCCACTTGAGTTTTTGTTTTGTTTTGTTTTGTACTCTGACAGGTCAACCAGGCTTTGGAAACCCAGGACCCCCTGGACTTCCAGGACTTTCTGGTAAACCTTAATAAGACATGCTAAATCAATCTATAATAAAATGAGATTATTTCCAAATACATCTATTTTTCCATCTCCACCTTTTACTATCATAAAATGCATGTAAGAACCCAGAAAACTCAAACCTAGTGTTAACGTTAAAACATTTATTATTTAGCAACTTAGTTAAGGAGTTGTGTTAAATAAAAATGTATCCTTAAGGAAATTTACATGTAGAGATCTCTTCACCAAATTCATAAATAAGTGCTGAGGAAATAATAAAGAAAGAAGGCAAAATTGCAGGAAGATAAGAAAAGTCTGTAGAAATATACGCCAATAATAAAAATGTTTCTGGAAATTTCAGTCTTAATATATGTTTTGCATATTTGGGTAGATGTGTGTGTGCACACACACATCTACCCTCCCTCTTTTGTGCTTACTCTTACTGTGAGCACCAAATAGTAGAAGGACTGAATGTACATACAGACATGTATGTTTATGTTCTGAAATGACGACTGGCCATTTTATGGAGACTTTTCTCAAACCATACACATATCTCCTGTAAAGTCAAATAGATATCCTTCCCATGATACCAACATGGAAATTATTACTTTAATGTGCCACTGTTATATTGCTCTTAAAAGTGTCAGAGGTAGAGAAAAAATGTTGAGAACAATTTTGCTAGACGGTGATTATAAATATTGGGTAGAATGGTCTTCGGGGACACATGACAACCATTGAAGAGCCATATCTTTCATTAGTCTCAAAATTAGACTCAAAATATTTGTTTTAGAAATTTCCTCCAGCCATCTTGAAACTATTTTTGAAGATACTTTATACTTTTTTTCATCACAGCTATTGGTGATGTATCATTGCTCTGTCTTAACACAAAGGATACCTTTTAGGATGAAAGCTATTATTATTTCTACATTTCTATATATACTCTAATAAATACTTCTGCTAACAAATGCATATATTTAATAGGAAGGATGGTTTTCTGGGTAGATTTGGGATTTGGTAGGAGATAGAAATGACTCTTGTGAATTCCATTAATTGCCCTAATGTATGTGAATAGCTAACCTTATAGGCAAGCTTGTAACTCAGTATTATTTATCTTCTAATTATACTTTACTTTCATAGGCCAAAAGGGTGATGGAGGATTACCTGGGATTCCAGGAAATCCTGGCCTTCCAGGTCCAAAGGGCGAACCAGGCTTTCACGGTTTCCCTGGTGTGCAGGGTCCCCCAGGCCCTCCTGGTTCTCCGGGTCCAGCTCTGGAAGGACCTAAAGGCAACCCTGGGCCCCAAGGTCCTCCTGGGAGACCAGGTATGTCCGTGAGTGGTAGGAGAATGGTCTATTTATTAGTCCATGTATTTCGTTTTGCTGGCAGGTTATTCAGTCTTTAAGACTTTAGAATTTTTCCGGTGCATTGGAGGATGTTAAAAAAAAGACTTTAAAATTTGTGATATAATAACTTCTTACAAGTAAATAGCTTGGTTCATAGCTAACTCCGTCTATTTCCATGGTTCTAATAATTTGCTTTAGTAATGCATTTTATCATTTATATAGAGGAAGTAAAACAATTTGGAGGAATAAAGGAAATGGTAGTTTTATTAGTCTTGTTACTAAAAGGTAAAACTATACTGTTAACCTGTCAGCAAAATGCCATCTGCATTTTTAAATGTGAGCTTCTCAGCATGTCATCACAGAAATCATTTTAGTGATCACCCAATAGATGCTTGTGGTCCATACCAGAAGTATTGCTTTGGTTCTGTCATATGATCAGCAAATCTCACCAGGCACAATTAAAAAAATTATCTTCTATAGGAACTAGGCAATCAAATTTATCTCCAACATCACAGCATGATCAAATTGACTAGTGATCTCTTCATACCAACCTCATGTCTATACCTCATTTGTCTTGTGTTCACTGCTCTAGTAGTCTCAGTTTTGCATCCAATGTTCACCTTTTCATTTTGTATCTGTGCTGTGTCATTTCATTTTACTAATTTTGGAAATGCTTGTTTTCATCCTTGATTAATGTCGCTGAGCCTAGTCACTGGTGATAGGTTATGAACAGATTTTGAGACTTGATATTCAAATTTTATATTTCTGGTCACTGAAAACTTGGAAGTAAATGTCCTTTTATTCTTTGAAAGTCTCTGACATTATATAAGTGCATTTCAAAATGAAAAATGTTATTTATATTACAGTAAAATATAAAGTGATTGGAATTCATTTTAATAAGATGTTCTAAACACATGAATTAAATGGGATCACATACTGTGTTCAGAGGATCATTTTCAAAACCAAATTTTATCTGATCTGACATAATCTGATGGAAAGTATTGTTTAAGGTTTTATGTTTGTATACTACTGAAGAAAACCAGTGAAAATTTCCTCAGCCATGTTAACTCTCTTGCATGTAATGTAGAGAACTGAAGCAAGTATCTTGCTTGGTTTTGCATGCAGTAATTCAAATAAACCAAACTATTATCTTTTTTATATTTTAATCATCACTGTGGTTATTCGTTCTTACTAGTAATGAATGAGTAATGAGCTCACTGTTGAACCTTACTTTGAAATTTGTCGGTATGAAGCCATTAGTCACAAAGATGTCCTAAAAATTACATTTTTAAAGAAATAATAACAAAAGTAGTTAGAAGAATGCACACCTGATGAGTGTTTGTGACTTCTCAAATTATTTCATAAACTATAAATTAAAACTGAGTTGTAAACCCCATTGCTCTTAGAATTGATTGTTCTTAGTCTGAGCTCATAGTAATGATTATGATAGCAATGACTTTTGGCCTTTAAAAATACGCCACAGTGTGCTGTTTTCATTTTAGTTTTGTCACTAAGTGGTGATAATTTGGTTTATATACAGATGCATGGATATGAACTTTCAGAGTATTCTTTTATTGAAATAAATTTTAACTTGAAAGTATTTAGTGTAATGCTTTTTAGTTTCTTGATATTTCTAACAGTTTTGATATTTTTCCTTTTTGTTAATGATGACATTGGGCCTTGGTGAACTTTGATCCCTATCCAGGTCCTACAGGTTAGCTCCTTAACTCCAAAGTAGTAACTGCATGAAGTTTGAAACTTATATACCTGTACCAAATGTTTTCAAGTGTTTGAATGTATTTTAAGAGCATATGTGCCAATTCAATTCTTACATAGTGGCTTATCTCTTTAAGTTTTTAGGAACTTGTAGAACCCAGTGTTTCTGTCTATTGGAAAGACCCAAAATTACCTAACTAGGAAAACTAATTTAACATTTAAAAATTCATATATTTGTGTCATTTTCAGTTGAAAATCTGTATACCGAAAACAGCCTTATATATTCTACCTTTCTTTGGAGTCTGTTTCTTATGTTTAATTTATATCTGTTAATGCAAACAAATTGAACTATCCTTCAAAAGGACATTCTTTTTTTAAACAATAATATGTATTATCAGATCCTGAAAATATGTAATTCTTAACTTGCCATATCTTTTGCAGGTTTTCAAACTATCCCACCTTCACATTTTGGGTTGTCACAAAGTTCTCAATTCTACTGCTGTTAAAAATGGACTAATAGGGCCGGGCACCATGGCTCATGCCTGTAATCCCAGCACTTTGGGAGGCCAAGGCGGGTGGATCACCTGAGATCAGGAGTTCAAGACTCGCCTGACCAATATAGTAAAACCCCATCTCTACTAAAAATATAAAAATTATCCAGGCGTGTTGGTGTGCGCCTGTAGTCCCAGCTACTAGGGAGGCTGAGAAAGGAGAATTGCTTGAACCTGGGAGGTGGAGGTTGCAGTGAGCTGAGATCGCACCACTGCACTGCAGCCTGGGTGAGACTAATAGGCACAGAGAAAAAAAAAAATCAATGCAACCAGCACAGATTACAAGGTTCTTAATCTTATTTTCATTATACATGTGTAAACAGTACACACCAAAGAACAATTACCAAGAGCTACCTAATGGAAAATTGCTGATTCTTAGTGAAAGATGTTTGTTTACCTAATTAGCAGTAAAAAAAGCCACAAATATTTGAATGTATTTATTGTTATTCAAAATAAATAGTCCTTTTCAAATTTTTAAGAAAGAATCAAAAGAGATAATAGTATACCCCATGATATCTGGCTGTTGAGAATGGCAGGACATTTTTTCATCTTATAAAATTAAAAAAAATAATTTTTCAAGATTATTTTTAGGGAGCCATTTGTTTCTACCTGAATTGATTCTCTAGTTTCTTACTCCACTGCAAACTCATTATTTCATAGAACCATAGAATGTCAGATCTAGAAGGGACCTAAGTTTTACCTATGTCGAGGAGAAATTATCCACAAGACAGATTTTATTCAGGACTATTGCAGTAGAGTAGAAACTATTGCAGTAGGAGAGAGACTGAGCTCAACTTCAAATACAACAAAGAAAAGTGATTATTTACAGCCAAGGAGCAGAGTGAGAGGGCCAGTAATGGAAAATTACTAAGAGGAGACATCAAGGGTAGAGAGGGGTGGGTTCTTGTTAAACTGGCCCAACAGGATTTTTGCCAGAAACAGGCCAAGGATTTAGACATCAAAGGTGGGAGATGAGGAACTTGATCAGATATCGGGGTGAAGGGACTCTCTCTAAACTGATTTAGCAGGATTATTGATGTAAATGGATTTGGAAGGCCAAAAAGTAGGCCCAAGGATGAGGCCTAATTGAGAGGAGGGCTCAGAGGAGCCTGTCTAAAGTTCGATCAAGGAATCTTTGTCACATATGAAAAAATGGAGGCCCAAAGAGGTTAAGAAACTTGCTCAGGGTAATACTGTTAGTTAGTGGCATAACTGGGACTCTGACTTAAGGCTCCCCAGTGATCAATTAGGTGTCTATTCTACAGGGAGCAGACTGTTCGCTGCATCCACTTTCTTGTTTTCTGTTACCTCAAAAGCTCCGTCAACACCTCCATCAACCAGATTGCTTCTTGTGTTCTTAAATGATGTCATCAAAAAGATTAAGACAGTGCATACTATTTAACTATCACTAAGATAAAGCAAAGACTAGGGGGTTACTTTGAAGTAATGTTGAGTCCCACCTTATCTGACCTACATAGAATTTTGCCACTTTGATTACTGCTAAACTCTACTGTTAGCTAGGAGATTTCTATCTTCTGAGTTACTATAATATATTCAAAGAAGAAAAAGAAAAGTAGCCACATTCCTTTAAAGGAAATTTAACAATTTCTTATTTACAAAATGTACTCTAAATTGCATAGTTGTTGGAACTTGGTCTCTGTGATGTTTTCTTCTTTGCAAGACTACAACCTTAAGTGGAAACTGAATTTAAAATATACCAGTCAATTCATCAGTATACCTTTAGTAATTACTACTTATGGACAATATTTTAGGTTTTTGTTTTGTTTTCTTTTTCAGTTTAACTTTGTTACACAGTTGAAAAATAATGGATTGTGAACCTCATACAAAAAAAAATTGACTTGGCATATAGCTCATTAAAATGTTGCTTTTTAAAATAGAGTCTTAGAAGTTTTGCTATGATATGATCCACAGTTTTCCTTGCTAATTACTCAGGCTGAAATGTCATATTTCAGTGAAATATTTTGCTGAGAGTTCTTGTTATTGGTCCCTCTATATCAAACACATATATAAAATGTCTTTACTCAAACCCTGAGTTGTCTTAGTTGGGAATTCTAATTTATTTAACTAATTTTGTGGCCAGACTCTGCTCTAAGTATTGTCTTGAGTTAATTTGCTGTCTGTGATTTAGAAACAATTTAAATAAACAGAAGCCAATATTTAGCTTTCTGAATTTCAAAGTATCAAATGCTTTGAAAGTTTTATTAGGAGATAATGTTTTCTATTTATATGACATGCCACAATTTACATCATATAATGTACTTTTATTGTAAGCATCTTAAGGGCAGAGTTTGAGTCTTGCTCATCTTTGTGTTTCCTGTAGCACCTTGCACATGGCAGACATTAGGCCAGTATTTTAAAACTTGAATTTGATCTTTAAAACATTCCTGTGAGGGAGGTTAGGGCAGATACCAGTATTCCCATTTTACAGGTAAAAAAACCATACTCAGAAAGATTGAATTGCCCAAAGTCATATAGTTATTAAGTAGCAGAGTCAAAAATAGATCCTAGGTCTTCCAACTCCTAGGATTCATTGCTCTAGCACAATTTATTCTCTCTGCTAACATTTGGTGCTTATAAATCATAGCAAGACTTGTAAGAAAAGAAAATTGTGTTTTTAGTCAATTAACACTAACCAAGGGGTGCTCTATTTGTAGGCTTTTCATCTTTTTATTTAATGATCCTTCTTTTAATAGTGAATAGCCTGTCTTAATATGTGCATTGAATAATAATAGAGTAAATATGATATTTTCTGTGGTTCGGGGTGGGATATTGCATGCCAAAACATTTTCAAGTACCCTTTCACTGATAGGCTTCATATCTTGGAAAAGTTGAATCTTTATTTTTGTGTTCAATGTTGTACAAATATATATTGGCTTTTTCTCCTTAAGTAACTTATTGCAAGTACTATAATAATAATATAATAATAATAATAGGCCAGGCATGGTGGCTCACGCCTGTAATCCCAGCACTTTGGGAGGCCGAGGTGGGTGGATCACCTGAGGTCAGGAATTCAAGACCAGCCTGGCCAACATGGTAAGACCCCGTTTCTACTAAAAATACGAAAATTAGCCAGGCGTGGTGGTGGGTGCCTGTAATCACAGCTGCTCGGGAGGCTGAGCCAGGAGAATCCCTAGAACCCAGAAGGTGGAGGTTGCAGTGAGCTGAGATCACACCATTGCACTCCAGCCTGGGCGACAGAGTGAGACTCTGTCCAAATAATAATAATAATAATAATTCAATAAATAGTAATAGGAAAGCCTCCTGGTGAATTATGAAAAAAATCAGAATGTGGCTTCATGAAATGCTTTTCAAATACAAGCAAAAGTACAGTTGGTAATGGCCATCGTATATTCATGTTTTGATTTTTCTATTCTGTCACCCATGATCTTTATATTTATTGCCAATGAGGCCTTTAAAGTCAACTGTATCTTCTTGAAGCAGTCTAAGCATATCAAGAAATTGGCACCTGGTGTTTTTATTAAAAGATAACACAAGCCAAGATAAACTTCAGCATTAATCCAAAAATACCCCTTTACTAAAGGAATTTGAAGGCTGTTGGTGAAATGGTACTATCTAGCCAACTTTAGTGTTTTGAGAAGCTAATTTTTGGAAAGCCACAGTAGCAGTGTTAACATGATGTCTTCAGTAGAGTTTTCTATTTTCTGGATTAATGAAGACCAACAGCTTATCCTTTAGAATAAGCTCTATTTGAAAAAGTTTGGCTCTCTATACTTCTGTATGGTTCTGTTTGCATACTGATTATGCTGTAAGTATAAGAAATGCTGGCAAAGAACATTATTGTTTTAACTTGTACTATAATGTGAACCACTTCTAACTCATAATCTTATTTTGTACTGTGTGATGTCTGATACTGCTAACATCGATCTTTGGGCTTTGGTGAACTCTGATCTTCCCAGGTTTTCAAGGTTAGACTCTTCACTGGTCAATTCTTTTTTTTTTTTTTTTTTTAATGCTTTGTGTGTGTGATAAGAGAAATGCAATTTTTTGCTATAATTCAGAAGTCATTGAAGAGTGCTGTTATCCTCAAGCTGGGGTTTTAACATTTTGATGAAGGTAATGTGACTTGATTATAATTAAGTTTCAAATGACGTTAGGGTCTTCGTGTTTGCAATTGTTTATAATAAGTAATCAATACATAAAGACATGTTGAATTTTAAACGGAAATACACTTATTTTTACCTTCAAGACTGCATTAAAATATTGAGGCAAGCATATGACCTATTTGTAATCTCTGAATGTTGATTTTATTTTCTCAAAATTTTGTTTTCTCAGATTGCCCTGATCTGTGTATTTATGGCTATTTTCAGTGATGGCAGAGATATACTATTGAATACTGTTAAAAATAAAACTTATATGTTCTTTATGTAATTAATAACTCATAATTTGAAGGACTCTAAACATCAGGTCTGAATTAACATGCAAGTTTCCCATTTTTTTTTAATTTCGAAAAGTGCAGTGCCTTAGGTTATTTCAGATGATACAGTGTTCTGATAACTTTTAAAATGGAGTAGAGGGTCATAAAAGGTTTCTTTTTTTCCCATCTTACTTTGTTATTGTTATCAGGTTGATTCACAGTTTATTTATTTTTCATAATTAGCTGATTTGCTACTTAATTTCTAGTGCAAATCATACATTGTGGATTAAATTGACAAGTTTGCTTAGAACACTGAAGTTCTGTTTTTTTATTCAAATGTACAATGTACTAAACCTTTTCGTTATGATTGAGAAGGGAATTTCTGTGTTGACTGCTTGCCAGGCTAGGGTGACTATATGAGTTAAATTGTTTAAATGTAAAACAATTGTTGTACTATTGTAAATCTCCTTCCTCTTTCTCATATGCCAGATAGAGTCATGTTATATTATGAAATTACATAGAAATACCTGAAAGATTAAAAAGATGCTCATATTTTAAGATTTTTTTCTTCAATTTTACTAATAAAGAAAATAATAATAATTTTAAAAAGTCCTTCCATAGCTTCTACTATATACCAGGCACTGTGCTAAGTAATTTTTACATTGTATCTCATTTAATCCTTGGAACAACCTGCTAAAGTAGGTGCTATTCTTAATTCCATTTTATAGAAGAAGAAATTGAAGCCAAGGAGATTAATAATCTTACTGAAGTCAAACAGCTAATAACTAATGGAGCTGTATTTGTAACCCAGCATTCTAGCTCCAAAGTCCAGTGTTCTTAATCACAGTGTCATTCTGCCTTGTTAGTATTTTGCCATTGATTCTGAATCTTAAGAGTATTGGAAAGGGAACTAAAGTCTGAATTTTATTTTAGATTAAAAAGACAACCCTTTGTCCATAAGAATGAACTCTATTCTAAATTCATAACAAGTGCCTATTATAGTTCCTCAAAAAATAATCCCTACATATCTTCATTTTTTGTTGAAATCAATAAAATTTGAAATGACCAGAGGAGAGAAGGTGTAAATGCTAACTATTGGCTGTTCATTATTTAGGGTTTTGTAATTATTTTCTTAAGGCAGGATTACTTAGTCTCAGCCTCAGCCACTGAACACTCTGCAAGCAAGTAACACCTATTTGCCACCTGGTGACAAAAGACTTGGCCAATGATAAGATCTCCCTGGTTGCTTAATGGACCTCATACCTTTATTCAGAAAAAGAAATTAAAAACACAGCAAAAGTAGAAATGCTAAGTAAAATGCTGTTTTAAATTATTTTGTTTATTCACAAGATACATACAGAATTCTTTATTTTTCTTGAAAAATATTTAAAATGTAAAGAATATGAAAACATTTAAAAAATGAATTTTAAAGTACTTTATTGATTCAATAAATTTCTAACATTTAAAAAAATTCCTATGTATCAAGCATATCACTAAAATGAAATTAGTTTGCTTAAATTGCTATCTGTATTGCATAGTAATAAAAGCTGAATAAATGTAACTACTTACAAATAAAGCAATTTGATTTTAATCACAATGAGACATGGCTTGAATTTCTGATTGCCCTACAGCAGTGATACTTAAAGTGTGGTCCTGGAACTAGCAGCTTTAGCTTCCACAAAGCACTTGTTAGAATGCAAATTATTGGGCCTCTCCTAAGTCTCTTTTTTCTAAATTATTTATTCTTAAGACTGGTCAAGTGCAGTAACGAGAAGGGAGGAAAGAGTTGAACAAGGAGTTCAATCTATAACTGAACAATCAGTTGAGATAACTCACTACCTTCAGACCAGTCTCCTCAGTCTTACGGAATCCAAAACTCTTGGGGTGGGCCCAGGAATCTGTTTTAACAAGCCCTCTAGTTGATTCTGATGCATGCTCCAATTTGAGAAAATACCCTACAGTTTCTGTTTAATTTAACTTTAAGTCAAACTCTTTGTTAAGAATTACAGAGCCACACATTGTTAAGCCATGAGTCTTTTTCTTTAGATGTTATTTTATTGAATTTAATATATAATAAAATGTAAACTAAAAGAGTCTGCAAATCAGTGTTCATAACAAAAAGAATCCAGTTCAATTTATATTAGAAAGGGAATCAGCATAGGTCTAGATATTTTAATGTTGTGTGGGTTTTATTCTGCAAACTAATAGGAAGATGACTGATATTTTAAAAGCCTGACTTTTATGCTACTCTTAACACTATACTGAAATGTCGTCATTTGCTGTGGATTATTAAGGTCTACCAGGTCCAGAAGGTCCTCCGGGTCTCCCTGGAAATGGAGGTATTAAAGGAGAGAAGGGAAATCCAGGCCAACCTGGGCTACCTGGCTTGCCTGGTTTGAAAGGAGATCAAGGACCACCAGGACTCCAGGTAGGAAATGGAAGTAGATATCTGATGAGAGAAGAATGTGGGTGTTTGTATTCAAAATGTGAATTCTAAGCTGCATCATTTTAATTAACACTCACTAGACAAGGTTCTATGTGTGGCTCACTGGCGAATTAAAAGGACAGTAGAAGGCAAGTTTCCTATAGTCTCCTAAAGGGACTTTGCTGTATTATAGTCAGAGTTCCTGAAAAGATACTTCACCTGGAGTCTTTGGTATGCATATTTGGATTTGAGTAGCCTTCATTTCAGTGAAAGCAAATTTATGCAAAGGAGACATGCATATTAGAGCATTGCATATAGATGAATCCACCCATAGAGAAGTACTTATGGTGAATAGAGGCATCTTTTAGGCTTTGAAATTAGATAAAGTTAGGGTCAAATGTCAGCTCCCCTGCACACTTCTGCTTTGTATCTATGAGGAAAACAGACACTGGGTTTCTGTCTTCACCTATAAAAAGAGAATAATAACATATCCACTCATGTGCTTTCTATGTTGGTTTGAGTGACCCAGAGCAGAGAGTCACATTCCTCTTTATGGGTTCTCAAAACTGCCTCCATTCGGTCAAGATGATTGCTGGTGGATTTGGCAGTCAACACAATCTGGACTGTCTTTTAATTCTGAAGACTGCTTTATGGCAGAAAAAAAGTATTTAAAGTAGTGGTCTTTAAAGCTTTTCAAAATCTAATCTTTTTCCCCATGCCATCACTATTCTTCCAGTTACCTAGACTTAAAAATTTACTTCTGTTTACTCATTCTCTACTCACTCCCTATAAATATGCATATTTCCAGAAACAAGAGTAAGTTTCACCTGCTATACCCCTTTACCACTAAATATTTTAATGCAGATTTCTTAAGATTAAAAATATTCTCATGTTTTATTATAAGATGACAATAAAAAGCTATGGGATTGTTTATATTTTATAAAATTCTTACCAAATGTCTTGGCTGCAGCCTGTAATCCCAGCAACTTGAGAGGCTGGGGCAGGAGGGTTGCTTGAGGCCAGGAATTTGAGACAAGCCTGGACAACATAGCAAGACCCTGTCTCTAAATTTTTTTTAATTATATAACCACAGTACACTTATTAACTTCAGAAAATTTAACATAGATATACATTAATTTCTATCTTTCATATTCCAGTTGGGTCCAATGACCTAATAATGTTCTTAGCATTTCTTCTTCCAGTACAGGATCCAGGCCAAGTCATGTTTTGCATTTAATTGTCATATCTCTTTAGCCTTCTTTAATCTGAAACAGTTCCTAAGTCTATTTTCTTTTTTTCATGACCTCGACATTTTTAAGAAATTGTACCACCAGCCCCATTTTTAAATAGAATATTCCTTTTTTGCCTGCTGTTTATTCATAATTAGATTCAGGTTATGCATCCCCAGCTGGAATACTACATGAGTGGTTCTGTGTCCTTCTCAGGCTAACCGATAAGGAGGTCCATGATGTCTATCTGCTTCTCATTTGTGGTTTTAGTTTTGATCATCCAGTCAAGTTGTTGCTCAGTTTCTCCACTGTATCATTAGGTTTTTCCTTGCAACTAATAAAACTGTAGGAAGGCACATTAAGATAGTGCAAATATACCAATACTCATCAAAAATTTCCCTTAGATTTAACATCTATTAATGATTTTGCCTCAACCAGTCTCTAGTGGGATAGTGGCAAAATGATGTTGTTTCAACTCTAGCACTACCTCCACATATACTAGTCAGTCCTACTGTAAGCAAGAGCCCTCCCTTCTCTCTGGTTTACTTATGCATTTCTTATCATTTTTGACTCATTTTTCTCATGTTTTCCACTAATTTACAATTTCTAAACTATCATTACTTATTTCGATGCTCTCATTGTTCCAGATTTGGAAGCCCCTTCAAGCTGGATTTGATGTTTTTCTGATATGTACTTCCCTCCAACTATTTTTTTAGCACTTTTTAATATTATTTCATAATAAGATGCTCCAGGCTTGTTCCTCTTTCATTCTTACTAACATAAGCTTCGTTGTCCTGCACTTGAAGTAGAGCAATAGCCTCCTATATGATCTTGCTATTCTATATTCTTCCTGTAGTTGGGTGGCTGAGGGGGGATGATTGTTTGAGCCTAGGAGTTTGAGGCCAGCCTGGGCATCATAGTGAGATCCTATCTCTATAGAAAAGAAAGAAAAAAGAAAGAATAAAATAATAGTTACCTTTCATTAAGTACACACCACACACCAGTCTTCTAAGCACTTAATATTGTCAGCAAAAGACAATGAGATCTAGAGGAGAAAAAGGAAGAGCTTTATTTTCTGTAAAAAGTAATCTGCGGATTGGGAAGGCACAGCTTTCAGTACAAGCGAAAGTGTGATCTCTGAAGAACAAAGGGAGGGTTTGGCTTAAGTAGGGAAAGTTCTCACCCATGTTCTCAACCAGGTCCATTTATGCAAATGAAGGATTCAGACTTGTCAGTTCTGATTGATTGAAATACTTGAGCCCTGATCAGGTGATTTCCAAAACCAAAGCCAGAAGTCTGCCAGATGTTTCTTTCAAATGGCCAATGGGCAGGGGGTGTGTTCAAGCCACAGTTTATCTTCGCAGTGGTTTGACTTGATTGTACAAAGGGAGATCCTGTGACACTTTTACAACATCTTTCCAAGAACACAAGGTATGTGACATTTCCCTTACCCAACCACGGCCAGTTGGTTGTGTTTTAACTTTGCGCACCTCAGTTAGCCATGGGAAGTTCATTTTGTCTGTCAGCCAGGGGTATATTTTAACAATATGAACTGTCTCATTTAATTCTCACCACAACCCTATGAAGTAAATACTGTTATTTTCTCCAAATTTGAGGTGAGAAAACTATGAATCAAGGAGGTTAAATAATCAACTCAATTCACACAAGCTAATATAAGGCAAAATTGAGATTACAGTCTTGGAAGTTTGACTCTAGAAATAGTGCTATATGCCACTATGTAATTCTTATGCCCTCAATCACCTTCCTCCCCTCGCTGCAATTTTTTTGTAACATTAATGATTTTATTTATTCAGGGTAATCCTGGCCGGCCGGGTCTCAATGGAATGAAAGGAGATCCTGGTCTCCCTGGTGTTCCAGGATTCCCAGGTATTTGAAGGGATTTTTGTGGTTTCCCTTTATATTAAACTCCTCTGGGACAAGATAGCCATTTTCTGATTTGACTGGGTAAAGGTTGTAGCCCTGTTGCTTTGCCATAAAACTGTATGTACCTTCTGTGCAGGCATGAAAGGACCCAGTGGAGTACCTGGATCAGCTGGCCCTGAGGGGGAACCGGGACTTATTGGTCCTCCAGGTAAGACTTATTCCTGAAGATAGTTATACCTGATACTTAGATGCTTTAAAGAATTTGAAAGTTTTCATTCTGTCTTTCAGCCAGACCATCGGAGGCTAAGTCCCCAACAACTGAGGCAAAATAAACAAGGCTCTGCCTTTATTTACTAATCTCTTAAATTCTCTATTTTATTAACATAATATTGATAGCAGACCTTTTAAAGTTAAGATAAATGCAGGATCAACAAAAATGCTTCCTTGACATTAGCTTCTATACTAACTTCCCCAAATTCAATTGAACAGATCACAAGAGCAAGTCACATATGAATTTTTTATAATATTTTCGATATTAAAATAGTTCTTTTTCCTAAGAGGCTTATAGAGGTTTCTTATAAATTGAGAAATAAGGAATCTGCTAAATTCCCCTACTAGATCAAAGGGTCCCTTGACAAGCACAGCAAGCAAAAACTGCAAATGATGTTGGAGTCAGAATGGATGTGTAAGGGAATAAAATTGTCTTCCCCTGACACCAGTGTTCACAGATTTGAACACAGATGGATGAGACTTTGTAGTAACTGAGTAAGATTCAAGGTTTGAAAATAGAGATGATATGCTTAATTTTTACACTGACCCTAAGAAACTTATTTTTCAATTGAAAATTATTTTTCAATTTTTAGTTTTCCTAAACAGATTTCTGTTAGATATGGCAGCAATTCAAAAACTGGTTTCTCTCACACCAATTTTTGTCCTGAACTTAGGTCACTTTGGCTTCCATTTCTTGTAACCTTTCTCTTTCCCTTCAAATTTGTGTGTTTTGTCTCATAGGTCCTCCTGGATTACCTGGTCCTTCAGGACAGAGTATCATAATTAAAGGAGATGCTGGTCCTCCAGGAATCCCTGGCCAGCCTGGGCTAAAAGGTCTACCAGGACCCCAAGGACCTCAAGGCTTACCAGGTACCAATGCAGATCATCTTTATTATCATTATTATACTTTTAATTTCTGGGATACATGTGCAGAATGTACAGGTTTGTTACATAGGTATACACCTGCCATGGTGGTTTGCTGCACCTATCAACCCATCATCTACGTTAGATATTTCTCCTAATGCTATCCCTCCTCTAGCCCCCCTACCCCTTGACAGGCCCTGGTGTGTGATGGGCCCCTCCCTGTGTCCATGTGTTCTCATTGTTCAACTCCCACTTATGAGTGAAAACATGTGGCGTTTGGTTTTCTGTTCCTGTATTAGTTTGCTGAGAATGATGGTTTTGTCCCTGCAAAGGACATGAACTCATCAATTTTCATGGCTGCATAGTATTCCATGGTGTATATGTGCCACATTTTCTTTATCCAGCCTATCATTAATAGGCATTTGGATTGGTTCCAAGTCTTTGCTATTGTGAACAGTGCTGCAATAAACATACGTGGGCATGTGTCTTTATAGTAGAATAATTTATAATCCTTTGGGTATATACCAAAATGGGATGGTTGGGTCAAATGGTATTTCTAGTTCTAGATCCTTGAGGAATCGCCACACTGTCTTCCACAATGGTTGAACTAATTTACACTCCCACAAACAGTGGAAAAGCATTCCTATTTCTCCACATCCTCTCCAGCATCTGTTGTTTCCTGACTTTTTAAGGATCACCATTCTAACTGGTGTGAGATAATATCTCACTGTGGCTTTGATTTGCATTTCTCTAGTGACCAGAGATGATGAGCTTTTTTCATATGTTTGTTGGCCTCATAAATGTCTTTTTTTGAGAAGTGTCTGTTCATATCCTTTGCCCACTTTTTGATGGGATTGTGGTTGTTTTTTTCTTGTAAATTTGTTTAAGTTCCTTGTAGATTCTGGATATTAGCCCTTTGTCAGATGGATAGATTGCCAAAATTTTCTCCCATTCTGTAGGTTGCCTGTTCAAACTGATGATAGTTTCTTTTGCTGTGCAGAAGCTCCTTAGTTTAATTAGATCCCATTTGTCAATTTTGGCTTTTGTTGCCATTGCTTTTGGTGTTTTAGTCATGAAGTATTTGTCCATGCCTATGTCCTGAATGGTATTGCCTAGGTTTTCTTCTAGGATTTTTATGGTTTTAGGTCTTACATTTAAGTCTTTAACTTATCTTGAGTTAATTTTTGTATAAGGTGTAAGGAAGGGGTCCAGTTTCAGTTTTCCATGTATGGCTAGCCAGTTTTCCCAACACCATTTGAATATGAAATCCTTTCCCCATTGCTTGTTTTTGTCAGGTTTGCCAAATATCAGATGGTTGTAGATGGGTGGCATTATTTCTGAGGCCTCTGTTCTGTTCCATTGGTCTATATATCTGTTTCGGTACCAGTACCATGCTGTTTTGGTTACTGTAGCCTTGTAGTATAGTTTGAAGTCAGGTAGCGTGATGCCTCCAGCTTTATTCTTTTTGCTTATGATTGTCTTGTTTATATGGGCTCTTTTTTTAATTCCATATGAAATTTAAAGTAGTTTTTTTCTAATTCTGTAAAGAAAGTCAATAGTAGCTTGATGGGGATAGCATTGAATCTATAAATTACTTTGGGCAGTATGGCCATTTTCATGATATTGATTCTTCCTATCCATGAGCATGGAATATTTTTCCATTTGTTTGTGCCCTCTCTTACTTCCTTGAGCAGTGGTTTATAGTTTTGCCTGAAGAGGTCCTTCACATCCCTTGTAAATTGTATTCCTAGGTATTTTATTCTCTTTGTAGCAATTGTGAATGGGAGTTCACTCATGATTTGGCTCTCTGTTTGTCTATTATTGGTGTATAGGAATGCTTGTGATTTTTGCACAATGATTTTGTATCCTGAGACTTTGCTGAAGTCACTTATCAGCTTAAGGAGATTTTGGGCTGAGACAATGAGGTTTTCTAAATATAGAATCATGTCATCTGCAAACAGAGACAACTTGGCTTACTCTTTTCCTAATT
This sequence comes from Pan troglodytes, assembly GCF_028858775.2. NCBI lineage: Eukaryota > Metazoa > Chordata > Mammalia > Primates > Hominidae > Pan > Pan troglodytes. The sequence continues at coordinate 106,170,712 of NC_072421.2, forward strand.
GAATACCCATTATTTCTTCATTTTGCCTGATTGCCCTGGCCAGAACTTCCAATACTATGTTGAATAGGAGTGAACTCAGGATTAAGAAACTCACTCAAAACCGCACAACTACATGGAAACTGTACCACATGCTCCTGAATGACTACTGGGTAAATAAAGAAATTAAGGCAGAAGTAAATAAGTTCTTTGAAACCAATGAGAACAAAGACACAATGTACCAGAATCTCTGGGACACAGCTAAAGCAGTGTTTAGAGGGAAACTTATAGCACTAAATGCCCACAGGAGAAAGCGGGAAAGATCTAAAATCAATACCCTTATATCAAAATTAAAGAACTAGAGAAGCAAGAACAAACAAATTAAAAAACTAGCAGAAGGCAAGAAATAACTAAGATCATAGCAGAAGTGAAGGAGATAGAGACAGAAAAAACCCTTCAAAAAATGAATGAATCCAGGAGCTGGTTTTTTGAAAAGATCAACAAAATTGATAGCAAGACTAATAAAGAAAAAAAGAGAGACTCAAATAGACACAATAAAAAATGATAAAGGGGATATCACCACCGATCCCACAGAAATACAAACTACCATCAGAGAATACTATAAACACCTCTACCCAAATAAACTAGAAAATCTAGAAGAAATGGATAAATTCCTGGACACATACCCCCTCTCAAGACTAAACCAGGAAGAAGTCAAATCCTTGAATAAGCCAATAAAAAGTTCTGAAATTGAGGCAGTAATTAATAGCCTACCACCCAAAAAAAGTCCAGGACCAGACGGCTTCACAGCCAAATTCTGCCAGAGGTACAAAGTAGAGCTGATACCATTCCTTCTGAAACTATTCCAAATGATAGAAAAAGAGGGACTCCTCCCTAACTAATTTTATGAGGCCAGCGTCATCCTGTTACCAAAACCTGGCAGAGACACAACAAAAAAAGAAAATTTCAGTCCAATGTCCCTGATGAACATCAATGCGAAAATCCTCAAGGAAATACTGGCAAACCAAATCCAGCAGCACATCAAAAAGCTTATCCACCATGATTAAGTCGGCTTCATTGCTGGGATGCAAAGCTGGTTCAACATACACAAATTAATAGACGTAACCCATCACATGAACATAACCAATGACAAAAAACACATGATTATCTCAATAGATGCAGAAAAGGCCTTCGACAAAATTCAACAGCCCTTCATGCTAAAAACTCTCAATAAAGTAGGTATTGATGGAACATATCTCAAAATAATAAGAGCTATTTATGACAAACCCACAGCCAATATCATCCTGAATGGGCAAAAGCTGGAAGCATTCCCTTTGAAAACGGCACAAGACAAGGATGCCCTCTCTCACCACTCCTATGCAGATCATTCTTTTAAGGCTTATTCATTGGAGAACATTTCCCTAGTTCTCCTTTTACATGTCAGAGGTTGTCTCTGACAATAGGAGTCTAAGCAACTAGTAGAATACCAGACCACCACAAGTTCCATTTTCTTTTTTCTTGAAAGTGTTAATTTCTCATGGTTGAATTTCTTTTAGACTATGTCAGGTTACTGTTAGCCCCTCTGGCTGTTCCAATTTGAACAACTAATTAATGTTAGAAAAATTTATAATGAAATGAAAATGCATTTAAGATCTGGTGCTTTCTGTACATCATCCAGCAGAAAGATTGAAGGCTGATTTGGTGGGCTATCAGTTTCCCACTGTGAAGCCCCTTGTCTTTTAAACTAACTGGTGTCTAGCTGGCCATTTGACTCTACGCTTATAGCCAACTTTCATTAATCATTATAAAAGAAAGCTAGAACTAACTTCAGTCTTTTGCTCTTATTAAGTGATCAAGTGACAGTCTTATCAAAAACAAAGTATACCTGGCAGTAACTTATGGTGGAATAGAAAACGAAAGTTGGGACTTACATTCTTGTCTGATTCTGAAGACAAAGAGAACACAACTCCATTAAAAGCATCCCAGAAGCAAATGGATTGTTTAAAACTAAAGCTAAATCCTTGTTGGCTTCTTTGGTCCTGGACTTGAGTTATCTCTTTTTTTTTCTGGATTTAAGACAAAACCAAATTGTGAATTCAGTGTCTCGAGAACCTTATGTCTCCTAGATCTGTCCAGATGTGAAAATATTCTACTCATATTTGAATGCCTCATTCTTTTCCTGTAGGTCCAACTGGCCCTCCAGGAGATCCTGGACGCAATGGACTCCCTGGCTTTGATGGTGCAGGAGGGCGCAAAGGAGACCCAGGTCTGCCAGGACAGCCAGGTAAGACAAGTAAAACATGCTGTTGGTGGAGGGAAAGTCTTTGAGTCTGGGAGACCTCTGGACATAGGGCCTCCACTTAGAGCTGTGAGATCTTCTCTTGATGTTAGCATAGCTGACTGGTGAATGTGGACCTGAGGAAAATAGGAAAGCACATAATAAGGAGATTTGTCACTATAAGAGAAGCATACAAGATTGCTTTTATTTGTGTTTAGAGCAGTGGAAAACTCAGTTGAATTTTCCAAGCACTCACTGTACTTACTTGTTCAGCAAATTTTCAATATGTTGATTTAAATCCTTTGACCATCTTGAAACTATTGTGAATATTTCCACATTTGAAAATATCGCAGTAGGCTGTAATTTCTTTCATAAAGAGCAGCAAATATAAATGAACAGTTTAAGTGATTGCCATAGACCTTTAAGAGTCATGGTGAAGTTTCATATTGAGATGATAAATTGATATTAGGAGCATTAATAGGTGCTCCTGATAATATTGAGTCTGGTATCTATTAGATTTTCAATCTGTACTCAACCTACTTCCAGAAAGAATTTGAGTCAACTTGAAATAAAAAATACTTTAATGTTAAGGTTTCTAAAATAGAAATAGAGGATCATACATTATATATGTTAACAACTCTAGATTATATAAATATGACTCTAATAAATAAACATAAAGAGTTTGTATTTCAAATATCAGTGGCAACACAGCAGAGTGGTAATACCTATAGCCTTCCTAGAGTCAATGCCCTGACATTTCATTAATGCTATATTTCTAGGGAAATAACAAGTTAGTGTCATCTTCATCACAAGTGTTTCTGTGAAGTTTCCCTAAAATGAAAATGTATACACAGACTGTCCAAAGGCCTGTATATACAGAAAATTATTAAATGAACTCAAACCAAGAGGCTAAATCAGGAAGGGAAGCCAGTGGTGGATTGAAAATGGGCATTTTGAAAATACTTCTTTAGAATGCCCTGCCTGTTCTCTACACAAAAAGGTATGCCTGAGAATAATTCCCCCAGACGGATTCAAAGGAAAATGTTTTTCAGCAATGAAGCTGGCAGATTGATGGCAACCACACCCTTCCTTTCTCATTGATGAACAAAACAGCAGGCTGAAAATTGACCATGGGGTTCAGATTCTTTTAGTACAAGAGACTAAATAACATACAGACTCTCCAAATAAGCATATTTTATTTGTCTCCTAGCCCATGATATCTGACAATGCCTTTATAGACACTCTATAAATATCAAATAAATTAACTAGTCAAATGAGGTCATAATGTTTTGTCAATACCCATAAGAGTGGATCAGAGCTTACTTAATCTTGTATACTGATTATTTCGTGGAAATAGGTACCCGTGGTTTGGATGGTCCCCCTGGTCCAGATGGATTGCAAGGTCCCCCAGGTCCCCCTGGAACCACCTCTGTTGCACATGGATTTCTTATTACACGCCACAGCCAGACAACGGATGCACCACAATGCCCGCAGGGAACACTTCAGGTCTATGAAGGCTTTTCTCTCCTGTATGTACAAGGAAATAAAAGAGCCCACGGTCAAGACTTGGGTGAGATAATCAATATCTAATTTCCTACTGTGCCTTTTGTTTTTGTTTCAGAAATCCTGTTGGGTTCTAGAGTAGCCTTGGCCAAAGTGCCTCTCTCTATTCTTTTGGGGCTTCCGAATTGAAAACCATGTCAAAGGCAACTGAATATATTCACTATGATTTTTAAATAAATAATATTTAACCTTAAACTAAAAGCATTAATTAGCTCTTGTGAGGTACAATTCTTGGCCTAAAGCAGATCATTTCAAAAAGGCCACATTTACTTTTAGTTAGATTAGTTATTAAGGGAACAGTTTCCCTGGGCTCTTTGCAGTATAGCAGCTGCTTGAGTGTGCAGTGTTTATAATTCATGGGAGATAGTTACCTCATCTTTGAAACTGGTCTTCATCAAGTTCATAAGTTCTGAAGAGAATCTTGGTTCATAGATCAAAGAAAGTAAGGTCATTGCTTAATTATGCTAGTTTGTAGTTCTTAAAATAAGTGCCTTAGCTTTATAAAGTATTACTGGAGTCATTTAAAGCTATATAAAGTATGACATTTCTGTACAAAATCCAGTTCATTTAAGGTGTTCCCATGTATCTTCTCTATACTGGGGTGGACAGCTAGGTTGATGGGATGAGGGGACTAAATCACTCTCAAGGACTCTTCCATCCCCATGAATTCTTTTCCTGGAATTCTGACTTTGGATGTTGAAGTCCCATTGTCTTACCTGGGGCTGCATTTTGTTGTTGTTGTTGTTGTGTTGTTGTTTTTTTTTGTTACGGAGCCTCGCTCTGTCGCCCAGGCTGGAGTGCAATGGCATGGTCTCAGCTCACTGCTACCTCTGCCTCCCAGGTTCAAGCAATTCTTCTGCCTCAGCCTCCCAAGTAGCTGGGAATTACAGGCGCCCGCCAGCATGCCTGGCTAATTTTTGTATTTTTAGTAGAGACGGGGTTTCACCATGTTGGCCAGGCTGGTCTCGAACTCCTGACCTCGTGATCTGCCCACCTCTGCCTCCCAAAGTGTTGGGATTACAGGCATGAGCCACCGCACCCGGCAGGGCTGCCTATTTTAAGACTGACTATCCCCTTTGCCTCCATAAAGACATTTAAGAAGATAGTCTGGGCTCCCAGTTTCTGGGATCTCTATGATGAGAAGCTTCCTGAGATCTCATTGTCTGGGCCATTCATTCTGTGGAAATGGTTCTGCAGCAGCAGAGACCCCGGAGGTCAGCTTTACTCCCTATTTTTCCAAGGCATATGGCCACACCAGTTCTGGCCCACCAGAGTAAGGATATTCACTTACATGTAAGTCAGTGGTCATAGGCCATTTTATGAAACCAAATAATGTAAGGGTTTGCCCAATAGCTTTCTTTTCCATCTTTTTTTTTTCTTCCATTTATATTTCCTTTTTCTCCTTTTCAACTTTCCTCTGCTACTTTTCTTTCTTCTTTTCACTGGGTTACCTCTTTTTAAATTTTATAATTGACAAATCTTCATTAAATTAGTAATTAAATTATCTTTCCATAATTTAATCGAATAATAAATATCTAAATAATTAATTTAATTTAATATCTTCAGGTAATTTTCTCTAGTCTTTCTCCTATAAATTTCTTTTTTGTTCATTCTCTCTACACTGTCAGACTTATAATCAAACTTTAAACTTCAAATCCCTAACCTATCAGGTCAACAGAGGAACCATTATAAGTTTTGAGCACTATGAAATTCAAAAATGTAATGCAGTTAGAAGATGGAATCTGCTATCAGCATGTAATTATAACTTTTCAGAATCCATGTATTTTCTCTAATAAGAACAATCAGATTTGGAATCTATAAACTGGCCCTGACTCTGGTACAGTTTAGGCCTCAGACACAGGAAGGCCATGACAGAGCCCAAGATCCTAGGAATGGTCCTGGATTGCAGAGGCTCTGCTGGGGCTCACACAAGGATCACATTGGAAGTATCTTGATGACTAAGCAAAGATACAGGCAGCTGTCACTTTGATGTTAAAGAAACAATTACCTCCTGATCGAATAAATGCAGTCTGTGTTGAATTAGTGGAAGGATTATAGGATGTAAGAAAGAAGACAGAGAAGATGGATTAAATACTAAAGCTTTTCTGTCTGGGAGAAAAGAAAAACATACTGAGAACCATTAGTCTATTAAAGTCTTATAACTATGGGGTATAGAGGGCATTGGGAGTATATGGGATCACTCTCTCTTCGAAAATTTGGAGACTATAACCCAGAATTCTGCATCATTGTGGGCAGCCACAGGTGCAACCAGATACTCCAGATACTTCCATCATTATGGGCCTTCCTTTTATTTACCTTTCTTTTCCTTACGAGACTGGATATTTTCAGCTCTGTCCCAAATTAGGCAGTAGAATAGGTTTTTTTAAATTACTTTATAATGTACAAAGCACTTTCATGTCCATTGTCTAATTTAATTTACACAACTATGATTAAGAAAAATGTATATAAATATTCTGCTTTTTCATTTTATGCACAAAGAGACTGGCTAATAGGTTAAATAACTTACAGTTAGAAAGTGATGGAGGTAACACCTGCCAATTCTAAATCCATTTCTTTTTAAATTTTCCCATGTTGTTCACTCTTACATGACTGTGAGTCAGTCAGGTTTTTCTTAACGAGTTTTTTAAAGGGATAAATTAGACTAAATCAATGATTTTCAACCTAGGGAATTTTTTAAGACTCCTAGTCCTATGCCAAATCCATTGTATAAAAATTCCAAATAATTCTGATAATACAGGTTTAAGATCTATTGGTCTTTTATCAGTCATCTTCAGTCTGAGATAAGCATACCCCTTTGAATATATGAAGAATTTCCATGATGCACAGAGGCATTATTTTTTAAAAATCAAATTTCAACTCCTCGACTTTTATATGTATTTTCTCCTAAAGTCAATCTGACTTTAGCAGATGTGCTTTGGGCAATCTCCTTTCCCATGTCTCCTTTCACTGTCATGCATTCCCCACTTTGTAAGAGTCATACTCTTGCACCTTGCCTTGAAGTATGAAAACCTCTGACAGACAAATTCAAAGGGATAATTCAAAATAACAGCTTTGCTAAAGATACAATTACCATTAGATCCAGCAATCCCATTACTGGATATTTACCCAAAGGAAAATAGTATATCAAAGAGATAGTTACATTGACATGTTTATTGTAGCACTATTCACAATAGCAAAGATATGGAATCAACCTAAGTATCCAACAAAGGATGAATGGATAAAGAAGATGTGGTATATATACACAATGGGATATTATTCAGCCATATAAAAAATGAAATCATGTCATTTGCAGCAACATGGTTGGAACTGGAAGTCATTATCTTAAGTGAAATAAGCCAGGCACAAAAAAAACAAGTATCACATGTTCTCACGTATATATGGGAGCTAAAAATTTGAACACATGGAGGCAGAGAGTGGAAAGACAGGTAGCAGAGACTTGGAAGGGTAAGTGTGGGGAATGGGGAGGATGAAGAGAAGTGGGTTAAGGGATAGAAACATACAGTAAGATAGAAGGAATTAATTCCATATTTGATAGCAGAAGAGAATGACTATACTTAAAAAATATATTGTACATGAGTGATGGACACCCTAAATACCCTGACTTGATCACTATGGATTATATACATAAAAAAAATGTTCATGTGCCCCATAATTTTGCACAAATAAAAAATTAATGGTTTTGTTAAAGTCTCCATTAACTCAAGCTCTGTAATTCACTTTTAATCCAACCTTCTAAGAAATACGTTTCTAATAAAAGTTTTTTTGTAATAATTATATAAAAATTTATAATACATATATTTTTATCAGTTGTGAATTAATAACAATGACAGGTCAAAATAAAACATTTAACATGTAAAGTCTTATAGTCACAGAAAGTTTTAAAAAGGTATATTCAATATTAATTTTTGAGAAATATGATAGCATGATCAATAAAAAACCTTCAAAAATAAAAATATGTTACCTTAGGAAAAAACTGTGTGAGAAAAGTGGAATGGAAATATAATTTTTAAATGTAGAAGGAACAATGTATAATTTCCAACTGCTAAAGACAAGTTTATATATTTTCTATAATGGTTAATGTTAGATCTCAGATCATTATATTGGATGCATTTAAAAGAGTGATATAAAAGTTTGTTCTTAGATATCAATATTCACAAAACACCATAAATGAAAGCTGGCAAGGTAGAAATGTGGTTTGCAAATTCCCAGTCCCTGCTATTACAAAGTGGAATACAGAAGGGTGGGTGTGAAGCTGAGAGACAATAGCTAAAATCTTAATACTGGCACAGTATCAATTTAAACTTACGATGAAATTTAGATATCAAAACTTTAGATATGTTAACTTTCAAAAGTGTAAGAGAGTGCATTTTTCATCATTCTTTTGTAAGTAAATGAGAAAAGAAAGGCTTGATCACAAGTAAAGATAACCTCTCTTGTCCCTACTAGCTCTGAATTTCAAAGATTAGTTTCTTTCTTTTTTTGGTTTGTTTGTTTTCCCCTCACATCTTTCCTTCCTGTCTTATTTTTTTCCTTTTTACGTATTCTTCAAACCTGACTGTGGTGGCTGTGCACACTGGCCAGCATTACTATTGTCCCTAGGCCTAAGAAGATTGCAGATTCACACAAGATACATACTGAGGAAGTCTTAGAAGAAGAGAGGGCAGCCTGGAGCACGAAATATTGATAAGATATCGTAAGGACTCAGTATGTGTCCTTCACTTGTACACAATGAATTACTAAATATTCTCCATAAGACACCATTGTTTATAAGATGCATCACTAGTTTAAAAACAGCATTAGGGAATATATAATGAGCTACCACAATAAATATTAACATACTTTATTAAACACATCCTAATTTTATAAATGTTAAAATATGAGTAAATCTTAGACTTAAGAAATATAGTATATTTATTACCTATGAAAGGCTGGCAAGTTTCCTTGAAAGGCTGTTTGCTATTGTTTTAGAAGAAAGCAAAGTATCATTATCACGCAGTCCTTTACTGTTTTCTCTCCAAATCTTTCTAGGGACGGCTGGCAGCTGCCTTCGTCGCTTTAGTACCATGCCTTTCATGTTCTGCAACATCAATAATGTTTGCAACTTTGCTTCAAGAAATGACTATTCTTACTGGCTCTCTACCCCAGAGCCCATGCCAATGAGCATGCAACCCCTAAAGGGCCAGAGCATCCAGCCATTCATTAGTCGGTAAGGCATTGATTTAGCTGTGACTTTTACCAATCCCCAGTTAGTTAGCTAGTCAGATTTGAGTCCAAAGCTAACAATCTGATGATATTCCTCCTAGGTTAGGTAGAACAGAGGTACCTCTTAATATTCAATTAAGTATTTAGTTTGACTCATATTTATTGGGGGTCTGCTTTTGACCAGGCCCCCATGATAGACATAGTGTAATAGCCAGATAACGCACAGTGTAGTAATTATTTATTACATAAATTTGTCTAATATATATCAGATTTGGGCTAAGTTCTATAATAGATATAATAAAAATGTTATGAAAACATAGGGAAAGAGATGTTTAGTTTCAACTGGAGAAATGTGGGATGACCATATGGAAAAAATATGTCTTGAACTGGTCAGTCCTTGAATGACTAGAAGGACTTGAGGCACAGGCAGTTATAAAGGGGAGATATACACTAGGCAGATAAATGACAATGGGTAATAAAATAATGTGTCTAGGATGTAGTATGTAAAGGTTATGTTGGGAGAAAAGATTGTAAAGTTAGCTTGGGCCCAGATGGTAGAAGGCCTTCTGTACCAAATTGTAGTTTAAAGTTTATTTGATATGTAACAAGGAGCCCTGAAATATTTTAGAGCTACACTTCAGGTTAGATTATAGTGCCATCAATGTGTAACATGGATTACAAAAGGGATAGTCTCGAGGTAGAGAGACCAGTTGGATTGAAGGGTATTGCTATAGCCCTGATGTGAGTAAATTGGAACTCACAGTGGGGTACATGTATCACATTATTAGGCTAGATAGGATTTGACAGTTGATTAGCTATGGGAAGAAGGTGGTAGCTGAGATTTGGAGCATGAGTAACTAAGAGGAGGGTGATACCATTAATAGAAATCTCTTAGAGTTTTGCCATTTTGAAACCTAGTTTAACTCAATCTCTTAGGAATGTTGGTTATTGCCGTTTTTATTCTGATCATGACCCAGGATTTCAATAACCATAAAGGATGAATTGCTGGAAATTCTTGTTCCTTTGATAGTAAATATAAAGATTAAAGCTGGTTCAGCCTTAGTAGCAAATTCATGGTGCCCTTTTTAATACATTTTCCTGAATCCTTTGGGAATTTGGGTGTGTGTGTGTGTGTGTGTGTGTGTGTGTGTACAATTTTGTCAGTCCCAACTCTTGGTAGTAAAAGCTTGTCTAAATGTATTAACTATTTTGTTAGGTAAACTGCAAAACTGGCCTCAGTAATATGTCAAGAGGTCCACTCATGTTTTTTATTAAAGATATGGAAGTCTCAGCTATATTCATTCTGTTGCTATTTTACTGGATTTTGTAGATTTCAGCCACATCTCCAAGTGCCTGGGTACCTGCCCAGCATTCTGGATATGGTGTACTTCTCCAGATATAGTCAAATGTTTATAAATGTCCTTTGGACCAAGAATAATGAGTAGAGATTGAGAAAGTGTCTGTTTCTTATATTTTCCAGTCTTTCTGACATTGTTCTTACCACAGTTTCAGCATTACTAAATGCCTCCCCTCCAATTGAGTACTTTGACAACAAGTAGTATGTGCAATACACCAAACCAAACTCTTACGGCAATTGAGGCATTGACTATAGCAAGTATGAATAGACATTTAGGGCATAATGGAATATTAAAAGGCCATTGCACTGGTTCTGCAGTTTTTTGAAAAAAGTTTACAGTTTATTATGTATACTGGGAGACAATACTTAGCAAATGCAATCCTCAAAGTGCATTTTTTCACCTTTTGTGATCATTGGAAGAGACATTAATCGGCTTCCATACTAAGAAGGCTTCCAATGAAGCAGGATGGCTACTTCTCACATGCTCACTCTGTAGATTATGTTCCTTCTCCTTTTCCTTTACCAGATGTGCAGTATGTGAAGCTCCAGCTGTGGTGATCGCAGTTCACAGTCAGACGATCCAGATTCCCCATTGTCCTCAGGGATGGGATTCTCTGTGGATTGGTTATTCCTTCATGATGGTATTTTACACTCTTCCTTGCATTTGTCATCATAGCTGACTGTCCATTCCATCTACATTTCTTCCCAATATGAGGAATCCCTGTCATTTGCATAATAAGAAGCTTAAACTTCAAACAGCTTCTATCCAAGCACTGTGTTCCCCCTCACACATTTTTTGTAACATATTTTCATAATCTGCCTATTACTTTTTTTTGACTACCCTTGGTGTGGATACTATTGTCTTACCTCTGGGCCTGTTCCTTCACTAGATTTGAATTTGGCCAAGCTCAGCACACATCTTTGGATATTCACTAAGCTATTATGGCACATGGGTATTGCGGCACATTTTTCCTTGTCTTTTATAGCATACAAGTGCAGGGGCAGAAGGCTCAGGTCAAGCCCTAGCCTCCCCTGGTTCCTGCTTGGAAGAGTTTCGTTCAGCTCCCTTCATCGAATGTCATGGGAGGGGTACCTGTAACTACTATGCCAACTCCTACAGCTTTTGGCTGGCAACTGTAGATGTGTCAGACATGTTCAGGTAAAGTGCTTATAGCTTTAATTCAGGTCCAAAGCTTCCTTCAGAGATGCTAGGGAAGAAAGAGACAATTTATGGATGGTTTATCCTCAACAAATGTTAGGAATTTATTGGATTGTGTACTTTATTCTTGCTTGTTCTTCTCATATACATGACTCAGGTCAGAAAAACAGACTTGATTATTAATATTAGGTGAGTTTGGTTTGTGATAGCTTAGTAGTAATCCTTCAATAATGAAACAGAGATAAAGAAAGGTTATGTGACCTTCCTAATAAGTCAGCAGCTGTTCAACTAGATTGAGGCCACCCCAGGAATTGAAGTTACAGTCTGTCTTTTCCCTCTCAGTCCAGTGGTCTCCTTTCCCAGGATATTTTAAAGATTCTCATTTAAGTGTTTGAATGAGCAAGACATACGTAATGTATGTACCTCAGGATACTTCATTCTATTGATTTTTTTCAGTTTAAATTTATTTTTATGTGTTGCTTTTGAGTTATCACTACTTGGTATTTTTCTTATGGTCCTTGTTATCTATCATAACATCATCAGTTGCCCAGATTTCCCTCATCCTGTGAATATTAGAAAAATGTATGAGAGAAAGAGAAAAAGATAGAAAATGAGAGGGAGACACAAATATACAAAGATAATAGTGGTGGGGAGAATCGTTACAAAATATCTATGACCACTAATGGCTCTTAAACCATACTAGTCACTGCATTAGATCATATTGCTGAAAAGTAAACCATTAAGTCACCAAGAGAGCTACTTAACACAAAAAAAAGTTTAGTTATAAATTTGAACCAGTAACAGAATTGAAATACCAGAAAATGTGGATCTGATTGTCTTATTTCTTATTTCCCAGTAAACCTCAGTCAGAAACGCTGAAAGCAGGAGACTTGAGGACACGAATTAGCCGATGTCAAGTGTGCATGAAGAGGACATAACATTTTGAAGAATTCCTTTTGTGTTTTAAAATGTGATATATATATAAATATATAAAATTCCTAGGATGCAGTGTCTCATTGTCCCCAACTTTACTACTGCTGCCGTCAATGGTGCTACTATATATGACCAAGATAACATGCTGACTAGTAACCATCAAGATTCAGATGTACCTCAGCAATGCGCCAGAGCAAAGTCTCTATTATTTTTCTACTAAAGAAATAAGGAAGTGAATTTACTTTTTGGGTCCAGAATGACTTTCTCCAAGAATTATAAGATGAAAATTATATATTTTGCCCAGTTACTAAAATGGTACATTAAAAATTCAATTAAGAGAAGAGTCACATTGAGTAAAATAAAAGACTGCAGTTTGTGGGAAGAATTATTTTTCACGGTGCTACTAATCCTGCTGTATCCCGGGTTTTTAATATAAAGGTGTTAAGCTTATTTTGCTTTGTAAGTAAAGAATGTGTATATTGTGAACAGCCTTTTAGCTCAAAATGTTGAGTCATTTACATATGACATAGCATGAATCACTCTTTACAGAAAATGTAGGAAACCCTAGAATACAGACAGCAATATTTTATATTCATGTTTATCAAAGTGAGAGGACTTATATTCCTACATCAAGTTACTACTGAGAGTAAATTTATTTTGAGTTTTATCCCGTAAGTTCTGTTTTGATTTTTTTTAAAAAACAAACCCTTTTAGTCACTTTAATCAGAATTTTAAATGTTCATGTTACATACCAAATTATAATATCTAATGGAGCAATTTGTCTTTTGCTATATTCTCCAAGATTATCTCTTAAGACCATATGCCCCCTGTTTTAATGTTTCTTACATCTTGTTTTTACTCATTTCTGACTGGACAAAGTTCTTCCAAACAATTCTGAGAAACAAAAACACACACGCAGAATTAACAATTCTTTTCCCTGTGCTTCTTATGTAAGAATCCTCCTGTGGCCTCTGCTCGTACAAAACTGGGAAACAACACTTGGTTAGTCTCTTTTAAGTTACAAAAAGCCAATTGATGTTTCTTATTCTTTTTAAATTTTTAATATTTTGTTATAAATACTCACAGGATACCTTATTTCCCTAGCTATCATCTTCTCACTTAATGTTTTTTAAACCCACCAATATAAATTTAATTAAAGATATATGTTGTAAGGATGGTCTGTTGTGTATCTCTTCAGCCTGTGTGGAAAAAACCCCTGCTCATTTACAGATAGATTACCAATCTGCACATCAACAAGTCATCTTTTCCCAGGGAATCAGTTTCTCCACGCTTTGATCACTCTGATAGTAGATAGAAAACATATAGTAATGTAAACTTTTTCCAATGAAGAAAACTACCTATTGGAAGACATTTCCGAGATAATAAATTTCTTGACAACATTGTGTTAATGGCTAAGAAAGGAAACAACTGGCTTCTATTTGGGGAAGAATTCATTAATAATGTTTAAAGCAGGTTAGTGACCTAATATTCTTAATGATTAAGAATGAACACGCATAGTTCTCTAAAATAGTCAAGGACTTGTTAAAAATAAAATATTAAAAACTTCTATAGTAAAATTTGTGTTACAGCTAAAAGATAAAACAACCAAAACAATTTTGAGTATTCTAAATCCTAATATGGACCTATGCAAAATCTAAAGCTTAGAATCTCTGGTGGTAAAACTTAGGATCCAAACAATGATAACTATCTAATTATTTTGTTGATTCTGGATAGCCACCAATCGCAAATTTTAGCTTTATTTTTTCATTTAGTCCCATGCATAAAGTCAGTAATGAGTAATTGTAACTGAAAACACCATATCACAGCCCCACAGATTCTTCTACATGGTGTACACTCAAAGGTGCCCCTTCTGTTATAGTCGCAAACACTAATTCCAAAGATTTTGCTTTTTGTAGCTTTCCCTCTCATTTATAGCTGGTTGAAAGCCTTGGCCCAAAAAGAACCTCCTTTGTTTGTTTGTTTGTTTTGTTTTGTTTTGAGACAGTCTCCTCTGTCACCCAGGCTGGAGTGCAATGGCGTGATCTCGGCTCACTGCAACATCCACCTCCTGGGTTCAAGCGATTCTCCCACCTCAGCCTCCAGACTAGCTGGAACTACAGGTGCATACCACCACGCCCGGCTAATTTTTTGTATTTTTAGTAGAGACGGGGTTTCACCATGTTGCCCAGGCTGGTCTTGAACTCCTGAGCTCAAGCGATCTGCCTGCCTCGGCCTCCCAGAGTGCTGAGATTACAGGCGTGAGACACCACGCCCATCCCAGAACCTCCTAATTTTTAAATTGTTGCATGTGCAGCTAGTCTATGTGTTTCTTAAATCTCCTAACTATTCCTAGCCCTGCTTTGTTGTTTGAAGTACACAAATTCATTCCAGGACATTAATATTGTTAACCCTCTCTTGCCATGAATTATTCAAAGATTAATCTAGCTGCTCTACTAGTTACCTATGGTGAGTTTTTTGTGTTTTGTTTTGTTTTGTTTTTGGTTTTGGTTTTTTTGCTTTTTTATCATCTGTGAAAATTCCAGAAGTACTATGGTAAGTTTTACAGTCATACACAATTAATAGCTTTCTCACATTGGCAGGAAATGAATGAACTATTCTGCTTAATCAGATAGTTTGACTACCAAATATTTATGTGTACCAAATGTGGTTTTACCAGTTAATGAATCTTTCGTGATTCAGATGTTACTTAAGGACCAAATCCTAGTATTTTATAGCTGTGTGTGTGTGTGTGTGTGTGTGTGTGTGTGTGTACCCACACACACGTGCACATGTATCTTCCGAAAAATTGAGGTCTACATGAATAACTTCCATTATATATATATTATATAATATATATATACACACACACACATATGGATAAGTGTATACACACACATATGTTGTGTAAGAAAGTAGACATTCCAATTATTTTTATAGCTTATCGGCCTGATCTTTGCCATGTTGGTGTCACACTCATTGCTTCCAAAGGAGGTTGTATTGGACACCTTGTGATTGTATGATGTTTTTTCCCACCCATCCAAATTTGAACAACACTTTTTCATTCTTGTAGTGGCAATATGGTTCTTTGCCTCAATGTCATGCCAAGCCATCAAATGCTTATTCAGAAGTTAATCACAAGAGGGCACTATTGCCTATAAAAATGAATCAGCATGTGTAATGATTTGAGCTCATTTTTGGTGGTGGTAGGGTTGTCTAAAGTCCTGTCTCTAGATTCCCTGTTTTAAGTTTCATTTATTCTTTCAGCCTCATAAAAATCATTAGCAAGTACTTGAAGAGGTGGCCTAGTTTCCCAATGTCTGCATCCAAAACGAAGAGAACAGCTTTGCTGTCAAAGATTCTCTTTTGTTTGTTTGTTTGTTTGTTTTTGAGACGGAGTTTTGCTCTTGTTGCCCAGGCTGGAGTACAATGGCACGATCTCGGCTCACTGCAACCTTCGCCTCCTGGGTTCAGCGATTCTCCTGCCTCAGCCTCCAGAATAGCTGGGATTACAGGCATGTGCCACCACACCTGGCTAATTTTGTATTTTTAGTAGAGATGGGGTTTCTTCATGTTGGTTAGATTCTCTTCTTAAGAGCCTGATTAACAGTTGGTTCTGGTAGCACTTCCCATGCCTCTCAACACAGAAGCAAGGAGCAATCACTTTTGTTTGGCCGGAACTTCAGTTGGTTTCCTTGGCAGAGAAACTCAGTTCTCAGGCTGGACTATACAAACACCTTCATCCCTAGGCAGCTCCAAAATAAATTGAATAATATTTTAAAATCGTATGTCATTTCCATTTTAGAGCAGTGGTTTTAGAGTATATTCAGGGAGCTTGGAAAGTTTGTTTGGTGGAAATACTCCTAAGTTGGAATTGAATCCAGAGAGGCCTGTCTCCTGAGTTCTATATCAACAAATATTGATTGGATGCTTGTTAGCTAAGGACACCATGACGGATAGCAATCTAAAATGAACTCAACCAGGAGAATAAGCAGTGACCATAATATAGTAAATCCTCACTTCACGTGGTCAATATATTTTTAGAAGCTGTGACTTTAAAGGAAACGATGTCCAATATTATTCAGTTATAATGTTGATGAAGAAAAAATGGATTTGTTATATGTCGTTTAGCTTTAAAGTCGAAGTTTCCAAGAAACTATGGACGTTAACTGAGGACTTACTGTATGTACACTGGAAAAGAGGTATGCTAGTCTGTCTTTGACTACCAAATCTTACTAATTCTAGGCCAGATAATGGGGATTTTTGCAAGAGTAGCTGTCTGGAGGAAGCTGACTCACCAACCTGTTCCCCAAAACATGGGCTAAAATCACATTTATGTAATCTTAATCATCTATTTCTCTGTTAGTGGACTGCATACCCAACACCTGACCCTACAGGATAACAAATTGCTTACATAATACCAATTTATGCCAAATATCTTCTGTTTCCCCCTCTACCATCACATTTCATCCTGCTTTCTGCCCCAGAGGGTTCCTGAGCCCTCTGGCTTCTGATTGGGTTCAACCAGTTGGAAGTCCCAGCAGAATACCAGAGGAGGGGACAAGAGTTGGGTTAGGGTACTTATTTTCATGGCTCTTTCTCTATGAGGTTACCTCAGGTTGGTTTGTGACTCTCAATTGAATGTCCCTACTGCTCTCAAGATGACTTACTATTCCTAATTATCTTCCTTTCTGGTTCTACTAACCCCTTCTCATGTTTTCAGGTCTAGGTGTGATGGGTATGGTGACAAGTCTGCTGTTGCTGTGCTGCTAGACCTGGATTCCTGAACAACCATTTGTGATTCCCCCTCCACACCATCTATATATTTCTAATTAAACTCTCCTCAGATTATCCTAATTTAAGTGTGTTGTACTTTTGCTGTTGATACTCCAACGAATACTCAACGCTTCTAGTTTCCAAAATCTAGAGAAAGTGCTTTATTTCCATATGTGACAAAATGAGGGTGAATTGATAAAACTGACATGCATGATTAAGCATGCATCTTTGACTTTGAACTAAGGGATGGGCCAGCAGAAATATGACTTAACACCACTTAATCTAAGACCTAGTTTATCAAGAGTTACTGGAAGCTGTGTTCCAGGGTACTTATGGTGAAATGAGGCAAAATATTTTCCTTATGATCCTAAATTATTTATCTTTTTCCAATTAGTGTCCCACTGGATCTCTAAAGAATGCACTTTTATTTCCCCCAGGTAGTCATTTGTCTTCCTACATCTTAACTTCAAATAATTAATTTGTTAACTCATTAGCAGACTAGATTACAAGTACCAATAACTCATCTCTGAAAGCTCCAAAAAGAAACTCCCGGTAGTATTACTTCAACCAGAGGAATCTGCTAAGCCAGATATACCTGCTTGCAGTCAATGAAAAGCCCTGAAGTGTTACTAGCTGAGAAATGAGTAATTTATTAGTGGTTTTCTAGCCTCAAGAGCATCTGTAAAAGTAAGCCTGCAGAAGTTCTTCAGATCTGCTTCCCTTCTGTTCAAGGGTACCAGAGCGAATGCTTATACTAGGGATTATGGAAGACAGGTCATGTTCTAAAGCCAAAGACAGCCTGAGAATACTGTACTTGGTAATTTCAACCAGTCCCACACCGAACTTACCAAGAAGCCAACATATTTTCTCTTCAAGCAAAATAGTTTCCTGGTTGATTTTCATAGGGCCAGCAAAGTGCTTGCTGTTGCCAGTCTATCATAAGCTACAATGGTAACCCCCGATGTCAGATCCTTGTGTCTCTCTGACACAATAATTTGACCTTTGCTTGGGCTGCAAGGAAGGCTACCTCTAACACCTCAGTAGTAATAAGACTAACACCTTATATGTATGTAGTTCTTATTAAAATATCATCCTTTACACATTTCATCTGAGTCTCAACAACTCTGATGTACTCAAGCAGTGCAAGGATTAGTCTCCAATATACAGATGTGGAAGCTGAGCCTTGGAATGGTTAACTGACCCCAAAAGTCACAGGACAAGTTACTAAGTTCTTTTCACTCCAAATCTGATCGTCACTTTTGAGCCATGAAGATGCCTATATCTAAAATCTTATAATCCTGTGTGGTAGACATTCATAGCAATATATATAGAGGTCTCTGCCTCATGAGAAGTGATAGGCTGTATGTTTTGGAAGTCTTGGTTCCCAGGTAAGGATGAATGCTTTCCTAGCACCTTTGCAGCACCTGAAACCCCTTGGAATTAACCTTTAGGCACAGGGGGCTTATAGTTAATCCATTGTACCTCAAGATACTCTGTCTGGTCTAAGCCTCTATAGCTAAAGAAAACTTTATGGGTGTGGCCTGGTGCCCTCATGTGAACTTCCTCAGGGCTTTTGAATCCAGATGAACTCCTGGAATTTAAATGCCCTGGCCTGCAGCCTCGTCAATGCTATTAGTGTCTAAGGAAGGGCCAGTTTTGTAAATCTGAGACCATCCTACTAATTTTATTATCTATTATAGACAATGCAGAAAGGACTCCATGGAGGGGAAAATTTCTTTAGCTCCAACAGTAAAGTTCGTTATATTTTGTTTACACTTAATATACATAAACTTATAGAAGCAATTTGAGTTTGCTAACTGTAACCTCCATTGGTCACATTTTACATGCAGAAGTTTCCCTTATTTGGCTCCCTTTAGCGGAAATTTACACTAGGAATCATATGAGCAAACATAAAGCCAGCTGGGCCAAGCAGTATGTGGCTATTTATCAGATTAGAGAGGCAGGAAAGGTTAAAGACAAGTTAGAGAACATGTGGGCTAAAATAGGGCTCTGCATAGCTTATTGTAATCAGAAATAAGCCTGACTTTGAGGTTACTGGGTTTAAGTATGTTATTAAGTTGACTATGTACTTTCAGATGTGGCAGTTGTTGCCCACCTTAAGGCCAGCAACAGCACAGAAAACTACTCCCCATGGAGTGTAAAGTGATAACAACCTGAAGCCATTTTTACAAACACTTCCTTCTCCTACTCAGAAAGCAGCATTTTCTTTTATTCTCTGAGCAGGCAGAAGCACCCATGGGTGCATGAAAGTGTGCTAGTGCTTTTCTTCTTGCAGCTCTGTTTTTCCTTCATCTATTTTGAAAATTTGCTTTTAGGTGCATAAATATTTATGATTGTTATATCCCTTTGATAAAATGATCTCTTTATTATTATGATAATGGTAATATAGTAAAGAAAATGTTAATATTATTTGCTCTGAAAACTACATTGATAGCAATATTGCCATCCAGCTTTCCTTGTGTTAGTGTTAACATATTTTTTCATTATTTTACTTTTAACCTAGTTCTGTCTTTCTATTTGAAGCGCATTTCTTGAGGGTCACATAGTTGGATCCTACTTTTTAATACAATATGACAATTTTTACTTTTTAATGGACTGCACTTAATGTGCTTATTGATATGGTTAAGTTCAACTCTGTTATCTTATTTGTTTTCTATTTGCCTCATTCGTAATGTGTTCACTTTTTATGCTTTGTTTTGGATTAATTGAATATTTTTTCTGATTCCCTTTTATCTCCTTTCTGGATATTAACTATAACATTTTGTTTGGTTAATTTAGTGGCTGCTTTAGGTTTTATGGCACACATTTTTAACTTATCACAGTCTATATTCAAGTCACATAATACCACTTCATGTATGCTATAAGAATGTTACAATAGTATACTTTCAATTCTCCCCTCTTGATCTTTGCACCACTATTTTCATACGCTATGTTTATTATGTTATAAATACCACACTACATTGTTGTTATTTTTGTTTAAACAGTATATTCTCTTTTATATTAGACATAATTCATATACAATAAAATTCACTCTGTTAAAGGGTACAGTGTAATGGTTTCTAGTATATTCACAAAATTTTTCAACCATCAATCCTGTCTAATTCCAGAACATTTTCATCACCCTGAAAATAATCCCATGCAATCGCACCCCATTTTCCTCATCCCTTCCTCCTCTCAGCCCTACGAAACCACCAGTCTGTTTTCTGTCTCTATAGATTTGCCTATTCTGGACATTTCGTATAAATGGAATCATACAACATTTATGGGCTTTTGTGTCTGGCTTCTTTAACAAGGATCATCCATGTCGTTGCATGTGCTGGTACTTCATTCCTTTATTTTTTAAATTCAAGTGAAATCCAAGTAACTTAAAACTAACCATTTTAAAGCAAACAATTCGAGTGCCATTTAGTACATCCACAGTGTGCAGTGTGGTGCAACCACCTCCTTTATCTAGCTACAAAACAGCCTCATCACTCCAAAAGAAAACCCCGTATCCATTAAGGAGTCACTCTCCAGTCCCCACAGCCACTGGCAGGCACTAATCTACTTTCTGTCTCTATAGATTTACCTATTCTGAATGTTTTATATAAATGGAATCTTACAATATGTGACTTTTTTGGGTCTGCTTTTTTTTTCATTTAGCATGTTTTCAAGGTTCATCCATGTTACAGCATGTATGAGTACTTCATTCTTTTTATGTTGCATAATAATACATCGTATGGTTATACCACATTTGTCCATTCATCCATTGACAAATATGTTGTTTCCACCTTTTGGTGATTTTGAATAGCGCTGCTATGAACATTCATGGACAAATATTTGTTTGAATACCTGTTTTCAAGTCTTTCAGGTATGCCTAGGAGTGAATTTGCTGAGTCATATAGTAATTCTGTTTAACTTCTTGAGGAAGTTAAGCCAAACTGTTTTCTACTGGACCAACACCATTTCACATTCCCACCAGCTATGTGCAAAAGTCCAATTTTTCCACATCTTTACAAAAATATGTTATTTTTCCATTTTTAATTATTGCCATCCCAGTGAGTGTAAAGTGGTATCTCATTGTGGTGGTTTTTGGTGGTGGTGGTGTTGTTTTTATTTAGACAAGGCTCTGTCACCCAGGCTGGAGGGCAGTGGCAGAATGATACCTCACTGCAGCCTCCAAACCTGGACTCAAGGAATCCTCCTGCCTCAGCCTCCTGAGTAGCTGGGACTAAAGGCACATGCCATCATGTCTGGCTAATTTATTTTTATTTATTTTTTGTAGATATGGGGTGTTGATTTGTTGCCTAGGCTGGTCTCAAATTCCTGGGCTCAAGCTATCCTCCTGCTTTGGCCTCCTAAAGTACTGGGATTACAGGCATGGTGCCACTGCACAGGTCTCGTTGTAGTTTTGATTTGCATTTCCCTACTGACTAATGATTCTGAGAGTCTTATGTGCTTGTTGGCCATTTGTGTATCTTCTTTAGAGAAATGTCAATGTAAATGCTTTGCCCATTTTCAATTGGGTTGTCTTTTCACTGGTGAGTTGTAAGAGTACTTTATATATTATAGATACCTGTCCTTTATCAGATATATGATTTCTGAATATTTTCTCTCATTCTGAGGGTTATCTTTTTACTTTCTTGATGGTGTCTTTTAAAGCACAGGATATTTTAGTTTTAACGAAATATCAAAAATATTTTCCTTTTGTTACTTTTGCTTTTGGTGTCACATGTAAGAAATCATTGCCTAATCCAACTGCACAATGTTTAACTCCTATGTTTTGGCTCATACATTTAAGTCTTTAATCTATATTGAGTTAATTTTTAAACATAGTGTGAAGTAAGATTTCAAATTTATTATTCTGCATGCAGTTGTCCCAGCACCATTTGTTGAAAAGACTTTTTCTTTCCTCTATTAAATTGTCTTGATACACTTGTCAAAAACGGATCCACCACAGAAGTATGGCTTTATTTCTGGATTCTCTGTGCCATAGATCTATATGTCTGTGTTTATGCCAGTACTACACAGTCTATTTTTTTTTAAGATAGGGTCTAACTCTGTCACCCAGTTTGCAATGCAGTGACATGAACATGGCTCACTGTAGCCTCTACCTACAGGGTCCAAGTGATCCTCCTTACTCAGCTTCCTGTGTAGCTGAGACCATGGGTGGTGCCACCATGCCTGGCTAAGTTTTTGTAGAGGTGGTATCTCACTTTTTTCCCCAGGCTGGTCTCAAACTTCTGGGCTCAAGCAATTCTCCTGCCCCCGCCTCCCAGAAGGCTGGGATTACAGGCATGAGCCACTGTGCCTGGCCTCACAGTCTTGATTACAGTAACATTGCAGTAAGTTTTGAAATAGTCAAGTGCCAGTCTTTCAACATTGTTCTTTTTCAAGATTGTTTTGGCTATTCAGGCTCCCTTGCAATTCCATATGCATTTAGTCTCAGCTTGTCAATTACTGCCAAAAAATAAAAGAAGAAGAAGACAACTGGGATATTAATAGATTACATTGAATCTGTACATCACTTTGGGGAGTATCATATTTTAACAGTATTAAGTCTTCTGACCCATGAACAAACACTCTTTTTCTATTTATATAGATCTTCCTTAATTTCTTTCAATAATGTTTTGTAGTTATTGGTGTACAAGTCTTGCACTTTTATTCCTAAGTATTTTATTCTTTTGTGTTACTATAAATGGAATTTCTCTATTAATTTTCTTTTCATATTTTTCATTGCTAGTGTATAGAAATACAATTTTTGTTTTTGGTTGTATATTGATCTTGTATCCTGCAACTTTGCCTAATGCATTTGTTAGCTATAATAGTTTTTTAGTGGATTTATCAGGATGTTCTATATATAAGGTCATGTCTTCTGCAAATTGACATAGCTTTCCTTCTTTCTTTCCAGTCTTTATGCTTTTTATTTTGTCTTCCTTGTCTAATTGATTAGGCTAGAAACTTCAGTACAATATTAAATAGAAGCAATGAGAATAAACATCTTTTTCTTGGCCCCAGTCTAAGGAGGAAGGTTTTAGTCTTTCACCATTAAGTATGATGTTAGCAGTAGATTTTCACAGATACCTTTTCTCAGTTTGAGACAGTTCCCTTGTATTCCTAGTTGTTGAGTGCAGTGTTTTTATCATGAAAATATGTTGGATATTGTCAAATGCTTTTTCTGCACCAATTGACATCATTGTGTGAGTTTTAACCTTCATTTTATTAACTAGGTGTATGACATTGATTAATTTAAATATGTTGAACCAGTCTTGCTTTCCTGGTATAAATCCCACTTGGTCATGGTGTATAATATTTTTAATACACTGTTGAATTTGGTTTGCTAGTATTTTGTTGAGTATTTTTACATATTTATTCATAAGGGATATGGCTCTATAGTTTTCTTATAGTGTCTATCTGGCTTTGTTGTCATGATATTACTGGCCTCAGAGAGCATAAGTTGGGAAATCCCTTATCTTCAATTTTAAAAAGAGTTTGAGCAGGATTGGTGTTAATTATTTAAATGTTTGTTAAAATTCACCAGTGAAGCTATCTGGTCCTGGACTCTTAATATGTTGCTTGATTGGATTTGCTACTATTTTTTTTAATTTTGTGTCTATGTCCATAGGGGATATTGGCCTGTATTTTCTTTTCTTGTGGTATTCATGTCTAGTTATAGTACCAAGTTTTTGGCCTCTATAAAGTTTTGGCCTCTACAACGCGTTGTGAAGTTTTATCTCCTTTCCCATCTTTTAGAAACTTTTGTGAAGGGTTGTTGTTAATTCTTCTTTAAACATTTGGTAGAATTCTCCAGTGAAGTTATCTGTCCTGGGCTTTTATTTGTTAAAAATTTTAAATTACCAATTCAATCTCTATTTTTATATCTGTGCAGTTTTCTCATTTTTTCTGTTGATTTCTGTTGCTCATGTCCTTTTAGAAATGTGTCTATTCCATCTAGTGTATCTAATTGGTTTGCATACAATTGTTCATAGTATTGGTTTTTTTGTTTCTGTTTTTGTTGTTTTTTGTTTGTTTGTTGTTTGCACAGGATCTCATTCTCTAACCCAAGATGGAGTGCAATGCTGTGATTATAGCTCA
Organism: Pan troglodytes; assembly: GCF_028858775.2. Classification (NCBI taxonomy): domain Eukaryota; kingdom Metazoa; phylum Chordata; class Mammalia; order Primates; family Hominidae; genus Pan; species Pan troglodytes. The sequence continues at coordinate 106,195,069 of NC_072421.2, forward strand.
CTGCAGCCTAACTCTTGGGCTCAAGTGATCTGCCCGCCTAAGACTCCTGAGTAGCTGGGAGTACAGCTGTGTGCCACCATGCCCACCTAATTTTTATTTTTTTGTGGCGATGGGCATCTCTCTTCGTTGCCCAGACTGGTCGTGAACTCCTGGCCTCAAGCAATCCTCCCTCCTTGGCCTCCCAAAGAGTTGGGATTACAGATGTGAGGCACTCCACCCAACCCATGATATTATTTTATAGTCATTTTTATTTATCTAATGTCAGTAGTAATGTCCCCTCTTTCATTCCTGAATTTAGTAATTTGAGTCTTCTCTCTATTTTGGCATGGTCTATCTAGTGAAAGATTAATCAATTTTGTTAATTTTTTTATAGAATCAACTTTTGATTTTGTTAATTTTCCATATTATTTTTCTATTCATCATTTCATTTATTTTCATTCTTCTGCTTGCTTTGGGTTTAGTTTGTTGTTTTTCTAGTTTTTCAAGGTGGAAGGTGGAAGGTTATTGAGTAGGTTATTGATTTAAAGTATTTCTGCTTATTTACAACTATAAATTCCCCTCTAAACACTGCTTAGCTGTACCTTATAAGATTTGGTAGGTTGTGGTTTGTTTACATTCATTTCAAAGTATTTTTTAATTTACTTTGTAATTTCTTCTCTTACTCATTGGTTACATAGAATAGTATTAATTAATTTCCATGTATTTGTTAATATTCCAAATTTCCACCTGCTAATTTCATTCCAGTGTGGTCAGAGAACATACATTGTATGATTTCAATCCTTTAAAATTTATTGAGATATGTTTTATGGACTAACATATGGTCTGTTCTATATAATGTTCCATATACTCTTTGGAACAATATGTATTCTGTCAGTGTAGAGTGTTCGATAGAAATCTATCGGATCTGGTTGATTTGTAGTGTTGCTCAAGTCTTCTACTTTCTTGTTAATCTTCTGCCTACTTGTTCTGTCCATTATTGAAAGTGGGGTATTCCAGTCTCCAGCTATAATTGTTGAATTGCCTATTTATCACTTCAGTTTGGTCAGATTCTGCTTCATGCATTTTGAGACTCTGATCTTAGGTATATATATATATATATATATATATATGTATTATATATATTATATGAATAATTGTTATGTCTTCTTTATGGATTTATTCTTTTATCTTTGTAAAATGCCCTTTTTATCTCTGGTAGCCATTTTTGTCTGAAAAGGCTATTCATTTGATATTAATATAGCCACTCCAGCTCTCTTTTGGTTACCGTTTTCATATCTTTTTTTCATCCCTTTACTTTCAATGTATTTGTGTCTTTGAATTTTTTTTTTTTTTTTTTTTTGTGATGGAGTCTCTGTCACTCAGGCTGGAGTGCAGTGGAGCGATCTCGGCTCACTACACCCCCGCTTCCTGGGTTCAAGCGATTCTCCTGCCTCGGCCTCTGGAGTAGCTGGGACTACAAGCGCCACTATGCCCGATTAATTTTTTTATTTTTAGTAGAGACGGGGTTTCATCATGTTGGCCAGGCTGGTCTCAAGCTCCTGACCTCAGGTGATCCACCCGCCTGGTCTCTCAAAGTGCTGGGATTACAAGCATGAGCCACCGTGCCTGCTGATTCTTTGATTAACTGTTTGTCTTCTAGGCAGCATACACTTGAACCATGTTTTTTATGTCTGTTCTGCCGATCTCTGCCTTTGAATGGATCGTTTAATCTATTCACATTTAATGCAGTTACCGATAATGTGGGATTTATGGCTGCCATTTGTTTTGTGTATGTGCCATGTCTTTTTGTTCCGTTATTTCTCCATCATGTCCTTTTGTGTTAAATAGCATTTTCATTCCCTCTTCATTTATTTTACTATATTTTTGGTGTTTTTTCTTATTGTTTGCCCTATGGATTACAATTAACATCTTAAATTATAACAATCTAGCAACTTAATTTCATAGTAAAAATAAATTTTACTCCTAAACGGCTCCATTATTTCTCCCCTCCTTTGTTCTGTTACTGTCATATAATTGCATCTTTATATATGGTATGCCCATCAACACAGATTTATAATTATTGCTTTATGCAGCTGTCCTTTAAATTAGGAGTAAAAAGGAGTTATAAACAGAAACTACATTTATACTGTCTTTTATATGTACCTCTACAGTTACGTGTGTTTTTTATTTCTTCATGTGTATTTAAGTTACTGTCTAGTGTCCTTTCATGTCTACCTGAAGAATTCCTTTTAGTACTTCTTGTAGGGCAATCCACTAGTGTTGGATTCTCTTAATGATTACTTATCTTGTGATCTTTTAATTTCTCCTTCATTTTTGAAGAATAGATGCACTGGAATAGAACACTTGAATTACAGTCTTTATTTTCTTTGAGCACTTTGAGTATGTTATCCCAATTCCTTCTAGACTGTAGTTTCTGATAAGAAATCAGCTGATAATATTATGAAGCATCTCTTGTACATGATGAGTCACTTTTGTCTTACTGTTTCAAGATTCTTTGCCTTTGACTAATTTTTTTTATTTTTAAAACTTTTCTATTGTGGTAAAATACATGTAACACAAAATTGATCATTGTAACCATTTTTAAGTGTACAGTTTAGTGGTATTAAATATATTCAGAATGTTGTGCAACCATCACCACATCCATCTACATAACTGTTTTATCTTATAAAACTGAAATTCTATACCCATTAAACAATAACTCTCCATTTTCCGCTCCCTCCAGCCCCTAGCAGCCACCATTCTACCTTCTTTCTGTATGATTTTGACTACTTTAAGTAACTCATAGATGGAATCATGCAGTAGTTGTGGTTTTGTGACCAGTTTATTTCACTTAGCCTAATGTCCTCAAGGTTCATCAATGTTGCAGCATATTTCAAAATGTTCTTCCTTTTTAAGACTGAATAATATTCAATTGTATTTATATTCTACATTTGCTTATCCATTCATCTGTTGATGAACACTTGGGTTGCTTCAATGTTTTAACTATTGTGAATAATATTCCTATTAACATGGCTGTCCAAATACCTCTTTGAGAGCCTGCTGTGAATTTTTTGGGTATATAACAAGACATGAAATTGCTGAATCTTACAGTAATTCTGCTTTTATAAGTTTGAGGAAACACTATACTGTTTTCCACAATGGCTGTACTATTTTGCATTCACATCAATAGTGTACAAGTGTTCCGACCTCTCTACGTCATCACCAACACTTATTATTTTCTGATTATTTTCATAGTTACCATCCTAAGAGATGTAAGGTGTTATCTCATTGCAGTTTTGATTTACATTTCCCTAATGATTAGTGATGTTGAGACTCTTTTAAAGTGCTTATTAGCCATTTGTATATCTTTGGAGAAATGGTCTTTTTTACTTTTGACAGTTTAATTATAACGTATCTCGCTGAGGTTGTCTTTGAGTTATTCCTACTTGGAGTTGAGCTTCTTGGATGTATATATTAATGTAGTCCATCAAATTTGGGTAGATTTTGGCTATTATTTCTTCAAATGTTCTTTCTGCCCCTGTATACTCTCCTTTCCTTCTGGTACTTCCATTATATGCATGTTTGTATGCTTGATGGTGCCCCATATTTCTCAGAGGGTCTGCTCACTTTTAAAAAAATTATTTTACCTTTCTGTTTATCAGACTAGATAAACTCATTGGACCTATCTTCAAAGGTACTGATTCCTTCTTTTGCCAGTCCAAATCTATTGTTGAGCCCCTCTAGTACATTTTTTATTTCAGTACTTTTCAACTCCAGAATTTCTGCTTAGTTCTTTTTATAATTTCTCTCTGTATCAATATTGTCTATTTGGTGAGAGATCCTTCCCAGACTTTTCTTTAGTCCTATAAACATGGTCTCCTTTTGTTCTTTGAAATAGCTAATTCAAAAGTCTTTGTCTAGTAAGTCTAAGGTCAAAGCTTCCTCAAGAACACTTTCTATTGATTGCTCCTTTTCCTGTGTGTCAGCCGTAATTCCTTGCTGGTTTTTTTTTTTTTTTTTTTTTTACTTCTCATACTTTTTATTCACAATTGGACATTTAAAATAATATAATCTGGCAACTTTGAAAACCAGATTCCACCACTACCCCCAACTCCCAGAGTTTGTTGTTGTTGCTATTTTTTGTTGTCTTTTGTTTGTTTAATGGTGTTTGTGTACTAATTTTGTAAAATCTGAATTGTTATGTGTAGCCACTAAAGTCTTTGCTCAGTTAAATTGGTTTCCAGCTAATTATTTTAGAGAGATTTCCCTAAATTACTAGGATTAATAAATCTCCCAGTCATTTCTGAGTGGTTCTGTGTGCTCATTAGGACACATTTTCAACATTCAGCTAGGCAGTTTTTAGCTCTGCCTTAGTCTTCACTCCTTGCTTATATAGAAGCCTCAAGATTAGGCAGTGATGAGAGATTTGGGCCTTCTCATGCCTCTCCTGAGCCTGTACATAGCCCTGGGCATTATCATATCACTACACCTGTACTTTTTCTTCTAGGTTATTCAAACTATTTTATAACTTTTCAAAGTCTCCTATGGGCATCTCATTCTCCCTCCCATTTTCTTTTTCAGATTTTTAGTTAGCCTAATGTTTTCCTCAACTGTCATTCACCACCTCAGGCAGCTGCAATATTAAACAATTGCCACTGAGTGTTTTCAACAAATGCCCCCAAAGAAAATTTGTTTGCATGGGCAGAGCTCTGTGTCAGGGCAAATAATGACAAGCCTTGTGATTAGGGTGTCCACAGAATCACCAGACAGGTCAATAATGGCCGTTCTCTGGGAATGAAGCTTTCAAAATGCTCCAACCCTTTTCTGCTCCCTCCAGTGGCTACCAGGTGAGTGACTTTCATCATGATTATGATTGAGGGCTATTAGTTTACTAGGCTACTATAGAGCTTGGGGAGAGGGAGATGGGAATAGAGCAAGTTAAAATACTAGGAATCTCACTGTTCTTACTGAGATGCAGACATTTTTCTTAAATAAACACTCCCCAGATTGCTACAAGGCTTTTGTTAATTTTCAGAGTTCTTAAAGAGTTGATTCTGAAAATTTTTTCAGTGTTCTCTTTGCTTTTATGGAGAAATGAATTTTCAGAGTTTCTTAGAGCACCATTTCCACTAATGCCCTCATTTAAATAATAAGAAATAAATAATAAAAATAGTTTATATATAGTTTACATTTTCAATGCTCTTCATTTCTTTGTATAAATCTATATTTCCATGTTGTATTATTTTCCATGTATGAGAGAATTCCTTTGACATTTCTTTACTTTTTCTTTTTCTAAAAAAATTTTGTGAGTACATAGTAGATGTATATATTTATGGAGTATATAAGTTGTTTTGACACATGCGTGCAATATGAATTAAGTACATAATAAAGAATAGGGTATCCATTCCCACAAGCATTTATCCACTGAATTGCAAACAATCCAAGTACACTCTTTAAGTTCTCTAAAATGTGCAGTTAAGTTATTATTGACTGTAGTCAATAAATCAATTGACTACAGTCAATAATAAATCAATTGACTGTAGTAGTGCTGTCAAATATTAGGTCTTTTCATTTTTTTTTAACTTTTTTATACTCATTAACCATCCTCACTCCCTCCTCCCCCAACCTTTCACTATCCTTCCCAGCCTCTGATAACCCTCATTCTACTCTCTATGTCCATGAGTTGAATTGTTTTGATTTTTAGATTCCACAAATAAGTGAAAACATGCTATGTTAGTCTTTCTGTCCCTGGCTTATTTCACTTAATGATTGCTAGTTCCATCCATGTTGTTGCAAATGACTGGATCTCATTCTTTTTATGGCTGAATAGTACTCCATTGTGTATATGTACCATATTTTCTTTATCCGTGCATTTGTTGATGGACACTTAGGTTGCTTCCAAATCTTAGCTATTGTAAACAGTGCTGCAACAAACAGGAGTGCAGAAATCTCTTTCATATACTGATTTCCTTTCTTTTGGGTACATACCCAGCAGTGCATATTTGCTGAATCATTTGGTAGCTCAATTTACAGTTTTTTGAGAAAACTCCAAATTGTTATAGTGGTTGTACTAATTTACATTTCCAACAACAGTGTACACGGTTTCTCTGTTCACATCTTCACCAGCATTTGACACTTCTTATGGAGCAGTCTGCTGGTAATGAATTCCTTCAGCTATTATAAGTCTGAAAAAATCTTTATTTTTGCCTTCAATTTCACTAGATATAGATTTCTAGTAAATAGTTTTTTAATCCTATCAATACTTTAAATATGCTCTTCCAACATCTTCTTACGTGCATACTTTCTGGTGAGAAAGTTGTCATATTTATCTTTGTTCTTTCTACATTACATAATCATGCTGTGTCTTGGTGTACTTCTCTTCATATTTCTTGTACTTGGTATGCATTGAGACTCTTGGATATGTGGATTTATGCTTTCATTTAATTTGGAAAATTTTCACCTACTATTTCTCAAAACAGTTTTCTGCCCTTTTCCCCTTTGCTGTACAGACAGTATTCATGTATATCAAGACACTTGAAGTTGTTCCATATCTCACTGATGCTCTGTTGATTATTATTTTTTACTTCTATTTTTCTCTTCGTGTTTCATGTTGAATTTTCTATATTGCTATGACCTCAGGTAGACAAACTTTTTTCTTCTGCAGTGTATAATTTGCCATTAATCCTATTCAGTGTATATTTTAATCTCAGTAATTGTAGTCTTTGTCTCTAGTAGTTCTACTTGTTTCATTTACATAAATATATCTTCTCAGTCTCAACTTAACTTTTAATATATGGAATATGGTTATAATAACTGTTCTAGCGACCTTGTCTATTAACTCCATCCTCTTTGTCATTTCTGGATAGATTTACACATATTTTTCTCTCTAATATGGGTCATAATTTTCTGTTTCTTTGCATGTCTAGTAATTTTTTGATTTAATACTGGACATTGTGATCATGTTGAATGCTGCGTATTTTTTTAATCTTCTTCTTTTTTTTTTTTTTTTGAGACAGGGTTTTGCTCTTGTTGCCCAGGCTGGGATGCAATTGCGTGATCTCGGCTCACTTCAACCTTCGCCTCCCGGGTTCAAGTGATTCTCCTGCCTCAGCCTCCTGATTAGCTGGGATTACAGCCATGTGCCACCATGCCCTGCCAATTTTTGTGTTTTTAGTAGAGGCAGGGTTTCACCCTTTTGGCCAGGCTGGTCTTGAACTCCTGACCTCAGGTGATCCATCTGCCTAGGCCTTCCAAAGTGCTGGGATTACAGGCATGAGCCACCACGCCCTGCCTGTGTTTTTTTTTAATCTTAAAAATACTTTTAGCTTTGTTCTGAAACAGTTAAATTACTTGGAAACTGTTTGTTCCTTTCAGTTCTTGCTAGTAATATTTTTTTTAGCTAAGTCTGGAGCAATGCTCAGTCTAGGATCAACTTTTCCCATTACTGGGGCAAGACCCTTCTGTGTACTTTTGTGTAACATTCCATGAATCCTGAATTTTGCTATTCTGGCTAATGGGAATACGTCCTATTGCTGAGCATGTGTGAATGTCAACCACTGTTACCTCTACTTCTTTCAAGTTGTTCTTTCTTTGGCCTCAGATAATTTCATTGTATGAGTGAGATGATCAGTAGTCTGATGAATACTCAAGGAGGACCCTCCCTCTGCAGATCTCTGGAGTTCTTTGTGTGTGTGTGTGTGTGTGTGTGTGTGTGTGTGTGTGTGAATCTCTCTCCTCTCTTATTCCTTATCCCATGAATTATAGCCACCTTCTTCTCCTTGGACCCTAAGCTCCATCTCTTCAATTTAGGAAGTCTACTTGGGTTCCCCCACTCTACCCCATGGCCTAAAATCGCTCTCAAACCAGTAAGCCCAGGCAACTGTGGGGTTCACCAAGTTTGTCATCTCTTAGGGATCCCTGTCTTTTATTGCCTGATTCAAGTGTCGTTAAAACAAAAACAAAAACAAAAAAAAACCCTTGTTTCATATTTTGGGTGTTTTGGGGATTTTTCAGGTGGGATGGTAAAACTGATCTATCTTGGCCAGAAGCTGAAGTGTTCCTAAAGTTTTTTAGTCCTCATTACTTCCAATGCCTTGGTGCCAGGGCAGGGTATATATTCACTAAAACAACAGGTCAAAATTCTTCGAGAAGATTTTGTTTACTATGTGGCACATAGGCTTTCAGTGTAGGGTCATCTGTTGTGTCTCTTGCAATATGAATACTTGTATTAAGATGGCCTAATCTTTTGTCTCAGTTGTGTCTCAGTTTTCTCTCAACTGGAACTTCAGTTAACATGTGTTTTTATTTAATTCTAGCAGGATAGGGTTTTACTTTTCCTATCATAAGTGAGGAAAGTGGAAAATGGTTTTAAAGTCTTGGAATTCACAGAAAGAAGTCCTGTGAACACATGTGAAATTAAGCCATTTCTTGTTGAAGGTAGGGAGAATCATAACAGGGAGGGAAAGGAGACAATATTCCTTTTAAATCCTATATGGCAAACTTTCATTTTCCATGACTACTATGAGTCAGAAAACTGTAGTTTAAGAAGAAATCTTTCCATCCCATTCCCCTGCAAGACCTTTTATTAGGACTTTAATAGCTAGGAAAGATGATTAAAATAACTTCTCCAAGGGAGAGAAGTAAATGAACGGAGACATAGTTGAAGACTAATAGGGATTGGTCTATACTATATCTAAGATTCCTTGCAATTCTAAACCCAATTCCAGAATATCCACTCTATACAAAGTCAACTATCATTTTCTAAAGTGTTATGGAGTCAAACTAGACTGTTTCAAGACTAAATGTTGACCAAGTGTCATTGTCACACATCCACAAAAAGACATGGTAGTCTTTCAAAAAAGTTTTTTTCAAGTATCTATATCACACATGAGTTTTATCTACTGTAATTAAAGTAATATATTTAGCTATAATTCTAAGCACTAAGCACCACCACCAATATCTCCTGTGTTCCTGGAATGAACATAACCTTAATATAAAGAGGGGGAAAACAGAATGAAAAACAAGGTTAGAAAGATAGTCCCTAGCTTCTTGTGAGAAAGTTAAAACAACTATAACAAAAGTCTGAGCATGGATATATTTTAAACGGCCTACATACTTTTAATTCCCTGAAAATAATGCAGAAAATCCAAAAATGTTGAAAACGTTCTTGGGGATTACAAGTATGGAAATACAGAATGAATTGCAAACTTCACATTTTTTTTTCTGTAGATATTTAAGAATCTGTTTTCCAATTCAATATTTCCTTGCTCCTTTTGTTATTGAAATGCTAATTCAGATTTTTGCCAGTGAAATAGAAGATCCTATAATGGATATTCTGAGACTGAAAAGTGAAGGAGGGTATTGCTTCTAGTTCAGTTCTATGGACCCAAACATTTAATATTAGTAAAATCAATGGTCTCCTCCTAAATTCTCAGGACTTTATTCTAAATAAGCTTTCCCCATTTACATAGAATGGCACTGATATTGCTGAGAAATTCCAATGTAGCATGCAACAGTGGTTCCTAATTGCTTTAGCATTTATCATGCACAAGAGACAGGAGGGAAGTTGTCTCATTTTGTATAGCTCAGTTGCATTTCTTATCTCTGAAGTACATTTAAGCAGCAAACTGGGACTTAAGGTAGCTGCCTGAAAACCAGCGTCCATTAACATGCATATCTTGCGGGATGGGGGCGGGGGAATGAATTGGGTTTTCTAAAGCAGAATACAGTTCCATCTCATTCTGTGCATTAATTTTACATAATTTCTCTTTTACACATTTTATAAATTAAGGACCATGATCTGACTTACCCATACAAATTCTCATGCTCACATTTTCCAGGTTGTGCCTCTTGTCTGCTTTGTTTTCAAAACATTTATTTTATTTTTCCTTTTCTTCCCACACTATGCTGATGTAAGTTTTCAAAACATTATGAAAAAGCATATTGGTGCGTTTCCAAGATGCTCTTTGGGCTCAATTAGTACCTGGTAATATTCTTCCAAGTAGTCATGGGAGGTGTTTAACTACTGTGCACTTACGCATCTTTTACCTGACAAGTCTTATGAACAGGTTTTATGTTATAAAGAAACAGTACTACTTCACATTCTACAGCAAACATTTGGTTAGCATATATGAGTCTAGGAGAGTGGGGAAGCTGAAGTTCTGCTTATGCACTCTTGAATGTAATCCTTCCTGCCAGTGAGTTCTGATGATTTGTCTAAGTAGCAACAGACTATGGTTACTGTTTCAGGAATTCAAGTCCCATTAAGATGTAAACCCCCAAAGGGGTATACAAAATCAGATGGACTGAGAAGCACAGGTGTACCTATTTGTCTTTGAGGGGCTGTTTGGATGAATAAAGTATATTTGGACTATGCCCTGGCAAATATAGATTGCCCCCTTGAAGTGAGGATTAAAGTTTATGTATATATACATATGTATATATAGGTATGTAAATATATACCGATCCTAAAATGGTCTCTGCTGTAGACAGTTTCTAACAGTTTCTAATATAAAGGTAGTCTAATTACACCTTCCTATTGTGATGTAGATATTGTTTTACAAAATCCCCCCTAGGTGCATCAAGTGAAGTGAAGCTGTACAATAAACTTAATTGTCTGTATATAGACAATCCATGTACCTTGTAGATTTTTGCACACCATTCATGACTTGCTTTCCTATCCTGTGGCCCATGTGATCCCACAGATGCCTTCTTTGGACAGGCACTGGTCTCTAAGTCTTACTCTTACCGCCCTTCTGCGTGGCAAGGGTGATTTGGTAAAGAAAGCATCAGGAGTAGGGGCCAATTATTTTTCTAGAGTTCTTTTAAACTTTTGGTTTCCAATAAGGCAGGCATTATAATTTGCTAACAAATTATTGATATTCAACCCATCTATCCTATATTCCATCAGTGCAAGCATACTTTCTTGTCTGTGATGAGTATATTTTCCATGTACTCACAGTTGCCTTCCTAGTGGTTAAAAATAAGAAAATGAAAAGGGAGTCATTTAGGCCGGGCACGGTGGCTCATGCCTGTAATCCCAGCACTTTGGGAGGCTGAGGCAGGTGGATCACCTGAGGTCAGGAGTTTGAGACCAGCCTGGCCAACATGGAGAAACCCCGTCTTTACTAAAAACACAAAATTAGCTGGACGTGGTGGCTCATGCCTGTAATCCCAGCTACTTGAGAGGCTGAGGCAGGAGAATCGCTTGAACCTGGGAGGCGGAGGTTGCGGTGAGCCGAGATCGCACCATTGCACTCCAGCCTAGGCAACAAGAGTGAAACTCCGTCTCAAAAAAAAAAAAAAAAAAAGAGTAATTTAAAGAGCAAGATTAAGTGTCAAGGGAAGGAGACAGAAAAAAAAAAAAGTAAATGATCACCTCAACCTCCTTGAGTAGTTGCTTCAATATAGGATTCACTCATTATCCAAGGTCTGCATGAAATTTTAGGTAAGTCATTTTATAAATTGTTCTACACTAGTATCACCTCTACATTTGAAAAATCAAGAGTTGACTTTATTGACTCTATTGAAAAGCCTCATGTTTCTAGGCAAAGTACCTTTAGCCCAAACCCTAAAATACCCCATTTGTTTCATTCTGAAAAATGCAGTCAATCCTACTACAAAGCAGGAAAATATATTTATAATAAAGTAGAGACAATAGTATTAAAAAATGAATCTCCACAGGAATAATTTACATGAACACATTTATTGTGAGTAGCTGTATGGAAAGGCAAGTCAGATATATATAGATATACATATATATATAAACACTATACAGAGTTGCAAAGTCGTCTCCCAAAACTGCAAACGAGATGTTTACAAGGAAAAGAAAGTACAAGAGTATTTACAAAGGAAGACAAAGCCAAAGCAACTCAAAGCATATCTGTGAAGCAGAAATAGCAGATGTAATTAGCTGGTGGAACTGTAAAGTTTCAGTTTTTAACGACCAAGTGACTATGCCTGACACCAAATTAAATGTAGAGGTCACACACACAAAAAAATTCCATCATTGTTTTTTCTTAGCAGCATGAACTGATAGCTGGAAGGTAAGTGATAAGTTGGTAAACATATTCCATAAAGATTCTTCCAGCACAATACTGAATAAATTAATTGTCTGTAAACTAATAAATAATGAGAACAAGATTGCATTTGTTATGCAGTACCTGTGACTATGTGTACCTGTTACTATTTGTATAATACGTACTACTGTGTATGAGGTTTCTCATTCATTTATTCAGCAACTGTTACATCTGTGCTGTACCCTCTGTACCCTGTCTGCTGGCAGCTTCTGAACCTAATATGCAAATAAAGTGATACAGCATTTTCCCCCAAGTAATCTTTTTTCCCACAATTCTGAACAATTATTACTTAACTTACTTGAAAAAATAAAATGGTGACAGAAGGCTTGAAAAAAAGTTGCCTAAAGAGCGCGTTGTTATAATGAACAAAAGCCACACTGCGTTATTTGATTAGGTTGGAAAAAGAGAAGAGTCTGAAGGAACTGATAAAGTTGATGCCCTAGCAGTGACCAGTAACTGGAACAATGACTGATCTCATAGCCACGTCCTCTCCTCAGCACAATTTACAAGAGGGAAAAAAGAGCCCACCATCCCTTTGGTTGGTAGGCAAGGAAAAATAGAAGTCAACTCGGTTCTTTGGAAAAGTTAGTTTAGCAACACGTACTATAAGCTTGCTTGAAGATAGAAGTACACGTTCAAAGACATTAAAACCAAGTAGTGAAAACCTTTAGATAAATATTACACTACTTCAAAGTTGCACATTAAATGCGAAGCAAATTTCATTTTAACAGAGTTTACACACAACAGGTACATCTACAATCACATGTACACAGGTACACAAAGGTGTGCATACACACGAATATGTACACACACACACTAGTGCTCACACACAAACACACCCAACTGTGATATGATGAGGTTTGCCAATGATGGTACAGCAAGCCAAGATTTGTGTGCCACCACGGAACAAAGCTCTAAGCAAGCTTCAAGACCTTTGTACCTATTCTCTGTGGTCACCACCTTGCTAGTGTCATGTTCTCAAAGGTCCAGGTACCTAAAATCTTAATTCAGTTTACATCAGAGGCAAGCAAAAATAGAACGGGGGGGAGCTTGCTCTGATTATTTTTTTTTTAATTTGGTACATCTTATATTGGCTCAATATCCAGAAGGAAACAAGGCCTTATAAGAGGTTCTTTTTGGCTTAAGTTTTTGTCAGAATATTGATTGATAAGTAAACACTAATTTCTTGAATATGGGAAATTGATCTCTTTATAGTAGCCATGGGCATAAGAGGAAGAGTGTGCATTGGGGAAAATGGAGAAAGAATAAGAAAAAGTAGAATAGAGGTTGAAAGTGGGGAGAGGCCCAGAGAAGCAGGGAGGGGCCTTGGGAAGAGACTTTTGAAGAGCTTTGCTTCTTTTAGGAGGTAAATGTAGGTTTCACAATAAATGAAAAATAATAGGTTTGGAAATACTCAATCGATTTTCAGGCAGAACATCACAGTGTTGTATGTGAACAAATAGACAGCTGTTTCTCAGTTCTGCCTTTAAAATGTTGGAAATGCTCAATCAAGATATTAGTTTCATTGACATATAACATGAGCAGAATGTTGCAGTTTTGCTAATGAGCAAAACTTGAAATAATCTGCCCTTTAGTCCTGCCTTTAAAATACTGGTAATGCCCCATCAAGATATCAGTTCAGTTGACATTTAATTCATTGATCAAGAAATGTTTTGTGTGTGTAATACTCGGAAAAAAGATTCCAGATCATACCTTCCTTCCAATTATGACAGCTGTTTTTTCTTTATGTGCCCTGGTTTAAAGTTTTTCAACTTCAAAATTGAATCTAAATATTTTACATTATTAAAATTGGCATTGACCAAATTTATACGTATTCTAAGTTACTTTTTTTTAAAGAGGGAAAGAGTTATGAGATGCTCACTTGTATAGTATCTGTTTCCTTTCAAAGGGACAGATGGGGAGGAAAACCAGAAAACAAAAAACAAAGCACAGTGTAAATATTGTTAATTAGAAATCACTGGATCCATAAGCAGCAGTATGAATGATCTGCATGAATAGGATCATTCAATTGCCAGAGTCCACTTGTAGGCTTGTAGAAATTTGGGTTGCTTTCTACTCAGAAGCCTCTGAGTTTTCTTTCCTTTAGGCAGATCTGGAGTAGACGAAGATAAAATTCCATAAGCATCACTTTTCTTCTAAAATGTGTTTTTGTGGCAATATAATCACTCTAGGAAAAAGATAATAAAACAAAAGTTACTTGCAGAATTAATGTGGAGAGCTGTCACCCCCACCCTGTTTTAAAACAAAACAACACAAAACAAAACAAAACAAAATCTAACTAGAAGTTTTTGAGAGATATACAGAGGAGACTGCCTGGGCATGGACATGGTTAATCAACTCTGCTGGCTGCCTGTGAGGAATATCAGCTGGGCAAAGACACAAGGGCAGTTATTCTTCTTGCCCCCAGGCTGTCACTGACATTTCTGGTGGACAGCATCTTTGCACGTGCGTGCACTGTTCCAGTGGAGCCCACAAGTGAGCCAGGTATTGTGCAGAGAAACAGATTTTTTTCTTCTTCTTCTACATGATTGACTCTGCCTTCACCAGGTTATGTGGCACAAGTCATAGGATTTAAGTACAGCCTTGGTGATGGTCTCTAGACTCAATCATTGAATTTCTTCTAATAGAACAAAGTCATACCTGCAAAGGAGACTTGAAATTCCCATCTGTTTAATAAAAGAAAAAAGTTCCAGCATTATTCTCTTGGCTTTCTGCTTTTGAGTGGGTACATAATGGGGAGTGTGGCAGGGGGTGATCAGATACATAGAAGAAGGTGCTGGACCAGAGAAGGGATAGGAATAAATGATCAGCAAATTGATTATGGGATGCCAGTGTTACCTTAAGATCAGGTCACCACAAAGTACCAAGTATTCTATTTTATTTGAGACATCCTAAAAGAATCCATGGAAAACATCCCCCAGAGTGGGCTTCAAGTACAAGATTGTCTATTAAACTGGAAATATACATTTTAAGTATTCATTTTCTCATCAAAGGTTTTACAATTTTTTTAAAGAGATGAGGTCTCACTATGCTGCCCAGGGTGAAGAGCAGTGGCATCATTATGGCTCACTGCAGCCCCACCCAGACTCCTGGGCTCAAGGATTTTTAAAATGTAACAAATTTGCAGCTGGATGAAGCACTGAGTGGGAACAGTACATTTCCCTCTTACTAGTTGTGTCTCTTCATTAAGATTCAATGTATAGGTTTGTTCTTGTAGATTAGAAGGTTAAAAAAATGCTAGCCATGGTGGCTCATGCCTATAATCCCAGCACTTTGGGAGGCCAAGGCAGGTGGATCCCTTGAGGCCAGGATTTCAAGAACAGCCTGGGCAACATGGTGAAACCCTGTCCCGCAACTACACTCTAGCCTGGGTGACAGAGTGAGACCCTGTCTCAAAAAAATGCCATAGATTAGTAAAGATATTAAGCTTTCCTGTCAGCAGTGGGTTTAGGAAATTTTACATTTTATGTATCTAGTTCTACACAGGAAGAAAGGAGTCTGTGATAACCACAGTTAACTGTGAGACTGCATATTAGTAACTGTTAATTCGCTGCAAAATTAGGCTAGACCAGTACCAGTATTACAGTGTTATCAGATATCAGCTACATTTTAAAATAGATATTTAAGATTAGGAAGGTATTTCACCTAGTTTAGTTTACTATTTTAATACCAAAAATATTTTCATATGTCCATATATAGCACATTGCATGTGCTTTAAAAGGGACTTCTTGCTGTCTTATATGATACACTGGATTTCATATATATTTTCCCAGAAACCTGCAAATTAAGCTCCATATAACTACCCTATTGGCATTATACTAAGATTAGGAACATTTGCTTTTATTGGAGTTGTTTTTCTTTCTCTTTCCTTTTTTTAAATGACAGAGCCTCTACTAAAATTTGATTCATATTGCCATTGCTTTCCTATAACACCTACACTAGCATTAAGTGAATGCTTGGTAACTTAATAAAAAGTGACAAATAATTGTGTAATTTCATGTTTACTTCACAAAATACATTTGTCAATTCTTGATTAACTATGCTAGTAGAAAGGAATAATGTTATCCCAAACAGGATAATCCCAAAATAATTTAACTTGCTTTTGAAATGCATTATGGGAACTTGAGCCACAGATTTGCCTTTATAATCCTATTTTACTTAGGCCAATATTAAAATGAGTTTACATTCCCGGGGCACATTCCAAAGAACAGCGTAAGGAAGCAACTCAGAAGCTTGCTGGGTGGCAAAGGAAAGCAATTCCAGATTAAAACTTGGTTGTGAACAGTCTGCAAAATGAATATTAAAGGGCTAAAAGTCATACCTTAGATTTGTCTCCCGTTCATTTTTATGTGATTTCACCATCAGCAAGGTAAATGGTGATGCTTGTAATAATGTGGTCTGTTTTGGATGTATTATTCCCATTTGATACTGACAGGTTATAAATACTTACCTTATTGTATATTCTTATTTTCCCAATTAATCAAAGGTCTTTTAAACAACAAGTTAATTTCACCCTTTTTAATGGGTGGTATACTCTTCAGGTAATTTTTCTCTGTAATATAGAAAACCTCAGTGGACTCTGATGAGTCAAAATATTTCCCTACTCCTCCTACCAAAATCTGGCAGGGAACTTTTTTTTCTCAAAAACAAATGAAGTAACTTTTCTGTTTCGAGTTATATAATGATATAAACCTGAACATTAATCTTTAATACGCTAATAATGCACAGATGACTTCAATATCCCTGGAAATTTGTAGGGTGAGCCAAGAAGGCAGTTCCTCCAGGGTATTTCAGACCTCTTTATATGAATCATAAATATGCCTCTATTACATTTTGAAGTCCGAAACAGCAGTATTTCCTCTGCTCAGAGAAAGGTGAACCTATAACAATATATTGTTACTCTCTCATTCTCTTTTCCCTTTCTGCAAACTTATTGTCTTAGTTATCTTTTCAGCTCCAATTTTCCTGGAGCTCAAAAATGTTTTTCAAGGGTTTTTGCAAATTCCTTACTCTGTTCATTTGACAACATGCTATCCCTGCACCCCTGTGATCAACTGGAGCTCACATAAGCAGGGGCAACCAAGTAAAGCACCAAAAAAAAAAAAAAAAAAAAAAAGGAAGCAAAGAAAGATACGTTGAAGCATACATGCCAAAGATGAATGTATAATAATGCAATTATATTAGTTAGCTTAGCATTGTCTCTGGGGTATATGTAGGTTTTTTTTGTTTTTTCTCAATAAGAAAGGATCATCATACTTTTCTGTGCCCTGTAATTGTAGAGGAGGATGACTCTCTAGGACTTGATAAAATTAAGTGCTATTGCTCAAGGCTAAAAACTAGTAATAATCGCTGCTAGTCTTTACAACACCAATTATACCAGACTATTATCTCCTTCATAGATCGGATGATAAAATACCTTTGTTCCCACAATGGCAATAGTTTTGGGACAGAATGCTCAAAAGAATCTGTAAGGGAAATGTATGACACTTGTAAACCCCCATCTCCTCAAAGGTCAGCTCAATCGTTTTACACCTGTCCTTTGTTAGCAGGCCCTGGGCCACTTATGCATGTGCATTCCAGTCTTGAGTATCTGGATACAAACTCTATGGAGATCAGCTACAGGATTTTCATGGTAGGCCAGCTTCTCCACTACTTCCCAACACACACATGGGCCACTTCACTCTGCTGCCTAGTTACTGCCAACTTAAAGAATGCAAGTTACTAGAATTCTAATATAGGCAGTTTCAAATTTACAAAACAGACATATTCCAAGGTCATTGTTTAGTTGAAACTCAGAATAAATTATCTTGTAGAAACAATGTCATAAGTTAATGGTGGATAGGTTTATAGCTTTGTCTAGATATGCCTATATTTAACCTATGCAACTCCTGAACTAACAGAGAACTATTTTGACTATACCCAGTCATCATTTCTGAGGGAAGATGTATGTGAAGTTTCAGTTTGAGACTCCAGGAATATATGTCTTCCAGCCATGGCAATAGGAATTGTGTCCCCCATACTCAACCAGTTGGAATAGTCAGAGGCAGGGTGACAGCCGAAGGGAAACTATGGTAAAAGCTGCAGCAACAATAAGGACTTCATCATGGAGGTGGGTGGGGGCACAGGACTCTGAGTGCGAGGACAAGGTTGGTAAGCTTTCAAGACTGGAGGCATAAAACTTTAAAAAGCAAGAGTAAAAAATCACATTTGCTGGTCAGACTTTCAAGGGCCCCATGGATACACATGTGAGCAATTTTCAAGATTAATTGTGAGATGGAAACTTCACTGTTATTCTAAGTTTCAAGTCTATAAGTAGGAAATTATTAATCATAGGAGAAAAATTATATAAATTGTCAAAACTAGCTAAAGTGACTACAATATATAGGGAATTAGATATTCGGTAAATCCAGAAGGTGTGGCTGGCATCAAACATATTGTGATCAATCCAACCATGAAAATAGCTTTAAACACCGGCCCAGCTGCTTCTGTGCCAAGTGACAGTAGGGCAGGCAGCACAGCCTTGGATCTGTACAACAAGGATCCCTACAAGGAAGGTTGCCTCTGCAAGCTAAGTGCAAGAAGGCTGTGTACTGGGAGTGATCAACATCTGGCGAAGCCCTCTATGGGCCCTGCAGGACTCCCACAGTGGCCCTCACCTTTTCAGCCAGAGAGAGACCAGGAAAGGGCATGTTTGCCTGAATTCAAGGGCACAAGTTTGGCAAAGGGCACATGAGGGTAAGACTCACAGAACACAACCAATGCAACCCTAACCAATAAGAAAGAGGTATCAGGAAGCTAAGAGAAAATAGCAGTAACTTTCTCATTTCACTTAATAAGTATTTAAGTACATGTTTTCCATTCTAAAAGGAATTAATTATTCAGCCAGAAGTTGAAAGGTACCCTCTAAAAATGCATATCTAAAACAGTATATAATTTACACTAGAAACATCTTTAAACATTCCTATTTCTCAAGTGTTGAGTCTACTTTTCCAAAATAAGGTGGAAATGTGAGACCTGTAGCTACATTACCAATAATCAATGCAGAATTGCTGGAGAATATATTTTAAGTTCATATGGCAAGCACATTTTTCTTGGCAATTTTATCAATAGCTTTAAAATCAGCAATCCAATGATTGTGGCAAAAACTCAGTGCTTTGTGATGTATTTATTTCATTATTATAAAAAGCAGTGTCTTAAATTTCTCATTTCTCATTCAAGACCAAGCAACGTTTTCTAGTAAATGATCCTCACTATCTAAGAGTCTGGCAGCACCTCTTAGAGAAAATATACTGAAAGTTTTAATTAAGCATTTTACAAAAGCTATTTTCCAATACTGCCAATAAAATGTCTGGGCTATTTTTATTTACTCTTAAAGCCTTAAAAAAGGTGCTAAATCAAAATGAACTTAATTGTAAACAGGGATTTCTATGTCCCAAGGAGAGAGTTTGATTTTCAAGGCTTCTAAAATCTACTTGCCTGACTGCCAAAAGCAAGTTCACTTTTTAAACAAATGAAGAATGTCTATTGCTACACTGCTTATTCTTCCACCTGTCTTACTTTATCCTGTTTTGCCTACTGTGCTGATTTAGATTAGAATACCAAATTTTATAATGAAGGAAGAAATTAAATGAAAAGACTTTTTGCTATAACTCCCAAATGTCAATGAATTATTAGGAAAATCAAAGAAATCTAACTTCAGTTAAAGAAATGACCATTAATGGAAATTTACTGAATGCACCCTCAATTCACTTTCTTTCCTTTCAATGTTTCTGTGGGATCTAAATAGATACATACACTATTTGTGTTTGGGCAGTGAAGATTAACCAACTCCTCCCTATATCAGATTTAAAACATTCAATTCCAGCACAAGTCAAATTCTTTTATTCTAAGAGCCAGGGCAAACAGTTCAATGTAATAAAATTACCCAGGTCCTGGAAGATAGTCCACAGTTATAATGCTCTGAATGAATTACTTACAACAAAATTTGCTACTATCAAGTGAAAGCAAACTTGTAATTTTTTCCTAATCATTAACCATGTAATAATCTGTCACCAATGGGAAAATAACAGACTAAACACCTGATTAAAGGGAGGTGTCATGTGTTGGGTGGAGCGCTGGACTTGAAATCAGATGTATGAGTTAGATTTTCAGCTCTGCCACTTACCTTTTTGATCTTGGGAAAATTCTCAACATGGGCTTCATTTCCAGTACTTACCGTCCATCAGTAAAATAATGAATGTGAATGTGCTTTGCAAACTATAAGGCAATCTGCAACTGGAAAGCATTTCCTCAATCAACAATTTGACAATTTAACAATAGACCCTTTTAAATCACATAAACTATTCCTTAGTTCTCCCTACACTCGTCAGCCACATCTATTCCCACAGGAATTATTTTTTTGTCACTCTGAGAAGCCTAAGTTTGTTCCCAAAACAGGGGATTAGGGAGAGAAAAAGAAAGTAAGAGATCTCGTTCGAATTTTTATACATGTGTGACATTCTGGTGTGCTTAATTAAAGTTCTGGTCCTTGTTTAAGGTAAGTATTTTGCTAGTAGTTGAAATTTTTACCCTGAAAACATCACTCTTAAAATAGAATGAATGCAAATGAATAATGATTGTGAACAACTTTAGTTAACTTTAATTAAGTGAAGTCCTCTTTAATTGTTAGAGGTCAAATACCTCATTAGTCCAAACACTGTCCAATTTTGAGGTGTTGAATATTACCTAAAATAAATGATCCGTCAATGGTAGCTGGGAAATTTCTGCTATATGGAAATTTTATTCTAATAAATTATAATAATTAACTTCAATGGAATAAAAACAATGTGCTCTTAGTGCCTATAACTGATAGCAACAAGTTTGGCAGTAGTACACTCAAAAGAAGCATGATTCCTTCATGGTGATAACAGTGTCTAACACTCAAAAATTAATTACTAAAGTTTTTTTTTTTTTTTTTGCTTTTTAATACCAAGTGCCATCATAACATTACTAATTTGGCTGACTGATTCTCTCACCCCTCCTAGAGCTGCCCTTTTATATCCTCCCATCTCTTGAATAAAAAAACCAGGAAAATGTTCACCTCAAGTCATTTTGAACTATGAATTCTACATCAGGTAAGGTAGAAAAAGAAGCAAATAGTCATACATAGGTTAACAGTCAAACTAAACTGCATAAGAAACAACATTCTTCTCCTAAATGCTAATGCCTATAACCTATGTGTTTAAAATGTGAAGACTTCATCTTTAATAAGATTAAAAATTATTTCATTTATTAATACAGTCATGTCTAAGGTTATACTTCTGGGTGTTTCTTTCTAATCGACTTGAGTAAATTCCTTTACGGTACTTACTTATATGCAATGTGACTGTAGGTAAATGGAATTACATATTAATTTTGTGTTACATGAGAACAGCTGTCTCACAGATTTATAATCTCACTTCACTTAAATGGTAATCTATAAAGATGCCAACTGAACAATAATGTAAAGTATTTTAAATGCAAGTAAAGACTAACTGAAAAGTGAGATTTTTCAGATGGAGAATCTTAATTTAGGTTTGTTTTTCTAAATGTAATAACAGTAGCAACAATAACAATGGCAATAACTGTAAAATAATTCATGTATAGTACTTACTATATGCCAGGCACTGTTCTAAGCACCTGCCATCAATTAAAATGACTTTTTGAAATACATAACTTCTAATAAAGATGGTATTTGTTCCTCTGTCAAAGCATTATGTTTTTGTTTCCTAACGTGATTGTTTTTGTTTTAATGTTAGATAGGAAAATAGAGATCAGAAATGAGTGAAAATTATTCTACAGCTTTATAATAAAAAAAGGATCAGAATCATTCAGCTTGTTCTTAACACTTCACAGACAACATTCTACCATACAATTTACATTAAAATGCTAACCAAAGTCATTTCCTACAATGGGTTGTTTCACCATCATCAACACCACCCCCCCCCCCGCACCCCCCCCGCCGGCAATCCCCACCATTCCTTTCATGTATTTCAGCAAATTATGTGCAGGAATCACCCTCAAGATCAATTATTTTGCAAGAAACTAAATCAGTTTAAACTGCCGAAATTTCACTTCAGTATTAATCCAATGACACTAAAAATATCTTACATTTGTAAAGTGCTTTAACATTCCAAAGTGCTTCCACGTTGATTCTCTTATTTCAACCTAAGCGCCTGCCTCCCTGTGAGATAGAGCTTCCTTGCTAAAGTCACTCAATAAAGCTAGGAATTTCCTCAATAAACAATGCTTTTACAGAATGTTAAATCTCCAAAATAGCTACAAAGTCATAAATCAGGAATTTATGCTAAAATAATGATCATTGTGTCTAGGTATTCCTTGGGAAGTCAGAATTTATTCAAGGAACAGTAAGATTTCACTATTTAAATCTTAAACTTCTTAAAATAAACCTCTATGAAAACTGGTCCTTTTGAAAGTACTACAGGGACACAGGCAACTATGTATCATCTACATCAAAATTATAAATGGTGTCTTCAATAGTTAGACTCAAACAATAGCTTGAGATCAATTTTCAGGTATATTCTACAGAATAAAGTAGATCTACTCTTGAAAATCTTATTATGGATTAAAGACTTGGAAATGAAATTATATATTTTAAATGTATGATTATGGTAGCAGTGGTGATCATGTGTGTTTGTGTATGTGTGTATGTGTGTGTGTTGGGGAGGGAACTCACAGTTTAAAAGAGGTCTGAATTGAATCCTTTGGCAAGCCAAAGCATCCTTTTGTTGTTTTAATGATCACTCTTTAATGTGTCCACGCTGCAAATGTGAGTTTGTGTATGGCAAGTTTTCTATAGCAGGGAGAAAAAGGGGATGTGGGGGGGGGCTACACCTGCATTAAATAGGGAGCTTGTTAGGTGACTGTTGTGATCAGTCCCCGACTTGTTCTGCCTGATCAAGCACAGTGGGCAGAGATCCAATCACAAAAGCATTCCACAAAGCAAGCAAAGCAAAAATCTTCACTAAACTGACTACTGGAATGAAAACTGCTGGGGTCCATCCCTTCCCTTCACTGGGAAAGAAGCATATTCTACTTAAGAGGCAAGGTAGTTGAGACTATGGAGACATCATCTTCTGCAATCATCTCTTGAAAATGTTTCAAGACACACTGATGACAACATTCCACAATGTTGTACACAGTAGAATTACTCTAAGTCTTGTTTCCAAGTCTGACAGCTCCTACTCTTCCTTACTTCTTCCTTTGCAAAAGTAGCCCTTTAAAAACTTCCACCATTCCAGGGTAAGCTGCCCCTGGAGTCAGGTCTTCCTCCAGCCTTATCTTGCTTTCCTCGATTTTCCATAAGATATATGAATTAAATGTTTTAACTGCTTTTTAAACCTTTGAAATAATATTCATATCCATTATCAAGTTGTCACCACACCCTCTTTTAGAAGGGTGGGGGGTTAAAAGAAGAAAATGAGGCACAGCAAATGTGACTTGCCTGTCATTACTAGTGACAGAGAAAAGGAACACTCAAGGTTTCTGGAATTTATCCTGTGTAAAAACAAAAAGAAAATCAACACACAAACACATTCCAGAGCCAAATACTGTCTTCTTTTAATCACCTCCTGTTTTGGATTATTTATGTTTTGTTCCCCCCAGACATTCACGTTAACAATTGAGATTTAACTTTCTTGGTAAATCACAGCAAACTAGCACAACAATGACTGCTCTTTAAAAAGTAACTTTCAGAGGAGAAAATTATCCTCCCTAAACGTAAATAGTTGATTATGACTGCTTAATAGTCTGTGCTCTTATTAAATTCCTACACTTAAATATGGGCATTTGCAGAAAAGCAGCTTTTAATTGTTGATTTGAAAATTAGTTGGTGGAACCCAATTTACGATATCCTGCTTTACATTATCATTAAATGATGGGGAAGGATGTTTAAAAGTATCCTTATGCTTTTTATGTCTGCGTTTTAACTACTCCTAAAAAAGTAGAACCAGTGTTTAAATGATAATCAGTTCTGTCCAGATAAAGAAATTGATTAGATAAAAACAAATTTTTGCAAAGATCAAAAAGGCATTTGTGAATAATTAAAACTGAATTCTATACTCCATGTCGAATAGCACCAGTTAATGAAATATTATCCCTAACACTGTAGACTGTAGCGCATCGAATCATTAGACAATGACCATTCACTTTAGGGAAATTAATTCTAAAATTACCGACCTCTTTTGGGAGAGTCGAACTGGTTATCACGTCTGGCAAAATCCATTCTCACGTAAGTGTCGTCGTCGTTGTCAGAATCTTCTCTCTCCGGGGGTCTTGGCACCCGGCGACTGCGAGGTGGTGGTTCCGGAGCGGCAGCTGCAGCGGCAGCCCCGCCAGCCTGGTTATCACCTCTGGCAAGGTTTGCAGATGGGTTGTGGGCTCCAGGGTTCGAGCCACCGGCAACGTCTTGGGCTCCCCTTACTGCTTCGGCATCAGCAGCATTAGCAACAGGTTGAAACCAGCGGGCAGAGGCGGAGTCAAATCCAGCAGCTGCGGCTGCTGCGCCGATGCCCGGGGCTGCGGCGAGCGCGGAGGCCGCAGCTACAACTTGGCTGAGGGCTAAAGTCGGCTCTGCAGCCGAAGCGACAGCCGGGGCTGAGGATGGGGAAAGGTCTCTCTCGAGGCTGTCTGTTGGAAAAGCAGAGACAGCGGCTCTGGCTGCTGCAAAGAAACTTTGAGAACGGCTTTGTGGGCGTCTTCTCTCCTGCTCTTCTTCCTGCAGCAGCCTAGCTACAGGTGGTGGTTCAGAACATCGGCTGGGGGAGAGAGAAATATCCATACAGCACTCAGAAAATGGGTCGACCACATAGATTCGACCTGTTTCAGCATCATAGCGAATGGCACTGTCAGCAAGAGCCATGGCTGGTGTCATTGCTGAGTTGAAAATTACTTCAATGTAGTCACCCTCTTCCTCAATAGCATTGCTACCTGTAGCACTGAGGGGAAGGGGAGGAAGTGGCCACCTAGCACTGTCCAGAGATAAGGGGTTGGCACGTGGTATAGCTCTTAAAAGATCTGAGAGGTCGTTTGCTGGATTTGGAAATGGCACTCCAAACTCAACATTCACATAATTAGAAAAGGCTGACTGTCTGGGTTCAGCAATTATGCCCCACGAATCTGGTAGTCCTTGAGTAGAGGGAGCTGGTGTATTGCTCTCTCTCTTAGTGAAGTCCATGTTGACGTAGTCACTAGAGCTGTCAGCTTCTCTCTGCTCATGTGTGGGCTTTTGTGGTTTTGGCTTGATTTTATATCCTTTTGTAATAAAAGAAAGTCGGTTAGGTCTCTTAGCTTTATTCTTTGGGGGCTCATCATCTGAAGGCTTTGAAGGTGATCCCCCATCTCCAGGCTTTGAGAATGATCCCTCACCTGAAGGCTTTGAAGCTGCATCTTTGGGGTCCCAGTTATAGGAGACTTCTTTGTCTAGGCCCCTCCCCAGGAACTTTCCAGGTAACATTGGCACATACTCACTGTTGTCATTCTGTCCCAAAGGTGAGCTCCGAAAAGGGTTTGGTAGAGAGAAGTAGGAGCTCCAACTTTTGGAGGAAGAGCCACCCTGAGGATTTCTGGGGTTTTTTGGAATTGCACCGGCTCCAGGAGCCATAAACATGTAGTCACTCTCACTGTCATTGTCCTTTGAGTTATCCTCTTTATTAGTATCAGGTGCTTTTGGAGGACTCGGAGCAGGTGGTGGGCTCACTCTGGGAAACATCATCATGTACCCTCTTGAATCTTCAAAAGGGGATCGAGAGTGGCGCTTTTTTGAAGCAGAGACATTTTGAGGAGCCATTGGCATATAATCACTGGAGCTTACAAGAGGGGTGGCCACCCCTGGCCTCATTGGCACGTATGGGTCATCCTCATCTTCATCAAAAGCTCTGGCTCTGTGGGGACCTCGAGCTGCACCTTCTGGGATCTCTGCATCTTTCACTTCTTTGGCTTCTTTGCGTTCTTTCGTGGCTCCTCTGTCAGCACAAAAATAAAGTCTGAATCTTCCCCCAGACTTCCCTTTTCCACCAGTTGCTCCAGCTGGTGGGGGTGGAGGAGGAGGTGGTGGAGGTGGTGGCATTTGCTGTTGCTTGCTTTGAGTTAATTTGCCAAAATAGGATCTTTTCTTCAGAGATTTTCCACGTTCACCATCACCATCGGATCCTTTCCCACTTCCTGAGCCTTTGCCCCCTCCAGAGTTCTTGCCACCACCTGAGCCATGGCCATCTCCAGGTCCCTGGCCACCACCTGAGCCATGCCCACCTCCAGGTCTCTGGCCACCACCTGAACCGTGCCCACCTGCGGTGCCCTGGCCATCTCTAGAGCACTGGTTTCCTCCTGAGCCCTGGCCATTTGAGCCCTGACCACCTCGGGATCCCTGTCCCTCGCCTGAACACTGGTTTCCTCCCGAGCTATGGCTACTGGAGCCTTGGCCATTTGAGCCCTGGCCACCTCCTGAGCCCCGGCCATTTCCTGAGCCCCAATTGTTCATAGGCATGTAGTCACCTCCGCTTCCTTCCTGATCTTCTTTGCCCTGGGGATTGCCTTCCTCCCCAGAGTTGCCAGAGCCAGAGCCAGACACTTCAGAAGACAGGCGAGCTCCATTGTTCGGGGCTTCTGCAGGGTGCCGGGGACGTGCTGGGCTGGGTGCTAAGCGGCGAAAAAAGCTGGCCGGCACTGAAACCGCTCTCCTTGACCTGCGCCCTCTGGGCAGGTGCAGTCTTCCTCGCCTGGAGTGGGCCACAGGCTCGCTGGGTGTTACGAAGCGCCTGGTGAAAAGCATCTCGTCTTCCCCGTCGCCGATGGCCCTGAGGTGGCAAAACTGCTCAAAGCGGGACCTTCTGAGCCAGCCTCCCGGCTCGAGCGGCACCAAGCCCAGGTGCCTCCTAGCGGACAGCAGGGTTAACAGGTGGGCGCCGATGCTGATGCTGTAGCTGCGGCAGCGGGCTCTGTATTCGTCTGCACACAAGGCTCTCATCTTCTCCAAAAACAGCTCATGCATGTTTTGGGCAACCACACAGTCATCGACCTGCATCCAGAGCTCTCCCGGACCGATGACAGTGGACCTGCCTACTTCCAAGAAGAAATACTGCTCCGAGTGTCCACAGCGACGGATGCTCAGGAGCTGGACGACCACGCTGGCCACTTCGGTGTTCAGCCTCACAAACACGACCTCCTCGTCGGTTAGACACAGCCGGAACACGCCGCTCAGCTCTTTTCTGTGCCCCAGCCCCCTGGGTTTGACTATTACCTGCCACACATCTTTATAGAAGGGTGGCTCCGCCGCCGCTGCCGCCGCCAGCGCGGCCGGCTCTCCGTCCGGCTGCGCGCCGAGCGTGCCGCAGCGGCGGCGCTTGCTCTCGAGGATGAGGCGGCTGAGCAGCAAGTACCAGCTTTCCTGCTCCGACTCGTTCTCGGCCACCATCGCGAAGTATTCGTCTTGGGTGAAAAGAGCAATGAGGTGTCGGTACCTTGCATCTGCTCGCTGGCTCACGGAAAAGCACTGGTATAGGGTGATCACGCGCCGCGGTGGAATGAGCGGGGGGATCGCGGCGCCAGAGGCGGCCGCCGCTGCTGCAGCCGCCGCGGCGCGGACACTGTGCCGGAACTTCCTGGCATTTTCGTAGTATTCCAGCCGAGCTGGGGCGTCAGCAGTCTCGAGTTTGAGCACGAAGTAGCGCCTGTGCCCATGCTTCTGTTTCCGCAGGTAGCCGCGTTTGCAGACTTCCTCCCCGACGGGCAGGTCCTCCTCTTCGGACTCGGAGTCTGACCGGGAGCCAGTGGCCGTGGAGAGCCACATGGCTCCCGGACAAGACGACCCGGTCCCAATGAGTGCGGTCGGGGTTCCCGAGGAAAGAAGCGGGGTGGTCACCACTGCTGCTAGAGCTGCCGCCGCTGCCGCTGCTGCACCTCTTAGTCTTCTTGTCGCTTGGTCGCGAGTGAAGGAGCAACTCGCCATGGTGATGCACGATGGTTTTAAGGTGAGCGAGGAGGAGGGGGAATTCAGGAAAGGGAGGGTTGGGGGAAGAGGCTGTCTACCCTCGTCTGCCCGCCCCAGCCCCCTCCTGCCTTGGCCCGCGCCCCCGCCCACTCCACTCTGAGCGCACGACAGCGGGCAAAACAACACGTGACCACAGCCTCACGCGGCGGCCGCTGCGGATCCTGCTACCGGCGCAATGGAGGGGCGCGAGCGGCCACCAGTAGAGGTGAGCAAGGGAGGAGACGGCGGGCTCGGGAGGCGGAGCCACCTCCGGCTGTGCCAAACCCTCCCGGTGAATCTCCAGACCTGTGGGCCAAGGGAGGACCGAGAGGAGGAGGCGGGGCTCTCTGGCCAAGCTGATTCTAACAGGGAGTCCAGGAAGGCATGAGGGGGCGGGAGAAGGCCTGGAGGGGCGGAGGAGAAAGCGGCCGGCTATCAGGGTCGGGAGAGGGCGCCACAGTCGGGGCCCCATTGGTGGGAGGTGGTGGGAGGTGGTGGGAGGGGGCGTAGCGCAAGCAGTGCCTGCCTGCGGCGCCAGGGTGCAGAGCGGGCGCAGTCGCGGGACGGTTTGTTTGTTTATTTGGGAAGCGGGAGCCAGGTGAAACTGTTGCAAGGCTCTGATTGGTTGGGATAGGAGCCAATGGGAGGGTCCGGCAAGAAGGCAGTCCCGAAATCATTAGTTTGGCGGGAGGGAGGGGGGAGAGGGGAGAGGGGGCGTGGCTGGGGTCCCAAAGTGGCTTCGCTGTCGGCTTGTGGCGCTCTCAGGCGGTAAACAACCTTACGCAAATAGCTGTTAATGGTGGTGGTAAACTCGTGCAAATCCCAGAGCCGTGGTGACCCGGGATGGAGTCGGGTGCCCTGGTACTCCCTGTCAATCACATAAATTCTCTGTTCCTGTCACAGTCTGGTTCATTCTTTCCAGCCGCACAAGGCGGCGGATCGAGCTTCTTGGGAGAAAGTGTCGGCACCCCCTGAAAACGGGTTGACGACCAGGGCGCTCAGAACTGCTTCCCACCGCCCTGCAGGCACTCCCGAGCCCGCTGCACCCCTGACAGAAGCCCGCGACTCTGAGGCACACGAATAACAGCGATGCATTCAAAATGAACAGGATCTTTATTAATCAGAATGCACTTCTAGCCCACGAAACACAGGTTCCCTAAATACAGTGTTTCTGCCTATTTGATTAACGATGACTATGAAAGCACAAATTTGGGGGCCTGCAATGTATACAGCCATATTGGAAAAAATTGGACTCGATTCTTACTGTAATAACCAGTGTTGGGCTGTGAAGGTATTTTTCTGTGGGAAATGCTTTGGAAGGTGCCTTTAAAAGAATCTCAAAATATTGCTTTCCTTTCCTTGAGCGAGACCGAAAAACTTTAGAAAAAGAAAAGCTCATACCTAGAACAAAGGACCACGCTGAATGCATATTCTAGAGCACATTTCACATCCCTCGCGTCAACAAGAAGAAGAAGAGGAGCTTTGATGCATTTCAGTCTACAAGTTGACATCACAAAAGTAAGAACTACTGCCTCCCTCATTTCTGGAAAAACTGCCGGAGTGTAAGTGCAACCTCCTCAAGTCTCTCTCTCTCTCTCTCCCTCTCCTTCTCCCTTTCCCTCTCCCTCTCTCCCCCTCCCTCTCTCCCCCACCACCCCAGTTATTCCTTGACTAGGATTTTAGACTCCTCTCCCTCTCCCTGTCTCCCCCACCACCCAAGTTATTCCTTGACTAGGATTTTAGACTCTTAATGGTGGAGATGGGTCGTGAATTATCAAAGGAGTGACCAGGTTTGCAAAGAGGAATGGAGGGAGAGGAGGAGAGAAATACAGCATTTCTCTCTGAAAGAATGGAATGTCAGTTCACCCTTGCTCCAGGGTTGATATGGCAAAGGGTACTATTTATAAAATCCAACAGTAAACTAGGCAATATGTATATCATAAAAATAAACCATATTTCTGCCCTCTTAAGAATTTGCTCTGTTAGAAACAGAACACACGTATTTGAATAAATGGCTCCTTTTTGATGCTATAATTTAAGAGAAAAAGAAATTGGTTTGGGTTGTCCCCCAGATATTACAAATATTCAATAACATTCCCTCTGCTGCCAATGGTTTATAAGTGCAATATATTCACAGGTGCTGGAAGCAGCCGTGGTTTCGGAAGGGAGCTAGAGGCAGAACGAGTGTGGATGCTGAGAGATCCCTGACTGTGACTGCTACATATTTCAGCTGCGTAGTCACATATATACAAGATTCCCTGCACTTACAACCAAAATGATAACAAATGCTCTCATTTGGGATTTTGTTTGATAGTCATTAGGATATTTTATAAGTCTTTCCAACCACAAGGTTTTTTTCTTTTTTTTTTTTAAAGAGAAATGTGACAAATAAGGCAACATATTTGAAAGTGCTTTGAGTAATAACGTGACATTGAAAATATCAAAATGAATATTAAATGAAATGGGAAAATACTGGAGATTTTTAAATCCTCATGTCCTTTTTCCTGTACATATAGTTTTTACATAGAGCAGTAGGCTTACAATTTATATAATTTTGCATCCTGTTCTTTTCACTGAACATTATACAATATTTCCCCATATTATTATGCATCAGCATAAATATCATTTAAAATACAACATATTATCCAACACAATCAATGAATATTAATGTAATTAATCATCTGCTTTGAGGCATTTAGGTTGTTTTCATTTTTTTCAGTATTATAAATAACATGTCAATGAATATCTTCTACCTACAGACTTTTAAAATTCCCATTGGGTAAAAACTGAGCACTGGAATTAGTAGGCTAAAAGATATGAATATTTAATACATTATTTTTCAAAAACATTATATTAGTTTACCCTGTCACCAGACTGATTGTCAGCATTGGACATTCTTATTTTTAAAAAATTAGAGATAAGATGGGTGAAACGGTATTCCACTATTCTTTTTTTTTTTTTTTTTGAGATGGAGTCTCATCCTGTCACCGAGGCTGGAGTGCAATGACGTGATCTCAGCTCCCTGCAACCTCGGTCTCCCGGGTTCAAGCAATTCTCCTGCCTCAGCCTCCCAAGTAGCTGGGATTACAAGTGCCCGCCACCATGCCCAGCTATTTTTTGTATTTTTAGTAGAGAAGGGTTTTCACCATGTTGGCCAGGCTAGTCTTGAACTCCTGACCTTGTGATCCACCTGCCTCAGCCTCCCAAAGTGCTGGGATTACAGGCCTGAGCTACTGCGCCTGGCCTCCACTATTCTTTCAATGTGCTTTTTTTTTTTTTAACTAGTGAGATTAAACATTTATATATATTCACTGACATTATATTATTTCCTATAATATGTCCTTTGTGTTGTCTATTGTATTCTTAGTATTTTCTTCTTATGTGTAACTTGTTTATGTAATAAATACATTAAAACTTTGTGGTATTTGTTGCAAGTTTTTTTTCCCCAGTCTGTTGACTTTAAAAATCACATTTAACTTGATTTTCTTCTATTTTGAAAGATATGTAAATTGGGCATGATGTGATTTGTAGCACAGTTTGAAAGGGAGCTGTTGATACAAATGTCACCATGGTCACTTTTAAACTTCTTTTAAAAGATCTCATATATTTCAGCTTATATGCTCTTTTAAAAGGAGAAATAGATTTCTTCTTTTGTCAACAAATTATAAGAGAGCATCTAAATTAGTTAAATTTTATTTATCACTCTGAAATAATACTTTATGAGACATTTTCTATTTTAAGGGGAAATATCTAGCATTAATCAATGTGTTAAAAAAAGAAGTGTGAAAATAATTTCTAAACTATTACAGTGAAAGATGAACAGTGCTGATCACTTTGTACCCAGGGTATATTATTTGGCTGCAGCAAAGTGGAATTAGAGCTATAGTGAGATGCTTCACAGAAGAATTTTACTTTGTATCTTTCCTAATCTGGCAAACATGAGTACTTGTAAACTGGGAGAATGTCTGACTAGAACATTATTTTCTTCCTACAGGTCAACCAAACCTTCTCAGTCCTAAAGTTGTCTCAACACTGAAGCTCTGTAGAGCAGACCATCATTACTGAATTGTACCAGATGCTAGAGCTTGTCTGACATACATTTAAATTTTCATTTTCCTGGACAACTTAATGATATAGAATAGTCATTTAGTTTAGGTCAGATTCTCATAGGCAAAGTAAAACAGACATCTAGATGGTTTAGGCAAAATGTAGAGAATTTTTATTTGGCTTGAACTCACTCAATGGTGGCTTTAATGCTCTACCCTCTCTTGGTTATAGATTCCTGTCTCTTATTTTTTTTCATTTTTGTTTTTATTTTAGGACAGTTTATCCCAGAAGGCTAAAGTTGCCTTGCATATTCAGTTATTACAACTGTAAAGTTTGGAATCTGCACAAAGGGTCTGAAATACAGATTTTTAAAACAACAGATAATAAATAATAAGACTTAAAAAATAGTTCTTGTTTTAGTTTGCCAATTCAACTCAAGGGATAAAAAACACAAGCATTGTAACTGGCATTTTATGGCTATAAACTAATGTAAATGGATAAATAGCCACAATACCTTTAAAACCAATTCCAACTAATGAAGAAATATGCCTTTAATGATGTGTGCTTTTAAAAGGAATTTCCTGTGAGTCCTGTTTTAAGAAAGCAATTGTTTGAATTGACTTGTCAGTGATAACAAAAATTCATCTGCTTCTTTTCTTACATACATGATCATGAATATTCTAAACTCAACTTGTACTAAAATCAAAATGGGTAATTCAAGTGTGGATTTATTTAGTTTAAAAATTAAACTGTTGTATTAAATATGGACTACATTATTCAAGAGAATAAAACCTAAGAGGAAAAGTAACCAGTATCAAAAAACTATTATTCTTGTCCCATGTATAAATTATCTTCTAAGTATTAATTCTAAAAGCTTCATGAGCTAACGTCCAATTATGCTGATAAAAATGTGATGCCACCCTTGATATTAAAAAATGATGTTAGTGATGACGATTGCTTCTCTGTGTTGGGACATAAATCATGTACAATGAAAGATGCTTTCTACACTATGCAGGAATAAGGGCTGCCCTGTGATTTGTGGCTGCAGCCACTGTTTGTAGATGATGGCTTTGCTTCTCAGCTTCTTTACTTCTGTGCTACTCAAAACCTCTGCTAGAGAAAACAACCATCAAATGCCTGACTGCTGCACACAGAACAGGTCTGTTTGCTGCTTTTGTTTCCTAGCAGTCTCCAGCGAAAGTAATTAGAGCAAATACGTGGTTTAATTAGGCTCCTAAAGCTTTCCTGTTATCTTAAGAGTCAACTTAAAATTAACTTAGTTAAAAATCAAGCATTTCTTCCCACCTTCAAAAGATAAAAGTTTCATTTGGAAATAACTTTTACTAAGTAAGATAAACATCAGAACAATGAAGTCTGCTAGGTTTCACATAAATTTTAATGATTTAACATCATACATGTTCTCCATGCTAATATAAATCAATAATAGAAAATTTAGCTTAATGCTATGCTCTTCCGTATTAATATCATATAGCAGTATTTTTCTTAGTGTCAAAAGGCTATCAATTCATACTGCCTTGTCTTCAAAAGTTAGAATCTTTATTTTTTAAATTAAGTAGGATAATTACATAGTTAAATATATTATTTTAAAGGAGTTAGTATCATAGACTTATATTTTTCTTTGGATATTTAGAAAGCCAGCTGTCATATTTAGGATAATATGTATTATGTTTCTTGTTGTTTCCCCTCTCTCCACTCCTCACATGGTCCTGCAATATCTGTCAGATTGAACACTTTGTTTCACTTTCATAGTCACCATCCTTGTCCCTGCCATAATTAACCCTACCAGAATTGCCTAAGTAACTTCTTAAACTGGCTTCTGCATTCTTCAGTCTCTTCTTCATATAGCCAGCAGAATATTTCCTTTCATATGTTCCTTTCATCATACAATTCCCTGCTCAAGGACATACAGAAGCCCCCCTCCCCCTTTCTCTGCTATATCAGAATTAAATAACTAACCCTAATATGTTTCCCTGTTCTCCACTGACACGACAACCAACCTCTTTTTCTCTCTTGCTGTATACAACCTTTTCTTCCAAATTTGCCTCCCATTCTATTACAGTACATTCTTGCTGCCCACACCTCCACACAGGTTGGTTTCTTAATGGCATTCTGTATATGATTTCTCAATTTCCACCTTTACTTAAGCTGTTTCCCTCTTTTTCCTCATCACCAACTGATGCCAATCCTCTTTCTCAAGAATAAGATCAAGACCCAGAAAAAGGTTTCCTCCATCACATAATCCCACCGCCTAATCTCTTTAAGCATTGGATGTAGGTGGAGCTAAGGATTTAGTTGGTATTCATTCATACAGGCATATCATTGTTAAATGATAGTCATTGGTAAAATAACGAATACTTTTCTACCACTTAGTAAATAGCTACTGCCCTGAAACTGTTCCCCACTGAGTAGTCTTCTTGCCCACCCATTGTCCTGGCTACTACAACACCTCCGTTAGGACCTTCTACCTCTCCACTATCCCGCAACTACAAGGTTAACTACTGGCACATTGAGGGGCTTCCAGGATTCCATACTCAAATTTTGACTGACATATATTCTTATTGGTTGGCTTGTGCTACGCAGGTTGTTGAACAGTTAAAATTACCATGCCTGGATGTAACTAATCCCAGAGTTGAGAACACGGTTCTAGGCTATATGCTCCTCGAGGACCAGGAATTAATGCTTGGTATAACAGTCTGGCAATTATCAGTACATGTTTGCTTCAAGGAAGGAAGGAAGGAGAAAAGAAGAGTGGGAGGAAGGGAAGTGGGGAGGGAAGGGAAGAGGATTAAAGGAAGGAAAGGGAAGAAGGAAGAAGGAAGGGAGGGAGGGACAAGGGAGAAGGGAAAGAGAAGAGCAACAATGTTCAAGACGTCAATGCAGACTACCTCCCCCTCCAAATCACTTGCAACCATGCCAAAACTCTCCATGACTGATGGCAAGGCTTGGTGACTTATGCCCAACTTAACATCTCTTCCCTCTCAAAAATATCACGCCCATTGTTTTCCTCATCTATCACAGGTCAGCAAATCTTTTTCTCACACATATTTCTTTCCCATCTTGCAGTTGTTGTTAGAAACCTCAGGAAATGTCTGTGCCCATTGATTTCCCCCTCCTGTCTTTAGTTCCATTTAGGAACAAAGAGAAATTTTAACCTTGATCATGTAAGGTTATAAGTATAAACTTACTTAATATTAGTCTTAGGGTAATGGTGATGATAAACCTCCATTAAGGAAAAGCACTTAGCAGTTCCTGATACCATTTTTTTTCCTTTCTCATTCCTTCCACTAGAATATAAGCTCCCTATATTCCCATATATTCTGCATGTATACTTACCTTGTATTCCCAATGCCAAGAACAGTGCCTGACACATGGTAGATACTACTCTCAATAAATATATGCTGAAGGAGTGAATGAAAATTAAAAAAAAGTTTTGAAATAGAGATACCTCAAGGATCACAAGTGCTTTTGTAAAGGATCCCCTTAAGAATCTCTACAGAAATCTTCATCTATCTGCTTTAATTAAACATGCTCTTTCTCAATCATCAGCATTCAAAATATGTCCAGATATATTTTATAAGCCTAGTTTGTAATCACTTTTATTTTCCAATGTTTCTCTAATTGTTAGTATTGCAACACTTTTTCTTTCTACTGTATTTTCATAGCGAATATGCAGACAGAATTTTCACATATTGTGAATTAAGTGGGTTTCTTTTGGCAAATATATAAATCCAATCGGCGTTTATTCAAAATGTTTCTATTGGTAAAATGTGTTCTAAGTTTGAAGCAATCATTTTACAAACTGCTTTTGAAATACAACCATTTTAAGTTTCCTGAGTTTCTGTATTCAGTCTTTATTTTACTGTCAGATGATTGTTTATGAAATGTAAGTACTTTTCATTTGCCTCCTGAGTGGATGCTTTATCATCCCAAATGTTTTGTAAGCCCTCCTGAGGGCAGGGATTGCATTCTTCTACTTTTGTTTGCCCTTTCATGGTGTCTACTACTGCGTGGAACCCAGTAACTACTTGTTGAATGAAAGATTTTACCTAAATGCAAAATACTACATAAGGTGATGAACTCAGAGAACAATGTATTATTTTTTGCAGAAGGTGAAATATCAGTCATTCAATACACTTTTCAGTATTTAGGGCCACTGCAGCTGTGAGTCATGTTAGAGAATACATTTTCTTTAGGCTTGTTAATCATCCCTCTTTGACAAAATTTTTCACATAAGGTTTATTTAAAAAGACAGCAATACAGGACAATAAATTATAATTATGAAAATAGCAGCGTAAGTTTAAAATATTTCTTTCATTAATTATGTGTTGTTTCTTCCTCTTAAATTCATTATCACAGAGGATCATGAATTATTATATAAAGAATGTGATTTGAGTTCAGGAGTTAGAAGGCAAAATGTTTGTGCTTATTTTTTTCAGGACCTTTTCTAAATTTGAGACTAAGAAGTCAAAAGAGAAATAAGGAGGGAAAACTTTCATTTGTGGTCATGGAACAAAGAAATTTAGACTCTCATAGTGAACTGCTCTCTTCCTTCTATGACTGCGTTAAAAATACCTAGAATTGTATTTCTTAACCTGAGTCATAGTTACTTGGACATTCAGTTTATAGTTATTATTTAAACTGCATATATGTACTTATGTACTTTTCTGTATATATGATATATTTTGCAACATAAAACAAAATAGATACCTTAAGGCGAAATCTGGTCCAAAGAGGGAAGTATATTAATACTTCACACTGATTCAAAATTAAGAAACAAGTAAATCATTTTTTCTTTTTCCTAATTAGCATTCAGAAAGGAATAATGTTAACATTTGAATACAGCATTTAAGAAATGGTTGACATTTGCGTCTGAAAGGAAGTATCCCTTGGAAAATAAAATTGGTGCTTTCAGTATTAAAAAATAAAAAACCAAACGAAGCAAAGTGTTTTGTCTACCTAAAAAGATTTCTTGAAAGATTAAGGTCCACCTGAAGACTTTTGTCACATGGTTCATCACTCCCCTGGAATCTTCCAGGTGTAATAGAATCAAAGCTGAGAGTACTGCAAAGAGTGAGACAGGTAAACGGAGAAATCTTATTCAAAGTACCTAATTGTACAAGTTGATATTTATCAGAGAAAACTTACTTTTTTCTTGAAGCTTATTCGTTTTCTATGATTTTGTCTGTGTATATGTGTGTACAATATAATTGCGGTTTTAGTATAATTTTTTCTCATGAACAAGATTATATATTTCTTGAGGATAGGGATAATCTATTGTCTGGCTTTCATGCTCCCTGCGTGGCATAACTCTGGTTAGTCACCTAATACTTTTGCTTGATTTTCAAATGCATACATGTCACATTCTGATAGCTTGTGACTCCTTTGTCTCATCCATTTTATACCCGAAAGAATATGCTAGAAGATAGATATAACAGCCTCTTGTTTTGTAATGTATACCATCTGGAGGCAGTAATAGCCATTAATTGTAAATTTTTAGGGTGTTGGTATAATTAAAATGATTAAACTATAAATTTGAAAGCAGGTGTGATTTGAAATCTTGAAATATTATTCATTCTACAGACATTCAATTTAAGTTGATTATTTGGTATTCTTACCTACCCTAAATTAAAACAAAACAAACAAAAACTCACTGAATTTACTAGAACCATAGGCTTATGCCTAAAATAATAGCATGACATAATATTTGAGAAATGTATCTTTAAATTTCTATTACTTGAAGTGCAAACTGATTTCCTCTCCATAATCTTTCTTTGAATTGAAAGTCTCATATCTTAAAATTTAATCATTGTCATAGTTTACAGTGTTACAAATTACTTTTAGCAACTGTATTGCTAAATACAGTCTCTAATTTTTAGAGATCTTTATTCAGCTTTGGCTAAGTGTTCCTCTTTCATAAGAATTGTACATGTATGATATATCTTTGTTTTACAATTTCAAGTACATACCCATAGCATACCACCTACTCATAAGTATTAATAAAACTTTCTTTAACCCTTCATGTCTCCTCGCTAACTAGTTGGACTGCCATTTGACCTTTGTTATGCCATAATGGAACCAGTATTTGATAATGACCACAATATTGATCTTTAGTAACAAGAAAGGTATGGAAAGAGCACTCTACTGGAACTCAGGGAAGGTGGGTTCTAGTCCCATTTCTGCCACGTATTAGCTGTGTGATCTTAAGTAGGCCATTTAATCCCAGTTTACTCTTTAAAAAATGAAAGATTAGAACCCAGTGGTTTCTAATGTTTCTGAGACAGGGAGAAAGAGGACAGATATGTACTCTCTGGTTTCTGTATGTTTAGTTTGTTTCTTATGTTGAATCATTTCCACAGAGAATGTTTCACTGTACTCTCAGAACAAAAAATGTAACAATGGAACATCTTAAAATAAACTACAACTTTGTTTTCATCCCTTTTTTCTTCCATTCATTTATTCAAAAACATTTATTGCAGTTCAGATATGTTCTAGCTAGTGTTTAAGGTACTGCAGATATGGCAATGAATAAGACAGACGAGGTCTTTATACTCTTATGGAGTTTATATTCCAGTAAGGGGGTAGCCAAATAAATAAACACATAAGAAAATATTAAGTAGTGACAAACGCTATGATTAAAATGGAACTGGGTGATATGATGGATAATTTAACTATATTGGATCATCAGGGAAGGTCTCTTCCAAAGGAGAAGACTTTGTTCTGAGACCCAAATGCCAAGAAGAAACTAGCCATGCAAAGATCAGAAGAAGAATTCCAGGCAGAGGAACAGAAGCTATCAGAAAGGTACAAAGGTATAAAAGCCTTCGTGAGCTTGGAATGTTGGAGGAACAGAAAGAAGACCAGTTTACTTTAACATAGTGCGATCAGAGATACAGGGGCCACATCAGGGAGGGGTTTATAGGACAGGTAAAGAGTCTGGAGTTTATTCAAAGTGCAATAGGTAGCCACTGGAGAGATTGTAGCAGGAGAACGAGATTACCTGGATTATGTTTTAAAAGGGCACTCTGGGTGCCACTTGAATTGTAGGTGGCCAAAAGTGGAAGCTGAGAGACCAACTAGAAGAATATTTTAGTTCTCTAGATAAAGATGGCTTAGACAATGGTGATAGTAGTGGATGTAGAGATAATTGCACAAACTTGGGATGTATCTGGAAGGTAAGGTCTACAGAACTTGCAACAGGATTGGATTTAGATTGTGAGGGACAGGAGTGAATCAAAGCTAACTCCTAGGTGTTTGGCATGAAGAGATTTAGTGGAGTTCTTATGCACTTAAACATTTTTACGGAAAATAGAACCCATTGAACATTAAACTCTATATAACTTCATTTTCCCCATCTTTTTGTGTACACACATGTGATTTTGTATAGTAGTCCCCTCTTATATGTAGTTTTGCTTTCTGTAGTTTCAGTTACCTGTGGTCAACCACAATCAGAAATTATCAAATGGAAAATTCCAGAAATAAATAATTTTTAAGTTTTCAATTTCACACCATTCTGAATAGCATGTTAAAATCTTGTGCCATCCCGCTCCATCCATTCCAGTACATGAATCCTCCCTTTGTCCAGTGTATCAGCAGTGTGTTCTCTACCCACCTGTTAGTCACGTAGTAACCATCTGGGTGATAAGATTGACTGTCATGGTATTGCAGTGCTTGTGTTCAGGTAACCCTTATTTGACTTAATAATAACCCCGACGTGCAAGATAAGTGATGCTGGCATTTTGTTATAATTGTTCTATATTATTACGAGTTTTTTTTTTTTTTTTTTGAGATGGAGTTTCGCTCTTGTTGTCCAGGCTGGAGTGCAATGGCCCGGTCTCGGCTCACTGCAACCTCCGCCTCCTGGGTTCAAGCAATTCTCCTGTCTCAGCCTCCCAAGTAGCTGGGATTACAGGCGTCTGCCACCATGCCTGGTTAATTTTTGTATTTTTAGTAGAGATGAGGTTTCACCATGTTGGTCAGGCTGGTCTCGAACTCCTGACCTCAGGCAGTCCACCCTCCTTGGCCTCCCAAAGTGCTGGGATTACAGGCGTGAGCCACCGTGCCCGGCCTATTATGAGTTCTTATTGTTAATCTCTTACTCTGCCTAATTTATAACTTAAGATTTGTCATAGGTATGAATGTACAGGAAAAAAAAAAACAGCAGATAGACGGTTCAGCACTGTCTACGGTTTCAGGCATCCACTGGGGTTTCAGAAAGTGTCCCCTGAGGATAAGGCAGAACTGATATAGCTGTAATCAGTGAAGCAGAATGTTTGAACAGTTTGATGTTATTTTTAATATTATTTACACAAACAACTCTATGAACATAAATCCTAGCCCTTGTCATTTTCGGCATGGCTATATCATTCTCATATATTCCTCTATTATTATTCCTATTATCACCCTAATCTTGAAATGTATTTGGTATTTTAAAAAATACTACCAATCTAATTTTTTGTCAAATTCCACACTACTTTCCCTGGTCTGTTTTCCATTTTTTATCAAATATGTATTAAGTACCTTCATGTACTAGGTAATTAATTACTGTCATTTTATTTTAAAAAATTTAAAAAATTATAAAATTACTGTGTAACTCTGGAGATTAGCTTGCAGAAGGGTAGGTAAAAGGAGCACCTGAAAGCAATGGAGGAAGTTTTGTCCTACTTAGTTCCAAATATAGTATTAAACTTTTTTATGATGAATGCTATCATACATAATATGAATTAAATGATGGGTTTAGCTGTCTTCATGTTTGAGCGGGACTATAAGAGTCTGTTGCACAAAAGCAGAACACGCATGAAGGTGATTCATAGCTTTATGAGAATGTTTTTTTCAGATTATTATTGTGCTACCCTAGAAACTTTGTTTGGAAACAGACATTCAGTCTCTGATAGCTAAACAAACCAAACTGATGTGTCTTCTGCTACTGTTATTTCTCAGCTGGATATCCAATGCTGCATTGTTTGAAGTTTTCATATTCAGACTGCCCTTGAAATGTTTCCTCTGTTCTCCTTGGTTATTATTTCCTCTCTGAAGATGATCATACCTCCTTTCATCTATCCTTTTCATTTCATTTGCCAAGATACTGTCTTGCCACTTAAAGTTAGGTGAGGGGACTAAAAGAAGACATTAATAAAATTATTCCAAAAGGCCCTCAGGATCTCCATAGTAGCCGATGATCAACACCCATGGAAAACATGGAGTGAGAAGCTCTAGTGCTCATTTAATTTGGAATTACACTTATGTGTAGCATCCTGGCAGGGTTTTGTTATCACTGCATTTGGGGTCATGGTTTTAAAAATTATGTAGCTCTACAAAGATTATTATAAAAACAACAGTCCTCTTCCCCC
The DNA here is from genome assembly GCF_028858775.2 of Pan troglodytes. NCBI lineage: Eukaryota > Metazoa > Chordata > Mammalia > Primates > Hominidae > Pan > Pan troglodytes. Next base: position 106,236,564 of record NC_072421.2, read on the forward strand.
ATTTTCTCCTCTCCAGAGGCAACAATATTCATCTCTTATGCCTTTATCTTTGATTCTTAGCTCATTATTTCTAAGCTAAGTGTTTATATTGTTATGTCTTGATTGCTCAGGTTTAGGTATCTGTTAACTTCTCTCTATGAAAGATCAGTATTTTGATCTATTTCACATAGATACATAGACAATCATATACACTCCACACACATGCACCCTTCACATCCCTTCATTTTTCCACTGCAGATATACTGTGTTTCCATTGTTTTGACTATACAAATGCAATTAACAGGTGAGCCAGGTAATATACTAGGATACTTTGCATTTCCTCTATTACTTTGTATTCTTCTTGGAATTAATATTTTTTGGCTGTTGAATTTTTTGTTAGTAGCACTAATTCAACCATATATTTTCCACCTATTTTCTAAATATGCTTTCAATTTATTCAGACACAGGAAGTCCTTGAGTTTTATTTGCTCTCCTATTTTCCAGGTCTTTTGCTCTATTCTTATTGAGTATTCCATTTCTGCTTTCATATTTTTTCATTTTTGAAAAGTTTTTTTTCTATTCTCCATTTTTAAATAGCATCCTATTATTTCATAGTTCAATATCTTCTCTAATATCAGGGATATTGATTTTAGTTACAATTATTCTCTCTGCATGTGGAAGAGAAAATTCATTGCCTCTGAACATCCTGGAAAACTGGAAGTGGTTAGACAGCAGGTGGCAAGGACAGATTTTTCATACCAGAAAGCTGGTACACTTTTGTTAAAGGTAACGGTCACCTAGGATATCTTGCAAGTCCGACCACATGCTGCTAACTGAGCCTTCAGTATTAGAGGAAATGGTTTTTAAAAATTCATAATGTTGGTGCATCTCTTACTTTGTGCTGCTTTTAACTACTAAGTTTTCTTACAAGAAAGAGAGTGCAATCCAGAGATAGCCAAAAGGAGGCATGCTATGCTTGTAGTTTACAATCTAATTTTACTTGCGGAACATACAGAGATGAAAAAAAAAAACAATTACTTTCAATATGACAAAATGAAACAGTGATAATCAATAAGACAGTATTAGAAGGAGAGAAAATTTTGGCCCCAAGTATTTTTTTTAGGAGGGTCTATTTAAGAGTTCTCTTCCTGATGATGGGATCTAGCAAAAATTAAAGTAAGGGAATTTTCTTACCACTGAAACTTATTTTAGATGACTTCCAGGTATCCACCATTAGGTTGAGATAGAAAGAGTAAGGAGAAACACAGAGACTAATGAATAAAATATCAGAGATCGGATTAAAAACTAACTCTAGAAAAGATCATTGTATGTTCTTACTCCCTCATGAGACTGAGAAGAAGTAATGAGTCTAGAAGCCTATAAGTTTTTAAAGATATTGAATTGCCAAAGAAGCTACGAAGGTTCCGAAAACCTGTGATACAATGGCACCAAATCCTGTGAAATATTACATATAAACCTAATAAAATATGTGCATGAGCTGTACATTGGAAACTATAAAAGACTGTTGAAATGAAGACCTAAAGAAATAGAAAAATGTTTTATGTTCACGGATTGAAAGACTCAATAGTCTTAATATGTTGAAACTCCCTAATCTTATCCATAGATTCAATGCATTTTCAATAAAAATCTTAGCAAGATCTTTTGTAGATATCAGCAAGTCAATTTCTAGAATTTATACAGGAAGCAAATAAATTAGAATAGCCAAAACAACTTTGAAAAATATTTAAGTAGGAGGGCTCACATCCTGAATTCAAAATTCACTATAAATTTATAGTAATCAAGACAGTGTAATATTTGAGAAAGAGCGTACGTATGGATCAATGGACAAAAGATAGAGACCAGAAGCAAGGTGCAAAGGCAATTGAATGGAGAAAGAATAATCTTTTCAACAAACGGTGCTGAAAAAATTGGACATCCATGTGCAAACAACAACAACAACAAAATAAAAAACCTTGATTCTTTATTTTATTAAAATTTTGTTGTGGGTACAAAGTAGGTGTGTATATTTATGGGGTATATGAGATATTTTGATGCAGGCATACAATGTGTAATGATCATATTAGGATAAATGAAGTATCCAGTACCTCAAGCATTTATCATTTGTGTTACAAACAATCCAATTATACTCTTTTAGTTATTTTTAAATGTACAATACATTATTATTGTAGTCATCCCCTTGTGTTATCAAATACTATATGTTATTCATTCTATCTAACTATATTATTGTACCCATTAACCATCCCCACTCACCTGCCTCCCAACTACACTTCGTAGCATCTGGTAACCATGATTTCCTCTTATTTCCATGAGTTCAGTAGTTTCAGCTCATGGAGATAGACAGAACTAATTTTATTAGCTCCCACAAATTAGCTCCCATGTCAGAACATGTAAAGTTTGTCTTTCCATACCAGGTTTATTTCACATAACATAATGAACTCTAGTTCCATCCATGTTGGTGCAAATGACAGGCTCTCTCTCTCTTTTTTTTTTTTTTTTTTTGAGACGGAGTCTGGCTGTCTCCCAGGCTGGACTGCAGTGGCGCAATCTCGGCTCACTGCAAGCTCCGCCTCCCAGGTTCACGCCATTCTCCTGCCTCAGCCTCCTGAGTAGCTGGGACTACAGGCGCCCGCCACCACGCCCGGCTAATTTTTTGTATTTTTAATAGAGACGGAGTTTCACCGTGTTAGCCAGGATGGTCTCGATCTCCTGACCTCGTGATCTGCCCGCCTTGGCCTCCCAAAGTGCTGGGATTACAGCCGTGAGCCACCACGCCCGGCCTCTCATTTCTTTTTTTTTTATGGCTAGATAGTACTCCATTGTATATATGTACAATATTTTCTGTATCCATTCATCTGTTGAAGGACACTTAGGTTGCTTTCAAATCTTGGCTGTTGTGAATAGTGCTGCCACAAACACGGAAGTGCAGATATCTCTTCAATACACTGATTTCCTTTCTTTTGGGTATATACCTAGCCATGGGATTGCTGGAACATATGGTAGATCTATTTTTAGGTTTTGAGGAAACTCCAAACTGATCCCCATAGTGGTTGTACTAATTTACATTCCCACCAACAGTGTACAAGGGTTCCCTGTTCTCCACATCCTCACCAGCATTTCTTATTGCCTATCTTTTGGATATAAGTCATTTTAACTGGGCTGAGATAATATTTCATTGTAGTTCTGATCTGCATTTCTCTGATGATCACTGATGTTGAGCATCTTCTCACATAGCTATTTACTACTCGTATGTCTTCTTTTGTGAAATGTCTATTCAGATCTTTTGCCCATTTTAAAATTGTATTATTTGATTTTTTCCTATGGAGTTGTTTGAGCTCTTTTTATATATTCTGGTTATTAATCCCTTGTCAGATGGGTATTTTGCACATATTGTCTCCCCTTCTGTGGGTGTCTTTTCACTTTGTTGATTGTTTTCTTTGCTGTGCAGCAGCTTTCCAACTTGATGTGATCCTGTTTGTCCATTTTTGCTTTGGTTGCCTGTGCTTGTGTGGTATTGCTCAAGAAATTTTGGCCCAGACGAGTGTCCTGGATATATTCCCCAATGTTTTCTTGTAGTACTTTCATAGTTTGGGGTCTTAGATTTAACTCTTTAATCCATTTTAATTTCATTTTTGCATATGGCTAGAGATAGGGGTCTAGTATCATTCTTCTGCATATAGATATCTAGTTTTCCCAGCTCCATTTATTAAAGATATTGTCCTTTCCCCAACGTGTGTTCTTGGCAACTTTGTCAAAAATGAGTTCACTGTAGGTGTATGGATTTATTTCTGGGTTCTCCATTCTGTTCCATTGGTTTATGTCTGTTTTTATGACAGTACCATACCTTGCGTACTATAACTCTGTAGTATAGTTTGAAGTCAGGTAATGTGATTCCTCCCATTTCATTCTTTTTGCTCAGGATAGCTTTGGCTATTCTGGGTCTTTTGTGGTTTCATATACATTTTACAATTTTTTTCTATTTTTGTGAACAATGTCATTAGTATTTCGATGGAGATTGCATCTAATCCGTAGATTGCTTAAACTAATATAAACATTTTAACAATATTGATTCTTTCAATCCATGAACATGGAATATCTTTTTATTTGTTTTGTGTCCTCTTCAACTTCTTGCATCAGTTTTTTACAGTTTACATTGTTGAGATGTTTCTCTTCTTTGGTTAAGTTCATTACTAGGTATTTTATTTTATAGCTATTGTAAATGGGATTACGTTTCTTATTTCTTGTTCAGATTCTTTGTTGTTGGAATATAGAAATGACACTGATTTTTGTATGTTGATTTTGTATCCTGCAATTTTACTCAATTTATTTATCAGTTTTAATAGTTTTTGGTGGACTCTTTAGGTTTTTCTAGATATGAGATCATATAATCTGCAAACAAGAGTAATTTGGCTTCTTTCTTTCCATTTTGAATGCCCTTTATTTCTTTGTCTTGTCTGATTGCTATAGCTGGGACTTCCAGTGCTATGTTGCATAGGAGTAGTGAAAGTGGGCATTCGAGTATTGTTCCAGATCTTAGAGGAAAGGCTTTCAATTTTTCTGCATTCAAGATGATACTAACTGTGGGTCTGTTGTATGCAGCTTTTATTGTGTTGGAGTATGTTCCTTCCATACCTGGTTTTTTGAGGATTTGTATCATGAAGGGATGTTGAATTTTATCAAATGCTTTTTCAGTATCAATTGAAATGATTGTATGGTTTTTGTCATTCATTCTGTTGATATAACGTATCACATTGATTGATTTGCATATGTTGAACTACCTTTGCATCCTTGGGATCAGTCCCATTTGATCATGACAAATGATCATTTTAATTTGTTGTTGAATTTGGTTTTTTGGTTTGCTAGTATTCTCTTGAGGATTTTTGAATCAATGTTTATCAGGGATATTGGCCTGTAGTTTAATTTTTTTGGCATGTCTTTGTCTGGGTTTGGTATCAGGGTAATAATGCCGGCCTCATACAAGGTGTTTGGAAGTATTCCCACCTCCTCTATTTTTTGGTGAAGTTTAAGTAAGATTGGTATTACTTCTTTAAATTTCTTCTGAAATTCAGCAGTGAAGCCATTGGGTCCTGGGAACTTTTTATTCTTGATCTTTACCTTGCATCCTATAAAAAAATTAACTGAAAATGTGTGTTACACCTAAATGTAAAACCTAAACCTACAAAAATTCCAGAAGAAAACATATAAGAAAATGTCTGTTAACCTCCAGTTAGGCAAAAATTTTTTGCATATGACACTAAGCACATGATCCATAAAAGAAAAACTTGTAGATTTGCCTTCTTCAAAATTTAATTTTCTGCTCTGTGAAAGACACTTTTAAGAGAAATGAAAAGGCAAGAAATGAACTGGGAAAAATATTTGCAAAACATACATCTGATCAAACACTTGTATTCAGAATATGTAAAGCATTCTCAAAATTCAATAAAAAGAAAATGAACAATTCCAATATAAAAGATGTTAAAAGTTTGAATGGACACTATATACCTAAGAAGATACACAGATGACAAAAAAGCACATGAATAAATTCTCAGCATCTTAGTCATTAGTGAAGTGCAATTTTAAACTACAATGTGATACTACTACACTCTTATGAGAATTTCTAAAATATAAAAAAAAAACTAGCACATGGAATGTTGGTGAAGATGAGGAGCAACTGGAACGTTCATACGTTGCTAGTGAAATGCAAAATGTCACAGCTATTTTGGAAACATCTTGGTAGTTTTTTATAAAGTTAAGCAGACACTTTACAATACATTCCAGCTATCCCACTGCTAGCTATTTAGACAAAATAGTGAAAACTTACGTTCACACAAAGCTTGCATGTATTTATAGCAGTTTATTTTTTATGATTACCCCAAACTGAAAACAACCCAAATATCCTTTAATTGGTAAATAAAGGGACAAAGTTTGTTTTATCTATACAGTGTATAGATTTCATCTATACAATGGAATGCATCACTTAATGATGGGAATATGTTGTGAGAAAATGCATTGTTAGGCGATTTTGTCACTATGCAAACATGATAGAGTTCATTTACACAAACGCAGATGTTATAACCTACTACACACCTAGGATATAGAGTATAGCCTATTGCTCCTAGGTGGCAAACCTGTATAGCATGTTACTGTACTGAATACTGTATGCAATTCTAACACAATGGTATTAGTGTATCTAAGCACATCTAAACATAGAAAAGGTATAGTGAAAATATGATATAAACGATTTTAAAAATGCTATACCTCTATAAGGTACTTACCATGAATGGAGCTTCTACCACTGGAAGTTGTTCTGGGTGAGTCTGTGAATGAGTGGTGAGTGAATATGAAGGCCTAGGACATTACTGTACACTACTGTGGGCTTTATAAACACATATAGGCTACACTAAATTATTTTTCTTAGTTTTCTTAAAATTATTTTTCTTTCTTCAATAATAAATGCAACTTACTGTGACTTTTTTACTTTATAAACTTTTACTATTTTTAACTTTCTCTTTTGTTATAACACAGCTTAAAACAAACACATTGTACAACTGTACAATTTTTTGTTTATATCCCTATTCTATAATCTTTTTTCTATTGTTAAAAAGTTTGATTTTTTTTAAACTTTTTTCTAAAAACAGAGACACAAACACACACAATAGCCTAGGCCTACACAGGGTCAGGACCATCAGTATCATTGTCTTCAACCTCCACATCTTGTTCATTGGAAGGTCTTCGGGACAGTAATATGCATAGAGCTCTTATATCCTATGATAACAATGCTTTCTTCTGGAATACTTCCTGAAGGACTTGCCTGAGGCTATTTTACACTTAACTTTGTTTTTGTAAGTAATACCATGAACTATTATGTAGCCAGAAAAAAGAATGAAATCATATCGTTTTCAGCAACATAGGTGCAGCTGGAGGCCATTATTCTAAGTGAATTAACACAGAAACAGAAAACCAAATACCACATGTTCTCACTTATAAGTAGGAGCTAAACAATGGGTACACATGGGCATAAAGATGGAAATAATAGACACCAGGGACTTATAAAAGTGGGAAGGATGAAGGGGGGAAAGGGCTAAAAATCTATTTATTGGGTAGTATGTTCACAATTTGGGCGATGGGTTCAATAGAAACCCAAACTCCAGCATTATGCAATATGCCCATTGAAACAAACCTGCACATGTACACCCTGAACCTAAAATAAAATTTAAACAATAGAAATTATCTCAATCATGCTGAAAAGAATTTGATGATTGCTACAGGGCAGTGATTACCACATGTTCTCATTTTTACCTTGCTTCAATATCAGTTTTTGTTTTTGTTTTGTTTTGAGACAGGGTCTCTCTCTGTTGCCCAGGCTGCAGTGCAGTGGCGTGACTCGGCTCATTGCAACCTCCGCCTCCTAGGCTCTAGTAATCCTCCCACCTCAGCCTCCTCAGTAGCTAGGACTACAGGTGCACACCACCATGCCTGGCTAATTTTTGTATTTTTGTAGGGGTGGGTAGAGATGGGGCTTTGCCATGTTGCCCAGGCTCGTCTCGAACTCCTGGGCTTAAGTGATCTGCCCAGCTTGGACTTCCAAAGTGCTGGGGTTACAGGCGTGAGCTGCTGTGCCCAGCCAATTTCAGTTTTAATTGCATTCTATCTTATTCTTACTCTACTATCTTATATTTGCTGTTTTGAGGGTGAGGTAATGAGAAGAAGGTAACCTGCCATTTACATGAAGTTGAATCTGCAACTTATCTAATACATTGCATAGTCTGTTTACTTAAAGTTGATCTCTTCTATTTGTTTTGGTTGCTGTCTCTCACAAGAGAAAGTTATCAGGTTATTCTTGGTTGCCCGCTCATGTTAAAGACTGTAGAACTAAAATGTTGGCTGGAGATTTCTGCTTCTGGTAATTGCAGAATAAGTAAGTTGGACTAAACCACAAAAAAGAAGTAATATCTCTTAATATCTTCAGTGCCTCTGAGAGTTAATAAGGTAGTGAAAAAACACTGAACTTGGATCCAAGGAGACGACCGAAATTTGAAAAAATCAGCTTGGGAAAAGCTAATGTAAATTTTCTCTGGAGGAAGATAACATTATCCTAAACTTTGAATTATTTTTATAACCAATTTTAATTGCAACGTTTAACATACGGTAAAAATCACACTGGAAAAAAAGAATGTGAACAAAAATCAACAGAAAAAATAGACCATAGTAGCATCTCCACAGGTGATCCAGAAATATGAGATATCTCACACAAATTTTAAGGTAATTATGTTTATCATATTCAAGGGGTTATAATACAAGATTGAGAATTTTGGCAGAGTAATAAAAACTAAGAAGATATGAGACTTGAAGAATAAAATGGATATTTTAGAATTGAAAAACTATGAAAAACAATATCAAGAATTCCATGGATGTGTTCTCACAGGAGGTTTAAATCTGGCTGAAGAAAAATTTGGTGAACTGAAATTTGGTGAAATTTTTCCTCGGAAAGATCAGAAGAAAAATATCTAGAATAAAGCATGCTCAAAAGATGAAAAACACTAAAACAAGGAAGGAACCATAAAGAATGCAAAGAGAAGGTCTAACATATGTGTAGCTTCAGATGCAGAAAAAGAGGAGAGAGAGAATAGATCAGAAGTAATATTTGTGGAAATGATGGCTGAGAGTTTTCCCAAACTAATAAAAGACATTGAGACACCCAAACAGAATAAGTACAAGGAGCTAAACACCTAAGCCTATTATAGTAAAATTGCTCAAACCCAAGTTAAAGATAACATTATAAAATCAGCCAGAGGGCTGGGCGCAGTGGCTCATGCCTGTCATCCCAGCACTTCGGGAGGCCGAGGAGGGAGGGTCACCTGAGGTCAGGAGTTCAAGACCAGCCTGGCCAACATGGTCAAACCCTGTCTCTACTAAAAATATAAAAATTAGCTGGGTGCGGTAGTGCGTGCCTGTAATCCCAGCTACTTGGGAGGCCAAGGCAGGAGAATGGCTTGAACCTGGGAGGCAGAAGTTGCAGTGAGCTGAGATCATGTCACTGCACTCCAGCCTGGGTGACAGAGCGAGATCCGTCAAAAAAAAAAAAAAAAAAAAAAAGCAGGTAGAGGAAAAATAGGTCAATTTATTTATTTATTTATTTTTGACACAGGATCTCACTGTCGCCCAGGCTGGAGTGCAGGTGTGATCACAGCTCACTGCAGTGTCAACCTCACGGGCTCAAGCTACCAACCCACCTTAGCCTCTGGAGTAGGGTGGGACCACAGGCGTGTGTCACCACACCCAGCTAAATTTTTAAAGTATTTTGTAGATATGCGGTCTTATTATGTTTCCGAGGTTGGTCTTAAACTCCTGAGCTCAAACGATCCTCCCACCTTGGCCTCCCAAAGTGCTGGGATTACAGGCATAAGCCACTGTGCCTGGCCTAGAGGTCACTTTAAAAGGAACAAAGTAAGACAAGGCCCAGGGGCTCGCATCTGTAATCCCAGCACTTTCGAGGCTGAGGCGGGAGGATCACTTGAGCCCACAAGTTTGTGACCAGCCTGGGCAACATAGTGAGTCCTCTTCTCTATGAAAAAAAACTGAGCATGGCAATCACCCCTGTGGTTCCAGCTACTCCAGAGGCTGATGTGGGAGAATTGCTTGAGCCCTGGATGTCAAGGCTGCACTGAGCCATGATTGTGCCACTGCATTCCAGTCTGGGTGACAGAGTTATACTGTCTCAAAAAAAGGTGGGGAACAAAATAAGACTGACAGTTCACTTCTCAGTATAATTAGTGGAAGCTAGAAGACAATGAAATGATACCTTTAAAGTACTGAAAAAACAGTTACTGCCTATGTAGAATTCTATGTCTAGTTAAAATACTCTTAAAGAATGAAGGTATAATAAAATCATTTTCAAACATCCAAAAACCAAGAGAATTTGCCACAACAGATCCAATTCAAGGAAAATACTCTAAGATATTCTTCAAGCAGAAGAAATAGGATACAGATAAAAGGTTGGAGACACAAGAGAAATAAACAATGAAAATAGAATATATGTACCTTAAACTGAAAGAATATTTCCTAATAATATCTTGTTGCTTTTTAACAAATATAGAGAATGACAATACAAGACAGTAATCAGGAAGGGAGTAAATTGATTTAAACTGTTCTAAAATATTTGTGTTTTTCAAATAAAAGGTAAAGATACAAATGAGCATTAGATTCTATCTTTGTTATCTCTGGGGTAACTGCTTGAAGATAATACAAGAGTGTACAACTTTCTTTGACAGCTTTATTGAGATATAATTCACATACCACACAATTAATCCTTTTAAAACGTACAATCCCATGGTTTTAATATATTCCCAGAGCTGTACAACCATCACCTCTATCTAACATTAGAACATTTTCATCACTCAAAAAAGAAACCCTATTCTCATTAGCAGTCAATATCCCTTCTCCCAGAATCTATCATCCTAATCCTTGGGCAGCCATTAATTTACTTTTGTCTATATAGATTCCCCTATTCTGTACATTTCATATAAAGAGTATCATACGTTCTGCATTTTTTGTGATTGACTTTTTTCGCTTACCATAATGTTTTCAAGGATCATCCGTGTTGTATCATATATCAGTACTTTATACATTTTTATTGTTGAATAATATTCCATTGTATAGACATACCACATTTTATTTATCCATTCATCAGTTGATGGACATTTGGGTTGTTTCCACTTGGCTATAATGAATAATGATGCTATGTACATTTGTGTACAAGTTTTTGCATGGATGTATGTTTTCAATTCTCTTGGATATCTACCTAGAAGTGGAATTGCTGGGTCATGTGGTAACTATATAGTTAACTTAACTTTCAGAGGAACTGCCAATTTTTTTTTTCTTTTGAGACGGATTTTCACCCTTGTTGCCCAGGCTGGAGTGCAATGACATGATCTCGGCTCATTGCAACCTCCACCTCCCTGGTTAAAGTGATTCTCCTGCCTCAGCCTCCCAAGTAGCTGGGATTACAGGCATGCACAACCACTCCTGGCTAATTTTGTATTTTTAATAGAGATGGAGTTTCACCATATAGGTCAGGCTGGTCTCGAACTCCTGACCTCAGGTGATCCACCTGTCTCGGCTTCCCAAAGTGCTGGGATTACAGGTGTAAGCCACTGCGCCCAGCCCCAAATTATTTCCTAAAGCAACTGCACCATTTTATATCTCCACCGCAGTGTATGAGGGTTTCAATTTTTCCACAAAATGAATAACACTTGTCATTGTCTGTCTTTTCTATTTTAACTGTCCTAGAATAAGTATAAGGAACTAAACACCTAAGCCTATCATAGTAAAACTGCTGAAAACCCAAACTGAAGATACGATCAAAAAGCAGCCAGAGGAAAAAATGTAAGTCACTTTTATTTATTTATGAGATAGGGTCTCTGTCTGTCACCTAAGCTGGAGGGTGGTGGTACAGTCACCTCTCACTGCAGCCTCTACCTCCTGGGCTCAAGTGATCCTCCTGCCTCAGCCCTCCCAATTAGCTGGGACTACAGGCATGTGCCACCACACCTGGCTATTTTTTTTATAGAGATGAAATCTTGATATGTTGCCAGGCTTGTCTTGAACTCCTGGACTCAAGTGATCCTTCCATGTCAGCCTCCCAAAGTGCTGGGATTACAGGCATAAGCCACCACTCCCAACCTCATTGAGGTTTTGATTTGCATTTCTTGAATGACTAATAATGTTGAGCATCTTTTGTGTAACTTCTGTGGTGCAATGTCCAAATATTTTCCCATTTTGATTAAGTTGTTTATCTTCTTATTAGTGAGCTGTAAGTTTTCTTTATATATTCTGAATAATATTGTTTTGTCGCGTATATGATTTTTACAGTCTGGGACAGAATTTCTACTTACATAATGTCTACATAATGTCTTTTTTTTTTTTTTAAGATGGAGTTTTGCTCTGTCACCCAGGCTGGAGTGCAATGGCCCAATCTCTGCTCACTGCAACATCTGCCTCCCAGGTTCAAGCTATTCTCCCCCCTCAGCCTCCAGAGTAGCTGGGATTACAGGCACCCACCACCACACCCAGCTAATTTTTGTATTTTTAGTAGAGACGGGGTTTCACCATATTGGCCAGGCTGGTCTTGAACTTCTGACCTCAAGTAATCCACCCGCCTCAGTCTCCCAAAGTGCTGGGATTACAGGCATGAGCCACCACACCCAGCCCAACATAATGTCTTTTGAAGAAGAGCAAACATATTTTAAATTTCATGAATTCCAATTCATTAATTTTATTTTCTTTTGTGCCATGATTTTAGTGTAATATTAGGAAACCTTTGCTTATCCCAAGGTCAAAACAAATTTTCCATCTTTGTTTTCTTCTATAAATTCTATAGTTTTAGCTTTTATATTTTGAGCTATAATAAATTGAGAGTTAATTTTTACATACGGTTTTTGGTAATGATCTAGGTTCACTTTGTTTTATGCATATGGTTATCAAATTGTCTCAGTACTATTTGTTGAAAAGGCTATTCTTTCCTTAGCAATTTGGTTCGATAACTTTAATGAACATCAATTTAGCATAAATACAATGATATTCTCTGTGCTTTCTATTATTTTTCATGTTTCTTAGTTGGTTTGTGCTGCTGTAACAGACTATTTGAGACTGGGTAATTTATAAATAAAATAAATTTGTTTCTCACAGTTCTAGAGCCTGGGAAGTTCAAGATCAAGGAGCCGGCATCTGGTGTCTGTCAAAGGTCTTATTGTTGCCTCCTCCAGAGATGAAGAATGTTGTGTCTTTACATGGCAGAAGGCAGAAGGTCAATGACTCTCTTCATCAAGCCCTTTTATAATGGCATTAATTTATTCATGAGGACAGAGCCCTCATAACCTAAACATCTCCCCAAAGACCCAACCTCCCAACAGTTGCACTGGGGATTAAGTTTCTAATATGTGGATTTTTGGAGACACATTCAGAATATAGCATTTTGCTTCTGGACTCTCAAAATTCATGTCCTTCTTACATGCAAAATACATTCATTCTATCCCCAAAGCACCCAAAGTCTTAACTCATTCCAATATCAACTCAAAAGCCTAAAATCCAGAGTCTTATCTAAATTAAATACGGGTGAGACTCAAGACACAATGCATCCTGAGGCAAACTTCCCTCCAACTGTGAGGCTGTGAAATCAAACAAGTTATGCATTTCTAAAATATAGTGGTGGGATAGGCACAGGTTATACAATCCTATCACAAAAGGGAGAAATAGGAAAGGAGAAAAGAATAGTGGGTCCCAAGTAGGTCCAAAAGCCAAAAGGATGAACATCATTAAATCTTAAGGCTGGAGAGTTATCTTCTTTGACTTTATATCCCACCTTCCAGACTTACTGGGGCAGAGGTTGGGTGTCCAAGGCTCCCCAAAACCCTACCCCCATGGTTCTCATGGTTTGGAGTCAGATGCCTGTAACTACGCCAGGCTGATGTGGAATACTGGTAACTCTACAAGTCTGAGACCTCAGGGGCAGCCCTGTTTCCATGGCTCTATTAGGCATCGCCCTAGTGGGAACTCTCTGTGAGAGACCTGCCTCTTTGACAGGTGTCTGCCTGGGCCCTGAGGCTGTCTAAGACATCCTTTGAAATCTAGGTGGAGGAAGCTGTGCCTCCACAGCTTTTACACTTTGTATGTCTGCAGAATTAGTACCACAGGGATGCTGCCAAGGCTTACCACATGTGCCCTCTGGACCAGTGGTTTGAGTTACACTGGGGCCTGCTTGAGCCACAGCTGGGGTGGGCCAAGGAGTACTGCACCATAATGTGGAGAGCACAGACCTGAGGTGACCCTTGGCAGTGAGCCCTGAGGTCTTGCAGGTACCCTGGGCCCCTTAATGAAAATCATTCTACTCCAAAGGGCCTAGTACTCTGAGCCTGTGGTGAAAAGGATAGCTTAGAAGATCCCTGAAATGTCTTCAGGATCACTCTCTCATAGTCTTGGTGAATAAAATCTGGCTTCTTTCTATTCATACTAATCTCCTTATCAAAAAGTTGTTGGCCATGCTCTTAGTTTTCTCTACTAATCACACTTTTAAATTCTTGATATGGCCAGGCTGAGAATTTTCCAAATCTTTACATTCTGCTTTCCTTTTAATTATAAGGTTTGTCTTCAAATAATTTCTTATGGCGTTTTACTATAAACAGTTAAGAGAAGCCATGCAGTGTCCTGAACAATCTGCTCCTTAGAGCTTTTTTCTGCCAAATATCTCACTTCCTTGCTCTTAAGTCCTGCCTTCCATAAAGTCCCGGGACATAGACAATTTAGCCCAGTTCTTTGCCACTTTACAATAAAGATGACCTTTTCTTCAGTTTCTGGCACATTGTTCCTCCTTTCCACCTGAGACTTCATCAGAACAGTCTTTATTGCCCACATTTCTAGCAACATTCTGTTCGCATTTATGTAATTTCTGAGAAGAGTGAAGCTTTCTCTATAGCTCTTCTCCTTCTGAGCCCTCACCAGAATCACTCTTAATGCTGTATTCATGTTAATACAGACTTTTTTCCAGGATTCACTTCAAAACTGTTCCAGCCTCTACCTATTACCCAGTTCAAAAACAGCTTCCAGATTTTAAAGTATTTGTTATAGCAACATCCCATTCCTCTGGTACCAATTTTTGTCTTAGTAGTTTTGTGCTGCTAAAACGGAATATCTGAGACTGGGTAGTTTATAAAGAACATAAATTTATTTCTCACAGTTCTGGAGGCCAGGAAGTCCAAGAAGGCATTGGCATCTGGTGCCTGGTGAGAGCCTTCTTGCTGCATTCTCTGGAGGGGAAAAATGTTCTGTCATCACATGGTAGAAGGTTGAAGTCCAACAGAGCAAGCTCCCCCAATCAAACCCTTTTATAACAGCATTAATGCATTCATAAGGGCAGAGTCTTTATAACTTAAACACTTCCAAAACATCCTACCTCCTAACACTGTTGCATTGTTGGATTAAATTTCCAACACATGCATTTTGGAGGACACATTTAGACCAAAGCACTATTGATATACGTGTCTATCATTAAGCCAGGATCATTCTGTCTTTATTAATGTAGATTTATCGTAAATTTTTTAATGTGGTAGTTTAACGTCTCTCACATTTTTCTTCACTTTCAAAATCATTTAGGCTATTCTTGGTACATTGCATTTCCATATGGGACTTAGCATCAGCTTGTTCATTTTTCCAATAAGGCTGCTCAAATTTTTACAGAGATTTCATCAACTGTATAAGGCACTACACGAAAACATCCATTTTAACAATATTGAGCCTCCAATCTATGAACATGAATTTTCTATTTATCTTAGATTTTTCTAATTTCTCTCATCGATAATTGGCAGCTTTCAGTGTAACTTACTTGTGCACTTTTAAAAATCAAATAATGTTTTGATGTGGTAAAAATATACATAACTTAAAATTTATTATTGCCACAATTTTAAGTGTACAGTTTGGTGGCATTGAGTACATTCACATTATTGTACAACCATCACCAGCAAGCATCTCTAGAACTTTTTCATCTTCTCCAACCAAAACTTTATACAAATTAATCATTAGGTCCCCATTCCACAGCATTTTCCACCTACAGCCTCTGGCAACCACCATCCTACTTTCTGTCTCCATGTATTTGACCACTATAGGTACCTCACATAAGTGGAATCTTACAATATTTTTTTAACTGACTTATTTCCCTCAACATAATGTCTTCAGGGTTCTTTCATGTCTTGGCATGTGTAAGAATTTCCCACCCTTTTAAGGGTTAATAGCATCCCATTGTATGTATATGTTAAATTTTATGTAATCATTCTTTCATCTATGAATATGGTTTGCATCGTCTTTGTAGCTATTATGAATAAGGCTGTTATGAATATGGGTATAAAAATATTGCACACTTTAAAAATTAAATTTAAACCTACTTATGCATCGTTACTTTATTCTTTTTTATGGCTGTATATTATTTCATTGTGTGGTTATGTAACATTTTGTTTATCCATTCATTCATTGAGGGGCATTTGTTTTCTTACCCACTTTTTGACTATTATTAAAATGCTGCCATGAACATTTGTGTACAGATTTTTGGGTGAATGTATGTCCTCATTTTCTTGGACATATAATTAGGAGTAGAGTTGCTGAGCCATATGATAACTCTATGTTTAGCTTTTTGAAGAATGCCAATTTTTTTTTACAGCAGCTGAGTCATTTTACATTTCCACTACCAATACATGATGGCTGCAATTTATCCACGCCATTTATAACACATTTTATTGTCTATCTTTTTGGTTATAGCCATCCTAGTTGTGTGAAGTTCATTGTTTCATTGCTGTCTTGATTTGTGCTTCATTAGTGGCTAATATTCTTGAGCATCTTTTCATATGCTTATGGCCATTTTATGTAGTCTTTAGAGAAATATCTATTCAAATGTTTTGCCCATTATAAAATGGGATATTTATGTCTTTATAATTGAATTATATTTTTTATATATTACAGATACAAATCCCTTATCAGATGCTTGCAAATATTTTGTCCCATTCTGTGTATTGTCCTTTCGTTTGATGGAATTGTTTGTAGCAGAAAGTTTTAAGTTGTGATGAAGTCAAACATATATTTTTTTCTTTTGTTGCTTATGCTTTTGGTGTCATTATCTATAAAGTCTTTGCTTACCTCAAGAGCATGTGGATTAACTCCTACGGTTTCTTCTAAGAATTTTCTAGTTTTAGCTTTTACATTAGGTCCATGATCAAGTTTTAGTTAATTTTCGTGTATGGTTTAAGGAAGGGGTACAACTTTATTTTTTTGCATGTGGATATCCAGTTATTTCACTGCCATTTGTTGAATAAATTATTCTTTCCCCTATTGCACTATCTTGGAACCTTACTGAAACTCAATTGACCATACTGAAAGTGTGTATTTATAGATTCTCAATTTTGTTTCAACTCTCACGTATCTATCCTTATGCTAGTACGTCTTGATCCCTGCAGCTCTGTAGCAAGTTTTGAAATTGTAAATGGCATCCTCAAACATTTTCTCCAGATTATTTCTTGCATTTCCATATGAATTTTAGGATTAGCTAGTAAATATTTGCAAGCAAAAACTTCCAAACAGCTGGGATTTTAATAGAAATTTTGCTGAATCTATAGATTAATTGGGGGGAGGTCAGTGCCACTTTTAGAATATTAAATCTTCTGAAAAAGAATGTATTTATATTTATATTGATTTTATTTATTTTTTCACCAATTATTAAAGTTTCTTTAACATTGCACTTCCTTTGTTAAATTCATTTCTAAGTATTTTATTCCTTTTGATGCCATTGTAAACAGAATTGTTGTCAATTTCATTTTGTTCATTGTTTACATAGAGAAATATAATTAATTTTTATATATTTTGTCTTGCAACCTTGCTGAATTTATTTATAAATATTAGTTCAAGTATTTTAGTATTAATGGTTAATTTCTTAGAATTTTTCCATATAAAAGATCATATCATCCTTGAATGCCAAGAGTTTTACTTATTTTTTTCAAACCTGGATGCCTTTTATTTCTTTTTATTGCCTACTTGCCTTAGCTAGAACCTCTCATATGCTGTTAAATGGAAGTGTCAAGAGTGGACATCTTTATCTCATTCCTGGTCTTGGGAAAGCATTCCATCTTTCACCATTAAGTATGATGTTATCTGTGGGTCATCTGTAGATGTCCTTTTTCAGGTTGAGGAAGTTTCCTTTTATTCCTAGTTTGTTGAGTTTTTTTTTTTCAACTATGAAATAGTGTTGGATTTTGTCAAATTATTTTCTGCCTATATTGAGGTGAGCATGTGATTTTTGTCTTTTATCATATAGGTATTGTGTATTTCATTAATTGTTAAATCAATATTGCATTCTTAGGATAAACCCAACTTGGTCATGGTGTAAAATACTTTTTGTGTGTTTCTGGATTATTCTACTAGTGTTTTGTGGAGGATTATTTTATTTATAACAGATATTCATCTGCAGTTTTCTTGTAATGCTTTTGTCTTGTTTTGTATCATAGCAATATTGGTTTCACAGAATGAGTTTGGGAGTGTTTTCTTCTCCTCTGCCTTTTGAAAGAATTTGTGGAGGATTGGTGTTAATTCTTTAAATTTCTGATAAAACTTACCTGTGATGCCATCTGGGCCTTGGCTTTTCCTTGTGACATATTTTAAATTACTAATTTGTTTTCTTTACTTGTTATAGGCCCACTTAGATTATTTCTTCTTCACTTAGCTTCAGAAGTTTGTGCTTTTATAGGAGTTGTCCATTTTATCTAATTTACCTAATTAGTTGACATACTGTTGTTCATAGTATTTCTTTATAATCTCTTTCATTTCTGCAAATTCAGTCCCAATGTACATTTTTCTTTACTGATTGTAATAATTTTATTTTTCTATTTTTTCTGGTTCATCTATCTAAAAGTTTGTCAATTTTGTTGATGTATTTAAATAACCAATTTTGATTTCATTGATTTTCTCTATTGTTTTTATATTCCCTATGTTATTCATTACAAATCTAGCATTTATTATTTTCTCCCTTCTGCTTTAGGTTTAGTTTACTCTTATTTTTCTATTTTCTTAAATAAGTCAAGTTATTGATTTGAGATCTTTCTTATTTTATAATATAGGCTTTTAAACTAAAAGCCTATATTAAGCACTACTTTAGCTACATGACAAGAGTGTATAACTTTTAAGCCAACAGAGGGGGAAATAAAATAATAAAAATATTCACTCCAAAAGAAAGGAAGAAAGGAAGGGAAAAGGAAAAATAGAGAAAATGGGAGAAATAGAAGTGTATAATAAAATAGTAGATTTAAGCAAATAGAATCTTGTTCTGTATGGCAGTCAGCTGGGTATATATATGTATAAAAATTCATAGTTCTACACTTAATATTTCTATGTTTTATAAAGGTCAATAATGCCTCATTAAGGTGTATTTAAAAACTCAAAATAAAAAGTAATTATATTATGTGGAAAGGGACTAAATATTCCAATTAAGACAAGCTTGTCAGACAGCTTAAAATCTCAACTACATGCTGTTTACTTGAGAATCTGAAAGGATATAGAAATGTTGAAAGTAAAAAAATGGAAAAGATATGCTATATAAATTCTAGCCAAAAAGAAACCTGGTCTAACTGTATTAATCTTGTTAAATTCATTTTAAGCCAAAAATATTTGTAGAAATAAAAAGAGCCACTACATTTAAAATGGTGAATTTATCAAGAAAATATAAAAACACTAAATATATATGTAACTAATGTTATAATTTCAAAACATGTAAAGCAAAATCCAACAAAATTACATAGAGAAATAGACAAATCTACAATCATAATTAGAGATTTTTATATATCTATCTTGGTAACCAATCAAGTAAACAACAATAAATACTAAGAATAAAGAATCTTTGAGCATGTAATTTAAATACTTGATTGAATTGTTACATATAGAATAGTACATCCAATAATTGCATAAAATACATTGTCTTAAGCACACATGGGACATACATAAAAATTCATTATACACTAGGCCATCAAACAAGTTTCAGCAAATTTCATTGGACTTAAGTAATATAGAGTCAGTTATCTGATCACAGGTGAAGTGAGAAATCAGTTATGAAATGATACCTAGAAAACACTTACATGTTTAATAATTTAAAATACACTTCTAAGTAATCAATAGGTAAAATAATATATCATAATGGAAATTTTTAGAAACTACTTTAACTGAATGATAACAAAAATATACTGCATATCAAAACTTGCATTATTCAATTAAAGCCATGCTCAGAAGGAAATTTGAACAGTTACATGAAAAAAATAGAAAAGAAGAAAGGCTGTAATCATTGAGCTAAGCATGTATCAGAAGAAGTTAAAAAGAACAGTAAATTAAATTTATTAAGGAGGTAGGATATACCAATGATAAGAATGGAGATCAACGAAATAGAAAATGAATGTACTATAGAGAGGGTCAGTATAGACAAAAGTGGATTATTTGAAAATATGAAAAGAATTGACAGACTCCTGGCAAGACTAACCTAAAAGAAGGAGGAGAAGAAGGAGAAAATAGCTAATGTTATTAGTTATTAGTTCATTTTCACACTGCTATAAAGATACTACCTGAGACTGGGTAAATTATAAACAAAGGAAGTTTAATTGACTCACAGTTCTGCGTGGCTGGGGAAGCCTCAGGAAACTTACAATCATGGCAGAAGGGGAAGCATATTGGGGGAACCCGCCCTCAATATTTCAACATACGTTCTTTCTATTTTCCGTAAGTGTCAGCCGGCTGAGAAATAAAGAGAAAGAGTACAAAGAGAGGAATTTTACGGCTGGGCCTCCGGGGGTGACATCACATATGGGTAGGACCATGATGCCCACCTGAGCCTCAAACCAGCAAGTTTTTTATTAAGGGTTTCAAAAGGGGAGGGGTGTAAGAACAGGGAGTAGATCACATGCTTGAAAGGGCAAAAAGGAGAACTACTGATAAGGGTCTATGTTCAGCGGTGCACGAATTGTCTTGATAAACATCTTAACAGAAAACAGGGTTCAAGGCAGATAAAATATACTGATACATAAAATCCCCCAGCAATTCTCATATTTAATGGTGAAATGTTGAAGGCATTCTCTATTAGGTTGGAGATAAGACAAGAGTGACCACTATCGCCATTTCTATTTAATATTGTACTGGATAATGCCAGTACACTAAGGGAAAAATAGAAAAAAAGAAATAAAAGGTATTATGATTGGAAAGAAAGATATAAAACAGTCATCTCCTACAAATATAAGTATTAATAAGTGAGTTTATAAATTTTGTGGTATATAAAGTTAATATGTAAAACTCATACCAGTAATAGACAGAAATATAAATAAAACCATATAATTTACAATAACAGTGAAATGTCAAATGCCTAGGAATAAATCTAACAGTAATCTAACGTTAGATATATAAAGCCTCTATACCTAAAACTATAGATCATTATTAAGCAATATTGAAGAACATGTAAAGAAATGAAAGGACACACCCTTTTTTCTAGGATTGAAAGATTCAACTTTAAACACATGTCACTTCTTCCCAAACTTGTATATATTTAATGAAATCTCAGTTAAAGTCCCAAGAGGTTTTTGTGAAACTTGACAAGCTGATTCTAAAATTTATATGGAAATGCAAAGATGAACAAGATCATAGAATTTGCTCCACAACACATGAAGACTTATAAAACAACATTAATTAAGCTTGGTATCAGTACAGAAATAGAGAAGAAGAGCAAAGGAACAGAACAGCATGCCCAGAAACAGACTTATGCATATTTGGCCACTTGATTTAAGACAAAGCTGGAATTGCAGAGCAGTGGAGAAAGGGCTGTTTTTCAACGAACAATGTAGGAATAATTTTATAGCAATTTAGAAAGAAAAAAGAAACTTGATTGCAACTTTATGCCATATATACAAAATTAGTTTCAGAAGGAATATAGATCTACATGTGAAAGGCAAGATGACAGAGCTTCTGGGAGATAATTGAATATTTTTATGATGTTGAAGTAAACAAATATTTCTTAAACATGCTAAAAAATACTAAAAGGAAAAATTATAAATTTGATAATAAATTTAAGAGCATCTATTCAGGAAACTATTAAGAAAGGGAAAAGATAAGCTACAGAACATACTTTCAATACATTTATCTGACAAAGAATGCCTGCAAATCCATAGGAAAAAAAGCATGACTATGCACTTCCAAAAACTAGACAACCAAATGACCAAAAACATGCAAAAAGTTAATCAACTTTCTTAGTTATTAGGAAATTCCACAAAATGTCAATGCAACAAAATGGCTAATATCAAGTATTGACAAGGATGTGGTTTAACCAAAACCCTCAGACAATGCTAAGAGGGAATGTATATTGGTAAAACAACTTTGAATAACCATTTGGCTCTTCCACTAATTTAAAAATATCCATCAGCCAGGCATAGTGGCTCATGCCTGTAATCCCAGCACTTTGGGAGGCAGAGGTGGGCAGATCACCTGCAGCCAGCAGTTCAAGACCAACCTGGCCAACATGGTGAAACTCTGTCTCTACGAAAAATACAAAAAATTAGCCAGGTGTGGTGGTGGGTGCCTGTAATCCCAGCTACTCAGAAGGCTGAGGCAGGAGAATCACTTGAACCTGGGAGGCAGAGGCTGCAGTGAGCCAAGATCTCACCAGTGCACTCCAGCTTGGGCAACAAGAGCAAAAACTCCATCTCAGAAAAAATAGAAAGAAAGAAGAAAGGAAGAAAGAAAGAAGAAAGGAAGAAAGAAGGAAGGAAGGAAGGAAGGGAAGGAAAAGAAAAAATATCCATACCTTATAACCCAGCAGAGGTATAATCTTTATAGATATGTGTGCATATGGACACCAAGAAACATGTACGAGACTATTCATAATAGCATTTTCTAAATAGCCCCAAACTGGAAACAACCTAAGTGTCCATTAACAGTGGAATGTATAAGTAAATCATGGTACCTTCATAGAAAATAAAATATTATATAGCAGTGATCCTCAAAGTGGGGTTCCTCAACCACCAGCACCAGCATCACCTGGGAAGTGGTTAGAAGTGCAAATTCTTGAGCCCCATCTTAGGCTGACTAAATCAGAAACTGAAAATTGGGGGCCTAGAAATCTGTGTTTTCACAAACCATCTGGGTGATTCTGATACACTCTCAAGTTTGAGAATCACTAATCTACAGCAATGAAATGAATCAATTGCAGCAATATGCAGCAACATACATGAACCTCACAAATACAATGCTGATTATGAGAAGCCATATATAATATGCACTACATGATTTCACTTATATGAAGCTTTAAAAATTAGGCAAAACTAAACAACAATGTTTGAGGATACATGCCAAGGTAGGAAATTTATACAGAAAATCAAGAATATGCTTACTATAAAAATAGACATACTGGTTACCTCTAGGTGAGGAAGGAGCAGGTAGAGATTTAAAAGTACCTTGATGGGGATTATGGGTCTGGTGGCAAATTTTTATTTCTTTATCTGGGTGGGTATTTAAGAGTTGTTTGTGATAATTCATTTAGCTGTACATTGTTCTGAGTGCTCTTCTATTCTCTCTCTCCCTCATAAATGTATATAAGAAAAAATATATAATTTGTATAATATGAAAAATATAAGATAATATATATTATAACATAATATACAATATAATATATATAACATAATATTTAATAAAATATGATATAATATATAATACAATATATTATAATATAATATAATATAATATATAATGTAACATATTATAAAATAAAATATGATGTAATATATTATAATATATCTATTCTAAATTACCCATACCAATACATAATATGTAATGAAATATAAGATATAAAATATATATTCTATATTATATACAATATAAAATGAAATATATTATATACAACATATAATCTACATTCCATATAATATCTAATATCTATAATATATTAACTACAATATATGATATATTATATTTAATATATAATATATTATATTCTATATATTTTACATAACATCACATAATATTGTATTATATATTATATTATCTATAATATATTATATTATACATCATTATATATACTATATTAATATATGTTACATATAATGCATAATATATACAATATATTAAATATATTATATATAATACATAAAATAATAGATATTATACATTACATAATATAGTATATATTATATATTACATGATATATGTTATATGTAATACATGATATAATGTATTACATATATAACATAATATAATATATATTATATGTATTACATAATATAATATATAATGTGTATATTACATAATGTAACATATATTATATATATTACATAACATAATATATATTATATGTTATGTAACATAATATATGTTATATATTACATAATATAATAGACAATATCTATTATTTAATAATATATGTTATATGATATAGTATATATTACATACAATGTATAATATATGTACCACATTATATATACAATATAGTATATGTAATATATATTATATATACAATATAGTATATGTACTATATATTATATATACAATGTAGTATATATAATATATAGTATATATACAATATATAAAACACATTATATATACAATATATAATACATAATACATTATATATACAATATATATTATAAATTCTACATATTATATTACATAGACTATAATATATGTTATATATTATATATAGTATATATATCATATACTATAATATATACTATACATAATATTTATTATATAATATATTTATCTATATGACATAAATAATATTTTCTAATACATAATATATGTAATATAATATACATGTAATATATTATATGTAATACAAAAAACATATGTAATATATAATATATAAAATATGTATTGTATATAATATACAATGTCTAATATACAATATGTCATATATAATATATTATATATCATAAATATATGATATACTATACATATAACATATTATATATAATGTATTATACATTGTATATATTATATATAATGTATTATATATTTTATATATAATATATAAAGTATTCTATGTAGTATACACAATCTATAATACAATACATAATATATATAATGTGTAATATATAAAATATTTAATTTATAATACTAAAAATATTGTATATTATATTATATATGATATACTGTATTATATGATACATCACTATATATACAATATATAATATAGTGTATATATTTATGTAGAATATATATTATATAGTGTATATAAATGTATAGTATATATTATATAGTATATATATTAATATGTAGTATATATATGATATAGTATATAAAAACATATAGTATATATATTATATAGTATATATAAATATATAGTATGTATATTATATAGTATATAAAAATATATAGTATATACATTATATAGTGTATACAAATATATACTATATATTATGTAGTATATATAAAATATACTATATATATTATATAGTCTATATTAATATATAGTATATATATTATATGGTATATATCAATAAATAGTATATATATTCTATGGTATATATAGGTATATATATTATAGGGTATATCTCAATATATAGTATATATAATAGGGTATATATAAATATATAGTATATAAATTATAAGGTATATTATAATATATAGTATATATTAATATATGGTATATATATTATATGGTATATATTAATATATAGTATATATAATATGGTATATATTAATATATAGTATATATAATATGGTATATATTAATATGTTGTATATATATTATATGGTATATATTAATATATAATATATATATTATATGGTATATATTAATATATAGTATATATATTATATGGTATATATGAATATATAGTATATATATTATATAGTTTATATTAATATATAGTATATATATTAGATAGTATATATTAATATATCATATATATATTATATAGTACATATTAATATATCGTATATATAATACAGTATATATTAATATATCATATATATTATATAGTATATATTAATAATCATATATAGTATAGTATATATTAATATATAGCATATATATTATATAGTATATGTTAATATATAGTATATGTTAATATTAAGTACATATATTATATAGTATATATAATATAATACATTATTATATATTATATAGTATATTACATATACACTATAATATATTGTATTGCAGTATATATTATATTATATACTATAATATAATGTATTAAGGTATACATAATATCTTATACTATAAAAATTAATATACAGAATATATATTAAATATATATAAATACAATATATAATATATGCTATATTATTTTTATGTATAACATAATATAATATATTATATATAATATAATATGTTATATATAATGTAATGTACAATATTTTAATTATTATATAATATGATATAATGCATAAAATACATAAAATAATATATTGTATAAAATACATAATATATATTATATCTTTTATAAAATATATATATTAGGTATTGTATATATCATACAATGTATATATTATATATTGTCTTATATATTGTAAATACAATATATGATATATTATATGTTATGTTATAAAATAATATAGATTTCATTATATATTATAAAATAATATAGATATTATTGTATATTATAAAATCATATGGATATTATTGTATATTATAAAATGATATAGATATTATTTTATATTATTAAATAATATAGATATTATTATCTATTATTAAATAATATAGATATTATTATGCATTATAAAATAATATAGATATAATTATGTATTAGAAAATAATATAGATATTATTATATATTATAAAATAATATAGTTATTATTATATATTATAAAATAATATAGATATTATTATCTATTATGAAAAGATATAGATAATGTTATATATTATGAAATAATATAGATATTATTATATATCATAAAATAATATAGATATTATTATATATTGTAAAATAATATACATGTTATATATTATGTAATAATATAGATATTGTTATATATTATGTGATAATATAGATATTATATCTTATGAAATAATATAGATATTATTATGTATCATGAAATAATATAGATATTATTATATATCATGTGATAATATAGATATTATTATATATCATGTGATAATAGAGATATTATTCAATATTATGTGATAATATAGATATATATTATGTGATAATATAGATATTGTTATATATATGTGATATTATAGATATATATCTGTTATATGTGTAATATAATATGTAGATTATCTTATATATACTATATATAAGATATGATATCGATAACAAAATAAGATTCTATATATATTATAATAAATATATATCATCTTAAATTATAAATTGTATAATATATAATATATATTATAGAATATATATTATATATTATCAGAGAATTATATGTTATTATATTAATATAGTAATCTATATTAATTAATTATATATAAGTAATATAGGTTATGTATTATAAAATTCTTATATATTACATAATTATATATATTATATGTTATGTACTTATATATTACAAAATATATAATTACATATAACTATATAATTATATATAATATAATATTTCTTATATATAATATATATTTCCAATTGTATTATAATATATATGATAAATTATATATAAAATTATATATAATATGTTATATTATATATAAAATTATATATCATATGTTATATTATATATAATAATCTACTATATACAATAGATAGAATTATGTTATAATATATATTTTATATATATTTGATATATATTACATATTACATATGATAATATATAATATATTATTATAATATGTGAAAAATATATCTAATATATAATACACATATAATATACATTACATATATTACATATGACACATATATAATGTATACAATATATATTATATGACATATATTATATAATATTCATATATAAAATATATAGAATATACTGTACATATATACATATACATACATACATACACTTATATATATTTATATATGTATATATACATATATAAATATATATGTGCATGTATATATACGTATACATATTTACATATAAAATATATGTAATATATTATACATATATACATATACATATATACAAATACATATATTATACATATAAAATATATATTTTATGTATGCATAATTATATAATACATATATAATATACATTATATATCTTATATAGTATATTATATATTATATATAATGCATGAAATACATGTTATATATAATATATAATATATACTATATATATTATATGTAATACATATAACATATCTTATATATGATACATATAACATATCTTATATATGATACATATAAAATATCTTATATATGATACATATAACATATATTATATATGATACATATAACATATCTTATATATGATACATATAACATATATTGTATATGATACATATAACATATCTTATATATGATACATATAACATATCTTATATATGATACATATAACATATTTTATATAAGATACATATAATATATATTATATATGATACATATAATATATATTACATATGATGAATATAATATATATTGTATATCAGACATATAACATATATTATATATGAAACATATAATATATATTATATATGAGACATATAATATATATTCTATATGATACATATAATATATATTCTATATGAGACATATAATATATATTATATATGATACAGATAATATATATTCTATATGAGACATATAATATATATTATATATGATACATATGATATATATTATATATGAGACATATAACATATATTATATATGATACATATAATATATAATATATGGTACATATAATATATATTATATATGATACATATATCTTATATATGTATCATATAGTATATATTGTATAAGTATCATATAATATATGTTATATATGATACATATAATATATATTATATATAATACATGTAATATATTGTATATAATATATGTTATATAGATATATATAATCTATATTATCTATAATACATATAATATATTATATATGATATATAGTATATTACAAGTAATATATATCATATATATTGCGTAATATATATTATATGTAATATATATAAGAAATATTATATGTAATATCAATAATATATGTTATATATACAAATTATATTGTATATAATATATATTATGTTTCACAAACATTATATATAATATGTATATTATACATATAGGATATATTATATGTATTATATGTTTTACAGATAATATGTTATATATATTACATATGTAATGTAGATAATGTACAGTATATATGATATATATAATTCGTAATACATATTAAATATAATACATGTATTATATAATGTATATATTGTATGTATATTATAGATTATATAAATAAATAACATATATGTAATAAATATATATATTTATGATACAGTGTACATCATATATAATATAGATGAGTATATATAATATTATAATATATAATAGATATATTATGTACTATATATAATAGATATATTATGTACTATATATAATATGTATTAGAAAATACATATAATATACAACATGTAATATATAATATATATTATATATACAATATATGATATATGATATGTTATATATTATATATACAACATATAATATGTAACATATATTATGTACTATACATACATTATATAATGTATAATATGATATATACAATATATCATATATAATATGAATTATATATTACATATACAACACATAATATATAATATATATTACATATTATGTATACAAAATATAATATATAATATAGTATATACAGTATAGATAGTATATATAATGTAATAATACATATTACATATAGTATAGTATAATCTGACAGTATATATTATGAATAGTATATATTATATGATAATACATATTACATATAATACATATTAGAAAATATATACAATATACTCTTACAGATAACATGTATTATGTATTATATACAATATATTGTACATTGTAGATACCATTTACAGCATATTGTATATTGTATATATCATATACAGCATATTGTATATTGTATATATCATATAGAGCATATTGTATATTGTAGATATCATATAAAGCATACTGTATATTTTAGATATCATATGCACCATATGGTATATTGTATATATCATATGTACCATATGGTATATTGTATATATCATATACACCATATGATATATTGTATGTATATTATACACCGTATTATATAGTGTGTGTACCTTATACACCCTACGATATATTGTATGTATCATATACATCATATGATATATTGTATATATAATATGCAATATGTATTTTATATATTTTCTATGTAATATGTACCATATATTGTATATTGTATGTATAATATATTATACAAAAAATATTGTAAATACAATATATGATACATATTATATATTGTATAGATAATATATTGTACATATTATATATGGTATATATGATGTTATATATAATATTGTATAAATGATATATGATAAATGATATATTGTATATGGACTATATTTTACATATTTTATATTGTATATATCAAATGTTACATATATTATATATTGAATATATTCTATATTATACGTATGATATATTGTACGTATAATATATATTATATATTGTATATATAATAGATGATATATATAGTATATATAATAGATATTATATATTGTATATATGACTGATACTATATATTGTATATATAATACATAGTAGATATTATGTGTTGTATATAATATATTATGTATTGTATATGTGATATATAATATACTATCTATTGCTCATATAATGTATAATATACATATTTTACATTGTGTAAATAACATATATATTATATTGTATATATAATATAAAATACATATAATAAATGTCATATATAATACATACAAGATGTAATATTTAATATATGATAAATATAATGCACATTATATATAATATATGAAATTTAATATATGATATATAATACATATAACATATAATATATTATATGTAATATATAATTTATAATGTATTATATATCATAATTAAAATATATAATTATATATTGTATATACAATGTATACACAATATCTAATTATATATTTTATGTACAATGTATACACAATATATAACTCTACAATGTTTAATATATACAATATATAACATATATGATATACAACATATGATATATATTATTTACAATATACAACACACATTATATATACAATAATATACAATATATAATATTCTATTATATATATTACATATAATTTCTAATATAATATTACAAATAATAAATGATATAATATTACAAATAATACGTATTACATATTGTATATAACTTAAAATATATTTTATATTGTCGATAATATATAATACATTTTATATTTTATATAATATAATATATTATAAATTGTCTATAATATATGATATATATTTTCGATAATACTTAAGCTATTATATATTGTCTATAATACAGAAGGTATTATATATTGTACATATAATATATTATCTATTGTCTATAATATGTAAGGTATTATATATGGTATATATATAATATAATATATTCTACATTGTATATATAACATATAATATCTTATATATGTTATATACAATATGTAATAGCTAATGTATTGCATTGATTCTATATTATATGTTTTATATATATAATAGGTAATTTATAATATATAATTTCTATGTTGTATATATAATATTTAAAAGATATTTTATATACTGTCTATATAATATGTAATATGTGTCATATATAGTATACATAGTATATAATATATATTGTATGTATAATATATATTTTATATGGTTTGTAATATACATTATATATTATATATACAATAGAATATACAATATATATTATATATTGTGTATATATCACACAATATATAATATATAAGGTGTTATATTATATGAACTATATATAATATATGTTATATTCTATATACTGTATATAATATATATTATATTATATATAGTGTATATAATATATATTATATTATATATAGTGTGTATACTATATACAATATTAAGCATGCATACTATATATTATATTAAATATTGTATATAAAATATATATTACATTATATATACTACATACAATACATATTATATTATATAAACTACATATAATATGTATTATATTATATAATCTACATGTAATATATATTATATCGTATAAACTATATATAATATATATTGTATGATATATACTATATACAAAAGAGAAAATATTAGGTATACTTTGTATAATATATGTTATATATTATATATAATATATAATGTATGACATATTATATATAACATATATAATACAGTATATATTACATACACAATATATTACTATATTTTATATTACATACACAATATACAAAATATATATTATCTATCATATACACAATATATAATATATATAATCTATAATACACACAATATGTAACATATATTATACATTATATATACAATATGTTATATATTATATATTATACACACAATTTATTATATATATTATATATTATATTCACATTTTAAAATATATATGTTATATATTATATACACAATACATAATGTACATATTATATATTATAAACACGTTATATATTGTGTATATTATATACACAATATATAATGTATATATTACATTTTATACACAATATATAATACATTATATACTATATGTAATGTGTATATATATTCAATACAGAAAATATCTATTACATACAGAATGTATAATATATAATATATTATATTTACAATATATGATATATAATATGTTATATATACCATATATAATGTATATAATATATTATATATACAACATATAATGTATATAAGACATGCTATTTATTGTATCTAAAATATATTGTGTATATAATATGCTATATATAATTTATGTAGCATTTATATATACAATATATTATGTACAATATACATCATATATGTACATTTATTATATATTGCACATTATATTTGTAATATATTAACACATACAATATACTATATATTATAGTATACATACAATATATAGTATATAATACTTATATAGACAGTATAAAAAATATATATTGCATATTATAGAGACAATATAAAATAAATTATATATGATATATAGAATATACAATATATCATATATTATATATGCATTATACCATGTATTAGATATGCTATATACAATATAAAATATATTTCATATAATATATAATATATGTTATCTCTAATAATATATTGCATATATCATATAATATATATTTTGTCTAATATATATTATATATCATATAATCTATTATATATTTTATATTATGTAACATATATTTTATGAAATATATATTATATATTATATAGTCTTTTATATTGTATGTATTACATATAATATATGTAACATATATCATGTAATATATATTATATAATAAATACAATATATGTGATATATCGTATGATAAATATACAATATATAATATATAATATATAGTATGTATACAATTTATGTGATATATAGCACATTATATATACAATATATTATATATTGTTTACACAGTATATAATATTTGTTGTATAAATAATATACAACAAATATTATATATTGTGTATAGAATAGATATTGTATATTGTGTATACA
Organism: Pan troglodytes; assembly: GCF_028858775.2. Lineage (NCBI taxonomy): Eukaryota > Metazoa > Chordata > Mammalia > Primates > Hominidae > Pan > Pan troglodytes. The sequence continues at coordinate 106,269,666 of NC_072421.2, forward strand.
GTTTACATTATATATTGTGTATGCTACATATTATATATTGTGCATACAATATATACTATATTTTATATAGTATATATTATATATTGTGTATACAATATATGTTATATTGTATATATTACACACATATAATATAACTTATATTATATGTGTAATATGTATTGTATATAGTTTATATTATATACATTATATATCATATATTATATATTATATATTGTGTAAACAATATACATTATATATTTTGTATACAATATAAATTTTGCTGTATATATAATACATTATATATCATATGTAGTATATATAGCATATTATATATAATATCTATTTTATATGCTGTAAAATACATATTTGATATATATTATATTATATGTAATATGTAATATATAACATTATGTATTATATAATATATAATATGTATTATATAATATATTTTCTATAATATATAATATATTATTACAAATAATATATAGTATATACTATAGAAAATATATTATATATATACATATATGTACATATAATATATAATATGTAATGTTTTGCATATATAATGTATAATATATAATATATTGCATATATAATATATAATATATATTACATAGTGTACAAATAATATATCTTACATATTGTATATACAATATATAATATATATTGTATATATATTATATATATTATATATCATATATATTGTATATATATTATATATCATATACACAATATATAATATATATTATGTATTTTGTATATAATATATGTTATATATCGTATATATATTAGATATATTATATATTTTGTGTATCATATGTTATATATTTTGTATATAATTTATATCATATATTTTATATGTAACATATAATATATGTTATATATGGTATATATGAAATAATAAACATTATATATTGTGTATATAATACATATTGTACAGTATATATAGTATATATGATGTTAATATATATTATATATACCACATATTATAGTATATTATATGTAGTATATATAATATGATATAATATGTAGTATATATCTCATAATATATATTATATATTATATTTCATATAATATATATTGTGGATAATTTATGTAACATATATATTATTTTATATATAGTATTTGTAATCTATATATTACATTATGTATACTATATATAATATATATACTACATATAATATATTGTGTTATGTATTATATATTATATATAGTATATTTTTTGTATATTTTACAGATACTGTATATAATATGTATCATATATACTATATATTATATGTACAATATACAATACATATTATATATTATATATAATATTTAAAATATGTATTACATATAAAATATATATTATATGTACAATATACAATACATATTATATATTATATATAATATTTAAAATATGTATTATATATACATGATATAATACCTATTTTATATTTTACATACAATATATAATACCTATTACATATTATATATACAATATATAATACCTATTACATATTATACATACAATATATAATACCTATTACTTATTATACATACAGTATATAATACCTATTACATATTATACATACAATATATAATACCTATTACATATTATACATACAATATATAATACCTATTACATATTATACATAAAATATATAATACCTATTATGTGTTATATATACAATATATAATACCGATTATATGTTATATATACAATATATAATACCTATTACATGTTATATATACAATATATAATACCTATCATATATTATATATACAATATATGATACCTATTATATATTATATATACAATATATGATACCTATTATATATTATATATACAATATATGATACCTATTACATTTTATACATACAAAATATATTACCTATTACATATTATATATACAATATATAAAACATGTATTATATATTACATATGCAATATATAAAATATATATTATATATTATTTATGCAATATATAAAATATATATTATATATGCAATATATAAAACATACATTATATAGTATATATGCAATATATAAAATACATATTATATATTATATATACAATATATAAAATACATATTATAATTTTATATACAATATATAAAATACATATTATATATTATATATACAATATATAAAATACATATTATATATTATATATACAATATATAAAATATATATTATATATTATATATACAATATATAAAATATATATTATATATACAATATTTAAAATATATATTATATATACAATATATAAATATATATTATATATACAATATATAAAATATATGTTATATATACAATATATAAATATATATTATATATACAATATATAAAATATATATTATATATACAATATATAAATATATATTATATATACAATATATAAAATATATATTATATATTATATATACAATATATAAAATATATATTATATATTATATATACAATATATAAAATATATATTATATATTATATATACAATATATAAAATATATATTATATATTATATATACAATATATAAAATATATATTATATATTATATATACAATATATAAGATATATATTCTATATTATATATACAATATATAAGATATATATTCTATATTATATATACAATATATAAAATATACATTCTATATTATATATACAACATATAAAATATATATTATACATTATATATTCAACATATAAAATTTATATTAGACATTATATATACAACATATAAAATATATATTATACTATATATACGACATATAAAATATATATTAAATATTATATATATGACATTTAAAATATATATTATATATTATATATATGACATATAAAATAGATATTATATATCATATATACGACATATAAAATATATATTATATATGAGACATATAATTTATCAGATATTATGTACAATATGTAATATATATTATTTGTAATATTATATAATACATCTTTTATGTAATATATATGTTATATGTTATATAATCTTATACATTATATAGATTACATGTGATGTATTTAATATATATCATATGTAATATATTTTGTATAATATATATTATATTATATTTCATATATATTATATTTATATATATAAAATATATACATATACATATATACATATAAATATATGCATATTATATTTTATATAATATGTATTATATGTAATATACCATATTTTATATTATATATTATATATCATATAATATATTTCATATAATATGTGTTATATATTGTACATCATAGTATATTTCATATAATATGTATTATATGTTATATAATAAACATTACATATTGTATAATATAGATTATATAATATGATACATTATATATAGTTATACATAATATATTATATATAATATTATATATAATACATATAATATATTACATATAATTATATATAATATATATAGTAATGTACATTATATACAATATATTATATATTATATGTAATACTATATTATATATTATATAATATGTATTATGTTATGTAATATATATCATAGACAATATTATTAAACATATAACATATATTATATGTTGTATATCTTTCAGAATTTATACATATTATATATTATATTATTTATAATATATATTATATAGTATATATTTCAAATATATATTTTATATACACTGTATATATAATATGTATTATATATATTATTTATTGTGTATATTACACATTCTATATTACATATAGTATATTTAAGATATATCATATATTAATATATACAATGCAATATATATCAGATAATATCATATATATTATACATATTATATGCAATATATATTATATAATATCATATATATTATACATATTATATGCAATATATATTTTATATAAGATTATATAATATATTATATATAATATAATATAACTTATTATATATGATATATATTATGTAATATAATGTATTATATATAATATCTTATATACTATATATAAAATATTATATGTAATATATATTATAAATTTAATATTACATATTATAACATTATATATTATATGTTGCATAACATTTTATATGGTAATATTATCTATTATGTTATATAATATTGTATGTTATAATATTTTATATTATATATATAACACTATATATTATATATAGAATGTAATATATATAATGTATAGAATATAATATTACATATAATATGTAGATTTTAATATATTATATAGAATATATTTGTTCCACATATAATATTCTATATATCATTTATTATACTTTTCATATATACCATATATCTCATATTACATATTTCATATATATTATATATCACATATTGTATATTTAATATATATTTCATATTAAATATATATTATATATTTCATATATAGTATAGTTTATATTTTATAGATTTCATATATTATGCAGTATTTTATATATTTCATATATAATATATGATATATTCTATATAATATATGATATATTATATTCTATATAATATATAGATGATATATTATATAATATATAGTATATAATGTTATATAATATGTAATATATAGAATATAATATATAATGTGTAATGTATAGAATATGATGTATAATATATATAATCTATTATATAATAGATTATATATGAAATATGTAATCTAAACATGCATATAATATTTCACTATAAAGAAGTTTAAAGTTGTTTGGAAGCCTAAGTCAGTTTTTGTTGGAAACCCCAAATTTTTACTCTAGAAATGTCCTTTTAGAAGCTGTTTAAATTCCTGAGAAGAACACTTAAATCTCTTGCCTGAGAGGCCTAGGTCTGGCTTCCCATGTTGAAAAAACTGAGTGGGGAAGTAGGGTTTTCCTTACATGCGATATTTGCTTACCTAATATATTGCTACTTTAATCTCCTCTTTTATTATATATTTGTCTCTGTTGGTTGATGCCTTTACACAATTCCCCTTACTGTTGCTTTAGTGGAATTTCAGAAGGGAGCAAAAGTAAATGCATGCATTCAATTTTCCATCCTTCTTGGAAGCCCTCTATACTTTTGGCTTCATTTTGTATGGTGGAAAATTTCCTAAGAAGACTTGTTTTCTGTCTTCATAACATAACATTTTACATATTATATGACAATACATTCCCATTGGGAAAAACATCGTAAATCATATCACAAATTAACTTAACCATGTTACTATTACTGGATATACAGCCCCTCCCCGTTTTCCCTGATTATGAGGAATGCTGCAATGGACAGCTTTGTGATTAAACGTTTGTCTGCAATTTTGATTATTCCCTGAAGATACATTTCAAGAAATATATCAAAGCACACAAATATTTTGTCATTTTTTCCAGTAAATTGAATCTTTTATTGACTTTTTTTTTCTGATTATAGAAGTTATATGTGCTATTGTAAAAATTTTCAGAAAACAAAGTAGGAGAAAGAAAGCAAAAATCATCCTCACTCACAAGCTAGTCCTAAAGATAACCACTGTCAACATTTTGGTATATCTTCCCACAAATATGCACAAATGCAAATATAGATTAAAAGAAATCTATTTTTATAATTTACATGTTTTGCTTAATAGTTTGCTAAAGACATTTAAATACTTGTCCAGTAGAATTTTTGGAATGACAGAAATGTTCTATTCTGTACTGTCCAATGCAGCAGCTACTAATCACATGTGGCTAATTTGACTGAGGAACTGGATTTCAACTTTTATTTAACTTTAATTAGTTTAAATTTGGATATTGCTAGTGGCTACCATACTGGACACCCCAGGAACATAAAATATACATATTCATTTAATAATTTGCGGAGTACTTCATTTTATTAATACATTGTAACTTGTTGAACTAATACCTAACTGGTATACATACGTTGCTTGCAATTTTTCTATTATAAAGAACCTTTCATTGAATATCCCAGAAAATAAATATATTTGAAAATACTGAGCTAGTTCCATTTTCTGGTATATTATCAGTTCATACTCTTTTGCCAGATCTTTACATAATTATTTTGATTGCTCTTATGATTCAGTTATGGGAATATTTTGCTGAACTTGGATATATATTTTCATAACTTTAATATTCTGAATATTTTCTTTTGGAAAAATTTTCCTAGTGTTCAGAAACATTTTCCAACACTAGTTCCCTAGCATGAATGAATGCAATGTTTTTATTCCATACCAATTATAAAACACTCACTAACTCTTTTGATGGTAAGGAATGTATCGTTTAGGAAATTATCCAGCCTTAAGATATTAGTGAAATTCTCAGGGATCCAAATTTATATGGATACTTTAATATATTTTTTCCTTTATAGTGTGGTTGTTTTATTTTGTTTTACTTTTTTCTTAATTTTGAAGATTAGCATACATACAAGAGTATAAGAAAATATATGTACAGTTGAAGGAACATCCTTGTACCTACCACCCTGTCCAAGGAACAGAATATTACTCTACTCCAGAAGCCTAGTGCATGACCTTCTGTCATCATATTTCCCTCACATTTCCCAAGAGATAAACATTTGAATTTTGTGGTAATCATTCCTTGATTCTTCAAAGTTTTTAGTACTTAAATATGTATCCTTAAAAAGAAACAACGTATTGTTTTGTCTGTTTTTGAAATTTATAGACATGGAACAATAAGTATGTATTATTTTATGTCTGTCTTCTTCCACTCAAATTGTTACATTACTGATGATATTTTTTTATATCAAGGGATAACATAGATACAATAAAGCACTTAAAATACACTACTTTTAATTGCACATCTCAATGATTTTTGAAAATTCATACATACACCCATCTAACTATCATTCTGATAAAGATGAAGAAGATTTGCAGCACCTTAGAATATGTGAGATTTGCTGTCCGTTATCCCCCCAAAGGAGACTGCTATTTTGGTTTTAACAAATTAATGATTAGTTTTAACTTTTTTGAAGTCCATATGAAAACAGTCTTACAGTATGTGGTCTTTGGAGTCTGGCTTCTTTTGCTTATCACTATGTCTGTGAGATTCATCCATGTTGTTGTGGTGTCATTGATGTGCCCTTTATTAAGTAGTATTGCCTTGTATGAATATACTACTATTTGTCAGATTTTTTGATGATGAGTACTTGTTGGTTTTAATTTGGCTATTATAAATAAAGCTGTTAGAAGCAGTCTTGTGTGTGTATTTTGGTGAGTATATGCATTCATTTATTTGGGCTATATATGCCCAGGAATGAAATTACTAGGTCTTAATCCGTAAAGTAGGCATATGATTAGTTTTGGTAAATACTTTCAAACAATTTTCAAAAGTGGTTATACAATTTTACATTTCCAGGAGGAGTGTAGGAGAGTTCCAGTTCTTCCACATTTTTTCCAATAGTTAGTATTGTCAATATTTTAAATTAGAGTCAGTCTAGTGGGTAGTATCTGGTTGCAGTATTAATTTGCATTTCACTAATATAATTGTTAAATGATGAGCACCTTTTTAAGTGCTAATTGGTCATTATCCAATTGATAATAGCCTCTTTTGTAAAGTGTCTCTTTAAGTTTGTTGCCATGTTTTTGTTGTATTTTCTTTTCTTATTAATTTGTATGTTTTCTTTATGTATACTTGATGAGTCATTTGTCAGATACATGCATTGCAGATACCTTTTGCAATCCTCTAGCTTACTTCTCCATTTTATAAACAACTTATTTTTAAACAGCCTTACTGAGACACAATTCATACCCTATTCAATTTACTCCTTTCGAGTGTGCAATTCAATGGCTTTTAGAGTTGTGCAACCATAAACACAATTAATTTTGGGACATTCGCATCACTCCAAAAAGAAACACTGTACCTATCAGCAGTCACTCTCCATTATCTCCCAATTCCCACATAATCTTCCTTCTGTTTCTGTAGATTTGCCTTTTCTGGAAAATTCATGTAAATAGAATCATATAACATGTGGTCTTTTGTTACGGGCTTCTTAGAGTAAACATGGTCCATCTATATTATAGCATACATTAGTACTTCATTCCTTATAGCTGTGTAATATTCCCTTGTTTGGATATACCACATTTGGTTATTCATTAATCCATTGAAGGACATTTGAGATTCTTCCACTTTTTAGCTATTATGAATAATGCTTGTTTGGAACACTCTTATACATGATTTTGTGGACATGTGCTTTAATTTCTTTTGGGAATATACCTAGATAATATTTTGACTCTATGTTTAACTGAGGAACAGTCAGACTGTTTTCCAAAGTGGCTGTACCATTTTACATCTTCACTAGCAATATATGAAGGTTCCAATGTCTCCATATCCTCTCTAAGACTTGTTATTGTCTTTTTAAAAAGTTATAGCCATCTTAGTGGATGTGAAGTGGCATATTATTGTGGTTTTGATTGGCATATCTCTGAGGGCTAATGATGTTGAGCATCTTTTCATGTTTTTATTGGCCGTTTGTGTATCTTCTTTGCAGAAATGTGTATTCAAATTATTTGCCCATACTTAATTGGGTTATTTCTCTTTTTATTGTTGAGTTGTAAGAATTGTTTGTATATTCTGTATATAAGGCCCTTGTCAGATATATGACTTGTCCTTTCTCTCTTTTCGTGGTGTACTTTCACAAACAAAGGGTTTTGTTTGTTTGTTTGAGACGGAGTTTTGTTCTTTTTGCCCAGGCTGGAGTGCAATGGCGCAATGGTGCGAATTTGGCTCACTGCAACCTCTGCCTCCAGGGTTCAAGAGATTCTCCTACCTCAGCCTCCCAAGTAGCTGGGATTACAAGCATGTGCCACCATGTCCGGCTACTTTTTTCTATTTTTTAGTAGAGATGGGGTTTCACCATGTTGGTCAGCTGGTCTCAAACTCCAGACCTCAGGTAATCCACCCACCTCGGTCTCCCAAAGTGTTGGGATTACAGGCGTGAGCCACTGACTTTAATGATTATATTTGAACAGTTTTTAATATCAATAAAGACCAGTTTTTTATTTTAAAATTATTATTGCTTTTTGGGTCTTAAATCTTTGTCTATACAAGGTTATTAAGTTGTTTCCTTATGTTTTCTTTTAGAGCCTTTTCACTTTATTTTACATTTAGAAATATGATATATTTTGAATTAGTTTTTCTGTATGGTATGAGGTTGTTGTCAGGGTAGCCTATTTCTGGATTCCATTCTCTTTCATTAATCTACTTGTCTACCTTTCTGCCAATGCCACACCACTCTGAATTACTATAGTTTTATTGTAAATTTTATAATCCAATAAACAGTGTAAATCCTCCAACTTTGTTCTTCTTCAAGATTTTCTTGGTTATACTAGACCCTTTATATTTTAATATAAATTTTAAAGTTAGCTTATCAATTTTGACAAACATTCTTCCTGGGAATTTCATTTAGATTGTACCAAATTTGTAGTTCAATTTGGTTACAACTGATATCTTAACAATGTTAAGTCTTCCAGTTCAAAAACGTGATATAAGGCTCAGTTTATTTATGTCTATTCTCAGCAATGTATTGTAGCTTTCATTATAGAATGCTTGTATACCTTTCATTAGATTTAGTCCTATTTTAATTTTTTCTTATATGTATTAGAAATGGCAAAATTAAAAATTTTTCAATATTTTTGTTTCCAGTGTATATAAATACAAGTGACTTTTGTATACTGATTTTGTGTCCAACCACCTTGCTATCTTATTTATTCTAATGATTTATCTATAGTTGCTTGTCCATATTCTTGGTGTGCTACATTGTGAATAATGAAAGCTTTGCCTCTTCCTTTCCAATCTGTATGACTTTTATTTGTATTTTATTTTCAATTTATTTCCTACTGTTCTGGCTAGGTTCTTCAGCACAATGGTAAATAGAAGTGATAATAATGGATGATTTTGTCTTTTTCATGAATTTAAAGAGAATGCCTTCAATTGTTTTATGAATAAGTATACTCTTTTTATAAAGGATTTTTGCAGATATAACTTATCAGATGAAAATTTTTTTACTTTTAGTTTTCTAAGAATTTTTTAAATAAATAGATGCCAAATTTTATCAAAAGTATTTTCTATATCAGTTGAGATGTTCAATTGTTTTTAATCTTTAATGTGGCAAATTACATTATTTGCTATTAAAACTAAAAAGTTTGTATTCCTTGAATCAATACATTTTTGCCATGGCATACTTTTTTTTTTTTTACATTTCTGAATTTGGTTTACTAATGTTTCCTTTATGATTTCTGTATCTCAGTTCATGAATGAGATTGGCTTGGGATCATTAATGTGAGATTGGAATTACTTTTTCTTTGAATGTTAGGTATTATTCATGGGTAAAACCTTGTGGATCTGGAGTTCACACTATAGACACATTTTTGAATGATTCATTTACCCAAGGATTATAAAACTATTCAGGTTTTCACTTCTTTTTGTTTCAATTTTGGTAAGTTATAATTATTTATTTAAAAAATTGTGATTTATACAGGTTGATAAAATTTGTCAATATAATTTAATTATATATTTTAAATTTATTTTATTGTCTATCCATAGTTAGGTAAACCATTTCTTTCTTAATGTTGATTATTTTTGACTTCTATCTTCTTTTTCCTAGATCAATCTTGGTAATGATTTTGTTAATTTTATTAGTCATTTCAAGGAATCATCTTTTGTTTTAATTCATTATGATCTCTATTGTTTACTTTTTCATTTTTTATGGATTTTGTGCTTTTTTATTATTATTCCTTTTTCCTATAGTATATGGGTTTATTTTACTGTTTTTTTTTTTACAAATTTCTTAAGATGGATACTTAGCTTTCATTTTCAGTTTTCTCCTTTTCAATAGAAGTACTTAAACCTGTAAAGTTCCCTCTAAATGTTGACCTATGTGTATACTCTAGGTTTCAAGTGTAATATTTTTCTAGTTTATTTCTATTTTCTAGTTTAGTTATAATTTTTTCTTTGATCAGTTATTTGTCAGTGTATTTATTAATTTCCCACATATGGGGCTTTTCTACCTATCATTGTTTGCTATTAATTTTTAATTGCAATCTGGTCTAAGAACATTGTGTGATAGAAGTCATTTGGTATTCTGTTGAGACTAATGTTATGACTCAAAAACGATCATTTTCTTGGTTGTATTACATAAAATAATATATAATTGAAAACAGTATGTAATTGGTAACAGTTGGATTCAGTGTTCTCTCTATATATATTTGATCAGACTTTGATGTGTGACATTAAGCTCTTTCATTTCCTTACTGATATTTTGTTTCCTTGATCTACTAATTATTGGTGAAAGTGTATTAAAAATTTTCACTCTGATGGTATATTTGTCTGTTGTTCCAAGGAATTCTACAATTTTTGCTTTATATATTTGAAAGTCATGCTGTCAGGTATACCCAAGTTTATAACTGTTATATTTTATTTGTGAAATGAAATGTTTAGCATTATACAGTGAACATTTTTTCTCTAGTAGTTCTTTTTGCCTTTATCTCTATTAGTTCTTTTTCCCTATATTTTGCCTGTTATTAGTATAATTACACCAAATTTCAGTCTTTCTGCTATTTTAATTTCAAATTGACTGTAGCCTTATATTTTGGCTGTCTCTTTTAGCCTATAGCTGAACATTTTCTTCAGTCTCACAAACTTTATTTTTTAACTTTAAAAAACTATTTAACTTTTTACTCTGAAGTAATTTCAGATTACATATAAGTTGCAAGAATATTAAGGATTTTTTTTTTTGAGATGGAGTTTTGCTCTTGTTGCCCAGTCTGGAGTGTAATGGCACGATCTTAGCTCACCGCAACCTCGGCTTCACGGGTTCAAGTGATTCTCCTACCTCAGCCTCCTGAGTAGCTGGGATTACAGGCATGCGCCACCACGCCCAGATAATTTTTTGTATTTTTAGTAGAGATGGGGTTTCTCCATATCAGTCAGGCTGTTCTCCAACTCCCTACCTCAGGTTATCTGCCCACCTCGGCCTCCCGAAGTGCTGGGATAACAGGCATGAGCCACCGCGCCCGGCCATCTTAAGGATTTTTAATACCCTTAAACAAATTGGCTATTATTATGTCTTTACTACATTATTTGTATAGCTATCAATAGACATGGAGTTCAAATATATAAGTATATTGGTGACATGATGGCTTTTTTATCTCTATTTCAGTGTGTTTCTTAAAATTTTTTCTTACATAACTGGACTATAATGGTTAAAATCAGAAAATTAACATTGCTGCATTACTATTATTTAATCTACAAACTTCATTCAAATTTTGCCAAGTATCTTAATAATAACATTTACAGAAAATATTTTTGTTCTCTGCTTCAGGATCTAATCCATGATCTCATATCACATTGATTTGTCATGTCTCTTTAGCCTCCTCTAATCTAGAAAATGTCCTCATTCTTTCTTAGTTTTTAATGATCTCAATACTATTAGAGTTAAGGCTGCTTTAGTAGCATACTAGAATACCCTCTTTTTTTTATTTGATGATTTTCCATGACTACATTTAGGCTACACATTTTGATAAGAGTACCACAAAAACGATATTGTGTTCTTCTCAGAATGTCATGTGAGGAATCAACAATGTTGATTTGTCCTTTTCTGTTGTTAAATTTTGATTTCTTGCCTAAGGTAGAATCTACTAAGTTTCTCTACTGTAAAGTTATAAGGTAAAACTTGTAACTAAGGAATATCTTATGGGAAGATGTTCTGGGACTATGTAAATATTCTGTTATTTCTACATCTTTCGCCAACTTGTTTTAGTATACATTGGAGATTTTAGCCTGAGTCTATTGTTATTCTGATTATTACAAAATTAAAATTTTCCAATTTGATCATTCATTCTACATTTATTAGTTGGCATTCTACTATAACATGATTTTGTTTATATGTATACTTATTTACTTATAGTAGTATGGATTTATGGACTCAATTTATTTGATAGGTTTAATCCATTACCATCATTATTTATTTTGGTACTCAAATAGTCCTAGATTTGGCTGGTGAAAGCCCTTTCAAACTGACACCTGTTTTTCTTTGCCATGTGATTATCATTCTTTCAGCACTTCCTTATTTTTTTTAATTTTCAACTTTTATTTTGAATATAGGGAGTACATGTGCAGGTTTGTTACATGGGAATATTGCACCCAGGTGGAGACCTTAGTACCCAATAGGTAGTTTTTCAGTCTATGACCCGCTTCATCCCTCCTCCATCTAGTAGTCAACAGTGTCTATTGTTCCCACGTTTATGTCCAAGAGTGAGCACTTTCTTATATTTTGACTTTACAAGATACTCCAGACTCATCTTTTAATTTCTCAGTTCCAGCCCTGAAATGGGCCCTTTCTTCAAGGAATCCTGGGTGCTACAAGTGTTTATTGTGATTGGAATGTCATTGCTTCTAGGTCCTCTATGTCTATATAGGCCAAACTACCTTTATTTCTATATTTATTTATATACATAAAATGCAAATTTGTTATACTAATTATAATATAATCACATATATTGTGAAATGTATTTATAAAAATCAAAAGTTTACACTGATAACTCAAATTCCAATCCAATAATGCAGGTTAATTCTAGCATTTTCTCTTCTTTCAATGTTGAGAAATCTGGTTCCGATTATCCACAATTTATTTACTCATTTGCTTATCCTAAAATGCGCAGCAGTTTCATAATTGATATCCTATACTACTACGAAAAACAAACCTGTAATTCAATTTAAATATTTGTTTACAGTTTTTTTTGTCTTTAGTCTGAGGATATATATTCAAAATATTGTGTTCAAACAATATTTAGGTTCATTTTGCCTTCTCTTTCAGTTTGGTGACAAGTTCATTTGTTTCTGTTTCCATTTTATTTTGTTTTCCTCCATACTTGTTGATTTTAGTCATATCATTTTTGAGTATGTGAAACATTAACATGGTTCCAAAGTTCAGAGGTGTAGGGAAAGATGTACTCTGAGAAGTATAATAACCCCCATCCTTTCCCACCCCGCCTTCCCACCAACCATAGGTACCAATCTAATTATTTCTACATTTTTCTTCCTGCATTTCCTTTTGCATAAACCAACAGACTAGGGTGTGTGTGTGTGTGTAATATTTTTTCTTTTTTCCCTTTTTTTCTTACACAAAATATAGCTTACAATAGATATTCTTTTACACTTTGCTTTATCCACTTTATGATGTACTTGAACTGATGTTCACAGAGATTTTACTTATTTTTTAATACTTAATGGATTTTAATGTATGGAGTAGTTTTGGGTTTGTGGAAAAAAATTCAGCAAATTATACAGAGTTCTCATATGCCCTTCACTACCCCGCACAACAATTTTCTCTATTTTTAACATTATGTGTTAGTGTGGCACATTTGTTACAAATGATAAGTCAATATTGATAAATTAACTGAAGTCCATAGTTTACATCGGGGTTCAGTCTTTGTGTTATACATTCCATGGGTTTTGACAAATGTATAATCATGTATATTCGCCATTACAGTATCATACAGAATAAAAATTTCACTACCCTAAAAATCCCCTGTGTTCTGCCCATCCATCCCTCTCTCTGTCTGAATCCCTGGCAACCACTAATCTTTTTACTATCTTTTACAGTTGTGTCTTTTCTAGAATGTTATGTAGTTGGAATCATACAGCATGTAGAGTTTTCAGATTGGCTTCTTTCACTTAGCAATTGGCATTTAAGGCTTCTCTATGTCTTTTGGTGGCTTCATAGATCATTTCTTTTTATGATGGAATAATGTATGAATGTACCATGGTTTGTATATCCATTCACCTCTAGAATGACGTCTTGGTCCTTTCCAAGAGTTGGCACTTATAAATCAAGCTGCTATAAGCATTCATTTGCAGGTTTTGGGGTGGATATAACTTTTCAATCCGTTTAGATAAATGCCCAGGGAGCAAGACTTCTGGATCATATAGTATGAGTATGTTTAATTTTACAGGAAACAGACAAACTGTCTTCCAAAATAGCACTACCATTTTGCATTCACACTAGCAATATTGAGTTCCCATTGCTCCATATCCTTGCCAGCATTTGGGGTTGTTAGTGTTTTCGGATTTGGGCCATTCTAATGGGTGTGTAGTAGTATATCACGGTTGTTTATGTTGCAATACTCTAATGACATATGATGTAGTGCATACTTTCATATGCTTATTGTCATCTGTATATCTTCTTCAGTGAAGTGTCTGTACAGATCTCTGTCTCATTTTTAAAACAGAATTCGTTTTCTTTTTTTTTTAATGTGGAGATTTCCTTGTATATTTCGTATACCAGTCCTTTTTATATTTGTTTTGCAAAGATTTTTCTGCCAGAGTGTGGATGTCTCTTTTTGCGGGGGGCAGGTACCCAATCCTCTCAAGAATTTATCTTTTGTGTTACAAACAATCTAATTATACTGTTTTACTTATTTTAAAATGTACAATTTAATTATTATAGACTATAGTCACCCTCTTGTGCTATCAAATACTAGATCTGTTTCATTCTTTATATTTTTGTGTACCCATAAACCATTCTGAACACCCCTTCCCACCCTAACACTACCATTCCGAGCCTCTGGTAACCATCCTTCTACTTTCTATTTCCATGAGTTCAATTGTTTTGATTTTTAGATCCTAAGAATAAGTGAGAACATGCAATAATTGTCTTTCTGTGCCTGGCTTATTTCACTTAACATAATGACCTCCAGTTCCATCCATGTTGTTGGAAATGGCAGGCTCTCATTCTTTTTATGGCTAGTTACCACTTCATTTATATACGTACCATATTTTCTGTACCCATTCATCTGTTGATGGACGTTTAGGTTGCTTCCAAATCTTGGCTATTATGAACAGTGCTGTAACAAGCATGGGAGTGCAGATATCTCTTTGATATAATGACTTCCTTTCTTTTGGGCATAGATCCAGCAATGAGAATGCTGGATCACATGGTAGATCTATTTTAAATATTTTGAGGAAGCTCCAAAATGTTTTCCATAATGGATGTACTAATTTAAATTCCCACCAACAGTGGAAGAGGGTTCCCTGTTCTCCACATCCTCACCCAGCATTTGTTATTGCCTGTCTTTTGGATATAAGCCGTTTTAACTGGGTTAAGATGATATCTCATTGTAATTTTGATTTGCATTTTTGTGATGATCAATGACACTGAGCACCTTTTCATGTGCCTGCTTGCCATTCCTATGTCTTCTTTGAGAAATGTCTATTTAAATATTTTACTCATTTTTGACTGGATTACAATATTTTTTCCCATAGAGTTGTTTGACCTCCTTATCTACTCTGGGTATTAATCTCTTGTCAGATGGGTAGTTTGCAAATATTTTCTTCCATTCTATGGGTTGTCTCTTCACTTTGTTGATTGTTTATTTTGCTTTGCAGAAGCTTTTTAACTTGATATAATCCCATTTGTCCATTTTTGCTTTGGTGGCCTGTACTTGTAGGGTATTGTTCAAGAAATGTTTGCCCAGACCAATGTCCTGGAGAGTTTTCTCAATGTTTTCTTGTAGTATTTTCATAGTTTGAGGTCTTAGATTTAACTCTTTAATCAATTTTAATTGCATTTTTGTATATGACAAGAGATGGATGTCTAGTTTCATTCTTCTGCATATGAATTTCAAGTTTTCCCAGCACCATTTATTTAGGGGACTGTCCTTTCCCCAGTGTGTGTTCTTGGCACCTTTGTCAAAAATGAGTTCGCTGTAGGCATATGAATTTGTTTCTAGGTTCTCTACTCTGTTCCATTGGTCTATGTGTCTGTTTTTATGCCAGTTAGATGCTGTTTTGGTTACTATATCTGTGCAGTATAATTTGAAGTCAGGTAACGTGATTCTTCTAGTATTGTTCTTTTTGCTAAGGTTAGCTTTGGCTGTTCTGTCTTTTGTGATGCCATATAAATTTTAGGATTTTTTTTCTATTTCTGTGAAGAATGTCATTAGTATTTTAATACAGATTGTGTTGAATCTGTAGATTGCTTTGGGTAATATTGGCATTTTAACAATATTGGTTATTTTAATTCATGGAATATATTTCAATTTCTTGGTGTTCTCTTCAATTTCTTTCATCAATGTATTATAGTTTTCATTATAGATATCTTCTATAATGAAAAGATTATAGATTATGATTTCTTATTTGGTTAATTCCTATGTATTCTACTGTATTTGTAGCTACTGTAAATTGGAGTTGTTTTTTAAAATTCATTTTTCAGATTGTCCACTATTGGCATATAGAAATGCTACTAACTTTTGTATGTTGATATTGTACCCTGCAAATTTCCGAAATTTATTCATCAGTTCTAATAGTTTTCTGGTGGCGCCTTTAGGTTTTTCCAAATATAACATCATATCATCTGCAAACAAGAATAATTTGACTGATTCCTTTCCAATTTAGACACCCTTTACTTCTTTGTCTTTTTTATTGCTCTAGCTAGGACTTCCAGTACTATATTGAATAACAGTCGTGACAGTGGGTGTCGTCTTTTTCTGGTTCTTAGAGGAAAGGCTTTCAGTTTTCCCGTTTCAGTATGATTCTAGCTGAAAGTCTGTCATATATGGCTTTTATCATGTTGAGGTATGTTTCTTCTATACACAGTTTATTGATGGTTTTTATTATAAAGGGTTGTTGAATTTTATCAAATGCATTTTCAACATCAATTTAAATGATCCTATAGATTTTGTCCTTCATTCTCTTGTTATGATGTATCACATTGATTGATTTGTGTGTGTTGAACCATCCTTGAATCCCTGGGCTAAATCCCACTTGGTTATGATAAATGATCTTTTTAATGTATTGTAGAATTTGGTTTGTTAGTATTTTGTTGATGATTTTTGCATCAATATTTATCAGAGATATTGGCATGTAGATATCTTTTTTTGATGTGTTGTCTGGTTTTGGTATCAAGGGAATGCTGGCTTCATCGAATGAGTTTGGGAGTATTCCCTCATCCTATATTTTTCAGTATAGTTTGAGCAGGATTGGTAGTAGCTCTTTAAACACTTGGTAGAATTCAGCAGCAAAGCCTTTGAGTCCCAGGCTTTTCTTTACTGAGAAACTTTTTATTATGACTTTCATCTCATTATTTGTAATTTGTCTGTTCAGGTTTTGGATTTCTTCATAATTCAATCTTGGTAGGTTGTACATGTCTAGGAATTTGTCTGTTCCTTTTAGATTTTCCAGTTTATTGGCATTTGTTGCTCATAGTAGCCATGAATGATCCTTTGAATTTCTGCAGTATCAGTCATAATGTCTCCCTTTTCATCTCTGATTTTATTTATTTGGATCTCTTTTTTTTTTCTTAGTCTGTGATATGGTTTGGCTCTGTCCCCACCCAAATCTCACCTTGAATTGCAGCTCCCATAATTTCCACATGTCATGGGAGGGACCAAGTGGGAGGTAATGGAATCATAGTGGTGGGTATTTCCTGTGCTGTTCTCATGATAGTGAATAAGTCTCATGAGATCTGATGGTTTTATAAAGAGCAGTTCTCCTGCACAGGCTCTCTTGCTTGCTGCCATGTAAGACATGCCTTTGCTCCTCCTTTGCCTTCTGTCATGATTGTGAGGCCTCTGAAGCCACGTGCAACTGTGAGTCCATTAAACCTCTTTTACTTTATAAATGACCAAGTCTTGGGTATTTCTTCATAGTATGAAAATGGACTAATAGAGTCTGGCTAAAAGTTTGGCATGTTTTAAAACTTTTCAGAAAATCTTTTTTTTTTCCCATTGATCTTTTGTATTGTTTGCTTCATTTTAATTTTATTTATTTCTGCTCTGATCTTTATGATTTATTGTATTCTACTAATTTTGAGTTTGATTTGCTTTTGCTTTCTCAGTTCTTTAAGATGGATTATTAGGCTGTTTATTTGAATTTTTGCTTGTTTTTGATTGTACACATTTATAACAATAAATGCCTTTTAGTATGGTTTTTGCTGTATATCACAGGATTTGGTTTGTTTTGGTTTTAGTACTGCTTTTGCTGTATCTCATAGGATTTGGTTTGTTTTGTTTTAATTATTATTTGTTTCAAGACAATTTTCAATTTCTTTTTTAATTTCTCCATTGACCCACTCATCGTCCAAGAGCATATCGTTTAATTTTCATGTATTTGTGTAGTCCCCAAATTTTCTTATTTTTGATTTCTAGTTTATTCCATTGTCATCACAGAAGATGCTTAATATAATTTTAATTTTTTGAAAGTTTCAAGACTTGCTTTGTGATGCAATATATGGTCTACCCTTGAGAATGATCCTGTGCTGAGGAAAAGAATGGGTATTCAGTAGCTATTGGATGGAATAGTCTGTAAATATCTATTAGATCCATTTGGTCTATAGTGCTGATTAAGTCTGATGTTTCTTTGCTGATTTTCTGTCTAAAAGATCTGTCCAATGCTGACAGTGGGGTGCTAAAAGTCTCCAGCTATTATTGGATTGGAGTATATCTCTGTCTTTAGCTCTAATAATATTTGCTTTATATATCTAGGTGCTCCAGTGTTGGGTACATATATATTTAAAATTGTTATATCCTTTTGCTGAATTGACCCCTTTATCATAATATAGTGACCCTCTTTGACTCTTCTCATCATTTTGCTCTCAAAATTTATTTTGTCTAATAGAAGTATAGCTACTTCTACTCTTTTTTGGTTTCTATTGGCATGAAATTTTTTTTAATCTCTTTATTTTCAGTCTATGATATCTTTATAGGTGAAGTGTGTTTCTTGTAGACAACAGATCAATGGGTCTCATTTTTTAAATTCAGCCAGCCAATCTATGTCTTTTCATTGGAGAGTTTAGTCAATTTATATTTGATATTATTATTGATAAGTATGAAGTTACTTCTGCCATTTTGTTGTTTTCCAGTTTTTTTGTGGTCTTCTCTTCCTTCTTTCTTTCCCTCCCATCTTCCTTTTAGTGAAGATCATTTTCCTCGGTGGTATGGTTTAGTTTCTTACTTTTTATTTTTTGTGTATCTATTCTATGTATTTTGGTTTGAGATTACCATGAGTCTTGCAAATACTATCTTATAACCCATTATTTTAAGTGGATAACAACTTAACATTGTTTGCCTAAACATACAAATAAAGAAAAAACTAATGAAAACTTGATGCCTTAGCTTTTCTCCTTCCTTTTTACCTTTTTTCATTCCTACTTATATCTTATTGTATTGTCTATGTCTTGAGAAGTTGTTGTAGTTACTATTTTTTATGGGTTCATCGTTTGATTTTTCTACTTAGAATAACAGTAGTTTACACACCACAGCTATAGTGTTATAGTGTTCTGTTTTTTCGTGTACTTACTATTACCAGTAAGTTTTCTACCTTCAGGTGATTACTTATTGCTCATTAATATCCTTTTCTTTGTTATTGAAGTACTCCCTTTAGCATTTCTTGTAGGAAAGGTCTGATGCTGATGAAATCCCTCAACTTTTGTTCAGGAAAGTATTTCTCCTTCATGTTTGAAGGATATTTTTGCAGGATATACTATTCTAGGGTAAAAATGTTATTTTCCTTCCACACTTTAAATATGTCATGCCACTCTCTCATGACCTGTAAAGTTTCCTTTGAAAAGTCTGTTGCCAGACTTATTGGAGCTCCATTGTGTGTTTCTTTTCTGTTCCTGCTTTTAAAATCCTTTATCCTTGATCTTTGTGAGTTTGAATATTAAGTGTATTGAGGTATTCTTCTTTGGGTGAAATCTGCCTAGTGTTCTATTACCTTCATGTACTTGGATGTTAATATTTTTCTCTAGGTTTGGGAAGTTCTCTGTTATTAACCTATTGCATAAATTTTCTACCCCTGTCTCTTTCTTTACCTCCTGTTTAAGTCCAATATTTGTTACATTTGTCTTTTGGGGGCTCTTTTCTAGATCCTGTAGGTGTCCTTCATTGTTTTGTATTCTCTTTTCTTTTGTCTACTCTGAACGTTTATTTTATTTTTTTCCTTCAACTTTTATTTTAAGTTTTGGCATACATGTGCAGGATGAGCAAGTTTGTTACATAGGAAAACATGTGCCATGGTGGTTTGCTGCACAGATCAAACCCTCACCTAAGTATTAAGCCAAACATCCATTAGCTATTCTTTCTGAGGCTCTCCCACCCCCTGCCCACCCCATCAGCTCCAGTTTGTGTTTCTTCTCCCATATACCCATGTTTTCTCATTGTTCAGTTCCCACTTATAAGTGAGAACATTTGGCATTTGGTTTTCTGTCCCTGTGTTAGTTTCCTGAGAATAATGGTTTCCAGTTTTATCTATGTGTCCCTGCAAAGGACATGATTTTGTTCATTTTTATGGCTGCATAGTATTCTATGGTGTATATGTATCACATTTTCTTTATCCAGTCTATCATTGATGGACATTTGGGTTGATTCCATGTTTTTGCTATTGTGAATAGTACTGCAATGAACATATGCATGCATGTATCTTTATAATAAAATGATTTATATTTCTCTGGATATATATCCAGTAATGAGATTGCTGGGTCAAATGGTATTTCTGCTTCTACATCTTTGAGGAATTGTCACACTGTCTTCCACAATGGTTGAACTAATTTACACTCCCACCAACAGTATAAAAGCATTTCGTTTTCTCCGCAACCTCACCAGCATCTGTTGCTTCTTGCCTTTTTAATAATTGCCATTCTGACTGGCGTGTGATGGTAGCTCATTGTAGTTTTGATTTGATTTGCATTTTTCTGATAATCAGTGATGATAGGCATTTTTTTTTTTTTTCTCAGAGTCTCGCTCTGCCTCCCAGGCTGGAGGGCAATGGTTTGATTTCAGCTCACTGCAACCTCTGCCTCCTGAGTTCAAGTGATTCTCCTGCCTCAGCCTCTCAAGTAGCTGGGATTACAGGCATGGGCCACCATACCCGGTTAATTTTTATATGTTTAGTAAAGACGGGGTTTCACCATGTTGGCCAGGCTGGACTCGAACTTCTGACCTCAGGTGATCCACCCGCTTTGGCCTCCCAAAGTGCTGAGATTACAGGCTTGAGCCACTGTGCCTGGCTTAAGCTTTTTTTTTTTTTAATAGGTTTGTTGGCTGCATGAATATCTTCTTTCAAGAAGTATCTGTTCATGTCTTTTGCCCATTTTTAATGAGGTTCTTTGCTTTTTCTTGTAAATTTGTTTAAGTTCCTTGTAGACTCTGGATGTTATACCTTTGTCAGATGGATAGATTGATAAACTTTTCTCCCATTCTGCAGGCTATCTATTCACTCTGATAATAATTTCTTTTGCTGTGCAGAAACTCCTTAGTTTAATTAAGTCCTATTTATCAATTTTTGCTTTCATTGCAATTGCTTTTGGTGTTTTCTTCATGAAATCTTTGCCTGTGTCTGTGTCCTGAATGGTATTGCCTAGATTTTCTTCTAGGGTTTTTATGGTTTTGGGTTTTATATTTAAGTCTTTAATCTGTCTTGAGTTAATTTTTGTATAAGTTGTAAGGAAGGGGTTCAGTTTCGATTTTCTGAATATGGCTAGCCAGTTCTTCCAGTACCATTTATTAAATAGGGAATCCTTTCCCCATTGCTTGTTTTTGTCAGGTTTGTCAAAGATCAGATGGTTGTAGGTGTGAGGTCTTATTTCTGAGTTCTCTATTCTGTTCCACTGGTCTACATGTCTGTTTTTGTATCTGACTGTGTAATTTCAAGTAGCCTGCCTTCACGCTTATTTTTTCTCCTTGATCCATTCTGCTATGAAAAGACTCTGATTCATTCTTAAGTGTGCCAGTTGTACTATTTAGTTCCAGAATTTCTGCTTGATTCTTTTTAATGGTTTCAATTTCTTTGTTAAATTTATTTGATAGAATTCTGAATTCCTTCTCTGTGTTCTCTTGAATTTCTTTGACTTTCCTCAAAATAACTATTTCAAATTCTCTGTCTGAAATGTCACAAATCTCTGTTTCTACAGGATTTGTCCCTGGTGGCTTATTCAGTTCATTTGATGAGGTCTTGTCTTCCTTAATGGTGCTGATGCTTGTGGATGTTCATTGGTGTCTGGGCATTGAAGAAGAGTAAGGTATTTATTGTAGTCTTCATTGTCTGGGCTTTCATGGGAAGGTTTTTCAGATATTTGAAAGGACTTGGATGTTGTGATCTAAGTTGTGTCTTCTTCAGGGGGCACCCCAAGCTCAGTAATGCTGTGTTTCTTGCAGACTCATAGAGGTACCACCTTGATGGTCTTGGACCAGATCTGGGAGAATTCTCTGGATTACCAGGCAGCGAATCTTGTTCTTTTTCCTTACTTTCTCCCAAACAAATTGAGTCTCTCTCTCTGGTCTGAATCACCTAAATTTGGGGTGGAGTTACATAAATACCCCTGTGGCACCACCGCTATGACTATGCTTAGTCAGATTGGAAGGAAACACACCTCTAGGCCTTGCCCAAGGCCTGCCGTAACTACTCCCTATATTCACTCAAAACCTTGCAGTTCTACAATTAGCAGGTGGCAAAGCTAGTCAGGCCTGTATCGTTCCCTTCATGGTGACAAGTTGCTTCATGTCTCGGAGGAGACCGGAGGTGCCATCCAGGATTCAGGGACTAGAAGAGTCAAAAACCCTAGAATTCTACCTGGTGTTCTATTATACTGTTGCCAAGCTCACACTCAAACCACAAGATTCAGTCTTTCTCACTCTGGCCTCTCCTTTCCAAAGACTGAAGAGCCTAACCCCATAGCCTCTGCCTCCACAGGCCATGGGGAGTACTGCCAGACTACTGCTGATGTACACTTAAGTCCCAAGGGCTCTTAAGCCTGTTTGTGGTGAATGTTACCTGACCTGGGACTCACCCTTCAGGGCAAGTAGGCTTCCCTCTGGCACAGGGCATGTCCAGAGATGCCATTCAAGAGTCAAGTCTTGGAATCGAGGACCCCAAAAGCCCACTTGGTGCTCTACATCTCTGTGGCCATGCTGGTGCCTATGGTGCAAGACAAAGTCCACTTTACTTTTCCCTCTGCTATCCTGAAGCAGGACTTTTACCCCATAACCACCTCAATTGGGAATGTCATGAGTCTCACCTGAAACCAGCAAGTCTCAGAGTCTCATCCAAGTCTCTTGATATAGTACCTGGTTATCGCTGCTGGTTATTCAGGGCCCAAGGATTCTTCAGTTAGCAAGTGATGAGTGCTTCCAGGACTGAGTCCTTCCCTTCAAGTCAGTGGGTTCCCTTCTGGCCCAGAATGTGTCTAGAAATGCTGTCCAGGTGAAATGTCTGCCTTCTCCCATGTGAGCTAGGGCCTGGAACTGGGGCCTCACAACTCTGTCCAGTGCCCTGTCCTGCTGTGGCTGATCTGGTATCCAGGATATACAACAAAGTCCTACCACTCTTCCCTTCACTCTCCTCAAGCAGAATGAAGGAGTCTCTTTTGGAGCTGTGAGCTGTGCAGCCTGGGTTTAGGAGGGTGATGCCAGCACTCCCTTAGCTGCCCTAGCTCGTGTCTCAGTAGGTCACATGCTTCCATAGTCCATTGTCTCTCGGCCCAGTTCAGCACTAGGACTCACCTAAGAGTTGTGGCCCTTATGGCCTAGACTGCCTTTCAAGTTTATTTAGAGACCCAGAGCACTTTATCTTGTGGTGACTAGCTTAGCCCTCTGGCTAGGGCTGGTGTAATTGCTCGCTCCATGGTCAACATTTTTTCTGATTTTCCTTTCTGCTCTAACAGGACAGCACTGAGTTCAATGCCTTATGACTGCTGTGTTCTCCCTCCCACAGCATCCACAGATGCTCTCCGCACCATGCTGTCACTGCTGGGGTGTGGTGGATGGGTGGCATAGGCAATTCAAGACTATTTTTTCTATCTCTTCAGTGCCTCTTTCAGTAATACAAAGTTAAAACCGGGTACTGTGAGGGTTCACCTCATTTTTGGTTCTTATGAAGGTGTTTCTTCCATCTAGATAGTTGTTAAATTGGTGTCCTTTTAAGAGGGACGATCAGTGGAGCCTTCTATTCAGCCATCTTGCTATGCTTTTTCTTCTCAATATAATTTTTATCCTTGCTTCTTCAAAGGATTTTTTCAATTTTTTTTCTTTCCTTTGGATTTTATGAAGTTTAAAAATGTTATCTCTAGGTGTGGATTTTTTGGTATTTATCCTGCTTGGTATTCTCTGACTTTCCTGGATCTGTGGGTTAGTTTTTATTGTTAGCTTTGGCAAATTTTCTGTTATTGTTGCTTCAAATATTTATTCTGTGTTTTTTTTGGGGGGGTGTAGGGGGTCTTTCTTCTCCTTCTGGTATTCCCGTTCTGTGTGTTTACACCTGTTGTTATTGATTCACAGTTCTGAGGTAAATATTCTGTTCTGTTTTGCATTCTTTTCTCTTTATGGATTTCAGAATTGCTAATTCTTTCCTTGGCTGTGTCCAATCTATTAATGAGACTATCAAAGGAATTCTTCATTTCTGTTATAGTAATTTGTTATTTCTAGCATTTCTTTTTTATTCTTTCTTAGAGTTTTTGTCTGTCCACTTATATTATCTATATCTTATTTAATGTTGTCCAACTTTTTATTAGAGTTCTTATCGTATTAATTGTAGTTGTTCTAAATTCCTGGTTTGATAGTTCTATCATCTTTGTCATATCTGAGTCTGACTAATGCTTGCTCTGTTTCTTCAAACTTGATTTTTGTCTTTTAGTATGCTTGGTAAATATTTTTTAGCCAGGCACAATATACTGCTTAAAAAGAACTGAAGTAAATAGGCCTTTAATGTGAGATTTTTTGTTTATCTAGTTAGGGTTTAGGCTGTGTTAACTATTTGCTATCATTGTACATTTAGAAGTTAAACTTTTCTCTAGCGTCCTTGCTTTGTCTCCCCTATTGTCTTTGGGTTTTCCTTGGAGAATTATTAAATATCATCTGAGGCACAGGGTTATTTCAGTTCTATTTCTGTATTATACATGAGCTCTATTGTGGTGGTGGGTGGGTAGTGGGACAACAATCTATATTTCCATGATTAGATCAAAGTCTTTTTAGTAATCCTGTACTACTGGGCTGTGACATTTACAAGTGCTTCTGAGGTTTTTGTTTGTTTGTTTGTTTTTCTTTTTAGGACAGTCAGGAAGGCTAAGAGGGTACTAGAGTTGGACATTTCGCTTCCTCCATGTGGAAGGTAGCAAAATCTGGAGGTGGATATTTTCCTTTTCCCCAAGTTGGTTAGACTTTGTAAAGCTCCAGTAGGTTACACTCCAGTAAAATAGCTTCTCTTGAGGGCGGCCCTTGTTAAGAAAAAAAAATACTCTGAGCATATTTTTAAATTGTTACTTTATCTCTTGTCTTACCAGAAGCATGAAGGGAATATTTTTTGGTCTTGACAGTGAGAATATAATAGAGCTCCTGGAGGTAAAACCAAGCTCCCTCAATCCCCACTAAGACTAGGCTGTCTGGAATTTTAAACTCTTAAACTTGTCCACACTAAGCTTCTAGGTAGTCATCATAAGGTTTTTTTTGTTTTTGTTTTTGTTTTTGTTTTTGTTTTCCCCCAGACTGGTTTCTGCTCATTGCTTTCCATTAGGGTAAGTTGTGATCCTCCATCTCTATCAGTCCATCTCTTCCAGTTTGGGGGCAGAGGTTTGCCCTGTGATATCAGGTCCCTGATGAATCTAAAAAGAGATTGATTTTCATTTTGTTCAGTTTTTTTTCTTGTTTTGTGAATGAGAAAGACATATCTCAACCTCCTTACATGCTAGGCTGGAAAACAGAAGTCCACTCATTCTTTTGTTACAGGTGTATATACTCCATTATATTAATATAATATAGTTTATACAAGGATTAGCCTATGTATGGTCATGTGTATTGTTTTGAATACTTTCCGATTACAAACAATGTAATTCTGATGTATTTAGATTTCTTTTTACAGCATTATATTCTGTTTTTCTTGCCATTTCTATATTTGTTTGCTTTATTGGCTAACATCTTTTGATTTATTAATTATTTCCCCATTTTATTCATTCTTTTGTTTATATGGAAGTTATTCTCTTTTTTATTGTGGTAAAAAAACCTTAAATTTACCATCTTAACCTTTTTCAAATGTACAGTTCAGTAGTGTTAAGTATATCTACATTGGTGTGTAACATATCTCTAGAACTTTTTTATCTTGTAAAACTGAAACTCTATACCCATTAAACTCTAATATTCTCTAATCTCTCCCTCTAACCCTTTGCAAACACCTTTCCACCTTCTGTTTCTATAATTTGATTACTTTAGATACCTCCTATGAATGGAATAATGCAGTATGTCTACCCTTGTGACTGCATTGTTTTGCTTAGCCTAATGTCCTCAAGGCTTATCCATGTTGTAGCATGTGATAGGATTTCCTTATTTTCTAAGCCTACATAATATTCCACTGTATGTGCATACCACATTTTCTTTATACATTTATCTGCTAACAGACATTTGTGTTGCTTCCATCTCTTGGTTATTGTGAAGAATTATGGAATAAACATGTGTGTTCAATTATTTCTTCAAGATCCTGCCTTGAATTATTTTGAATATATATGTATATGGAGTCTCACTCTGTCGCCCAGGCTGGAGTGCAGTGGTGTGACCTCTGCTTACTGCAACCTCCGCCTCCTGGGTTCAAGCAATTCTCCTGCCTCAGTCTCCTGAGTAGATGGGATTACAAGCACGTGCCACCACGCTTAACTAATTTTTCTATTTTTAGTATAGACGGGGTTTCAACATGTTGATCAGTCTGATCTCAAACTCCTGACCTCATGATCCACCCGCCTTGGCCTCCGAAAGTGCTGGGATTACAGGCATGAGCCACCATGCCAAGCCCTTGGGTATATTATTTTAATATGTTCCCCAATGTTCATGTTTTAGAAACTTAATCCCCAATTCAGCAGTGTTGAGAGGTGTGGCCTTTGGGAGATGCTTAGGTCCTCAAGGCTCTACCCTCATGAATGGATTAATGCCCTTATAAAAGGGCTTGGTGGAGGGACTTTATCCCTTTTTTTTTCCCTTCTGCCTTCTGCCATGTGAGGAACATAACATTCTTCACCTTTGGAGTGTGCAGAATTCCAAGTGTCATCCTGGAAGCAGAGATCAGATTCTCACCAGACATCAAAGCTGCAAACACCTTGACTTCGGGCTCCGCAGCCTCCAGGACTGTGAGAAATAAATTTATCTTAATTATAAAATACACTGTTTCTGATATTCTGTTACAACACTACAAAATTTACCAAGGCAGAATATACATCCAAAAGTGGCATTACTGGATCACATGGTAATTTATATTATTTTTAATTTTTTGAGCAACATATATTCTGTTTTCCATAATGGTTACACCATTTCACATTCCCACTAGCAATGCACAAGGGTTCCAATTTGTCCACATCCTCAACACTTGTTGTTTTCTGTTCTTTTGATAGTGACCTTCCTAACATGTATGAGGTAATATCTCATTAAGGTTTTAATTTGTATTTCTCTTATGACTGCTGATGTTGACCATCTTTTCACATATTTGTTAGCCATTTGTACATCTTCTTTCATACTCTATTCTTACTTTTATAGTTTTTACCCTAGAAATTGTAAACTGCGTATTCAACATTTTCTTTATCTTTCTTGCATCTCAGGCCTTCTATCTTGTTCTCTTCCCCATCTAAATTGTATCCTTGAAATTGTATGTTTGAATTTATTTTAGTGAGGAATTACTGGTTACATATCTTTTTTTGGTTTAAAAATCATTATTCTCTTCTCATTCTTTAAAGGTGTTTTTAATGTGTAAAATTCTACTTTGACAGTTTATTTTTTCTTTTTATCAGCATAGTAAACATTTCTGATTACTTTTAAAGTCTTCTCTTTATCTTTGACATTTTGAAGTTCATGCTGTATCAAGGTGTGGATTTCTGTTTTATTCATCTTGTTTGGGAATCATTAGGTTTCTTGAATCTATTTATTGGTGGCTTTGATCACCAAACCTAACTTCTGGAAATTCTCTGCCATTATCTCATGAGTTATTTCTAACCTACTTTTTCTCTCCTCTCCTATTCAACTTCAATTGGACATGTGTTATATATTCTTATTCTGTCTTCCTGCTTTCTTACTCTCTTTTTTACATTTTCCACATTGTTTTTTGGATAGCATTTAAAAAAATTTCTTCAATTTTTGGGAGATCTTCCAAGATGGCTGAATAGGAACAGCTCCGGTCTGCAGCTCCCAGTGTGATCGACGCAGAAGATGGGTGATTTCTGCATTTCCAACTGAGGTACCAAGTTCATCTCATTGGGACTGGTTGGACAGTGGGTGCAGCCCATGGACAGTGAGCCAAAGCAGGGCGGGGCTTTGCCTTACCCAGGAAGTGCAAGGGCTTGGGGGATTTCCCTTTCCTAGCCAAGGGAAGCTGTGACAGACTGTACGTGGAGGAACGGTACACTTCCAGCCAAATATTGTGCTTTTCCCACAGTCTTAGCAACTGGCGCACCAGGGGATTCCATCCCATGCCTGGCTCGGTGGGTCCCACACCCAAGGAGCCTTGCTCACTGCTAGCACAGCAGTCTGAGATCAACCTGTGAAGCTGTAGCCTGGTGGGGGGAGGGGCATCGCCAATGCTGAGGCTTGAGTAGGTAAACAAACCTGCTGGGAAGCTCAAACTGGGTGGACCCCACTGCAGCTCAGCACAGCCTACTCTCTAGATTATACCACTGTGGGCAGGGCATAGCTGAATAAAAGGCAGCAGACAACCTCTGCGGACTTAAACATCCCTGTCTGATAGCTCTGAAGAGAGCAGTGGGTCTCGCTGCACAGTATTCGAGCTCCAATAATGGACAGACTGCCTCCTCAAGTGGGTCCCTGAACCCCGTGTAGCCTGACTGGGAGACTCCCCCCAGTAGGGGCTGACAGACACCTCATACAGGCAGGTGCCCCTCTGGGACAAAGCTTCCAAAGGAAGGATCAGGTAGCAATATTTGCTATTCTGCAATATTTACTGTTCTGCAGCCTCTGCTGGTGATACCCAGGCAAATAGGGTCTGGAATGGAACTCCAGCAAACTCCAACAGGCCTGCAGTTGAGGGGACTGACTGTTAGAAGGAAAAGTAACAAACAGAAATGAGCAGCATCAACATCAACAAAAAGGACATCCACAACAAAACCCCACCTGTAGGTCACCAACATCAAATACCAAAGGTAGATAAAACCATAAAGATGGGGAGAGACCAGAGCAGAAAAGCTGAAAATTCCAAAAACCAGAGTGCTTCTTCTCCTCCAAAGGATCACAGCTCCTCGCCAGCAACGGAACAAAACTGGATGGAGAATGAGTTTGATGAGTTGACAGAAATAGGCTTCAGAAGGTCAGTAATAATAAACTTCTCCGAGCTAAAGGAGGATATTCTAACCCATCGCAAGAAAGCTAAAAACCTTGAAAATAGGTTAGACGAATGGCTAACTAGAAGAAATAGTGTAGAGAAGACCTTAAATGACCTGATGGACCTGAAAACCACAGCATGAGAAGTTTGTGATGCATGCACAAGCTTCAATACCTGATTTGGTCAAGTAGAAGAAAGGATATCAGTGACTGAAGATAAAATTAATGAAATAAAGTGAGAAGACAAGATTAGAGAAAAAAGAGCAAAAAGAAATGAAAAAAGCCTCCAAAAAACATGGGACTATGTGAAAAGAACAAATCTACATTTGATCGGTGTACCTGAAAGTGACGGGGAGAATGGAACCAAGTTAGAACACACTCTTCAGGATATTATCCAGGAGAACTTCCCCAACCTAGCAAGGCAGGCCAACATTCAAATTCAGGAAATACAGAGAACACCACAAAGATACTCCTTAAGAAGAGCAACCCCGAGATACATAATTGTCGGATTTACCAAGGTTGAAATGAAGGAAAAAATGTTAGGGGAAGCCAGAGAGAAAGGTTGGGATACCCACAAAGGGAAGCCCATCAGACTAACAGCGGATCTCTTGGCAGAAACCCTATAAGCCAGAAGAGAGTGAGGGCCAATATTCAACATTCTTAAAGAAAAGAATTTTCAACACAGAATTTCATATACAGCCAAACTAAGCTTCATAAGTGAAGGAGAAATAAGATCCTTTACAGACAAGCAAATGCTGAGAGATTTTGTCACCACCAGGCCTGCCCTACAAGAGCTCCTGAAGGAAGCACTAAACATGGAAATTAACAAACGGTACCAGCCACTGCAAAAACATGTCAAATTGTAAAGATCATCGATGCTATGAAAGAAACTGCATCAACTAATGGGCAAAATAACCAGCAAACATCATAAAGACAGGATCAAATTCACACATAACAATATTAACCTTAAATGTAAATGAACTGAATGCCCCAATTAAAAGACACAGACTGGCGAATTGGATAAAGAGCACACCCATCAGTGTGCTGTATTCAGGAAACCCATCTCACATGCAGAGACACACATAGGCTCAAAATAAAGTGATGGAAGAAGATCTACCAAGCAAATGGAAGGCAAAAAAAGCAGCAGTTGCAATCCTAGTCTCTGATAAAACACACTTTAAAGCAACAAAGATCAAAAGAGACAAAGGCCATTACATAATGGTAAAGGGATCAATTCAACAAAAAGAGCTAACTATCCTAAATATATATTCACCCAATACAGGAGCACTCAGATTCATAAAGCAAGTTCTTAGAGACCTACCAAGAGACTTTGACTCCCACACAATCATAATAGGAGACTTTAACACTCCACTCTCAATATTAGACAGATCAATGAGACAGAAAGTTAACAAGAATATCCAGGACCTGAACTCAGCTCTGCACCGAGTGGACCTAATAGACATCTACAGAACTCTCCACCCCAAATCAACAGAATATACATTCTTCTCAGGACACATTGTACTTATTCTAAACTTGACCATATAATTAGAAGTAAAGCACTCCTCAGCAAATGTAAAAGAAGAGAAATCACAACAAACTGTCTCTCAGACCACAGTGCAATCAAATTAGAATTCAGGAGTAAGAAATTCACTCAAAACCACACAACTACATGGAAACTGAATAACCTGCTCCTGAATGACTACTGGGTAAGTAACAAAATTAAGGCAGAAATAAAGATGTTCTTTGAAACCAATGAGAACAAAGACACAACATACCAGAATCTCTGGGACACATTTAAAACAGCATGTAGAGTGAAATTTATAGCACTAAATGCCCACAAGAGAAAGCAGGAAAGATCCAAAATCAACACCCTAACATCACAATTAAAAGAACTAGAGAAGCAAGAGCAAACAAATTCAAAAGCTAGCAGGAGGCCAGAAATAACTAAGATCAGGGCAGAACCGAAGGAGATAGAGACATGAAAAAACCCTCAAAAAATCAATGAATCCAGGAGCTGGTTTTTTGAAAAGATTAACAAAATAGACCACAAGACTAATAAAGAAGAAAAGACAGAGGAATCAAATAGATGCAAAAAAAAAAAAAAAGATAAAGGGGATATCACCACCAATCCCACAGAAATACAAACTACCATCAGAGAATACTATAAACACCTCTACGCAAATAAACTAGAAAATCTAGAAAAATGGATGAATTCCTGGACACACACACCCTTCCAAGACTAAACCTGGAAGAAGTTGAATCTCTGAATAGACCGATAGGTTCTAAAATTGAGACAATAATTAATAGCCTATTAACCAAAAAAAGTCCAGGTCCAGACAGATTCACAGCCGAATTCTACCATTGGCACAAAGAGGAGCTGGTACCATTCCTTCTGAAACTATTCCAATCAAAAGAAAAAGAGGGCATCCTCCCTAACTCATTTTATGAGACCAGCATCATCCTGATACCAGATCCTGGCAGAGACACAACGAAAAAGAAAATTTTAGAACAATATCCCTGATGAACTTCGATGCAAAAATCCCCAATAAAATACTGGCAAACTGAATCCAGCAGCATATCAAAAAGCTTATCCAGGATCAAGGTGGCTTCATCCCTGGGATGCAAGGCTGGTTCAACATATGCAAATCAATAAATGTAATCCATCACATAAACAGAACCAATGACAAAAACCACATGATTATCTCAATAGATGCAGAAAAGGTCTTTGACAAAATTCAACAGCGCTTCTTGCTAAAAACTCTCAAAAAACTAGGTATTCATGGAACATATATCAAAATAATAAGAGCGATATATGACAAACCCACAGCCAATATCATACTGAATGGGCAAAAACTGGAAGCATTCCCTTTGAAAACCAGAACAAGACAAGGATGCCCTCTCTCACCACTCCCATTCAACAGAGTGTTGGAAGTTCTTGCCAGGGTAGTCAGGCAAGAGAAAGAAATAAAGGGAATTCAATTAGGAAAAGAGGAAGTCAAATTGTCCCTGTTTGCAGATGACATTACTGTATATTTAGGAAGCCCCATTGCCTCAGCCTCAAATCTCATTAAACTGATAAGCAACTTCATCAAAGTCTCAGGATACAAAATCAATGTGCAAAAATCACAAGCATTCCTATACACCAATAACAGACAAACAGAGAGCCAAATCTCAGAAGTAACACCACACATTTACAACCATCTGATCTTTGACAAACCTGAAAAAAACCAGCAATGGGAAAGGATTCCCTATTTAATAAATTGTGCTGGGAAAACTGGCTAGCCATATGTAGAAAGCTGAAATTGAATTCCTTCCTTACACCTTATACAAAAATTAACTCAAGATGCATTAAAGACTTAAATGTTAGACCTAAAACCATAAAAATGCTAGAAGTAAACCTAGGCAATACCATTCAGGACATAGGCATGGGCAAACACTTCATGACTAAAACACCAAAAGCAATGGCAACAAAAGCCAAAATAGACAAATGTGATCTAATTAAACTAAAGAGCTTCTGCACAGCAAAAGAAACTATCATCAGAGTGAACAGGCAACCTACGGAATGGGAGAAAATTTTTGCAATCTACCCATCTGACAAAAGGCTAATATCCAGAATCTACAATTTAAACAAATGTACAAGAAAAAAAAAAAACAACCACATCAAAAAGTGGGCAAAGAATATGAACAGACACTTCTCAAAAGAAGACATTTATGCAGCCAATAGACACATGAAAAATGCTCATCATCACTGGTCATCAGAGAAATACAAATCAAAACCACAATGAGATACCGTCTCACGTCAGTTAGAATGGCGATCATTAAAAGTCAGGAAAAAACAGACGCTGGAGAGGATGTGGAGAAATAGGAACACTTTTACACTGTTAGTGGGAATGCAAATTAGTTCAACCATTGTGGCAGACAGTGTGGTGATTCCTCAAGGATCTAGAACTAGAAATACCATTTGACCCAGCAATCCCATTACTGGGTATATACCCAGAAGATTATAAATCATGCTACTATAAAGACACATGCACACGTGTGTTTATTGCAGCACTATTCACAATAGCAAAGACTTGGAACCAAACCAAATCTCCGTCAATGATACACTGGATTAAGAAAATGTGGCACATATACACTATGGAATACTATGCAACCATAAAAAAAAGAATGAGTTTCATGTCATTTGCAGGGACATTGATGAAGCTGGAAGTCATCATTCTCAGCAAACTATCACAAAGACAGAAAAGCAAACACCACATGTTCTCACTCATAGGTGGGAGTTGAACAATGAGAACACTTGGACACAGGGCAGGGAATATCACACACCAGGGCCTGTTGGGGATGGGGGTCTGGGGGAGTGATAGCATTAGGAGGAACACCTAATGTAAATGACGAGTTGATGGGTGCAGCACACCAACATGGCACATGTATACATATGTAACAAACCTGCACGTGGTGCACATGTACCCTAGAACTTAAAGTATAATAATAAAAAAAAGAAAATTTCTTGAATTTTTTTTTTTACAGATATCTAATTCTGTCTTTGGCTTTATTTGATCTGCTGTTAAATCTGTCCATTGAGTTTATAATCTCATTTACTATATTGTTAATGTTTTCAATTTCTATTTTTTTAAAAATTGCCATGTTCATTACTTATTTTTTTTCATGTTTCTTTCATTTTTTAAATTATTATTATACTTTAAGTTTTAGGGTACATGTGTGGGATCATTTCTATAGTTTGTTCATTACTTATTTTTAAACATTTCTCATTTTTGTAATATATTAAGTATACTTGCTTTATGTTCTCTGTCTTATAATTTCAAGATTTGAACTTTAGTTTTGTTTTTTTTTTGGTTTGATTCTCTTGTTTCTTTTCTGCTGTCTTTTATGGTGCTTTCTTCTTAACCATTTGAGCATAGAGACTTTTGACTATCAGTCACTTACTTGCTTTGAATGTTCATCAGTGGAGATTAAATGATGCTTAGGTGAGTACCTACAGAAAATGTTTGGGTTATATATTTGAGATGTGTGGGGATACCAATAGTCTAAAACCACTTTAATTAATTTTCTGTTTGAGTTTTTGGATATTCTTGGTAAAAAATGTTGTATATGTAAACCTACTTGAAGCTTTCTTCTGTTTATGAGTTCTCAGGAATTATTTTTCTATCATCACTTAGCACCAAGATTCAAGATAATCCATTTTCTTTTTGGTCCCCTTCAGAAGCCAGTTTATATGTGGATTACTCTTAAATAAGCTTCAAACATCAGAGATTCCAAATTTATGGAAGAATTTTTAAATTCATTTCTCACTTTAGGGGTTCCTCAACTTTGTCTTCTGTTCCCCAAATCCTTTAAGTCTTCAAAAAGTAATGCTTAATTTCATCTAGTTTGGCAAGTGTTATTAACATAAAAGCTTCAGGGCTGTACTTAACTTTCTGGGTAGCTATCCTTTTCATTTAATCCCTGGCCTAACAATTCCTCACTTTTTGTCAGTTCATAAAAGGTGTTAACAATCTTTTGAAAAATATTTGACCCATTATTTTTGTTGTTTTTCAGATAGAAGATCAGTCTGAGCATGTAGTCTGTCATGCTGCTTTCAAGAGGACAAGAAAAATGTGGTTTATATGTTTTACTGTATTTTGTGTGCACCAAAAATATTGTACTATTTTTTTGGTGGTAGACATATTTTTATTTTGTGGTAGTCATGGTTGACAATACGGTTGATACAGAAGGACTAGAAACAATATATCAATAATGAAAAACAAATAAATTCCATTATAATTGCTATTATCAACTTTTTTTCCTCTCTCCTTGAAGATCAGATTACAAGAGTTAACTCTGAATTCATTCAGCATTATTCATTGCTTCCTTTTTATTTTTATTTTTATTATACTTTAAGTTCTAGGGTACATGTGCACAACGTGCAGATTTGTTACATACGTATACATGTGCCATGTTGGTGTGCCGCACCCATTAACTCGTCATTTACATTAGGTATATCTCCTAATGCTATCCCTCCCCCCTCCCCTCACCCTATGACAGGCCCCTGTGTGTGATGTTCCCTTTCCTGTGTCCTAGTGTTCTCATTGTTGAATTCCCACCTGTGAGTGAAAACATGCGGTGTTTGGTTTTTTGTCCTTGTGATAGTTTACTGAGAATGATGGTTTCCAGCTTCATCCATGTCCCTACAAAGGACATGCACACGTATGTTCATTGCAGCACTATTCACAATAGCAAAGACTTGGAACCAACCAAAATGTCCATCAATGATAGACTGGATTAAGAAAATGTGGCACATATACACCATGGAATACTATGCAGCCATAAAAAGGATGAGTTCATTGCTTCATTTTAAAAAAGAAAGCCTTCAAAGACATCTTTACTTACCAGTGTACTTGAAGAAATGTTATCAAAACCTTCAGCGTTATCTTTCTGCAGAGCTGAGATAAAATGGAACACACTTTGGCAATTTCTATAGATTATAGGGCTCAGTATTTCAAAGTGTATACACAAAGGTGTATTGTGATGAGTGAATTATCTCTATCACCTGATTAAAGATTTGTCTTTCTTTGTGATAAGGGGAGAATCAACTTCTTTTGGCAGTGATGCTTTGAAAATATGGAATGGCCTATATTCTGCACTGTTATTTTTAGGGTATAATATTCTTTAGTGATATAATAATTTTCAAAGTCCTGAATTTTTTTTTCTACAAAAAGTTAAGTTGTCAGATTCTTGTCAAACAATGCCATAATTTGAAGTAAAAGAAAGTAATTCTCAGTTAATCTTTACAATTTCTGAATTTATGACATTTTTTGCTTTTTATTTATATTGAGTTCCCCAAATATTTTATTTATTTTTAAAATTTATTTATTTATTTAAAATTTTTGTGGGTATATAGTAGGTGTACATATTTATGGGTTACATGAGATATTTTGATACAGGCATGCAATGCATAATAATCACATCAGGGTAAATGGGGTTATCAATCACCTCATGCGTTTATCCTTTGTGCTACAAATAATCCAGTTATACTCTTTTATTTATTTAATAATGTACAATTAAATTATTTTTGACTATAGTCACTCTGTTGTGCTGTCAAATGCTAGGTCTTATTCATTCTTTCTGTTTTTTTGTACTGAATAAACATCCCCACCTCCCCCTCACTCCCCTAAATCTTAATAAAAACTTTCATTATGCCTTTACATTATAGAAAAGCATTTCATATACTGTTACAATATACAATTTCTGCTAATTTATACTAAGCATAGGGAATTTCTATTAATAGTTAACAATATTTTTTTGACATTTGTGGATAGCTATGATACTATTCAGAAATGAAGTTATATTCATTTAAATGTTATTTTAGACATAAATGAAGTAAATTTCAAAGAAAAATAATTTAATGTTTTGAAAGATCCAAAATCAATGCTAAGATTTCCAAATCTGAAATAAACACCATCATTATATAATATCATAATTTATATAATGCGAATGATGAAATCAACCTTGTATTCATTTCTGTCAACCACCTCATACTTACAGATAAGGCTTTTAATACTCCCACAAGTCAAAAGCACAATATTCAAGTATTACAGAATTTGCAAAATATTAAGAATTGTTAAAATGTCTGATTCAGATGAATTTGTTCACCTCTAAAACAAAATAAAAATATCATTTTAATTAGGCCACAAACTGGAGTTCTAATTCTTCTACCTCTGTGCTAAAACTGTCTTTTTGAGATTTTTGAGTATGCATTTTTTTCAGTAGTGGCTTTAATTCTAACAAATTTCTGATCTCAATTATGGCATTAAAACTTGGAGACAGGGTAGTTACAAAGAATTCTATTTTTGATGCAACCAAAGGCTAATCTATCACTGTTGGTGCTTCCAGTAGCACTTCTCAACTACTATCTTGATTGTTTTACTGTGGAGTTTAAAAACCTTCAGTTTCTCTTCAATAACAAAATGATAAAGTAAAACTCCCTACATACAAAAAAGACCCTTCACAGTCAGTCCTAATCTGCTCTCCAGCCTCCTTTCCTATCATTTTCTCTATTTCTATCTCATTCTCCCATGCTGCAACCATACATATCTTTCTTTTCATTGACACCAAGGCAACTCATTAATTTTTAACACCCAACTCAGGCATTATCTCCTCTGTGAAACCTTGCCTAACTTTGCCAGGCATAGTTAAGTTATTACTTCACTGTTAGTACTGGAAATTCAGGCTGCTTTAACAAATAGGCTCCCAAATTTTATCACACATTAGCACTGTATAAATATTTTTGTCTTTGTCTTTTAATAGTTGTGAAAGATTTTTCAGGTTGGTGAGATGGTGAGATAGCTGTCTTCTATCTAGTCATTCAAGACCTAAGCTGAGAAAGCACTCCAATCTTTAAAACAGGGCTTTTAAGTTGCCTTGAATGTTGGCACCCCAGGCATACAGAAGGGGAAAAGAGAACAGAGGAGCATGCATGGGAGGTTTTAAAACCCAGATCTGGAAATGAGGTACACCATTTCTGTTCTCATTTCACTGGAGACAGCTTATTCACCTGGCCACATATAATTGCATTAGAGATTAGAATGTAGTATGGTTGTGTGCCCAAGAAAGG
Organism: Pan troglodytes; assembly: GCF_028858775.2. Classification (NCBI taxonomy): domain Eukaryota; kingdom Metazoa; phylum Chordata; class Mammalia; order Primates; family Hominidae; genus Pan; species Pan troglodytes. The sequence goes on from NC_072421.2 coordinate 106,308,448, forward strand.
GAGAAAAATGGTGGAGAACTGTGATTTCTGCTATACCCATCTAGGAGGTTCTCATAATACTACTTAAGCACATTTCCATTTGTAATATGATTATCATTTTATGTATCTATCTCCCTCATTGATCTATTACTAAATTGTGGGTTTCTTGAGAACTGGGACTTTAGTCAATATTCATAATTTATTCCATCAATTAATGTTCATTAAATGTCCTCTGTGTGCCAGTGTATCTGTGTTATTATATATGAGCTCTATTGTTGCTACCATACCTATTATAATGTTCAATGGATGCTTATTAAATAAATAAGTAAATAAATAAAAAATAAACACCTGTATGAATTAGTGAATGAATATTGATATTACCATAATTGGGTTTTAGTGGTGCAGTGCTATGGTCCTCTCTTGTTAAAAAATTAACCCTGTCACTTGAATTGATACCTTCTTTCCTTCTACAAAAAATTCATTTTAGCACTGTAATAACACTCTTTTCTGTGGTGGTGTCCATATTTCCAAATTAATTAGTTAACTAAGCTTAAAATATAATAGTGCAAGGAATAGCGATTTTTTGGTAAAGAGACATATAAAAATTATTTTAGGACTTGCAAGACACGTATAGTCTCTGTTGCAACTATTCAACTCAGACTTTGGAATATATGGGCTGATTTGGCCCATAGAAGACCATAGTTTGCCAACTTCTGTTATAGTGTACTATACGCTAAAATGTAGAAATCACTGGATATTTTTATTACCCAGAAAAGTGTAAATAATGTCAAATTGGCTTTAATGATGACTTGGAAATCCCTTATAAAGAATGATGTTGGACAAGATGACATAGACTACATTTTCTCTGTTTCTATCTAAATATAACTAAATACAATCATAAAGAATATCCAAAAGGTGGAAAAAATGGTGGATTGGCTAACTCAGAATTTGGAGAAGGACACTGCAGTGAGCTCCTTGGGTCTTATCTTTATATCCCAAGTAGCCTGAACTGTGTGCTGAAGTGCTCTGCAATGTAGAAAAACCAACAGGTGTAGACAAACTACCCAATAAGTAAAAACAAAAAACATTTGCTCTCTCTGGCCAAATGGGAAACCCAGCAGGGACTTACTAGGAAGAAATATACTTGCTGGTAGAAGCAGGTCTACCCATTAGAAGCAGTGGCAAAAATGGACTGACCCTGGTGGTGTTAGCCCACCTTACATCCCTCACCTGCCAGCTGAAGTGGACCCAATCTGCCTACAGCAGTAATAGCAGAACTTGGTCAGGACAACTCACCTCACATCCAATACTAAGAGGCAGCAAGTGGGCCCCTTTGCCCACAGTAGAGGCACTAGCATGCCTGATGTCTCCTGGGTTTTATCCAGCAGCAGAATATAACCCAGGGATATTGTATCCTGACTCTCCTTTGAATGGCAGAAAGCCACACAGGCTCAGCAGCTTCTGGCCCCTCCACCTAGTGTCAGAAGGTGGTCCATGTAGGTACTTTCCTCCCCTAGAGGCAAAAGCAGAAATAATAGTGGGAAGCCCACTGGCAGGCATCCAGTGATGGGGGAACAGGTCAGGAGAAAAACTTTTCATCTTGTGGGTCTGGTATCTCCATTCCACACCTAATGATACCAGATGGCACCAGCAAGGATCCAGCAGGAACCTGAGTGGAGCTAGAAGGAAACTGACCAGAATAGGACCATAAGAACTCAGAAAACTAAATGACATTGGGACTACAGACCACAAAAGTAGGCCAGAACCTATGTACTAAACCTAAACAAGGTGACTGCTTGCTAAAATAGAAGATCTATACAGCATTGAGTTTCCTAATATCCAAAATATACACAATATAATAGAAATTCACCCATCATACCAAGATCCAGGCAAATCACAACTGGAATTAAAAAAATTAATTAATGGCAATACTGAAGTTAATCAGAAGTTGGAAATATCTGATGAATATTTTAAAGTAGCCACCATAACATTGCTTCAACAGTAGTTAGAGATTACTTCATTTTTTAAATATTTTATTTGATTTTATTTTAAGTTCTGGGATACATGTGCAGGACATGCAGGTTTGTTACATAGGTAAATGTGGGCCATGGTGGTTTGCTGCACCTATCAACACATCACCTAGGTATTAAGCCCAGGATGCATTAGCTATTTTTCCCAATGCTCTCCATGCCCCCGCCCCCCACCTGACAGTCCCCAGTGTGTGTTGTTCCCCTTCCTTTGTCCATGCATTCTCATTGTTCAGCTCCCACTTATAAGTGAGAACATGCAGTGCTTGGTTTTCTGTTCCTGTGTTAGTTTGCTGAGGATAGTGGCTTCCAGCTCCATCCGTGTCCCTGCAAAGGACATGATCTCACTCCCTCCTATGGCTGCATAGCACTCCATGGTGTATATGCACCACACCTTCTCCATACAGTCTATCATTGATGTGCATCTGGGCTGATTCCATGTCTTTGCTATTGTGAATAGTGCTGCAACGAACATACTCGTGCATGTATCTTTATAACAGAATGATTTATATTCCTTTGGGTATATACCCAGTAATGAGATTGCTGGGTCAAATGGTATTTCCACTTCTAGATCTTTGAGGAATCGCCACACTGTTTTCCACAATGGTTGAACTAATTTACATTCCCACCAACAGTGTAAAAGTGGTCCTGTTTCTCCACAGCTTTGCCAGCATCTATTGTTTCTTGACTTTTTAATAAGTGCCATTCTGACTGGCATGAGATGGTATCTCATTGTGGTTTTTGATTTGCATTTCTCTAAGGATCAGTGATGTTGGGCTTTTTTTCATATGTTTTTTGGCCACATGAATGTCTTCTTCTGAGAAGTATCTGTTCATATCCTTTACCCAATTTTTGATGGCGTTGTTTGTTTTTCTCTTGTAAATTTGTTTACGTTCCTTGTAGATTCTGGATATTAGACCTTTGTCAGATGGATAGATTGCAAAATTTTCTCCCATTCCATAGATTGTCTGTTCACTCTGATGATAGTTTCTTTTGCCATTCAGAAGCTCTTTAGTTTGGATCCCATTTGTCAATTTTTGCTTTCATTGCAATTCCTTTTGATGTTTTCATCATGAATTCTTTGCCGGTGCCTGTGTCCTCAATGGTATCACCTGGATTTTCTTCTAGAGTTTTTATAGTGTGGAGTTTTACTTTTAAGTTTTTAACCCATCTTGAGTTAATTTTTTATAAGGTGCAAGGAAGGGGTCCAGCTTCAATTTTCTGCATATGGCTAGCCAGTTTTCCCAGCACGATTAATTAAATAGGGAATCTTTCCCCATTGCTTGTTTTTGTCCAGTTTGTTGAAGATCAGATGGTTGTAGATGTGTGGATTTATTTCTGAGCTCTCTATTCTGTTCCATTGGTCTATGTGTCTGTTTTGGTATCAGTACCATGTTGTTTTTGTAGTATATTTTGAAGTTGGTTTATTAGTCAGCGTTCTCTAGAGGGACACACATATGTATATAAAGGGGAGTTTAGTAAGTATTAACTCACATGATCACAAGGTCCCACAATAGGCCATCTACATGCTGAAGAGCAATGAGAGCCAGTCTGAGTTCCAAAACTGAAGAACTTGGAGTCCTATGTTTGAGGGCAGGAAGCACCCAGCACGGGAGAAAGATGTAGGCTGGGAGGCTAGGCTAGTCTCTCTTTTTCACATTTTTTGGCCTGCCTCCCTGGCAGTTGATTAGATTTTGCCAGCCCAGATTAAGGGTGGGTCTGCCTTTCCCAGTCCACTGACTCTAATGTTAATCTCCTTTGGCAACGCACTCACAGACACACCCAGGATCAATATTTTGTATCTTTCAATCCAATCAAGTTGGCATTCAGTATTAGCCATCAGAAGTACACTTCTTGTCAACTTAAACCCATGCAAATCTCCTGATATCATACATAATCTTCAGATAAAGACAATAATAAGGTCATAATTACACCTAACATGATACAACTATCCTTCATACAACCGGAAAAGCACCAATTCCCAACCCAAATAGTATTTCATAAAGTTAACAATACTTACATGCTGATGTGAATTCAATAAATCTTATGTCACATGATAAAGGAGAAAAAAATAAAATGAAGTTATTTTCTTAGTACAAGTGTATACATGCACAAACATGTTTTTAACAAAAGAAGGAGGAAATACTCATGACAATTACAGTCCTCGTTTCTGTAGCTGGTCATGTGGTAGTAGCTGGTAGTGATGACTACCTTCTTCTACTACCCATTCTGTATTCCCTTTGCTTTCAGTAAGCACCTTAGCAGGTCGTGTTTTTTGTTTTTGTTTGTTTGTTTGTTTTTTCTTTTTCTTCCTGATTGAGTGACCCAAACTTTCATTCCAAGGGTCTGGGCCATTTGTAGTCCTGCCTGGATTGGGCTGTTGTGGTTTCCCATTGACCTTAATCACAGAGCATGGTAATACTAAGAGATGCCCTAATGGATCTCCTGTATTCCATGCATGCTCTTCCTTGCCTCTGTTGTGGAGTAGTAGACTGATTTCATCTTGATAGTCTGGGTCAATCAACCCAGCCAACACTGCAACTCCCTTCATAGCCTGTTGACTTAAAGGTAGAAGGAACCCAAATTGTCCAGGTGACAATCTTAACTTCTGGTTTAATGGAGTCGTTGTTGTGTATCCTAGTGGCAGCTTTCCCCACTCTGGAACTAAGACCATTAGGTCAGCAGAATGTAATGTCCTGGAAACAGGAAACAACAATTTTGCTAGGGTATCATCAGGAATGATGGTGAGTGGTGCCACTTCTACTTCCACCCCTTGATTCCTGGACCCATGAATCCTGGCTATGGGAGAAACAGTACCATATACTGGATGCTGATTCAGGGCATACAAGGTCTTCTGGAGAACTTTGCCCCTGTCCTGCAAAGTATTCTCACCTAGGTGGCATTGTAATTGTGACTTCAAAATACCATTCCACCACTCTATCAATCCAGCTGCTTCAGGCTCATGGAGAACATGGTAAGATGAATGAATTCCATGAGCATGAGCCCACGGCCACACTTCTTTATCCGTAAAGTAAGTGTCTTGGTCAGAGGCAATGCTATGTGGAATACCATGATGGTGGATAAGGCATTCCATGAGTCCACAGATGGTAGTCTTGGCAGAAGCATTGCATACAGGATAGGCAAACCTATATCCAGAGTAAGTGTCTATTGCAGTGAGGACAAATGTCTACCCATTCCGTGATGGAAGAGGTCCAATGTAATCAACCTGCCACCAGGTAGCAGGCTGATCACCCCAAGGAATGGTGCCATACTGAGGGCTCAGTGTTGGTCTCTGCTGCTAGCAAATTGGATATTCAGCTGTGGTCATAGACAGGTCAGCCTTGGTGAGTGGAAGTCCATGTTGCTGAGCCCATGTGTAACCTCCATCCCTGCCACCATGGCCACTTTGTTCATGGGTCCATTGGGCGATGACAGGAGTGACTGGGGAAAGAGGCTGAGTGGTGTCCACAGAATGGGTCATCCTATCGATTTGATTATTAAAATTCTCCTCTGCTGAGCTTACCTGTTGGTGAGCACTCACATGGCATACAAATATCATCATGGTTTTTGACCACTCAGAGAAGTCCATCCACATACCTTTTCCCCAAATTTATTTGTCACCAATTTTCCAATCATGCTTCTTCCAAGTCACTGATCATCCAGTCAAACCATTGTCCACAGCCCACGAATCAGTATATAATCACACATCTGGCCATTTCTCTTCCATGCAAAGTGCACAACCAGGTGTACTGCTAGAAGTTGTGCTCTCTGGGAAGATTTCCCTTCACTGCTATCCTTCAGGGATGTCCTAGCAAGGGGTTGTAGTGCTGCAGCTGTCCAATTTCAGGTGGTTCCTGCATATCGTGCAGAACCATCTGTGAACTAGGCCCTAGTCTTCTCTTCCTCTGTCGACTGATCATAGGGAACTCCCCATGAGGCCATCGGTGCAGGCTGGGGAAGAGAAGGCAGGGTGGCAGGAGTGGAGACCATGGCATTTGAGCCACTTCCTCATGTAACTTACTTGTGCCTTCAGAAACTGCTTGAGCCCAATCACGTATATACCACTTACATTTGATGATGGAATGCTGCTGTGCATGACCCACTTTATGGCTAGATGGATCAGAAAGGACCCACTTCATTATAGGCAGTTCACCACCCCTGTGTCTCTCAGGTCCTTGATGGTGGCACTAATCTCTGCAATCCCTCCAGGGATACGATATTGTTTTTGATTTATTCTTTTTCTAGGTAGAGGCAGTACTCATGGTTTTCTTTTGGTCTTTCCTACTATAGTAGCCCTCACCCTACCAGTCAGGGAGCCAATGTGGGGGTTCTGCCAGCTGCTGAGTATGTCTATGTCAGTTATGCATTCTGGCACTGGGGAAATGACCACAGGATGAGTCCAGGTACCCACTGGACCCACTGTAAGTCAGATCTGAGCTAAAACTCCATTCATTACCTGGCCTCCATCAGCCCCTACTTTAACTGGAGGACCACAATGACGTTTTGGGTCCCCTGGAATCAATGTCAGCTCAAAGCCAGTGTCCAGCAGTCCTTGAAATGTCTGATCATTTCCCTTTCCCCAGTGCACAATTACCCCGGTAAAAGGCTAGAGGTCTTCTTGGGGAAGAATGGGAGAAAGATTCACTGCATAAATTATCAGTAACATAGTGGGGTCCTTCCTCAAGGGAACCCAGTCTCCCCTTCATTCAAGGGGTTCTGGGTCTGTAAAGTGGCTCAAGTCTAGAAATTGATTGATGGGCCATGATTCTCTGTTTTTTTTTAATTCAAATTAGTCTTTTGTCCATTCAACATAGAAGTTTTCTGCTTATATAAATTAAGTAGAATGCAGTAGGCTTCCTATCAATTTCACTTTTAGGAACACTGTGCATGATTAATTAGCCAATGCCAGCACTCCACATGAATCAGACTATTCTGATTGCTGCTTTGCCTCTGCTGTCCATTACCATAGCTAGCCCACCATGCCTTTGATGGTTGAGTGCTGCCACTTGGCCGCTGCTACCTCAGGATGCAATTATTCCCATTGTATTTAAATTTTGTAGTTGAGTGACTGTGGTTCCCACCATTAGATCTGACATGCAGGGAAGAGCAATTACAGGGCTCTTCAAAGATAAAGGAGCTGCCCTCACAAATCTATTTCACAAGGCATTGGTCAAGGGTATCTCTTCTTGATCCTCCCACCTGGAATGAGTTGGTCTAAAGTGACTAATCCACTCCACCATCCTAATCTCCCTAAGCCTTTGGATCCCTTCCTCTACATGAAACCAAGGGAGATCAGGCATTTCCAGCTCATTCACAATGGGCCATCTTTTAATCCGCATTTCAGCTAACCAAGCAAATAAGCTATTGGAACCTTTTTTAACTCCCTGAGCTGCAAGATTAAATGCAGAGTCCCTACTTAGTGAGTCCAAGTCAATAAATTCAGCCTGATCCAACTCTATGTTCCTTCCACCACTATCTCATACCCTTAATATCCGTTCCCATGCCTGTTCTCCAGATTTCTGTTTACATAAATTAGAAAACTCAAGCAGTTATTTTCGAGTGTAGTGTACCTCCTCACAGGTCACACTCTCAATCTCACCTCCAGGGGCCCGCCAGGACTTTAGTTTAGTTATAGGTCTGGAAGCAAACAGGGGTGTTGGGGGTGGCTTCTGAGAATCAACGTTATCTTGGCTGACTACTGCCTCAGGGGAGGCCATCACTCTTGCCTCACGCAGCACAGGGTTTATCTCCTCAGACAAAAGTGTCAAGGTTGATGGCAGCATGGGCTGGAGAGGGGATGTTGCCACTACTGGGGATGGGGGAGCTGTTTCTTCTGGCAAAAAAAGGTTCATCAGAGTTTACAAACTCAGTGTACCCACCTTCATCAGGGTCCTCCCACAAGTCCTCATTCCAAGTTTCAGGGTCCCATTCTTTTCCAATCAATGCCCTCACTTTAACAGTAGACACCTGGTGAGGCTGTGCATGCACCTTTCATTGCAGGTCAGCCACTTGCATGATAAGAGCTTGTGTATGTTTTTCCACAATTTCAGCTATTTCTCTACAGGAGATAAGGTTCTCACTCAGGGCAGTCTTAGCAGATTTGAGGCTCAGTATTTGCCTCTGAAGTTGTGAGGTAGAGTCCCTGAGTTCGTCATTTTCTTCATCATTTGGTCCAATGAACTTAGGAGGAACCAATCAGCTTCATTATGTTCCTTGGTTCTCCACATATGGTCAATTATCTCTTGTTGGTGTATAGGAAAGCTCGTGATTTTTGCACATTGATTTTTTATCCTGAGACTTTGCTGAAGCTGCTTATCAGCATAAGGAGCTTTTGGGCTGAGACGATGCGGTTTTCTAGATATAGGATTATGTCATCTGAAAACACAGACAGATTGAATTCCTCTCTTTCTATTTGTATGCCCTTTATTTCTTACTCTTTCCTGATTGCCCTGGCCAAAACTTCCAACAGTATGTTGAATAATAGTGGTTAGAGAGGGCATCCTTGTCTTTGCAGGTTTTCAAGGGGAATGCTTCCAGCTTTTGCCCATTCAGTATTATATTGGTGGTGGGTTTGTCATAAATGGCTCTTATTATTTTGTTAATTTTTTGTTATTATACTTTAAGTTACGGGATACATGTGCAGAACGTGCAGGTTTGTTACATAGGTATACACGTGCCATGGTAGGTTGCTGCACTGCATCAACCTGTCATCTACATCAGCATTTCTCCTAATGCTATCCCCTCCTCTAGCCCCACACCCGCAGACAGGCTCCAGTGTGTGATGTTCCCCTCCCTGTGTCCATGTGTTCTCATTGTTCAACCCCCACTGATGAGTGAGAACATGCGGTGTTTGGTTTTCTGTTCCTGTGTTAGTTTGCTGAGAATGATGGTTTCCAGCTTCATCCATGTCCCTGCAAAGGACGTGAACTCATTCTTTTTTTAATGGCTGCATAGTATTCCATGGTGTATATGTGCCATATTTTCTTTATGCAGTCTATCATTGATGGGCAATTGGGTTGGTTCCAAGTCTTTGCTATTGTGAACAGTGCCACAATAAATATATGTGTGCATGTGTCTTTATAGTATAATGATTTATAACCCTTTGGGTATATACCCAGTAATGGGATTGCTGGGTCAAATTGTATATCTAGTTCTAGATCCTTAAGGAATTCCCACATTGTCTTCCACAATGGTTGAACTTACACTCCCATTGAAAGCATAAAAGCATTCCTATTTCCCCACATCTTCTCCAGCATCTATTGTTTCCTGACTTTTTAATAATTGCCATTCTAACTGGTGTGAGATGGTATCTCATTGTGGTTTTGATTTGCATTTCTCTAATGACCAGTGATGATAAGCTTTTTTTCATATATTTGTTGGCCACACAAATGTCTTTTTTTGAGAAGTGTCTGTTCATATCTTTTGCCCACTTTTTGATGGGGTTGTTTCTTTTTTCTTGTAAATTTGTTTAAGTTATTTGTAGATTCTGGATATTAGCCCTTTGTCAGATGGGTAGATTGCAAAAATTTTCTCCCATCCTGTAGGTTGCCTGTTCACTCTGATGATAGTTTCCTTTGCTGTGCAGAAGCTCTTTAGTTTAATTAGATCCCATTTGTCAGTTTTGGATTTTGTTGCTATTGCTTTCGGTGTTTTAGTCATGAAGTCTTTGCCCATGCCTATGTCCTGAATGGTATTGCCTAGGTTTTATTCCAGGGTTTTTATGGTTTTCAGTCTTACATTTAAGTCTTTAATGCATCTTGAGTTAATTTTTGTATAAGGTGTAAAGAAGGTATTCAGTTTAAGTTTTCTGCATATGGCTAGCCAGTTTTCCCAATACCATTTATTAAATACAGAATCCTTTCCCCGTTGTTTGTTATTGTCAGATTGGTCAAAGATCAGATGGTTAGATATATGATGTTATTTCTGAGACCTCTGTTCTGTTCCATTGGTCTATACATCTGTTTTGGTACCAGTACCATGCTGTTTTGGCTACTGTAGCCTGTAGTATAGTTTGAAGTCAGGTAGCATGATGGCTCCAGCTTTGTTCTTTTTGCTTAGGATTGTCTTGGCTGTGCAGGCTCTTTTTTTGGTACCATATGAAATTCAAAGTAGTTTTTTCCAGTTCTGTGAAGAAAGTCAATGGTAGCTTGATGGGAATGGCATTGAATCTATAAATTACTTTGGGCAGTATGGCCATTTTCACGATATTGATTCTTCTTATCCATGAGCATGAAATGTTTTTCCATTTGTTTGTGTCCTCTCTTATTTCCTTGAGCTGTGGTTTGTAGTTCTCCTTGAAGAGGTTCTTCACATGCCTTGTACTTTGTATTCCTAGCTACTTTATTCTCTTTGTAGCAATTGTGAATGGCAGTTCACTCATTATTTGGCTCTGTTTGTCTATTATTGGTGTATAGGAATGCTTGTAATTTTTGCACATTAATTTTTTATCCTGAGACTGATGAAGTTGCTTATCAGCTTAAGGAGAATTTGGTCTGAGAAGATGAGTTTTTCTAAATATACAGTCATGTCATCTGCAAACAGAGACAATTTGATTTCCTCTTTTCCTATTTGAATACCCTTTATTTCTTTCTCTTGCTTGACCACCCTGGCCAGAACTTCCAATACTATGTTGAACTGGAGTGGTGAGAGAGGACATCCCTGTCTTGTGCTGGTTTTCAAAGGGAATGCTTCCAGTTTTTGCCCATTCAGTATGATATTGACTGTGGGTTTGTCATAAATAGCTCTTATTACTTTGAGATACATTCCATCAATACCTAGTTTATTGAGAGATTTTAACATGAAGTGCTGTTGAGTTTTGTCAAAGGCCTTTTCTGCATCTATTGAGATAATCATGTGGTTTTTGTCATTGGTTCTGTTTATGTGATGGATTACGTTTATTGATTTGCCTATGTTGAAACAGCCTTGCATCCAGGGATGAAGCCAACTTGATTCTGGTGGATAAGGTTTTTGATGTGCCGCTGGATTCAGTTTGCCAGTATTTTATTGAGGATTTTTCCATGAATGTTCATCAGGGATATTGGCCTGAAATTTTACTTTTTTGTTGTTGTGTCTCTGCCAGGTTTTCATATCAGGATGATGCTGGCCTCATGAAATGAGTTAGGGAGGATTCCCTCTTTTTCTATTATTTGGAATAGTTTCAGGAGGTATGGTACCAGCTCCCCTTTGTACCTTTGGTAGAATTTGGCTGTGAATCCATCTGGTACTGGACTTTTTTGGTTGGTAGGCTATTAATTACTGCCTCAATTTCAGAACTTGTAATTGGTCTATTCAGGAATTCGACTTCTTCTTTGTTTAGTCTTGGAAGGGTGTCTATGTCCAGGAATTTATCAATTTCTTCTAGTTTTTCTGGTTTATTTGCATAGAGGTGTTTATAGTATTCTCTGATGGTCGTTTGTATTTCTGTTGGATTAGTGGTGATATCCCCTTTATCATTTTTTATTGTGTCTACTTGATTCTTCTCTTTTCTTCTTTATTAGTCTGGCTAGCAGTTTATCTATTTTGTTGATCTTTAAAAAAAAAAAAACCAGCTCCTGGCTTCATTGATTTTTTGAAGGGTTTTTCGTGTCTCTATCTCCTTCAGTTCCACTGTGATTTTAATTATTTCTTGTCTTCTGCTAGCTTTTGAATTTGTTAACTTTTGCTTCTCTAGTTCTTTTAATTGTGATGTTAGGGTGTTGATTTTAGATCTTTCCTGTTTTCTCTTGTGGGAATTTAGTGCTATAAATTCCCCTCTAAACACTGCTTTAAGTGTGTCCCAGAGATTCTGGTACATTTTGTCTTTGTTCCAATTGGTTTCAAAGAACATCTTCATTTCTGCCTTAATTTTGTTATTTTCAGGGTTGTTGAGCTTCCATGTAGTTGTGCAGTTTTGATTGAGTTTCTTAATCCTGAGTTCTAATTTGATTGCACTGTGGTCTGAGAGACTGTTTATTATGATTTCTGTTATTTTGCATTTGCTGAGGAGTGTCTTACTTCCAATTAATGGTCAATTTTAGAATAAGTGCAAAGTCATGCTCAGAAGAATGTATATTCTCTTGATTTTGGGTGAGAGTTCTATACGTGTCTATTAGGTCCGCTTGGTCCAGAGCTGAGTTCAAGTCTTGAATATCCTTGTTAATTTTCTGTCTCATTGATGTGTCTAATATTGACAGTGGGATGTTAAAGTCTCCCACTATTATTGTATGGGAGTCTAAGTCTCTTTGTAGGTCTCTAAGAACTTGTTTTATGAATCTAGGTGCTCCTGTATTGGGTGCATATATATTTATGATAGTTAGCTCTTCTTGTTACATTGGTCCCTTTACATTATGTAATGCCCTTCTTCGTCTCTTTTGATCTTTGTTGGTTTAAAGCCTGTTTTACCAGAGACTAGGATTGCAACCCCTACTATTTTTTTGCTTTCCATTTTCTTGGTAAATATTTCTCCATCCCTTTATTTTGAGCTTATGTGTGTCTTTGCACATGAGATGGTCTCCTGAATACAGCACACCAATGAGTCTTGACTCTTTATCCAATTTGCCAGTCTGTGTCTTTTAATTGGGGCATTTAGCCTTTTTACATTTATGGTTAATATTTTTATGTATGAATTTGATCCTGTCATTATGATGCCAGCTGTTTATTTTGTCTGTTAATTGATGCAGTTTCTTCATAGTGTCAATGGTTTTTACAATTTGGTATGTTTTTGCAGTGGCTGGTACTGGTTGTTCCTTTCCATGTTTAGTGCTTCCTTCAGCAGCTCTTATAAGGTAGGCCTAGTGGTGATGAAATCTCTCAGCATTTACTTGTCTGTAAATAACTGTATTTCTCCTTAGCTTATGAAGCTTAATTTGGCTGGATATGAAATTCTGGGTTGAAAATTCATTTCTTTTAGAATGTTGAATATTGGCCCCCACTCTCTTCTGGCTGTTAGGGTTTCTGCCAAGAGATCTGCCATTAATCTGATGGGCTTCTCTTTGTGGGTAAACTGACCTTTCTCTTTGGTTGCCCTTAACATTTTTTCCTTCATTTCAACCTTGGTGACTCTGACGATTATGTGTCTTGGGGTTGCTCTTCTCGAGGAGTATCTTAGTGGTTTTCTCCGTATTTCCTGAGGTTGAATGTTGGCCTGTCTTGCTAGGTTGGGCAAGTTCTCCTGGATAATATTCTTATGGGTGTTTTCCAACTTGGTTCCATTCTCCCCATCACTTTCAGGTACACCAATCAAACATAGATTTGGTCTTTTCACATAGTCCCACATTTCTTGGTGGCTTTTTTCATTGCTTTTCACTCTTTTTATTTTTATCTAATCTTGTCTTTTCACTTTATTTCATTAAGTTGATCTTCGATCTCTGATATCTTTTCTTCCGCTTGTTCAATTTAGCTATTGATACTTGTGTATGCTTCACAGAGTGTTTGTGCTATGTTTTTCAGCTCCTTCAGGTCATATTTGTTCTTCTCTAAAGTGGTTATTCTAGTTATCAATTCGTCTAACCGTTTTTCAACATTCTTAGCTTCCTTGCATTGAGTGAGAACATGATCCTTTAGCTCATAGGAGTTTGTTATTACCTACCTTCTGAAGCCTACTTCTGTCAATTCTTCAAACTCATTCTCCATCCAGTTTTGTTCCCTTGCTGGTGAGGAGTTGTGATCCTTTGGAGGAGAAGAAGCATTCTGATTTTTGGAATTTTCACCCTTTTTATGCTGGTTTCTCCCCATCTTCGTGGGTTTATCTACCTTGGGTCTTTGATGGTGGTGACCTTCAGATGGGGTCTGTGAGTGGACATGCTTTTTGTTGATGTTGATGCTATTCCTTTCTGTTTGTAATTTTTCCTTCTAACAGTCAGGCCCCTCTGCTGCAGGTCTGCTGGAGTTTGCTGGAGGCCCACTCTAGACCCTATTTGCCTGGGTATCACCAGCAGAAGCTGCAGAACAGCAAAGATTGCTCCTTTTTCCTTCCTCTGGAAGCTTTTGTCCCAGAAGGGCACCCACCAGATGCTAGCTGGAGCTCTCCTGTATGAGGTGTCTGTTGTCCCCTATTGGGAGGCATCTCCCAGTCAGGATACACAGGGGTCAGGGACTCACTTGAGGAGGCAGTCTGACTCTTATCAGAGCTCAAACACTGTGCTGGGAAATCCACTGCTCTCTCCAGAGCCATCAAGCAGGGATGTTTAAGTCTGCTGAAGCTGCGCTGACAGCCGCCCTTTCCCCCAGGTGATCTGTCCCAGGGAGATGGGGGTTTTATCTGTAATTCCCTGACTGGGGCTGCTGCCTTCTTTTCAGAAATGCCCTGCCCAGAGAGGAGGAATCTAGAAAGGCAGTCTTGCCACAGCAGCCTTGCTGAGCTGTGGTGGGCTCCACCCAGTTCAAACTCCTGGGTGGGTGGCTTTGTTTACACTGTGAAGGTAAAACCACCACTCAAGTCTCAACAATGGTCGATGCCCTTCTCCCCACCAAACTCAAGCATCCCAGGTCAACCTCAGACTGCTGTGCTGGCAGCAAAAATTTCAAGCCAGTGGATCTTAGCTTGCTGGGCTCCATGGGGTTGGGACAAGCTGAGCCAGACCAATTGGCTCCCTGGCTTCAGTCCCCTTTCCAGGGGAGTGAACAGTTTTGTCTCACAGGTGTTCCAGGTGCCACTGGGTTATAAAGAAAAACTCCTGCAGTTAGCTCAGTGTCTGCCCACATGGCTGCCCAGTTTTGTGCTTGAAACCCAGAGCCCTGGTGGTATAGACACTGGAGGGAATCTCCTGGTCTGTGGGTTGTGAAGACTGGGGGAAAAGTGCTGTATCTGTGCACCATTCCTCATGGCACAGTCCTTCACGGCTTCCTTTGGCTAGGGGAGGAAAATCCCTCGACCCCTTGTGCTTCCTGGGTGAGGTGACTGCCCACCCTGCTTCTGCTTGCCCTCCATGGGCTGCACCCACTGTCCAACCAGTCCCAATGAAATGAACCGGGTACCTCAGTTGGAAATGCATAAATCACCCACCTTCTGCATCTATCTTGCTGGGAGCTGCAGACTGGAACTCTTCCTATTCGGCCATCTTGCCAGCCTGATTTTTTTTTTTTGGTCACATTTTTAAAAGGAAAAACATTATTGATAAAAGAGAAGTTTTAAAAAAGAATCAAATGTAAATTACAGAACTAAAAATACAATAGCTAAAATTTTAAAATCACTGGATGGGATGAATAATAAGAGTGGATATGAAAGAATATAGAAACAATGTACTAGAGGACAAAGAAATAAAATTTACACGTTCTGAGCAAAAGAGAGAAGGTGAGAAAAACTGATTAGAGGCACATGGACCTGTGGGGCAATTATGGAAAACATACCACTTATAAATACAGTGGCTCTATGAGTTCCAGAAGGAGAAAAAAAAATAAAAACACATGAAAAAAATAATGACCCAAATGTCTCAAACTTGACAAAAGGCATACATCTACAGAATCTGAGCAAACCACAAATAGTATAACCGCCCAACAAAATCCATGCTAAGGCACATCACAATTAAACATCTAAAAACTAAAGGCCAAAAGCACGTTCAAATCATCCACAGGGAAGTGATGCCTTTATAGGGGAACACTTACTGGAATGGCAGAAGATTTCTCATCTGAAACCATGGAGACCAGAAGAAAGAGACACAACCTACCATGTTGTGGAGTATGGTATATTAATGAATTGGAAGACTCAATATAATAAAAATGTCAGTCCTCTACAATTGATCTGTAGATTTAATGCAATCTCTATTCAAATTGTAGTGAAGATTTTAAAATATAGAAAAACTTATTCTAAAAATTATATAGAAAGACACAGGCCCTAGCCCTAGAATAGCTAAAACAATCTTGAAAAGAAGAGTAAAGTGGGAGAAATCATTATATCTTACAGTAGGAATTATTATATAACAGGTACAGTAATCAAGAGTGTCATATTGGTGGAGTAACAGATGTGTGGATTAATGGAAGAGAATATGGAATCTAAAAATAGACCCACAAAAATATGCCCAACATATTCCTGACAAAGGTGTAAAAGCAGTTCAACAGAAGAAGAATATACTTTTCAATAAATGATGGTGGAGCAATTGGCTCCCACAGACAACAACAAAAAATTTGACTTAAACTCACATCTTATTAAAAAAAAATGCCTCAAAGTGGTGCTCAGTTTGCAGTACATATGCTAGATTTGGAATGATACAGAGAAAATTAGCATGGCACCTGCACAAGGATGACATGCAAATTTGTAAAACATTTTGTATTTGAAAAAAGAAAATAATTACCTGAAAATGGATTATGGTCTTAAATGAAAAACATAAAACTATTAAATTTTTAGGGAAAAACATAGTAGAAAATCTTCAAGATCAAGGGGTAGGAAAAGGGTTCTTGAATTAAGACTAAAAGCACAATCTAGAAAATCAAAAATTGATCAATTAGACCTCATTCATTTAAAAAAACTTTGCTCTGTGAAATACACTGTAGAGGATAGAAAGACAAGCTACATAGAGTTGGAAGAAATATTCACAAACTCTACATCTGACAAATGACTAGTGTCTAGAATATATGAAGAGTTCTCAAAATTCGACAGTGAAAGACAAACAATTCAATTAGAAAACGAGCAAAAGACATTAATAGATATTTCACCTAAGAGGATATATGAATGTCAAATAAGCACATAAAAAATTCAACATCACTAGCTATTATGAAAATGTGAATTGAAACAAAAATGAGCTATTACTACATACTTAACAGAATGCCTGGAATAAAAAGTTGTAAAGCATCAGTTGCTGGCAAAGACACAGAGAAACTGGATTATTGATAAATTGCTGGTGGGAATATAAAATGGTACACCCATTCAAAAAATGATTTGGCAATTTCTTAGAAAACCAAACATTTATCTATATACAAATCAGAAATTTCAGTCTGGGCAGTTATCCCAGAAAAATGAATTATTTTTTTCACACAAAAACCTGCATACAAATGTTCATAGCAACTTTATCCTAATAGCCCCAAACTAGAAACAACTCAGATGTCTGTTAACAAGTGAATGGTTAAATGAACTGTGGTACATCCATACCATGGAATAGTACTCAGCAATAAAAATAAACTATTGATACACATGACAATGTGGATTAAACTCCAGGGAATTATGCTGGATGAAAAAGTCCAATCCAAAATGTTATATACTGTATGATTCCATTTATATAGCATGCTTGAAATGACAAAATTATAAATGTTGAGGGCATATTATGGTTGCTGCAGGTTAAGGGCGTGTGAGAGAAGTGGATGTGGTTATAAAATGGCAACATGTGTGATCTTTATGGTGACAAAACAGTACAAGTAAAATTGGTGAAATTTGAACGGGTAGGTGGATTGTATCAATGTCACTATCCTAGTGTGATAGTACTATAGTTTTGCATGACGTTAATATTGAAGGAAAGCAGGTAAAGTGTATATGGAATATTTCTGTATTTTTCTTACAACTGCATGTGAATCTACAATGATCTCAAAATAAAAGTTCAATGTAAAAAAGTATAATGTTGGTGCATGAAGAGTTAGAAGATGGTTAAATCTATAATAAATGATTTTTAAAATTCATAAGAAGGATGCTGTCTAATAAAGCTGCATTTTTGATAGCCAAAATGGGAAGCAGAATGATAAACAGTTTCATGGAAAATGCCTCTAAAGGTCAACTGTGCAAAAAAGGGAAAAAATGTAAACATCAATGTGAATGACATGCTCTTATCTTCCTTGGAAGTAGTGTTGAGTTTATTTCATAAATTTATAATAAGTAATTATACTGATAGTTTGCTGCTTTATTTCTCTGATGAATTAATACTGGAATGAACTATCAGAAAGACGTGAATTTCAAAATCTGTGAGGTATTTCAGAGCCTGTGTTGGCAAGATCACTCTTTTTTTGGGGCCATGATTTTTGTTTTATTAGAAACTCTTTTCTAGGGGTAGGAAGTTTTTGCTCTTTAGAGAAATCCTGACACCGCCCCCCCCGCAAAAAAATTGCAAAGATCAAAAAGCTGGCCAAGTTTTTCATCCTGGTAAAGGTTATTTTAATTTTTGAAAATATTTTGAAAATCCTTAAAAGCTTATCAGAGAGTGTCAGTTCTTTTAGAGGAATATATTCTGATAGAGGTATCACTGTGTTTAAGGCAAGGGTAGAGGACTTTGGGAATAGAAGGGCGACACGTTTGACTTCTGTAGCATCTAAAACATCGATGCCAGGTTGCTTCTTGCTCCTAAACATACTATGTTTATGCTATTTATTTTATCAGGTGGCTAATTATGTAAGAGAATCCCCAAAGGAGGTTTTTCTGGTCCAGGTTTTTGTTGGTGGATTTTAGTCATCTTGAAAATCTTCTAGTTCTGTTTCCGGGAACAGTTCATGACTTGAAGCTGTTATACCACCATTTCACCTTTGAGTTTCTTCAGAATATCTGAGTAAGTGGC
Source organism: Pan troglodytes (assembly GCF_028858775.2). Taxonomy (NCBI): domain Eukaryota; kingdom Metazoa; phylum Chordata; class Mammalia; order Primates; family Hominidae; genus Pan; species Pan troglodytes. The sequence goes on from NC_072421.2 coordinate 106,326,902, forward strand.
ACCTGATGTGTATATTATTTACCATCAGGTCTAGAACTTGTCTGCTTAACTGTTTATGATTGAATGCCTCTGGTACTTCAAATTTCATATGGATTAAAGATTCTCCTTAATGGCTTCCTCTGTAAAGAAAATAACCACAATACCTCACTGAGTCTCTCTGTTACCATTCTTTCACACCTGATTATATCATAAAGTGGCCCCACTGATTCTGTAGCTCACTTCCTGATTTTGTTGTCCTTAAAAAAATTTAGTATTCATTTAGGAGTGTCTTATAAGGTGATCCTTGGAATTATTATTATTATTTTTTACTTTATTGGCCAACATTTACAGATTTCTTGTCTGCATGTAGGCAGCTTTTTTTTTTCATTAAAAAAATATGCTCCTCTTGTCCTCCTACCTCCCCAAACCTCTTTACTTTGTCATATAGCCATGGATAAATTAGATTTTGTTTGACTGCTAAATTATTTTTGATACACTGCGTGTATATTTGATCTTTTTGAAGTGATTTTGAAAAGTACTCTTATGGGATTTCAATCCGTGAAAATATATTTTTGAAATAGCAATACCTACATTGTATTGTCACTCTTTCTCCTAAAGGTGGATAACCAAGTGATGGATAATTCTGGTTTACTTGCTTAAGCTAGTATGTAAAATTAAATTACTATTATATAGTATCTCCTATAGATATTTATATCTTTTCAAAACCATATTCTTTTGAATCCTACAAATCTCATTATAGTAAGTAGCCATACTTTTTATGCAAACCTCAATTTTACATTTCATTCTGACAAAATATTTGATCAGTTTGTGGATAACTGAAGACCTCCCAAAAGTACATCACCTAATTTCTATAATGTGGCCAAAATTGTATTATTCCTGTCAAGTCTTCTGTAATGACTATAGGCCTGTAACTTTATCAACACATTTTATATTTAAAAAATTTCATTTTTCCACTCACAGAATTTTTATTACCCTTTCCTTATCTAATATTCTATGTTTATACTATATATGTTTGCCTTCATACACATAGCAACATGCTTACTTATCTGTCCAGGTTGGGCCTTCCTGTAGTCTGTATGTACCTTGGCATTGCAAGTGGTTGGTTTTTCTCCTTCTACCAAATTGCTTAAAGTCTAGTTATATATCCTTGCATCCTGGCCTATATTCTAATTCAGCTATTTTCCTTTTAAAGCTTCTAGAAATAGTATATATGTGTATATCGTATTTTAGTTACTTTTTACCCCTCCCTATATATGTCAGCTGTTCTTTCAAAACCACAATGAGATAGCATCTTACCCTAGCTAGAATAGCTATTATTAAAAAGACTAAAAATAACAGATGCTGTTGAGGATGCAGAGAAACGGGAAGTCTTATACACTTTTGGTAGGGATATAAATTAGTACAGCCATAACGGAAAACAGTATGGAGATTTCTCCAAAATAAAAAACTAGAACTACCATACAGTCTAGCAATTCCACTACTGGGTATTTATTTCAAAGAAAAAATTGGTATATCAAAGGGAACAATGCACCCCATGTTTATTGCTGCACTATTCGCAATAGCAAAGGCATGGAATCAACCTCTGTCCATTAACAAATGAGTGGATAATGAAAATGTGGTACATACACACAATTAAATACTAGTTGGCCATAAAAAGAATTAAATTCTGTCATTTGCAGCAACATGGATGGAACTGGAGGGCATCATATTAAGTGAAATAAGCCAGTCACAGAAACACAAATGTCATATGTTCTCACTCACATGTGGGAGCTAAAAAAGGTGGATCTTACGTAGATAGAGAGTAGAATGGTAGCTACTGGAGGCTGGAAAAGATGTGTCGCAGGGAAGGGGATAAAAAGAAGTTGGTTAATGGGTACAAATATATAGTTAGATAGAAGGAATAAGTTCTAATGTTCTAATGCAGAGTAGGGTGACAATAGATAACAACAATATATTATATACTTCAAAATAGTTAGAAGAGAGTACCTGAAATGTTCCAAACACATAGGAATGATAATACTGGAGGTGATTAATATCCTAAATAACCTGACTTAATCATTACACCTTCTATGCATGTAACAAAATATCACATGTTCTTTTAAATATGTACAAAAATTATGTATCAGTAAATTATTTTAAAGTTGGCATTATAAGTTGCCTCCAATTTTCTTTGTTTCACTGTCATAGCCCTGGCCCATTTGTCAAACTTTTCTTATATTCTTTTACTCTAGTGGAATCTGCAACAGTTTGCCTTTTCTCCTATCTTGCCTCGTAGTTTTTCCTTTTTAATACAAGATTCATGATGACATTTTGTTAAAGTGTAGCCCAGCCTTCCTGTGTATCCTATAACTATTAAAAAGAGTTCTTGTGGATTCTGGAGAATTTGGAGTGCCCACTCTTTTTTCTCTGTATGGAACAGATGCTATTTGAGAAAGCATCACCCTAGAGATCTTGGCCTTGAATTCATTTCTAGGGCATTAAATTTGGCCTACAGTACTATATTTTCTTAAGTCTTCATATTTAAATGTGCAGTGACCACTGGCTTTTCCTCCCCTGCCATCACCCGAGGCTGGCCTAGCAAATATTAAAAGGTTACCATGTAGCTAGCACAGCTTTGTTCTAACACATAACCTTCATTATTATCATACACATGGCTGTCTACACACTCTACAATCTAACCTACGCATGCCATTTCTTACTAGCCTATCTCAGAGACATATTCTCTGCATATAGTACACGGTGGCATAATAATGATGCCTGGATCTCATCAAAGGGTCATTTCTTGTTGAAGCCAACCTTCTTTAAGGCCCTTTTCCTCCTTAGAACCACAATTACTGCCCTCATGGAAATGAGAATATTTTACAATAATCTAGAGGCCCTTCGATGCTGTTTGTATCTGCCACATCTGCTATATTTACCAACAGAAAACAGACCTGTTCTATGATAGCCGAGAGTTCAGGAACACTACAGCTCCCACACTAATCCTGGCATTTTAAATTGGAGATAACGGGTCATAATAAATGGTATGTTGCTCAAAATGTGAACCTCTGACTTTAAGTCTTAGCTTCAACTATACATGCTTGAAGAAGTCATTAAAATCGTTTGAGCCTCAGTTTCCTTATCTGTAAAATGGTCTATCTCGCAGGGTTGTTAAAAAGTTTAAATTAATGCATTCAAATTGTTTTATAAATTTTTATGATATAACAATACTTAGATTTTATAAACTCATAATATATTGGGCCTGAAGACAGCCCTAGGGATCATCTAATACAAATACATATTTTTACAGATGACTAATCAAAGTCCCAAACAAGGCCAAGAAATTTGCTCAAGTTCACTACAGCTAGTGTGGCAAACCTGGAGTTAGAGCACATGTATCCTAATCTAGTTCTCTTTGCCTCTTTTTGTTTCCTTCAGTCAATCACCAGGTACTTTAGATTCTGCCTTGGAAAAGTGTTTATATAATAGCTAACATTTATTGAATATTACAATGTCCTAGACACTCTTCTAAGCATTTTACATGTGTTTCCACATTTAATCATAATAATAACCTCAGGGAGTAGGTGCTATTTTATCTCCATTTTGCAGATGAGATAATTGAGAGTCAGAAAGTTTAATTTATCCAAGGATGCATAATCTTTACAAGATTAAACTTTCAAAAGCCAATTGAAAGATGATGTGAATAGTTGGATAGAAGTGATATGATTGGTGTTCAAAGCAGGGTAATGGAGAGAGTAAATAACAATAGCAGAATCCAGATTCAAACTTAGGCCATCTGTCTCCAGAACCCATGTTATTAACCAATAGTTTATTGCCTCTCATCTATGTTTTCTCTATTCTATCATCACCACCATAAACCTAGGCCTCAATTCCTCCTGAAGGATTTCCCTCCCTTCTTGTTCTTTTTCCTGCAACCCATTCTTCTCGTCTCAGTCTGATCAATATTCCTAGGCTACCACTTCATTCAAATCATTATCTTTTTCAGGAACAAGTCATAATTTCAAATTGCCTCACAAATCAAGTCAAAAATCCTGTCCCTGTTACTCAAGTTTCCCTAGAATATGAACTTTCTTCATTTTCTGATATGATTGTTCAGTATTCATCAACACGAATCCTTTACTTTTGCCAGGTGAATTGTTGGACAAAACTTGACTTCATCCTTACCTCTATATTAGTGTTATTACTTGAAATGTTCTTGTATCAGTTAGGATTCTGTATTGCACATGATGAAAAATCAAGTTAAACTGTCTCTAATAATAAAGGGAATTTACTAGCTCATTTAACTAAAAATCCAGAGAAAATGGCTTTAGGCAAGGATTGATCTAGCGTCTGAGTGATGTTGCCAAGGATCCAGATTAAATCTCTTCCACTTTGTTTTCAATGGTGTCCATACCAACTGTCAAAGACCACATAGTCTCCTTTCACCACACACATGTGATTTGGTTTTTAATGGCTATAAGCTTTGTATCCCCATAAAATACCATCTGGTAGAAGAGAGAATCTGTGTCCTAGCATTTCCAAAAAATGTACAGAAGTTTACCCTGATGAGAACGTTTCAGTGTCTGCTTCAATTTAATTACTGGGCCCAGAGGAATAAGATGCATGAATTAGTTTAGGCTTGAGTTATATACCTTTCCCTAAGTCAGTCACTAGTGCCAGGAGGACAGAATATTCTGATTGACTTAAGACAATTATGATGCACACATGGAGTTAAAGTCAACTCTGTCTGAACCACTTGGCTACAAATTGTGGATGGAATGGTTTTCCAAACAAGATTGAAGTTTGCCAGAAGAAGAGAGAAATGGGATTCCTGGAAAGCACTCAGCAAATTGTACTACAGTTCTCCTCTCTTTCTCTTTGACAACTCAAATTGTATCTTCTCTTTTATGGCCAATTTAATTTTATTCAATCTAGTTCACACCAATCTCTGAAGTCATACAGCATGTATAATACAGTGTACTCTATATTTGGCTTTATATGTTTTGATAGTTTATGTATTTAGAACTTGTGATTCCAACAAAATCATGTTAATTTATGGCACAGGCTATGTATTCTAACTTTGTGTAGCCCTCACAGCATCTAGAACATTTCTGGGCATACAGCCAGTGCTATAAAAGCACTTGTTCACTTGACTTGATGACTTGTTCGGTTAGGTACAGCCACTTTGTTCATTTCGGTCATCATCAAGATTGATGCTGATTGCTCTGGTTCACTCAATCATTTGGCTCTCCACATCAATCATGAGGATAACACAGTAAATGGATTGGTTAGGCTCCAGTTCATTCACGGTGCGCTTATAGATATAGCCTTGCCGATGAATAGTACTTGTCTGTCTGTACCCAAATCATGTTCCATAGTTTTGTGTATGTTTTTGAAGATGTATCTTTTTGTTTGGATATGACTACTATTAAAACCATTTCTATGGAATGCATTCTCTAATAATGGGTTACATTTGAGTTACTGGTAAGTGCTTTCCATTTTGTAGTGTTTACTTGTATTAAGTATTGTATCCCATTTGATGTGCATCTGCCTTAACCTTTTTCTATTTCATTTTATTTTTATGTTCCATAATCAAACTTCTGGAAAACAGCATTAGCCACATTGAATGCAGTTCATCTTGTACAAATAATCCACTGCTAGCCTGATTTTTCCCCTAAATGGAACACTCAACTTTTTCCCCAGATCCATGGCATTTTTATTTTTCTATTAAAAGCTTAAGTGAATCCCAAAGAGTTGTTCTGTTCTGTTTTTTTTTAAGATGAAAGTTTCAAAAGCTAATGAAAAGATGATGCGGATCATTGGATACCAGTGACATGAAAGTTTCTAGACCAGATCTCAAAGCATTTCAAGTTTTTTCCTGCTTCTGAAAATTTACACAACCTAGTTTGTTCTCCTGGAGTCATGTTTTTCCTACTTCTTCATGTAACTTTGATTACTTTTGCTCATTCTTAAGATTTCAACTGAAATTTTACTTTATCATGAAGGTAGAAGTTAAGCCTGATTTGTTCACTGCTGTATTAGGCATTCAATAAATATTATTGACTGACCGAATGACACATTATTTACTCTCATTTTCACTAAATTTTAATTTGAAGTTCATTAATATAAGCATAATTTTCAAATCAATGCAATATCTAAATTAGAAGCCAAGAGGATCATAAATATTTATCTGTCCAATAATGTTAAGATTTTAGAGATATTCATTTTAAAGCAAAGCACAGAAATCCTTGAGTTAAATGAAAGTAAGTTAAAGTGACAATAAAGATCTACACTAATAAGTTCCATTTTGAAGATTTTAGACTTAATGAAATAAAACTTTAAGGCTTAACTTGGAAAGATTTATATAAGTTGATAAAGGGCCTGTAAACATAAACTGAAGAACCTGCTTCCAAAGTCTAATACAGAGTCATTTTTGTTATTTGAGAAATGAAAGTTAACTAAGAGTTATATTTGTTTTGTATTTTTCCTAAATTTTTAAAGATTTTTTTCTAATTCTGTGTTTATCAGATATTTAGCACTTCTAATTTTGTAAAATATTCTTACACATGTATTGCATGTTCATGAAAGAAGAGAATACAGACAAATATGGATAAATAAAATAAAATCACCTACAAAGCTGCCACCTGACATAAAACTATTTACATGTGGTGCTTAGTCAAATGAACTTTTGAGTGTCTATATACACATATATGGGTAGGTACAAAATAAGATCATGTTTTACATAATTATTTGTGATCTGCTGTATTATTGTAGTAATATATATAATGTATAAAATTTACCATATTTAAATGTACCATTTTTAAATGTATAATTCAGTGGCATTAGGTACATTCACAAAGCTGTGCAACCATCCACCATCTCCATTTCCAGAACTTTTACAACAAGTAACCCAATTTAAAAATGGTAAAGGATTCAACCCAGAAATCCCATTACTGGGTTTATGCCCAAAGAAATATAAATCTTTCTATTATAAATACACATGCAAATGTATGTTCACTGCAGCACTACTCACAATAGTAAAGACATGGAATCAACCTAAATGCCCATCAGTGATAGACTGGATAAAGAAAATGTGGAACATATACACCATGGAATACAATACAGTGATAAGAAGAATGAGATCATGTCCTTTGCAGGGACATGGATGGAGCTGGAGGCCATTACCCTTAGCAAACTAACGCAGGAACAGAAAACCAAATATTGCATGTTCTCACTTATAAATGATAGCTAAATGATGAGAACACATGGACACACAGAGGGGAACGTACACTGGGGCCTATCATAGGGTGGAGAGAGAGGAGGGAGAGGATCAGGAAAAGTAACTATTTGGGTACTAGGATTAATACCTGGTTGATGAAATAATCTATACAACAAACACCCATGACACAAGTTCATCTATGTAACAAACCTGCATGTGTACCCTCAAATTTAAAATAAAAGTTAATAAAATAAAATAATAAAAATGAATATCCAGCAAATTGTTATTTACAAAAGTAAGATATTTTAGATAATCTCAATCTCAGTTGGTTAAATTATGATAAATCCACATTTTAAAGAAATGCTTTGCAACCATTAAAATTCTTATCTTTACATAACTGGCACAGAGAGTCAAAATATATTTCTAAGTAGAAAAAAAAAAGTAGATCACATGTACGCTACAACATGGATAAATTGAAAACATTATGCTAAGTGAAATAAGCCATATATGAAAAAATGAATACTGAACGATTCCATTTATATGAAGTGCCTAGAATAAGCAAGTTCTTAGAGACATAAAACAAAGCTTATCTGGGGCATGAAAGAGGGAGATCATAATATGCATAACTTTTTTCACTTAGTTTACTGTGAATTTTTTCATATCTATTTATCTATCCATCCTTCTATGTATACATGTACATATGCGTTTTAATGGTTCATAATAGTCCACTGCATTAATTAAAATATTTAACCAAATTCTTATTTATAATGTAAGTTGTTTCTAATTTTTGAATTAAAAATAATGATATGAAGGACACCCTTGTGCACAAATATCTTAACATTTTCCCAATTATTTCCTTAGATAAATTCCTAGAAAAAGGATTGCAAAGTAAAATGGCATGAACTTTTAAGACTTTTGATACAAGTTGCTAAGTAGCTCTCCAGAAAAGTTACGACAATTTACCTTTCCACCATCCAACACTTTAAAACAGCACCCATTTTCCTCCATCTACTCAACATTGATCATTTTTATTTTTTTCTAAATTTTGCTAACCGTATGCACAGAAAATGGTATGTCATTTAATTTTCATTTTTAACTACTAACAAAGTTGAATTTGTTTGAACTTTTTCTTATCGTTTGTTGGTCATTTGTATTTCTTGTTTTGTAAATTGCTTGATCTTATTCTCTGCCCATTATTGTCACATACTGGAGTATGCACTTTTTCTTATTAATTTATAAGAACACATTCTATATTAAGGATATTATTCATCTGGCTGTCATCTATATTTCAAACATTATATTATATTTTGCTGTTTGCCATTTTTATTTCAAGATTTTCCAATTTATTGCATATAACTTTATAAGAATTTTTTCTAAGAATCTCTATTACACTGTAGTAATTGCTTAATTTTTCTAATTCTAAATTTTTATTATTTGACCTTTTCTATTGCTTATTTTTAATATTACTTTTTCTCAACATTTTATTTTGAAAAATTTTAAGGCTACAGAAAAGTTGCAAGAGTAGTACAGGTTGAGTATCCCTTACCCAAATTGCTTGGTACCAGAAGCATTTTTTTTCTAATTTCAGAATATTTGCATTACACCAGTTGAGGATCCCAAACCCGAAAATTCAAAATCCAAAATGCTTTAAGGGGCATTTTTTAAAATGTCATTTTGGAGTTAAAAATGTTTCCAATTTTGGAGCATTTCAGATTTTGGATTTTCAAATGCAGGATGCTCAAGATGTATAATGACCACTTGTCTGTATTCTTCACTACTTTCACGAGGTTTGTTTTCTCTATTTCAGTTTCTCTCTCTCTGTCTCTCACCTCAACATGTGCACATATTTAGCTATAGTTTGCTTCTTAAGTTTGCTTATAGTTGGTTTCTTCCCTATATAAATTGGAAATTTGGATATAGTTTAATACATTCCTTTATGTCTTCTGCCTTTAAGTCCATATTTGGAAGTCTTTCCTCACCACAAGATTATATATATTCACCAGCATCTTATTATTTCTTCTTTTCTCTTAATATTTTCAATCCACATAGAATTCATTTTAACTTATGGTATTGGGCTGAATTTTGTTTTCCAAATGGTGAGCCAACTTTTCATACTATATAAATAATTCCTATGAGTCAATAAGCAAACAGATCAATAATATACCAGGAAAAATATGTAAAAATTATGACTAGACAGTTTGCAGAAAAAGAAGCAAATAAAAGAAATGTAAATTAAACAACTTTCAGATAACATTTTTCACCTATCAGATTGGTAAAGATCAGAAAACTTATAACAATCTGTACTGGGAACAGTGAAGGGAATCAGTGAAGACAATACATTGCTAGTGTCAGTTTAAATTGGCACACTCTCTATGGAGGGCATTTTGGAAATAATACAACAAAAATAAAGAGGAACAAGTAGTTTGACTTAGAAATTCCACTCCTGAGTATTTGTCCTGTAAAAATAGTTGCATTTGTGTGAAATAATAATTGCAGCATAGTTTTTATCAGCAAAATATTGGAAACAGCCATAACAGAGGGCTAGTTAAATTATGGTAAATCTATCTAATGGAATACTCTATGTAGTTATTGAAAAGAATGTGGCAGCTCAATATGTAGTTATGCTGAAGGGTATCCAAGATATGTTTTTAAGTGAAAAATGCAAGATGCAGAGCAGTGTAACGTCGTACCATTTATTTAGGGGAGAATGGAATCCGTAAATATAAAATCTTTGAAAGTGCGGATATTATCTCTGGCAGGATGCACAAGAAACTGGCAAAACTCCAGAGATACTGTAGTACACAGAAGAAAGAATGACTTAGCCAGTTATCACTACATTGTTTATTGAATAATCTACCTTTCACTACTGTCAGTGGCTGATCTAAAACATTGCTTTTATCATATATTAAAGGCTTATATGTATTTAGATCTTGTCTGGACATTCTGCTCTATTCTATGGACCTACCACTCCTTCCTCAACAGTACCACACAATTTTAATGATTCATTATTTAATTTTTGACATTGAAAAATCCCTGGCTGGGCAAATTCTTTTAACTATTTTTTACAAAAACTTCTTCAGTATCTTATTTTGTTTAACTTTTCCAAACAACTTAATAATCTCTTTGTTGCAGATCCGCTTACCCCAAAAACTACTGGGATTTGCTGGGATTTGATTGAAATGAGTTAAAACTTAAACATTATTTTTCTTTTATTCATTTATTCTATCTGCCATTCACTTTCCACAGTGTCTGTTACCTGAGGTCAACTGAAGCCCAAAAAATATGAAATGGAAAATTCCAGAATTAAACAAGTCATGTTTAAAATTGTGCACCATTGTGAGTAGCATGATGATATCTTGTGCTATTGCAGTGCTGGGACATGAATCCTCCTTTTGCTCAGTGTAACCATGTTGTCTATGCTACCCGTCCATTAGTCACTTAGTGGTCATGTAGGTTATCAGATTGACTGTCATGGTGCTTGTGTTCAAGTGACCCTTATTTTACTTAATAACAGCCTCGAAGCACAAGAATAGTGATACTGGCATATTCCTATATATGTTCTATTTATTATTAGCTATTGTTGTTAGTATCTTACTATGCTAATTTATCAATTAAAATTTATCATATATATGCATACATACAATAAACACAGTACTTATAGGGTTGGGTACTATCTGTGGCTTCAGTTGTCCACTGCAGTCTTGGAATTTATCCTTTAGGAGAAGACTAATGTGTAAGTATTTACTGAGCACCTACTATTTGTCAGACACTAGTATACATACTAGTGATAGGTGAACATGTCAGTGAACAAGTCAAGCAATATCACTAATTTTGAGGAGCTTACATTTTAGTTGGATGCGATGATATGGAGATAAATTATAAACAAGCAAATAGGTACACAAACAGGATAATTTCACATAGTAATGAAGGTCATGGCAACATTTAAACAGCATAATGTAATATGACCATCTCAGCGAATGGTGAGGGTTTGCTTTGATCAGGTGGCTTCAAAAGGTGACACTTGATCTGAGAACTGAATTATGAGAAGAAGCCTTGTGAAGATCTGAAGCAAAAGTGTCCCAAACTGAAGTTAGAAGCCAAGAGTTCTGTTTTGTACCTTCAAAGTCTGACACGCTAAGACTTATCAGTGTGACTTGCCAAGTAAATAATTGGGTACATGACTGGCAGTCAGGGGAGAGGTCAGGGTTGGAGTCATCAATATATAGTTAATATTTAAAACCATAAGAAAAGGTGAGTTCATCTAGGAAGAATGCAAATAGAGAAGAGAAGATGGTTAAGGACCAAAACCTTCAGAAGTTTTCAGGAAAGGGAAAATCCAGGTAAGAAGCTGAAAGGAGCAGACAGTAAGGTGGAAACACAAACAGGAAAAGGTTGTAGCACAAATTCCAAGAGAAGGATGTGTTTTCAAGAGAGAAGGAATCATCACATCTTTACACTATTGTCTTCCTCTTGAGAAACATGAAAGGTCTCTGCATTTATTTAAGCCTTCTTTTATGTCTTTTCTGTTTCTTAGTAAAGTTTTGTGGTTTTCTTAGCAGAGGTTCTCAACACAAATATTTAGTTTATCTTTTAAAATTATTATTTTATTATAAATTGACAAGTTGTAATTGTATATATTCATGATTTATGGGATACAAATTTACATGAGGATGTATGTGTACAATGAGAAATGGGTAAATCAACTCATTAACACATTAACCACCTCAAATACTTATTTTTTGTAGTGAAAACATTGGAAGTTTGCTGTCTTATTAGCAATTTTGAAATACACATTATTATCAACTATAGTCACTGTGCTGTGCAATATATCTCAAAAAATTATTCCTCCTTTCTAACTGAAACTTTGTATTCTTTGGCCAACATCTCCCCATTTATATCTGCCCCCTAGACCTGGTAACCACCATTCTACTCTCTGCTTCTGAGTTCAATTATTTCAGATTCTACATATAAGTGAGATAATGAGGTATTTCTATTTCTGTGCCTAGCTTATTTTGTTTAACAAAGTGTCCTCCAGGCTCATCCAAATTGTCTCAAATGAGAGAATTTTCTTCTTTTGAGATGCTGAATAGTATTCAGTTGTGCATATATAAAACATTTTCTTTATCCATTCATCCTTTGATTGTCACTTAAGTTGATTCTATAACTTAGCTATTGTGAATAATGTTGCAATGAACATGAGAGTGCAGTTAACTCTAACATACTGATTTTATTTCCTTTAGATATAAACACAGTACTGGGATTGCTGGATCATATGGTAATTCCATTTTTAGTTTTTTGTGGAAACTGCATATAGTTTTCCATAATGGCTATACTAATGTACATTCCCACCAACAGCGTACAAGGATTTTCTTTTCTCCACATCCTTTCCTACACTTTTGCTCTTTCATCTTTTTAGTAACATCTATTCTAACTGGTGTGAGGAAATATCTCATTATGGTTTTAATTTGCATTTCCCTAATTATTAGTGATGTTATTTTTTCATGTATCTCAAATATGTGGTCATTTATATGTCTCCTTTTGAAAAAATATCTATTTAGGCCTTTACCATTTCTATTAATTTAACATTTTTTTAACTTTTATGTCCAGGGGTACATGTGCAGGTTTGTTACATAGGTAAACTTGTGTCACAGGGGGCTTGCTGTACAGATTATTTTATCACCCAGTTATGAAGCCTAGTACCCATTAGTTATTTTTCCTGATCCTCGCTCTTCTCCCATGCCCCACCCTCCAAAAGGCCCCAGCTTGTGTTGTTCCCCATTTTGTGTCTATGCATTCTCATCATTTAGCTCTCACTTATAAGTGAGAAGATGTGATATTTGGTTTTCTGTTCCTGCGTTAGTTGGCTTAGGATAATGACCTTCAGCTCCATCCATGTCCCCGCAAAGGACATGATCTCATTCTTCTTATCACTGTATTGTATTCCATGGTGTATATGTACCACATTTTCTTTATCCAATCTATCACTGATGGGCATTTAGGTTGATTCCATCTCTTTGCTATTGTGAGTAGTGCTGCAATGAACATACATGTCCATGTGTATTTATAATAGAAAGATTTATATTTCTTTGGGCATAAACTTTGTAGCGGGATTTCTGTGTTGAATCCTTTACCATTTTTAAACTGGGTTATTTGTTTTCTTGCTATTCAGTTGTTTGAGTTCCCTGTATATTTTGGATATTAACCCCTTATCAGATGTATGGCTTACAAATATTTTCTCCCAATTTGTATGTTGTCTTTTTAGTATGCTTATTGTTTCCTTTGCTGTGCAGAAGATAGAATTCAGGAGCAAAGCCATCAAGTCCTTGGCTTGGACTCTTTAATGAGAGTCTGTTTAATGGGAGACTCTTTATTACTGACTCAATTTCCTTACTCATTATTAGTCTGTTCAGATTTTATATATATATTTATTATTCAGTCTTGGTAGGTTGTATGTGTCTTGGAATTTATCCAGTTTTTTCTATCTTATCCAAATTGTTGCTGTAGAATTGATCATGGTGGTCTTTTGTGATCCTTTTTATGAATTTGATGTTAGTCATACTGTCTCCTATTTCATTGTTGATTTCATTTATTTGCATATACTTTCTTTTTTTCCTAGACTAAGGTCTTATCAATTGTGTTAGTCATCTCAAAAAACCAACCCCTAATTTGTTAACATTTTCTATTGTTTCTGTAGCCTCTATTACTTTTATTTTTGCTTTGATCTATATTATTTCCTCTCTTCTACTAACTTTGGGCTTAGATTGCTATTATAGTTCTTTGAGGTGTACAGTTAGGTGGTTTATATGAGAGCTTCTCTTTTAATGTAGGCATTTATTGCAATAAAATTCTTTCTTAGAACTGGTTTTGCTGTATCCCATAAGGAGTGAGAACATGTGGTGTTTGGTTTCCTCTTCCTGTATTAGTTTGTTGAAGATAATGGCTTCCAGCTTCATCTATGTCCCTGCAAATGACATGATCTCATTCCTTTTGATGGCTGCATAGTATTCCATGGCGTATATGTACTACATTTTCTTTATCCAGTCTGTCATTGATGGGCATTTGGGTTGGTTCCATTTCTTTGCTATTGTAAATAGTGCTGCAATAAACATACTTGTGCATGTGTCTTTATAGTAGAATGATTTATATTCCTTTGGATATATACCCAGTAGTGTGATTCCTGGGTCAAATAGTATTTTTGGTTCTAAAACCTTGAGGAATTGCCACACTGTCTTCCACAATGGTTGAACTAATTTACATTCCCACCAACAGTGTAAAAGCATTACTATTTCTCCACAGCCTCATCAGGATCTATTATTTCTTGACCTTTTAATAATCTGCATTCTAACTGGCATGAGATGGTATCTCATGGTTTTGATTTGCATTTCTCTAATGATCAGTGATGTTGAGCTTTTTCCACAAATTTTTTGGCCACATACATGTGTTCTTTTGAGAAGTGTCTGTTCATATCCTTTGCTCACTTTTGTTTTATATATATATATATATATATATATATATATATATATATATATATAAAATACTTGAAGTTCTAGGGTACATGTGCACGATGTGCAGGTTTGTTACATATGTATACCTGTGCCATGTTGGTGTGCTGCACCCATTAACTTGTCATTTACATTAGGTATATCTCCTAATGCTATCCCTCCTTCCTCTTCTAGGGTTTTTATGGTTTGGGGTTTTACATTTAAGTCTTTAATCCATCTTGAGTTAGTTTTTGTATAAGGTGTAAAGAAGTAGTCCAGTTTCAGTTTTCTGCATATGACTAGCCTGTTTTCCCAGCACCATTTATTGAACAGGGAATCATTTCCGCATTGCTTGTTTTTATCTGGTTTGTCAAAGATCAGATGGTTATACATGTGTGTTGTTATTTCTGAGGTCTCTGCTCTATTCCATTGGTCAATATATCTGTCTTGGTACCAGTACCACGCTCTTTTGATTACTGTGGCCTTGCAGTATAGTTTGAAGTCAGGCAGCATGATGCCTCCAGCTTTGTTCTTTTTGCTTAGGATTTCTGGGCTGTACAGGCTCTTTTTTGGTTCCATATGAAATAAAGTAGTTTATTCTAATTATGGGGAATATGTCAATGGTAGTTTGATGGGAATAGCATCGAATCTATAAATTACTTTGGGTAGTATGGCCATTTTCACGATGCTGATTTTTCCTATCCATGAGCATGGAATGCTTTTCCATTTGTTTGCGTCCTCCCTTATTTTCTTGAGGAGTGGTTTGTAGTTTTCCTTGAAGAGGTCCTTAACATCCCTTGTTAGCTGTATTCCTAGGTATTTTATTATCTTTGTAGTGATTGCAAATGGGAGTTCATTCATGATTTGGTTCTCTGCTTGTCTATTGTTGGTGTATAGGAATAATTGTGATTTTTGCACATTAATTTTGTATCCTGAGACTCTGCTGAAGTTGCTTATCAGCTTAAGGAGTTTTGGGGTTGAGACGATGGGGTTTTCTAAATATAAAATCATGTCATCTGCAAACAGAGACAATTTGACTTCCTCTCTTCCTATTTGAATACCCTTTACTTTTTTATCTTGCCTGATTACCCTGGCCAGAACTTCTAATACTATGTTGAGTAGGAGTGGTGAGAGAGGGCATCCTTGTCTTGTGCACATTTTCAAAGGGAATGTTTCTGGGTTTTGCCCATTCAGTATATCAGCTGTGGGTTTGTCTTAAATAGCTCTTGTTATTTTGAGATATGTTCCATCAATACCTAGTTTATCGAAAGTTTTTAACATGAAGGGATGTTGAATTTTATATAAGGCCTTTCCTGCATCTATTGAAATGACCATTTAGTATTTGTCTTCAGTTCTGATTGTGTGATGGATTAAGTTTATTGATTTGCATATGTTGAACCAGCCTTGCATCCCAGGGATAAAGCCAAGTTGATCATATTGGACATGCTTTTTGATGTGCTTTGGGATTCAGTTTGCCAGTATTTTATTGAGGATTTACACCACATTGTTCTGCAGGGGTATTGGCTTGAAGTTTTCTTTTTTCGTTGTGTCTCTGCCTGGTTTTGGTAGTAGGATGATGCTGACCTCATAAAATGAGTTATGGAGGAGTCCCTCCTTTTCAGTTGTTTGGAATAGTTTCAGAAGAAATGGTACCAGCTCCTCTTTGTGTCTCTGGTGGAATTCCACTGCGAGTCTGTTGGGTCCTGCCTTTTTTTGGTTGGTAAGCTATTAATTACTACCTCAATTCCAGAACTTGTTATTGGTCTATTCAGCAATTTGACTTCTTCCTGGTTTAGTCTTGGGGGAGTGTATGTGTTCAGGAAATTATCCATTTCTTCTAGTTTAGATCATTCTACTATAAAGACACATGCACACTTATGTTTATTGTGACACTATTCACATTAGCAAAGACTTGAAACCAACCCAAATATCCATTAATGATAGATTGGATAAAGAAAATGTGGCACATATACACCATGGGATACTATGCAGCCATAAGAAAGGATGAGTTCATGTCCTTTGCTGGGACCTGGATGAAGCTGGAAACCATCATTCTCAGCAAACTAACACAAGAACAGAAAACCAAACACTGCATGTTCTCACTCATAAGTGGGAGTTGAACAATAAGAATACATGGATACAGGGAGGGGAACATCACACACAGGGGCATGTCTGGAAGTTGGGGGCTGGGGGAGGGATAGCATCAAGAGAAATACCTAATGTAGATGACGGGTTCATGGGTGCAGCAAACCACCATGGCACATGTATACCTATGTAACAAACCTGCACGTTCTGCACATGTACCCTAGAACTTGAAGTATAATAATAATAATAAAAGAAAACCTCTGAAAGAGCACAAATAGACAATCTAAGGTCACACCTCAAGGAGCTAGAGAAACAAAAACAAATGAAACCGAAATCCAGCAGAATAAAAGAACAAAGATCAGAACAAAACTAAATGAAATTAAAACAAAAATACAAAAGATAAATGAAACAAAAAGATGCTTCTTTGAAAAAATAAATAAAATTTATAGACCATTAGCAAGATTAACTAAGAAAAGAGGAGAGAAGTTTTAAATAAGCTCAATTAGAAATGAAATGGGAGATATTACAACTGATACCACAGAAATATAAAAGATCATTCAAGGCTACTATAAACACCTTTATCCACATAAACTAGAAAACCTAGAAAAGATGGATAAATTCCTGGAAATATACAGCCCTCCTAGCTTAAATCAGAAAGCATTAGAACTCCTGAGCCAACCAATAACAAGTAGGAAAATTAAAATGGTAATAAAAAATCACCAATAAAAAGTAGTCCAAGACCAGAAGGATTCACAGCTGAATTCTATCAGACATTCAAAGAAAAATTGGTACCAATCCTATTGACACTATTTCACAGAATTGAGAAAAAGGGAATCCTCCCTAAATTATTCTATGAAGCCATTATCACCCTAATAGCAAAACCAGGAAAGGATGTAACCAAAAAAGAAAACTCCAGGCCAGTATCCCTGATGAACATAGATGCAAAAATCCTTAACAAAATACTAGCTAACTGAATCCAACAGCATATCAAAAAGATTATCCACCATGATCAAGTGGGTTTCATACCAGGGATTCAGGAATGGTTTAACATACACATGTCAATAAATGTGATACAGTATATAAACATAATTAAAAACAAAAATCACATGATCATATTAATAGATGCAGAAAAAACATTTGACAAAATCCAGCATCCTTTATGATTAAAACCCTCAGCAAAATTGGCATACAAGGGACATACCACAATGTAATAAAAGCCGTCTATGACAAACCCACAGCCATCATAATACTGACTAGGGAAAAGTTGAAAGCATTCTCCCTGAGAACTGGAACAAAACAAGAATGCCCACTCCCACTGCTTCTATTCAAGATAGTACTGGAAATGTTAGCCAGAGCAATAAGACAAGAGAAAGAAATAAAAGGCATCCAAATCTGTAAAGAGGAAATCAAACTGTTGCTGTTTGCTGATGATATGATCTTATACCTAGAATACCCTAAAGACTCATCCAAAAAGCTCATAAAACTGATAAATGAATTCAGCAAAATTTCAGGATACAAAATTAATGTACAAAAATCAGTAGCCCTGCTATACACCAATAGTGACCAAGCTGAGAATCAAATAAAGAACTCAACTCCTTTCTCAATAGCTGCAAAAAAAACTTAGAAATATACCTAACCAAGGATGTGAAAGACCTCTATAAGAAAAATGAAAAAACATTGCTGAAAGAAATCATAGATGAAACAGACAAATGGAAGCACATCCCATGCTCATGGATGGGTAGACTCAATAGTGTGAAAATGACCATACTGCCAAAAGCAATCTACAAGTTCAATGCAATTCCCATAAAAATACTACCACCATCTTCACAGAACTAGAATAAACACCCTTAAAATTCATATGGAACCAAAAAACAGCTCACATAGCCATAGCAAGTCTAAATGAAAAGAACAAATCTGGAGGGATCACATTACCTGACTTCAAATTAAACTATAAGGCAATAGTCACAAAAACAGCATGGTATTGGTATAAAAATAGGCACATAGACCTATGGAACAGAATAGAAAACCCAGAAACAAAGCCAAATGCTTACAGCCAACTGATCTTCTACAAAGTGAACAAAAACATAAAGTGGAGAAAGGACACCCTATTCAACAAATGGTGCTGGGATAATTGACAAGCCACATGGAGGAGAATAAAACTACATCCTCAGCCAGGCGAGGTGGCTCACACCTGTAATCCCAGCAGTTTGGGAGGCCAAGGCCGGCGGATCACGAGGTCAGAAGATCGAGACCATCCTGGCTAACACGGTGAAACCCTATCTCTACTAAAAATACAAAAAAATTAGCTGGGCGTGGTGGCGGGCGCCTGTAGTCCCAGCTACTCGGGAGGCTGAGGCAGGAGAATGGCATGAACCTGGGAGGCGGAGCTTGCAGTGAGCCGAGATCATGCCACTGCACTCCAGCCTGGGCGACAGCAAGACTCTGTCTCAAAAAAACAATAACAAAAACAAAAAAAAATGCAGCCTCTTCTCTTACCTTATACAAAAATCAACTCAAGATGGATCAAGGACTTAAATCTAAGACCTGAAATTATAAAAATTCTAAAACATAACATTGGAAAAGCCCTTCTAGACATTGGTTGAGGCAAAGACTTCATGACCAAGATCCCAAAAGCAAATGCAATAAAAACAAAGATAAATAAATGGGAGTGAATTAAACTAAAGTGCTTCTGCACAACAAAAAGAATAATCAAAAGAATAAGCAGACAACCCACAGAGTGGGAGAAAATCTTCACAACCTATACATCTGACAAAGGACTAATATCCAGAATCTACAAGGAACTCAAACAAATTAGCAAGAAAGAAACAAAGAATCCCATCAAAAGTGGGCTAAGGACATGAACAGACAATTTCCAAAAGAAGATACACAAATGTCCAACAAATATATGAAAGAATGCTCAACATCACTAATGGTCAGGAAAATACAAATCAAAACCACAATGTGATACCACCTTACTCCTGCAAGAATGCCCATAATCAAAAAGTCAAAAAAAAAAAATAGATGTTGGGAACACTTCTACATTTCTGGTGGGAATGTAAACTAGTACAACCAATTATGGAAAACAGTGTGGAGAGTCCCTAAACAACTAAAATAGAGCTACCATTTGATGCAGCAATCCCAGGAAAGGAAGTCATTATACGAAAAAGATACTGGTGCACACCTTTATAGGAGCACAACTTGCAATTGCAAGAAAATAAAACAAGCCCAAATGTCCATCAATCAATGGGTGGATAAAGAATTTGTGGTATATATATGTGATGGAATACTACTCAACCATAAAAAGGAACGAATTAATGGCATTCGCAGCAACCTGGATGGAACTAGAGATTATTATTCAAAGTGAAGTAACTCAGGAATGGAAAACCAAACATCGTATGTTCTTACTCGTAAGTGGGAGCTAAGCTATGAGGCTACAAAGGCACAGGAATGATACAATGGACTTTGGCGACTTGAGGAAAAGGGTGAGGGGGTAAGAGATAAAAGACTACAAATTGGGTTCAGCGTATACTGCTCAGGTGATGGGTGCACCAAAATCTCACAAATCACCGCTAAGTAACTTACCCATGTAACCAAATACCATTGGTTCCTTAAAAACCTATGGAAATAAAAAAAAATTGTTTTAAAAAAGAAATAACTCTCCTGCGTTCACTCCCCCTTTTGGAGAGGAAAGTGAACACATTCCCTCTGGTTTTATTTTATATTTTATGGTGTATGGCAGATGAAAAACAAACATCAAATGTTTGTCAACTTTTGTTGTGACAGCACCACTCAACATGCATAAACTTATATTTTCTAATGACAATAAAATTCAGATAACATTTCTGTAATTAAAAAACCCTTGAAAATCAGAGCTGTTTTATGGGTTTTTAAACCCAGTTTCTCAGGATTACATTTAAGATGAGACACAGTATGCATTTGTACTCCCCAGTATTTGTCCTTTACTGTTTAAAAAGAAAACTCTCCAACAGGAAATCAATTTTCTTATTATGATAGTTGTAAAATCTTTATCAACGTCATGACTGATGGAAAAGTCATTGTTATAACCACTGTGAAAAACAGTTTGGATATTTTTTAGTAGGCATTTACTCAAGGGAAAGGGAAACGTATGTCCATATAAAAACCTATATGCAATTGTTTATAGCAGCTCTATTCATAATCTCCCCAAAGCAGAAACAATCCAAATGTCCATCAGCTAGTGAATGAATGAACACTCTGATTCATCCATCCACACAATGGAACACAATTTATCAATTAAAAAAAGCAAACTATTGATACATGAAACAACATGGATGAATCTCAAATGTGTATTGCTAAGCGAAAGAAATCAGACTCAAAAGGTTATATACTGTTTGAATCCATTTATAAGATATTCTAGAAAATAAAAAACCACAAGGACATAAATCAGACCAGTGGCTGGTGGGAGGGGAGCTGGGAAGTTCTAACTACAAAGGGACACAAGGGAAAATTTTGAATCATGATTGTGATTATACAGCTGTATGCATTTTTCAAAATTCACAGAACTGTACACCAAAAGGGGGGATTTTAATGTATCTAAATTAATCTCACATTAATAAAACACATTGTAAGATATTATTTAACTATTTCCATTAACAATTACTCACAACTGATTAACTATTCGGTGAAATTTCCAAGCCCATTTCTTCTTCTCTTGTTGACATTTTGGCTGGTTTCTGGCATATTCACACTTCTACCAGAAAGTGATAGATGCTAAAATGAGAATGGGATAAACCTTAAATCAGTTGATATTTATTAATTATGAAAAATATAGATGTAAGTATAGGAAAGCCAAGGTCTCAAATTAGTTTTGGGGGTGAGCATGTTAAGAATTACAATGATTTATCTCCAGTGATTCTGAAACATAAAAGCTTAAAGAGCTTTTGTTTATGTAAATTATATCCTCCAATATTTACCATATCAATAATTAAAACTGAGAAATGTTAAAAATATTTTTTATTAATTCATTTAAGATGAACAATAATATATCTATTATATGTTAACATAATAATATAAGTATGAAAAACCCCTACATTTTCAGAAACAAAAAAGATAGCCATAGTATGGGGGGAGGGGCCAGGATAGTCGACTAGAAATAGCTGCATTCAGAAGCTCTCACAGACAAGAAAGAAAACGGCAAGTGAATCCTGCACTGGCAACTGAGGTATCCAGGTTGTCTCAATGAGTCTGACTAGATGGTTGGTGCAACCCATGCAGAGCAAGGAAAAGCAGGGTGGTGCAATGGCCCACCTGGGAGCCACATGGGGCAAGGGGAGCTCCCACCCCCAGCCAAGGGAGGTAGTGAGTGATAGTGCTACCCTGCCCAAGAAACCACACTTTTCCCATGGATCTGTGCAACCCATGCATCAGGAGATTCCCCTCGTGAGCCCCCGCCTCCAAGGCCTTGGCTCCCAAGCACAGAGCTGTGCAGATTGTCAATGGCCACTTGGCTGCAGACTAAGACTACTTAGTTTCTGGGAGGAGAGGTGGCCACCATCACTGTGGCTCCCTGAAGCCTAAGATGACTGAAGTCCCTGGGGGAAGGGGTGGCAGCCATCACTACAGCTGCCTGCAGCCTAAGATGTCTGAACTCCCTGGGGGAGAGGCAGCAAAAATCACTGCAGATCCAGTCAGCCATCTTTTCCTGGCTGTCGCAAGGAGACTGGGTAGTTTGAACCCAGGAGGATTTCCCCACCGTGCAGCACAGCAGCTATGGCAGATCATGGCCAGACTGCCTCTTTAAGCCGGACCCTGACTCATCCCTCTTCACTGGATGAAGCATCCTTGCAGGAAGTTCAGCAACTCCAGCCAAGGGTTTAGGGGCAAAACTCTGAACTCCCTGAAACTGAGCCTCTGTGGGGAACGGTGGCTGCAGTCTCCACAGATCAGCAGACTTAATCTTTCCCCCTGCTGGCTCTGAGGAATCCGGGCAGTCCAGATGAGGTTGATTCCCCCCATTGTGGCACAGCCCCTCTGACAAGGGGCAGCCAGAGTGCTTTCTTAAGCAGGTCCCAGATCCCATGACTCCTGACTGGGTGAGACCCCCCCAACAGGGGTTTCCAGACACTTTATACAGGAGCGTTCCTGCCTGCATTAGGTCTGTTCCTCTCTGGGACAGAGATCCTAGAGGAAAGAACAGGCAGCCATCTTTGCTCTTCTGCAGCATCCACAGATGACACCTCCAGGTGTGAGAGGGATCCCAGTGAATAGGGTCTGGAGTGGATCCCCAGAAAACCACAGCAGCCCTACAGAAGAGGGGCTTGACTGTTAAAAGAAAAACAAACAGAAAGCAACAATAACTACAACAGCATCAACAAAATAGTCCCCACAAAAACCCCATTCAAAGGTCAGGAGCCTCAAATATCAAAGACAACTCGTGAAGATGAGAAAGAATGAGTGAAATAATGCTGAAAACAAAAACCCAGAGTGCCTCTTCTCCTCCAAATGATTGCAACACCTCTGGAGCAAGGGCACAGAACTGGGCAGAGGCTGAGATGGATGAATTGACAGAAGTAGGCTTCAGAAGGTGGGTAATAACAAACTTTGCTGAACTAAAGGAGCATTTTCTAACCCAAGGCAAAGAAGCTAAAAATCATGATGAAACACTACAGGAGCTGTTAACTAGAATAAACAGTTTAGAGAGAAACATAAACGACCTGATGGAGCTGAAAAACACAACACGAGAACTTTACAATGCAATCACAGTATCAAGAGCCAAATTGACCAAGCAGAGCAAAAAAATTCAGAGCCCAAAGACTCTCTTGCTGAAATAAGACAGGCAGACAAGATTAGAGAAAAACAAAAGAAAAGGAACAAACAACACCTCCAAGAACTATGAAATTATGTAAAAAGACTGAACCTACAAATGATTGGGGTACCTGAAAGAGCCAGGGAGAACAGAACCAAGTTGAAAAACATCAGGATATCATCCAGGAGAACTTCCCCAATCTAACAAGACAGGCCAACATTCAAATTCAGGAAATCCAAAGAGCTCCAGTAAGATACTCCATGAGAAGACCAACCACAAGCACATAATCATCAGATTCTCCAAGGTCAAATTGAAGGAAAAAATGTTAAGGGCAGCCAGAGAGAAAGGTCAGGTCACCTACAAAGGGAAGATCATCAGAATAACAGTGAACATTTCAGCAGAAAGTCTATAAGCCAGAAAATATTGGAAGTGAATGTTCAACATTCTTAAAGAAAAGAATTTCCAACCCAGAATTTCATATCTGGCCAAACTAAGCTTCATAAATGAAGGAGAAATAAAACCCTTTACAGACAAGCAAATGCTGAGGGATTTTATCACTACCAGGCCTGCTTTGCAAGAGCTCCTGAGGGAAGCACTAAATATGGAAAGGAAAAACCATTACAAGCCACTTCAAAAACCCACTGAAGTACAAAGATCAATGACGAACTACATTAACAAGTCTGCAAAATAACCAGATAGCATCATGATGACAGAATCAAATTAACACATAACAATATTAACCTTAAATGTAAATGAGCTTAAAAATGTCCCAATTCAAAGACACAAAATTGCCAGCTGGATAAAGAGTCAAGACCCATCTCACGTACAAAGACACACATAAGCTCAAAATATAGGGATGGAGGAATATTTACCAAGCAAATGGAAAGCAGAAAAAAACAGGAATTGCAATCCTAATTTCTGACAAAACAGATTTTAAACCAGCAAAGGTCACCCAAGACAAAGAAGGGCATTAAATAATAATAGAGGAATCAATTCAAAAAGAAGAGCTAACTATCTTAAATATATATGCACCCAGATTCATAAAACAAGTTCTTAGAGGCCTACAAAGAGGCTTAGATTCCCACAGAATAATAGTGGGAAACTTTAACACCCCACTGTCAATATTAGACAGGTCATTGAGACAGAAAATTAACAAGTGATATGGTTTGGCTGTGTCCCCACCCAAATCTCACCTGGAATTTAAATAATCTCCATGTGTGAAGGGCAGGTCCAGGTAGAGATAATTGAATCAGTGAGGTGGTTTTCCCCATACTGTTCTCGTGGTAGTGAATAAGTCTCATGGGATCTGATGGTTTTATACAGGGGAGTTCCCCTGCACAAGCTTTCATGCCTGCTAAAATGTAAGATACCTTTGCTTCTCCTTCGCCTTCCACCATGATTGTGAGGCCTCCACAGCCATGTGAAACTGTGAGTCCATTAAATCTCTTTCCTTTTTAAATTACCCAGTCTTTGGCATGTCTTTATTAGCAGTGTGAGAACAGACTAATACAACAAGGATATGAATAAGGACTTGAACTCAGCTCTGGATCAAGTAAATCTGATAGATATCTACAGAATTCTACACCTCAAATCAAAAGAATATACATTCTTCTTGGTGCCACATGGCACTTACTCTGAAATCAATCACATAATTTGGAGTAAAATACTCTTTGGCAAATGCAAAACAACTGAAATCATAACAAACAGTTTCTCACATCACAGCACAGTCAAATTAGAACTTAAGATAAAGAAACTCACTCAAAACCACACAACTCATGGAAATTGAACAACCAGCTCCTGAATAACTCCTGGGTAAATAATGAAATTAAAACAGAGATCAAGAAGTTCTTTGAAACCAATGAGAACAAAGAGACAACATACCAGAACCTCTGGGATGCAGCTATACCAGCGTTAAGAGGGAAATTTATAGCACTAAATGCCACATCAAAAAGCTAGAAAGATCTCAAATCAATACCCTAGCATGACAACTAAAATAACTAGAGAACCAAGAGCAAACAAACCCCAAAGCTAGAAGACAAGAAATAACCTAGATCAGAGTGGAACTTAAAGAAATAGAGATAGAAAAACCTTCAGAAATCAATAAATCCAGGGGCTGTTTTTTGAAAAAAATAATAAAATAGAAAGCTAGCTAGATTTATGAAGAAGAAAAGAGAAAAGAATCAAATAGACACAATAAAAAACGATAAAGGGGATATTACCACTTACCCCACAGAAATACAAACAATTATCAGAGAATAATATAAACACCTTTATTCAAATAAAGTAGAAAATCTAGAAGAAATAGATAAATGCCTGAACACATACACCCTCCTGAGATTAAACTGGGAAGAAGTTAAATCCTTGCTTAAACCAATAACAAGTTCTGAAATTGAAGTAGTAATAAATAACCCCAAAAAAGCCAGGACCAGACAGTTTTACAGCTTAATTCTACCAGAAGTACAAAAAGAAGCTGGTACCATTGGTACCATTTCTTCTGAAACTATTCGAAACAATTGAAAAAGAGGGACTTCTCTCTAACTCATTTTATGAGGCCAGCATCATCCTGATACCAAAACCTGGCAGAGATACAACAACAAAAAAATTTCAAGCCAGTATTTCTGATGAATATCAATGCAAAAATCCTCAAGAACATACAGGCAAACCAAATCCAGTGGCACAGCAAAAAGCATATTCAACACGAACAAGCCAGATTCATCCCCAGGATGCAATATTGGTTCAACATATGCAAATCAATAAACGTAATCCATCACGTAAACAAAACCAATGACAAAAACCACATGATCATCTCAATAGATGCAGAAAAGGCCTTCGATAAAATTCAACATCCCCTCATGTTAAAAACTCTCAATAGACTAGGTATTGATGGAACATACCTTAAAATAATCAGAGCCATTTATGACAAACCCACAGCCAATATCATACTGAATGAGCAAAAGCTGGAAGCATTCCCCTGGAAAACCTCCACAAGACAGGGATGCCCTCTCTCACTACTCTTATTGAACATAGTATTGGAAGTTCTGGCCAGGGCAATCAGGCAAGAGAAAGAAATAAAGCACATTCAAATAGGAAAAGAGAAAGGCAAACTGTCTCTGTTTGCAGATGACATGATCCTATATTTAGAAAACCCCATCCTCTAAGCCCAAAAGCTTCTTAAGCTGATAAGCAACTTTAGCAAAGTCTCAGGATAAAAAATGAATGTGCAAAAATTACAAGCATTTCTATATGCCAGCAACAGACAAGCAGAGAGCCAAATCATGAATGAACTCCCATTCACAATTGCTACAAAGAGAATAAAATACCTAGGAATACAGCTAACAAGGGAAGGGAAGGACCTCTTCAAGGAGAACTACAAACCACTGCTCAAGGAAATAAGAGAGGACACAAACAAATGGGAAAAACATTCCATACTAATGGATAAGAAGAATCAATATTGTGAAAATGGCCATACTGCCACAAATAATTTATAGATTTAATGTGATTTCCATTAAACTACCATTGACATTCTTCACAGAATTAGAAAAAATACTTTAAAATTTATATGGAACCAAAAAATAGCCTATATAATGAAGACAATCCTAAGGAAAAAGAACAAAGCTGGAAGCATCATGCCACCCAACTTCAAACTGTACTACAAGGCTACAGTCACTAAAACAGCATGGTCCTGGTACAAAAAAGGACACACAGACCAATGGAAGAGAATAGAGATCACAGAAATGAGACCACACATCTAAAAACATCTCATCTTCAACAAACCTGACAAAAACAAGCAATGGGGAAAAGATTCTCTATTTAATAAAAGGTGCTGGAAAAACTGGCTAACCGTATGCAGAACATAGAAACTGAATCCCTTCCTTACACCTTAAACAAAAATAAACTAAAGATGGGTTAAAGACTTAAATGTAAAACCTTAAACTGTGAAAATCCTAGAAGAAAATCTAGGCAATACTATTCAGGACATAAGCATGGGCAAAGATTTCATGATGAAAATATCAAAAGCAATTGCAACAAATGCAAACATTGACAAATGGGATCTAATTAAACTAAGGAGCTTCTGCACAGCAAAAGAAATTATTATCAGAATGAACAGACAACCTACAGAATGGAAGAAAGTTTTTGCAGTATATCCATCTGAGAAAGGTCTAATATCCAGAATCTATAAGGAACTTAAAGAAATTTACAAGAAAAAAAATAAACAACCCTATCAAAAAGTGGGCAAAGAATATGAACAAGCCGCTTCTCAAAAGAAGACTTTTATTCAGCCAACAAACATATGAAAAAAAGCTCAACATCACTGATCATTAGAGAAATGCAAATCAAAACCACAATGAGATATCATCTCAAGTCAGTCAGAATGGTGTTTTTTTCAAGATTCTGAAAACTTTTAATGTACATATAGCAATTTGTACACTATAGCAAAAATTGCATTATTCAAGAATAAGTTACTTGTACAGTACATAAACAATACATAAAAATGTGCAAAATACCTTCTGCCTATAATCATACAAGATGAATCCACTTTTTGTGTTATCAAAATGTACTGTATATTCTAACCAAACACTGGATGTCAGATGTGTCCTTAATATATTCTCAAGTTCCTCTAGCTTGTGGAAGATATTAGAGCTAACACTTCTGCAATAAAGGACTTAGCCCTGAATAGAAAGCATGAAGGAATCTCAGGCAACCCTCAAGGAAGGGTCCAAGGCCTTGATTTTAGGTTAAGAAACTGTTATGTAAAAATAGTGTTCTCTGGCCCAAGATTTTAATGATTGCTATTCCTTTTTCCTATGGTCTAGAAGTGATCAAAGGCAGCTTTATACCAGATAAAGCCATATGGATTGCTGGTCTAATATTCAAGGCAGGTTAGTTGACTTAATTCTTTGGTGCTGGTGACTGTTAGTTTGTAAAAGTTCAATAAAATCAGATGAAGAAAGTGATGGTCCTGGGAGCTGTCAAGCTGTACTGTTGGGGTCTGTAATTAAGGCTAACTGGAGGGATCATGATGTCTACTTTCCAATCTGGTGTTGAGCCATGGCTCTTGGTGGAAGTTGCTGGCAGGGCCTGGTAGGGACTGGAAGGAGATTGATGGGGTGTGCTGTGCCTGTGGTGGCCTTTTCTTTGTGCTGGAGCAGGCCCAGCTGATGAAGGGGTGTGCAGCCGTGTGGGGCATGCACCTTACTGGCTGCAGCTAGAATGGTGATTATTATTTTTTTTATTATACTTTAAGTTTTAGGGTACATGTGTGCAACGTGCAGGTTAGTTACATATGTATACATGTGCCATGTTGGTGTGCTGCACCCATTAAGTCATCATTTAACATTAGGTATATCTCCTAATACTATCCCTCCCCCCTCCCCCGTCCCACAACAGGCCCTGGTATGTGATGTTCCCCTTCCTGTGTCCATGTGTTCTCATTGTTCAATTCCCACCTATGAGTGAGAACATGCAGTGTTTGGTTTTCTGTCCTTGTGATAGTTTGCTGAGAATGATGGTTTCCAGCTTCATCCATGTCCCTACAAAGGACATGAACTCATCATTTTTTATGGCTGCATAGTATTCCATGGTGTATATGTGCCACATTTTCTTAATCCAGTCTATCATTGTTGGACATTTGGGTTGGTTCCAAGTCTTTGCTATTGTGAATAGTGCCACAATAAACATACGTGTGCATGTGTCTTTATAGCAGCATGATTTATAATCTTTTGGGTATATACCCAGTAATGGGATGGCTGGGTCAAAGGGATGATTTCTGCATTTCCAACTGAGGTACCGGGTTCATCTCACTGGGGAGTGTCAGAAAGTGGGTGCAGGACAGTGGGTGCAATGCATTGAGCCTGAGCTGAAGCAGGGCGAGGCATCGCCTCACCCAGGAAGCACAAGGGGTCCGGGAATTCCCTTTCCTAGTCAAAGAAAGGGGTGACAGATGGCACCTGGAAAATTTGGTCACTCCCACCCTAATACTGCGCTTTTCCAATGGTCTTAGCAAACGGCACAATAGGAGATTATATCCGACGCCCGGCTCGGAGGGTCCTACACCCACGGAGCCTCGCTCATTGCTAGCACAGCAGTCTGAGATCAAACTGCAAGGTGGCAGCGAGGCTGGGGAAGGGGCGCCCGCCATTGCCAAGGCTTGAGTAGGTAAAGAATGGTGATTATTAAAAAGTCAAGAAACAACAGATGCTGGCAAGGCTGTGGAGAAATAGAAACACTTTTACACTTTTGTTGGGAATGTAAATTAGTTCAACCATTGTGGAAGACAGTGTGACAATTCCCCAAAGACCTAGAACCAGAAATGCCATTTGACCCAGCAATCCCATTACTGGGTATATACCCAAAGGAATATAAATAATTCTATCATAAGGATACATACACATGTATGTTCATTGCAGCCCTATTTACAGTAGCCAAGACATAGAATCAACCCAAATGCCCATCAGTGATAGACTGGATAAAGAAAATATGGTACATATACAACATGGAATACTATTCAGCCATAAAAAAGAATGAAATCATGTCCTTTGCAGGGACATGGATGGAGCTGGAAGTCATTATCCTTAGCAAACTAACACAGAAACAGAAAACCAAACATGGCGCCTTCTCACTTACAGGTTGGAGCTGAACAATAAGAACACATAGACACAGGGAGGAGAACACCACCCACTGGGGCCTGTGGTGGGGGTGGGGGGAGAAAGAGCATCAGGATAAAGAGCTAATGCATGCAGGGCTTAATGCCTAAGTGATGGGTTGACAGGTGCAGCAGACCACCATGGCACATGTTTACCTATGTAACAAACCTTCATGTCCTGTACATGTATCCCGACTTAAAATAAAATAAAATTTTAAAAAATGATAGCAAGAAGAGTGCCATAATTTTACATTTTTCCAAATGTCTGGCTTAACCGAAGACAGCTGGATTCTCATATCTACTTCTGCATTCAGCCCATTGTGATACACCACTCGACTGTAAACTTGTAAGAGGATGAGGGTAAAAAAGGAAAATATTATTTTAGTATTATTATAAAAATTGTTTTGATTTTATGGACACCCTGAGAAGGGATTAGAGACCTGCAAGGGTTCCTGGACTACATAGTTAGAATAGTTGTTCTACACTATTAGTGTAGGGAAAATGATGCAATATTTATGAAATACTTACTATAAGTTAGGCACTGTGCTTAATACTTTGTATACATTATATATTATTTTCCTCATTTTATAGATGAGAAAACAGAGGTTTAGGGCTATTAAGTGGTTCAGATCCCACTGGTAGTAAATGGTAAAGTTAGGATTGAAACCTAGGCCTGTCCGCCTGTAAAGCAAGGCCTTTCTTCACCATACCCCAACTCCAATTTTACCGATAATTGATGTGTGGCCATGGAACCTGTTTCTATCCTGTAGTTGAAAGAAATAGGACTTTACATTGCTGGAACAACTAAGGATTTTGCATAATTAGCTTTATTCCATGCATTTGGAATTTATTCCTCATAAAATTGAAAGGGATTAATGACTGACAGAAGGCAGGCCTTCATGCTAGTAGAAGTTATTTCCAAATTTCCCTTTCAAAATCCTTCCTTTCCCTGCATTTTCAAATCCAGAGCACAATCATCCTCCAACTACCTTTTTATTCCTCAGTATCTCTTGCAGGAAGGGATCGATAAAACCAATTCTCACTTAGGTGTTAGGGATTTAATGATACTCCTCTGAAGAGTATTTTTACTACCTGAGGGTGGGGAATGGCTCTTATTCATCTTTGTAACCCTAGCAACCTGCACACTGGAACTGTCAGTGTCCAATAAATATTGGATGCCTTTAATGGGAAGTAAAAGGCCAAAGAGGGAGTTTTTGAAACCAAAGAAAGAATGAAATTTCAGTTATCAGTGGGGGAAATATATTTATTGGACCCAATAAATCACAACATACATAAAACTACCTATCTAACTGCATGGAAGGACAACAAAAATATTTGCTTTAATGTAAATGTCCTTTATGTTCAGTTTTGATTTGACTGTTCTAGAAACTCTGGAAAGTAGATATTATTGATTTGACAGTAGTTAACCTTCTAAAATGTTAAATATCATTATTAAAACTAATATTTTTGGCTACATTATTTTTATGCTGTTGGTTTTCTCACACGCATTGGAGAGATCCAGAGAGTGTAACTTCAACTGACAGTGATGTTGTTAATTACTTCTCTTATCAATGGTTTGTCTCTATTGTAGCTTGTGCAGCAATTAAAAGAAAGTTCCTAGTTATCTTTTTCATTCATTGCATTTGGAAGTTTGCACTAATCTAAGAGGGAAGAGACCTAATCATTGCGTAGAGGATCAAAACTGGGGCGTGGTACATGATAGGTATGCTCAAACTGTAAACTAGTCTTTCCCTGATATCAATATCAGTTCTGTCTCTAACCAAATTGTGTTTACATTGAATGCAGTTTTTTAAATCTGCAGAGGAATAATGCAAATGATAATTGTGTGTGGTAGTTTTTAAAAATGTGTTTTTAATTTTAAATTTGAAAGTAACCATGTTAAATATAATAGCTTCCAGTCAGAATTCATTTTAAAAATGCTGATGTATATTTGCTCAGAATTAACTCTTTGTAATTCTAAGCCCAATACCGAGTTTGCCCATGTATAAATAATGATTGATAGACAAGGTTATTAAGTTTTGCCTTGTTGGTATGGCTGCCTTCTAGAAAAATAAAAAATATTAACTTGCCATCAACCTCTAGGAGAGATGGCAATTGTTATAAAATCCAAGGAACAACTTGCTCTACCCATGTGTTTGTCAGTAAAAGCTCAGTATCAGAGGAATTCAACTATTAATTATGCAATTTCTTAGATAGTTGCAATACAATACTACTGGCAGTCTCTTTCTATTCATACTGAAGTCTTATTTCTACTCTGGGCTTTAGATGTCTTATCAAGATGGTCAAAAGGAATCATTTATGTGCTAAAATTATCCTAGGTAAGGGCACTTCTATGTATACAGAATATTGAAATGTGACAAGAACTTTATTTTTTCATCACTGTAGTAGATAACGCTGAAGATTTTCCTGATCTAATTGGATTCGGATAAGCAGACTGAAGTAACACTACACTGTGGATCTTGCTATAAGTGTTTCTCATTCAGCAAATAAAAATGGCTAATATTTTATAGTCACTTTTTAATAACTTCTTTTCTTCCCTAAAAGCCCCCTTTAGGAGTGAAATACTTCACTACTGCTAATGTTTTCTACTCTATGGAGGCATCACCATATGTGTAATGCACTCGGTCCCTCTTCACCCTTTACTTTTCCTCCACCATGAGAGGTAGAGTGACATGGTTAATAAGTTTGGGAACAAAAACTGGATTTTAATACAGCCCCCTCTTTCTTACTGGATACGATCTACATCCTCTTTTGCTCTTCTAAGAAAAGGACTCCCCATGCAACCTACGCTCTCATACAGCATCACCTTTAACTAGATAGAGATAATTGTTAATGCTAAGATTCAGTGTCAAGAAATACTCCTGACCAGTAACAATAGTTACATCCTTCAATCCAGATTTTATCAGTAATAAAGGTTCACTGTCTTGTCTTATGTCACATATGATTCAGAATTCACATAGGAAAAGGGTGACCTTTTAATAATGCCAACACCAGTCTCCATCATCAACCTACTCCGCCATTCTTTCCAATGTAAACCATTCTTTCATTTACCTGTTCATTCATCTGTTCCGTTTACTTTCTACCTGCCTACCAACCCATATAGCATCTAAAAGAACTACAGTTATCACTATGTTTACTAACATATGGTGTAACCTTGGATCTTACCTAAAAGGAACTCAACATTTTAGGAATTAAACCAAAAATCATTACAAATTTGAGGCAGAGTTTTTCCTAGGGCACTGTGAATTGAAAATTTCCCTGTCTTCTTTGCCCAAGGGGACTGGTAGTGAGGGAAAAGTGACTCCTTTTGTGACTACTAAAATTGAGACCATTATACAAACAATTGCCTAATAAAATCTCCAATTATCTACAAAGTAAAATAATCAGGCTACTTCTTCTCACTTCCAATATATCTATTTTATAACTTTATTTTCCTCATTTAATGCTACATTTAACGTATATTTGAATCTTATTTTACTATAAGTAGGTTTAGGAATATGTATAGAGAGTGGATAAAAGTACATGGTGTGGTTTCCTCCATGAATTCCTCCTCTGGAAGACCCTAGATTCATGCCACCCCAAGGAAAGTCTTGATAGAGCGGAACATATACATAAATTGCCCAAGCCAGTGGATACAACCTGGCAAAGAGTGTTATCACCATGCCACCATTAATTTCAGGAATGGCAGAAAGCATGTACTCCATGACAGCTTTGGATCTGAAAATTCAAATACAGCAAATATTTATTTCATTCTTAACATGTGCATGACTTTACTAAAAGTAGTGAAGAATATGAAGATGCTACCTACCTTGGGCAGTGTATTCAGTCACATAGTCCTCATATGGTATGACAACTATCCCAGAGTTCAGAGTATACACCAGGGATGCCAAAAATGCCAGATATCCACAACATATGTGGAGGGCTCCTAGGGCTTAAGACTTTAGCTCTGGGTCATATAGCATAGGGTATATGCTCTGAGGGTTAGTTTTTAAATATGAAGTCTTAGAGTTGGAAAAAACTTTAGAGATTACCTAGACTAGCCTCCAAATCAACATAGGAATCTCCACTACACTCTTACAAGTGGTCATACAGTTTTTTTCAATATCCCTAGTGATGGTAAGCCAATTACTTCAAAAAGGCATCTTGCTATGTGTTTATAAAACTTTTATGTAAAATTGCATGCTATTTGTGTGCTTACAGATGTAATTTAAATATTTATTTCTGAAGACGTTGGGGTTTTCTTGGCAAAGTACTAAACAGAAGCTCATATTATTAGGGCTACAGAAAATGTGGTAAATTAAGGTCGTTGAATCAGTTGGTTACCAAGAGGGCCCATAAAAGATGAGGATATATATGGAATCTCAAACCAAAATAAGAGAAGAATATTTTAAGGGAATTTTCTAGTATCTTGAAGGGAGTGTACTTCCAGTTAGAGTTAAGCACTGACTGTGTGGCTACCAAAAACCATCTAGCTGCTGTTCTTGAGGAGAAAGTGCAGGTTGTAAAACCATCTCTCTGGATTCTACATTATCAGGGAAGATAAAAAGCATCCACAGAAATTGAGGCAATATTATTTTTAAAAAATAAAGAAGTTTTAGTTTCTAATAACATAGAAAGAACTCAAAGCTAAAACAAGACTGCCAGCCCTTCTATTTTAGAGAATATGGAATTGTATCCACTGCCCCTAAAAAAATACCTTGCTAGTAGTTGAATTTTATTTTTATTTATTTCCAGTTAATTTAGTTTAATTTTTAAATTACTATTTTTGGGGTATATAGTAGTTGTACATATTTATGGAGTACAGGTGAAATTTTGATACAAGCATACAATGTGTAATGACCAAATCAGAGTAATTAGGATATCTGTCACCTGAAATATTTATTATGTCTTTGTGTTAGGAATATTCCAATTCTACTCTTCTAGTTATTTTGAAATATAAAATAATTATTGTTAACTATAGTTGCTATTGTGCTACTGAATACTGGATCTCATTCCTTCTAACTGTGTGTTTGTACCCATTACCTAGTAACCCCTTTTTATTGACCCCCTCCTTCTACCCTTCCCAGACTCTGGTAACTACCATTTACTCTCTGCCTCTATGAGATCAATTTTTCTTAACTCCCACATATGAGTGAGAATATGTGGTATTTACCTTTTGGTGCCTGGTTTATTTCACTTCGTATAGTGTCCTCCAGTTCAATACATGTTGTTATAAATTACAGAACTTCATTATTTTGTGGCTAAATAATATTTCATTGTGTACATATACAACACTTTATGTATCCATTCATCCATTGATGGACATTTAGGTTGATTTTATATCTTGGCTATTATGAATACTACTACAATAAACATGGGAGTGCAGATATACATTCAATATACCAATTTCCTTTCTTTTAAATATATACCCAGCAGTGGGAATGCTGGATGATGTGGTAGTTCTATTTTTGTTTTTTTGAGGAAACTCCATACTGCTTTCCATAATGGCTGAGTTAATTTACTTTCTCATCAACAGTGTATGAGAGTTCCCCTTTCTTCAAATCCTCCTCAGCAGTTCATATTTTTTGTCTTTTTGATAGTAGCCTAATAAACTGGGGGAGATGATAATCTCATTGTGATTTAGTTTTGCATTTCTCTGATGATTAATGATGTTGGGCACTTTTTCATATAACTGTGGGCCATTTGTATGTCTTCTTCTGAGAAATGCCTATTCAGATCTTTTGGCCATTTTACATTGGATTATTTGGTGTTATGCTGTTGAGTTTTTGAACTCTTTATATACTCTGGTTATTAATCCCATGTCAGATGGATAGTTTGCAAATATTTTCTCCTTTTCTGTGGATTATTTCTTCACTTTGTTGATTGTTTCCTTTGCTATGCAGAAGCTTTTTTAAAAAAAATTTGATGTGATCCCAGTTTCCATTTTGTCTTTAGTTGCCTGTGCTTTTAGGGTATTACTCAAGAAATCTTTGCCCAGCCCAATGTCCTGGAGAGTTTCCTCAATGTTTCCTTCAGTAGTTTCATAGTCTGAGGCTTCAGATATAAGTATTTAATCCATTTTGATTTGATTTCTGTACGTGGTGAGAATTAACAGTCTAGTTTATTCTTCTACATATGGATATCCAGTTTTCCCAGCACCATTTATTGAAGAGACTGTCCTTTCCACAGTGTATGTTCTTGGAAACTTTATCAAAAATGAGTTCGCTGTAGATGTATGGACTTATTTCTGAGTTCTCTCTTCTGTTCCATTGTCTATGTGTCTGTTTTTATGCCAGTGCCATGCTTTTTTGGTTACTATAGCTTTGTAATATAATTTGAAATCAAGTACTGAGATGGCTCCATGTTTGTTCTTTCTGCTCAGGATTGCTTTGACTACTCTGATTCTTTTGTGAGTAGTTAAATTTTAGCTGAATGTGTCACAGATTAGAAAAAGGGAGAAATTGAAAAACTCTGACCCAGTGAGTTATGTAACATATCTATTAGGTGTCTGATCTTTTAACCAGAGGGTGATGCTTGACCTGTTGAAGAAGCAGCAGCATCCTAGAAACCATGGGACAAAGATGTCATGGCTTATAAAAGGTAGTTATGAGGGGAGTGAGAGAAAGTTTCATAGAAAAAGAAGTGAAGCAGAGGAATCACTGTACCACTGTAAATATATAGATATAAATATATGAAATAGATAATAATAGGTCCACCACCCTAACCACAATGGAGTGAACCAGACCATCTTAAAAAGCTAAGAATGCTTGCACATTATTAGAAGTAAGGGATTGTGCTACAGACTCTCAGAGGAGCCAAGCCTTGTTCACTAGTATTGCCCATAGAAGCGTAGAGGATGTTGAGAATAACTCAATGAGGCCAACGTGAAAGTGTGCCCCATCTCCCAGGAATAATGTTGAGGATGTGCCTTAAAGCCTGCAGAGATATACCAAAGCTGTTGATTACTACCAAATCCTGCTGATTCTTTTGCCACCATAAGAATCAGCCCATTCTCACACTGTCATAAATAAATGCCTCAGACTGGGTAATTGATAAAGAAAAGAGATTTAATTGGCTCACATTTCTATAAGCTGTACAGAAACAATGATGCTGGCATGTGCTCAGCTTCTGGGGAGGCCTCAGAGAACTTACAATCATATTGTAAGGCAAAGGGAAAGCAGGCATGTCTTACATGACCAGAACAGGAGCAAGAGGTGAGGGGGAGGTGCCACACACTTTTGCAACCAGATCTCATGAGAACTCACTATCAACAACAGCACCAAGCAGGCAGGGATAGTGTTAAACCATGAGAAACTGTCCCCACAATCCAATCACTTCCCACCAGGCCCCACCTCCAGCACTGGAGATTACATTTCAATTTAAGATTTGGTTAGGGACAAAGATCAAAATTATATCATTTTGCCCCTGGACCATCCAAAATCTCATGCCCTTCTCACATTCAAAATACAGTCATGTCCTCCCAATAGTCCTCCAAAGTCTTAACTCATTCCAGCATTAACTCAAAAGTCCACAGTCTAAAGTCTCATCTAACACAAAGCTAGTCCCTTCTGCCTATGAATCTGCAAAATAATAATAAAAAAAAACAAGTTAGTTACTTCCCAGATAAAATGAGGGTATAGGCATAAGGTAAATACTCTCATTTCAAAAGAAAGAAATTGGCCAAGAGAAAGGGGCTACATGCCCCCCATGCATGTCCAAAACCCAGCAGGGTAGTCATTAAATCTTAAAGCTTCAAAATAATCTTCTTTGACTCCATGTCCCATGTCCCACATCCAGGGCACACTTATAAAAGGGATGGGCTCCCAAGGCCTTGGGCAGCTCTGTCCCTGTGGCTTTGCATGGTTCAGCCCCCATGGCTGCTTTCAAGGTCTGGCATTGAGTGCTTGTGGCTTTTCCAGACACATGGTGCAAGCTTTCAGTGGATCTACCATTCCAAGTTCTGGAGGTTGGCTCTCTTCTCACAGCTTCACTAGACAGTGCCCCCATGGGGACTCTATGTGGGAGCTCCAACCCCACATTTACCCTCTGCACTTCCCTAGTAGAGGTTCTCCATGAGGGCTCTGCCCCTGCAACTGGCTTCTGCCTGGACAGCCAGGTTTTTCATATATCCTCTGAAATCTAGGCAGAGGCTCCCAAGCCTCACCTCTTACAATCTGCACACCTGCATGTTTAACACCATATGGAAGCTGCCAAGGCTTAAGGCTTGCACCCTCTGAAGCAGCATCCTGAGCTGTACCTGAGCCTCTTTGAGCCATAGCTGGTGCTGGAGTGGCCAGGATGCAAGGAGCAGTGTCTCAAGTCTGTGCAGGGCAGCAGGGCCCAGTGCCTGGCCCAGGAATCCATTCCATTCTCCTAGACCTCCAGGTCTGTGATGGGAGGGGCTGCTGTGAAGGTCTCTGAAATGCCTTCAAGGCCTTCTCCCCATTGTTTTGGCCATCAACACATGCCTTTCTTTTAGTTATGCAAATTTCTGCAACCTGCTTGAATTTTTCCCCTGAAAAATTGGCTTTTCTTTTTTACCACATGGCCAGGCTGCTAATTTTCCAAACTTTTATGCTCTGCTTCCCTTTCAAATATAAGTTCCAGTCATTTATTTGTTCATTCATAGTGCATAGACTGGTAGAAGCAGCCAGGCCACATTTGAATGCTTTGCTGCTTAGAAATTTCTTCCACCAGACATGCTAAATCATCACTCTTAAGTTAAAAATTCCACAGATCCTTAGAGCAGGGGCACAATGCAGCTAGGATTTTTGCTAAAGCATAGCATAGCAAAAGTGACCTTTACTTCTGTTTCCAATAAATTCTTCATTTGCATCTGAGACCTCAGTCTGGACTTCATTGTCCATATAACTATCAATATTTTGGTAACAATTTAACCAGTCAACCAGTTTCTAGGAAGTCCCAAATTTTCTCTCATCTTCCTGTCTTCTTTGAGTCCTCCAAACTCTTTCAGCCTCTGCCTAAACTTAAAAATCTAGTTACTATAACAGGAATAACAGAAAGAGAAGAAAAATCAAAGTTTAAGACTCATCTTGTGATTAACACAAGAAATTTGGGAGAGGGCTAGTCACAATATTTGTGTCCACAAATGTTTGACACTAATGAATAAAGACAGTATAAGACAGTATAAAGACAATAATTATTAAAATAAGTATAAATATGTTTGAAGAGGGTCCTTAGGATTAAGAGACTTGAATGAATGTCTTTGGATGATCAGGTGAGGGAAAATGGGAATAACAAAAGGAGGGCAGGAGAAACCCCATCTCTACTAAAAATACAAAATTAGCCTGACCGACATGGTGAAACCCCATCTCTACTAAAAATACAAAAAATTAGCCAGGTGTGGTGGCACATGCCTATAATCCCAGCTACTCGGGAGGCTGAGGCAGGAGAATCACTTGAATCTGGGAAGCGGAGGTTGCGGTGAGGCTCCGAGATGGAGCCATAGCACTCCAGCCTGGGCAACAAGAGTGAAACTCTGTCTCAGAAAAAAAAAAAAACAAAACAAAGAATCTTTTCTGCACTACCCATTTCCCTTAACCTGCAGCTGAAGATGCAGTACTGAATTCTTTGACTCCCTTGTTTAGCTGCCTGGAAGCTGGGATGGGAGCACCCAGGCTCTGAAAGTGCTATGTTTACCAGGA
Organism: Pan troglodytes; assembly: GCF_028858775.2. Lineage (NCBI taxonomy): Eukaryota > Metazoa > Chordata > Mammalia > Primates > Hominidae > Pan > Pan troglodytes. The sequence goes on from NC_072421.2 coordinate 106,366,758, forward strand.
CTCAAAGAAACAAGAGGGCTAGGTGAGGAATTTTCTTATAAAAAAAAATGTCCTGTGAATAGAAGGTATTGGAGGTTGGAGTTGGCAGGGAGAGATGGGGGCCGGTGGAGGTGTATGCTGGAAACTCCTTTTGCATGTAGCTTATCTCGTCTCTACATCTCTGTGGTGCCAGACAGGAGAAGGTGCCACCCACACAGCCTAGAGTGCTTGACATGTGGAAGCCTGCTCCATCCTTGGAACCAAGTCTTGGGTTTATTGGGTTACTTTAGGTAGAATAGTATTCACTTCCTTATTACTCCTTTTGTCCATCTGGAGGATTTACAGGGATTCTAAAGAGGAACATAATTTTGGGTTTGAGTTGGCATCTAGAGATGGAGGTACTTATCACATACCCCCATTCCTACTTTACTTTATGAGCAACTATTGCCAATGGGCCTACTTGCATCAGGACTACAAGACCTTTTGGGGTTAATGATGAAGAGAATTTGATGACCAGTGGTCAGGCTACAGGACAATAACACTAACACTCCTGATCAAAGAGAAGATACAAAGCTTACTGTCACACTACTCCCCAACTTCTGAGGAAGGGAGTCACGGTATCAAGAATGATAAAGGATTTTACCCAGAAGTAGATGAGAATTGAGTGCTCTGGACTATATCTTGACTCACTGGTTCATTTTTCGAAAGAGTACTTTTGAGTAAGACATAGAATAAGTAAGTAGGTAAAATGTTGTCTAACCTAGGTCCTGACAGTTTGCCCCCGAGGTCTTCAGCAGAGGGGAATGTGAACTGAGGAGCCAGATGACCCTTTGAGAGCCTCAGGAAAAATTGCAAATGTTACTGAGGTGAGTAGCTGCCCCAACTCAGCCGGGAGCAGAGACAATATGTTTAGCCAGTGGCCGTTTTCCTCAGCTGCTTCCACAGAGACCACAAGGATATGCCACATTTCAGAGCAGTTTCACAGCTGGTCCGTGAGACACCCACAAGCTGCCTACACAGCAGCCACTTATGTTGTGAGACCAGAGTAGGTGTGGAATATCATTTGGCTGTTTCAGAGGGGTGAGTGGCTGGAAAGAATTTGGAGGGAAGGTTGCAGGGGGGTATTGTGGGTGAGAAATGAAGAGAAATGAATCAGTGACATAGTGCCTACGTAATCACAATGATGTTGGGAAATTAAAAGGGAGTATGTATAGTCATAGGCAACAATGCCGGGATGGTTGTAAATCTCTTCAAAGTAGCAGAATGATTTCTCACCTTCTAAAGAAGACATGAGTCAGTATTTATGGGCTATATTTATGTACATAATTGATCTTGGACAAAATGGTGAAGGAAGCATGTTTGATACTTTGGTCTACTCATATTTTAACTGAACTAAACAAACTTGAGAAAAAGTGTGTGTGTGTGTGTGTGTGTGTGTGTGTGTGTGTGTGTGGCTTGTAGTATTTAGCACATAGATTGGTTCTGGATGTCAGATCTTGCTGACTTCCCAGGACTCTCCTCCCTCAGCTCCTGCTCATCACCACCCAAATTGGGTTTCCTGTTTCCCCTTCCTTTACGCCTTGTAGATTCTCCTGCCTCCTCCAACTTAGGTGCCTGGCCCTTTTCTCTCTCACCTTCTTTCTCCCTGCTTCTTGCTTCTTGAGTCATGTTTCTCTGCACTCCCTTCTCTGTACCCCTCTCTCCCACTCTCTCCTCACTTCCCTTGTAATCCCCCTCTTGTTTTTCTTCCTTCTGATCCATCTGCTCAGACCTCCCAGATTTCTCCCCTCAGGGGCCTCAGTGTTGACATTCTGCTCTTTCCTTTACTTCCTCCTAGTACACAGCAGAAAAGGAGAAAAAACTTTTAAGTCTTTACACAAACTGCAAATGCCCTAATTCATTCTGATTGCAGGGTAAGGGTTGGGAGTGGGAGAAAGGGAGGAGTTGAAATCAGTCTGAATTAATGAAAAATCTAAGTAGTAGAACAGTTTGAAAGAAATGTGATTGTATTACTTTCAAATGTATCCAGTCATATTGCTAACTGAAAGAGAATCTAGGAGACTCCTATAAGTGCTTTAACAAAGAGATAAGGATTATGTATAATTATTTAAATATAAATGAAGGTTGGTTAAGGCCCTCACTCTCACTTAAATAGGCTGACATTTCCCTTATTTACACTTAAATCTATGAGCAGACCACTTTTTCTTAGCCAAAGGTAAACTCCTGTTATAAAGGATCTTCACAACAGCGATTTACCTGTCACTGCAGGTGGTGTGTTATAACAGTGCTTTGTTGATCTGGTTACTCAAATAGCTGACAATAATGCACAACAAATATTTTTCCTGGTTCGTATCTATTTAATAGTTATTCTCTATAGAGGTGGTGAGCTCTTTTCCATTGCAGATGGTAAACAGGACAGGGGAGTGGAGATGAGTTATTCTGGAACTGACTCATATGGTTGATGTATTTGCCTATTGGTGCACAAAACTATGGTTGTCTGTGAGCACATAAAGAAGGGAGGAGAAGGAGTTAAGGAATTGTGTGTATAGTAGCAGATATAAAGAAGTCTGGATGTATGTCCCTACATGAGGACATGGTAGATACCTAGATGTGTGTTTAAGTATCTCAAATAAATGTGTTTGTATAGGGGAATATGTGTCCGAGATCTGAGTGTTTAGAGAGATATGAGCACATGTGAGCAAACTTGTATAAACATTTGTGTAAAGGGTAAAGTTTGTGAAAATTGTAGTTTAGCCCTGTGAGTAGCTGAGCATAATTTATATGTGTGTGATTTTAAAAAGTGCTCTGTACCAGTACTTCTCAAAAATGGTTGTGAGAATCTCCTTAAGTCCTACTCCTCTACTAATGCAGATCCTTTGAGCTCTCTTTTACTATTTCTCCTTTATTTTCCTCTCGATGATTAATTCAAATGCTATTCTGAAGTGTGCTCAACACATAACTAGATGCTGAAGAGCAGGTGGGGGGAACTTGCAGAAAAAGCCCTGTAAGTGTGACAGTAAGTGAGGAGAGTATCCTTCTTTGTTGCATCCAGCAATTTTAGGCTACAAGACTCCTCAGATAATACTCATAGTGTCTCCTCAATGCCTCTGCGACCAGCCAGGTACCAAGGTGACTTTGACTTTCTTAGTACCAGTGATCTTTTTCACCACTTCCTCAGCCCTCTCACGGGAGGCTATAACTTTAGACTTTGTTGCCACTCACAGCTCTTCTACCTCCATGGCTTTACCCAAACTCTGAATTTTGGTCTCTCTTACTATAACTATAATGAAACCATAATTCATTCATTTATTCAACAAATATTCAGTGACAGATATTCATGTGTCAGATACTGTTCCAGGTATGTGCAATATATCAGTCAACAAAAGAGACAAAAATCCCTGCCCGTGAGTTCATATTCTAATATGGAGAGACAGACAACTAGCAGTGAACATGAAAAATATGTAAAGAATACAATATGTTAGACAGTGATGAGTGCTATCGAACAAAGTAGAACAAAATAATAGAGATTGGGAGTGTACATGTGGGGATGGGTATCACAAATTGCAATTTTAATAAGAGTAGTCTGAATTGCCCTCACAAAGAAGGTGACATTTAAGCCGAAAATTGAAGGAGCTGGGAGAGTGAATTATGCAGATTTCTGGGGGAAGAGCTTTGCAGCAGAGGGACTAGCTAGTGCAAAGGTCCTGCAATGGGAGCATGCCTGGAATCTATTAAGGCATAGGGAAGATGCATAGTGGGTAGAACAAAGTGAGCCATTAGCAGGAAATGTGATCCAGAAAGGAAATGTTGAAGGATGGGGCTGGGGGAGAGAAAACACATTTAAGGAGCTTGGAATATTGTAGGCCCTTATGGAATGTTAGTTTCCTTAACTCCTTCCCACTCTCCTTAAGTACCCCCTGACTGGCCATCTCACCAAGAGTATAGGGAGATTCAGTGAGAACTCTCATGGTTTCTATCTCAAAATCTTTAATTTCCTCTGTTCTCTTTCTTGATATATTCTGTCTTTAAGAAATAATTGTTCCCCCCTGCTATAGTTTGAGTGTTTGTCCTTTTTGAAATTCATGCTGAAATTTATTTGCCATTGTAACAGTTATTAAGAGATGGAAATTTTTTTTTTTTTTTTTTTTTTTGAGATGGAGTCTCACTCTGTCATCCAGGCTGGAATGCAGTGGCACGATCTTGGCTCACTGCAAGCCCTGCCTCCCGGGTTCACGCCATTCTCCTGCCTCAGCCTCCCAAGTAACTGGGACTACAGGCGCCTGCCACCACGCCCAGCTAATTTTTTTTTTTTTTTGTATTTTTAGTAGAGACGGGGTTTCACCGCGTTAGCCAGGATGGTCTCGATCTCCTGACCTCGTGATCTGCCCTTCTCGGCTTCCAAAAGTGCTGGGATTACAGGCCTAAGCCACCGCTCCTGGCCAAGATGGAATCTTAAGAAGGGTTAGGTCATGGGGGCTCCTCTTTCCTGAATGGATTAATGCATTATTGTAGGGATAGATTAGTTATCTTGAGAGTGGGTTGCCATAAGGCAAGCCTAGCCCTTCCTTTTTTCTCATTTTTCATGCACTTGGTTGCTCCTTCACCCTCCTCCTTGTGATAATGTAATAGGAAAGCCCTCACCAGATGTGAGTACCATGCTTGTGTACTTCCCAATCTCCAGAACTGTGAGAAATAAATTTCTTTTCTTTATAAATTACCCAGTTTTTCATATTCTGTTATAGCAACAGGAATCAGACTAAGACACCTCATTCTTGCTAAAAGCTGACTCCTCTGTACCTGTATTTTTGTATCTCCATCTCTTCCCACTGTTTATCCTCTTTCTTGCCTGTATTTTCAAACCCTCTCTTTCAACTGGCTCCTTTCCTTCTGGATACAAGTATACATGGTTTCGGTCTCTTAAATAAAACACCATACTATAAAATACTTTCCATTAACTCTACCACATACTCAAGCTACAGCTTCATCTCTCTTCCTTTTCAAATTTCTTAAAAGAGTTATGTTGCTTTTCCTGTCTCAATCAATGTGCAATTTGACTTCCACTTTAATTTCTGTACAGAAGCTGAACTCTGGTTGGTAACTAATGTCCTCTTTCTCATCAAATTCAAAAACATATTTTTAGTTTGCCTTTTCTTAATTCCTTTGTAGTGTGCTTTGATGAAAAGAGCATAGACTTCAGCTCAAAACTGATGTGGATTTGAATTCAAATTCTGGCCCTACCTTTATGTCACTTTTTGAGCCATAGGTTTTTTTTTTTTTTAATCTTTGAAAAGGGGTTGATTATGTCTACTTTGCCAGGAGTTGTCAAGATTAGAGAAAAGGATGTAAAACACCCAGTATATAGTTGGTACAAATTAAGTTATTTCTACCCACGTTTTGTAATTGCTTTTTAAAATCTCTTAAGCAGGACTTCCTCCTCCTGTCTCCTTAGAAAGATTTCCATACCTCGAGATTTTGCCCTTGGACCCATCCTTTCATCATATTGTACCTCCCCAGTGTCTTATGTACTACCACCTCTTCAACTAATATGTATGTCTAGATGTCTTTCACACCTAGTTCGAGATATCTAGAAATCTCTTCTAAATGCCTGATGTGAATTTCCAGCTTAAAGTTCCATTCCAATATGTATTTTCTGGGATTCTACATTCAGGATAAATGAAAGCAGAATTTGAGATGGGCATGGAAAGAGAGACAACTGAGGCATGGTACTGAATTATAGGCTAAAGAGTGAGTTGACTAAATCAGCAAACTAAAGGGGTTCAGAGAAGTGTAGTCACATGATTTGAATTTACCATCTGTATGAGGGATGCAGTAGAGCAGAGAAGCTAAGGCAGGGAAGCCATTTAAGAACATATTGTAATAACCTACATATTAATGTGATTTTAGAAAGAAAACAATAAGTTAAAATTCAAGGAGTTTGCAGAGAAATGAATAGAAAGATTTGGCTGCATATTGGATGTAGTATAAAGATTTAACAGGGATTAAAATCATTCCGCAGCTACAAGGATAGACATTGGAAAACTAATGGTGCTATTGGTGGTAATGGTGAGGTTAGGAGGAATTCTTGTTTTGAAAAGGGTCAGACAAGTGAGAAGGGAGAATAATTAAGATTTTGACATATTAATTTTCAGGGGATAGTAGGAAACCCAAGGGAAAAATATCTTGCAGGCAACTGAAACGAGAATACAGCAATGAAAATAAGAAGTTCAAATTAAGTCAGTGCTGGTGCTGGACATATTAGAGTCATTTGTACCCAAGGAGTAGCCAAAATCAAAAGAATACATGAACTCCCCTGAAGGAGTGAGGACAAAAGGGAATAGACAGGGGGCAAGAACTGAACTTTGGGAGACAGTCAGAGGGAATAAGTGGGAGGAAGGAGAGCTGGAACAGCCAAAGACAGAGACATTAAAAAACACACACACACACAAAAGGAGAAGCAATGTGACAGAAGCCTACTGACTTTTGGACTAATTCATTGGTCCCTGACTGACTTTTCAGTTATGTGCCTGCTCTCTTTCACTCCCACACCTGGGTCCCAAGCTTTTCTTTCTATTCATTGTTTAGCTGGGCCTCCTGGGCTTCACAATCTAATTATTATTCATGCTGTCTAAACCACTCTCAATTCATGCTTCCCTGCACCCATCAAGCATACTCATTTGCAAATATATATAAAGTGCTATCTTTGCTAATTTGGTAAGTGATGATGAAGAACTGGGATTCAATAGTAGATGGTCTTTCCATCCCAATAGGGTGGTCTGCAAGAAAAAATAAAGCTGATACAATCTGCATTTATTTATTCATAAGCAATGAATGAAGCACTACACCAACACATTCTTATTAAGTCCTACTGTGCATTCAGCTACTCCCAAATTAATAAATACTGTGAGTAAATTTAATATATAATATGAATAATGAGAGTGACATCTTCTAAATTTATGTGCATTCTTTTCCTATTTTGAGTGTTCTGTTTCCCAACATACATCGTGCCTCCTTTTACTTCTTCCCCTTTTCTTTTGTTACCTTCAATCACATCTCTTTCCTTTCAGATACTCAGATTGTACACACATCCATAAATACTCTCACTCAGAAATCTTTTATATACTAACTTGCACACGAAACCTACTGCTCACATGTTTTGATGCTTTTCTCAAGCTTGACTATTCAAGGGAAACTCAAAGTAGAATAAAGAATTGTTATAGTACTCCAATATAATAATTAAATCATTTATATTTTTCCATCTTTGTAACTCTAGTAACATATTGCTAACAGAGGGTGCAACATGGGGATCTAATACTGCCTTTGATTCATAAATAGACCTTTTCTCATTGGTTTACATTTGACTTAATTATGATTTTACATAATAAAATGCCTTTATTCTTTCTTCTTATTACTCAAGCAATATAAATTCATAGTAAACATATTAAAAATTTAGAAAAGTGTAATGGATAAAAACCAGACATCCTGGGCTGGGAGTGGTGGCTCACACCTATAATCCCAGCACTTTGGGAGGTCAAGGTGGGCAGATCACAAGGTCAGTAGTTCGAGACCAGCATGGCCAACGTGATGAAACTCTATCTGTACTAAAAAAAAAAAAAAAAAAAAAAAAAAAAAAAAAAAAAAAAATTAGTTGCCTGTGGTGGCACACACCTGTAATCCTAGCTACTCAGGAGTCTGAAGTGGGACAATTGCTTGAATTCAGGAGGCGGAGATTTCAGTGAGCCGAGATCATGTCACTGCACTCCGGCCTGGGTGACAGAGCAAGACTCTGTCTCAAAACAAAAAACAAAACAACAACAACAACAACAACAACAAAAAAACAGACATCTTATGCCATCATGACAAAGCAACTGGCAATAGACTTGCCCTCCTGATGTAAATAACTGTAAAACTGGAAAAAAATATTTGAGGAAACCCTTATCAGGGATTGAACAAGCAGCAGCACAGAAATATGAACCCTGAGAGAAGGGAGACAAATGAGGTGAGTCTCACATTCTCTCCATCTAACTGTTTGGAGGCAATGACACAGAGACCAGTATTCAGTGAGAGCATTTACTGCAAGTATTTGGCTGAGGTCTGAGCTGCAAAAGGGTAGAGCAAGATGCCAGGAAGCCTAGCGGAGAATGGCTGCTACAGGTTGTGAACAAAATGGAGATACTAGAGATTACACAGTGTATGGAGATGTTGGAATTTTGGTCCAGACAGAAGGAAGAGAGCTTGCTAAAAACCTAGGGCCAAAGAAGAGGCACCAGGAAGGCCATAACAAGAGTAAAGTCCATTCCCTAGTACTGGGGCTACTTTAGACACATCGAAAGAAAGCTTAAAGTTAAGCAACCCCACATTCAAGGAGAACCACTAGAAAATAAACTACCACTCACAACAAACCTTATCATTCTTTAAAGGAAGATAAATTCAGACACCTTAAAATGTGTCATTCACAATAATCTGCATACAATAAAAATACTAGACATATGAAGAAGGAGAAAAATTTAGACAAAATCAAGAAAAAATATGTACTGTCAATGGACAACAACTTTGAAATGGCCCATATTTTGGAATTATCAGCTGAGGACCTTAAATCAATAATGTTAAACATGTTCAACCATTTAGAGGAAAATATGGTCTTAATGAGTGAAAACATGGGGAATCACAGCCAATTGGAAATTCTAGAAATGAAAAGTATAAGTATATCATAAAAAATAAGGTGGATGAACCTAACAGCAGATTGAAGAAAGCAGAAGAAAGGGGGAGTGAATCTGAAAACAGAGTAATTAAGTGATCCACTCTGAAGAAGGGAGGTAAAAAAGATTGAAGACAATAAAGAACAGAGTCTCAATGGCCTGTTGGAATACCAGATGAAGAGAGAAAGCTAGAATGAGGGAGAAAAGAATATTTCAAGCAGTAACGGTTGAAAATTCCTCAAAATTGGTGATAAATAGCAACCCCCACATTTACCCTCCACACTGTCCTAGTAGAGGTTCTCCATGGGGCTCCACCCCTGCAGTAGACTTCGGCCTGGACATCAAGGTGTTTCCATACATCCTCTGAAATCTAGGTGGAGGTTCCCAAACCTGAACTCTTGTCTTCTATGCACCTGCAGGCCCAACACCACATGGAAGCTGCCAAGGCTTGGGGCTTGCACCTTCTGAAGCCATGGCCCAAGCTGTACCTTGGCCCCTTATAGACCTGGCTGGAGCTGTAGTGGCTGGGATGTAGGACACCATGTCCTGAGGGTGTACAGAGCAGCTGGGCCCTGGACCTGGCCACAAAACCATTTTTTCCCCCTAGGCTTCTGGGCTTGTAATTGGAGGGGTTGCCATGAAGATCTCTGAAATGCCCTGGATATATTTTCCCCATTATCTTGGTTATTAGAATTTGGCTCATCATTACATATGCAAAATTCTGTAGCCAGCTTGGGCTTGAAATCCTCCCTAGAAAATGTGTTTTTCTTTTCTACTACATGGTCAGACTGCAAATTTTCCAAACTTTTATGCTTTGCTTCCCTTTTAAACATAAGTTCCAATTTCAAGCCTTCTCTTTCTGAATGCATATGACTGTACATTTTCAGAAAAAGCCAGGTCACCTCTTGAATGCTTTGCTGCTCAGAAATTTCTCCTGCCAGATACCCTAAATCATGTGTCTCAAGTTCAAAGTTCCATAGATCTCTACAGTAGGGATAAAATGCTGCCAGTCTCTTTGTTAAAGCATAACAAGAGTGACCTTTACTCCAGTTCCCAATAAGTTTCTCATCTGCATCTAAGACCAACTCAGCCTGGTCTTTATTGTCCATATTACTATCAGCATTTTGGTCACAACCATGCAACAAGTCTCTAGGAAGTTCTAAAACTTTGCCACATCTTCCTGTCTTTCTCTGATTGCTCCAGACTGTTCCAACCTCAGCCTGTTACCCAGTTCCAAAGTTACTTCCACATTTTCAGGTTATCTTTACAGCAGTGTCCCAAACCCCTAGTACCAATTTTCAGTATAAGTCCTTTTTCACACCGCTATAAAGAACTATCTGAGACTGAGTAATTTATAAAGAAAATATGTTAAGTTGACTTACAGTTATGCATCGCTGAGGAGGCCTCAGAAAACTTACAGTCATGGCAGAAGGGGAAGGGGAAGCTAGGCATGTCTTACTTGGTGGCAGGAGAGAGTGAGTGCGCCAGGGGGGAAGTGCCACATTTTAAAAGCATCAGTTCTTGTGTGAACTTACTCACTATCATGAGAACAGCCAGGGAGAATTAAATCCCCATGGTTCAATCATGTCCCACCAGGCTCCTCCTCCAACATGTGGGTATTAAAATTTGAGATGAGATTTGGGTGGGGACAGAGCCAAACCATATAGTGGGTATATAACCAAAGGAAACAAAATCAGTATCTTGAAGAGATATCTGCACCCCATGCTTATTGTGTAATTATTCAAAATAGCAAGACATAGAAACAACCCCTACATGTCCAATGACAGATGAATGGATAAAGAAAATGTAATATATGTGTTTGTATGTGTGTATGTATGTGTATATATACACATATATGCATACGTGTATATGTGTATGTGTATATATACATACATACACACACATCTACACACATGCATACATATATACATACAATGAATATTCAGCCAAAATAAGAAAGAAATACTATCATTTGAAACAACATGAATGAACTTTGAGGGCATTATGCTAAGTGAAAGAAAGTAGACAGAGAAAGACAAATATTATATGACTTAGTATGACTTAGTGTGGAATCTAAAAAGGAAAATCTAATTCATAGAAACAGAGAGTAGAATGATGGTTGCCAGGAGCTGAGGTGTGGGAGAAATGAGATGTTGGTCAAAGAGTACTAACTTTCAGTTATAAGATGAGTAAATCCTGGAGATTTAAAGTACAGCATGGTGATTATAATAATGTTATATTGTACACTTAAAATTTGTTAAGAGAGTGATCATAAATATTCTCATCATTTAAAAAACTGTAACAGAATTTGGTATCTAGTGAGAAATAATCTTCAAACATCAGGGTGAAAAAAAGATGTTTTGGATAAATGAAAGCAGAAGCAATTTTTAATAGATCTTCACTGTAAGGAATACTAAAATATAGTTTTTTGGCAGAAAGGAAATTTAGAAATATATATGTACAGGAAGGAAAAGTGAGCACCAAAGATGATAATGAATGAAATATTGATAAAGTATGAGACTGAGCTATGTTTATTCTTATTTTCTTAAAGAAAAAATTACTAAACAAAAATAATATCATTGTAAAGTTTATGACGTATTATAGAGAAAAACATATAAAAACAATAACACAAAGGATGGGAGTGTGAAATTGAATTATACTGCTGTCACATTATTTACTTTTGAAATGTATGAATTAAGAAAAAATACAATATTAATTCTAAGCAAATTATGATAATTTAAGATGTATATTCCAATATCAGGAGCAACCATTAAAAATAAACAGAGATAGAACTAAGAAGTTAATAGCAAAATTAAATGAAATATTGAAAAATATTCATTTAGTGAAAAAGAAGACAGAGAATGGAGAGAAATAAATGGGTGAGACAAACAGAAAACAAATAGAAAGATATTTAAAGTGAAATGTGTCAACAATTACTTTAAATATAAATGGACAAAAAATTTCAAAGTAAAAGGCAAAGATTGTCAGATTTTATAAAAAATGAAGACCTACTACATGCTGCACAGCAGAGACAAATTTTAAGGACACAATTAAGTTGAAATAAAAAGGATGTGAAAAAATATCTTATGCAAATGATAAGCATATGACAACTGGTGTAGCTATAATAAGATCAGTCAAGACATTCTTATATGAAAAAAAACTAAGAAAATTTGCCACCACCAAATCTGTCTTTAAAAAAATGGCTAGTGGAAGTTTTTTAAATAGAGAGGAAACAGTAAAAGAATCCTTGATCCTCAGGAAGGAAGAAAGAATAAGTGTAAGGGAGAAATATGAGTAAATATAATAGATTTTCTTTCTCTTTGTGAGTTTTCTTAATTATGCTTGATAGTTAAAGAAAAAAATTATACTATTGCTTTGGTTCTTAATGTGTAGGGAGAATTATTTATGACTCATAAATAAGGTAGGGTAAAGAAATGTAAAAGAAGTTAGATTTCTGCACTTCACTTTAGCTGGTAAAATGTCAACAGGAATAAATAGTGATAAATTAAGTATATATAATACATAATACAAATGCTAAAGGAACAAAACAAGAAATGCACTCAAAAATGCTATAAATAAATCAAAATGGAATTCTATAAAGTGGCCAAGTAACTCATATTAAGGCAGGGAAGAGAAGACAGAGAAATAAAAAATAGAATCCAAAGAGAAAACAAAAAATAAATTGGCAGACTTGAGCCTAATACATCAATGGTTACAATAAATGTAGAAGGTCTAAATACACCAATCAAAAGACAGAAATTGGCAGAGTGGATAACAACAACAACAAAAAATGGCCCTACTACATGCTACCTACAAGAAAGCCACTTCAATGTAAAAATATAGGTTGACTGAGGGTAAAAGGATGCAAAAGAATATGCCATGTAAATATAATCAATAGAAGAGAAGTGGGTATATTACTGCAAAATTTTAAAAGTGTAAATCCAACAAGAAGGCATAGCAATCCTTAATGCATATCCACCAAACAACAGAGCTGCAATATATGCAAAGCCAATGCAGATAGAATTGAAAGGAAAAATAGACAAATTTACAATTATAGTTGAAGAGTTTAACACATCTTATGAAGAACTTACAGAACAGAGAAAAAATCAGCAGGGATATATAAGAACTAAACAACACCATCAACAAACAGGATCTAATCAACATTTGTAGAAAATTCCATCCAACAACAGCAGAATGCATTCCTTTTCAAGTGTACATGGGACATATACCAAAGTAGACCAAATCTTGGATCATAAAACAAACATTAACCAAGGTAAAAGAATTGAAATCATTCAGAGTGTGTTTTCTGACCACAGTGAACTCAAACTACAAATCAGTAATTAAAAGGTAACAGGAAAATTTCAAAACAATTGAACATTTAAGAAAATAACTCTCAATAATCTGTGGATCAAAGAGTAAGTCTAAAGGAAATAAAAATGCATGGAACTAAATGGAAATTAATATACAACATATGAAAATGTGTGGGATGCACTGAAAGCTGTGCTGAGATGGGTATTTATAGCACTAAGTGCTTCTATTGGAAAAGAGCTAAAGTCTTAGATGAGTAATATAAGGTTTCACAAGAAGAAACTATGAAAAAAGAGCAAAAATGCCCAAACCGGCAGAAGAAACAAAATACTAAAGATAAGGGCATAAATCAATGAAACTGAAAACAGAAAATCAATACAACAAAGAACTGTTTCTCTACAAAGACAAAGAAAAGGAGAAGATACAAATTGCCAATATCAGAAATAAAACAGAGGACATTACTACAGACTTCACAGACATCAAAAACATAAGAAAAAATACCATGAACAGCTGTAGACACACAACTTTTATTAATACAACTTAAATAAAATGGATCAACCACTTGAAGAATACCAATTACCACAATTCATCCAATATTAAACAGATAATTTGAATTGTCCTATAGCTATAAAAACATTGAAATTGTATTTTAAAAGCTCCTGAAAAGAAATTTCCTGGCACAGATGGTTTTATTGGAGAATTCTACTAAATCTTTAAAGAAGAATCCTACACTATCTCTTTCAGAAAATAGAAGAAGAGGAAAATTTCCTAGTTCATTTTATGAAGCTAGTATTAGTCTGATTCAAAACCCAGAAAAAGATAGCCCAAAAAAGAAAACTTCTGTATTAGCTTTCTATTGCTACTGTAACAAATTACCACAAATGTAATGGCCTAAAACAACACAAATTTATTATCATACGGTTCTATAGTTCAGAACATTCAAAATGGGTCTCATTCAGCAAAATAAAGGTTTCAGCAGGGTTGCATTTCTTCCTGGGGGCTCCAGGGGAGAATCGGTTTCCTTGAGTTTTCCTGCTTCTAGAGGCTACCTTCATTCCTTGGCATATGATCCCCCTCCTCTATCTTCAAAGCTAGCAACTGCAGCCCAAATTCTCATGCTGTCATTTCTCTGGTTATTTCTTGCATAGTCACATCTCCCTCTGACCACATCTGGGAAACGTTCTCTGCTTTTAAGGACCCACGTGATTATATTGAGCCTACCTAGATTATCCAGAATAATCTCTTCATCACAAGGTCCTTAATTATACCTGCAGGGTCTATTTACATATTCTGTGAATATGTAAAGTAATATATTCACAGGGATGGGATAATAATATGTTCATGTCTTTGGGATGGGCATAATTCTGTCTATCAAAACCATACACCAATATCCCTTATGAATACAGATACAAACACTCTTAACAAAATATTATCAAATAGAATTCAACAATATATAAAAAATTATACACCATGAAAAAGCAAGGTTTATTCCAGATATGTAAGTCTGGTTCAACATTTAAAAATTAATCAATTCAATGCAACATATGAATAGGCTAAAAAACAATCACCCAATTCTATCATTTGACAAAACTCAGTGTCCATTCATCAAAAAATTTCTCTGCAAACTTAGAATAGAAAGGAGCTTTCTCATTTTGATAAGGTATATCTACAAAAGAACTACAGCTAACATCATACTGAATGGTGAAAAACTGAATGCTTTCTCACTGCTATTCAGAACAAGGTAAGGATGTCTGCTGCTTTTGCCACCACTATTCAACATCATATTGGAAGTTTTAGTCAGTATAATAAGACAGGAAAATAAAATAAAAGATATACGGATCAGAAAGGAAGATATAACTGTGTCTATTTGCAGATAACCTGGTGGTTTTTAGTGGAAAATATTAATGAATCTACAAAAATATTCTGGGACTAAGAACTGAGTTTAGAAAGGTCACAGGATACAAGATCAACATGCAACAATCAATTGTATTCTCATATTCTAGCTGTAAACTTGTGGAAACCGAAATTTAAATTATATCTTATAATCAGCCAAAGTAAATGAAATATTGATGTGTAAATCTAACAAAACATGTACAAGACTTAGATATTTAAAACTACACAACATGAATGAAACATATAAAAGAAGATCTAAATAGATGGAGAGTCATACCATGTTCAGGGATTGAAATATTTAACATAGTAAAGTTGTTAATTCTCCCCAGGGTTTGACACAATTTAAAAAATCCCATCAAGGTATTTTGTAGAAATAGACAAACTTATACTAAAACTTACGTGGAAAGTCAAAGGAACTAGAATAGCTAAAACAATTTTGAAAAAGCCTAATAAATTGGGAGGTATCGCTCTCCCTGATTTCAAGAGTTATCTCTACAGCAATTTATATTAGCAGTATTGGTGAAATATTGGAAGAGAATAGACTCCAGACATAAATTCACACATGATGGTCAACTCATTTTTTACAAAAGTGCAAAATCAATTCAATATGGAAGGATAGCCTTTTCAACAAATGGTGCTAGAGCAATTAAACATCCATAGAAAAAAAGCAAACAAAACCTCAACCTAAACCTCATACCTTGTATAAATATTAACTAAAAATGTCCAAAAACAGAAATGTAAAATATAAAAGCTTAATAAAAAACATCAGAGAGAAACTTTGCAGCCATGGACTAGATAAAGGATACTTTAATTTTTTTAATAGACAAGTACAAATTGTACATATTTATGGTATATAGCACGATTTTTTGATATGTGTATACACTGTGATTGGATAAATTAAGCTATTTAACATACGCATTACCTCAGATACTTACATTTTTTTAAATACGGAGGACACTTAAAATCTACTTTCTTAGAAATTTTTAAGTGTGAAATATATTGTTAATTGTAGTAACCATGATGTAAAATAGAACTCTTGAACTTATTTCTCCTGTCTAACTGAAAATTTATGTACTTTAACCTACTTTTCCCTAATTCCTTCAACCTCCCAGACTCTGGTAACCACCATTTTACTCTCTGTTTTTTTTAATTCAACTGTTTTACACTCCACATGTAAGTGAGATGATGTGGTGTGTGGCTTATTTCAGTTAATATAATGGTCTCCAGGTTCATCCATGTTGTTACATATGACAGAATAGTCTTTTTTTTTTAGAAGATTGAACAGCATTCCATTGTGTATATATACAACATTTTCTTTGTCCATTGATCCTTTGATGGACACCTAGGTTGCTTTCATATCTGGCCATTGTGACTAATGCTGCAATAAACATGAGAGCATGTGGATATCTCTTTGACATACTGATTTTATTTTCTTTAAGATATATACCCAGTAGTGGAATTGGTAGATCATATTGGTAGTTCTATTTTTAAGTTTTTGAGGACTCCCCATACTGTTTTTCATAGTGGCTGCACTAATTTACATTTTCACTAATGGTGTGCAAGAGTTCCCATTTCTCCACATCCTTGTCAACACTTAATATAGGATATAGTTTGAATATTTGTCTCCATTCAAATTTCATGTCGAATTGTAATCCTCAGTTTTGGAGATGGGGCCTAGTGGGAGGTGATCAGATCATGGAGTAGATCTCTCATGGCTTGGTGCTGTCCTTATGATAGTGAGTTTTCATGAGATCTGGTTGTTTAAAAGTATGTGTCACCTCTCCCCCAACCTCTAACTCCTGTTTTTGTCATGTGAAGGGCCTGCTCCCATTTTGCCTTCTGCCATGAGTAAAAACTCCTTGAGGCCTCCCAAGAAGCCTAACAGATGCAGGCACCATCCTTGTAGAGCCTGCAGAACTATGAGCAATTAGATCTCTTTTCTTTATAAATTACCAAGTCTCAATTTTTTTTTTACAGCAATGCAAAAATGGCCTAATACTTTATCTTTGGTCTTTTTGATAATAACATTTTAACAGGTGGGAAGTGACATCTCATTGTGGGCTTAATTTGTATTCCCCTAATGATTAATGATGTTGAGCACTTTATTATGCACCTGTTGGCCTTTTATATATCTTCTTTTGAGAATTGCCTATTCAGTTCCTTTGCTTATTTAAAAATGGGCTATTTTCCCTTACTATTGAATTAAGTTCTTTATATATTTTTAATATTAACCCCTTATCAGCTATATGCCTTGCAAATATATTCTCCCATTCCATTGGTTGTCTCTTCACTCTGTTTTTTTTTTTTTTTACTGTGCAGAACCTTTTTAGTTTTATGTAATACAATTTGTCTATTTTCACTTTTGTTGCATGTGCTTTTGAGGTCATATAAAAAAATCATTACCCAGACAAATGTCAATAAGCTTTTTCCCTATGATTTTTTTAACACTTTTGCAGTTTCAGGTCTTACCTTTAAGTCTTTAATCCAATCGAGTTGATTTTTTCATATGGTGTGAGATGAGAATTTTAAAAATGAGAACTATTGATAACTAACCAGCATAAATGAATCTCAAAGCATTATTATTAGTGAAAGAAAGCAGGAAAAAGGCATATTTCACCTATATATAATTCTAGAAAATCTAATCTATAGTGATAGAAGGCAAGGCTGTGGTAACTGGAACAGGGGTTGGACAGAGGGAGGGAAAGTATTACTATAAAGATGCACAAGGAAACTTTTTGGGCTAATGGATATGCTCATTACCTTGATGGTGGTAATGGTTTCATGGGTGTATAAATATGTCAAAATATATCAAATTGCATAATTAAAATCTATAAAGTTTATTGTTTGTTAATTATTCCTTGATAAAGCTTTGTGGGTTTTTTTAGAGGCAGGGTCTTGCTCTGTGACCCAGGCGGGAGTGCAGTGTCATGATTCTCACTCACTGCAGCCTTGAGTTCCTGGGCTCAAGGGATCCTCTTGTCTTGGCCTCCCAAAGTTCTGAAATTATAGGCATAAGTCACCATTCCTGACCTGATAAAGATTTTTAAAGTAGAATTTTTGAAATGTTCTTAGAACTATTTACTTAATATCTGTGTTTTTTGGAAGAGGAAAAAGAAGAACAAACTAAACCAAAAGTTAGCAGAGGGAAAACAATAATAAATATCAAAACAGAAATAAATCAAATGGAGAATAGAAAAACCACAGGAAAAGTCAATAAAACTAGATTTGTTTTACTTTAAAAAGTAAACAAAATAAACCAACCCTTAGCAAGACTAATAATCAAATACAATGAGGAATAAAAATGGAAACATTACAACAGATGCTTCAGAAATAAGATTCTAAAGGGACTATTATGATTATATGCCAACAAATTGGATAACCTAGATGAAATGGATAAATTCCTTTAAAAGTACAATCTGTGTAGATTGAATCAAGAACAAATAGGAAGCATAAACAGACTAATAATAAATAAATTGAAAGAGAAATTAAAAACTTATCTACAAAGAAAAGCCCAGGACCAGATGGTTTCATGGCTGAATACTACCAAACATTCAAAGAACAATTAATAGAAATACTTCATAAACCCTTTACAAATAGAGCTAGAGGTTATATTTCCTAACACATTTTAGGAGGCCAGCATCACTTTGATACCTAAGCCAGATGAAAATACTGCAAGAAATGGAAACTATAAGCCAACATCTCTGAAGAACTTTGATGCAAAAATCTCCAGTAAAATACTAAGAAACAAAATTCAACAACAGATCAAAAAGATTATGCATCATGACCAAGTGAGATTTATTCCTGGCATGCAAGTCTTGTTTAACATACACAGTTCAATCAATGTGATGCATCACATTAACAAACTGAAAGATAAAAACCACATGATTTCAACTGATGCAGAAAAAGCATTCAACAAAGTTCAACATCATTTCTTAATAAGCACTGTCAACTGTTTAGGTATGGAAGGAAAATTCCTCAACATAGGAAAAACCACTTATGAAAAATTCACAGCTAACATTAAAATCAATGGGGAAAACTGAAAGCTTTTCCACTAAGATCCAGGACGAGGCAAGGATTCCCACTCTCAACATTTCTATTCTTGTTAGAATTGGAAGTACTAACGAGAGCAATCAAACAAGAAAAAGAGATATCCAAATCCAAAAGGAAGAAGTAAAATTATCTACATTTGCAGATGACATGAGTCTACATATACAAAATTCCAAAGACTCCACCAAAGAACCTGTTAGAACTAATAAATGAATTCAGTAAGGTTGCAAGATACAAAATCAACACACACAAATTGGTAGCATTTCTATACACAAAGAACAACCTAACCAAAACAAAAAACAAGAAAACAATCCCATTTATGAAAGTATCAAAAAATGGTAGAAACAAATTTAACCAAGAAAATGAAAGGCCTGTACACTGAAAACTGTAAAACATTGATGAAAGAAATTTAGGAACTCATAAATAAATAGAAAAATACCTCGTGCTCATGGATTAGAAGAATTAATACTGTTAAAGTGCCCATACTACCCAAAGCAATACACATATTCAATGCAATCTCAATCAATATCCTGGTGGCATTCTTCACAGAAATAGAAAAACACATCCTAAAATTCAAATGGAAACTCAAAAGACCCCAAATAGCGAAAGTAATTCTGAGATAGAAAAAAAAGTTAGAGTCATAACACTTCCTGATTTCCAATTTTATTTACAATGCTACAATAATAAAAACAGTGAAACTGGCATAAAATAGACACATAGACCAGAGGAACAGAATACAGAGCCCAGTAATAAATCCAAACATATATTGTCAACTAATTTTTGACAAAGGAACTAAGAATACACAATGGTGAAAGGATAATCTCTTAAATAAGTGGTGTTAGAAAACTGGATTTCCGCATGCAAAAGAATAAAATTGAACCCTTACTCCATACCAAAGTTTAACTCAAAATGGACAAAAGACCTAAATATAATACCTGAAACCATAAAACTCCTAGAAGAAAACATAGGTGCAGATATACAATTTTTTTTGGATATCACACCAAAAGCTTAGTATACCAAATAAAAAAACAAATAAATAGAACTACATCAGACTAAAAAGCTTCTGCATAGCAAAGGAAACAATTAACAAAATGAAAATGCAACCTGTGGATTGGGGAAAAATATTTGCAACCTGTATATGTGATAAGGAGTCAATATCCAATGTATAAGGAACTCATAAATCACAATATAAAGAAAACATACAATCCAAGTGAAAAATGGGCAAAAGACCCAAATAGACATTTCTCAAACAAAGACATACAAATGAAAAACAAGTATCTGAAAAGTTGTTAAACATCATTAGTCATCAGGGAAGTGGAAATCAAAATCACTATGAGATGTTACCTCACACCCATTAGGATAGTTACTACCAAAAGGCAAAAGAAAACAAGTGTTGAAGATCCTATGGAGAAAAGAGAACCCTTATACAATGTGGTAGGAATGTAGATTGGTGCAGTCATTATGGAAAACAGTATGGGGATTCCTTAAAAAATTAAAAATAAAACTACTGGATGATCCAGCAATCCCTCTTGTGTGTATATACCCAAGGGAAATGAAATTCTGACCTCATGGAGATAGCTGCACTCCCATGCTCATTGCAGCATTATTCACAATAGCCAAGATATAGAAACAACCTAAGTGTCCATTGACAGATGAATGGTTAAGGAAACTGGGGTGTTTATATACAATGGAATATTATTCAGCCTTATAAAAGAAGGGGATCATGTCATTTGCCACAATGTAGAATAGACCTGGAGGACATTATGGTAAATGAAGTATGCCAGATACAGAAATAAAATTACTGCATGATGTGACTTATATATGAAGTCTTTTAAAAATCCAAATATACAGAGATAGAGAATAGAACAATGATTACCAAGAGCAGGGTCAATATTGGGGAGAAAATGGAAGATGTAGATCAAAGTATACAAATAACAGATATGTAGGATGAACACTCTAGAAATCTCATGTACAACATGAGGGCTATATTTAATAATAGTGAATTGAATTCAGGATTTTTACTAAATGAGTAGATTGTGCCGCTGCCCTTGATGCACACAAAAATGGGTAACAGAAAGATGATGGATATGTTAATTTGATTCACTATTATAACAATTTTGTTATTTGTCTAATAACATCATGTTGTATACTTTAAATGTACACAGTAAAATTTATGTTAAAAATGTGTGTATTTTATCTTAGGCAAATTATACTTCAATCAAGTTTATTTAATAAAAAGAAAAACAGAAAAAAAAGCAAAATCCACCATTGGCATTTAGATGTATACATATTGGCCTGTTTACTATGCACATGCATAAAGATATATATGTATTTTAAAAGCATAGGACTATACCTGCTATTTTAAATTTGATTTTTCACTTAATTAATGAAATATATCTGTGTACTCCAAATAATATAAATTGACACAATCTTTTTAATGGTTATATAATATTCCATTGTACATATACACTACATTGTATTCAGTGGATCACCTATGGCTGACATTTGTTCACAATATTTCAATATTATATACAAAACTGGGATGATAATCCTTGTGCATGTATCCTTGCAACGTTATTTTATTATTTTCTCATAATATATTATTGTAAATTATTTCTAGGTAAAATCCTGTCCTTTTACATAGGGCTTTTGATGCATATTGTGAAATATCCTTCCAGAAAGGGTTATACCAACTTATATTCTCATAAGAAATATATGAATGTGCCCATTTCTACATATTCAATCATCCTTGAGTATTTCTATATTTTTCATGGCTAAACTGATGTGTGAGAAGTGGTTTTCTTATAGTTATTTTAAATTATATTTGTTTGAATAGTGAGGATAAATATTAGTCAGTTTCATCCAGAGAAACAGAATATATATATATGAAAAAATCTATTTTATATATATATGAAAAAATCTATTATAAGGTAATAAATTGCCTCATGCAATTATGGAGGCTGAGAAGTCTTGTAATCTACTATCTGCAAGCTGGAGACCCAGGAAAACTGATGTTGCAGTGTTTAAAGGCCTGAGAGGTGAACAGACAATGGAATAGATTCCCGTCCTTGTTTGAATGCCTGAGAAACAAAAGTTTAAATTTTTATACAAAATAACTATTTTTATATTAAAATCATTAACCCTTTTTGTGTCATGCATATTTCAAATATTTTTCCTAATTAGTTGTTTATCTTGTCTCTTAACTTGTCTTTTGTCATATGGAAGCTTTTAATTTTATGTTCTACTTATAATTTATATTGTAGATGTTAAATTTTGTTCTATTTATAATTTTGTTCTATTTCTAATTTCTATTTTCTAATTTCTATTAGAGTTTACATTATTTTCTATATAATATGTTCTATTATAATTTTATATTATATTGTAGATGTTAAATTTTGTATGGCAAACAGGGGCCAGGTTTTATCTTGTCTTTTTCACAATACTTTGTGGTGCATTCATTTGACACTTATAAAATGTAAGAGTGCCTGACACTATAAAAGTTGAGCACTAAAAACAGTGCCTGTCATATCCGAAGTGCTCAATAAATTTTAGTTACTGTTATTATTGTTATCATTATTGTGATGGTTGGGAATGCCCAGATAGCTGATAAAACATTATTTCTGGCCATGTCTGTGAGGATATTTCTGCAGGGGATTAGAATAAAATTTTTGGACTGAGTAAAGAAGATCCTCCTCCACCAATATGGGCTAGCATCATCCAATCTGTTGAGAGCGTGAATGAAACAAAAGGCAGAGGAAGGATGAATTATCTCTCTCTCTTCTTGAGGTGGGACATATTTTTTCTCCTGTCTTTGGACACTGGAGATCTTGGTTATTGGGCCTTAGGACTCCAGGACTTACAACCCCCTGCCCCAGTTTCTCAAGGCTTTGGCATTGGACTAAGAATTACACTTATCAGCTACCCTGGTTCTCCAGTTTGCAGACAGCAGATCATGGGACTTCTTGGGCTCCAACATCACGTGAGCCAATTCCCATAATCGCTCTCTGTCTCTCTCTCTCTCTTTATCTCTCTCTCTCTCTCTCTCTCTCTATATATATATATATATATATCTGTGTGTGTGTAGATATAGGGATATATAGATAGCGTATTGGTTATGTTTCTATAGAAAATCCTGACTAGCACAATTATTAAATTAAAAAGTGAGTCTGATGACCTGGGAAATGGGATAGTCACATCAAGTACAATAGCCTTCATTATGTGGCCTTTGGCCCGAAAGAAATATAAAGTTTACCTCATCCAAACATCAATCATTGACTCCTTTTTGAATATTTTACAGGAAGAATGAGTAGCTTGATCTTTGAGGGCTGATATAAATTATTCCTCAAGTCTAGTTGTCCTTCTTCTTGCTTACAAACCTAATCTGAATCAAGTCTAGTTGTCCTTCTTCTTGCTTACAAACCTAATCTGAATCTCCCTGTAAATATGACAATTTAAAGGAAATGTTTTGCTAATAAAATGTCTTAATAGTTGAGCCTGAGTGTGATGAGAAAACTTTCAAACATCCTGTATTTCCAGCTCCTATAGCTGCAGGCATCATACTGAATGAAAATAAACAGAGATGGTAATGATGCCATCAACAGGAACCTGCAGTGGTTGCCAAGCAGCTGAAGGAATCCAAGAACAGACTGATGCCAGGTAAAGGGAAATTGTCTCAGCTCAGGAATAGTAGCATGTGATTACAGTAGGTGAGAAATGGACCCAGTTGAAGATAAAATAGATGCAATTGGCCATCTCTCTCTAGGAGGACAAATGATAGGTAGAGATGGGTCTTTATCATGGTCATATTTGTACCTCAGCCAAATTATATACAGATGTTTAAAGCACCTAGAGTATATGAGTTTGGAGTGTTGTATAATAAATATAGCATATTAACAGTCAATTCATTGGTTTTATGAATGAGATTTAGGTAAAAGTAACACTGAAAATTGATGTCTGAACTTAATATGGTGTTGCAGCTTTTAATTATAATCACAAGCTATCTCTTACCTGGATCAACGAGAAGAAACTTTAAAGGAATTCATCAAAGACTAATAAATTTTGCATGAAAATTGAGGCATGTACTTTATTGCTCATAGTGTTGATGCTTTTAGTGGGTTGTACAAATGTAGGCTTTTAATTACAACAGAAAAAAATCACATAATAATTTTTTTGAAACTACCGTCTATTGGTAATGTTGCCCCTATGGTTTATTGCAGAATCTAATCTGGCTGATGGTGGGTCAGAATGCCCCCATAGCCTCAGTCCTGATGTAAAAAAGATGGCATAATAGGACTTTCCAGTGCTTATCTCCATGCAGAAATATCCGTTTGAATAACTTGACACAAGCAAAAATATCACCACAATACCTAGGAAACCACATGAAAGATTACCTGGGTGTACCACAGAAATAAAAGACAAAAGATGCATTGAAGTGGGTAGGAAGGACACTTTTACCTTACCCACATCATCGCTCCCTCAACCCAAAGCAGCACAGTATGAAGAAGGGTACCATTCACTTGTGGGAAGGAAAGAGAAGTGAGCATCAGATTTCCCCCCAGACCCGCAACATTGGGCCCACCCCGGGAAAGCCCAGCATCAGGCAGGCACCTAGGGCCCCAGACTCCAGGTAGGTATTCATAGACTGAGATTCCAGACCAATCCTGATGCCAGGCAAGATACCACAGCTCCAGGCTGCAGATCTGCCCTGTAGACTCAGTCTCCGAACTTGACCCACCACCAGGCCAAACCCAGCAGTCTCAGGCTCTGCTACAGCAGCCACAGGCATTTGACTGGCCCCAGTGACAACCCTGTTCCCAAATACTCAGGCTGCAGGTGGCAGAGTAATCTGCCGATTCAGTCTGTAGATCCACCCCAGGTCTTCCTCCAGCACAGGGATGGTCCCGAAGGCCTCAGGCTTTAGGCCTGTCCCAATACCAGGTTGGCCTCTGCAGTCCTAGTCATCAAGCTGGCATGTCTCCAGCCTGACCCCTATAGATACAGGCCGCAGGTACACTCATTGCCAGCCAATCCCTGCAGCCCCAAGACTCTAGGTGCACCTTAAGCACCAGACCAGCTCATAGCTAGGTAGACTCACACAGCCCCAGAGTTCAGCATGCCTAGCCTCAGGTACCGCAACAGCACACATAGACACAGGCTCCAGGCCTATTCTGTACCATCCTGGTCCAGGCGGCTCCACACTTTGTACCAACTCCTGTGGCCCCATGCTTTATCAGACATACGGTCCAGGTCTGTCTCAGTAGACCAAAGCACAAGGCTAAGCTCCATAAACTGAGGTTCCAGGATGACCCCTGCACACCAAACTCCAGACTAGCCCTTGTGAACTCAGAATCCATGCCCAACCTTGCAGATGAAGGCTCCAGACCCATCCCAGTGCCTGGCTGACCCCTGCAGACTCAGGCTCATGGCTTACCCCAGTACCAGATCAGCTCCTGTGGACCTAGTGTTCGGTTTGGCTCTCATGAACACAATGCAGGTTCCAGGTCCACCCTTATAGACCTAGACTCTAAGCTCACACCCATGGACTCAATCAACAGTTCCATTCCAGTGGATAAGGGCTCCTAGCTCAAGCCACAAACCCAGGACCCATGTCTGCCCATTTGCTGATCCCAGCACCAGGCCAGCTTGTTTAAGGACTCTGGTAGCAAGGCTGCCCACAGACCAGATGTCTTTCCCAGAATCTCTGGAAAGGCTGACTAGTGAATGGATTTCCCAGACAAAGCCAGTCTGCCAAGACTGAAATAAGTTCCTACTTCTTCAAAGCACAGACACCAACACATGACCATAAGGACCAAGAACAATCAAGGAAAAAGAAAAACACAAAAGGAACAAAAGAAAGCACATATAACCAATGCTAAAGAAGTGGAAATTTATAAACTTCCTGACAAAGTATTCAAAATAATTGTTTTAAGGAAGCTCAGCAAACCTCCAGAAAATACAAAAAAAAATTTGAGAAAATTAGGACAACAATATGTGACTAAAACTAGAAATTTAACACAGATTGAAACTGTAAAGCCATCCCCAGAAATTCTTGAGCTAAAAATTTAATGAACAAAATGAAAAATGCAATGGAAAACATCAACAGCAGAATTGATCAAGCAGAATAATGAATCGGTGATTTTAGAGACAGGTTATTTGAAAATATTCAGTTAGAGAAAACAAAGAAAAAAGAATGAATAAACCATATGGGATTTATTGGACATCATTGAAAAAGCAAATATTTAAGGTATAGAATGTAAAGAAAGAGAAGAGAGAAACAAGGAGGTAGAAAGCTTATTTAAAGAAATAATAGCAGAAATCTGGAATTTGGATGTAAATATCCAGGCACAGAAAGGTCAAAGGTTTACATGCATATTCATTCCAAATAATACTACAAAAAGTGATATGGTTTGGCTGTGTCCCCACTCAAATATCATCTTGAATTGTAGTTCCCATAATTCCCACATGTTGTGGGAAGGACCTGGTGGGAGGTAATTGAATCATGGGGATGAGTCTTTCCACTGGTGCTCTAGTGATAGTGAATAACTCTCATGAAATCTGCTGGTTTTATAAAGAGGAGTTTCCCTGGACACAGTCTCTTGCCTGGCACCATGTAAGATGTAACTTTGCTCCTCATTCACCTTCTGCCATGATTGTGAGGCCTCCCCAGCCATGTGGAGCTGTGAGTCAATTAAACCTTTTTCCTTGATAAATTACCCAACCTTGGGTATGTCTTTATTAGTATCATGAGAACAGACTAATATGGTAAATTGGTACACATAAAGTGGGGTACTGCCATAAAGATATCCAAAAATGTGGAAGTGACTTTGGAACTGGGTAACAGGCAGAGATTGGAACAGTATGGAGGGCTCAGAAGAAGACAGGAAAATGTGGGAAAGTTCGAAAATTCCTAGAGACTTGTTGAATGGCTTTGACCAAAATGCTTATAGTGACATGAACAACAAGGTCCAGGCTGAGGTGGTCTCAAATGGAGATTTGGAATTTGTTGGGAACTGGAGTAAATGTCACTCTTGCTATGCAAAGAGAGTGGCAGAATTTTGCCCCTGCTCCAGAGATCCGTGGAACTTTGAACTTGAGAGAGATGATTTAGGGTATCTGGGGGAAGAAGTTTCTAAGTGGTGAAGCATTCAAGAGGAAGCAGAGCATAAAAGTTTGGAAAATTTGCAGGCTGATGATGCAATAAAAAAGAAAAAACCATTTTCTGGGAGAAGTTCAAGCCAGCTGCAGAAATTTGCATAAGTAAAAAGGGAGCCAAATGCTAATTGCCAAGACAATGGGGAAAATGTCTCCAGGGCATGTCAGAGGTCTTCATATCAGCCCCCCCCATTACAGGCCTGGAGGCCTAGGAGGGAAAAATGGTTTCCTGGGCCTGGTCCAGGGCCACCTTGCTGTGAGCAGCCTTGGGACTTTGTACCCTGCATCCCAACTTCAGCTCCAGCCATGGCTAAAAGGGGCCAAGGTACAGCTTCAGCCATGGCTTCAGGAGGTGCAAGTTCTTAGCCTTGGCAGTTTCCACATAGTGTTAAGCCTGCAGGTGCACAGAAGTCAAGAACTGAGGTTTGAGAGCCTCTGCCTACATTTCAGAGGATGTATGGAAATGCATGGATTTCCAGACAGAAGTTTGCTGTTGGGGAAGGAGGGGAGCCCTCATGGAGAACCCTGCTAGGACAGTGCTTAAGGGAAATGTGGGGTTGGAGAGTCCTCACTGGGGCACTGCCTAGTGGAGCTGTGAGAAAAAGGCCATCATCCTACAGACCCCAGAACAGCAGATCCACTAACAGCTTTCACCATGTGCCTGGAAAAGCCATAGATAATGCCAGCCCATGAAAGCAGCCAGGAGGAGAGCTATAGGTGGTGCTGAATAAGGCCATGGGAAACCACCTCTTGCATCAGTGTGACCTAGGTGTGACAGACATGGAGTCAAAGGAGATGATAATTTTGGAACTTTAAGGTTTAATAATTCCCCTATTAGATTTTGGACTTGCATGGGGCCTGTAGCCCTTTTATTTTGGACAATTTCTCCCATTTGGAATGGGTGTATTTACCCAATGCCTGTACCTTCATTGTATCTAGGAAGTAACTAACTTGCTTTTGATTTTACAGGCTCATAGGTGGAAGGGAATTGCCTTGTCTCAGATGAGACTTTGGACTGTAGAGTTTTGAGTTAATGCTGAAATGAGTTAATAGTTTGGGGGACTGTTGAAAGGCATGATTGGTTTTTAAATGTGAGGACATGATATTTGGGAGGTGCCAGAGGTGGAATGATATGCTTTGGTGGTGTCCCCACCTAAATCTCATCTTGAATTGTAGCTCCCATAATTCCCACATGCCATGGGACGGACCCAGTGAGAGGTAATTAAATCATGGGGGTGGGTCTTTCCCATGCTGTTCTCATGATAGTGAATAAGTCTCATGAAATCTGATGGTTTTATAAAGGGGAGTTCCCCTGCACATACTCTCTTACCTGCCACCACGTAAGATGTGACTTTGCTTCTCATTCACCTTCCACTATGATTTTGAGGCCTCCCCAGCATGTGGAACTGTGAGTCAATTAAACCTCTTTTCTATATAAATTACCCATTCCCAGGTATTTTCTTATTAGCAGCATGAGAACAGACTAATACATCAAGACACGTTAATCAAGCTGTCAAAAATCAAAGACAAGGAGAGGATCCTGAAAGCATCAAGAGTAATAAAGCACATGACATATAAAAGAGTTCTAGTAGGCTAGCAGCAGTCTTCTCAGCAAAAACTTTTAGGCCAAAAGAGTGGGGTTATATATTTATAGGATATAAAGGGGTAAAAAACTGCCAAACAAGAACACTTTACCTGGCAACACTGTCCTTCAGAAATGAAGGACAGATAAAGACTTTCCCTCACAAAGAAAAGCTGAGAGAATTCATCACAACCAGACTTGTCTTGCATGAAATGCTAAAAGGAAATCTTCAAACTGAAAGAAAAGGATACTAATGAGTATCATGAAAACATCCAAAAGTATAAAACTCACTAGAACAAGTAGATACACAGTCAAATTCAGAATACTTGAATACTGTAATGGTGTATAAATCACTTATATATTCAGTATAAAGGTTGAAGATAAAGCTATTAAAATATTTACAATACTGTGTTATAATATGTTCCACATAAGCCTCATGGTACTCACAAAGTCATAACCTATAGTAGAGACATAAAAGATAAAAATCAATGAGTCAAATCACACCACTAGAGAAAAATTACTTAGCCACAAAGAAAGACAGCAAGAGAGAAAGGAAAAAACCCCCAAAGTATCTAAAGAAATAATGAGAAAATAATTAGCAAACTGGTATAAGTAAGTTCTTACCTGCCAATAATTACCTTGAATTTAAATGGATTAAAATCTCTAACTAAAGACACTAAATGGCAGATTGGATTAATGAAAAACTAGAAACAAATATATGCTGCCTGCAGGAGACTCACTCTTCTGTAAGGTCTCACATAGACTTAAGGTGAAGTAATAGAAAAAGATATTCCATGCAAATTAAAATCAAAAAAGAGCAGAATACCTCTAAAAGTATAAAATGAGACAGAAAATGTTTATATAATCATATAAGGGTCAGTGCATCAAGAGGATATAAAAATTGTAAATATATATGCACCCAATATTGGAGCACCTAAATATACAAAGCAAAAATTAGTACTTCCAAAGAGAGAGAGAAATGATAATACAATAATACCAGGGCTTCACTACAGTACTTTCAGAAATGGACAGATTATTAAGACAGAAAATCAATAAGGAAATATTGGACTTAAACCACACTTTAGACTAAATGGACATAACAGATATATACAGGACATTCCTTTCAACAGCAGCAGAATGCACATTCTTTGCAAGTGCACATGGAAAATATGTTAGGCCACAAAATAACTCAACAAATTTAATCAAGTATCTTTTCCAACCATAGCAGTCTGAAAGTAGAAGTCAATAATGGGAGAAGTTTCAGAAAATATATAAATACCTGAAAATTAAGCAACATCCTTCAGAACAACCAATGCGTCTAAAAATAAATTGAAAATGAAATTAAAATAACATCTTGATACAAGCAAAAATGGATGTGCAAAATACCAAAACAAACTGGATGTAGCCAAAGCAGTTGTAAGAGGAAAGTTTATTGCAATAAATTCCCACATCCAAAAATAAAAAATATGCCAAATAAACAAGCTAACATTAAAAAAACTCTAACATTACACCTCTGGAAACTGAAAAATACAAGAAATAACTAAGCCAAAAATTAGCAGATAGAAGGGAATAATAAAGATTATAGCAGGAATAAATGAAGTAGAGACTGGAAAAACAATAGAAAAGATCAACGAAAGCCAGAGTTGGTTTTTGGAAATATAAACAAAATTGATAAACCTTTAGCTAGTCTGAAAAAGAAAAAAGAGTAAAAACTCAAATAAAATCAGAAATGAGAGAGGAGGCATTATAATTGTTTCCACAGAAATACAAAGGGTTATATAGAACTGCTATGAACAATTATATGCCAACAAATTGGAAAACTTAGAAGAAATGGATAAATTATGACACACATACAACTTGCAAAGATTGAATCACAAAGAAATAAAAATCTGAACACACCAATAATGAGTAAGGAAATTAAATCACTAATAATAAGTCACATGAAAGAAAAGCCTATGACTTAATAGCTTTACTTTTGAATTCTACCAAACATAAGTTAGTCCTGAACTAACACCAATCCTTCTCAGTCTTTGAAAAAATTGAAGAAGGAACACTTCCAAACTAACTTTACAAGGCCAGCATTACCCTTACTCAAAGCCAGATAAGAATGCTACATGAAAAAAAAAAAGTATGAGCCAATATCCGTGATGGGCATAGATGCAAAAATCCTTGAAAACAAATTACTAGCAAATTGAGTTCAACAGCACATTAAAGTTCATTCACTATGATCAAGTGGGATTTATGTCTGGGATGCAAGGATGGCTTGACATATGCAGATCAATAAATGTGATGCACCAACCACATTAACAGAATGAAAGATAAAAACTATATGATCATCTCACAAGATGCAGAAAAAAAAATTTGACAAAATTCAACATCCTTTCATGATAAAAACCTCTAACAAATTAGGTTTAGAAGAAATGTTCCTCAACACAATAAAGACCATATGAAACAAGCCCATGGCTACCATCATACTCAATGGTGAATACATGGAAAGTTTTCCTCTAAGATCAGAAACAAGACAAGGATATTCACTCTCACTACTTCTATCCAACATAGTACTGAAAGTCTTGGCCAGTGAAATTAGGCAAGAGGAAGAAATAAATAAGTTTAAAT
Organism: Pan troglodytes; assembly: GCF_028858775.2. Lineage (NCBI taxonomy): Eukaryota > Metazoa > Chordata > Mammalia > Primates > Hominidae > Pan > Pan troglodytes. Next base: position 106,398,030 of record NC_072421.2, read on the forward strand.
TGGAAAGAAGTGAAATTTTCCCTGTTTGGTGATGACATCATCACATATATGGAAAACCCTTAAAAACCTGTTAAAACTACAACAAATTCAGTGAGGGTACAACGTACAAAATCCACATACAAAAATCAGTAGCATTTCTTCAATCTCATTCAGGTAGCTGCAAATGTCATTAATTCATTCCCTTTTATGGCTGAGATTATATATATATATATATATATATTCCTAAGCTATGGAAATAGTATATATATACACTATATATATAGTGTATATATATAGTGTATATATATATAGACTATATATATACACTATATATATAGTGTATATATATAGTCTATATATATATAGACTATATATATGGTATATATATATACCACTCTTTCCTAAGCTATGGAGATGCAAAGGCATAAGAATGCCACAATGGACTTTGGGGACTTGGGGGAAAGGGTGGGAAGGGAGGAGTGATAAAAGACTATAAAGAGTGTGTAGTGTATTCTGCTCCAGTGATGGGTGCACCAAAATCTCACAAATCACCACTAAATAACTTACTCATGTAACCAAATAACACTTGTTCCCCAGTAACCTATGGAAATAAAAAAAATTTAAAAATCACTAGCATTTCTATATACTAACAAAAATTATCTTAAAATGAAAACAAGAAAACAATCCCACTTACAAAAACAATTACAAACTACTGAGAAATAAATTTAACCAAGAAAGGAAAGACTTGTACACTGAAAATTCTAATATATTGATGAAAGAAATTGAAGAAGACACAAATAACTGGAAATATATTCTATGTTCATAGATTGGAGGAATTAGTATTGTTAAAATATCCGTACTACCCAAAGTGATCTACAGATTAAATCTAATCTCTAGCAAAATTCCAATGACATTTTTCACAGAAATAGAAAAAAAGGTTCTAAAATTCATATGGAACCACAAAAGACTGAATAGCCAAAGCAATCTTGAGCAAGAAGAGCAAAACTGGAGGCATCTCTCTACCTGACTACAAATAAAATAGAAGGGCATAGTAATAAAAATAGAATAATACTGGCATAAAAGTAGACACAGACCAGTGAAATAAATATAAAGTTACGAAATAAATTATGCATTTATGGTCAATTGATTTTTGACAAAGTTTCCAGGAGCACAGAATGGGGAAAAAAAATCTCTTCAATAGGTAGTATAGGGAAATATGGATATCCACATGCACATGAATGAAATTAGATCAATTCCTCACGCCATATCCAAAAATCAGTTCAAAACTGATAAAAACTTAGAGACTTGAAACTAAAACCACTAGACGAAAACATAGTGGAAAAGCTCCATGATATTGGTATGGACAATGATTTTTGGATAACATCCCAAAAGCACAGCCAAAAAAAGTGAAAATAGACAAATGGAATTATATCTAACTAAAAAGCTTCTATAAAGCAAGGGAAACAATCAACAGGGTGAGGTAATGAACTATAAAATAGGAGAAAATATTTGCCAAACATACATGTAATAAGGAGTTAATCTCCGAAATATATAAAGAACTCAGACAACTCAATAGCAAGAAAACAACTCAATTTAAAAATGGGCAATAGATGGTGCATAGGAGACAGGGCTAATGTGCAGCTCCCACTTAGACAGAGAGACTAGCATTTGGAGACTCACACCATGGACTTTTGTTCCAAGAACCACTGCAGAAATGTACCAAGAAAACTGAAAGAATTCACAGATCCTTTGAAAGAAGTGGCAAGCTGCTGCAAATTCTGTGAGACATGAAAAACTGTGAGTTCCCAAAGTGTGAAAGGGAAAAACCTGTCCACTGGGGAGCCTGAAAATCCAGATTATAGAAAAAGAATTTATACCTAGGGCTGAAACAGATTTAGCATGAAATACAAAAGTAGACTTAGCAGCGGGGAGAGCCTTGTAGGCACTCCCATTCTCCAGCTGGAGCCTAGGGAAGCCATCCCTGACTATATCTCACAGGGGTCCTTGAAGAAGGCAGCTGGCAGAATTTGGAAGGGGTCACAGGGTGAAAGAAGTTTCCAATTGAGCTTTGTAATAATTTTGACTGGGCACAAACTCTCTTGAGCAGAACCTGGGGGCAAACAGGAACTGCTGCAGAAAAGAGCACAGGGGTCATGGATGACAGTGTAGGCAGATTTTGGGTCGTGGTGGTGGGGGTGTGGTGGCAAGGCCTGAAAGCCCTGCTTGCTTTCTCAGGAGAAAAGTTTGTAGCCTAGGGCAATGTCTGAGTCTTGTGCACAGGCTGCCTGGAGATAAACTCAGAGCTGTTAGTGGGGCACAGTGGGAGTGAGACAGGTCTAGTCAACTGCATGGAAGCTGGGTGAGGTCTATCACTACCAGCTTTGCCCCACTTTCCTGGTGACAGGGGCAGCCATAATTCCTTCTGAAACATAACCCATTGGCCTGAGTACCACGGCCTCATCCACCCCCCACTTAGCTAGACATGCCCAAGGAGAATCTGAGCTCAGACCCACCTAACCCTGCCTCTACCTGATGGTATTTCTCTACCCACCTTTGGTAGCTGATCACAAAATACATAAACTCTTGGGAGCTTTATGGCTCTGGTCATAGCCTAAGAAACCCAAATACTTATCCTGGCCAACTTAGGGCAAGCTTGTATCCCCACTTCTACTATCATAGCTGGTGCTTTCTTGAAAGTGCCACCTTCTGGCTGGAGGCCAACCAACTCAGGACATTACAGCAACTCATGACAGAATAACCCTGCTACAAGGAAAGAGAAAAGAACAGCTAATTCCACTGCCTTCTACATCCTGGGTAACCAGAGATCCTGAGTCTGTCCATGTGACAACTTCACTGCTAGCAAACCCAGTCTTGGAGAAAGCCAGAACAATAAACATATCACTACCAAGGATTCTCACAGAGTCTACTTCACTCCCCTGCTACATCTAGCAGAGAAGGTGCTGGTGGCAAGGCAGCTTGCCACTTCTTTCACAGCTGGGAAGTCTGAAGATAGACCATATCACAGGAATTTATTTGCAAATACTCCCCAGCACCAGCCTGGAGCCTGGTAGACCCACTGAGTGGCTAGACCCAGAAAGCAATAAAAATTACTGCAGTTTGGCTCTCAGGAAGCCCCATCCCAAGGAGAAGGGGGAGTGCCACATATCAAGGGATCACCCTGTGGGACAAAGGAATCTGAATAGCAGCGCTTGAGTTCCAGATCTTTCCATTGAAATAGCCTAAACAAATGAGAAGGAACCAGAAAATTAATTCTGGAAATATGACAAAACAAGGTTCTATAACACCTCCAAAAGACCATACTAGCTACCCAGCAATGGATCCAAATGAAAACGAAGTCTATGAAATGCCAGATAAAGAATTCAGAATGTTGATTATTAAGCTACTCAAGGAGATACCAGAGAAAAATAAAAACCCACTTAAACAAATTTTAAAAATACAAGATGTGGATAAATAATTCTCCAGAGAAATAGATATCATACAGAGGGTTCCAAGATGGCTGAATAGGAACAGCTCCAGTCTACAGCTCTCAGTGTGAGCAATGCAGAAGATGGGTGATTTCCACATTTCCAACTGAGGTACTGGGTTCATCTCACTGGGGCTCATTGGACAGTGGGGGCAGAACAGTGGGTGCAGCCCACCGAGTGTGAGCCTAAGCAGGGTGAGGCATCACCTCACCCTGGAAGCACAAGGGGTCAGGGAATTCCCTTTCCTAGCCAAGGCAAGGGGTGAAAGATGGCACCTGAAAAATCGGGTCACTCCTACCCTAATACTGCGCTCGGCAGTATTAGGCATATAGTAATATGTTTGGCAGGGCATAGCCAAACAAAAGGCAGCAGAAACTTCTGCAGACTTAAATGTCCCTGTCTGACAGCTTTGAAGAGAGTAGTGGTTCCCCCAGCACAGTGTTTGAGATCTGAGAATGGACAGACTGCCTTGTCAAGTGGGTCCCTGACCCCTGAGTACCATAACTGGGAGGCACCCCCAGTAGGGGCAGAATGACACTTCACATGGCCAGGTACCCCTCTGAGACAAAGCTTCCAGAGGAACGATCAGGCAGCAACATTTGATGTTCAGCAATATTTGCTGTTCTGCGGCCTCCGCAGCGGATACCCAGTCAAACAGGGTCTGAAGTGGACCTCCAGCAAACTCCAACAGACCTGCAGCTGAGGGTCCTGACTGTCAGAAGGAAAACTATCAAACAGACAGGACATCCACACCAAAACCCCATCTGTAAGTCACCATCATCAAAGACCAAAGGTAGATAAGACCACAAAGATGGGGAAAAAACAGAGCAGAAAAGCTGAAAATTATAAAAATCAAAGCACCTCTCCCCTTCCAAAGGAATGCAGCTCCTCACCAGCAATGGAACAAAGCTGGACAGAGAATGACTTTGATGAGTTGAGAGAAGAAGGCTTCAGATGATCAAACTTCTCCAAGCTAAAGGAGGAAGTTCGAACCCAACACAAAGAAGCTAAAAACCTTGAAAAAAGATTAGATGAATGGCTAACTAGAATAACCAGTGAAGAGAAGTCCTTAAATGACCTGATGGAGCTGAAACCCATGGCATGAGAACTACGTGACGAATGCACAACCTTCAGTAGCCGATTCAATCAACTGGAAGAAAGAGTATCAGTGATTGAAGATCAAATGAATGAAATGAAGCGAGAAGAGAAGTTTAGAGAGAAAAGAATAAAAAGAAACGAACAGAGCCTCCAAGAAATATGGGACTACGTGAAAAGACCAAATCTACATCTGATTGGTGTACCTCGAAGTGATGGGGAGAATGGAAACAAGTTGAAAAACACTCTTCAGCATATTATCCAGGAGAACTTCCCCAACCTAGCAAGGCAGGCCAACATTCAAATTCAAGAAATACAGGGAACGCCACAAAGATACTCCTCGAGAAGAGCAACTCCAAGACACATAATTGTCAGATTCACTAAAGTTGAAATTAAGGAAAAAATGTTAAGGGCAGCCAGAGAGAAAGGTCGGGTTACCCACAAAGGGAAGCCCATCAGACTAACAGTGGATCTCTCAGCAGAAACCCTACAAGCCAGAAGAGAGTGGGGGCGAATATTCAACATTCTTAAAGAAAATAATTTTCAACCCAGAATTTCATATCCAGCCAAAATAAACTTCATAAGTGAAGGAGGAATAAAATCCTTTACAGACAAGCAAATGCTGAGAGATTTTGTCACCACCAGGCCTGCCCTACAAGAGACCCCGAAGGAAGCACTAAACATGGAAAGGAACAACTGGTACCAGCCATTGCAAAAACATGCCAAATTGTAAAGACCATCGATGCTAGGAAGAAATTGCATCAACTAATGAGCAAAATAACCAGCTAACATCATAATGACAGGATCAAATTCACACATAACAATATTAACCTTAAATGTAAATGGGCTAAATGCTCCAATTAAAAGACACAGACTGGAAAATTGGATAAAGAGTCAAGACCCATCAGTGTGCTGTATTCAGGAGACCCATCTCACATGCAGAGACACACATAGGCTCAAAATAAAGGGATGGAGGAAGATCTACCAAGCAAATGGAAAACAAAAAAAGGCAGGGGTTGCAATCCTAGTCTCTGATAAAACAGGCTTTAAGCCAACAAAGATTGAAAGAGACAAAGAAGGCCATTAAATAATGGTAAAGGGATCAATTCAACAAGAAGAGCTAACTATCTTAAATATATATGCACCCAATACAGGAGCACCCAGATTCATAAAGCAAGTCCTTAGGGATCTACAAAGAGACCTAGACTCCCACACAATAATAATGGGAGACTTTAACACCCCACTGTCAACATTAGACAGATTGATGAGACAGAAAGTTAACAAGGATATCCAGGAATTGAACTCAGCTCTGCACCAAGCAGACCTAATAGACATCTACAGAACTCTCCAACCCCTATCAACAGAATATACATTCTTCTCAGCACCACATCCCACTTATTCCAAAATTGACCACATAGTTGGAAGGAAAGAACTCCTCAGCAAATGTAAAAGAACAGAAATTATAACAAACTGTCTCTCAGACCACAGTGCAATCAAACTAGAACTCAGGATTAAGAAACTCACTCAAAACTGCTCAACTACATGGAAACTAAACAACCTGCTCCTGAATGACTGACTACTGGGTACATAACGAAATGAAGGCAGAAATGAAGATGTTCTTTGAAACCAATGAGAACAAAGACAAAACATACCAGAATCTCTGGGACACATCTAAAGCAATGTGTAGAGGGAAATTTATAGCACTAAATGCCCACAAGAGAAAGCAGGAAAGATCTAAAATTGACACCCTAATATCACAATTAGAAGAACTAGAGAAGCAAGAGCAAATTAATTCAAAAGCTAGCAGAAGGCAAGAAATAACTAAGATCAGAGCAGAACTGAAGGAGATAGAGACACAAAAAAACCTTCAAAAAATCAATGAATCCAGGAGCTGGTTTTTTGAAAAGATCAACAAAATAGATAGACCGCTAGCAAGACTAATAAAGAAGAAAAGAGAAGAACCATAGAGGCAATAAAAAATGATAAAGGGGATATCACCAATGATCCCACAGAAATATAAACTACCATTAGAGAATACTATAAACACCTCTACACAAATAAACTAGAAAATCTAGAAGAAATGGATAAATTCCTTGATATACACACCCTCCCAAGACTTAACCCAGGAAGAAGTTGAATTCCTGAATAGACCAATAACAGGCTCTGAAATTGAGGCAATAATTCATAGCCTACCAACCAAAAAAAGTCCAGGACCAGATTGATTCACAGCCGAATTCTACCAGAGGTACAAGGAGGAGCTGGTACTATTCCTTCTGAAACTATTCCAATCAATAGGAAAAGAGGGAATCCTCCCTAACTCATTTTATGAGACCAACATCATCCTGATACCAAAGCCTGGCAGAGACAAAACAAAAAAAGAGAATTTTAGACCAATATCCCTGATGAACATTGATGCAAAAATCCTCAATAAAATACTGGCAAATCAAATCCAGCAGCACATCAAAAAGCTTATCCACCATGATCAAGTGGGCTTCATCCCTGGGATGCAAGGCTGGTTCAACATACACAAATCAATAAATGTAATCCAGCATATAAATAGAACAAATGACAAAAACCACATGATTATCTCAATAGATGCAGAAAAGGCCTTTCACAAAATTCAAAAGCCCTTCATGCTAAAAACTCTCAATAAATTAGGTATTGATGGGACGTATTTCAAAATAATAAGAGCTATTTATGAGAAACCCACAGTCAATATCATACTGAATGGGCAAAAACTGGAAGCATTCCCTTTGAAAACTGGCACAAGATAGGGGTGCCCTCTCTCACCACTCCTATTCAACATAGTGTTGGAAGTTCTGGCCAGGGCAATCAGGCAGGAGAAAGAAATAAAGGGTATTCAATTAGGAAAAGAGGAAGTCAAATTGTCCCTGTTTGCAGATGACATGATTGTATACTTACAAAACCCCATCGTCTCAGCCCAAAATCTCCTTAAGCAAGTTCAGCAAAGTCTCAGGATACAAAATCAACGTGCAAAAATCACAAGCCTTCTTATACACCATTAACAGACAAACAGAGAGCCAAATAATGAGTGAACTCCCATTCACAATTGCTTCAAAGAGACTAAAACACCTAGGAATCCAACTTACAAGGGATGTGAAGGACCTCTTCAAGGAGAACTACAAACCACTGTTCAGTGAAATAAAAGAGGATACAAACAAATGGAAGAACATTCCATGCTCATGGATAGGAAGAATCAATATTGTGAAAATGGCCATAGTGCCCAAGGTAATTTATAGATTCAATGCCATCCCCATCAAGCTACCAATGACTTTCTTCACAGAATTGGAAAAAACTACTTTAAAGTTCATATGGAACCAAAAAATAGCCTGCATTGTCAAGACAATCCTAAGCCAAAAGAACAAAGCAGGAGGCATCATGCTACCTGACTTCAAACTATACTACAAGGCTACAGTAACCAAAACAGCATGGTACGGGTACCAAAACAGAGATATAGACCAATGGAACACAACAGAGCCCTCAGAAATAATACCACACATCTACAACCATCTGATCTTTGACAAACCTGACAAAAACAAGAAATGGGGAAAGGATTCCCTATTTAATAAATTGTCCTGGGAAAACTGGCTAGCCATATGTAGAAAGGTGAAACTGGATCCCTTCCTTACACCTTATACAAAAATTAATTAAAGATGGTTTAAAGACTTAAATGTTAGACCTAAAACCATAAAAACTCTAGAAGAAAACCTAGGCAATACCATTCAGGACATAGGCATGTGCAAGGAATTCATGTCTAAAACACCAAAAGCAATGGCAACAAAAGCCAAAATTGATAAGTGGGATCTAGTTAAACTAAAGAGCTTCTGCACAGCAAAAGAAACTACCATCAGAGTGAACAGGCAACCTACAGAATGGGAGAAAATTTTTGCAATCTACTCATCTGACAAAAGGCTAATATCCAGAATCTACAAAGAACTCAAACAAACTTACAAGAAAAAACCAAACAACCCCATCACAAAGTGGGCAAAGGATATGAACAGACACTTCTCAAAAGAAGACATTCATGCAGCCGACAGACACATGAAAAAGTGCTCATCATCACTGGCCATCAGAGAAATGCAAATCAAAACCACAATGAGATACCATCTCACACCAGTTAGAATGGCGATCATTAAAAAGTCAGGAAAAAACAGGTGCTGGAGAGGATGTGGAGAAATAAGAACACTTTTACACTGTTGGTGGGACTGTAAAGTAGTTCAACCATTGTGGAAGACAGTGTGATGATTCCTCAAGGATCTAGAAGTAGAAATACCATGTGACCCAGCCATCCCATTACTGGGTATATACCCAAAGGATTATAAATCATGCTGCTATAAAGGCATATGCACACGTATGTTTACTGCAGCACTATTCACAATAGCAAAGACTTGGAACCAACCCAAAGTCCATCAATGATAGACTGGATTAGGAAAATGTGGCACAATCATCCCTACTATCTTCCATCTAGTCATACTCCTATTCACCATTCTCAACTACTCATAAATGCCCTGGTCTTGTTTACACTGCCAGTTTGCACTGTTTCTCCAAGCCATTACAGGTGATATGTCCTGGTGCTATCCCCAAACTGCCACTCTTAACTCCCTCTTAAAGTAAATAAATAATCTTTGCTGGCAGGGTATGCTGAACCTCCTTAGGCACTCCCTAGTTAGATGTCCTAGGTCCTCCCAATTCTTAGTCCTTTAATACCTGTTTTTCTCCTTGTTTTATTCCGTTCTTTTTTCAATTCATACAAAACCGTATCCAGGCCATCAACAATAATTCTATATGACAAATGTTTCTTCTAACAACCAGAAAATATCACCCCTTACCACAAAATCTTCCTTCAGCTTAATCTCCCCCACTCTAGGTTTCCATGCCACCCCTAATCCTGCTCGAAGCAGCCCCGAGAAACTTCGCCCATTCTCTCTCCATACCACCCCCCAAAATTTTCGCTGCCCCAACACTTCAACACTATTATGTTTTATTTTTCTTATTAATATAAGAAGACAGGAATGTCAGGCCTCTGAGCCCAAGCTAAGCCATCATATCCCCTGTGACCTGCACATTTACATCCAGATGGCCTGAAGTAACTGAAGAATCACAAAAGAAGTGATATTTAAATGGCCTGTTCCTGCCTTAACTGATGACATTCCACCACAAAAGAAGTGAAAATGGCTGGTCCTTGCCTTAACTGATGACATTACTTTGTGAAATTCCTTCTCCTGGCTCATCCTGGCTCAAAGTCTCCCTCACTGAGCACCTTGTGACCCCCCTCCTGCCTGCCAGAAAACAACCCCCTTTTTCCTTTACCTACCCAAATCTTATAAAACAGCCCCACCCCTATCTCCCTTTACTGACTCTCTTTTCGGACTCAGCCCACTTGCACCCAGGTGAAATAAGCAGCCTTGTTGCACACAAAAAAAAAGAAAAGAAAAGAAAAGAAAAGGTGGCATATATACACCATGGAATACTATGCAGCCATAAAAAAGGATGAGTTCATGTCCTTTGTAGGGACATGGATGAAGCTGGAAACCATCATTCTCATCAAACTATCACAGGAACAAAATACCAAACACTGTATGTTCTCACTCATAGGTGGGAATTGAACAATGAGAACACTTGGACACAGGAAGGGGAATATCACACACTGGGGCCTGTTGTGGGGTGGGTGGAAGGAGGAGGGAAAGCATTAGGAGATATACCTAATGTAAATGATGAGTTAATGGGTGCAGCACACCAACATGGCACATGTATACATATGTAACAAACCTGCACGTTGTGCACATGTAGCCTAGAACTTAAAGTATAATTTAAAAAAATAATAAAAAAGAAATAGATGTCATAAAGAAAAAACAGTTGCAACTTCTGGAAATGAAAGACACACTTAGAGAAATACAAAATGCACTAGAAAGTGTCAACAATAGACTGGAACAAGTAGAAGAAAGAAATTTGGAGATCAAAGACAAGTCTTCCAAATTAACCCAATTGAACAAAGACCAAAAAAAATTTTTTTTTTTTTTTAGAAATGAACAAAGCCTCCAAGAAATTTGAGATTATGTTAAATGGACAAACCCAAGTATAATTGGTGTTCCCAAGGAAGAAGAGAAATCTAAGTTTGGAAAACGTATTTGAGGAAATAATAAGGAAAATTTCCCTGGCCCCTCTAGAGATCTAGACATCCAAATACAAGTAGCTGAAAGACTAACTGGGAAATTCATTACAAATGGATCTTCCCCTAGGTGTATAATTGTCAGGTTATCTATAATCAAGATGAAGGAAAGAATCTCAAGAACTGTGAGGCAAAAGCATCAGCTAACCTATGAAGGAAAACCTATCAGATTAACAGCAGATTTTTCAGCAGAAACCTTGCAAGCCAGAAAGAATTGGGGGCCCATCTTTAGCCTCCTTAAACAAAATAATTTCCTCCTGAGAATTTTGCTAACAAAACCAAGCTTCATAAATGAAGCAGAGATAAAGTATTTTTCAGACAAACAAATGCTGAGACAATTTGCTACTACAAAGCCAGCACTGCAAGAAATGCTAAAAGAAGTTCTAAATTTTGAATCAAAACTTTGAAATACACCAAAATAGAACCCCTTAAGGCATAAATCTCAAAGGACCTATAAATCAATAACACAATTTTAAAAACCAAAGTATTTAGGCAACGACTAGCATGATGAGTAAAATAGTACCTCACATCTCAATACTAATGTTGAATGTAAAAGGCCTAAAACCTCCACTTAAAAGATACAGAATGACAGAATAGATAAAACATTTACGAACCAAGTATCTATCTTCACGAGACTCACCTAACACATAAGGACTCACATAAACTTACGGTAAAAGGGTGGAAGAATAGATGTTCTATGCAAATGGAAACCAAAACTGAGCAACAATAACTATTCTTATATCAGACAAAACAGACTCTAAACAACACCACCTAAAAAAGACAAAGAGGAACATTATATAATGATTAAAGAAGTAGTCCAATAGGAAAAGATCACAATCCTAAATATGTGTGTGAGCTCCCAAATGTATAAAACAATTATTACTAGATCTACAAAATGAGATATATGGCAACACAATAATAGTGGGGGACTTTCATACTCCACTGACAGCACAAGACCAGTCATCAAAACAGAAAGTCAACAAAGAAGCAACACTCTTAAACTATACCCTGGAACAAATAGACAATAGATATTTATAGAACATTCTATCCAACAACTGCAGAATATATATTCTTCTCATCAGCACATGGAACATTATCCAAGATAGACCACATGATAGGCCACAAAAAAAGTCTCAATAAATTTTTTAAAAATTGAGATAATATCAAGTACCCTGTCAGACCACAATGGAATAAAACTGGAAATTAACTCCAAAAGAAATCTCCAAAACTATACAAATACATGGAAATTAAATAATCTTCTCCTGAATGATCTTTGGTTTAACAATAAAATTAAGATAAAAATTTTAAAAATATTTGAACTAAACGATAATAGTGACACAGCTTATTAAAACCATTGGGATACAGCAAGAGTAGTGCTAAGAAGAAAGTTAAATGCCTACATCCAAAAGTCTTAAAGGGCCCAAATAAACAATCTAAGGTCACACATCAAGGAACTAGAAAAACAAGAACAAACCAAACCCAAATTCAGCAGAAGAAAAGAAACAACAAAGATCAGAGCAGAACTAAATGAATTTGAAACAAAAAAATACAAAAGATAACTGAAACAAAAAGCTGGTTCTTTGAAAATAAAATAAAAATTGATAGACCATTAGCAAGATTAACCAATAGAAGATGAGAGGAGATCAAAATAAGCTCAATTAGAAAGGAAATGAGAGAAAAAACCAATACCACAAAAATACAAAAGATCATTCAAGGCTACTATGAACACCATTATGTGCACAAACTTGAAAATCTAGAGTAGGTGGAGAAATTCGTGGAAATATACAACCTTCCTAGATTAAATCAGGAAGAAACAGAAACTCTGAACAGACAAATAACAAGTAGTGAGATTGAAACAGTAATAAAAAATATTGCCAAGAAAATAAATTCCAGGACCATATGCATTTACAGCTTAATTCTATCAGACATTCAAAGAAGAATTGGTATCAATCTTACTGAAATTATTCCAAAAGATAAAGAGGGAATCCTCCCTAAATCGTTCTATGAAGCCAATATCACCCTACTATCAAAACTAAGAAAGAACATAACAAAAAAAAGAAAACTACAGTCCAACATCTTTGATGAACATAGATGCAAAGATCCTGAACAAAATACTAGCTAACTCAATCAAACAGCAAATCAAGAAGATAATATACCATGATCAAGTAGGTTTAATACCAGGGATGCAGGGATAGTTTAACATATGGAAGTCAATAAGTGTAATACCTCACAGAAACAGAATTAAAGACAAAAATTACATGATCATCTCAACAGATGCAGAAAAAGCGTTTGATAAATCCAGCATTCCTTTATGATTAAAACCTTCAGAAAAATCAGCATAGAAAGGATATACCTTAAGGTGATTAAAGCCATCTATGATAAATGCACAGCCAACATTATGCTGAATGAGGAAAAGTTAAAAGTATTCCCCATGAGAACTGGAAAAAGACAAGGATGTCAACTTTCATCACTTCCATACAACATAGTACTGGAAGTCCTAGCCAGAGCTATCAGGCAAGAGAAAGAAATAATGGGCATTCAAGTTGGTTAAAAGGAAGTTAAACGGTTGCTGTTTGTGGATGACATGATTGTATACCTAGAAAACCCAAAAGACTCATCCAAAAAGCACCTAGAACTGATAAACGAATTCAGTAAAGTTTCAGGATACAAAATTAATGTACACAAATCAGTGGCACTGCTACACACCAACAGTGACCAACCTGGGAATCAAATCAACAACTCAACTCCTTTTACAATAACTTGAAAAAAATACTTAACAAAATAGCTGCAAAAAATAAAACACTTAGGAATATACCTAAGCAGAAAGGCAAAAGACATCTACAAGGAAAACAACAAAATACTGTTAAAATAAATTATAGATGACACAAATTGAAACACATCCCGTGCTCATGAATGTGTAGAATCAATAGTGTAAAAATGACCATACTGCCAAAAGCAATCTACAAATTTAATGCAATTCTCATCAAAATACCACCATCATTCTTCACAGAACTAGAAAAACAATCCTAAACTTCATATGGAATCAAAAAAGAGCCCACACAGCCAAACCAAGATTAAGCAAAAAGAACAAATCTGGATGCATCACATTACTCGACTTCAAACTATACTATATGGCCATAGTCACCAAAATAGCACGGTATTGGTATAAAAATAGGCAAATAGACCAATGGAACAGAATAGAGAAGCCAGAAATAAAGCCAAATACTTACAGCCATCTGATCTTCGACAAAGCAAAGAAAAACATAAAGTGGGGAAAGGACACCCTATTCAACAAGTGGTGCTGGGATAATTGGCAAGCCACATATAGGAGAATGAAACTGGATCCTCATCTCTCATCTTATACAAAAATCAACTGATGATGGATCAAGGACTTAAATCTAAGGCCTGAAACCGTAAAAATTCTAGAAGATAACATTGGAGAAACTCTTTTAGACATTTGCTTAGACAAAGAGTTCATGACTGAGAGCCCAAAAGCAAATGCAACAAAAACAAAGATAAATTAATGGGATCTAATCAAACTAAAAAGCTTCTGCACAGCAAAAGAAATAGTCAACAGAGCAAACAGACAATCCCACAGACTGGGAGAAAATCTTTGCAAACTATACATCCAAAAAAGGAATAACATCCAGAATCTACAAGGAACTCAAATTAGCAAGAAAAAAATAAGCTCATCAAAAAGTCAGCTACGATGAGTATGTTTATTAAAGCACTATTAACAATAGCAAATACATGAAATCAACCTAAATGCCCATCAATGAGAGGCTGAATAAAGAAAATGTGGTACATATGCACCATGGAATACTATGCAGTCATGAAAAGGAATGAGAGTATATCCTTTGCAGGGACACGGATGGAGCTGGAAGCCATTATCCTCAGCAAACTAATGCAGGAACAGAAAATCAAACACTATATGTTCTCACTTATAATTGGGAACTGAAAAATGTGAACACATAGACACAGAGAGGGGAACAACCCACACTGGGCCTGCTGAGGGAGTGGGGTGGGGAGAAGGAGAACGTCAGGAAAAATAGATAATGCATGCTTGGCTTGATACCTAGGTGATAGGTTGAAAGGTGCAGCAAATCACCATGACACACATTTACCTATGTAACAAACTTGCATATACTGCACTTGTACCCTGGAACTTAAAATAAAATAAAATAAAATAAAATAAAATAAAATAAAATAAAATAAAATTAAAAAGAGAAAGAGAGATCTATTTTCAACATGTGAGGACATAGCAAGAAGGTGGCTGTCTACAAGCCAGAAAGAGAGCTATCACCAAAAACCACATGCTGGCATCTGGATCTTGGACTTTCCAGCCTCCAGAACTGTGAGCAAATAAATTTCTAGTTTTCTTTTTTTTTTTTTAAGTTAGCTAAGAACATGAATAGACAATTCACAAAAGAAGACATATAAATGGCCAACAAACATGAAAAAATGCTCAACATCACTAATTATCAGGGAAATGCAAATCAAAATCATGGTGAGATATAACTTACTCCTGCAAGAATGGCCATAATTTAAAAGTTAACAAATAATAGATGTTGGTGTGGATGTGGTGAAAAGAGAATACTTTTACACTGCTTGTGGAAATGTAAACTAGTACAACCACTATGGAAAACCATATGGAGATTCCTTAAAGAACTAAAAGTAGAGCTATCATTTGATCCAACAATCTCACTACTGGGTATCTACCCAGAGGAAAAAAGTCATTATATGAAAAAGATACTTGCACACACATGTTTATAGCAGCATAAATTGCAATTGCAAAAATATGGAATCAGCCCAAAAGCCCATCAATCAATGAATAGATAAATAAAATATTATATAATAATGAAATAATATATGCACATACATACATATCATGGAGTACTACTCAGCCATAAAAAAGGAATTAAATAATGGCCTTTGCAGCAACCTGGAAGATGTTGGAGACCACTATTCTAAGTGAAGTAACTCAGGAATGGAAAATCAAATATCGTATGTTCTCACTCAAAAGTGGAAGCTAGGCTATGAGGATGGAAAGGCATAAGAATTTTATAATGGATTTTGGGGACTTGTAGCAGAAGGGTGGGAGTGGTCTGCAGGATAAAGGCTACACATTGGGTACAGTATACACTGCTTGGGTGACAAGTTCACCAAAATCTCAGAAATCACCAAAGAACTTTTTCTTGCAAGCAAACACCACCTATTCCCCCAAAACTATTGAAATTAAAAAAAAAAGAATAAAATGGGCAAAGGCTCTGCATAGCCTTTTTCAAAGGAAGATATGCTAATGGTCAGCAGATATATAAAACCATGTTCAACATCACTAATCATCAGGGAAATGACTATTAAAACTATAGTGAGATTAGATGTTGTCAAAAGGACAAGAAATAAATGTTGGCAAAGGTATGGAGAAATGGGAAGAGACCCTTTTACACTGTTGGTGGGAATGTAGATTGGTGCAGTCATTATGGAAAGCACTATGTAGGTTCTCAAAAATATTAAAAATGAAACTTTGATATGACCCAGCAATCCCACTACTGAGTATATCTATAAAAGTTATCAATATGTCAAGGAAATATCTGCACTCCCATGTTCATTGCACCATTATTCATAATAGCCAAGATATGGAATCTACCTGAGTGTATACCAACAAATGAATGGGTAAAGAAAATGTGGTATATCTATAAAATGGAGTACTATTCAGCCTTATAAAAATAAGGAAACCCTGTCAGTTGTGACAACATGGATAAACTTGGAAGATATTGTGTTAAGTGAAATAAACCAGGCACAGAAGACAAATATTGCATGGTCTCATTTCAGCTAAATAGGAGAAATAAGTTCAAGAGGTCTATTGTACAACTAGTTAATAATAATATATTGTACAGTTGAAAATCACTAAGGGAGTAAATTTGAATGTTATCACCACAAAAATGATAAGTATGTGAGGTAATGCGTATGTTATTTAATTTAGCCATTTCACAATATATACATATTTCAAAGCATCATTTTATGCCCAATAAGTATATGTAATTATTTTTGTCAACTGAAAGAAAAGACAGTAGGAAGGAAGGAAGGGAGGAAGGGAGGAAGGGAGGGGAGAGGAGGGGAGGAAGGAAGGAAGGAAGGTCCCATAATTTAACTCACTGCCTGAAATGCTGATGTAATTCTTCTCTCCCTTTGCCTCTCCTAGTAGATTATGGAGGAACTCTTGGAGGCTTCTGCATCTTCTGATTTCAGTAGTAGCTGTTCATGCTGGTTTGGTGGAGGAGCGTAATAGTGTCTCACCACAAAAATCTTGGAGAAAGCTGGATTTAGATTGTAAATAAAAATGACCTGCAAATTATATTTAATTCATTTTTTGTTTTCTTTGGCTTTCAAAAGGGACTTGCCCCATTTCAATAAGTTAAAGCTGATGAGAAAGTAAGAAGAGAATAGATGATGCTTCAAGGGCCTGTCCTCGGACTTCATTCTTCTGCATCTCTAATTGCCTATAACTCTTAATTTAGATCATCTTCTCCTTTTTGAAATTTTATTCTTTTGGTTTCCATGACACTACACTGCCCTGGTCTTATCCTACCTCTCTCACCACCACTTTCTTTTTCTTCTTCTATCTTCTTTTTTGGATCACTTTCATAATCTTATTTCCCAAGCATGTGTGCTTTGGTTCAGTCTTTGGCTCAGTCTTTGGCTATCTGCTTTTCTCTTTGCATGTACTCTCTCACACTGCTTAAAATGCCAAAATGTGCCTGAATCCCAATTCTTTCTCCAGGTCCTTTCATATTAAACTCCTTACTGGATAGTCCCAGTTGGTTGTTTCACCTAAACTTAAAAGATCTTGAAATAAGTTCACTAGTTTGCTACTCTTTCTGCAAAAATAATTTTTTTCTGACTTAACTATTTCTGTTAGCAGACTATTTTCCTAGCTGTGAAACCTTTGCTTCTTTTTGTCAGTTTTTTGTACACCCAGTCAGTCACAAAGTTCCATCTATTCTTCTTTCCCAATTACTCTTATGTTATCCCTGTGTGTTTTTGTTTCCACTGTCCCCAACCCATAGTTATGGTCCTTATTATTTCACACCTGGTTTACTGTGCTAACCTCTCTGTCTCTTGTATTTCTTTCCTCTAAACCACTTGAACAAAAGATTAAGCTCATCCTCTTAATATACTATTCTCATTGTGTCATTAAATGCCTAATCTATTGTCTCTTCATTGAAGCCTTAATTCCTTATTTTGGCATTTAATCTTCCTAATAATATGGCCCCAATAGTCTTTCCAAACTTATCTTTCATCATCTGTTAGAAGAATTTAACTCAGTTTCCCTACGTGCAGTTTTCTATGCTCCTGTTGCTGTGTTTTTTTTTTTAAGAGCGGTTTTTTTTATTTTTTATTTTTTTATTTATTTTTATTATTATTATACTTTTAAGTTTTAGGGTACATGTGCACAATGTTCAGGTTAGTTACATATGCATACATGTGCCATGCTGGTGTGCTGCACCCATTAACTCGTCATTTAGTATTAGGTATATCTCCTAATGCTATCCCTCCCCCCTCCCCCCACCCCACAACCGTCCCCAGAGTGTGATGCTGTGTTTTAATCTTATATTGTTAAAATCCTACATGCAGTTATTATTGTATCAGACAAGCAATGTTTACTTAGATTTACTCATATGTTTACTACTTTCCCTGTTCTTCATTTCTTCTTTTTTTTTCCTGGAGTATATCTTTTAGAATAGCTTTAGTTATACTTCAGATCTACCAATGGACCTCTTAGTTTTTGTTTGTTTGAAAAAGTCTTTATGTTCTCTTTATTTTTAAGTGATATTTTGTTGACTGCAGATTTCTAGGTTGGCAGTTACCTTTAAGCTAATTGAAGTTATCATTCCCTTGTCTTCTGTTTTTCTTGTTGTTGTTGTTGCTTTTGAGAGTCAGTTGTCAGTCTTTTCACTCCTTTGTTGGTAATCTGCCATTCTAAAATCAGGCGTTTTAAAATTTTCTCTCTATCTGTTTACTGCAATTTTACTACAATGCTTCCAGGTGTGACTTTGTTTATATTTATTTTGCTTTATATTTCTAGGAATTTAAATATTATAGATTGGGTTTTTTTATTAGTCTAAAAAATTGTCAATCATTATCTCCTCACATAATGCCTCTGCCCCATGTTTTTCTCTTCTCTCTTTTGTATTCCAATTAAACATATGTCAATTTTCTTTTTTGTCTCTTACCCTCTATTCTGTATATTCCATTGTTTTACTCTACGTGCTGTATTCTAATACTATGTTTTGACTTATTTTAAGTTCATCAATCTCTCTTCTGCTATGTGTAATCTGCTGTTATATCTGCCAAAGAGTCTCTAGTTTGATATTAAATGTTTCAGTTCTGAAGTTATGTTTTGTTCTTCTTATATCTGCTATGTCACTTTCATATTTTCATATTCTGTGCAGAAATATTCATACTTGTCCTTTATTTCTTTAAGCATAGTAAATATATATTTTATAGTCCGTGGCTGATAAGTACAAAATCTGAAGTTTTGTAGACCTGTTTCTGCTGTTTTTCTGCTGGTTCATTCAAATAATATATTGTTTTTATGTATGCCTGGTTGTCTTTTAATGTAGGCTAACAATTGCATCTTAATACTTCTTAATAGGAATAATTCAAGGTTGAGGTAGAAGGTACCCTCACCAGAGATGCTTCTGCCAGGCACCAGGGGGGCTTAACAATTCGGGACCATGTTAACCTAAGTTCATGGCATGACATTCCCTGGACCACTCATAAACTTGATTGCAAGTCTGTGGAAGGGAAAGCCCAGTTCCCCTTTACACTTGAGGATGTCGCCCTTTTGGGTCCAAGCTTATTGGAGTTCATAAGAATCTCCATATTGATAAGATATTGGGCTTTGACTTCTGTCCCTCTCACCCTATAATACTGGCAAGACCACTACTCAATTTCACAGCTATCTCTTTATGACTGTCAAAGACTTCAGGGCAAAAGTAGCTTTCAGTACTAGGCTTATCTCTTTGAGATATTGCTTTCTCTTTGATTTTGATAAGTAATTCCAATTTTGCTACTTTCAAGATGATTTTTAAATATTTCTCAACTGGGAGCCATCAGTAGGAACTACATAATTATCAGAAGCAGAGGTTGCTCTGTTTTTCTTTTCAATGTATGCTCTACTAAAGCCAAAATGATTCATGCCCTGTTACCTAAAATGTGATCTGCATATTCCCAAGTACCAGTCTTTTCTTATGCTATATCTTATAATTAGCTCCATTCTCTTTGCTTTTCCATTTAAACCACTCACCTGCATATCATTTGTCTATTGTAATATTACCTACACATTAGGCCTGATTCATTCTCACCTCCTCTATATAGTCTTCCCTTGCCACTTCAAATTACAATGAATTATCCTCTGAACTATTATGAGGACAGTTTTCCTATCCTACTCCTTTGTGACATGTCACATCTTGCCTTTTGTCTACTGCATTTCATTGACTCCAAGATGCCATTCTGATTTCAGAAAAGTTAACATGAGAAAAATGTACATAATAGAATTGATGAAATATGGTTTTATGTAAATTGCATCATTTCTTATGTGCATGCCTAGATTGTAAACTGCTCAAAATCAGAGTCTGTGTCTTAGACTTTTCTATAACCCTTTGCAATATATGTCACATGCTAGGATCTAAATATATATATTACTTGGTTGATTGGTTCTTCCTGTGTTTTGATTGGAAAGTTTAAAATTGTGGCTCTAGAATAATCTTTCATATTTCTTTAGCGGTTTTTTAAACAGTCAGAAAATTATGGAGGAAAGAAAAGAGCTCTTTTAAAAATATCATAAAATATCAAAAATGTTATAATTTGCAGCATTTGTGTAGCCTATCTTTTTTAAGTTAAATTTTTAATTTTGAGATAATTGTAGCTTCACATGCAGTTATAAAAAATACAGAAGTATGTCAGGTACAGACATATCTTTTTTTTTATGCTTCACAGATATTGCACTTTTTACAAATTGAAGTTTTGTGGCAACCCTGCATCCAGTGCCATTTTTCCAACAGCATGTGCTCACTTCATATCTCTGTCACATTTTGGTAATTTTCACAATATTTTAGATTTTTTCACTATTATTGTATCTGTTACGGTGATATGTGATCTGTGATCACATTTGGTGTCAAACTGTGGTAATTGTACTGGAGCACCACAAACCATACCCATATAAGATGGCAAACTTAATGCATAAATGTGTATGTTCTGAGTGCCTCACTGTTCAGGCCTTCTCCATCTCTCTCCCTCTTCTTGGGCCTCCCTATTTTCTGAGACACAACAGTATTGAAATTATGCTAACTGATAACACTACAATGTCCTCTAAACATTCAAGTGAAAGTAAGAGTCATCTGTCTCTCATTTTAAATCAAAAGACAGAAATGATTGAGCTTAGGGAGGAAGGCGTGTTGAAAGCTGAGATAAACTGAAAGCTAGGCCTCTTGCACCACTTAGCCAAGTGGTGAATGCAAAGGAAAAGTTCTCAAAGGAAATTAGAAGTATTACTCCTGTGAACACACAAATGATAAGAAAGCAAAACAGCGTTACTGCTGAGAGGGAGAAAGTTTTAGTGGTCTAAAGAGAGGATCAAGCCAGCTACAGCATCCCCTTAGGCCAAAGCCAAATCCAGAGCAAGGGCCTAACTCTCTTCAGTTGTATGAAGTTTAAGAGAGGTGAAGAAACTACAGAAGAAAAGTTTGAAGCTAGCAGAAGTTGGTTCATGAGTTTTAAGGAAAGACATCATCTCCATTACATTGAAGTGCAAGGTGAAGTAGCAAGTGTTAAACGTAAAAGTTGTAGCAAGTTATTCAGAAGATCTAGTTAAAGTAACTTATGAAGATGGCTACACTTAAACAACAGATTTTCAATGTTGATGAAGCAGGCTTCTATTGGAAGTAGATGCCATCTAGGACTGTTATAGCTAGAGAGGAGAAATCAATGCCTTGCTTCAAAGCTTCAAAAAACAAGCTGACTTTCTTGTTAGGAGCTAATGCAGCCTTTGGTTTTAAGTTGAAACCCATGCTCATTTACCATTCCAAATATTCTAGAGTCCTTAAGAATTATGCTAAACCTATTCTTCCTGTGCTCTATACATGGAACAACAAAGCCTGGATGACAGCACATCTGTTTACAGCATGGTTTACTGAATATTTTAAGTCTACTTGTGAGACCTACTGCTTAGATAAAAAGATTCCTTTCAAAATATTACAGTTCATTAACAATACGCCTACTCACCCAAGAGCTCTGATGGAGACATACAAGGAGATTAATGTTGTTTTCATGCCTGCTAACACAATATCCATTCGGCAGCCCATGGATCAAGGAGTAATTTTGACTTTCAAACCTTATTATTTAAGAGATACATTTCATAAAGCTGTAGCTCCTATAGATAGTGATTCCTGTCATGGATCTGGGCAAAGTAAATTGAAAACTTTCTGAAAAAGATGGACCATTCCAGTGCCGTTAAGAATATTGGTGATTCATGGGAGGAATTTAAAATATCAACATCAACAGGGGTTTGGAATAGGTCGATTCTAACCCTCATGAATGACTTTGAGGGGTTCAAGACTTTGGTAGAGAAACTAACTGCAGATGTGGAAATATCAAGAGGAATAGAATTAGAAGTAGGCCCTGAAAATGTGACTGAATTGTTACAATCTCATGATAAAAATTTAATGAATGAGGAGTTGCTTCTTACTGTTGAACAAATAAAGTGATTATTTGAGATGGATTCTACTCCTGGTGAAGATGCTGTGAACATTGTTGAAATAACAATTATTTATTTATTTATTTATTTAGACAGGGTCTCACTGTGTTACCCAGGCTGGAATTCAGTGGTGTGATCTTAGCTCACTGCAACCTCCATCTTCCAGATTCAAGCGATTCTCTTTCCTCAGCCTCCCAGGTAGCTGGGACTACAGGCACACACCACCACGCCTGGTTAATTTTTGTAGTTTTAGTAGAGACAGGGTTTCACCATTTTGGCCAGGCTGATCTTGAACTCCTGAGCTCAGGTGATCTGCCCACCTCAGCTTCCCAAAGTGCTGAGGTTACAAGTGTGAGCCACCACACCTGGCTGACAATGAATAATTCAGAATATCATGTAAACTTAGTTGATAAAGCAGTGGCAGGGTTTGAGAGGATGGGCTCTAATTTTGAAAGAAATTCTATTGTGGGTAAAATGCAATCAAACACCATTGCATGCTACATAAAAATCTTTTGTGAAAGGAAGAGTACACCAATGTGGCAAACTTCATTTTTCTGTTATTTTAAGAAATTACAGCTGGGTGCCCAGGTGCATAGGTGCAGCCTGTAGTCTCAGCCTGGACAATATAGGGGAAGCTCATCTCTAAAAAATAGAAAGAAAGAAAGAAAGAAAGAAAGAAAGAAAGAAAGAGAAAGAAATAGGCACAGCCACATAAACCTACCTTCAGCAACAACTACTACCCTGATCAGTCAGCAGCCATCAACATCAAAGCAAGACTGTTCATCAGCAAAATGATTACAACTCACTGAAGGTTCAGATGATCATTAGCCTTTTTAGCATAAAGTATTTTTAATTAAGGTATTACATTGTTCTGTAGACATTATGCTATTGCATATTTAATAGACCACAGTTAGTGTAAACATAACTTTTATATGCACTGGGAAACCAAAAAAAAAAAAAAGTGTGACTTGCTTCACTGTGGTGGTCTGGAACTGAACCTGCAATATCTCTGAGGTATGCCTGTGCCTTTTCCCTAGTTTACCTCAATGGCAGTATCTTCTGAAGTATAGTACAATACCACAACCAGGATATGAATATCAATACAGTAAAGGTGCACAATAGTTCTGTCACCAGAAGGATACATCATATTGCCTTTTAATAATCACAGCCACATTTCTTCTGCCTGCACCCTTCCCTTAAACATTTGAAACCACTAATCTGTTTTCCTTTTCAACCCTGTTGTTGTTTCAATAAAGTAAATAAATTATTGTAGTATGTAACCTTTCATAATTGTCTTTTTTTCATTTAGCATAATTCTATAAAGATTAATCCAAGTTGTTACATGTATCAACTGTTAATTTCCTTCTATTTATGGCCAGTATTCCATGGGGTTGATGTACCACAGTTTGTTTAACCATGCACCCATTGAAGGACATCTAGGTTGTTTCCAGCTTTTAGCTATTACAAGTAAAGCTACTGTGAACATTCATGTACAGGTTTTGTGGGAATGTAAGTTTTCACTTCTCCAGGATAAATGTCCAAAAATGCAATTGCTGAGTTGTATGGTAATTGCATGCCTAGTTTTTAAAGAAGCTGTCAAATTGTTTTTCAAAGTAGCTTTATCATTTCACATTCTCACCAGCAATATATGGGTGATCCACTTCTCTGCATCCCTACTAGCATTTGGTGCTATCATTATTATATATTTTTTGTTTTATTTTAGCCATTCTCGTAGAAGCACTGATACCTCATTGTGGTTTTCATTTGGATTTCCACAATGGTTAAGCGATTTTGACTATTATCTTTTAAGGTGCTTATTTTCTATCTGTATATAGTCTTTGGTGAAATGTCTATTCATGTCCTTTGTCTATTTTCTAATCAGATTTTCCCCTACTGCTGGGTTTTAATAATTCTTATGTTCTGAAAACAAGTAATTTGTCAGGTTTCTGGCTTACAGATATTTCCTCCAAGTCTATACCTTGCCTTTTAACCCTCTAAAAATCTTACTAGGCTCTTTCACAGGGCAAAAGCTTCTTAATTGGATGAGGTCCAATTTATCAATTTTTGCTTTTGTGTATTGTACTTTTGATATTTTGTCTAAGAACTCTTGGCCTAGACCTAGACCCTGAAGGTTTTTCTTAAAATTTTTATATTTTACAGTTCACATTTAATTCTGTAATCTATTTTGAGATACCATTTGTACAACATGTGACACTTAGGTCAATTGATTTTTGCTATGAATGTCTATTTTCTCTAACACTGTTTGATGAAGATGTCTTTCCTCTATTGAATTGCTTTTTTTCTTTTTGCATCTTTGTCAAAAGTCAGTTGGGTGTACATGTGTGGGTTTACTTCTGGGTTCTCTATTCTATCCTATTGATCTTTGTGTCTTTCCCTAAACCAATACCATATAGCCTTGATTAGTATGACTGTTACCAACAAAGCTGGTCCCCAAAGACGGGATTTTTTCCTGTTCAGTGTCACAGAGCCAATACACGAAACCAAAAGTGAGTGTCAAGTAGTATAGGCTTCATTTGAAGACCATGGAATTGAGAAGTGGGAGCATGACTAACAAGTCAACTTCTCCACTAGTGTGGGGCTTAGGGGTTTAAAAAACAGAGTTTCTTTAATGAAGGGGTTGGACATTGAAAGCAAGGGGAGGAATATTCATGTCTTTTCTGGAAGTGGGCTGTGAACTTCCCAGAATGAGAAGGCTGCTTTCCATTTTGTTCTTTTATGGCTTATTCCATTCATTGTCATAGAAATTGTCAACTGTCATGGCACTAGTGGCAGTGTAATTTAGCATGGAAATGAGATTATCATGAAGCCTGAGGTCTTTTTGAAGTAATTCAGTTGGCTATCTTGGTTCTAACCAGTCTCAGCTGGTCCAGTTACAGAGGGAACTTTTTAACACAGGCATTCTCTGTCTTAAAGATAAGCAGAGTTAGGGCGGGGTAGAAATTCAGCTATGTCAAATAGACATTACACCGGGTAACATGACTATATAAGCGTTGAAATCAGATAGAGTGATTTTTCCACTTTATTCTTGTTTTTCAAAATGGTTTTATCTCTTCCAGTGTCTTTGCTTTTTCACATGCTATGGTCTGAATGTGTGATTCATATGTTAAAACCTAACCCCCAAGGTATTAATAGGCAAGTAAGGCCTTTGGAAGGTGATTAGGTAATGACGGCAGAGCCCTCATGAATGAGATTATTGCCCTAATAAAAGAGGCCCAAAGGATCTTATTTGCTCCTCCAGCATGTGGGGACACAGCAAGAAGGCACCATTTTTAAAGCAGAGAGCAAGGCCTCACAAGACACTGAATGTACTGGAGCCTTGAACTTAGACTCCCCACTTCCAAAACTGTGAGAAGTAAATTTCTGTTATTTATAAATTCCCCAGTCTAAAGTATTTTGTTACAGCAGTTTGAAAGAACTAAGACACCATATATATTTAGAACAGTCTTGTCTATAACTGAAAACAAACTTGCTGAGAATTGATAGAAATTTATTATACACATCAGTTTGGGAAAAGTAGGTATCTTTATTTTTCTGAGTCTTCCAATCCAATAACACAACATTTATCCACATTTTTTCAGATCTTTTAAAATTTATTTTGTTAGTTGTCAATACTGTACATGTATTTCACATTTATACTTAAGTAATTTATTTTTGAATGCTTAATTGTACTGTATTTAAAATTTCAATGGCCACATATGTATCCATTTTGAGAATATAGAAATATGATTGACTTTTATATGTTTATTTTATATACTTTGCCCATGCTGAACTCATTTATTAGTTCTAAGAGATTTTTATAGATTCCTTAGAATTTTCTACTGAAATCATCAAGAGATGCACAAATAAAGATAGTTTTATTTCTTCATTTCCAATCTGTACTTTTAAATTTCATTTTCTTTCCTTATTGCTCTGGCTAGAATATTCAGTAATATGTCAAATAAGAGTGGTGAGAGTAGACATTCATGCTTTGTTCCCACCTTAAATAGAAAGCATTCAGTCTTTCACCGTTAAGTAAGTTTAGCTTTAGTTTTAATATGGATGCTGTTTATGAAGTGGAGAAAATTTCTTTCTATTTCTATTTTTTTCTGAGAGTTATTGCTTTCATCATGAATGAGTGTTAAATTTGGTCTAATGATTTTTCTGTATTGATTGATTGATATAATCATGAGATTTTTCTGTTTTAGACTGGTAATAAGATGGATTACACTGACTGGTTTTCAAATATTGAACTAAACTTAGATCCCTGTGATAAACTCCATTTGATCATGGTGTATAACCATTTTATGTATTGCTGAGTTTTACCACTAACATTTAGGAATTTATTTTTTTTTTTGCAATTTGACAGAGAAAAGATATCTTCAACAAATGGTCTATATTCATAAGAAATATTGACCTGACCTGTAATTTTCTCATTTTGTATTGACTTTTTCTCATTTTGATATTAAGGTAATACTAGCTTCATAAAATTAATTCTCTCCTCTTCTTTTATATTTCCTGGAAAAGATTATATAAAATTGGCAATAATTCTTCTTTAAAAGTTTAATAGAATTCTCCAGTGAAATCACATGGGCCTGGAAACTTGGATGGGGAATTTTAAATAAAGAATTTAATTTCCCTAGATATAGGGCTATTAAAATTATCTACTGTTGACCCTTAAAAAAACACTAGTTTGAACTGCATAGGTCCACTTATATGAGAATTTTTTTCAAGCAAACACAGATTGAAAATGCAGTATTCATGGGATACAAAACCTCATACACAAAGGGACAGCTTTTTCTGTATGCATATTCCACAAAGCTTGAGCATGTATGGATTTTGGTATACACAAGGAATCCTGGAACCAATGCCTAATATATAGGGAGGGATGGCTGTATTTCCAGTGAGTGCTGGAAATTTCTGTTTTTTTATGAATTGGTCTCATTGAAGTTGTTAAATTTATATGTGTAGAGTTGTTTGTAGCATTCTATTTTCCTTTTGATGTCTGCAGGGTCTGTAGTAATATCCTTTGTTTTATTCCTATATTGTAATTGTGTCTTCTTTCTTTCTTTTGTTGGTCTTGTTGGTGGTTTGTCAAATTTATTCAGTTTTTTCAAAGAACCAGATCTTTGTTTAAGTGATATTTTGTTGTCAATTTCATTGATCCTTGCTTTTGCCTTTATTATGTGTGCTTCTGCTTCCTTTGGATTTATTGTCTCTTCTTTTCCTAGTTTCTTCAGATGAGAGCTTAAATTATTGATTTGAGATTTTTCCTTTTTTTCTAATGTTATTACTTAGTACTATAATATTCCTTTCAGCACTACTTAAGCTGTAGCTCACAAAATTTGATATATCATTTTCATTTTCTTATGTACTTTTGGTTTTTTTCTCTAATCACATAACAGATTATTCAATAAATTTTTTCTATTTCACTTGAGTCAAAACTTACTTGTTGACCCATGGGTTATTTAAAAGTGTGTTGTGTAATTTATAAGTATTTGGATATTTTCCTGCTATCTTTTCTGTTACTGATTTGCAGTGTGATTCCATTATGTCAGTGAAGATACTTTGTATCACCTCAATTTTTTAAATTTGTTGAGGAGATTTTTATGCCCTAGGATGTATTCTACTTTAGTATACGTTCTGTGAGCAGTTGAAGAGCATGTATTCAGGTGTTGGGTGGAGTGTTTCTTAAATGCTGATTAGATCTTGTTGTTTGATGATGTTTTTGAATTCTCTATGTTTTCTGATTTTCTGTCTAGTCATTCTATCAATTTTGCAGAGATTAATGTTTAAATTTCCAACAATAATTGTGAAATTAAGTATTTCCTTTAGTTCTGTCAGTCTTTATTTCACATATTTTTCAGCTATGGTGTCTGCTACAGATGCATTAAGAATTGCTGTCTTCTTGGTGGATTGATACTTTATTTATTGTATAATATCCCTTTCTGCTTTTGGTAATTTTCTTTGCTTTGAAGTTTACTTTTTCTGAAACATTCACTCCTGATTTTCTTTGATTAATTTTTATATATCTTTCTCATTATTTTACTTTCTACCTGCCTATATCTTTATATTTGATCCCAATTTTCTTGGACAGCAGAATTTGGTCATGTTTTGCAGTCCAACTTTCCAATCCATTTTCTAACTGATGCCATTTGTATTCATCCATTCTCATGTTGCTAATAAAGATGTATCCAAGACTGCCTGGGTAATTTATAAAGGAAAGAGGTTTAATTGACTCACAGTTCAACTTGGCTGGAAAGGCCTCAGGAAACTTACAATCATGGTGGAAGGGGAAGCAAACACATCCTTCTTCACATGGCAGTAGCAAGGAGAAATGCCGAGCAAAAGGGGCAAAAACCCCTTATAAAACCAGCAGATCTCATGAGAACTCACACAGTATCACAAGAACAGCATGGAGGTAACTGCCCCCATGATTCAATTACCTCCCACCAGGACCCTCCCCCACAACATGTTGGGATTATGGGTACAGCAATTCAAAATGAGATTTGGGTGGGTACACAGCCAAACCATGTAATTCTGCACCTGGCCACATGCAAATCTCATGTCATCACACTTCCAAACACAGTCATGCCCTTCCAACAGTCCCCCAAAGTCTTAACTCATTCTGGTATTAACTCAAAAGTCCAAGTCCCAAGTCTTATCTGAGACAAGGCAAGTCCCTTCCACCTATGAGCCTGTAAAATCAAAAGCAAGTTAGTTGCTTCCTAGATACAATGGGGGTACAGTCATTGGGTAAATAAACCCATTCCAAATGGGAGAAATTGACAAAAACAAAGGGGCTACAGGCCACAAGCAAACCCAAAATCCAGCAATGTAGGCATATCTTAAAGCTCCAAAATGATCTCCTGTGACTCCATGTCTCACATCCAGGTCACACTGACGCAAGAGGTAGCCTCCCATGGCCTTTGGCAGTACCACCCCTATGGCTTTGCAGGGTACAGCCCCCTTCCTGGCTTCTATTATGGGCTGGCCTTGAATGTCTGTGGCTTTTCCAGACATTAGTCTGTTAGTGGATCTATCATTCTGGGGTCTGGAGGTTGGTGGCCCTCTTCTCACAGCTCCACTAGACAGTGACCCAGTGGGGACACTGTGTTAGGGCTCAAACCCCACATTTCCCTTTGGCACTGCTCTAGCAGAGGTTCTCCATGAGGGCTCTGCCCCTGCAGCAAACTTCTGCCTGGACAGCCAGGCGTTTTCATACATCTTCTGAAATCTAGGCCAAGGTTCCCAAATCTCAATTCTTGACTCCTGCACACATGCAGGCCCAACACCACATGGAAGCTGCCAAGGCTAGGGGCTTTCACCCTCTGAAGCAACAGCCTGAGCTGTACACTGGCCCCTTTTACAGGCAGGTAATGAGGAATACTGACATCATGAAAAATGGGGTATCCATACCATCAAGCATTTACCCTTTGCCTTACAAACAATCCAATTATATAATTCTTGTTATTTTAGAATGTACAAATAAATTTGTATTGACTATATTCACCTTGTTGCACTACCAAATAGTAGGTCTTATTTGTGTAACCATTAGCCATCCCTGCCTCACCTTCCAACCTGTCACTACCCTTACCCTTCCCAGCCTCTGGTAATCTTCCTTTAATCTCTATGTCCATGAGTTCAATTGTTTTGATTTTTAGATGCCAAAAATAAGTGAGAACATGTGATGTTTGCCAAATATTAATCACCAAGATGAAAGGGAAAATGTCTCCAGGGCATGTCAGAGACCTTCATAGCAGCCCCTCCCATCACAGGCCTGGATGCCTAGGAGGGAAAAATGGTTTCCTGGGCCAAGTCCAAGGCCCCCCTACTGTGTGAAGCATTGGGCCTTGGTGCCCTGTGTCCCAGCTGCTCCAGCTATGGCTAAAAGGGGCAGGTAATGAGTAATACTCACATCATGAAAAATGGGGTATCCATACAATCAAGCATTTATCCTTTGTCTTACAAACAATCCAATTATACAATTCTTGTTATTTTAGAATGTACAAATAAATTAGTATTGACTATATTCACCTTGTTGTGCTACCAAACAGTAGGTCTTATTGTTCTTTATATATTTTTTTTAGCCATTAACCATCGCCACCTCCCCTTGCAACCCCTCACTCCCCTTACCCTTCCCAACCTCTGGTAATCTTCCTTCTACTCTCTGTCTCCATGAGTTCAATTGTTTTGATTTTTAGATGCCAAAAATAAGTGAGAACATGTGATGTTTGTCTTTCTGTGCCTGGCTTATTTCGCCTAACATAATGACCTCCAATTTCATTCATATTGTTGCAAATGACAAGATCTCATTGTTTTTATGGCTAAATAGTACTCCATTGTGTATAAGTACCACATTTTCTTTATCCATTCATCTGTTGATGGACACTTAAGTTGCTTCCAAATTTTGGCTATTGTGAACAGTGCTGCAACAAACATAGGAGTGCAGATATCTCTTTGATATACTGATTTCCTTTTCTTGGGGTATGTAACCAGAAGTGGGATTGCCGGGTCATAGGGTAGCTCTATGTTTAGTTTTTTGAGGAACCTCCAACCTGTTCTCCACAGTGGATGTACAAATTTACATTTCTAGTGAGAATGTATGAGGGTTCCCTTTTCTCCACATTCTTGCCAGCATTTGTTATTAACGGTCTTTTGGATACAAGCAATGATAACTGTGGTGAGATAATACCTCTTTGTAATTTTGATTTGCATTTATCTGAGGATCAATGATGTTGAGTATCTTTTCATATGCCTGTTTGCCATTTGCAAGTCTTCTTTTGAGAAATGCCTATTCAAATTATTTGCCCATTTTTAAAATCAAATTTTTAGATTTTTTCCCTATACAGTTGTTTGAACTCCTTATATATTCTCTAGTTATTGATTCCCTGCCAGATTAGTATTTTGCAAATATTTTCTCCCATTCTGTGGGTTGCCCCTTCACTTCATTGATAGTTTCCTTTGCTGTGCAGAAGCTTTTTAACTTGAAGTGATCCCATTTTTCAATTCTTGCTTTGGTTGCCTGTACTTGTGGCATACTGCTCAATAAATTTTTGCCCAAATCGATGTCCTGCCGAGTTTCCCTAAAGTTTTCTTGTAGTACCATAGTTTGTGGTCTTAGATTTATGTTTTTAATTCATTTTGATTTGCTTTTTTTATATGGTGAGAGATGGAGTCTCATTTCATTCTTCTGCATATGGATATTCGGTTTCCCAGCACCATTTGTTGAAGAGACTGTCTTTTCCCCAGTTTATGTTCTTGGTTCCTGTGCTGAAAATGAGTTCACTGTAGCTGTGTGGATTTGTTCTTGGGTTCTCTATTGTGTTGCATTAGTCTATGTGTCTGTTTTTATGTCAGTACCATGCAGTTTTGTTTACTGTATCTCTGTAGTATAATTTGAAGTCAGGCAATGCATTTCTTCCAGTTTTATTCTTTTTTGCTTAGGATGGCTTTGGCTATTCTTGGTCTTTGGAAGTTCCATGTAAATTTTAGGATTGTGTTTTCAATTTCTGAGAAGAATGTTGTTTGCATTTTGACAGAGATTGCATTGAATCTGCAGATTACTTTGGGTAGTATGAACATTTTAACAATATTAATTCTTCCAATCTATGAGCATGGGATATTTTTCTATTTTTTGCATCCTCTTCCATTTCTTGCATCAATATTTTACAGATTCTGCCATAGAAATATTTCACTCTTTTGGTTAAGTTTATTCTTAGGTATTTTATTTCATATGTAGCTACTGTAAATGCCATTATTTTCTAAATTTCTTTTTCAGATTGTTCACTGCTCTCATATAGAAATGCTACTGATTTGTGTAGGTTGATTTTGTATCCTACAACGTTACTGAATTTATCAGTCTTAATAATTTTTGGATGGAGTCTTCAGGTTTCTGAAAATATAAGAACATGTCATCTGCAAAGAAGGCTAATTTGACTTCTTACTTTCCAATTTGGATGTCCTTTGTTTCTTTCTCTTGTCTGATTGCTCTGTCTAGGAATTCCAGTATTATGTTGAATAACAGTGGTGAACATGGGTATTTTTGCCATGTTCCAAATCTTATAGAAAAGACTTTCAGATTTTACCCATTCAGTATGATACTTGCTGTGGATCTGTCATATATGACTTTACTATGTTGAAGTCCATTCCTTGTGTACCCAGTCATTTGATATTTTTATCTTGAAAGGATGTTAAATTTTATCAAATGCTTTTTCAGTATCAATTGAAATGATTATATGCTTTTTGTCCTTTATTCTGTTGGTATGATGTACACACTGATTGATTTATATATTTCGAACCATCCTTGTATCCCAGGAATAAATTGCACTTGATCATGATAAATGATTTTTTAAAGTATTGTAGGATTTAATTGGCTAGTATTTTATTGAGGATTTTTGCATTAGTATTCATTGGAGATATTGGCATGTAGTTTTTCTTTTTTTGATGTCTTTGTCTGTTTTTTTGTTTGTTTGTTTAATTTTATTATTATTATACTTTAAGTTTTAGGGTACATGTGCACAATGTGCAGGTTAGGTACATATGTATACATGTGTCATGTTGATGTGCTGCACCCATTAACTCATCATTTAGCATTAGGTATATCTCCTAACGCTATCCCTCCCCCCTCCCCCCATCCCATAACAGTCCCCAGAGTGTGATGCTCCCCTTCCTGTGTCCATGTGTTCTCATTGTTCAATTCCCACCTATGAGTGAGAACATGTGGTGTTTGGTTTTTTGTCCTTGCGATAGTTTACTGAGAATGATGATTTCCAATTTCATCCATGTCCCTAAAAAGGACATGAACTCATCATTTTTTATGGCTGCATAGTATTCCATGGTGTATATGTGCCATATTTTCTTAATCCAGTCTACCATTGTTGGACATTTGGGTTGGTTCCAAGTCTTTGCTATTGTGAATAGTGCCACAATAAATATACGTGTGCATGTGTCTTTATAGCAGCAGGATTTATAATCCTTTGGGTATATACCCAGTAATGGGATGGCTGGGTCAAATGGTATTTGTAGTTCTAGATCCCTGAGGAATCGCCACACTGACTTCCACAATGGTTGAACTAGTTTACAGTCCCACCAACAGTGTAAAAGTGTTCCTATTTCTCCACATCCTCTCCAGCACCTGTTGTTTCCTGACTTTTTAATGATCGCCATTCTAACTGGTGTGAGATGGTATCTCATTGTGGTTTTGATTTGCATTTCTCTGATGGCCAGTGATGGTGAGCATTTTTTCATGTGTTTTTTGGTTGCATAAATATCTTCTTTTGAGAAGTGTCTGCTCATGTCCTTTGCCCACTTTTTGATGAGGTTGTGTGTTTTTTTCTTGTAAATTTGTTTGAGTTCATTGTAGATTCTGGATATTAACCCTTTGTCAGATGAGTAGGTTGTGAAAATTTTCTCCCATTTTGTAGGTTGCCTGTTCACTCTGATGGTAGTTTCTTTTGCTGTGCAGAAGCTCTTTAGTTTAACTAGATCCCATTTGTCAATTTTGGCTTTTGTTGCCATTGCTTTTGGTGTTTTAGACATGAAGTCCTTGCCCACGCCTATGTTCTGAATGGTATTGCCTAGGTTTTCTTCTAGGGTTTTTTATGGTTTCAGGTCTATCGTTTAAGTCTTTAATCCATCTTGAATTAATTTTTGTATAAGGTATAAGGAAGGGATCCAGTTTCAGCTTTCTACATATGGCTAGCCAGTTTTCCCAGCACCATTTATTAAATAGGGAATCCTTTCCCCATTGCTTGTTTTTCTCAGGTTTGTCAAAGATCAGATAGTTGTAGATATGCGGCATTATTTCTGAGGGCTCTGTTCTGTTCCATTGATCTATATCTCTGTTTTGGTACCAGTACCATGCTGTTTTGGTTACTGTAGCCTTGTAGTATAGTTTGAAGTCAGGTAGCGTGAAGCCTCCAGCTTTGTTCTTTTGGCTTAGGATTGACTTGGTGATGCAGGCTCTTTTTTGATTCCATATGAACTTTAAAGTAGTTTTTTCCAATTCTGTGAAGAAAGTCATTGGTAGCTT
The DNA here is from genome assembly GCF_028858775.2 of Pan troglodytes. NCBI lineage: Eukaryota > Metazoa > Chordata > Mammalia > Primates > Hominidae > Pan > Pan troglodytes. The sequence continues at coordinate 106,432,568 of NC_072421.2, forward strand.
GATGGGGATGGCATTGAATCTATAAATTACCTTGAGCAGCATGGCCATTTTCACAATATTGATTCTTCCTACCCATGAGCAGGGAATGTTCTTCCATTTGTTTGTATCCTCTTTTATTTCCTTGAGCAGTGGTTTGTAGTTCTCCTTGAAGAGGTCCTTCAGGTCCCTTGTAAGTTAGCTTCCTAGGTATTTTATTCTTTTTGAAGCAAAATACTAGCCTTGTAGTATGAGTCTGGAAGTATTCATCCCTCCTCTATTTTTCAGAATAGTTTGAGTAGAATTGGTATTAAGACTTTTTAAAAATGTTTGGCCGAATTCAGCAGTGAAGTCTTTAGGTCCTAGGCTTTTCTTTACTGGGAGACTTTTTATTTAGGCTTTGATCTAGTTATTTGTTATTGATCTGCTTAGGTTCTGGATTTCTTCATAGTTCAAGATTGGTAGCTTGTATATGTCTAGGAATTTGTCCATTTCTTCTAGATTTTCGAATTAATTGGCATATAGTTGCCTACAGTAGCCACTAATAATCTTTGATTTCTGCAGTATCCATTGTAATGTCTACTTTTCCATCTCTGATTTTATTTATTTTGGTCTTTTCTTTTTTTTCTTAGTCTGACTAAAGGTTTGCCAATTTTGTTTAACTTTTCAAAAAAACCAACTTTTTGTTTCATTGATCTTTTGTATTGTTTTCTTCATTTCAATTTATTTATTTCTGCTCTAATCTGTATTATTTTTTCTACTAATTTTGGGTTTGGTTTGCTCTTGCTGTTTTAGTTCTTTAAGATGCATTGTTAATTGTTTATTGGAAGATTTCCTTCTTTCCTGGTGTAGACACTTATAGCCATAAACTTTCCTCTTAGTATTGCTTTTGCTGTATCCCATAGGTTTTGATATATTGTATTTGCATTATCATTTGTTTCAAGACATTTTTCAATTTTCTTCTTAATTTTTTTATTAACCCACTGGTGATTCAGGAGCATATTTAATTTCTATGTATTTTTATAGTTTTTAAAATTCCTCTGGTTTGATTTCTAGTTTTATTCCATTGTGGTCAGAGAGGATGCTTAATATTATCTCGATGTTTTGGAATGTTTTAAGACTTGTTTTGTGATGTAATATATGGTCTATCCTTGAGAATGATCCATGTGCTGAGGAAAAGAATGTGTATTTTGGCTGGGCAGGGTGGCTCACACCTGTAATCCCCGCACTTTGTGAGGCCAAGGCAACTTGCTTGAGCCCAGGAGTTTGAGACCAGCCTGGGCAACATGGTGAAACCCCATCTCTATTAAAAAATAAAAAAAAAAAGCTGGATGTTGTGGTGCACACCCGTAGTCCCAATTACTCAGGAAGCTGAGGTGGGGGCATCACTTGAACCCAGGAAGTCAAGGCTGCAGTAAGCCAAGATAACACCACTGCAATACAGCCTGAGCAATGGAAGTGAGACCCTATCTCAAAAAATAATAAGAAGAAGAAAGAAAAGAAAGAAAAAGGAATATGTATTTTGCAGCTGTTGGATGAAATGTTATGTCAATATCTGTTAGGTCCATTTGGTCTATAGTGCAGATTGAGTCCAATATTTCCTTTTTGATTGTCTGTATGGATGATTTGTCCAATGCTGAAAGTGGGCTGTTTGCATTTCCAGCTATTATTGTATTGGGGCCTATCTCTTTCTTCAGCTCTAATATTCACTTTATATATTTGAGTGCTCCAATGCTGGGTGTACATATATTTAAATTCATTATTAATATATCCTCTTACTGAATTGACCACTTTATCATTATATAGTGACCCTCTTTGTCTCTTCTCATAGTTTTGATTTTGAACTCTATTTTATCTTATACAGGTATAGCTACTCCTGTGATTTTTTGGTGTCCATTGGCATGGAACATCTTTTTCTATTCTTTTGTTTTCAGTCTGCATGTTTCTTCATAGGCTAAGTGTGTTTCTTGTATGTAGCAAATTATTGGGTCTTGGTTTTTTAATCCATTCAGCCACTTCAAGCCTTTTGATTAGAGATTTTAGTCCATTTACATTCAATGTTATTAATAAGTATGGGCTTACTCCCACCATTTTGTTATTTGTTTTCTGGTCGTTTGTTATCTTCTCCTTTTTGTTTCCTTTTTTCCTGCCTTCCTTTTAGGGAAGGTGATTTTCTCTTTTAGGTTTTAATTTCCTGATCTTTATTTTTTATGCCTTCATTGAATGTTTTTAGATTCGAGGTTACCATGGGGCTTGAAAATTGTATCTTATAATCCATTGTTTTAAGCTGATAACAACTTAAAACTATTTCCATAAACAAACTAGCAAGCAGGAAGAAAACTAATAAAGACTCTACACCTTGTCTTCATCTCTCTTCTTCTCAACTTTTTGTTGTTTCTAATTTTTATCACATTGTACTATCTATGCCTTAAAAAGTTGTTGTACAGTTACATTGTTGTAATATTCTGTGTTTTTATGTATACTTACCCATGAGTTTTGTATCTTGAGGTGATTTCTCATTGCTCAAAAATGTCTTTTCCTTTCAGGTGGAAGAACTCCCTTTAGCATTTCTTGCATGGCAGGTCTGGTTTTGATGAAATCCCTGAGCTAATTATTTATTTATTTATTTGTCTGGGGAAGTTTTTATTTCTTTGTCATATTTGAAGTATATTTTCACAAGACATACTATTCTAGGGTAGAAGTTTTTTTCCTTCAGCATTTTAAATATGTCACCTCATTCTCTCCTGGCCTGTAAGGCTTCCACTGAAAAGTCTGCTGCCAGATGTATTGGTGCTCCATTGTATGTTATTTGTTTCTTTTCTCTTGCTGCTTTTAGGATCCTTTCTTTGTCCTTGATCTTTGTAAATTTGATTATTAAATGTATTGAGGTAGTCTTCTGATATGGTTTGGTGCTGTGTTTCCACCCAAATCTCACCTTGAATTGTAATAATCCTCACGTGTCAAGGGCAGGACCAGGTGGAGATAACTAAATTATGGGGGTAGTTTCCCCCATGCTGTTTTTGTGATAGTGAGTGAATTTTTAAGTGATCTGATTTTTTTATTTCAAAGAATTTTTAATGTATGCATATGTAATAAAACAAGATATAAGCTTGTGACTCCAAAGCAATTTGATTGGTTCTCATGGATGCCTTACATATATCAAAGTCATTATTCTGGAGTTTGATTGTTCAATATATATTGTATCCCCATCTTCAAGGAACCCACAGTCCAGTAGAGAAAAGACAAGTAAATAGATAATTGTAATAAAGTGTGATGAAATACTGAAATATCAATACAAGCTGCTACAGTGCATGTAGGATGGTGTCATAATAGGTCACGGAAGTAGCAGGAGGGTAGTCAGGGCAAGATGAGTCCTGAAAGCAGAGTAGTGGTTATCCAAGGGAAGAAGGGCATTTCAGAAAGATAGCACAGCATGCAAAACAGCACAAAGGGCCAAAGAGAATGTAATAACTTCTGACAATATTGTACAAACATAGGTTGAGTGTGGAGCGGAATGAAGAGAAAAGGTGGATGAAGTAGTCAGAGGATGGATCACAAAGGTTCTTTTTGACATTCTAAAAAGTATAGACATTATCCAGTAACTATGGATAGAATTATGACATTCCAAGGAGCATCACAATTATCCAGAATCTTTGAATTTTTTAAAAATTATTTTATTTAATTCAAGTTCTGGGATACATCTGCAAAACGTGCAGGTTTGTTACTTAGGTATCCATGTGCCATGGTGGTTTGCTGCACTTATCGACCTGTCATCTAGGTTTTAAGCCCTGCATGCATTAGGCATTTGTCCTAATGGTCTCCCTCCCCTTGTCCCCCAACCCCCGACAGGCTCTGGTGTGTGATGTTCCCCTCCCTGTGTCCATGTGTCCTCAGTGTTTAACTCCCACTTATGAGCGAGAACATGCGGTGATTGGTTTGTTGGCCACATAAATGTCTTCTTTTGAGAAGTGTCTGTTCATATCCTTCACCCACTTGTTGATGCGGTTGTCTGGTTTTTTTAAATGTACATTTGTTAAATTTCCTTGTAGATTCTGGATATTAGACCTTTGTCAGATGGGTAGATTGCAAAAATTTTCTCCCATTCTGTAGGTTGCCTGTTCACTCTGATGATAATTTCTTTTGCTGTGGAGAAGCTCTTTAGTTTACTTAGATCCCATTTGTCAATTTTGCCTTTTGTTGCAATTGTTTTTGGTGTTTTAGTCATTAAGTGTTTGCCAATGCCTATGTCCTGAATGGTATGGCCTAGGTTTTCTTCTAGTGTTTTTGGGTTTGGGGTTTTACATTTAAGTCTTTAATCCACCTCGAGTTAATTTTTGTATAAGGTGTAAGGAAGGGGTCCAGTTTCCATTTTCTGCATATGACTAGCCAGTTTTCCTAGCACCATTTATTAAATAAGGAATACTTTCACAATTGCTTGTTTTTGTCAGGTTTGTTGAAGACCAGATGGTTACAGATGTGTGGTGTTACTTCTGAGGTTGGTCTTCTGTTTCATTGGTCTATATATCTGTTTTGGTACCAGTACCATGCTGTTTTGGTTACTGTAGCCTTGTAATATAGCTTCAAGTCAGATAGTGTGATGCCTTCAGCTTTGTTCTATTGCTTAGGATTGTCTTGGCTTTACGAGCTCTTTTTTCTCTTTATTGGTTCCACATGAAATTTAAAGTCATTTTTTCTAATTCTGTGAAGAAAATCAATGGTAGATTAATGAGAATAGCATTGAATCTATAAATTACTTTGGGCAGTGTGGCCACTTTCACAATACTGATTCTTCCTACCCATGAGCATGGAATTTTTTTTTCCATTTGTTTGTGTCCTCTCTTATTTCCTTGAGCAGTGGCTTATATTTTCTCTTGAAGAGGGTTTTCACCTCCCTTGTAAGTCGTATTCTCAGGTATTTTATTCTCTCTGTAACAATTGTGAATGGGAGTTCACTCATGATTTTGCTCTCTGCTTGTCTATTGTTTGTGTATAGAATTGCTTGTCATTTTTGCCCATTGATTTTGTATCCTGAGACTTTGCTGAAGTTGCTTATTAGCTTAAGGAGTTTTGGGGCTGAGACAATGGGGTTTTCTAAATATAAAATCATGTCATCTGCAAACAGGGACAATTTGACTTCCTGTCTTCCTATTTGAATACACTTTATTTCTTTCTCTGGCCTGATTGCCCTGGCCAGAACTTCCAATACTCTGTTGAATAGGAGTGGTAAGAGAGGGCAACCTTTTCTTGTGCCAGTTTTCAAAGGGAATCCTTTCAGCTTTTGCCCATTCAGTATGATATTGGCTTATGGGTTTGTCAAAAATGGTTCTTATTATTTTGAGATATGTTCCATCAATACCTAGTTTATTGAGAGTTATTGAATGAAGCAATGTTGAATTTTATTGAAGGCCTTTTCTGCATCTATTGAGATAATCATGTGTTTTTTGTCATTGGTTCTGTTTCTGTGATGGATTATGTTTATTAATTTGCATATGTTGAACCAGCCTTGCATCCCAGGGATAAAGCCAACTTGATCATGGTGGATAAGCTTTTTGATGTGCTGCTGGATTCAATTTACCAATATTTTATTCAGGATTTTCACATTGGTGTTTATAAGGGATATTGGCTTGAATTTTTCTTTTCTTGTGTCTCTGCCAGGTTTTGGTATCAGGATGATGCTGGCCTCATGAATGAGTTAGGGAGGAGTCCCTTCTTTTCAATTGTTTGGAGTAGTTTCAGAAGGAATGGTACCAGCTTTTCTTTGGACCTCTGGTAGGATTCGGGGGTGAATCTGTCTGGTCCTGGACTTTTTTTTTTTGGTTGGCAGGCTATTAATTACTGCCTTAATTTCAGAACTTGTTATTGGTCTATTTAGGGTTCGACTTCTTCCTGGTTTAGTCTTGGGAGGATGTCTGTGTCCAGGAATTTCTCCATTTCTTCTAGATTTTCTAGCTTATTTGCATAGAGGTGTTTATAGTATTCTCTGATGATAGTTGGTATTTCTATGAGATCAGTGGTGATATCCCGCTTATCATTTTTTATTGTGTCTATTTGAGTCTTCTCTCTTTTCTTCTTTATTAGTTTAGCTAGTAGTCTATCTTTTTTTTTCATCTTTTCAAGAAACCACCTTCTGGATTCATTGATTTTTTGAAGGGTTTTTCGTGTCTCTATGTCCTTCAGTTCTGCTGTAATTTTAGTTATTTCTTGTCTTCTTTTGAGTTTGTTTGTTCTTGCTTCTCTAGTTCTTTTAATTGTGATGTTTGGGTGCTGATTTAAGATCTTTCCATCTTTCTGATGTGGGCATTTAGTGCTATAAATTTCCCTCTAAACACTGCCTTAGCTATGTCCCAGAGATTCTGATACATTGTGTCTTTGCTCTCATTGGTTTCAAATAACTTATTTATTTCTGCTTTAATTTCGTTATTTACCCAAAAGTGTTTCTGGAGCAGATTGTTCAATTTCCATGTAGTTGTGTGGTTTTGAGTGAGTTTCTTAATCCTGAGTTCTATTTAGATTGCAATGTGGTCTGAGAGACAGTTTGTTTTGATTTCTGTTTTTTTTTTTGTATTTGCTAATGAGTGTTTTCCTTCCAATTATGTGGTCGATTTTAGAATACGTGCCATGTGGTCCTGAGAAGAATTATATTCTGTTGATTTGGGCTGGAGAGTTCTGTAGATGTCTATTAGGTCTGCTTGGTCCAGGGCTGAGTTCAAGTCCTGAATATCCTTGTTAAATTTCTGTCTTGTTGATCTTCTATTATTGACAGTGGGGTGTTACAATCTCCTACTTTTATTCTGTGGGAGTCTATGTCTCTTTGTACATCTCTAAGAACTTGTTTCATGAATCTGGGTGCTCCTGTATTGAGTGCATATATATTTAGGATAGTTAGCTCTTCTTGTTGCATTGATTCCTTTACCATTATGTAACGACTTTCTTTGTCTTTTTTGATGTTTTTTATGGTTTAAAGTCTGTTTTATCAGAGACTAGGATTGCAATCCCTGCCATTTTTGCTTTCCATTTGTATGGTAAATACTCCTCCATCCATTTGTCTTTATCCTGTGTGTGTCTTTGCACATGAGATGGGTCTCCCAAATATAGCACACAGATGGTTCTTGACTCTTTACTCAATTTGCTAGCGTGTGCTTCTAACTGGGACATTTAGCCAATTTACATTTAAGGTTAATATTGTTATGTGTCATTTTGATCCTGTCATCATGATGCTAGCTGGTTATTTTGCACAGAGTTGATGCAGTTTCTTCATAGTGTCATTGGTCTTTATATTTTGGTGTGTTTTTGCAGTGGCTAGTACTGGTTTTTCCTTTCCATATTTAGTGTTTCCTTCAGGAGTTCTTGTAAGGCAGGCCCGTTGGTGACAAAATCTGTCAGCATTTGGTTATCTGTAAAGGATTTTATTTCTCCTTTGCTTATGAAGCTTAGTTTGGCTGGATATGAAATTCTGGGTTGAAAATTTTTTCTTTAAGAATGCTGCATATTGACCCCCATTCTCTTCTGGCTTGTAGGGTTTCTGCAGAGAGATCTGCTGTTAGTCTGATGGACTTCCCTTTGTAGGTAACCAGACCTTTCTCTCTGGCTGCCCTGAACTTTTTTCCTTCATTTCAACCTTGGAGAATCTGACAATTATGTGTTTTGGGGTTGCTCTTATCTAGGAGTATCTTACTGGTGTTCTCTGTACTTCCTGAATTTGAATGTCGATCTGACTTGCTAGGTTGAGGAAGTTCTCCTGGGTAATATATTGAAGTGTGTTTTCCAACTTGGTTCCATTCTCCCTGTCACTTTCAGGTACACCAGTCAATCATATGTTTGGTCTTTTCACATCGTCCCATATTTCTTGTTGGCTTTGTTCATTCCTTTACATTCTTTTTTCTCTAATCTTGTCTTATTTCAGTAAGTTGATCTTCAATCTCTGATATCCTTTCTTCTGCTTGATCGATTCAGCTATTAATACTTGCGTATGCTTCACGAAGTTCTCATGCTGTGTTTTTCAGCTCCATCAGTTCATTTATGTTCCTCTCTAAGCTGGTTATTCTAGTTAGCAGTTCCTGTAACCTTTTATCAAGGTTCTTAGCTTCCTTGCATTAGGTTAGAACATGCTCCTTAAGGTCGGAGGAGATTATTACCCACCTTCTGAAGCCTACTTCTGTCAATTCATCAATCTCATTCTCCACCCAGTTTTGTGCCCTTGCTGGAGAGAAGTTGCAATCATTTGGAGGAAAAGAGGTATTCTGGTTTTTGGAATTTTCAGCGTTTTTGCACTGGTTTTTCCTCATCTTTGTGGATTTATCTACCTTTGATCTTTGAGGCAGATGACCTTTGGATGGGGTTTTTGGATGGAAGTCCTTTATGTTGATGTTAATGTTATTGCTTTCTGTTTGTTAGTTTTTCTTTTAACAGTCAGGCCCCTCTTCTGCAGGTCTGCTACAATTTGCTGGAGGACTACACCAAACCATGTTCACCTGGGTATCACCGGTGGAGGCTGTAGAACAGCAAAGATTGCTGCCTGCTCCTTCCTCTGGAAGCTTCATCCCAGAGGGGCACCAGCCTGATGCTAGCCAGAGCTCTACTGTATGAAGGGTGAGGCACGGGGGTCAGGGACCCACTTGAGGAGGCAGTCTGCCCTTAACAGACCTTGAGCACTATGCTGGGAGAATCCCTCTGGACAGGATCAGCTGCTCTCTTCAGAGCTGACAGGCAGAAACAATAAAATGCACTAAAGCTGCTCCCATAGCTACCCCTTCCCCCAGGTGCTCTGTTTCAGGGAGATGGGGGTTTTGTCTGTGAGCCCCTGACTGGGGCTGTTACGTTTCCTTCAGAGATGCCCTGCTTAGTGAGGAGGAATCCAGAGAAGCAGTCTGGCCACAGCCGCTTTGCCACACTGTGCTGAATTTGCCCAGTCCACACCTCCCAGCCTCCTTAGCACTGCCAGAGGAAAGCCGCCTACTCAAGCCTCAGTAATGTTGGACGCCCCTCCCCTCACCAAGCTCCAGTGTCCCAGGTTGACTTCAGACTGCTGCGCTGGCAGCAAGAATTTCAAGCCAATGGATCTTAGCTTGCTGGGCTCCATGGGGATGGGATCCGCTGAGCTATACCACTTGGCTCCCTGGCTTCAGCCCCCTTTCCATGGGACTGAACGGTTCTGTCTCACTCGGGTTCCAGGTGCCACTGGGGTATGACAAAAAATCCTGCAGCTAGCTTGGTGTCTGTCCAAACAGCTGCCCAGTTTTGTGCTCGAAACCCAGGCCCCTGGTGGTGTAGGCACACGAGGAAATCTCCTGATCTGCAGTTGCAAAAACTGTGGGAAAAGCACAGTAACCCGGCTGGGTAGCACAGTCCCTCAGGGCTTCACTTGGCTGGGGGAGGAAGGTCCCCCAGCTTCTGGCACTTCCCGAGTGAAGCAGCACCCCACCCTGCTTCTGCTTGCCCTCTGTGGGTTGGACCCACTGCATAACCAGTCCCAATGAGATAAACTGGGTATCTCAGTTGGAAATGCAGAAATCACCCTCCTTCTCGGTTGGTCTCACTGGGAGCTGGAGAACAGAGCAGTTGCTATTCGGCCATCTTGGCCCCTCTCAGTATGATGGTTTTTTAAGGGGCTTCCCTCTTTGCTTGGCACTTATTCTCTCTCCTGCTGCCCTGTGAAGAGGTGCCTTCTGCCATCATTGTAAGTTTCCTGAGATTTCCCCAGTGATGTGAAACTGTGAGCCAATTAAACCTCTTTTCTTTATAAATTACCCAGTTATGGGTAGTTCTTCATAGCAGCATGAGAACGGAATAACACATCTTCTTTGGGTTAAATCTGCTTGGTGTTCTATAACCTTCCTTTATTTGGATATTGATATATCTCTCTAGGTTTGGGAAGTTATCTGTTATTATCCCTTTGAATAAACTTTCTACCCACATCTCTTTGTCTACCTTGTTTTTAAGGCCAGTAACTCTTAGATTTGCTTTTTTGAGACTATTTTTTCTTGATGCTATAAGCGTGCTTCACTGTATTTTATTCTTTATTCTTTCATCTCCTCTGACTGTGTATTGTCAAATAGCCTGTTTTAAAGCTCACTAATAATTTTTTTCTGCTTGATCAATTCTTCTATTAAAAGACTCTGATTCATTTTTTAGTATACCAGTTGCAGATTTCAGCTCCAGAATATCTGCTCGATTTTTAAAATTTAAAAAATTTTAAATAATTTTAAAAATTATTTCAATCTCTTTGTTAAATTTGTATGCTAGAATTCTGAATTCCTTCTCTGTGTAATCTTGAATTTCTTTGAGTTTCCTCAACACAGTTGTTTAAAATTTTGTCTGAAAGTTCACATATCTGTGTTTCTCCAGGACTGGTCCCTGCTGGCTCTTTTAGTTAATTTAGTGAGTTCATGTTTTCCTGGATGGTTGTGATACTTTAAAATGTTTGTCTGTGTCTGGGCATTGAATAATTATTTATTTATTGTATTCTTCTCAATCTGTGCTTGTTTGTATTCATCCTTCTTGGAAGACTTTCAAGATATTCAAAGGGACTTAGGTAATGTGATCTAAGCTGTATCTGCTTTAGGGTACACCCCAACCCCAGTAATGCTGTGGTTCTTGCAGACGCATAGAGGTAACATCTCAATGATCTTTGACAATATCCAGGAGAATTATCTGGGTTACCAAGCAGAGACTCTTTTTTTCTTTCTCTACTTTCTCCCAAAGAAACAAAAGTCTCTCTATTCTGAGTCACTCCACCACCAGGTGACTATTCTAAGTCACCTGGTGGTGGAGTGACATAAGCATCCCTGTTGCCACTACCACTAGGACTGCACTGAGTCAGACCTGAAGCCAGCACAGCACTGGTCTCACCCAAGAGTTGCTGTAACCACTGCCTGGCTCCTGCCTATGTTCACTCAAGGCCCTAAGACTCTACGATCAGCAGGTGGCAAAGCCACCCAAGTGTATGTCCTTCCTTTCAGGGTGGTGAGTTCCCCCGAACTCTGGGTGGGTCCACAGGTACCATCTGAGAGTCAGGGACTAGAGTCAAATACCATAGAAGTCTACTGGGTGTTCTATTGTACTGCAGCTGAGCTGCCACTCAAACCATGAGACACAGTCCTCTCCACTCTTCTCTCACCTTTTCAAAAGCAGAGGAGCCTCTCCCCATGGGCACTGCCCCCACAGGCCCATGAGAAGTACTGCCAGACTACTGCTGATGTTTCTTTAAGGCCCAAGGCTCCTCAGTCAGCTGTAGCAAATAGTGCCTGGCCTAAGACTTTACCCATTAGGGTGGTTGGCTCCCCTCTTGCTCAGGGCAGGTTCAAAAATACTATCGAAGAGTCAAGTCCCGGAATTGGAGAACCCAAGAGCCCACTGGGTTCTCCATCCCCCTGTGGCCGAGCTGGTATCTAAGGCACAAGACAAAGTCCCTTTTACATTTCCTTCCACTTTTCTCAAGCAGCACTCTTGCCCCATAGCCACCACAGCTGGGAATGTGCTGAGTCTTACATTGAACCAGCATGTCTCAGTGTCTCAAACCACAAGACAAAGTCCTTGACATAGCACCTGGCCCAAGGCCCTTTGTCATAGTACCTGGGTATCACTGATGGTTATTTGGGGTCCAAGGGCTCTTTAAGTAACAGGTGATGAATCCTGCCAGGACTTGGTCCTTTCCTCCAAGGCGCTGGGCTCCCTTCTGTCCAAGAGTGTATCTAGAAAGGTCGACCAGGAGCTAGGGCCAGGAAAGAGGCTTCACAACTCTAATCCATGCCCTATCCTGCTGTGGCTGAGCTTGTATCCAAAATGCAAGACAAAGTTCTCCCCACTTTTTCCTTTCCTCTCTTCAAACAGAAGGAAGAGGTCTCTTTTGAAGCCATGAGCTGTGAAGCCTGGTGTGATGTGAAGGGTGTTGCCTGTACTCCCTCAGCTGTCTCAGCTGGTGTCTCAGTAGGCCTCATGCTTTCTAGTCCACTGTCTCTGGGCCCAGTTCAGCACTAGGACTCACCTAAAAATTTCAGTCCCTGTGCCCTAGACTGCCTTTCAAGTTTATTTTGGGCCCCAGAGCATTTTATCCCATGGTGGCAAGGCTTGTAAGAACTCAAGTTCCAACCGCTGTGCTCGGCCATTCCCCTCTGGCTATGGCTATTGTAAATGCTCCCTTGTGGCTGGGTGTCAGCTGAGTTTGGTCTAATTTTACTTTTGGCTATAATAGGGCAGCACTGAGTTCAGTGTCTCACAATTGCTGTGCTCTACATCTACCCAGCACACAGTAACACTCTCTGCATCATGCTGCAGCTGCTGGAGGATGGGGGAGGGGTGGCATTGGTAATACAAGACTGTTTTCCTACCTCTTTAGTGCCTCTTTTAGCAATATGAAGTTAAAAGCAGGTACTGTGAGTGCTCACCCAATTTTTGATTCTTATGAAGGTGCTTTTTGTGTGTAGATAGTTGTTGAATTAGTGTACTTGTGGGGGAGGTCACAATTAGTGGAGTCTTCTATTGCGCCATCTTGCTACACTCTCTCAGTACTCCATTTCTTAATAGCTGAGTAATATGCCATTGTATGGATACGGACATCGTTTTAATTCATTCATCACTTTATGAACGTGTGTTGTTTACACCTTTTGGTTATTGTGCATAATGGTGCTGTATAAATTTGTTTACAAATGTTTGAACATTTGTTTTTAGTTCTTTTGAGTATATATCTAGGAGTGGAACTGCTGGGTCATGTAGTATTTGTATGTTTAACTTTTTGAGAAATCACCAAATGGTTTTTCATAGTAGCTGCACCTTTTTACATTTTTACCAGCAAGGTATAAGGGGTCCAATGTCCTACATAGTCATAAACACTAACATCTTCTCCTCCTCCTTCTCCTCCCCTCCCTCCTTCCCCTCTTCCTCTTCTTCTTTTTATTGCTGATGTTATTATTATTATTGTCATCTTAGTGTGGGTAAAGTGGTATCTCATTGTGCTTTTTTTTGCATTTCTTTAATAACCAGTGATGCTGAGAAACCTCGTGTGCTTGTGGGCCATTTGTAAATCTTCTTTGGAGAAATGTCTATTCAAGTCTGTTGACATGTTTATATTGGGTTGTTTGTCATTCTGTTGTTGAGTTGTAAGTGTCTTTTATATAGTCTGGATACTAGATCCTTATCAAATACATGATTTGTAAATATTTTCTTCCATTGTATGGGCTGTCTTTTTATTCTCTTGGTTATATCATTTGATACACAAATGTTTGTTAATTTTGGTGAAGTCTAAGTTATCTGTATTTTAAATTGCTTGTGCTTTTAGTGTCATTCCTAAGAAACCATTGCCAAATCCAGGGCCCAAGATTTACCCCTATGATTTCTTCTAACAGTTTGGTGTTTTTAGCTCTTATATTCAGGTCTTTTTTCTATGATGAATAAATTTTTGTATATAGTGTGAGGTAAGAGTCCATTTTCATCCTTTTGCCTATGGCCATCAATTTGTCTCAACATAATTTGTTGCAGAGACAATTCTTTCTTCATTGAATGATCTTGTCTCCCTTACTGAAGATCAATCAACCATAAATTTGAGGGTTTATTTCTATAATCTCTATTTTATTCTATTAATATATATGTGTATATTTATGCCAGTAATACACTGTTTTGATTACTATAGCTTGTAATGAGTTTTGAAATGGGGAAGTGTGAGTTTTCCAATTTTCTTTTTCTCAAGGTTGTTTGGTTATTTGGGTCCCTGGAAATACCATTATGAATTTTGGTGTCAACCTTTCCATTTCTACAAAAAAAGTTGTTGAGATATTTATAGGTATTGCATTAAATTTGTAGGTTACTTTGGGGAGTATTACTGTCTTAACAATATTAAATCTTCTAATCTGTGAGCAAAGGATGACTTATTTATTTAGTTTATCCTTAATTTCCTTCAGCAATATTTTGTAATGTTTAATGTACAAACCTTCTGTCTCCTTAGTTAAATTTATTTCTATGCATTTTATTATTTTGATGCTATGGTAAGTTGAATTATTTTATTAATTTTCTTTTCAGATTGTTCACTTTTATTGTATGAAAATATAACTAATTTTTATGTGTTGCTCTTGTACCATATAACTTCAATGCATTCCATTTGTGTTTTTTAAAAAAATCTGTTTAGTTGCTGACATCTTTTTTTTTAATGTGTTGAGGCTATTTTGTCATTTGTTTCAAGCATGTCCATAAATACCTTTTGATGCATAATTTTATGAATCCCTTGTTACATTATTCTAATATCTCTCCTATCACACTGTTGACATCTATTCATTGTTATTTTCCATTCAGTTAGATATCTTCTTGATTCTTGTTGTCAGTGATTTTTGATTGAAATCTGGATTTGGGATATTATGTCATGAGACTCTGGTTCCTATTTAAACCTGCTTCTGCTGGACTCCTCTAATACTGCTCCAGCAGAGGAAACAGGAGTGCTACCTCATTAATTCCAGGTGCAAGTAGAAATCCAGTTTCCCTACTCAGCTTCCACTAATACTTGAGGTAGGGGGCGGTGCTCTTCATGACTGCTGAGTGAGGGTGGGAGATCCTGTTCCCCAATAGGCCTACGGTGATACCTCCCTGGATGGGAAGATTAGGTCCTCCTCACTACTGCTCCCAATATGGCCTCCACTGACACCACCATATTGTGCTCTCACTACCACTCTGTGGTGGGGAAATTCTTGACACTCTTCTAGGCCTTTTCTGACACCATCCCAATGCAGGGAGGGCATGGTGGCTTATTATTGCCAGACGCCAAGTAGAAGTCCAGGTTCCCCACATGGTCTCCACTGATACTGAGGTGGCAAGAGTCAGAAGTGAGAATCATACTACTTGCCAGAAGGGATGAAGTCTACGCTTGGTACTTCTCTGTAGTTGGCCTTCTCTGATAGCACCCCAGCAGGGAGTTTGGGGCAACTTATTATACTCTGGCTAGCGTGGCCTTTGCTGGAGGGTGTGTGTGTGTGTGTGTGTGTGTGTGTGTGTATGTGTGTGTGTCCACAGTGTTTTCTATGGTGTTTGGCTGGAATATAGTGTTTATTAGTCTAAAAGTATTTCATCTGGCTAAGCTGCCCCTTTTCTGGTCCTTTGGCTAGAGGAAGCAGGATATTGCCGGCTTTTCTTTTTGTCTGGGTGCATTGGCATGTTGGGGTTTCTGGTTCTTTCAGCATGAAGCAGAAAGAAAACCTAAGGAACTCACCACCATGTTGTCTTTTGGATCCTGAGGTTTTAAGTCAGTCTGCCCTCTCCTCTCTTTTGTTCGTATTATATATAATGTTCATATACAAAGTTAGACTTGTGGAAGGAATAGAGGAAAGAACGTCTACTATACCTCACCAGAAACAGAAGTTCCTAAGAGGTTTTAGAACTGTGTAGACTATTTCTTAAGACTTTTTCATTCTATTCTCACCACATATTTGTAATTGAAAAGCAAATAATATTCACATATTAGAGATGAAGAAATTGAGGCACCGAGGTGTTAGGATATTTCCCCCAAGTCATGTAGTGATTTCTAATTGAATATAAATAGAAAGCCCAGATTTTCTGAAATATAACTCGCAATATTTCTATTAGACCATCCTTTGTAATACAAATAAGCACCCAGTATTTTATGTGCAAGGAAAGGACTTTGTTGTAATAATAAAATGCATTCATGCTACAGCATGTTGTAACAACACTGAGAGTTCTTACAGAGCTGGAGGAACTTCAGCAGATAGGGAGCCACAATTTATGTTATAATCAGATAGGACATACCCCAGGTGGAGCAGCAGCTGTTTTAGGGACCCACATTGGCAGACACCAGGTAAGTGAGTTAATGTAAATTCTCTGGGATTCTCAGTCAGTTTACATTTTCCAAAGATGGCTCCTAGGAGAAGCACAAATCTTCAACCTCAGGTCAATTTAGAAATGTAACGTTATTGGGAAAGGTCTCAGCTTTTTAAAGAAACACTTGCTGCTTTTTAGAGCTAGTAGTTACCAATCTGTGCTGGGTGACTTTACAAGGCAAAATAAAGGACCATTGGCAATTAGAGGCAGACATCTTGTATATGTCTTATAAAAGTCTTATACATGCCTTTACAAGTACATATGTTGAATAAGTCTTACACATCTTAGTATAAGACTTTTCTAACCACCAAAGGTATCCATTATAGAATGGGCTGCTTCATTATGTAGTGAGTCCTTTATCACTGGATAGCTTCAAGCTAAGGGATCCTGAAGAATTGATACTTACACTTGGTGGCCAATTGGCCTAGAGAAGTCCTGTTTTACTCTTGGGCAAAATCTACTTAGCAATACATTCCCTCTCTGTCTTAGGCTGCTCAGGCTGCCATAGCCACATACCATAGACTAGGTAGTTTAAACAACATAATTTTTTTTCTTGAGGCTAGAAGTCTGAGGTCAAGGTTCCACTTTGATTGGACTCTGGTGAGGGTTCTCTTCCTGACTTACAGGCAGCTTCCTTGATGTGTGCCACATGGCCTTTCTTCTATACACATGCATATATTGGGACAGGGAGATTTTTTTTTCTTTTCTTATAAGGTTACCAATCCTATCAAATTAGAATCCCACCTTTATGACCTCATTTTATGTTACTTACTTTATACAAGCACTATCTACAAATACAGTAACACTAGGGTTTTGTACTTCAATATGTTAATTTGGTAAGAGGACATAATTCAGCCCAAAGCACTCTCCCTGTCCTTGCTCAAGCTGTTTTTGTATAAGAGTAATTAAATAGGACACAAGTTTAGGGAGCATGTTGCTTGGTTGTATTTGATTCATCTCTCAAACTGATTTGGTATAGTGCTTTTTCACATAATAGATTCCTACTATATGTTTGTTGAATGAATGAATAAATGAATAAGCACTTACACAGGTGGAATAAAATGTTTTAGCTCTAACAGAGAAATACCATCTGTCTCTTTCCAAGTTTCACCACTCACTGTATTGTGCCAACTCTTTGGCATGGATTTCAAAGTTCTTCATAACATAGTCCATACTTACATTGCTTGCTTCATCTTCCACTGCTTCGGTCTCTCTCACCTAGAACCTAGCCACCAAATTCCTTGCTCTCCCCTAAACACACTAAGCTCTTTGATAACTCCAAACTTCTGCATGTGCACAAGTCCCTTTGCCTAAAA
The DNA here is from genome assembly GCF_028858775.2 of Pan troglodytes. Lineage (NCBI taxonomy): Eukaryota > Metazoa > Chordata > Mammalia > Primates > Hominidae > Pan > Pan troglodytes. The sequence goes on from NC_072421.2 coordinate 106,449,673, forward strand.
TGGTCTTTTATCTTTTTGACAAGGCAATTTCTTTAAGACCCATTTAACATGTCACAATTTTTATGAAGACCTTTCCTGATTCCTACCAAAAAACCCACTGGTTCATTTCTTTGTAATTCCACAGGATTTTCTTCATGCTTCTATGATAGCTCTTCTCTCATAGGCTTGTAGTTATTTTTTATATCTGTTTCCCTCACTAGACTAAATTCCTCAAAGGCAGGAACCCTTGTCTCATTACGATTTGTACTCCTAGCACCTAGGAAACAGTACATAGTGGGCGTCCAGTAAATGTTGGAAACATATGTCTTTTGAGTTGCAAAATCTGACATAATTTTGGCTACTCTTTTAAACTTGTAAGTGACGTTTAATTTATTTGAAATATTAGTAGTGACAAAAAAAGAAATAGCAGAATTCAGCATATAAACTTGCATTATATATATATATATACATACATATATAATTTGCATATATATATATTGTTTACAAGAAATTTTGTGACATATGGATGCGGTTTGTTACTAAAAGGCTAAAAGGTTAGGGCTGGTACATTTGATGTCTCAAAAGTTAAATAGCAGTTAAATAGCCCTGGGGAATAGTGTGATTGTGCATACAAAAGCGTTTATACTGGTAATTTGTTTTTTCTGATTCAGCATGATTTTGACTTTGGCATGTAGCCTTGTAAATTAACAGAATTAATATGCATTATATCTAGAGAAAGGTAGTTAATTCCACTTTCCACTATACATATTAAATCTGTGCATTTTCTCTAGCTTGGCTCTATGCAGGCATATGTGACAAAGATCCGTACCTACTTTTCAGATATAGTCACTTGACAAATTCAGTTATTGAAGATGTTTTTCATTAAATTTTAAATTTCTAATATCAGTCCTGTAATGGAGATGGGGAGATATAGAACATTAAGGGAGCAGAGATTAAAGGAAAATTGGCTTGGTTTCAGAAACACATAGAAAAAAAGGAGATTCAAACAAAAGTTGGAAGAAATTAGTTATCACTAGATCTTTATCTACAGAGATTTGTTCACACGGGCTAAGTGAAAAGTTGGAACAATATTTTGACCAATATCGGCTGAAACATAAGAGAGTTATCTTTCTAGTCTATGTTATCCAGGTCAGGGCGTCTCAATGTGGTCCCTTTACCAGCAGCATCAGCACCACCTGAGAAATTATTAGAAATTGAGATTATCAGATCCTGTTAAAGACCCACTGAATCAGACTCTTGGAGTATGGCTCAACAATGGTTTTTTTTTTAACACACCCTGTGGGTGATCCTGATATAAATTCAAGTTTGAGAACTACTGCTCTAGATTTTTGTGCTTTATGAATTCCCTGGATAATTACACATCTTTATTCCTTATTTTGTTCCTGTTTGGGGCTGATGATAAATTGTTTTCAGGTGTTAGCTATTATTAATATTGTTAAAATTGTCTCAGCTCCTTTTGTACTTGGGCTTTGTGCTTGGATTCCTAACTTAGAAGCCCCAGGGCTTTTTTTTTTTCATCCTTGAATCTCTAATTTTATTCCCCAGCCTTATAATATAAGCTTTATCTTGCCAGTTGTAGAAATCCGTAAAGCACAAATTAAGATCAGATAATAGAAATCACATACACTTTTTTGGGGGGGTGTGCAGAATGTGTATGGGAGTGTACTTTGCCTAAAATCCTGTTATTCCATCTCTGGGTGGTTTCCTAAAGATACAATAAAACAAATGTGGAGATAAATATCTATACAGCTTTTTATTGTAAACTTGTTTGCAATGTTGAAAAACTGAAAAGTTCAAATGTTCATCAATGAGAGGTGGTTATAAAAATTATGTTATATAGGCATGGGTAAAGATTTCATGACAAAGACACCAAAAGCAATTGCAATAAAAGCGAAAATTGACAAAAGGGATCTAATTAAACTAAAGAGCTTCTGCACAGCAAAAGAAACTATCAACAGAGTAAACAGATAATTTACAGAATGGGAGAAAATTTTTGCAAACTATGCATCTGACAAAGGTCTAATATACAGCATCTATAAGAAACTTAAACAAATTTACAAGAAAAATGAAAATAACCCCATTAAAAAGTGGATACAGGGCATGAATAGACATTTCTCAAAAGAAGACATACATGTAGCCAAAAATCATATGAAAAAAAGCTCAACATCACCGATCATTACAGAAATGCAAATCAAAACCACAAAAAGATACCATCTCACACCAGTCAGAATGGCTATTACTAGAAAGTCAAAAAATAACAGATGCTGGTGAGGTTGTGGAGAAAAAGGTATGCTTTTACACTGTTGATGGGAGTGTAAATTAATTTAACCATTGTGAAAAGCAGTGTGGTGATCCCTCAAAGACCTAGAGGCAGAAATACCATTTGACCTAGCAATCTGATTACTGTGTATATACCCAAAGAATATAAATCATTCTATTATAAAGACATATGCATGCATATATTCATTGCAGGACTATTTACAATAGAAAAGACATGGACTCAACCTAAATGCCTATCAATGATAGACTGGATAAAGAAAATGTGATACATGTACATCATGGAATACTATACAACCATAAAAAACAACAAGATTATGTCCTTTGCAGGGACAGGGGTGGAGCCGGAGGCCATTATCCTTAGCAAACTAATGCAGGAACAGAAAACCAAATACTGCATGTTCTCACTTATAAGTGGGAACTAAATTATGAGAACACATGGACACATAGAAGGGAACAACACACAATAGGTTTTATTGGAGGGTGGAAGGTGAGAGGAGGGAGAGGATCAGGAAAAATAGCTAATGGATACTAGGCTTAATACCTGGGTGATGAAATAATCTGTATAACAAACCCCCATTACATACTTTTACCTATGTAACAAACCTGCAAATCCTACATATGTACCCCTGAACTTAAAATAAAAGTTCCAAAAAGTAAAACATAAAAAAATTATGTTACATACCTATTATTGAATATTTTTGATACGGTTTGTCTCTGTGTCCCTACCCAAAGTTCATCTCAATTTGTAGTCCCCACGAGTCAAGGAAGGGACCTCAGGGAAGTGATTGAATTGTGGGGGGTGGTTTCCCCTGTGCTGTTCTCATGATAGGGAGTTCTCATGAGAGTTGATGGTTTTAAAAGTGGCAGTTTCTCCTGCATGCTCTCTCTCCTGTGAAGAAGGTGCCTGTTTCCCCTTCACCTTCCACCGTGATTATAAGTTTCCTGAGGTCTCGCCAGCCATGCAGAATTGTGAGTTAATTAAACCTCTTTTGTTGATGAATTACACAGTCTCAGGTAGTATCTTTATAGCAGTGTGAAAACAGACTGATACAGAGAATTGGTATCAGGAGTTTGGGGTACTGCTATAAAGATAAACTGAAAATGTGGAAGCTACTTTGGAACTTGTTAATGAGCAGAGGTTGAAACAGTTTGGAGGGCTCAGAAGAAGGCAGGAAGATGTGGAAAATTTTGGAAATTCCCAGAGACTTGTTGAATAGTTTTGACCAAGATGTTGTTAGTGATATGACAATAAGGTCCAGACTGAGGTGGTCTCAGATGGAGATGAGGAACTTGTTGGGAACTGGAGAAAAGGTGACTCTTGCTATGTTTTAGCAAAGAGACTGCAGCATTTTGCCGCTATCCTAGAGATCTGTGGAACTTTGAACTTTAGAGAGATGAGTCAGGGTATCTGGCAGAAGATATTTCTAAGTAGCAAAGCATTCAAGATGTGACCTGTCTTCCTGAAAGCATACAATTATATGCATTCATAAAGAGATGGTTTGAAACTTATGTTTAAAAGGGAAGCAGGACATAAAGGTTTGGAAAATTTGCAGCCTGACCATGTGGTAGAAAAGAAAAACCCATTTTCTTGGGAGAAATTCAAGCTGGCTGCAGAAATTTGCATAAGTAATGAGGACCTGAATGCTAATTTGGGGGAATTATCTTCAGGTCATGTCAGAGGTCTTCATGGCAGCCCCTCCTATCCAAGGCCCAGAGACCTAGGAGGGAAAAATGGTTTCATGGGCTGAGCCCAGGGCCCTGCTGCTCTGTGCAGCCTTGGGACATGGCGACCTGCATGCCAGCTGGTCCAGCTCCAGCTGTGGCTAAAAGGGGCCAAGGTATAGCTTGAACTGTTGCTTCAGAGGGTGCAAGCCCCAAGCCTTGGCAGCTTCCACGTGGTGTTGGGCCTGCAGGTTCACAGAAGACAAGAGTTTGGGAGCCTCTTCCTAAATTTCAGAGGATATATGGAAATGCCTAGATGTCCAGGCAGTAGTCTGTTGCGGGGTCATAGACCTCATGGAGAACCTCTACTAGGGCAATGCAGAGGGGACATGTGGGGTAGGAGCCCCCACAGTCTCCACTGGGGCACTGCCTGGTGGAGCTGTGAGAAGAGGGCCACTGTCCTCCAGATCCTAGAATGGTAGGTACACCAAGAGCTTGCACCTTGCACCTGGAAAAGCCACGGGCACTCAATACCAGCCCGTGAAAGCAGCTGTGGGGGTTGCATCCTGCAGAACCACAGGGGCAGAGCTGCCCAAGGTCGTATGTGCCCACCCCTTACATCAGCTTGCCCTGGATGTGAGACATGGAGTCAAAGGAGGTTTTGGAGCTTTAAGATTTAATAACTGCCCTGCCAGGTTGTAGACTTGCATGGGGCCTGTGGCTCCTTTGTTTTAGCTAATTTCTCCCACTTGGAATGGTTACATTTATCCAATACCTGTAACCCCATTGGATCTTGAAAGTAACTAACTTGCTTTTGATTTTATTGGCTCATGGGTGGAAAGGTCTTGCATTGTCTCAGATAAGACTTTGGACTTAGACTTTTGGGTTAATGCTGGAATGGGTTAAGACTTTGGGGGACTTTTGGGAAGGCATGATTGGTTTTGAAATGTGAAAAGGACATGAGATTTGGGAGGGACAAGGGGCAGAATGATATGGTTTGGCTCTGTGTCCCCACCCAAATCTCATCTCAAATTTTAATCCCCACATGTTGAGGGGGAGACCTGGTGGGAGGTGATTGGATCATGAGGGTTGTTCCCCCATGCTGATCTCATGATAGTGAGTGAGTTCTCATGAGATCTGATGGTTTTAAAAGTGGCAGTGTCCCCTGCCCATTCTCTGTCTCTCTTCCCACCTTGTGAAGAAGGTGTCTGCTTCCCCTTTGCTTCTGCCATGATTGTAAATTTCCTGAGGCCTCCCCAGCCATGTGGATCTGTGAGTTAATTAAACCTCTTTTGTTTATGAATTATCCAGTCTCAGGTAGTATCTTTATAGCAATGTGAAAATGGACTGATACAGTTTTATATATGTGGAAAAGATTAGTAGCTCAGTATGTACTAATGGTATGAAAAGATGCTCAAGATATGGTAAAATGAAACCACAAAATCACACTGTAGATCAGTATTGTTTACATGATGTCACCACTTGAGAGAAAAAACTACCATTTGAATTTTCAGCATAAACATGTTTTTTGTTTATAAAAAAAGATAAATGAGATCTATATTTATTTGCAACAAATCATTATCATAATATGTTTTTAACTTTAAAAAAGCACACTACATGATAGCATTGCGTCTACTTTCTCATGGCAGCATGAAAAACAGAAAATATAAACAAAATGCCATGCAGCAAGAACTTTTGGGTGTGATGTCTATCTTGATAGTGGCCTGAGTTGCATAGGTGCATGCATTTATTAAAAGCTCATTAAATGGTTAAATAATTAAATATATGCATTTTAATGTATGTAATTTTATCTAATTAAAGGGTCATAAGCAAACACTGGGCTCAAGTTAAAGATATGCTGCTGCTGGAAGTCATTTTTGTTGAAAAATGATTTAGGGGTATGTAGGGGTAAATTGTACTAATGTCAGCAATTTAGTTTGAAAGGTATCAAAAATTAAGGTGGACTGATATGTGATAAAGCAAAGAGAATGTTAACAGTTACAGAATCAAGGTAGCATGAATATAGAGATTCATTGTGCACTTCATTCAATTTTTCTGAATGAAAATTATCATAATAAAATTTTGAAAAATATTATGCATAGTATGTTTTCATTGTAACTCAACTTTTTCTGATTCTCCATGATTCTGAGTTTGGCATATACTCTGTAAGTTAACAGAATTAATACAAAGTTACAATATAAAATATTTTGAATTCACATGGAAAGATATCTAATCTTCTCAATGAACAAAACAACTTACAAAAAGTCATATATATACTATGATCTCATTTGCGTATACCTATGTAACAAACCCGCATGTTCTGCACATGTATCCTGGAACTTAAAGTAAAATAAAAATAAAATAATAAAAAAATAAAACAAATATGTTTATATAATCAAATTAAATAGCTGGAAGAACATACATGAAATTGTTAACCCTGGTGATCCCTGGGGTTTTTGATAATATTGGAGGTTTTAATTTTCTCTTACAATACTCTTGTATATTCAGAAAAAAAACCATAATAGATATCACCATTAAAAATTTAATTAATTGGTTTTAATGATGACAGAAGGAGCTTTCCAAATCTGTGCTTGTATACCTCTGGAAATCAGGAGCTACCTATTTCAAGAGACAGTCTGTTCCTTTGTTGGAATAAGCTCCAATTGTAAGAATGTTTTTGCTTATGGAAAACTGAAATCTGCTGGCCTCAATTTTTTTCTTACTAGAACAATACTAAACAAGATGACATTCTAATGCATAGTGATTTCAGTATAAAAGTAACTGAGGCAACTAACCTGCACAAGGTGTGGGTGATGGACATAGACAAGAAAGAGCAATAATGATGGTTGTAACAAGAGTTTTTGAAATGAAGACACAGTAACTGCTAAGAGATTTGACACAGGAGCTACCTAGAGTGAGAGGTGACAGTCATAGTATTCATTTGCAAGCTTTCTGGGGTCCTCAGTTGTTTTCAGCAGGCCTGGGTGCATTATCTTATAAGCGACACTGCCATTCTGGTGATTCTGCTTAGCAGGAACACTACTTGATGTTGCAAACCAGGACTGAAATAAATAGCTGTGCCACTAGAAATCCTCAGCAATCAGAAAACAATGAAGTTCTAATCAAACTACCATGATGAAAATTGTCTTTAAGTATACAACTTTGTCTGAGATGTATGTTTGAGGAAAAATCTCATGAAGTTTGCAGATGATGCTGAATTACACAGGGGCTACTGCATATTCTCAAAAGCAGAATTCACTTCAAAAAGACCTTGACCAATTGGGGGAAATGCCCCTACAGACACATAATGAAACTTAAAAGGGAAAAATACAAATTGTTACTTTTAGAATGGACTGATGATTAGACACCTGTGTAGAAGGAAAAGACTGGCAAGGATGGAGAAAATAAAAACTTGGCATAATCTATAGCATAAAGCTATTGCAGGAAAAGTATCTAACCAAATATTGGGGTAAATTTAAGGTAAAAACGTTCTGGGAGATGATCCTGTATATTGTAAAATTGTTAGATCTCTCTCTGTCTCCATGCCTCTCAAACCTCCTTACCCATTTGTTTATATAACACTGTGCCTTTTCTCAGAAATATAATTAGGCATCTTAGAATGACACATAAAATAAAATATAATGCCAATTAAAAATAGGTGGCCAAAAAGAAACATAAACAAGTGTGAGAACATGAAAAGACTAGAATTGGGACTCAAATAATGCAAACTATAAAGACATATGTCCTTTCTGTTGGTGGAAAGTAGATTTAGCTTTAAGCTTTTTAGCTACCAATTTGAAAGAGAAGAAAGAAAGAAAGCAGGCAAGGTATACAGTTTAGAAGTTAATGGTGTTTATAGTAGGCCACTATTTTAATAAGGTGTAGACAAAGAGGAAATGTGATTAAAGAAATTGAAATATCAGTTTTACGAGGATAAGGTAAAGGAATTGAGGCTATTTAGTCCAAAGAAGAAAGAGCTAGGGGATGACTTGATGACTACATTCAAATGTTTCAGGGGACTTTATGTGAGAAATTAAAAGCAATTGTTTTCTGTGCCCAAGGAGAATAATAAAAATAAACAGACTTAATTTAATGAAGCGACATAAAATGTAGTGACAATCTGGAAAAAATGCAATATATATCAGATAGGAATTTATATCCAGAATATTTAAAGAACTTCTACAAATTGATAACAATACAGCAAACTACTTAATTGAAAAATGGCCAAGGAGGTGATCATGAAAATGACAGAAGAGGAAATAAAAATAGCCAATACAAACAAAAAGATGCTCAACTCCAATAGCAATCAGAAAATACAAATTGTATTATTTCCATTTTTTTCTCATCAGACTAAAAAATTTTTAAAGACATGATAATAAGTGTTGAGAAGAATATGAGTAGATACATATACACATAAACTGATAGTGGAAATGCCAATTGGTATAGCTACTTGGGAATATAATTTGATAGTGTCTATTAAAGTGGGAAATATTTATACCCTATGACACTTCAGTTTTATTTCTCATATTTAGATTCATTATTGTTATTCACTGTTATCCAGTTCTCCTCTCCTGGGCACACAGTAGGACTGCACTCAGTGATTCTTTATGGCTGGTTGGGGCTATGTGTCTAGTTTTGGTCAATGAGTTGTTGTTTCTGTGACAAGTGGGAAACTATGAAGAACTTTCTTTCATTCATGGATATTGTCAATGTTTAAAGTGGTATCTGCTCCAGCAGCCTGGGTGCCTAAGTGATTCCAATGAACAGAGCCCTCTAACAGTCCTTAATGGACATGTAGCTTGAGCAAGAAATATACCAGAAATATACCTTTTTTTAATCAATTGAGATAGAATTCCAAAGTTTATTGTTAAGTAAAAATACATGCAAATGATATACATAATACTATACCATTTGTGTAAAAAATGTAAACTGCAAAGTACTACTGTATATCTTCAATAGCTATACATACATTTTCAATGCATACAAAAGAGTCAATAAGTATATATATATCTCACAAAATATAGTGATTACTTTGAGGGGATGACTATTAGACAAGAGACAAGATTTGGGAATAATGTAAAATAGGATTTAGCCTAGTCTATTTTTTTTTTACTTTTTAAAGAGAGAATATGTTAATTTTAAATAAAATTAATTTAAAATGGCAAAAGTATATAAAGTAGGGAAGAAAGAACTCTTTGCTGTTAGAGTTTTAAAATATCAATGGAATATAAACTCAATGGAGGATAAATTGGCCTTATACATCCATATAAAAATACACATACCCTGTGATTTAGTATTCTAGTGGCCCCTGCATAGATAATGTGTGTACTAGGATGTTTATTACAGCACTGTTTTAATAGAAAAAGATTGAAAGAAACTTATAACCTTCATTAGAAAATTCATTAAATTAGTTGTTGTACATTTATACAATGGGATATTTGGTACCAGTTTTTTAAAAAAAGAGGCAGCTCTATATTACTGATACAGAAAGGTGTCCAAGACAAATTATTAAGTGAGATAAGCAATTTAGACAACATTGTATATAGTATGTTACTATTTATACAAAGGAAAGTTAAAAAAAGAATGCATCTGTAATTCTCTTCCTCAAACCAAGGAACACAAGAGCAGAACGGCAATCTCACTGGACATATTGTTAATTTTGTACAAGATAAGGAGGTGACAAAGGGCCTCAGCATGCCTATGAATTGGGAAACATAGCCAATCCCAACCAAGAAAGTGCAATATAATTTTTAATTCATCCTAGAACATTTGTAAGTACAATAATAGTAAAGGATTACTTTTGCAATTACATCTCTACAGGACTAAACAAACCTTGTCTGAGTAAGCAATGATTACAGGGGAATGAGGATGAAGTGTAAGCAATGGAGACAACTGGGCAGGGGTATGCAGGGAGATGAGGAGCCATCGAGGCTAGGGAGGAAAAGAATTTTAACAGCATGGGTCTTATGCTAGAGGAGACAATACAGGATAAGAATTTCTAAAAGCATGGTCTTGTGAATGTGTAATTGGTATGTAGGCAGTGTATCCTCTTGAGGCCGAACATTAGACCACTTCATATTCCATTTAAAACTGACGCTCACAAGCATCCAGTCCTACTCTGTTATTAGATCCAATTCTCTTCTGGCCTGGGATGCTCCCATATCATAGATCAGAAAGTGAATATGAAGTTAAACTGGGTGCAATGTAAAGTGAAATTATAACCTCTCTGTCAGTTTACATGCTAAGATGGACATTCACAGGTATTCAAAGTTACTATTGGTTGAATATAAGCAGTTTATTAGTAATATAAAAAAGGTTTCAAATAAGAGTGAAATAAAAATGAAAAGAAGCTGCGATGAGCTTCCATCTGCTCACTTTGTAGGTTTTGTTTGTTTCATTACCATTATTATGCTATGAGTCTCAATATGCAGATTCAGCCCTCAAGCCACTGTTGTATCCTCCTCAGGTACTTTGTCCCACAATAAGATTACAGTGCTATCAGAATGAGGCCAGTAGGTATTTTGATTCATTCAGTATCATGATGAAATCTACAAGACACATATTTTATCTTCAAGTTGGATCACAGACATTAGTTTTTCCTCAATATCTTTTTATGGCCTCAAATAGAAGTCTTTGCTAAAATAATTGAATTTAAACATTAAATACCAAAGTAGACAATTCACACAGAAAAGATTTACACAAAGTGTGATACTATACTTGGATCACCTGCATCAGGAACAACTGGAAGCTTGTTAAAACTGCAAATTTCTGGGCCCTAAACCAGCTCTATTAAATCAATCTCTGTGGAGGTGGGGCTCAGGAATCTGTATTTTAATAAGCTTCATCAGTTGTTTCTGGCACACACGTAGATTGATGAATCATCAGCCTTATATATGACAACTGTGGCAGCAGAGTTAGGCAGAATAAAGTAGTGAAAAAACATTTTTTTTTTCTAAAAGAAGTGGTAATTTAAAAACTGATTGATGTGTGGAGCAAGAGGTTAGATAAGTTGAACATTTCCCTAAGTTACCTCACCAAGGATGTAAAAAAAAGATCAAATTTCCTATTTATGCTAGGAAAATTTAGCCTGGAGGAAGCTGCAGAGGATAAATGTATGTTCATGCTGATGGTAACACCGATAGACATCTGCTAGATATCTTTCAGTAAAGTAAATTCATTAAAAGTACAACTAAATGTGATTGAATTTTTCAATCTTTGCAAGTCTTCATATGAATAATTCACAGATCAGAAAAAAAACAATCCTTTGTCAGGCCATGCATGTGTCTCCTGATTTTTGTTGCAGAAAATATGGTTGCCTTAGTTATACAGGACTGAACCCAGGGATTAAGTGCAGCACAGACAAGGAGATTTGTGTGTCATCCACAGAAACGATAATTGAATCCAGGAGACAGATGGTATTGACCCTGGTACAGTAAACCTACCATGTCCAGAATTGTGCAACTTGGTGGTTTTAGAATGTCAGCAGAAGCCAATGCTATGGGCAATCAGCACGTAGCTGCTAATCTCTCTTGATAGCACTTTTAGCTTGATTGATTTATTAATTCAGTCAAGGAAGAGGTACCTCCATATCTCTTGTTGACAGCTTTTAGAATAACTAACTTTTCTCTCTTTTTTTATAGTGAAAAGGTCTATAAGTCCCACTGATTTGGGGATCCCTAACCGTTCCTCCAAGAACAGACAGGGCTTCATTTGAATAATAATAAAAAAATCCCAAATGGGAGTCATAAGGCCAGTGGAAAATGCTTTGATTCAGAAGTATGGGAACAGATAATACAGAAGAAGCCAAAGATATGAGATGCAAACCCAATGAAGACTGATATCCCTGAGGCCTAGATTGGGGAGTATGTTTAAGATTGTGTAATGACTCATGCTATCAACAGCAGCAGAGAAGTATATGTAATAAAGAAAAATTGTCCTTGATGTGGCACTGAGTTTTTCAGTGACCTTAACTAGCCAAGTTGAGGGTGGAACAATCCAAAGACTTTTAATAGTACCGTATTAACAACATACTCCAGAAATTTGGTGATGAAAAATAGAGAATGAAAGTTTATTGATGCCTACTATGTACCTGCCACTTTACATTTATCTCATTTCTACCTTACAATAAAGGTGAGGAAATGGGGGCTCAGAGAAGTTCTGTAACTTACACAAGGTTAAAATGGCTTATAGGCTGGGCGCGGTGGCTCACGCCTGTAATCCCAGCACTTTGGGAGGCCGAGGCGGGCGGATCACAAGGTCAGGAGATCGAGACCATGCTGTGAGTGGTGAAACCCCATCTCTACTAAAAATACAAGAAATTAGCTGGGTGTGGTGGCGGGCGCCTGTAGTCCCAGCTACTTGGGAGGCTGAGGTGGGAGAATGGCATGAACCCGGGAGGCGGAGCTTGCAGTGAGCCAAGATTGTGCCACTGCACTCCAGCCTGGGTGACAGAGCAAGACTCTATCTCAAAATAAATAAATAAATAAATAAATAAATAAATAAATGGCTTATAAGTGACATAATTGGGATTTGAACTTAGTTCTGCCTTATTCTAAAACCTGTGTGCATTCCACTAGAAGAGTCTGGCCACATAACATTTAACAGGATTTTATGACCCACTAGCCTTTTACCCTTTAGGTTCCTACTTTGGGCACAGGAGTAACATCAAGGTTGAGGTAGTAATTGTTGGGATTGGTTGGCCATAAGTTGGAGGAGAGGACAGAAGGCCTTTATTTGAATTAATTCATTTAAGCCTCACAGTAATCGTATGATGTAGGTACTGTTATCCATTTGGTAGCTGAGGAAAAACGAGGTACAGAACATTAAAGTAACTTATTCAAGGTCATCCAGCTAGTACATAGCTGGATTCAAACCACATTTGTTTGACTCTAAAGCGCCTATGTTTGCATTGTGTCATATTGCCTCAGAGAAATGAAAAATAGAAATTAGGTGTTTATCTGTCCATACTTACAGGTTGAAGAACCAGAAGAGAAGATAAGAATGAAAGGCCAGTTGTTTAATTTCAAATTAACATATCCCTCTTGTGGCCCTGAATTCACTCTTTCTCTCTGCCTGCCTAACTCTGGAGCTTTACTGTATTATTCAATAAAATGTCTCCCTCATCCCTCTTCTCCACGTTATTGGTCCTATTTCAAACCTCTTATTACTGTGGTCCTGTCTTTAAACACAACAATCCCATAGCATATTCTTACTACATCCCTAAAAACATCTCTGGTTCTTTATCATCTCTCTCTTTATTCCAGTTCATTATGTAGAACAACCTCAACTCCCTACCAAATCTTGGAACACAGTTCATCTTACCTCTCCATTTTATCTTACCAGGGTGGAATTCTGGCTCTTTCCTGCAAACACAGACTTCTCTACTGCTTCAACAAGGAGGCCTTTTCAAATATTTGGAGGTCCTTTCAAGTCAGTGGAAGTGAAGAGGAGGTGTGTCTGTGGCACACTCAGAACTTCACCACATAATGTAAACCATGAAGTATCAGAGCTAAATGGGAACCCTACTGATCACTAGTACAAAACCTTCCCCACCATGTTCTACAGACAACAAATGTGAGGCTCAGAGGGTTTTCCTTAAACTTCATATATCTCAAGATTTATTCATATGCTAATTATAACTATGATAGCTCAGACCCACTTCTCTCCTTTTATCACCTTCTTTGTGGATAACTAGCATATAGATGACTTTTTCCTCTTCACTTCTTCCCCAGCCATTTTCTCAGCAATATCTTTGTTGAGCCATGTATTAGTAAATATTTATTGTTGGTGACCTGTCAGATGCCAGAGACAGAGAAGTCATTGTTCCTCTAAATATTTGCCTTTGTGTTACATTTGCTACTCACCAACAATGATAGACCTTCATTCTATCCAGCTCTCTTTTAAACCACAATCTTCTTACAAGCTCTCTGATCTCACTGTGGCACTCAATTATTCTGCTGTTATTCACTTCACTCAGATAACTGATGAACTTCATACTTTACTGGACTCCATCCCCAGCCTGACCATCATTACTCACTCCTATACCCATTATATTCTTGAGTTCTTGTAACTTTTACTTCTTGTCTAACTCACTAACTCCTGTCTCAAGGATCTTCTATAATTATCTCTACCTAATCCTTATCTCTACCAATCCCTTACCTGTTCAATTCTCCTTCTTATCCATGACCTCTCTCCACCTCACCTTCCATAGTAATATGTCTCTGCTTATGTGTCTGCTTTTGCCTGCTGACCACACCTTGACTTAGTCCTTCATCCTTGTATCATCTGTTTGGTACTTGCCTGCTCACCATTAGACCATTGCTCCCAATTGGGAAGGTATGCCAACTATCATCCCAGAATCTCCCTCATAGTGAGTCTTGATAACCATCTAGATTACACTCTATGCCAGTTCAGCTACTTCTCAAGTCTTTTTTGATATTCTCTCCCACTACATGTCTGCTCCTTTCATGAGAAGAAAAAAAATGAAGTGAATAACATAGTTTGTTATAATATTGGCAGTTTAATGAAAGAAACTGATATTTGATAACAAAGATCCTAATTGCCATTCTTACTATTATTGCTTATGCTTATCATTTGGTTTATGTTCTGTGTAGTGTATAGAGAAGTGAGGAAAATGCTGCTAGTTATAAAATTTGTACTTATTTTGAGTTTGGTAGATCAACCCAGACTAAGGTGTATTTCGTTTGGAGACAGCGAGGTGATAGGCATGAACAGCAGTTAGTACAATCTGTAGGGAGGAACAACTAGTAAATTTATGATTTGAGGTCGAGGTTATACTTGTAGTTTGAAAAATAAACATTTGTTAACTAAAATTGTTATGCCTGGTTAGCAGTGACCAATATATAAAATTATTTGTGGAACTTCTTACCCATACCATGAAATACAAGACACATGGACTTCAAACATTGAAGTAAATTTGAAAAATGCTAGTGCTTAATCATAGGAACAAATGACTTTAATGAAGGCACATTCTCTTGCTAAAACCAGTCAAATGAATAGCCTTGGTTGTAAAAATTGAAGTGGGTTCTTATTTTTTAATTATGAATTTTCCTTCAGTAAAAGGTGGGATTATGATTTGCTATGGTGAAAGCTTCATTTCTTGTCATTTCTACTAGAGAAGGGAGGGCTATCTTCACTACCTCACCTCCACCTGAATGCTTCTGCCAAACAGAGCCAATTCTTTTTCATTTTCTGAATATACTCATTCATGTAGTTAGAGCTTGGGAGGGCTTCAGAACTCCCATAACCTCCATCAGCCCTCCAAAGCTATCACAAATAACTACCCAAGCTATGGAGTAGTGACATGTCTTCCATGAAAATGTGTTTTGTTTTTAGTTTTTTTGTTTTCTTTTTTACTTTACGAGAAGTCTCCTAAACATTCCTGCCATCCAGATTACCAACCTGAGTGACTCCTATATAAACTATCTGGACCTGCCATTGCTTTTAATAATGCTGGCCTCCATACTTGCAATGAATCTCTGATCCCAGTACTGACTGAGCAAATTCTGCTCTTCCTTCAATAACCACCGCAAATGTTGCTTTCCCTGAAAAGTCCTCTCTCATGCTGTACCCCAAATAGTGAATTTTTATTTTGTGATGTTATAATATTTTGCTAAAACAATGACATTTCTCAATTTACATTTTAACAACATTTTATATGAGTGTTCCCCATGTTAGACAGTCAGCTTCCATATTCAAGATGATGTATTTGATATCCTAAGCTCCCAGTACAGTGCCCTGACACAGGTAATTAATTAGCTAATACATGAATACATTATATTGTAAATTTTAAAATCAATAAGTGCAAAATTCTGATTATACCAGTTCAAAAATTGGGACAACCTAGATTGACCAGACTCAAGATTACCTTAGAAATTTATTTCTTCATATTTGCAAAATAATAGTAACTTTAATCAAGGACCCTAGGAAAATTTTAAGTTATTTTATATAAGAGAATTGATATACAGGAAGGAGGCAAAGCAAGATGGCTGAGTGTGTTGCAGGAAGTCACGGATCCCAAACAGAGAGACCGGCTGAAACCATGGCAGAAGAACGTGGATCATGAAGATTTTATGGACATTTATTAGTTCCCCAAATTAATACTTTTGTAATTTCTTATGCCTGTCTTTACTGCAATCTCTAAACATAAATTGTAAAGATTTCATGGACACTTATCACTTCCCCAGTCAATATCCTTGTGATTTCCTATGCCTGTCTTTGCTTTAATCTCTTAATCCTGTCAGCTGAGAAGGATGTACATCGTCTCAGGACCCTGTAATAATTGTGTTAACTACACAAATTGTATAGCATGTGTGTTTGAGCAATATGAAATGTGGGCACCCTGAAAAAAGAACAAGATAACAGCAATTGTTCACAGAATAAGAGAGATAACCTTAAGCTCTGACCGCCAGTGAGCCGGGCAGAACAGAGCCATATTTCTCTTCTTTCAAAAGCAAATGGGAGAAATATCACTGAATTCTTTTTCTCAGCATGGAACATCCCTGAGAAAGAGAATGCGCACCTAGGGGTAGGTCTCTGAACTGGTCCCCCCAGGGCGTACCTGTCTCTTATGGTTGAGATTGCAGAGGTGAAATAAACTCCAGTCTCCCATAGCACTCCCAGGCTTATTAGGAAGAGGAAATTCCCACCTAATAAACTTTGGTCGGACCGGTTGATCTCAAAACCCTGTCTCCTGATAAGATGTTATCAATGACAGTGGTGCCCGAAACTTCATTAGCAATTTTAATTTCGCTTAGGTCCTGTGGTCCTGTGATCTCGCCCTGCCTCCACTTGCCTTGTGATATTCTATTACCCTGTTAAGTACTTGATGTCTGTCACCCACACCTATTCGTATACTCCCTTCCCTTTTGAAACTCCCTAATAAAAACTTGCTGGTTTTTGTGGCTTGTGGGGCATCATGGATCCTACCAACGTGTGATGTCTCCCCCGGATGCCCAGCTTTAAAATTTCTCTCTTTTGTACTCTGTCCCTTTATTTCTCAAGCCAGCTGACGCTTAGGAAAATAGAAAAGAACCTACGTGATTATTGGGGAATTCTCCACCAATCATCCTCCTCACAGGAACACCAAATTTAACAACTATCTATGCAAAAAAAAAAAAAAAAGAAACCAACTTCCTAAGAACTAAAAATCAGGTGTGTGATCACAGTTCTTGGTTTTAACTTCATATCACTGAAAGGGGCATGGAAGAGGGTAGGAAAGACAGTCTTGAATGGCTGACACCACTCCTCCCTCATCTCCTGGCAATGGCTGCATAACAGAGAGAGAATCTGTGTACTTGAAGGAGAGAAAGTGCAGCAATTGTGGGGCTTTGGATTGGAACTCAGTTCTGCCAACACTGGGGAGAACTCAGCCAATGCCCATGGAGGGAGCATTTAGACCAGACCTAGCCAGAGAGGAATCATACCTCCCAGCAATGGGAACTTGAGTTTGGGCAAGCCCTGCCACACTGGGCTAAAGTGTTCTAGGGTGCTAAATGAACCTGAAAGGCAATCTAGGTCACAAGGACTGCAACTCCTAAGCAAGTCCTAGTTCTGTACTGGACTTGGAGCTAGTGGACTTGGGGGGGCACATGACCTAGTGAACACCAGCAGGGGTGGCTAAAGGAGTGTCTGCCTCACCCCTTCCCCAAACCCAAGCAGCACAGCTCACGGCTCCAAAAGAGACCCCTACTTTCTGCTTGAGGAGAGGAGAGGGAGGACTAAAGAGGATTTGTCTTGCAACTTGGATATCAGTTCAGCCACAGCAGAATAGGGCACTGGGCAGACTTGTGAGGCCCCTATTCCAGGCCATAGCTCCCAGATGACATTTCAAATTCTGGGCCAGAAGAGAACCCACTGCCTTGAAGGAAAGGACCCAGTCCTGGCAGGATTCATCACCTGCTGAGTAAAGAGCCCTTGGGCCCTGAATAGTCAGCAGTGGTAACTAGGTAGTACACACTATGGGCCTTGGGTAAAACTCTAAGACATGCTGGCTTTAGGTGTGACCCAACATATTCACAGCTGTTGTGGCTACAAGGAAAGCCTGCTTCTGCTTGAGAAAATGAGAGGGAAAAGTAAAAGGGATTTTGTCTTGAAGTTTAAGTTCTGGCTCAACCACAGTGAGGTAAAGCATCAAGTGGGCTCTGGGGGTCTCCAATTCCAGGCCTTGGCTCTTGGACAACATTTATGGACCTACCCTGAGCCAGAGGGAGCCAACTGCCCTGAAGGGTAAATAAAAAGCCTGATAGCATTCACCACAATCTGACTGAAGAGCCCTTGGGCCTTAAGTGAACATCAGTGTTACCCTGGCAGTATTCCCCATAAACCTGTAGTGGTCGTGGACATAGGGAGAGACTCCTCTGCATGAGGAAAGGGGAGGGAAGGGTGGGAAAAATTTTGTCTTGTATTTCTGGTTCCAGCTTAGCTGCAGTAGAATAGGGTACCAGGTAGATTTCTGACTCCAGGCCCCGACTCTGAGACAGCATCTCTGGATGTGCCCAGGGTCCAGGGGACCTCACCACCATGAAGGGAAGTTCACAAGACTGACTGGCTTCACCACCTCCTGATTTTAGATTACTAGAGCCTTGAGCAAACATAGATGGTAGCCAGGTAGTGGTTACAGAGGGCCATGGGTAAGACTCAGTGTGTGCCAGCTTCAGGAATGACCTAGCACAGTTCCAGTGGTGAGGGCTAATCACCAGAAAGAATCAGTGAGTTTTAAGATAGAATAATTGAAAATATATAGTCAAGAGAGACAAAAGAAAAAAAGAATAAGAAAGAATGAAGATCAATCAATGAATGGATAAAGAAATTGTGATATACATATATGATGGAATACTACTCAGTCATAAAAGGAATGAATTAACAGCATTTGCAGCAACCTGGATGAGACTGGAGACTATTATTCTAAGTGAAGTAACCCAGGAATGGAAAACCAAACATCATATGTCCTCACTGATATGTGGGAGCTAAGCTATGAGGACACAAAGGCATAAGAATGATAGAATAGACTTTGGGGACTTGGGGGAAAGAGCATGAGGGGGGTGAGGGATAAAAGACTACACATATGGTGCAGTGTATACTGCTCAGGTGATGGATGCATCAAAATCTTATAAATCACCACTAAAGAACTTATGTAACCAAATACTACCTGTACCCCAATAACTTATGGAAACATTAAAAAATAAATAAAATAAAGACGAAAGAAAGAAGCTTGATACAAGATCTAGAAAACAGCCTCCAAAGGACAAATTTAAGTGTTATTGGCCTAAAAGAGGAGGTGGAAAGAGAGATAGGAGTAGAGAGTTTACCAGAGGGTTGATATCAGAGAACTCTCCAAACCTAGAGTAAGATATCAACATTCAAATACAAGAAAGTTATAGATCATAAAGCAGATTTAACCCAAAGAAAACTACCTCAATACATTGAATAATCATACTCTCAAAGTCCAAGGATGAATAAAATATCCTAAAATGGGTAAGAGAAAAAAACAAACAAATAACATACAATGGAGCTCCAATATGGCTGGCAGCAAACTTCTCAGTGGAAGGCTTACAGGCCAGGAGAGAGTGGTATGACATATTTAAAGTGCTGAAGGCAAAAAAAACCATTGTATCCCAGACTAGTATATTTGGCAAAAATGTCCTTCAAACATGAATGAGAAATAGATTTTTCCAGTCAAACAAAAGCTGAGGAATTTCTTCAACACCAGATCTGTCCTACAAGAAATGCTGAAGGGAGTTCCTCAGTCTGAAAGAAAATAATGTTAATAAGCAATAAGAAATCATCTGCAGAAAACCAAACACCACATGTTCTCACTCATAAGTGGGAGCTGAACAATAAGAACACAAGGACACTGGGTGGGGAACAACACAAACCGGGCCCTGTTGTCGGGGTGGGAAGAGGAAGAGAATTAGGACAAATAGCTAATGCTTAATACCTAGGTGATGGGTTGATAGGTGCAGCAAACCACCATGGCACACGTTTACCTATGTAACAAACCTTCATGTTCTGCACATGAATCCTGGAACCTAAAATAAAATAAATTTTTTTAAAAAAGAAATTACCTGAAGGTACAAAATTCACTGGTAATAGTAAGTACACAGAATCACACAGAATGGTACAACACTAATTGTGGTGTGTAAACAACTCATATCTTAGGTAGAAACATGAAAAGATGACATCAAACAAATATGATAACTACAACAACTTTTTAAGACAGAGATAGTCTTTATACCATATTGTATGGTATAAATACATACAATATGGTATAAATAGAAACAACAAAACGTTTAAAAGTGGGGCAATGAAGTCAAAGTACAGAGGTTTTTAGTTTTCTTTTTGCTTGTTTGTTTATGTAATTAATGATACATTGTCACAGTTTAAAATAATGTCTTATAATACATAATTTGCAAGCCTCATGGAAATGTGGGGTTCATGTCCCCACACAGAGTCCCTACTGGGGCATTGCCTAGTGGAGCTGTGAGAAGAGGGCCACTTTCCCCCAGACCCCAGAATGGTAGATCCACTGACAGCTTGCACCATGCACCTGGAAAATCCACAGACACTCAATGTCAGCCCATGAAAGCAACCAGGAGGGAGGCTGTACCCTGCAAAGCCACAGGGGCGGCGCTGCCCAAGACCATGGGAACCCACCTCTTGCATTAGCGTGACCTGTATGTGAGACCTGGAGTCAAAGGAGATCATTTTGCAACTTTAAAATTTTACTGCCCCTCTGGATTTTGGACTTGCATGGGCCCTGTAGCCCCTTTGTTTTGGCCAATGTCTCCCATTTGGAACAGCTGTATTTACCCAATACCTGTACCCCCATTGTATCTAGGAAGTAACTAGCTTTCTTTTGATTTTACAGGCTCATAGACAGAAGGGACTTGCCTTGTCTCAGATGAGACTTTGGACTGTGGACTTCTGGGTTAATACTGAAATGAGTTAAGACTTTGGGGGACTGTTAGGAAGGCATGATTGTTTTAAAATGTGAGGACATGAAATTTGGAGGGGCCAGGGATGGAATGATATGGTTTGTCTCTCTGTCCCCACCCAAATATCATCTTGAATTTTACCTCCCAGAATTCCCACATGTTGTGGGAGGGACCCAGGGGGAGATAATTGAATCGTGGGGTCCAGTCTTTCCCATGATATTCTCATGATAGTGAATAAGTCTCACAAGATCTGATGGGTTTATCAGGGGTTTCCACTTTTGTTTCTTCCTCATTTTTCTCTTGCCACCACCATGTAAGAAGTTCCTTTTGCCTCCTGCCATGATTTTGAGGCCTCCCCAGCCATGTGAAACTGTAAATCCAATTTAACCTCTTTTTGTTCCTACTTTCTGGTATGTGTTTATCAGTCGCATGAAAATGAACTAATACAGCATATAAACAAAAACCAGGAAAGAGCAGGATAGTAGCTAAATTTATATCAGATAAAGTAGATTTCAAGACAAAAACTAAAAGAAGAGACAAATAATATAGTTATAAATCCATCAATTTGGCATGAGGAAATAACAATTGTAAATATACATGCATCCAACACTAGAGCACCAAAATATATAAAGCCAGTATTATTAGAGCTAAAGAGAGAGACTCCAATACAATAATAGCTGGAGACCTCAGCACCACACTTTCAGCATTGGACTTTACATGTACAGTACATCTACATCTACATATACATGTACAGTAGGTACATATAAAATAATATACCTAGGAATAAACTTAACCAAAGAAGTAAAATACCTCTACAATGGAACCTATATAACATTAATGCAAGAAATTGAATAGGACACACAAAAAAATGGAAAGATATTCCATGTTCATGAATTGGAAGAATCAATATTGTTAAAATGTTTGTACTACCCAAAGTAATCTATAGATTAAATGCACCCCTCCTCTAACAAAATGCAATGACATAAATGCTTTCAGACAGAAAATCAATGAAAAAACATCAAACTTAATCTGTACTATAGACCAAGTGGACCTAATAGATATTTATAGAACATTTTATCCAACAGCTCCAGAGTACACATTTTTCTCCTCAGCACATGGATTATTCTCAAAGATAGATCATAGGTTAGGCCACAAAAAGAGTATGAAAACATTCAAAAATTGAAATATCAGCCATCTCTGACCACAATGAAATAAAACTAGAAATCAACAACAGGAGGAATTTTGGAAACTATAGAAACACATGGAAACTATATAATATACTCTTGCATTGGGTCAATAAAGAGATTAAGAAAGAAATTGAGAAGTTTCTTGAAACTTTCAAACTCATTCTATGAGATCAGTATTACCCTGACACCAAAACCAGACAAAGTTGCATCAAAAAAGCACAAATATAGGCCAGTATCTGATAAACATTCAGGAAAAATTCTCAACAAAGTGCTAGTAATCCAAATTCAACACCACATTAAAATATTCATTTGTCATGACCAAGTGGGCTTCATCCCACGGATGCAAGGATGATTCAACATATGCAAATCAATCAATGTGATACATCATAACAGAATGAAAGACAAAAACCATATGATCATTTCAAATTGATGCTGGAAAAACATTTGATAAAATCCAATATCTCTTCATGATAGAAACCTTCAAAAATCTGGGTACAAAAGGAACATACCTCAAGATAATAAAAGCCATATGTGACAGGCACACAGCTGGTATCACACTGAGTGGGAAAAAGACTGAAAATCTTCCCTTTAATATCTGGAACATGACAAAGATGCCCTCTTGCACCACTGTTATTCAACATAGTACTGGAATTCCTAGCTAGAGCAATGGGACAGGACAAAGAAATAACAGGCATCCAAATTAGAATGCAAAAAGTCAAATTATCCCTGTTTGCAGATCATATAATCTTATATCAAGAAAAACCTAAAGAATACACAAAAAAACTATTAGAACTGATAAACAAATTCATTATAGTTGCAGGATACAAAATCAACATACATAAATCAGTAGTACTTCTATATGCCAACAGTGAACAATCTGAAAAAGAAATTAAGAAAATAATCCCATTTACAGTAGGTACATATAAAATAATATACCTAGGAATAAACTTAACCAAAGAAGTAAAATCCCTCTACAATGGAATCTATAAAACATGAATGCAAGAAATTGAATAGAACAACCCCCCAAAAATGGAAAGATACTCCATGTTCATGAATTGGAAAAATCAATATTGTTAAAATGTTTGTAATACCCAAAGAAATCTAGATTTAATGCACCTCTCCTCTATCAAAATGCAATGATATTGTTCATAGAAACAGATAAAACAATCCTAAAATTTGTATGGAACCTAAAAAAACCCAAAATAGCCATAGCTATACTGAGCAAAAAAGAATAAATATGGAGGAATCACATTACCTGACTTTAAATTACACTACAGGGGTATAGTAAACAAAGCAGCATAGAATTGGCATAAAAGGAGACACATAGACCAATGAAACAGAATAGAGAACCTAGGAACAATCCATACATCTACAGTGAACTCATTTACAACAAAGGTGCCAAGAACATACATCAGGGAACTAACAGCCTCTTCATTAAATGATGCTGGGAAAACTAGATATCCATGTGCAGAGGAATGAAACTAGACCCTTGTCTTTTACCATATACAAAAATCAAATTAAAATGGATTAATGACTTAAATCTATAACCTCAAACTACGAAACTGCTAAAAGAAATATTTGGAGAAACTCTCCAGGACATTGCACTGGGCAAATATTTCTTGACTGATACCCCACAGGCCCAGGCAAACAGAGCAAAAATAGAAAAATGGAATCAAATGAAGTAAAAAAGCTTCTGCACAGCAAAGGAAAAAATCAACCAACTGAAGAGACAACCCACAGAATGGGAGAAAATATTTGCAAACTACTCATCTGACAAGGGATTAATAATCAGAATACATAAGGAGCTCAAACATCTCTATAGGAAAAAAATCTAGTTATACGATTTAGCAATAAAATGGACAAAAAGTCTGAATAGATATTTCTCAAGATTTACAAAGCCAAATACGTATATGAAAAGATGCTTCACATCATAGATCATCAGAGAAATGCAAATAAAAATGACAATGAGATATCTTCTTACCCCAGTTAAAATGGCTTGTTTTGTTTTGTTTTTGAGATGGAGTCTCACTCTGTTGCCCAGGCTGGAGTGCAGTGGCACGATCTTGGCTCACTGCAACATCTGCCTCCCAGGTTCAAGTGATTCTCCTGCCTCAGCCCTCTGAGTAGCTGGAATAATAGGCGTGCGCCACCCCACTCAGCTAATTTTTTATATTTTTGTTAGGGACGGGGTTTCACCATGTTGGCCAGGTTGGTCTCGAACTTCTGACCTCAAGTGATCCACCTGCCTTGGCCTCCCAAAGTTCTGGGATTACAGGCATGAGACACCACACCCGGACTAAAATGGCTTTTGTCCAAAAGATAGGCAATAACAAATAATGGCGATAATGTGAAGAAAACAGAACACTTAGGCACTGTTGGTGGGAATGTAAATTAATATGACCACTATGGAGAAAAGTTTAGAGGTTCCTCAAAAAACTGAAAATAGAGTTACTATATGATACAGAAATCTCACTGCTAGGTATCCACCCAAAAGAAAGAAAATTAGTATATCATAGAGATATTTCCACTCCCATATTTATTTCATTTTTAAACTTTTATTTTAGGTTTGAGGACATATGTGAAGGTTTGTTACATAGGTAAACACATGTCACAGGGGTTTGTTGTACAAATTATTTTATGACCCAGGTATTAAGCCCACTATCCAATAGTTATCTTTTCTGCTCCTCTCCTGCCTCCCACTCTCCCCCATAAAGTAGACCCTGGTGTCTGTTTTTTCCTTCTTTGTGCTCATAAATTCTTATCGTTTAGCTCCCCCTTATAAGTGAGAACATGTGGTATTCAATTTTCTGTTTCTGAAAGTTTGCTAAGGATAATACCCTCCAGCTCCATCCATGTTCCTGAAAAAGACATGATTTCATTCTTTTTTATGGCTGCTTAGTATTCCATGATGTACATGTAACACATTTTCTTTATCCAATCTGCCACTGATGCACTCCCATGTTTATTGCAGCATTATTCACATAAGCGTTCATCAACAGACGAATGGACAAAGAAACTGTGGTACTTATACACAATGAAATACTCTTCAGCCATAATAAAGAATAAGATCCTGTCATTCGCAACAATGTGGTTAGAAATGGAGATCATTATGTCAAGTGAAATACACCAGGCACAGAAAGACAAACTTCATATGTTCTGGTTTATCTGTGGGAACTAAAAATTAAAACAATTGAATTCCTGAAGATAGAGTAGAAGGATGGCTACCAGAGGCTGGGAATAGTGCGGTTGGGGAGAAGTGGGGATGGTAAATGTGTAAAACAAATAATTAGAAATAATTAATAAGATTAGTATTTAATAGCAAAACAGGTTGGCTGTAGTCAACAACAATTTAATTGTACATTTAAAAATAACTAAAAGGTATAATTGGATTGTTTGTAAGACAAAGGAAAAATGCTTGAGATGATGAATACTCCATTTGCCCTTATGTGATTATGACACACTGTATGCCTGTATCAAAATACCCCATATTCCCATAACTATATACACTTCCTATGTACAAAAAAGTGCAAAACAAAACATTTTAAAAATGGGATAAAAATAATAAAATATTGGATATACTAAATGTACTAATTAACAATTATTCCTTTTTTTTTTTTGGAAGACAGGGTCTCTCTCTGTCACCCAGGCTGGAGTGCAGTGGCACAATCATGGCTCAATACAGCCTTCACCTTGTGGGCTCAAGCAATGCTCCTACCTCAGCCTCTCAAGTAGCTGGGACTACCGGCATATGCCACCATGCAAGAGTAGTTTTTTAATTTTTTGTAGAGACCGGGTCTCATTATGTTGCCCAGGCTGGTCTCAAACTCCTAGGCTCGAGCAATCCTCCTGCCTCGGCCTCCCAAAGTGCTGAGATTACAGGCCTGAGGCACTGCACCTGGCCTATTCTTATTCATTTTTAATTTTTTAAATATGTACAACATTTTATTTGAAAACGAAGAAAACATTACGTTAAATACTGAAAGTCAAGGGAAGCTCCACCAATGAGGACATGGTTGAGCTAATTCATTATCAGCACTACAGCTTCAACTGGAGAAAAAATAAAACAAAATTTTTATTAGTCTCAAAGGTAATGCATTTAGCCCAAATATATTTTTTAAATTTTTTTATTTCAGTAGTTTTTGGGGTACATGTGGTTTTTGGTTACATAAATAATTCTTTAGTAGTGATTTCTGAGATTTTAGTGTACCTATCACCCAAGCCGAGTATACTGTACCCAGTATGCCGTCTTTCACGCCTTACCCCACTCCCAACCTTCCCCACAAAGTCCCCCAAATCCATTATGTCATTCTTATGCCTTTGCCTTTACATAGTTTAGTTCCCACTTGTAAGTGAGAACATACAATACTTGGTTTTCCATTCCAGAGTTACTTCACTTAGAATAATGGCTAACAGCTCCTTCCAAGTTGCTGCAAAAGACATTATTTCATTCTTTTTTATGGCTGAGTAGTATTCCATGGCATATGTATATACCACATATGCTGTATCCACTCATTGGTTGATGGACACTTAGGTTGTTTCTATATTTTTTCAATTGCTAATTGTGCTTCTACAAACATGCACGTGCATGTATCTTTTTCATATAATGACTTCTTTTCCTTAGGGTAGATACCCAGTGGTGAGATTGCTGGATTGAATTAGAGCTCTACTTTTAGTTATTGAAGGAACCTCCATACTGTTTTCCATAGCAGTTGTACTAATTTACATTCCCACCAGCAGTATCAAAGTGTTCCATTTTCACCACATCCATGCCAACATCTATTGTTTTTTGAGTTTTTAATTATGGCCATTCTTGCAGGAGTAAGGTGGTATCTCATTGTGATTTTAATTTGCATTTCCCTGATAATTAGTGATGTTGAGCATTTTTCATGTGTGTTGGCTGTTTGTATAAGGATAGTCTATTTGTGTGCTTTGCCTACTTTTTGATGGGGTTATTTGTTTTTTTTTTTCTTGCTAATTTGAGTTCCTTGTAGATTCGGTATATTAGCCTATTGTTGGATGCATAGCTTGTGAATAGTTTCTCCCACTCTGTGGGTTGTCTGTTTACTCTGCTGATTATTTCTTTTGCTGTGCAGAAGCTTTCTAGTTTACTTAGGTCCCATTTATTTATTTTTGTTCTTGTATTTGCTTTTGGGTTCTTAGTCATGAATTCTTTGCCTAAGCCAACGTCTAGAAGAGTTTTTTTGATGTCATCTTCTATAATTTTTATGGCTTCAGGTCTTAGATATAAGTTGATCCATCTTGAGCTGATTTTTGTATAAAGTGAGAAGTGAGGATTTATTTCTTTATTCTACATGTGGCTTGTCAATTTTCTAAGCAGATTAAATTAAGGACTACTTTTAGCATATGGTTTTTTGTTAGCCAACATTCTTGTCAGTAAAGACACATAGTGGGGAACAAACTCAAGGTGGGAAAAGAGTGTCTAATTGAATTTGGACCACAGCTCATCCAGCAGGGAGATAGTCCTAGAACAAATTACGTGTAGGAAAAAATATCTAATGAATCCCTTTCTTTAGTTTAAGCTGCAATATCTTTAAAGCCTCCAGAATAAATATATTATTTTCTTTTTCACACACACATTTCTCTTCATCCAAATCTTTTCTCAGGAAAGTATATGAAAGAGTTTGAGAGCATTTCTTTTTCTATGGCTCCACATCTTCAAATTTAATTTTAATAGATATCAAAACCTTGAAGTACAAAATAAAGTTTTGGGTGTGTTTTCAACCAGATGACAAGGAAACAACTGGGTCCGAGGGAGAAGAAAGCTTATTTAGATCTGTGAAATCACTCCATTGTAACTGTTGTCTTCCAACACAACTCTGACTTTTACCAGCTTACTGTAGGCTAAAGGCAGAGACATCAGGATATCAGATTCACCTTTTTGTGATGGTATACACTTTTTCCTACTCTGACAAAAATTCAGTTGAAGTTATAAATCTTATTCTTCATTATGAAGTTGGTAAATATGTCCTCCTGGAGACAAAGAAAACCTTTCTTTTTTTCTACCTTAAATGAATACTGAGTGAGCATCTGAAAGCATTTTTTTTTCCAGAAGTAGGTCTTTTGAGTACCTTAGTCTTTTGCCTTAGCTAACCTCGGCTAACCTTAAAATTTCAGTGTAAATTTTGTTACTAAATAGAAGTTGCTGCACTTTTAATGTGTGTGGCATCTTTCCACCAGTACTGTAGTTTAATCTTATTATAAATAGGTTTAATTGGTGACCAGTTTAACAATTGTGTAATATCTCTGGGAACAGCGAATGGAGTAGAGGGCCAGAAACTGATTTTGGTTACAGTTGACATCAAGATTGTACTTCCTCTGAGAGGAGTCCAAGTATTAATATGCAGTCAAATTGTATGGTGGGAGAGGTCTGAGGAGAGAGGAATCCAAATAGTATCTGGTATTTATGGAACACTAACAAAATCAAGGTAATGAGATTCCTCTCTAGGCTTTAATGTCTTAACGTGGTTCACTGATGTCCATATCTGTAAAATGGGCAGAATTTCCTGTCCCTACATATCTGAAGAGGCTGGCTAAGAATACATGAGTTATTTGTGGTGTCTTTTAAAATAGGCTCTATTTATATTTAATAA
This sequence comes from Pan troglodytes, assembly GCF_028858775.2. NCBI lineage: Eukaryota > Metazoa > Chordata > Mammalia > Primates > Hominidae > Pan > Pan troglodytes. The sequence continues at coordinate 106,478,368 of NC_072421.2, forward strand.
GTTACTGTCATTGTAAAGGCAAGCCACAGAATAAGAGTTATTTGCAATTCATATATCTGAAAGAGGATAGGTAAAGGATTCATAAAGAATACCACAGTCATAAAAAATAATGCAATAATATTCTTTGCAGAAACATGGATACAGCTGGAGGCCATTATCCTAAGTGAATTAATGCAGAAACAGAAAATCAAATATTGCATGTTCTCATTTATAAGTGGGAACTAACAATAGTACCTATGAACATTAAGATGGAAATGATACTGGGGAATCCAAAACAGGGTGAGTGAGGAAAGGCGGATAGGATTGAAAAACTACCTATTGGGTACTAGGTTAAATATTCGGGTGATTGGATTCAACAGAAGCTTGATTCCCAGGATTATGCAATATACTCACATAACAAACCTGCTCATGTACCCCCCGAATCTAAATTTTAAAAAAGAATATATGAAGAACATCCACAAATCAATTTTTAAAATATGGCATACCCAATTGAAAAATGGATAAAAGATTTAAATAGGCATTTCTAAAAAGAAGATATTTTAAAAGTCAATAAATATACAAAAGATGCTCAACCTCACTAGACATTATTGAAATGCAAATTAAAACCACAATGAGATACTACCATATATTGACCCAGAATTGCTAAAATGAGAAAGACAGCAAATATCAGAAACAATTGGAACTCAGATAGTGGTAGTGGGAGTATAAATTCAGACAATTATTCTGGAAAATTATCTCACAATATTGTCTAAAAGCTGAACATATGCATATCCTATAACCCAGCAATTTCACTCCTATATACTCACACAAAATAAATGATGTAACATGATTGACACAAGACATGTACAAGAATGCTCATAGCAGTAGTATTCATAACAGTTAAACACTGGATTCAAATACCCATCAACAATATGGATAAATACATTCTAGTAAGCCAAAAAGAACACACAAAAGAGTACCTACAGTATGATTTCATTATGTGAGGTGCAAACATAGGCAACAGTAATACATGATGTTATGAGTCAGGATGCTAGTTACCCTTTGTAAGGTATTGACTAGAAGACTTGAGGGGGCTTCTGGGATGCTAGTTTTGTTCTGTTTTTCCATCTGGGTGCTGTTACGTGGAGACACTCAATTTGTGAAAAGTAACTGGGCTGAAAACGTAAATTTTTACTTTTTTGCATATGTTATGTTTCAATACATTTTAAAAGAGAATAACTGACATTTTTAGGGGGGATATCCACCACTTCAAGTATTTATCATTTCTTTGTGTTAAAAACACTCTAATCCACTTTTACTTATTTTTATAAAATAAATTATTATTGACTGTAGTCACTGTTTTACTATCAAATACTACACTTCATTCATTCTATCTAACTGTGTGTTGGCACCTATTAACCATTCCCAATTCACCCCACACCCACTACACTTCCCAGCCTCTGGTAACCATCCTTCTACTCTCTATCTCCATGAGTTCAATCGTTTTAATTTTTAGCTCCCACATATGACTGAGAACATACAAAATTTGTCTTTCTGTTCCTAGCTTATTTCATTTAACATAACATCTTCCAGTTCCATCCACACTGTTACAAATGACAAAATTTTATTTTTTATGGCTGAATAATATTCCATTGTGTACATGTTCAACATTTTCTTTATCCACTTATCCATTAATGGACACTTAGGTTGATTCCAAATCTTGACTTTTGTGAATATTGGTGCAATAAATATGTGAGTGCAGATATCTCTTTGGTATACTGATTTCCTTCCTTTTGGGTACATACTCAGCATTGGGATTGGTGGAGCATATGGTAGTTCCTTTATTTTAAAAAAGCTTATTTATTTATTTATTTAATTGTATGTGTACACTGTAGGTGTATATATTTATGAGGTACATGAGGTGTTTTGATACAGGCATGCAATATGAAGTAAGCACATCATGAGGAACGAGGTGTTTTAGTTTTTAGAGGAACCTCCATATTGTTCTCCATAGTGGTTGTACTGGTTTATATTCCCAACAAAAGTGTACATGGGTTTCCCTTTCTCCACAGCCTCGCCAGCATTTGTTATTGCCTGTCTTTTGGATATAAGCCGTTTTAACTGGGATGAGATGATATCTCATTGTAGTTCTGATTTGCATTTCTCTGATGATTAGTAATATTTAGCATCTTTTCATATACCTGTTGGCCATTTGTATGTCTTCTTTTGAGAAATGTCTATTCTTTGCCTACTTTTTGATGGGATTATTTGGGCTTGTTTTCTTGTTGAGTTGTTTGAGCTTTGTATGTGTTCTGATTATTAATCCCTTGTCGGATGGGTAATTTGTAAATATTTTCTCCCAATCTGTGGTTATCTCTTCACTTTGTTGATCGTTTTCTTTGCTGTGAAGAATCTTTTTAACTTGATGTGATTCCATTTGTCCATTTTTGCTTTGGTTGCCTGTGCTTGTGGGCTATCAGTCAAGAAATCTTTGCCCCATCCAATTCTGCAGAGTTTCTCTAAGTTTTCTTTTAGTAATGATATAGTCTGACTGTGTCCCCCTACAAATCTCATTTTGAACTGTAGCTCTCATAATCCCCATGTGTCTTTGGAGGGACCCGATGGGAGGTCATTGAATCATGGAGGCAGGTTTGTCCTGTGCTATTCTCATGATAGTGAATAAGTCTCACTCATGATAGTGAATAAGTCTCAGGAGAGCTGATGATTTTATAAAGGGCAGTTCCCCTGCACAGGCTTTCTTGACTGCTGTCATGTAAGATGCTCCTTTGCTCCTCCTTTGCCTTCCACCATGATTGTGAGGCTTCCCCAGCCATGCGGAACAGTGAGTCCAATAAACCTCTTTTGCTTTATAAATTACTGAGTCTCAGGTATGTCTTCATTAGCAGCATGAAAATGAATGAATACAAGTAGTTTCATAGTTTGAGGTCTTAGATTTAAGTTTGAAATCCATTTTCTTTTGGTTTTTGTATATGGTGAGAGATAGTAGTCTAGTTTCATTCTTCTGCATATGGATATCCAGTTTTCCCAGCACCATTTACTGAAGAGACCGTCCTTTTCCTAGTGTATATTCTTGGCACCTTTGTGAAAAATGAGGTCACTGTAGATTTATGGATTCATTTCTGGGCTCTTATTCTGTATCACTATTCTGTGTGTCTGTTTTTATGGCAGTTCTATGTTGGTTTGTTTACTATAGCTCTGTAGCATAATTTGAAGTCTGGTAATGTGATTTCTCCCATTTTGTTCTTTGTGCTCAGGATGACTTTGGCTATTCTGGGTCTTGGGTGTTCCATCTAAATTTTAGCATTATATTTTCTATTTATGTGAAAAATATTGCTGGTATTTTGATAATGATTTCATTGAATCTGTAGATTGCTTTGGGTAGTATAGACATTTTAATAATATTAATTTCTCCTGTCCATGAACATAAAATATTTTTTTAATTTTTTTGTCCTCTTCAATTTCTTGCATCAAATTTTATGGATTTCATTGTAGTGATCTTTCACTTCTTTAGTTAAGTTTATTCTTCGGTATTTTATTTTATTTGTAGCTAGTGTAAAAGGGATTACTTTTTATTTCTTTTTCAGACTGCTCACTGTTGGCATGTATAAATGGTGCTGATTTTTGTATGTTGATTTTGTATCACGCAACTACTTTACTGAACATATTTATCAGTTTTCTAATAGATTTTTGGTGGATTCTTTAGGTTTTTCTAGATATAAGGTTGTATTATCTGCAAACAAGGAAAATTTGAATTTTTCCATTCCAATTTGGATGCTCTTTATTTTTTTTTCCTGTCTAATTGCTCTAGCTAGGACTTCCACTACTGTATTAAATAACAATGATGAAAGTAGGCATTCTGCCTTGATCCAGATCTTAGAGGAAAGGCTTTCAGTTTTTCACCATTTAATACTAGTTGTGGATCTGTCATATAAGGCTTTTATTATGTTCAGGTATGTTCCTTCTATACCCAGTTTGTTGAGAGTTCTTATCATGAAGGAATGTTGAATTTTATTGAATACATTTTCAGCATCAATTAAAATATTTATATCGGTTTTGTCCTCTGTTCTATTGATATGATGTACAACATTGATTATTTTGCATATGTTGAATCATTCTTGCATCCTTGGGATAATTCTCATTTGGTCATGATGAATGACCTTTTTGCTGTGTTGTTGAATTTGGTTTCTAATGTTTTGCTGAGGATTTTTGGCAACTATTTTCATTAGAGATATTGACCTACAGTGTTTTTTTTGTTGTGTCCATGTCTGGTTTTGCTATCAGAGTAATAGTGGCCTCATAGAATGAGTTTGAGAGTAATAGTGGCTTCATAGAATGAGTTTGGAAATATTCCCTCCACCTCAAATTTTTGGAATACTTCAAGTAGGATTAGTATTAGTTCTTTAAACGTTTGGTAGAATTTAGCAGTGAAGTCATTGGGTCCTGGGTTTTCTTTGCTGAGAGAGTTTTTATTAAGAGTTTGATCTCATTACTTGTTATTAGTCTATTCAAGTTTTTCTTCATAGCTAAATGTTGATAGGTTTTATGTGTCTAGGAATTTATTCATATTTTCTTGATTTTCCAATTTATTGGCATACAGTTGTTCATAGTAGTCTCTAACAATCCTTCAAATTTCTGTTGTATCAGTTATAATGTCTGCTTTTTCATCTCTGCTTGTATTTATTTGGGTCTTCTCTCTTCTTAGTTTGGCTAAAAGTTTGTTGATTTTATCTTTTAAAAAGAACCAACTTTATGTTTTGTTGATCTTTTGTATTATTTTTGTTTAAATTTCATTTATTTCTGGTCTGGTCTTCATTATTTCTCCTACTAATTCAGGGTTTGGTTTGTATTCTTTTCTAGTTCTTTACAATGTATTGTTAAGTTGTTTATTTGAAGTTTTTCTACTTTTGATGTAGGCCCTTATTGCTGTAAACTTTTCTCTTAGTATCACCTCTGTAATATATAATAAATTTTGCTATGTTGTGTTTTCACTGTCATTTGTTTTAAGAAATTTAAATTTTTTATTTTAATTACTTTATTGATCCACTGGTTGTTCCAGACCATATTGTTTAATTTCCATGTATTCACATAGTTTTCAAAGTTCCTCTAGTTGTATTCCATTGTGGTCATAGAAGATTCTTGACATAATTTTTCTTAAATTTTTAAGACTGTTTTGGTGTCCTAACATGGTCCATTTTTGAGAATGATTGTTGTACTGAGGAGAAAAATGCAGGTGTTGGATAAAATATTCTGTAAATACCTATTGGGTCAATTTGTTCTATGGTATTGATTAAATCTGATGTTTCTTTGTTGATTTTCTGTGCAGGCTGTTATTGTATTGGAGTCTCTCTCTCTCTTTATCTCTAATCATATTTGCTTTATATATCTGTGTGCTCCAATGTTGAGTGCATATATATTTACAATTGTTATTTCTTCTTGCTGAATTGACTCTTTACCATTATATAATGACTTTCATTGTCTCTTTTTCCAGTTTCTGTCTTCAAATATATTTTATCTGATGTAAGTATGACTATTCCTGCTCTTTTTTGGTTTCCATTTGCATGGACTATCTTTTTCCATCCCTTTATTTTCATTATGTGTGTGTTTTTATAGATGAAGTGAGTTTCTTGTAGCAACATATAGTTGGATCCTTTTAAAAAATTTATTCAGCCATTCTATGTCTTTTGATGGGAGAGTTTAGTTCTTTTATATTCACTGTTGTTATGATAGGTAAGGACTTCCTACTTCCATTTTTTAATTTGTTTTCTGGTGGATTGTGGTTCCTTCCTTCCTTCCTTCCCTGCTTCCCTCCCTCCCTCCCTTCCTCCCTTCCTTCCTTCCTTCATTCCCTCCTTCCTTCTTTCCTTTCTTTGTGTAAAAATAACTTGCTATGGTAATATACTTTACTTTCTTCCTTTATATTTTTTTTGTTTCTGTGTTTTAGGATTTTTTATTTGAAGTTACCATGAGGCTTGCAAATAACCTTATAATCAAGTATTTTGAACTGATAAGAATTAAACTCTGGTTACAAAAACAACAACAAACAAGCATAAAGAAAGCTAAGAAAGTGTCTATGCTTTAACTAATAAAAACTGCATTTTAACTCCCATCCTGCTTTTTAACTTTTTGTTATTTTTATAAAAACCTTTTTATGTTTACACACCACAATTATGTTTTTGTCCAGAAATTAAAGATTTATTCATTAAAATTAAAAACTCACCTTATTGATACAATATCAGAAAATATTAAAGCACTTCACATATATTGACTCTTTTAATTCTCAGAAAACCCCATGAAATATTTAGTTATATTATCCTAATAATCATAATGAGGAAACCAAAATACAAGTCATTTTGTCCAAGGTGACACAGCTTGTAGGTGCTGAGTTCTGATTTGATCTGTAGCATGCCAATTCTAGAGCCTGTGCTCTTATGTTTATGCTTTTTTACATGAACTGGGAGACAGATTTGAGAAAATTACACCAAATGCAGGATAAAGATAACACATGTGGACAAGATATTGTTATATAAAGGATAGACTTCATGTAACAAGAAGAAAAGTCATATATTCATCTAATAGGCATTTCAGAAGGAGATATTTAGTGAAAAAGAGCAATATGCAAAAATTTATGGTTGAGAATTATCTAGGACTAATAAGATGTAAGTTCAAGAAGCATGAGTTCTTTTTTTTAATTTTGTATTTTTTTTATTATACTTTAAATTTTAGGGTACATGTGCACAACATGCAGGTTAGTTACATATGTATGCATGTGCCATGTTGGTGTGCTGCACCCAGTAACTCGTCATTTAACATTAGGTATATCTTCAAATGCTATCCCTCCCCACTCCCCACACCCCACAACAGGCCCCGGTGTACACACCACAATTATTGTTAGACGTTCTGTATTTGTCTGTACTTACTGTTACCAGTGCGTTCTGTACTTTCAGATGATTTCTTATTGCTCATCAATGTCCTTTCCTTTCAGATTGAAGAACTCCCTTTAGCATTTCTTGTGGAACAGGTCAAGTGTTGATGAAATCCCTCCACTTTTCTTTTGTCTAGGAAAGTCTTAATCTTTATTTCTCCTTCATGTTTGGAGACTATTTTTGCTGGGTGTTATATTCTAGGATGAAGGTTTTTTTTGTTTGTTTGTTTGTTTTTCCTACAGGACCTTGAATATGTTATGTCACTGTCTTTTGGCCTGTAAGCTTTCCACTTAAAAATCTGCTGCCCGATATATTGAAGTTCCTTTATATGTAATTTGTTTCTTTTCTCTTGCTGCTTTTAGGACCTTTTCTTTATCCTTGATCTTTGAGAGTTTGATTATTAAATGTCTTCAGGCGGGATTATTTGGGTTAAATCTTCTTGGTACTCTATGACCTTCTTGTACCTGAATATTGATATCTTTTTCTAAGTTTTAAAGTTCTCTATTCTTATTCCTTTGAATAAACTTTCTATCCCTATCTCTTTCTCTATCTTTTCTTTAAGGCCAACAACTAGATTTACCCTTTTGAGACTGTTTTCTAGGTGTCATAGGCATGTTTAATTCTTTTTTACTGTTTTTTTTCTCCTCTGACTGTATAATTTCAAATAGCTAGTCTTCAAGCTCTCTAATTCTTTCTTCTGCTTGATTAATTCTGCTGTTGACAGACTGTCATGAACTTTTCAGCTTGTCAACTGAATAAGCTCAAGAATTTCTGCTGATTTTTAAAAATTATTTTCATCTTTTTGTTAAACTTATCTGATAGAATTCTGAATTTTCTCTGTGTTTTCTTGAAGTTTGTCGAGCTTTTTCATAACAGCAGAGAATTTTGAATTCTCTCTCTGAAAACTCACATATCTCTGTCACTCTGGGATTGATTACTGGTGATTTATTTAGTTCATTTGGTGAGATTATGTTTTTCCTCGGTGTTTTTGATGCTTTGGATATTTGTCAAAGCCTGGACACTGAAATGTTATTTATTCTCATCTTCACAGTCCGTGCCTGTTTATACCCATCCTTCTTGAAAAGGCTTTTGAGGTATTCAAAGGTTTTCAGGTATTGAAAGGTAAACAAAGGAGTGTTGTGATCCAAACCTTTGGTCACTCCAGCCATGTCTGCACTAGGAAGTGCCCCAAGCCCAGTAACACTGCAACTCTTGGACCACTTTGGTAGGCTTGGGTAGGATCCAGGAGAATTCCCTAGATTACCAGGTTGGTTCTCTTGTTCTTTCCTCACTTTTCCCCGAGCAGAAGAAATCCTTCATTCCATCCTGGACTGCCTGAAGTTGTGGGAAGAATGTTGCAAGTAATCCCATGGCCACTACATCTGGGACTGCACTGTGTCACACCCAAAGCCAGCACACTGCTTGGTCTCACCCAAGGCCCATGATTACTACTGCCTGGCTACTGCTGATGTTTATTCGAGGCTCAAGGGCTCCTTAGTCAGCAGGTGATGAACCCTGCCAGGACAGGGTCTTTCTCTTCACCACTGCTGTTTTCCTTCTGGCCTAGGGTGGGTTTAGAAATGCCATCCGGGAGCTGGGGTCTGAGACTGGGGGCTTCAGAAATCTGCTTGGTGCTTTATTTTAATGTGGCTGAGTTGCAAGACAAAGTTTTCTTCCCTCTCCTTTCTGCAATCAGAAGGAGTCTCTCTCCAAGCTTTACTGCCTGGAGCTGTGGGATGGGTGACACCTGCACTCCCTCAGCTGCCACAACTGATATTTCACTGGGTTGCATGCACTCCAATTCCACTAGTTCTAAGCCTAGCACAGCACCCAGACTTGCCCAAAAACTACAGTCCTTGTGGCTTGACTACCTTTCAAATTTATTCAGGACCTCAGGGCATTTTAATCAGCTGGTAGTGGAGCTAGCTGGAACTCAGGTTCCTACTTCTGGGATGGAGAATTCCCCTATGGCTGGAGCTAGTTTAAATGCTCCCTTCATGGGTGCTGGCAGAATTCTGTGTTGTATTTCACTGTGATAGATAGGGCAGCGCTTAGTTTCAATGCAACATCATACAATCACTTTGCATTCCCTCCCTCAAGCACACAGATTCTCTTTCCATACTATGTGGTGCTGGAGATTGGGGAGGGTAATGTAGGCAATGGAAGACCATCTTTCCTACCCTCTTCAGTGCCTCTTTCCTTGATATAATGTTCAAAGCAGGTACTGTGTTTGCTCACCTGATTTTTGGTTCTTATGAAGGTGCTTTCTTGCAACGATACCTGTTCAATTTTGGTGTTTCTGTTGGGGGACAATTACTGGAGGTTTCTATTCAGTCATTTTGCTCTGGCTCCCTCCTTGTGCCATGTTTTTATTAGGGCCCTGAGCTCCCTAGTTGGTTCTGGCATTGGTTGGGTATATGCTAGCAGGCAAATAGTTTGCTCTCTCTGTGTCTAGTTTATCATATGAAAATGGTTTAACACTTACTCTACCTTATAGGAATTTATAAGTTTCAGTTAATTAATGAATTGTAAAGGCAGTTAATGAAAGGAGCTTATATAAAGCAAAATATTAGTATTATTAAGATGTTTCAAGAGGAAGTTTCTTATTATAGTTAATAATACTATATTGTATACTTGAAATTTTCTGAAAGAGTAGATCTAAAGTGTTCTCATGACAAAAAAAGTATTTGAGGTGATGGATGTGTTAATTTAATTGTAGTAATCATTTTATAATGCATATGTACATCAAATCATCACATTGTACACCATAAATATATACAATTTTTATACATTTATACTTCAGTGAAACTGGGAAAAAGTAAATTTTTTCTGAAGAGGAAACCTCTTTTGCCATAGTCTTTTCCTTCCCCATTGGAATTAGAAATGCAGCCTACAGGCCGGGCGTGGTGGCTCATGCCTGTAATCCCAGCACTTTGGGAGGCTGAGGCGGGTGGATCACCTGAGGTCGGGAGTTCAAGACCAGCCTGACCAACATGGAGAAACCCCGTCTCTACTAAAAATACAAAATTAGCTGGGTGTGGTGGCACATGCCTGTAATCCCAGCTACTAGGGAGGCTTAGGCAGGAGAATTGCTTGAACCTGGGAGGCGGAGGTTGCCATGAGTCGAGATCATGCCATTGCACTCCAGCCTGGGCAACAAGAGCAAAATTCCGTCAAAAAAAAAAAAAGAAAAAAAGAAAGAATGCAGCCTACAGTTCTTTTTTACAGTAGCAATGTAAGGTGTGCAAAAGAAAAACAACCTGCCCAATTTCTTTTGAATACTGGGACATCAGCAAGTTTTTTCTGAAAAACATTTTGAACAGTTCCACGAAAGTTTCTGCAGTAGTACAAAATTTCATTCTTATTTTTTCTATTTTTTAAGTTTATTTTATTTATTTTATTTTACTTTAAGTTATGGGATACATGTGCTGAATGTGCAGGTTTGTTACACAGGTATACATGTGCCATGGTGATTTGAACCCATCATCTAGGTTTTAAGCTCCGCATGCATTAGGTATTTTTCCTAAGGCTCCCCCTCCCCTAACCCTCCACTCCCTGACAGGCCCTGGTGTGTGATGTTCCCCTCCCTGTGTCCATGTATTCTCATGGTTCAGCTCCCACTTATGAATGAGAACATGTGGTGTTTGGTTTTCTGTTCCTGTATTAGTCTGCTGAGGATGGTGGTTTCCAGCTTCATCCATGTCCCTGCAAAGGACATGAACTCATTCTTTTTTATGGCTGCATAGTATTCCATGGTGTATATGTGCCACATTTTCTTTATCTAGTCTATCATTGATGGGCATTTGGGTTAGTTCCAAGTCTTTCCTATTGTAAATAGTGCTGCAATAAACATACGTGTACATGTGTTTTTATAGAAGAATGATTTATAATCCTTTGGGTATATACCCAGTAAAGGGATCGCTGGGTCAAATGGTATTTCTGGTTCTAGATCACTGAGGAATTGCCATACTGTCTTCCACAATGGCTGAACTAATTTACACTCCCACCAACAGTGTAAAAGCTTTCCTGTTTCTTTGCATCCTCACCAGCATCTGTTGTTTCCAGAGTTTTTAATGATTGCTGTTGTAACTGGTGTGAAATGGTGTCTCATTGTGGTTTTGATTTGCATTTCTGTAATGACCGCTGATGATAAGTTTTTCTTCATTTTTCTTGGCCGCATAAATGTCTTCTTTTGAGAAGTGTCTGTTCATATCCTTCACCCACTTTTTAATGAAGTTTTTTTTTCTTGTAAATTTGTTTAAGTTCCTTGTAGATTCTGGATATTAGACCTTTGACAGAGAGATAGTGGGAGATTTCAACACACCACTGTCAATATTAGATCAATGAGACAGAAAATTAACAAGGATATTCAGGACTTGAACTCAGCACTGGACCAACCAGACCTAATAGACATCTACAGAACTCTCCACCCCAAATCAACAAAATATACATTCTTCTCAGCACCACATTGTACTTATTCTAAAATTGACCACATAATTAGAAGTAAAACACTCCTCAGCAAGTGCAAAAGAACAGAAATCATAACAAACAGCCCCTCAGACTACAGTGGAGTCAAATTAGAACTCAGGATTTAAAAACTCACTCAAAACCACACAATTACATGGAAACTGAATAACCGGCTCCTGAATGACTACTGGGTAATAACAAAATTAAGACAGAAACAACGAAGTTTTTTGAAAACAATGAGGACAAAGAGACAACGTACCAGAATTTCTGGGAGACAGCTAATGCAGTGTTTACAGGGAAATTTATAGCACTAAATGCCCACATCAGAAAATGGGAAACATCTAAAATCAACATCCTAAGATCACAATTGAAACAACTAGAGAATCCAGAGCAAACAAATTCAGAAGCTAGCAGAAGACAAGAAATAACTAAGATTAGAGCAGAACTGAAAGATAGAGACACAAAAAGCCCTTCAAAAAAAAAAATCCATGGATTCAGGAGCTGTTTTTTTTTTTTGAAAAGATTAACAAAATAGACCACTAGCCAGACTAATAAAGAAGAAAAGAGAGAATAATCAAACAGACACAATAGAAAATGACAAAGGGGATATCACCACTGATCCCACAGAAATACAAACTACCATCAGAGAATACTATAAACACTTCTACGCAAATAAACTAGAAAATCTAAAAGAAATGGTTAAATTCCTGGACACGTTCTTATTTAAAATTTAGTAATCATGCCCCACTGTACATAAACAGGAAGTCCAAAACTACTTCAGAAAGAAAAAAAATAGATGGGTAGGTGGAGAGGGAGCACTAAAATTGAACCAAATAAATGTGCAGTGCTTTTGACCTACTCTCAAGTAATAACAATCTTGTTTTAAAATGCTGCTTCTGCTGATGTCCTTGGAGGAAAATGTACCATAAAGTTTAATAAGGTCTCAATTTTAAGAAAATTCACTTCCAGTAGCTTTCAAGACCCCAAACAGCAGCTGGTACAATTGCCCTGTGTTGTTTCCTTGGAGACCTCATACTCCTCATAAGAGGAGAAACTCAAAGTGTTATTGCTGTGACCCTGTATGCATAGAGGCCTAGTTGCAGCTAAAACTAATGGGCATTTCAGAAACCTCAATAAAGTAAGAAACAGCAAACTAGCATTACTGAAACATAACTAATGCAGTCAGAAACTAAACTTTCTTTTAAGAAGTTCAGTCAACCCTATCAGAGACAGGAGCTGGATGTGCTGTACTCTGTAGCAGAGTGAAATAGGTTATTGCTTGATTCTGTTATTAGAGTCAAATCTTTCATAATCTCTCAACTAGCTACATATATATGAGATATAGAGTGGGTCCCATATTTTGAGAAAATTGGTCTTTATCTGTAATTAAGTCAGAGTTTTTAATCACTCAACTTCATTTTCTGTCAATACAGAACAGCCGCAAGTGCTTCCATTTATCATGGTCTAACTCATTCTGCCCACCCTCCTGTCTGTCCTTATCTTTTCTCTTATCTAACATTCAGTCTTCATACTTCTTTCACCTGCTTGTCTGTTTACCCACTGCTTTCCAGCCCGTCTTCCTTCATTCCTCTCTTCCTTTTCCTTCTTTCTACCTTCCTTACTTCCTTTCTTTCACATTCTCTCTACCTTTATTTTCTAACTGTGATGGTAGACATTTTGCTGTATTGAGCTAGAAATGTGCACACGTAGGAGTTGTTAGAGATTGTGACCATTGTGATTATATGAGTGTGGAGGACCTATACAGGAGGATGTAAACATCTACTGAGGATGTTTGTATATATGTGAATAAGGACATCCACAGAAGCTCCAACAAGCAGAAGAATTTTGTCGTTGTTTTTTTGTTTTGTTTTGCAACAGAGTCTCAGTCGCCCAGGCTGGAGTGCAGTGGCTTGACCTCAGCTCACTAGCTCACTGCAACCTCTGCCTCCTGGGCCCAAGCCATTCTCCTGCCTCCGCCACCCAAGTAGCTGGGATTAGAGGCACCCACCACCACGCCCAGCTAATTCTTGTATTTTTAGTAGAGACGGGGTTTCACCATGTTGGCCAGGCTAGTCTTGAACTCCTGACCTCAGGTGATCCACTCACCTTGGCCTCCTAAAGTGCTGGGATTATAGGTGTGAGCCACCGTGCCCAGCCAGAAAATACTTTTAATCATTCTCTTTTCCTAACCAAGTGACTTAAAGATCCTTTTTTAGAGTTTTCATTGTTGATGGCCGGATCGGGAAAGTTTGCTACCTCCTCACTCTGATGTGACCACCCACATTGTTAACATACATACTTTTTCTTTTTTTTTTTTTCTGTTTGGGAGAACAATGTAGGATTTGAGATGGAAAGGATAAGGTCCATGGACAGCTTCATGGGCATATGACCTGTAGAGTCACATAGGACTCCACACTCAGAAGAGCACAGTGCATGCTGGATTTAGTGTTCTGCTGTCACCATCTTGACATTCTTAACAATTTTATCTTTAAAATTGTGTTTTGTAAGTGTAGTCAGATGGGACAATGGAAGACGCATATGAGCAGAGGAAATACATGCAATATGCATGTCCACCACAATTCCACCCTATTTGTATGTAGTGTTCATGGATGCCCCAGAGCACAGAATTCCTGTGGACCCACTCAGTGTGGTAGTTCAGTGAGACTTAAAATGAGTAAGAAAGTTGCTGTTAGAGAGGTCACAGTTTCCATTCCTATGAGAACTTAGCTCTAACAGGGAAAGAAAGCAACAGGATTCTAAAAAATATGAACTATCAGGGAAAATTACGATATTATTTCTTATTTATGTTACTTCCCCATATCAACCAACTACTTAAGATGAAAACAATACAAATAAGAAAACGGAAAGGTAGAAGAAACCATTTTTCCTTTCCCTCTCAATCCTTTCATATTCATTAGTAAGCTGAAGATACTGTTGGTAGAATATGAGTGTAACAATAACTGAAAGAAAAACAGTTGAGTTAATTTTGTGCAGTGTTTCTACTGTTCTGGTAAGAACAAAATGCATGTGCGTGTTTGGGCTATAAAATATGAATTATATCGTTTCAGTGATTCCATATGATTTCAATGCCCTTATATTTGCATCTGAAACTGAACATTGCACAATATAAAGATTAATGTTAAAATTCATGCTAATGACTCAAAATTTTATTATTTTACTATTTAACATAGCATTAAACAACAGAGAGGGGTGTGACAGGCTGCAGAAGAAAGGGAAAAAAGCTTTATATTTTAGTACCTCTAAAGGCATTTTTTTTTAAACAAGAAGCCCCACACATTTGTTTTGCACTGGCCCCTGCAAATTATGTGGCTGGTCCTATTCAGGTATGATAATAACTCTGTTGCTTTTAGTTTCTGATTTTGTTTGGGAATGGAGTGCTCATTTTCACCTAACAGCAGTGGGCTAGTCAATAATTTCAATGCTCAAAAATAGTTGCAGTGCTGTTCATAATAACCAAGATTTGGAAGCAACATAAGTGTCCATGAATAGGTGAATGAATAAAGAATATGTGGCACTTATACACAATTGAGTACTATTCAGCCACAAAAAATACAATGTTGTCATTTACAACAACATGGATGGAACTGAAGGTCATCATGTTAAGTGAAATAAGCCAGGCACAAAAAGTCAAATTTTACATGTTCTCACTTATTTGTGGGATCTAAAACTCATAACAATTGAACACATAGAGAGTAGAAGGATGGGTTACCAGAGACTGGGAAGGATAGTGGGGGTTGGGGAGAGGTGGGGATAATTAATGGGTACAAAAAGTAGTTTGAAAGTATGAATAGTACCCAGTATTTTATAGCACAACAGGGTAACTATAATCAAAATAATTTAATTGTACATTTAAAAAAACTAAAATAGTATAGTTAGATGGTCTGTAACACAAAGCATAAATGTTTGAGGGAATGGATACCCCATTTTCCATGATACAATTATTACATATTAAATACCTGTATCAAAATATCCATGTACCCCATAAATATATACACCTACTATGTACCCATAAAAATAAAAGCAAAATATCAGAACAGAAACAATGATTTATCTTCTTTCCTGTTAATGCCTAATTTCATAATTTCATTGTTATGTAGGTTCTCTATTAGATTCACAGAGCCTGCCCATTAGAGCAATGTGACTATAAATGGCATTAGAAATGAGATCAGAGTAAAATTTTCCTAGTTTGGTTATACATACATTCAACATATATTATTGGTTGCTTACTGTGTGGTAAGCCCAGTTCTAGGTGCATGAGTTATGGCAATGAACAACACAGGATAAGTTCATGACCTCATAAAGCTTAAATACTTTATTTTAATAATATTTAATATATTACTAATTAATGAGGAATGATGAATCTTGACATCTCCTGTCAGCAAATAACATATTTTGTGGTTCCATATTTGTCATAAGTTTACACACCTCTGTCTACAGAATCATAATAAGGAGTGTTAAGTGGTTTAGATGATGGAACTCTTTTCCCTAAATGGCAGGTTTTTTTCATTAAAATTATCAAACTAATTGTTTCAACTCTTTGTCTACATAACAATCACAAAATATTTTTTCTCTTTGACATTATCTGGCCCATGGGCAGTAGTGTGGCCTAGCAGTTTAAAGTGCTGCATGAAGTTATCTAAGTCTAAAGGCAAATAACAGCCTCCTCATCCATCCTGGCTGAAAACCTGACTGTTGCCTTTTGTCTCCTCCTTTGCAGCCCACATCTAATAAGTCCCGCTCCATAGTAGTCCTGAGATCCATTTCTTCCTCTTCATTACCTATCCACTACTCATTATCTCTCACCTCGACCACTGCAATACTTTGCTATATGATCTCCTAGCTTCTGAATCCTGAGACCACTCTCCTGACAGATGTCATATTCATCATTCTAAAACACAACTCTCATTGTGTCACTTAAGATCTCAGTTCCTTCAGTGGCTTTCTTTTGCCTATGGGATGCAATTCAGACCCCCTCAGCTTGGCATTCAAGATCCTCCACAATATGGTCTTAATGTACGTCTTCAACTTCATTTTTGTACATCCTGAACCTTAGCCAATACAGACATCTTGTTCTTTCTTCAAATATTTTGTGCTGCTCATGATATCCTCTCTCCTTTAACCCACATCTCTACACATACAAATCCTGTTTTTATTTTTTTTTTATTTCCATAGGTTTTGGGGGAACAGTTGGTATGTTCCTGGGTTACATGAGCAAGTTCTTTAGTGGTGATTTGTGAGATTTTGGTGCAACCATCATCCGAGCCGTATACATTGAACCCAATTTGTAGTCTTTTATCCCTCACGCCCTTCCCACCCTTGCCCACTGAGACCCCAAAGTCCACTGTGTCATTTTTATGCCATTGCATCCTCATACCTTAGCTACCACTTAGGCGTGAGAACATACAACGTTGGGTTTTCCATTCTTGAGTTACTTCACTTAGAATAAGTCTCCAATCCCATTCAGGTTGCTGCAAATGCCATTAATTTATTCCTTTTTATGGCTGAGTGTATTCCATTGTGTATATATATGTATATATCACAGTTTCTTTATCCACTCATTGATTGATAGGCATTTGGGTTCATTCCACATTTTTGCAATTGGGAATTGTGCTGCTATAAACATGTGAGTGAAAGTATCTTTTCGTATAATTACTTATTCACCTCTGAGTAGATACCCAGTAGTGAGAGTGCTGGATCAAATGGTAGTTCTACTTTTAGTTCTTTAAGAAATCGCCACACTGTTTTCCATAGTGGTTGTGCTAGTTCACAATCCCACCAGCAGTGTAGAAGTGTTCCCTTTTCACCACATCTATGCCAACATCTTTTTTTTTTCTTTATTTCTTCCGAAAACACAAAAAACAAAGAAAACAGGATACATGTGCAGAACATCCAGCTTTGTTACATAGGTATACGTGTGCTATGGTGGTTTGCTGCACCTATTGGCCCATCCTCTAAATTCCGCCCCCTCACCCCCCAACCCCCAACAGGCCCTGGTGAGTGTTGTTCCCCTCTCTGTGTCCATGTGTTCTTAATGTTCAACTCCCACTTATAAGTGAGGACATGCTGTGTTTGGTTTCCTCTTCCTGTGTTAGTTTGCTGAGGATGATGGCTTCCAGCTTCATCCATGTCTCTGCAAAGGACATGATCTCATTCCTTTTTATGGCTGCATAGTATTCCATGGTGTATATGTGCCACATTTTCTTTATCCAGCCTATTATTGATGGGTATTTGGGTTGGTTTAATGTCTTTGCTATTGTAAACAGTGCTGCAATAAACATACATATGCATGTGTCTTTATACTAGAATGATTTATATTCCTTTAAGTATATACCTGGTAATGGGATTTCTGCGTCAAATGGCATTTCTGGCTCTAGATCCTTGAAGAATTGCCATGCTGTCTTCCACAATAGTTGAACTAATTTACATTCTCACCAACAGTGTAAAAGTGTTCCTATTTCTCCACAGCCTCACCAGCATCTATTGTTGCCTGACTTTTTAATAATCACCAGTGTGACTGGTATAAGATGGTATCTCATTGTGGTTTTGATTTGCATTTCTCTAATAATCAGTGATGTTGAGCTTTTTTCATGTTTGTTGGCCATGTAAATGTCTTCTTTTGAGAAGGTCTGTTCATATCCTTTACCTACTTTTTGATGGGGTTGTTTGTCTTTTTCTTGTTAATTTGTTTAAATTCCTTGTAAATTCTGGATATTAGACCTTTGTCAGATTGGTAAATTGCAAAAATTTTCTCCCATTCTGTAGGTTGCCTGTTCACTGTGATGATAGTTTCTTTTGCTATGCAGAAGCTCTTTGGTTTAATTAGATCCCATTTGTCAATTTTGGCTTTTGTTGTAATTGCTTTTGGCATTTTAGTCATGAAGTCTTTGCCCCTGCCTATGTACTGAATGGTATTGTTTAGGTTTTATTCTAGGGTTTTTATGGCTTTTGGGTTTTACATTTAAGTCTTTAATCCACCTTGAGTTAGTTTTTACATAAGGTGTAAGGAAGGGGTCTAGTTTCAGTTTTCTGCATATGACTATCCAGTTTTCCCAGCACCATTTACTGAATAGGAGATCCTTTCCCCATTGCTTGTTTTTGTCCAGTTTGTCGAAGACCAGATGGTTGTAGATGTGTGGTGTTATTTCTGAGGTCTCTGTTCTGCTCTATTGGTCTATATGTCTACTTTGGTACCAGTACAGTGCTGTTTTGGTTACTGTAGCCTTGTAGTATAGTTTGAAGTCAGTTAGCATGATGCATCCATATTTGTTCTTTTTGCTTAGGATCGTCTTGGCTATATGGGGTCTTTTTTGATTTCATAAGAAATTTAAAATAGACTTTTCTAATGTTGTGAAGAATGTCAATGGTAGTTTGATGGTAATAATATTGAATCTATAAGTTACTTTGGGCAGTATGGCCATTTTCAGGATATTGATTCTTCCTATCCATGGGGTTGGAATGTTTTTCCATTTGTTTGTGTCCTCTCTTATTTCTTTGAACAGTGGTTTGTAGTTCTCCTCAGGTATTATTTCTGGAAGTTTAGCCTTAATCCTCATTCTTGAGCCTTCTCAATGATACTGAAGCCACCTAGAATCCCTTTAAAAATGTGTTTATTGCTTTTAATAGCTAGAGTGGGTTTCGTTGCTTGCAACTATGAACACTAACTGATATACTTCTTATTAATCATTTTATATTCTTACAAATTTCTCTTGTGTATGCCCTCAGAGCAGATAAGATTATTTACTCATGGCTCCACGCTTCCCTCTTTTTACCGTGCACTTTATTCTCTCTACACTCTGAAGCCTAGATAATTCCTACTACTCTTGGATATTGAAACACTTTGAGCATATGTCCTAGGACCCTTGTCCACCTTTTTAATTTACTTCAGCATAGAGTTCACAGCCTTCTTTAGCATCCCAAAGTAGGCTGTCTTCCAGTGAAGTTCATATTCCAGAGGGTGTCCTCGAAGGTATAGCACCTGGCACATAGAATTTCCCAAAATGTTCCTCCCCTTAAAACAGCCTGACTTCAATGTTTTGCCAGGAGGTTTTCCTTTCATTAAGTTCAATATTTGAATTTTAAAAAATAGTTTATTACAAAAGTAGTACATAAATACATCCTCATTAGAAAGAATTCAAGCAACATAGGAAAAGCAAAGAAATCATCTGTTAGTAAACACTTCCCAATCCCAGAGCAATAAATGTACTGTTATTCCTGCTCTATCTCCAAGCACATAATAGGCAACCAATTACTATTTGTTAAATAAAAAAATAATTCTCAAAAATCACTGGGGAATTATTGTTTCTGGTCCACCATATAAGAAACTGGAAGTCACCACTCTGTTCTAAGAAGTAAAATGCTAAACAAATTTAAAAAATCAACAACTCTTCTTAAGTCTATCAGATAGATGAGATTACAGGACAAATCATTACCCTTCAAATTTGGGAGAAAAAAAGGCAAATGCAGAAAATTGTAGCTTGCTGGAACAGAAACCCACAAGCATAAACTTCCACAGGAACAAATGTTGAGGTGGGGAAACCTGAACTATAACTGACTAATTGATGGAGGCTTAGTGTGGACAAGTCTGAGAAATAAAAACTTCAAGGGGACCCAGGCATTGGGAGGTTTCCCACACTTTTGTGAGTTTTACCTCCTGGAGCACTACCAGGTTCTCACAGTAAATATTAGGGGAAAAAAATCCCTTCATGCTTCCAGCAGGGGAAGGGAAAAAGGGGCCATTTTGAAATATGCCAGAGCATTCTGTTCTTCACAAGGTCTGCCCTCAGGAGAAACCCTTTAACCAGAGTCTCACCTGCTGGGATGTAAGCAGAACCTAACTGACCTAGAGGAAGGGAAATACCCAACTCTCGCTTGCTCTAGCCATATGTCACACTGCAGGAGAATAGAGACTGAGAAACAAATGTGAAGTTCAGTCTCTAGAGTACATAATCACTAAAAGACTGAGACCTCCTTGTAAGACTATAGAACATTTTCCTCTCCCCCCACATTTTATTACTACATTACTAAAGGCCTATTTACAGCACTTGCTTTTACCCTGTACATCATATCTGGGTATCGAGGAAAAAATGACAAGATGTACAAAAAGGCAAAAAAGGTAATTTGCAGAGACATCAGACCACACTCAGATATGTCAGGAATCTTGGAGTTATCAGACTGGGAATTTAAAACAAGTATGATTAAGATGCTAAGGATTATAACTGATAAAGTAGAAAGCATACAATGACAGATGGGCAATGTAAGGAGAGAGATGGAAATTCTAAGAAAGAACCCAAAAGAAATGCTATAGATCAAAAACACTGTAACAGAAATGAAGAATGCCTTTGATGGACTTATTGGTAGACTGAACACATAAGGAAATAATCTCTGAGCTTGAAGAATTCTATATATAAAATGCTAAAGTTGAAAAACAAGATAAAAACACTTAAAAAACAACAGGATATCTAAGAACAATGAGACAACTTAAAAAGGTATATATGCATGAGAATTAAAAAGGAGAAGAGACAAAGGAACAAAAGAAATATTTGAAACAATAATGATGATAATTCTCCCAAATTAATGTTAGACATCAAATCAGAGAACACCAAGGAAGACAAATAACAAAAACTACACTTATGAATATTATTTTCAAACTACAGAAAATTAAAAATAAAGAAAAAATTTTGAAAATGTCCAGAGTGCAAAAACACTTTATCTAAGTGCAGCAAAGATAAGAATTACATCTGACTTCTCCTAAGAAATTATGCGACAAAGAAGATAGTGAAGTGAAATATTGAGTATTGAGAGCAAAAATCCACTAACCTAGAATTTTGTACCCTTTTAAATTGTCCTTCAAAAGTCAAAGAGAAATAAAGACTTTCTCAAACAGACAAAAATTGAGGAAATTTGTTGCCAGTAGACCTTCCTTGCAAAAAATGTTAAAAGAAATTCTTCAGAGGGTAGAAAAATGATAAAGGTCAGAAGCTCAATCTATGTAAAAAAAATGAAGATCATCGAAGAAGCAATAAGTTATGGCAAAATTAAGATTTTTATTTTTTATTCTAATTGAATAATAATAGCAACAATAGATTATACATACATAGATATGCACTTGTGTATAAGTGAAATGAATTACAGAAATTATACAAGGGATGGGAGGAAGAAATTAGACTTGTTTTATTATTATAAGTTACTCACACTACCTGTGACACGGTGTAGTGTTATTTGAAAATGGACTTTGGATTAATTGTAAGTATATATTGCAAATTCTAGGGCAATCACTAATAAAGGAATACAAGAAGTATAAGTGATATGTTAATGAAGGACAGAAATTAGAGTCATACAAAATGGTCAATTAAAATTAAAAGGCAAAAAAAGAGTGAAAGACAAAAATAGGAACTAAGAACAAGGGCAACAAATAGATAACAGTAACAAGAGGGTAACTCAGCAAGATGGCCGAAGACAAACACCTCCGGTCTGCAGCTCCTAGTGAGACCAATGCAGAAGGTGGTTGATTTCTGCATTTCCAACTGATGTACCTGGTTCAACTCATTAAGACTGGTTAGACAGTTGGAGCAGCCCATGGAGGGTGAGCAGAAGCTGGGTGGGGCGTCGCGTCACCCAAGAAGCACAAGGAATAGGGTAACTCCCTTCCCTAGCCAAGGGATGCCATGAGGGACTGTGCCATGAGGGACTGTGCCGTGAGGGACAGTGCTAGCCAGCACAGATACTACACTTTTTGCAACCAGCATACCAGGAGATTCCTTTGGGTGCCTACACCACCAGGGCCCTGGGTTTAAAGCACAAAACTGGGTGGCCGTTTGGGCAGAAACCGAGCTAGCTGCAGGACTTCTTTTTCATACCCCAATGGCGCCTGGAACCCTTCTTCTTCTCTGGGCAGGGAATCTCTGAAAGAAAGGCAGAAGCCCCAGTCAGGGGCTTATAGATAAAGCTCCCATTTCCCTGGGACAGAGCACCTGGGGGAAGGGGTGGCTGTGGGTGCAGTTTCAGCTGACTTAAACATTTCTGTCTCCGGCTCTGAAAAGGGCAGTGGATCACCCAGCACAGCGCTCCACCTCTGCTAAGGGACAGACTACCTCCTCAAGTAGGTCCCTGACCCCCGTGACTCATGACTGGGAGACACATCCCAGCAGGGGTCGACAGATACCTCATATAGGAGATCACTGGCTGGCATCTGGCAGGTGCCCCTCTGGAAACGAAGCTTCCAGAGGAAGGAGCAGACAGCAATCTTTGCTGTTCTGCAGCCTCCGCTGGTGATACCCAGGAAAACGATCTGGAGTGGACCTCCAGCAAACTACGGCAGACCTGTAGAAGAGAGGTCTGGCTGTTAGAAGGAAAACTAACAAACAGAAAGCCATAACATCAACATCAACAAAGAGCATGCCTACACAAAAACCCCATCCAAAGGTCATCAGCATCAAAGATCAAGGTACAAAAATCCATGAAGATGAGGAAAAGCCAGTGCAATAATGCTAAAAATTCCAAAAACCAGAATGCCTCTTCTCCTCCAAAGCATCAAACATCCTCGCCAACAAGGGAACAAAACTGGACAGAGAGTGAGTTTGATGAATTGACAGAAGCAGGTTTCAGAAGGTGGGTAATAACAAAGTCCTTGAGGTAAAGGAGCATGTTCTAACCCCGTGCAAGGAAGCTAAGAACCTTGATAAAAGGTTACAAGAACTGCTAACTAAAATAATCAGTTTAAAACAGATTATAAATGACCTGATAGAGCTGAAAAACACAACACTAGAACTTCGTGAATCATACACAAGTATCAATAGCTGAACTGATCAAGCGGAAGAGAGGATATCAGAAATTGAATATCACCTTAATGAAATAAAGCATGAAGACAAGATTAGAGAAAAATGAGTGAAAAGCAATGAACAAAGCCACCAAGAAATAAGGGACTATGTGAAAAGACCAAATCTATGTTTGATTGGTGTACCTGAAAGTGACAGGGAGAATAGAACCAAGTTGGAAAACACTCTTCAGGATATTGTCCAGGAGAACTTCCCTATCCTAGCAAGACAGGCCAACATTCAAATTCAGGAAATACAGAGAACACCACAAAGATACTCCTCGAGAAGAGCAACCCCAAGACACATAATCGTCAGATTCACTAAAGTTTTAATGAAGGAAAAAATGTTAAAGGCAAGCCAGAGAGAAAGGTCAGGTTACCCACAAAGGAAATCCTATCAGACTAACAGTGAATCTCTCTGCAGAAACCCTACAAGCCAGAAGAGAGTGGGGGCCAATATTCAACATTCTTGAAGAAAAGAATTTTCAACCAAGAATTTCATATCCAGCCAAACTATACTTCTTAAGCAAAGGGAAGAGAAGAAGAAATAAAATCTTTTCCAGACAAGTAAATCCTGAGGGATTTTGTCACCACCAGACCTGTCTTACAAGAGCTCCTGCTCTCCCATGCTACTCCCGTCAAGCTACCAATGACTTTCTTCACAGAATTAGAAAAAAACTACTTTAAATTTCATAAGGAACTAAAAAAGTCCATATAGGCAAAACAATCCTAAGCAAAAAGAACAAAGCTCTATGCATCATGCTACCTGACTTCAAACTATACTACAAGTCTGCAGTAACCAAAACAGCATGGTACTGGTACCAAAACAGATATATAGACCGATGGAACAGAACAGAGGCCTCAGAAATAATACAACACATCTACAACCATATGATCTTTGACAAACCTGACAAAAACAAGCAATGGTGAAAGGATTCCCTATTTAATAAAAGGTGTTGGCAAAACTGGCTAGCCATATGCAGAAAACTGTAACTGGACCACTTCCTTACACCTTATACAAAAATTAACCAAAGATGGATTAAAGACTTAAATGTAAGACCTAAAACCATTACAATCCTACAAGAAAATCTAGGCAATACCATTCAGGACATAGGCATGGGCAAAGACTTCATGACTAAGCACCAAAAGCAATGGCAACAAAAGCCAAAATTGACGAATGGGACCTAATTAAACTAAAGAGATTCTTCACCACAAAAGAAACTATCATCAGAGTTAAGACAACCCACAAAAATGAGAGAAAATTTTTGCAATCTATTCATCTGACAAAGGGTTAGTATCCAGAATCTATAGGGAATATAAACAAATTTACAAGAAAAAAACAAACAACCCCATCAAAAAGTAGGCAAAGGATATGAACAGTCACTTCTCAAAAGAAGACATTTATGTGGCCAACAAACATATGAAAAAAAAAAGCTCATCATTGCTGGTCATAAGAGAAATGCAAATCAAAACCACAATCAGATATCATCTCATGCCAGTTAGAATGGCAATCATTAAAAAGTCAGGAAACAACAGATGCTGGAGAGGATGTGGAAAAATAAGATGCTTTTACACTGTTGGTAGGAGTGTAAATGAATTCAACCATTTTGGAAGACACTGTGGTGATTCCTCAAGGATCTAGAACCAGAAATACCATTTGACCCAGCAATCCTATAACTGGGTATATACTCAAAGCATTATAAATCATTCCACTATAAAGACACATGCACACATATGTTTATTGCAGCACTATTTACAATAGCAAAGACTTGGATCCAACCCAAATGTCCATCAGTGATAGACTGGATTAAGAAAATGTGGCACATATACACCATGGAATACTATGCAGCCATAAAAAAGAATGAGTTCATGTCCTTTGCAGGGACATGGATTAAGATGGAAACCATTATTCTCAGCAAGCTAACACAGCAACAGAAAACCAAACATGTTCTCACTCATAAGTGGGTGTTGAACAATTGGAACACTTGGACACAGGGAGGGAAACATCACACAGCAGGGCCTGTCAGGGGTTGGGGGGAAGGGGAGGTATAGCATTAGGAGAAATACCTAATGTAGATGATGGGTTGATGCGTGCAGCAAACTACCATGGCACACGTATACCTATGCAACAAACCTGCAAGTTTTGCACATGTATCCCATAACTTATAGTGTAATTAAAAACAATAAAAAAGAAAACAGTAACTAATATCATAGATATAAATTTAACTCTGTTAGGAAACATTTGGAACATCAGTGGCCTAAATGTACCAATTAAAAGACAGAGATTGTCAGTGTGGGTGAAGAAACAAAATCCAACTATATGTTGTATATAAGAAACTCACTTTAAGCTTGAAAACACATATACATTAAACGAATGGGGAAAGATATACCATACTAATACTAATTAAAAGAATGCAGAAGCAACTATATTAATTTCAGGCAGAGCAGATTTCAGATAAAGAAAAATTATCAGGAATAAAGAAGGGCATTACATAATGTTAATTTAATTCTCCAAGGAGATATAATAATCCTTAATGTATATGTGCCTAACAATGCAGCATCAAAATACACGAGGCAAAAACTGATAGAACTTCAAAGAGAAATAGATGAATACACTATTAGAGTTAGATACCTCAACAACCCTTTATAAGAGATGAACATATCTATCAGGCAAGAAAATCTGTAAGGGTGGAGTTGAGCCCAACAACATCACAATGGAATTAAACTAGAAATCAAGAGAAAGATAGTTGGAAAATCCAAAAAAAAAAAAACACTGCATATTAAACAATACAGTTTTAAATAACACATGGGTCAAAAAATTCAAGAAAAATTTAAAAGTACTTTGAATTAAATAAAAATGAAAACATATCAGTATCTATGGGATACAGTGAAACAATCTACAGAAAAATT
The DNA here is from genome assembly GCF_028858775.2 of Pan troglodytes. NCBI lineage: Eukaryota > Metazoa > Chordata > Mammalia > Primates > Hominidae > Pan > Pan troglodytes. The sequence goes on from NC_072421.2 coordinate 106,504,501, forward strand.
TATAACATTGAGATGAGAAAAAAATTTAAAATAAATCACCAAGTATGTACCTTGGGAAGCTAAAAAAAGAAGAGCAAATTAAATTATAAGTCAGTAGAAGAAAAGAAGTACTAAAAATTACCACAGAAATCAATGAAAGTGACAACAGAAAGTCAATTTTAAAAAACCAAGGAAAACAAAAGCTGGTTCTTTGAAAAGATCAATAAAGTTGATAAGCATCTAGCTGAGCTAAGAAAAAAAACAAAAAGAGAGGACACAAATTACTAATATTTGAAATAAAAGAAAGCTTGATCAGTTATTTGAAAGACAAAATCTATCAAAACTCACACAAGAAAAAATAGATAATCTGAATAGGCCTATGTCTATTAAATAAATTGAGTCAACAATTAATAATCTCCCAAAGAAGAAAGCATGAAGCCCAGATGGTAAATTCTATCAAGGTGAATTCTAACAGATATTTAAGGAGAAATTTATATTAATTCTTTATAATATCTTTCAGAATATAGAATCAGAGAGAATACTTCCTATCTCTTTCTATGAGGCCAACATTGCCCTAAAACCAAAACCAGACAGAGGCATTACAAGAAAACAAAACTATAAACCAATTTCTCTCATAAACATAGGTGCAAAAATCTTCAACAAAATATCAAATCGAACAATGTATAAAAGGAATTTTACACCATAGACAAGTGGGATTTATGCCAGGTATGCAAGACTGGTTCAACATTCAAAAATCAAATAATGTAATCCATCACACCAATAAGCTAAAGAAGAAAAATCACATGGTCATATTATTAGATGCAGAAAAAGCATTTTACAAAATTCAACATTTATTCATGATAAAAACTCCCAGTAAAACAGGTATGGAGTAGAACTTTCTCAATTTGATAAAGAATGTCTACAAAAATCCTATAGCTAACATCATACTTAATGGTGAGAAGCTCAAAGCTTTCCCACTAAGATGAGGAAGAAGGGAGGATATCTTCTTTCACCATTGCTTTTCAGTATTATCCCAGAAGCCCTAGATATTGCAGCAAGACAAGAAAAGAAATAGGAAGTACATAGATTGGGGGAAAAATTAAAGCTGTCTTTGTTCACAGGTTACATGATTGTCTATATAGAAAATCTGAAAGAATCTACCAAATCAAACCCTCTTGGAACTAATAAGAGATTATAGCAAGGTTGCAGAATACAAGGCTACTATGTAAAACTCAAACTCTTTTCTATAAACCAGCAATGAATAAGTGGAATTTGAAATTAAAAAACAATAACATTTATATTAACATAAAACTGAAATACTTAGATATAAATTTAACAAAACAGGTACAAGATCTGTATGAGGAAAACTACAAAAACCTGATGGAAAATGTCAAAAAGGAACTAATTAAATGAAGAGATATTCTATGCTCAGGAATGGGAGGACAATATTGTCAAGATGTCAGTTCTACCCAGTTTGATCTACAGATTCAATGCAATCAAAATCAAAATCCTAGTAATTATTTTGTGGATCTTGACAAACTCAATCTAAAGCTTATATGGAGAGGCAAAATACTTAGAATAGAAAGCACAATATTGAAGAAAGACAAATTCTGGGAACTGACACTACCTGACTTCAAGACATACTATAAAGCTACAATAATCAAGACAGTGTGGTATTGGTGAAATAATAAACAAATAGATCAATGGGGAAAACTAGAGAGCCCAGAAATCAACCCATATAGTCAACTGATCTTTGACAAAAGAGAAAAAGCAATAAAATAGAGCAATGATAATATTTTCACCAAATGATCATCATACTACTGGACATTTACACAGAAAGCAATGAAAGTAGACACAGACTTTACAACCCTCACAAAATTAAAATAGTTAACAAACCTAAATGTAAAATGATGAACTTTAAATCATTTAGAAGGAAACATAGGAGAAAACCTAGAGGACTTTGGGTATTGCAATGATTGCTTTCAGTAAAACACCAAATACACAATTCATTAAGGAAATAATTGACAATCTGAACTTCATTATAATATAAAACTTCTTCCCCATGAAAGAAAATGTCAAGAGAATGAGAAGACAAACCACAGACTTCTTGGAGAAAATTTTATAAAATATTTTTATATATGTCTTTGCAAAAGACATATATAATAAATGACTGTAATAAAAAACATACAAAGAACTTTTATAACTCAATGAGAACCAAAAATCCCAATTAAAAAATAGAGCAAACTAAATAAGTAAATCTGATTTCATCTTGCTAGTGGTAACAATTCTCTTTGATTTGCAAGTTAATCTAAACCATTCCTGTAAGAGTTACCTCATGTTATTAGGTGTGCCTACTGGGCCAGCTCTGCTGGAAAACCTTGTCTACCCACAGAAAATGAAGAAGAATGAATAAACAATGACAGAAGATTTCAATTGATCACCCAAGCCACAATGCATGCCTTCAAATCTCTTTTAAGTTACAGGTTATATGGTTTTTTTTTCCCTTGGTTTAAGAACTTGAAGATATTTTAATGAATATATGGTCATAATTTTGTAACAGAAATACTTGGTAGTTTGAAAATTAATTAGACCATTTGGAATATATTTTCTGCTTTGGTAATAAGTCCACTTACATTGTTGAAGTTATCTATGTTAGTCTCACACTTTTACATTATTTGATTCTGCTATTTTCCACACTTTTCATTTTTTATAGAATGTGGTTTTCTTCTAATTTACACTTTGTCAATAAATGCTGAAATTCTTAATTTAAAAAATGGGACAGGAATAGGAACAACTCCAGTCTACAGCTCCCAGTGTGAGCAACACAGAAGACGGGTGATTTCTGCATTTCCAACTGAGGTACTGGGTTCATCTCACTGGGGCTAGTCAGACAGTGGGTGCAGGACAGTGGGTGCAGCCCACCGAGCATGAACCAAAGCAGGGCAAGGCATCACCTCACCCAGGAAGTGCAAGGGGTCAGGGAATTCCCTTTCCTAGCCAAGAGGAGCTGTGACAGATGGCACCAGGAAAATTGGGTCACTCACACCCTAATACTGCACTTTTCCAATGGTCTTAGCAAACGGCACACCAGGAGATAATATCCCATGCCTGGCTCAGAGGGTCCCATGCCCACGGAGCCTCAATCATTGCTAGCACAGAAGTCTGAGATCCAACTGCAAGGTGGCAGTGAGGCTGGGGGAGGGGCACCGCCTTTGCTGAGGCTTGAGTAGGTAAACAAAGCCTCCAGGAAGCTCGAACTGGCTGGAGCCCACTGCACCTCAAGGAGGCCTGCCTGCCTCTGTAGACTCCACCTCTGGGGGCAGGGCATAGCTGAGCAAAAGGCAGCAGAAACCTCTGCAGACTTAAATGTCTCTGTCTGACAGCTTTGAAGAGAGTAGTGGTTCTCCCAGAATGGAGATTGAGATCTGAGAATGGACAGACACTCTCCTCAAGTGGGTCCCTGACCCCTGAGTAGTCTAACTGGGAGGCACACCCCAATAGGGGCAGACTGACATCTCACATGGCTGGGTATCCCTCTGAGATGACGCTTCCAGAGGAACGAGCAGGCAGCAATGTTTACTGTTCAACAATATTCACTGTTCTGCAGCCTCCGCTGCTGATAAACAGGCAAACAGGGTCTGGAGCTGGAGCTCCAGCAAACTCCAACAGACCTGCAGCTGAGGGTCCTGACTGTTAGAAGGAAAAGTAACAAACAGACAGGACATCCACACCAAAACCCCACCTGTACGTCACCATCATCAAAGACCAAAGGTAGATAAAACCACAAAGATGGGGAAAACACATAGAAGAAAAGCTGAAAATTCTAAAAATCAGAGTGCCTCTCCCCCTCCAAAGGAACGCAGCTCCTAGCAATCACTGGAACAAAGCTGGATAGAGAATGACTTTGATGAGTTGAGAGAAGAAGGCTTCAGATGATCAAACTTCTCCGAAATAAAGGAGGAAGTTCGAACCCATCACAAAGAAGCTAAAAACCCTGAAAAAAGATTAGACGAATGGCTAACGAGAATAACCAGTGTAGAGAAGTCCTTAAATGACCTGATGGAGCTGAAAACCATGGCACGAGAACTACATGACACATGCATAAGCTTGAGTAGCCGATTCAATCAACTGGAAGAAAAGGTATCAGTGATTGAAGATCAAATTAATGAAATGAAGGAGAAGAGAAGTTTAGAGAAAAAAGAATAAAAAGAAATGAACAAAGCCTCCAAGACATATGGGACTATGTGAAAAGACCAAATCTACGTCTGATTGGTGTACCCGAAAGTGATGGGGAGAATGGAACCAAGTTGGAAAACACTCTGCAGGATATTATCCAGGAGAACTTCGCCAACCTAGCAAGGCAGGCCAACATTCAAATTCAGGAAATACAGAAAACACCACAAAGATACTCCTCGAGAAGAGCAACTCCAAGACACATAATTGTCAGATTCACCAAAGTTGAAATGAAGGAAAAAATGTTAAGGGCAGCCAGAGAGAAAGGTCGGGTTACCCACAAAGGGAAGCCAATCAGACTAACAGTGGATCTCTCAACAGAAAACCTACAAGCCAGAAGACAGTTGGGGCCAATATTCAACATTCTTAAAGAAAAAAATTTTCAACCCAGAATTCCATATCCAGCCAAACTAAACTTCATAAGTGAAGGAGAAATAAAATCCTTTACAGACAAGCAAATGCTGAGAGATTTTGTCACCACCAGGCCTGCCCTAAAAGAGCTCCTGAAGGAAGCACTAAACATGGAAAGGAACACCTGGTACTAGCCTCTGCAAAAACATGCCAAATTGTAAAGACCATCAAGGCTAGGAGGAAACTGCATCAACTAACGAGCAAAATAACCAGCTAACATCATAATGACAGGATCAAATTCACACATAACAATATTAACTTTAAATGTAAATGGGCTAAATGCTCCAATTAAAAGACACAGACTGGAAAATTGGATAAAGAGTGAAGACCCATCAGTGTGCTGTATTCAGGAGACACATCTCACATGCAGAGACACACATAGGCTCAAAATAAAGGGATGGAGGAAGATCTACCAAGCAAATGGAAAACAAAAAAAGGCAGGGGTTGCACTCCTAGTCTCTGATAAAACAGACTTTAAACCAGCAAAGATCAACAGAGACAAAGAAGGCCATTACATAATTGTAAAGGGATCAATTCAACAAGAAGAGCTAACTATCCTAAATATATATGCATCCAATACAGGAGCACCCAGATTCATAAAGCAAGTCCTTAGAGACCTACAAAGAGACTTAGACTCCCACACAATAATAATGGGAGACTTTAACACCACACCATCAACATTAGACAGATCAATGAGACAGAAAGTTAAAAGGGATATCCAGGAATTGAACTCAGCTCTGCACCAAGTGAATCTAATAGACATCTACAGAACTCTCCACCCCAAATCAACAGAATATACATTCTTCTCAGCACCACATCCCACTTATTCCAAAATTGACGACATAGTTGGAAGTAAAGCACCCTCAGCAAATGTAAGAGAACAGAAATTATAACAAACTGTCTCTCAGACCACACTGCAATCAAAGTGGAACTCAGGATTAAGAAACTCACTCAAAACTGCTCAACTACATGGCAACTGAACAACCTGCTCCTGAATGACTACTGGGTACATAACAAAATGAAGGCAGAAATAAAGATGTTCCTTGAAACCAATGAGAACAAACACACAACATACCAGAATATCTGGGACACATAGAAAGCAGTGTGTAGAGGGAAATTTATAGCACTAAATGCCCACAAAGGAAAGCAGGAAAGATGTAAAATTGACACCCTGACATCAAAATTAAAAGAACTAGAGAAGCAAGGCAAACGAATTCAAAAACTAGTAGAAGGCAAGAAATAACTAAGATCACAGCAGAACTCAAGGAGACAGAGACACAAAAAACCCTTCAAAAAAATCAATGAATCCAGGAGATGGTTTTTTGAAAAAATCAACAAAATTGATAGACTGCTAGCAAGACTAGTAAAGAAGAAAAGAGAGAATCAAATAGACACAATAAAAAATGATAAAGGGGATATCACCACCAATCCCACAGAAATACAAACTACTATCAGAGAATACTATAAACACCTCTACACAAATAAACTAGAAAATCTAGAAGAAATGGATAAATTCCTGGACATATACGCCCTCCCAAGACTAAACCAGGAAGTTGAATCCTTGAATACACCAATAACAGGCTCCGAAATTGAAGCAATAATTCATGGCCTACCAACCAAAAAAATTCCAGGTCCAGACAGATTCACAGCCGAATTCTGCCAGAGGTACAAAGAGGAGCTGGTACTATTCCTTCTGAAACTATTCCAATCAATAGAAAAAGAGGGAATCCTCTGTAACTCATTTTATGAGGCCAGCATCATCCTGATACCAAAGCCTGGCAGAGACACAACAAAAAAAGAGAATTTTAGACCAATATCCTTGATGAACACTGATGCAAAAATCGTCAAAAAATTCTGGCAAACTGAAACCAGCAGCACATCAAAACTTATCCACCATGATCAAGTGGGCTTCATCCCTGGGATGCAAGGCTGGTTCAACATATGCAAATCAATAAATGTACTCCAGCATATAAACAGAACCAAAGACAAAAACCACATGATTATATCAATAGATGAAGAAAAGGCCTTCAGAAAAATTCAGCAGCACTTCATGCTAAAAACTCAATAAATTATGTATTGATGGGATGTATCTCAAAATAATAAGAGCTATTTATGACAAACTCACAGCCAATATCACACTGAATGGGCAAAAACTGGAAGCATTCCCTTTGAAAACTGGCACAAGACAGGGATGCCCTCTCTCACCACTCCTATTCAACATAGTGTTGCAAGTTCTGGCCAGGGCAATCAGGCAGGAGAAAGAAATAAAGGGTATTCAATTAGGAAAAGAGGAAGTCAAATTGTCCCTGTTTGCAGATGACATGATTGTATATTTAGAAAACCCCATCATCTCAGCCCAAAATCTCCTTAAGCTGATAGGCAACTTCAGCAAAGTCTCAGGATACAAAATCAATGTGCAAAAATCACAAGCACTCTTATACACCAATAACAGACAAACAGAGAGCCAAATCATGAGTGAACTCCCATTCACAATTGCTTCAAAGAGAATAAAATACCTAGGAATCCAACTTACAAAGGATGTCATGGACCTCTTCAAGGAGAACTACAAACCACTGCTCAATGAAATAAAACAGGACACAACCAAATAGAAGAAGATTCCATGCTCATAGAGAGGAAGACTCAATATCATGAAAATGGCCATACTGCCCAAGGTAATTTATAGATTCAATGCCATCCCCATCAAGCTACCAATGCCTTCCTTCACAGAATTGGAAAAAACTACTTTAAAGTTCATATGGAACCAAAAAATAGCCTGCATTGCCAAGACAATCCTAAGCCAAAAGAACAAAGCTGGAGGCATCATGCTACCTGACTTCAAACTATACTACAAGTCTACAATAACCAAAACAGCATGGTACTGGTACCAAAATAGAGATATAGACCAGTGGAACAGAACAGAGCCCTCAGAAATAATACCACACATCTACAACCATCTGATCTTTGACAAACCTGACCACAACAAGAAATGGGGAAAGGATTTCCTATTTAATAAATGGTGCTGGGAAAACTGCCTAGCCATATGTAGAAAGCTGAAACTGGATCCCTTCCTTACACCTTATACAAAAGATTAATTCTAGTTGGATTAAGGACTTAAATGTTAGACCTAAAACCATAAAAAACCTAGAAGAAAACCTAGGTAATATCATTCAGGACCTAGGCATGGGCAAGGACTTCATGTCTAAAACACCAAAAGCAATGGCAACACAAGCCAAAATTGACAAATGGGATCTAACTAAACTAAAGAGCTTCTGCACAGCAAAAGAAACTATCATCAGAGTGAACAGGCAACCTGTAGAGTGGGAGAAAATTTTTGCAATCTACTCATCTGACAAAGGGCTAATATCCAGAATCTACAAAGAACTCAAACAAAGTTACAAGAAAAAAACAACCCCATCAAAAAGTGGACAAAGGATATGAACAGACACTTCTCAAAAGAAGACATTTATGCAGCCAACAGACACATGAAAAAATGTTCATCATCACTAGCCATCAGAGAAATGCAAATCAAAACCACAGTGAGATATCATCTCACACCAGTTAGAATGGTGATCATTAAAAAGTCAGGAAACAGCAGGTGCTGGAGAGGATATGGAGAAATAGGAACACTTTTACACTGTTGGTGGGACTGTAAACTAGTTCAACCATTGTGGAAGACAGTGTGGTGATTCCTCAAGGATCTAGAAGTAGAAATACCATTTGACCCAGCCATCCCATTATTGGGTATATACTCAAAAGATTATAAATCATGCTGCTATAAAGACACATGCACACGTATGTTTATTGTGGCACTATTCACGATAGCAAAGACTTGGAACCAACCCAAATGTCCAACAATGATAGACTGGATTAAGAAAATGTGGCACATATACACCATGGAACACTATGCAACCATAAAAAAGGATGAGTTCATGTCCTTTGTAGGGACATAGATGAAGCTGGAAACCACCATTCTCAGCAAACTATCGCAGTGACAAAAAACCAAATACCACATGTTCTCACTCATAGGTGGGAATTGAACAATGAGAACACTTGGACACAGGGTGGCAACACCACACACTGGGGCGTGTCGTGGGGTAGGAGAAGGGGGGAGGGATAGCATTAGGAGATATACCTAATGTAAATGACGAGTTAATGGGTGCAGCACACCAACATGGCACATGTATACATATGCAACAAACCTGCATGTTGTGCACATGTACCCTAAAACTTAAAGTATAATTTAAAAAAACTGTAAAAAAAAATGGGGCAAAGACTTTAAGAGACATCTCACTAAAAAATATGCTGATGGAAAATAAGTACATGACAATATGTTACATGCCATATAACAACAGAGAAATGTAAATAAAAACAACAATGAGATACCACTGCACACCTATTAGAATGGCCAAAATCCAGAACACTAACACCACCAAATATCAGTGCAGACGTGGAGCACCAGGAACTCTCATTCATTGCTGATAAGAATGCAAAATGGTACAATCACTCTGGAAAACAGTTTGGCAGTTTTTACAAAACTAAACATCCTCTTACCACACAATCCAACAATCATGATACTTGATATTTATTTATTTAAAGGAGTTGAACATTTATATCCACACAAAAACCTGCACACAAATGTTTACAATTGCTTTACTCATAATTGCTAAAACCTAGAACAACCACGATGAATGGATAGAGTGATACATTCAAACAACAGAATATTATTCTGCACTAAACAGAAATAAACTATAAAACCATGAAAACACATGAAGGAAACTTAAATGCATATGACTCAGTGAAAGAAGACAATCTGAAAAGGTTACCTACTGTATGATTCTAACTGTATGATATTCTGGAAAAGGCAAAACTATAGACATAGTAAAAAGGATTAGTGGTTTCCAGGGGTTGGGGGGAAGGAAGGAAGAATAAGTGGAATATGGAGGATTTTTATGGCCCCAAAGCAACTCTATATGGTACTATAATATTGAATATATGTTACCATACATTTATCCAAACCCACAGAATGCATAACACCAAGTGTAAATCCTATTGGACTTTGGCTGATAATGATGTGTCTATGTAGGTTTCTCTGTTATAACAAATGTACCACTCTGGTAGGAGACGTTGATAATGGGTGAGGCTATGCATGAGTGAGAGAAAGAGATATAATGGGAACCTCTGTACTCTCTGCCCAGTCTTGCTAATTCCCTCTATTTTCACCAAAGGGAGAGGAAATGACTTAAGTTCAACAAAACAGAAGTTATTTGTTAAGATTTTCATCTTTGAGTAAGTAGAAAACTCTGCTGCTGTACTCCATGGGGCCTCCATCTTGCAGCTTAGCAATAGGTCCTGCCTCCTTAATTCCAGACAATTTTCCAAGCCTGATCCTCTAACAAGCCATTGATTGTCTGAGCTCATGATGATCTTCCAATAAGCTCCCTTTTTCCTTAAGACCATCACAGCCAATTTCTTTCTGGAAATCGAGAACCTTGACTGACTTATCTTTATTGGATGACCATGCCAGCGTGCCTTATTTCCTTCTCCCTTCTCCCTAGAGCTTCATTTTCATGAAGATACTAACACAAATTCACATATAATTATATTCTTCCTTTCATTGGTCATTGCTGTTGCATGAGCAAAACTGTAGATTTTTATAACTAGAAAAAATTACATGTATCACTTTGTTTGATACTTTTACTTTAAGGAAAGGAAACTGAAACCCAGAAAGATGTTGAATCCAGTATCCCAGTTTCTACAACCCTCATCTCTTGATTCTCAGTCTACACCATTATGTCTCTTTGCGTCTGTATAGACTCCTTGAGGGAGTCCTAATTAAATAGCTCCAAAATGTCTTCAAGATGTAAGAATAAGATTACCTAATTTACCTTTCATTTTATCTGGGGAGGTAAGTAAAATGACTTCCACAATGAAAACATTTTTCTCCTTTAAATGTAATGCACTTTGTCCTTTGTTGTTGTTTGTTTTTTGTTGGTTTGTTTTATTTACTTTTTTGTTTTGTTTTGAGACGGAGTCTCGCTCTGTTGCCAGGCAGGAGTGCTGTGGCGCGATCTCGGCTCACTGCAACCTCCGACTCCCTGGTTCAAGCGATTCTCCTGCCTCAGCCTCCTGAGTATCTGGAATTACAGGCACATACCACCACGCCTGGCTAATTTTTGTATTTTTAGTAGACACAGAGTTTCATCGTGTTGGCAAGGATGGTCTCGATCTTCTGACCTTGTGATCCACCCATCTCGGCCTCCCAAAGTGCTGGGATTACATGCTTGAGCCACCACGCCTGGCCTGCACTTACTTCTTTTGAAAAATTTTTTAAATGCAAAACAATACTGAGAAATGAACAATTAATAATATTTCCACCACTCAGAGTTAATAACTACTATCCCATTGTAGTATTTACTTGTAATCTTTTTATTTTTAAAACATAGAAAAAGGCACATAAAAATTAAAACTTCCTTTAAGAACTACCCCCTTTACTATTGCACTTATTTACTGCCAAGGGGAAACTATTGTGTATAACTTTCTAGTTCATTTTCTATACAAACATATTCTATCTATAACAAATATTTAACATTGTGTTATTACATGTTTTAAATGTACATAAAACATGGTGTTTTGTATTTTATGACTTCACTCAGTGTTTTGCATTTGAGGTATACCCATGTTGATATAGCTCTACTCCATTCTCTTTAGTTGCTAAATTTTATCTTACCCTAGAAATAAGGTTTCTTTTTATTATTATTATAATACTTTAAGTTCTAGTGTACATGTGCATGACGTGCAGGTTTGTTACATAGGTATACATGTGCCATGTCGGTTTGCTGCACCCATCAACTCATCATTTACATTAGGTATTTCTCTTATGCTATCCCTCCCCCAGCCCCTCAGCCCCCGACGGGCCCTACTGTGTGATGTTCCCTGCCCTGTGTCCATGTGTTTTCATTGTTCAACTCCCACCTATGAGTGAGAACATGTGGTGTTTGGTTTTCTGTCCTTGTGATAGTTTGCTGAGAATGATGGTTTCCAGCTTCACCCATGTCCCTGCAAAGGACATGAACTCATCCATTAATATGCCTGCATAGTATTCCATGCTGTATATGTGCCACATTTTCTTAATCCAGTCTATCATTGATGGACATTTGGGTTGGTTCCAAGTCTGTGTTATTGTGAATAGTGCTGTAATAAACGTACATGTGCATGTGTCTTTATAGAAGCATGATTTATAATCCTTTGAGTATATACTCAGTAATGGGATTGCTGGGTCAAATGGTATTTCTAGTTCTAGATCCCTGAGGAATCGCCACACTATGTTCCACAATGGTTGAACTAATTTACACTCCCACCAACAGTGTAAAAGTGTTCCTATTTCTCCACATCCTCTCCAGTATCTGTTGTTTCCTGACTTTTTAATGATCACCATTCTAACTGACATTTTCTTTGTGGTTTTGATTTGCATTTCTCTGATGAGCAGTAATGATGAGCATTTTTTCTTATGTCTGTTGGCTGCATAAATGTCTTCTTTTGAGAAGGTCTGTTCATATCCTTTGCCCAATTTTTGATGGGGTTATTTGTTTATTTCTTGTAAATTTGTTTGAGTTCATTGTAGATTCTGGATATTAGCCCTTTGTCAGATGGGTAGATTGCAAAGATTTTCTCCCATTCTGTAGGTTACCTGTTCACTCTGATGACAGTTTATTTTGCTGTGCAGAAGCTCTTTAATTAGATCCCATTTGTCAATTGTAGCTTTTGTTGCCATTGCTTTTGGTGTTTTATTCATGAAGACTTTGCCCATGCCTAGGTCCTGAATGGTATTGCCTAGGTTTTCTTCTAGGGTTTTTATGGTGTTAGGTCTTATATTTAAGTCTTTAATCCATCTTGAGTTAATTTTTGTATAAGGTGTAAGGAAGGGATCCAGTTTCAGCTTTCTACATATGGCTAGCCAGTTTTCCCAGCACCATTTATTAAATAGGAAATCCTTTCCCCATTACTTGTTTTTGTCAGGTTTGTCAAAGATCAGATGGTTGTAGATGTGTGGTGTTATTTCTGAGGCCTCTGTTCTGTTCCATTGGTCAATCTCTGTTTTGGTACCAGTACCATGCTGTTTTGGTTACTGTAGCCTTGTAGTATAGTTTGAGTTCAGGTAGCTTGATGCATACAGCTTTGTTCTTTTTGCCTAGTATTGTTTTGGCTATGTGGGCTCTTTTTTGGTTCCATGGGAACTTTAAAGGAGTTTTTTCCAATTCTGTGAAAAAAGTCAGTGGCAGCTTGATGGGGATAACATTGAATCCATAAATTACCTTGGGCAGTATGGGCATTTTTGTGATATTGAGTCTTCCTATCCATGAGCATGGAATGTTCTTCCATTTGTTTGTGTCCTGTTTTATTTCATTGAGCAGTGGTTTGTAGTTCTCCTTGAAGAGGTCCTTGACATCCCTTTTAAGTTGGATTCCTAGGTATTTTATTCTCTTTGAAGCAATTGTGAATGGGAGTTCACTCATGATTTGGCTCTCTGTTTGTCTCCTATTGGTGTATAGGAATGCTTGTGATTTTTGCACATTGATTTTGTATCCTGAGAGTTTGCTGAAGTTGCTTATCAGCTTAAGGAGACTTTGGGCTGAGATGATGGGGTTTTCTAAATATACAATCATTTCAACTGCAAACAGAAAAAAGTTGACTTACTCTTTTCCTAATTGAATACCCGTTATTTCTTCCTCTTGCCTGATTGCCCTGGCCAGAACTTCCAACACTATGTTGAATAGGAGTGGTGAGAGAGGGCATCCTTGTCTTGTGCTGGTTTTCAAAGGGAATGCTTCCAGGTTTTGCCCATTCAGTATGATATTGGCTGTGGGTTTGTCATAAATAGCTCTTGTTATTTTGATATATGTTCCATGAACACCTAGTTTATTGAGAATTTTTAGCATGAAGTGCTGTTGAATTTTTTTGAAGGCCTTTTCTGCATCTATTGATATAATCATGTGATTTTTATCTTTGGTTCTGTTTATATGATGGATTATGCTTATTGGTTTGCATAGGTTGAACCAGCCTTGCATCCCAGGGATGAAACTGACTTGATCATGGTGGATAAGCTTTTTGATGTGCTGCTGGATTCGATTTGCCAGTATTTTATCGAGGACTTTCGCATCGATGTTCATCACGGATATTGGCCTAAAATTCTCTTTTTGTTGTGTCTCTACCAGGCTTTGGTATCAGGATGATGCTAGCCTCATAAAATGAATTAGGGAGGAGTCTCTCTTTTTCTATTTATTGAAATAGTTTCAGAAGGAACGGTACCAGCTCCTCTTTGTACCTCTGGTAGAATTTGGCTGTGAATTCCTCTGGTCCTGGACTTTTTTTGTTGGTAGGCTATCAATTTTTGCCTTAACTTCAGAACGTGTTATTGGTCTATTCTGAGATTCAACTTCTTCCTGGTTTAGTCTTGGGAGGGTGTATGTGTCCAGGAATTTATCCATTTCTTCTAGATTTTCTAGTTTATTTGCATAGAGGTGTTTATAGTATTCTCTGATGGTAGTTTGTATTTCTGTGGGATCGGTGGTGATATCCCCTTTATCATTTTTTATTGTGTCTATTTGATTCTTCTCTCTTTTCTTCTTTATTAGTCTTGCTAGTGGTCTATTTTGTTGATCTTCTCAAAAAAACAGGTCCTGGATTCACTGATCATTTTGAAAGTTTTTTCGTGTCTCTATCTCCTTGAGTTCTGCTCTGATCTTAGTTATTTCTTGCCTTCTGCTAGTTTTTGAATTTGTTTGCTCTTGCTTCTCTAGTTCTTTTAATTGTGATGTTAGGGTGTCGATTTTAGATATTTTCTGCTTTCTCTTGTGGGCATTTAGTGCTATAAATTTCCCTCTACACATTGCTTTAAATGTGTCCCAGAGATTCTGGTACTTTCTGTCTTTCTTCTCATTGGTTTCAAGGAACGTCTTTATTTCTGCCTTTATTTTGTTATTTACCCAGTAGCCATTCAGGAGCACGTTGTTCAGTTTTCATGTACTTGTGCAGTTTTGAGTGAGTTTCCTCATCCCGAGTTCTAATTTGATTGCACTGTGGTCTGAGAGACAGTTTGTTGTGATTTCTGTTCTTTTACATTTGCTGAGGAGTGTTTTACTACTAATTATGTGGTCAATTTTAGAATAAGTTCGATGTGGTGCTGAGAAGAATTTATATTCTGTTGATTTGGGATGGAAAGTTCTGTAGATGTCTATTAGTTCTGCTTGGTCCACAGCTGAGTTCAAGTCCTGGATATTGTTGTTAATTTTCTGTCTCATTGATCTGTCTAATATTGACATTGTGGTGTTAAAGTCTCCCATTATTATTGTGTGGGAGTCTAAGTATCTTTGTCGGTCTCTAAGAACTTGTTTTATGAATCTGGGTGCTCCTGCATTAGGTGCGTATATATTTAGGATAGTTAGCTCTTCTTGGTGAATTGATCCCTTTACCATTATGTAGAGGCCTTCTTTGTCTCTTTTGATCTTTGCTGGTTTAAAGTCTGTTTTATCAGAGACTAGTATTGCAACACCCCCTCCCTCTTTTCTTTGCTTTCCATTTCCTTGGTAAATATTCTGCCATCTCTTTATTTTGAGCCTATGTGTGTCTTTGCATGTGAGATGGGTCTCCTGAATACAGAACACCTGTGGGTCTTGACGCTTTATCTTATTTGCCAGTCTGTGTCTTTTAATTGGGGGCATTTAGTCCATTTCCATTTAAGGTTAATATTGTTGTGTTTGAATTTGATCCTGTCATTATGATTTTAGCTGGTTATTTTGCACATTAGTTGATGCAGTTTCTTCATAGCATCGATGGTCGTTACCACTTGGCATGTTTTTGCAGTGGCTGGTACCAGTTGTTCCTTTCCATGTTTAGTGCTTCCTTCAGGAGCTCCTGTAATGCAGGCCTGGTGGTGGCAAAATCTCTCAGCATTTGCTTGTCTGTAAAGGATTTTATTTCTCCTTCACTTATAAAGCTTTGTTTGGCTGGATATGAGATTCTGGGATGAAAATTCTTCTCTTGAAAAATGTTGAATATCAGCCCCCACTCTCTTCTGGCTTGTAGGGTTTCTGCCAAGAGATCCGCTGTTAGTCTGATGGGCTTCCCTTTGTGGGTAACCCAACCTTTCTCTCTGGGTGCCCTTAACATTTTTCCTTCATTTCAACCTTGTTGAATCTGACAATTATGTGTCTTGAGGTTGCTCTTCTTGAGGAGTATCTTTGTGGTGTTCTCTGTATTTCCTGAATTTGAATGTTGGCCTCCCTTGCTAGGTTAGGGAAGTTCTCCTGGATAATATCCTGAAAAGTGTTTTCTAAATTGGTTCCATTCTCCCCATCACTTTGTTTGTCCTTGGTGGTATTAATCCCTTTGTTTCCTGTACAAAGGTTTCCAAGTTTTGTCATCTGGACTACCCAGCAGCTACTGGGGATGCCAGGTCCCATACCTCATTGTGTTACAATTTATCTGAATCTGAAACTGGTGGCAGAAGCCAGAGACTCCATAGATCCAGCTGGATGAGGCCTGGGAATTGAAGCCACTGCAGTTCCTGGCTCAGCGGGTGCAATGGAGATTGTGTCATGCAAACAGGTTCTCCAGTGAGCAAAGAGTTAAATGCCCAGCAGGCAGCTAAAAGCAAGGTAAATTTAATGAAATGCATAATTTAGGCCTTATACATATTCCATCATATGATAAGATTATCATATGTTTATACCTCCTTCCACTGATGGACATTTATGTTGCTTCCATTTGTTTACCATTGCAGAAAATGCTGAAAAATAAACATCTTTTGTAGATATCATATGAACATGGGCAAGATTACAGTTGGATATATAATCCAAAGTAAAATTTTGAGGTCATGAAGTATTTAATTTTAAACTACCAGGTATTATCAAATTGCTTTCTAAAATGGCTGTATCCATTTACACTACCTCTAAGAGAGTATGATAACATTTTCATGACACATTTAGCAATTTTTGACATTAGCAAGTGTTTTGTTTTTCTATTTTCTGTTTTGTTTTGTTTTACTTTGGGGTCAATCTGGTTGTTCTAAAATAATCTCTCACCTGCAATTCTACTGCTAAGTATATATCCAAGAGAATTGAAAACACAGATCAGTGCAAAAATTTGTACACGAATTTCATAGCAACATTATTCATTATAACCAAACAGTGGAAACAGCCTAAATGTCCATTAACTGATAAATGGATAAATAAAATGTGATATATCAATACAATGGAATACTCTTAGGCAAAAAAAAAAAAAAAAAAAGGAATGAAGTACTGATACTTGTTACAAGAGTGAACCTTAAACAATTCTGTTAAGTGAAAGAAGTCAGTCACATAGGAGCACATACTGAATGGTTTTATTTATGTAAAATGTAGAATAAGCAAATCACCAGAGACAGAAAGTGGATTAGTTTGTCTAGAGCTGGGGGTGGGTATTGGAAATTATAGGGCTTATGAATAAATCATGCAGTGTTTCTTTTTGGGGTGAAAAAATATTCTAAAATTGATTTTAACAATAGTTACACAACTCTGAGAATATACTAACAGCCATCATATTGTACATTTTAAGTGGGTGAATTATATGGTATGTGAATTATATCACATTTTAAAATGATTACTAATTATTATTCTTATTTGAATCTTCCTGATTATTAGTGACATTAAACATCTTTATGCACATGTATGGAGAATTGTACTTCTTCTGTGAGTAGCTTGTTCTTGCTCTTGACCATTTATCATAATAATTATTATTATTCTCTATTTGGAGGAGTTAAAAGAAATATACTCTCTGGGACAACTGGATACCCACATGCAAAAGAAAAAAGTTGTACCTTTATATCATAACATATAGAAAAGAACTGAGAATATACTAAAGATCTAAATGGAAGAGCAAAAAATATACAATTCTTAGGAAAAAACATAGGGGTAAATCTTTAAATGATTGGCAATGGTTTTGTAGATATAACATCGAAAGTACAAACAACAAATAGAGAATCCAGAAATAAATCCATACATCTGTAGTGAACTCATTTTTTACAAAGGTGCCAAGAACATACATTGAGGAAAAGACAGTTTCTTCAACAAATGGTGCTGTGAACACTGGATATTCCTATGAAGAAGAATGAAGCTTGATTCTTATCTCTCATCATATAGAAAAACAAAGTCAAAATTGATGAAGACTTAAATCTAAGACATGAAACTACTAGAAGAAATCCTTGGGGGAACTGTCCAGGACATTAGTCTGGGCAAAGATTTATTGAGTAATGCCCTACAAGCATAGGCAACAAAAGAAAAAAAATGTACAAATGGCATCACATCACATTAAAAAGCTTCTGCACAACAAAAGAAAAAAAATCAACAAAATGAAGAGACAATTTGAATATATAAGTTTTAGCTCCTTATATATTCTGATTATTAATCCCTTGTCAAATCAATAGTTTATGATCATTTTCTCCCAAATGGGAGAAAAAAATCTAATAATACAATTTAAAAATAGGCAAACATTTTTCAAAAGAAGATGTCCAAATGGCAAACAGGTATACAAAAAGTTGCTCAACATCATTGATCATCAGATAAATGCAAATCAAAACTACAATGAGATATCATCTCACCCCAGTTAAAATGGCTTATTTCCAAAAGACAGGCAATAACAAATGCTGGCAAAGATGTGGAGAAAGGGAAAACCTCATATACTATTGTGGGTACATAAATCAGTACAACCACTGGGGAGAACACTATGTAGGTTTTTCAAAAAACTAAAATTAGAATGATCATATGATTCAGCAATACCACTGTTAGGTATATACCCAAAAGAAAGAAAATCAATGTATCAAAGACATGTGTATCCCCGTGTTTATTCCAGCACTATTCACAATAGCCAAGATTTGGAATCAGCCTAAGTATCCATCAACAGACAAAAGAATAAAGAAAATATGGTACATATATACAATGGAGTACTATTAAGCCATAAAAAAGAATGAGATCCTGCCATTTGTAATAGGATGCACAGAACTAAAGGAAACTTTGTTGACAGAAATAAGTGAGGCACAGAAAGACAAACTTAGCATGTTCTCACCCATTTTGGAAAGCTAAAAATTAAAACAATTGAACTCATGGAGATACAGAGTAGAATGATAGTTACCAAAGGCTAAGAAGGATAGTAGGGAGGCAAGTGGGGACTGTTAATGGGTACAAAAATACACTTAGAGAGAATTAATAAAATCTAATATTTGATAGCACAACAGATGACTATAATCAACAATTTATTGTACATTTTAAAATAACTAAAAGAGTACAATTAGAATGTTTGTAGCACAAAGAAAGGATAAATTCTTGCAGTGATTGATACCCCATTTACCACAATGTGATGATTACATATTGAATGCTTGTATCAAAATATCTCATGTACTCCATAATTGTATACAGCTACTTTGTACCCATACATTTTTAAAGTATAAGCAAAATAAAAAATAGACAAATTGGACTTTATTTAAATTAAAAATATTTGTGAATCAAAGGACACTATCAGGAAAGTGAAAACAACATGCAAAATTAGATAAAGTATTTGTAAATCATATATCTGATAAAAGTATAATATTTAGAATATGAAAAGAACTCTCATAACTCAATAGCAAAAAGATAAATGACCCAATTAAAAAATAGGCAAAGGGTTTGAATAGATGTTTCTCCAAAGAAGATACACAAATGGCCAACAAGCACATGAAAAGGTGCTCAATATCTTTAATCATTAAGGAAATGTAAACCAAAATCACCACAAGATACCACTTCACAACTACTATAATGACTAAAATAAAAACAACAGAAAGTAACAAGATTGACAAGGATGTGGAGATATTGGAACCCCCTTACATTGCTGGTTAGAATATAAAATGTTTGTAACTGTTCTGCAGATAATTTGGTCATTCCTCAAAGTGTAACATGGAATTACCATTCAATCCAGTCATTCCATTCCTAGGTTTAAACTCAAAATAATAGAAAACATATGTTCAAACAAAAACATGTATACAACTGGTCATACAGCAATATGAAGAGATGGTGGAGCCCGATGGCAACATAGATCTTTCAAGAGATTATCTGCCCACAAATATATCAGTTTGAACAAAAAAAAAAGTACTTTCAAAGGTACAGAAGAAACTAAATGAAAGATCACAATACTTGAGTATAGCACAGAAATAAGAAAAGATTCATTGGAGATGATAGGAAGGAATTTTACGTTACCCGCGTCACCCCTCCCCCAACTTCAGGCAGCATAGCATGGAGAGAGATAACATTTGCTTGGAAGAAATACAGGGAAATGAGCAAAGGACTTTGCCTTGCACTCCAATACTGAGTCTGCATAGTAAAACCCAGCACTGGACAGGCTTCTACAGCTTCAGACTTGATAAAAGAACCTGTGGACTGAGCCGTCAGACCTTTTCTAATTCCAGGAAGTACCCCACAGCCCCATACTTCAGACCTACACAGTGGACTTGATCTCCTGCTCACATCACGGCTATGTCAACGTCAGTCTCCTCGGGCTCTAGACAGGCCTCAGCAACAGGCCAGCCCCAATATCCCCAGGCTTCAGATCTGCCTCAGGACTGCACTGGCACCAACAGCAATAAGCTTTAGGCCCAGTGCCGAACCTCACCAGCCCTTCATGCCCTAGGCTTCAAGCCCTCCTCAGCACCATGAAGCCCCAACAGAAACAGCCTTCAGGCTGAGTTCCAGGGATACAGACTTCAGGCCAATTCCAGGAAACCAAATCAACAGGCCAACCAAAGTGGATCCAGGATCCAGGCCCTCCCACCTGCTGATCCAAGCATGAGGCAATCCAGCCCAAAGACTCCAGTGGCAAGCCCACCCATGGACCATGCCAGACAGCCTTCCCAGAATACCTAGACAAGCTGACTGTTGAGGGGCTTTCCCAGACAATGCCAGTCTGCAAAGACTGGAATAAGTATATGCTTCTTCACATGTTTACACACCAATGCAGGGCCACAATGGTCAAGGACTATCAGGGAAATATCACCAAAAGGACAAAATAAAGCACCAATGACCAGCCCTAAATAAATTGAGATGTATAAACTGCATGATAAAAAATTTAAAATAACTTGTTTAAGGAAGCTCTACAAACTTCAATAAAGTACAGATAAATGATTCAATGAAATGATAAAGACAATGTATTACCAGAATTAGGAACTTAACAGAGATTGAAATAATAAAAAATTGGATATTCTCAAGTTTAAAATACAATGAACAAAATGAATAATGCAAGAGAGAGCACTGACAGCAGGACTGATCAAGCAGAAGAAATAATCTGTGAACTCAGACAGGTTATTTGAAAATATATAGTAAGAGAAGAAAAAAGAAATGAAAAGGAATGGAGAATAAAAGAGTTATAAGACTGCATGAAAAGACCAAATTTTTGAGTCATAGGAGTTTAAGAAGGAGAAGAGAAAGATAAAGGGGTAGAAAAATTGCTTAATGAAATAATAGCAAAAACTTTTCAAATCTGTAGAATGATATAAATATCCAGATACAGGAAAGTCAATGGTCTTTAATCAGTCAATTCAAACAAGACTACTCCAAGACATATTGTAATCAAACCCTCAAAAATCAAAGACAAGATCCTGAAATCAACAAGAGCAAAGAAGCATATCATATATAAGGGAGTTCCAACAGGCTAACAGTAGTTTTCTCAGCAGAAACTTTAATAAGCCAGGAGAGAATGGGATGATATATTCAAAGTGCTGAAGGAAAAAAAAATTCTGTCAAACAAGAATACTTTACCCAGCAACACTGTCCCTTCGGATATCGAGGAGCATTAAAGATGTCTTCAGACAAAGAAAAGCTGAGGGAGGTTGTCCTCACCAGGCTTGTCTTAGAAGAAATGCTAAAGGGATTTTTTTTAAGCCGAGTTATATTCCATTGCTGTCAGAGAAGATGCTTCATATTATTTCAATTTTTTGAACATTTCAAGACTTGTTTTGTGACCGAACATTTGGTGTATCCTTGAGAATTATCCACGTGCTGAGGGAAACAATGTGTATTCTCCAACTCTTGAATGAAATGTTCTGTAAATATCTATTAACTCCATTTGGTCTAGACTGCATAATAAGTGTAACGTTTCTTTGTTGATTTTCTGCCTGGAAGATCTGTGGAATGCTGAAGGTGGGATATTGAGGTCTCCAGTTATTATCGTATTGGGGCCTATCTTTCTCTTTAACTCTAATAATATTTCCTTTGTACATCTATTTCCTCCAATGTTGAGTGCATATATATTTAAAACTGTTATATACTCTTGCTGAGCTGACCCCTTTATTATTATATAGTGACGTTTGTCTTCTTACAGTTTTTGTCTTGAAATCTATTTTATCTAATATAAGTATAGTGCCTCCTGCTCTTTTTTGGCTTCCATTTTCATGTATTTTTTTTTGTATCCCTCTGTTTCCAGTCTATGTGTGTCTTTGTAGGTGAAGTGTCTTTCTTGTGGGCAACAAATCAATGAGCATGTTTTTTCACCCCTCAGCCAGTCTGTCTTTTGATAGGAGAGTTTATTTCACTTACATTTGATGTATTATTGATATATAAGCACTTACTCCTGCCATTCTTCATTTGTTTTCTCTTGTTTTGTGGACTTTTCCTCTTTGCTTTTTTCATTCCTGTCTTCTTCTAGTGAAGATTATTTTCTCTGGGGATATGATGTAGTTTTCTGCTTTTTATTTTTTATGTATCTATTTTATGTTTGCATGTTTGACGTTGCCATGAGGATCGCAAATGCTATCTTATAATCCATTATTTTAACCTGATAACAACTTAACACTATGCATAAACAAACAGAAAACTAATAAAAACTTCCTTAACTTTGTCCTCTCACTTTTAAACTTTTTATTGTGTCTATTTATATCTTTTTTTACTGATTATGTCTTGAAAAGTTGTTGTAGTTACTATTCTTGATTGTTTTTATCATTTCTACTTAGGATAAGAGCAGTTTACACACAGTTACAGTGTTATACTATTCTGTGATTTTCTGTGTACTCACTGTTACCAGGAAGTTTTGTACCTTCAGGTGATTATTGTCCATTAATGTCTTTTTCTTTCTGATTGAAGTACTCCCTTTAGCATTTCTTGTAGAACAGGTTTGGTGTTGATGAAATCCCTCAGCTTTTGTTTGTCTGGGATAGTCTTTATTTCTCCCTCATATTTGAAGGATATTTTCACTGGATATACTATTCTAAGGTAAAAGGTATTTTCCTTCAGCCCTTTAAATATGTTACGTCACTCTCTCCTGGCCTGTAAGGTTCCCACTATGTCATATCACCCTCTCCTGGCCTGTAAGGTTCCCACTGAAAACTTTGCTGCCGGACATATTGGAGCTCCATTGTACGTTATTTGTTTATTTTCTCTTGATGCTTTTAGAACCTTTTCTTTATCCTTGACTTTGTGAGTCTGATTATTAAATGCCTTGAGGTAGTCATCTTTGTTAAATCTGCTTGGTGTTCTATAGCCTTTTTGTACTTGGATATTGATATCTTTCTCTAGGTTTAGGAAGTCCTCTGTTATTATCCCTTTGAATAAGCTTTCTACCCACATCTCTTTTGTACTTCCTCTTTAAGGCCAATTACTCTTAGATTTGCCATTTTGATACTATTTTCTAGGTCCTGTAGGTGGGCTTCATGTTTTTTTTTTCTGTTGTCTCCTTTGACTCTGTATTTTCAAATAGCCTGCATTCAAGCTCACCAGTCCTTTATTATGCTTAATCAATTCTGCTATTGAAGGACTTACTGTTATTAAAGCCTCACCCTGTAGCCACAGTCACTCTTGGCCAAGAGGAGTATAGCCAGACTACCACCAATGTTCCCCTAACGCCCAAGGTTTCTTAAGTCAGCTTGTGGTGAATGCTGCCTCACCTGGGACTCACCCTTCAGGGCAATGGGCTCCCCTCTGGCCCAGGGCAGGTCCAAAAATGCCATCTAAGAGTCAAGTTTTGGAATTGGGGACCCCAAGAGCTCACTTGTTGCTCTATCCCCCTGTGGTGGTTGTTGGTACCTGAAGCCAACATGCCTCAGAGGCTCACCTGAGGCCCTCAACATTATACTTGAGTATAGCTTTGCTGGTTATCCAGGGACCAAGAGCTCTTCAGTTATCAGGGGATCACTACTGCCAGAACGTGGCCCTTCCCTTCATGGCAACAGGTTCCCTTCTGTCCCAGGGTATGTCTAGAAACATCTGGGAGCCAAGTTCTGGAACAGGGGCCTCATGACTCTGACCAGTGCCCTAGCCCTACCCTGCTGTGGCTAAGCTGGTATCCAAGATGCAAGACAAAGTCCTCCCCACGATTTCCTCTCCTCTCCTCAAGGAAAGAAGAGTATCTTTTGGAGTCACAAGCTGGGCAGCCTGAGGTTAGGGGAGAGATTACATCAGCATTCCCTTGGCTGCCCCAGCTGGTGTCTCAGTATGTACCCCCTCACTCCCCCTACCCCAGTTTACAGTCTCTGGGTCTAGTTCATTTCATCCCTAGGACTCGTCTAAGTGTTGCAGTCTTTATGGCCTGGAATGCCTTTCAAGTTTACTTAGAGACCAAAAGCACTTTGGCCCTCCATGGTGAGGTTTGTGGGCACTCAAGTTTGGACCACTGGGATTGGCAATACTCCTCTGGCTAGGGCCAGTCTAAATGGTCCCTCTGTGGGTGGGCATCAGGTGAGTTTGACTTGGTTTTCCTTTCTGCTGTAGCAGTACGGCACTGAGTTCAATGACTCGCAATTGTTGTGTTCTCCCTCCCCCAGTGCCCAGAGATCCTCTCCACACAATGCAGTGGCTTGTGGGTATGGGGGATGGGTGGCATTGGCTATTCAGGACTGTTTTTTTTTTTGTCTCTTCAGTGCCCCTTTCAATCACACGAAGTTAAAACTAGATATTGTAAGTCCTCACCTGATTTTTGGCTCTTACAAAGGCATCTTTTTCTGTGTAGTTAGGTATTAACTTGGTGTCCTTGTGAGGGGGATGATCAGTGGAGCTTTCCATTTTTCCATCTTGTTCCACATCACTTCCATCTACAATAATTTTTAACATACACACGATATAAAAATACATGAAATTTGACATAAAAAATCCAAAATATTTGTGTTGGGGAGTGAAGTAATAGTGTGGATGATTTTTTTTATACAAATTAGCTATAGAAGTTAAGTTGTTATCTTAAAATAACCTGTTATAACTATAAGATGACATGTAAGCTTCATGGTAACCACAAAAAAGTCTTATAGTACATACAGAAAAAAATTAAAGTAGAGACCAAAACATACAACTAGAGAAAAATCACTTAACCACAACGGAAGGCACCAAAGAAGGAAGAAATAAACAAAGGATCTACAAAGCAATTAGAAAACAATTAATAAAATGGCAGAAATAAGTTCTTACCTATTAATAATTACCCTGAATATAATAGATTAAACTCTGCAATCAAAATATGTAGAGTGGCTGAATGAATAAATAAGACCCAATGACATGCTACCTACAAGACATTCATATTACCTGTAAAGACACACTTAAAATGAATGGATAGCAAAATACATTCCATGCAAATAGAAACAAAAAGGGCACAAGAATAGCTAAACTTATATAAAATAATTGTAAGAAAAGACAATAAAAGTCATTACAGAATGATAACAGTGTTCCTTCAGCAAGAAGATATGAAAATATATAAATATATATGCACCCAACATCAAAAAACCTAAATATATAAAGCAAATATTATTATGTTGGAAGGGAGAGATAGACAGAGATATAATAATAGTAGGGGACTTCAACACCCCACTTTCAGCAATAGAATGATCATCCAGACAGAACATCAATAAGATAAATGAAATAAGACAGTGTCCAGTGATATACCCACATATAGATATTAAATAAAATTACCAAGGAAATTCAATGGAAAATGGACAGTCTTTTCAACAAGTGGTGCTAGAACAACTGGATATACATAAGGAAAACTATCATTTACATTTCAGCCAGGATTTCAAATTAATTTGCATAAAGTTATATGTAGTATTGTTTTATAATTTCATAACTTCATCTGGATTTGTAGTTTTTCTTTTGATTTGTGATTTACTTATTTATACCTTCTCTTTTACTTTACTCGACCATGTTTATTGAAATTTAGTTTCATTTAGAATTTAATAAATGGTGCTGGGAAAACTGGCTAGCCATATGTAGAAAGCTAAAACTGGATCCCTTCCTTACACCTTATACAAAGATCAATTCAAGATGGATTAAAGACTTAAACGTTAGACCTAAAACCATAAAAACCCTAGAAGAAAACCTAGGCATTACCATTCAGGACATAGGCATGGGCAAGGACTTCATGTCTAAAACACCAAAAGCAATGGCAACAAAAGCCAAAATTGACAAATGGGATCTAATTAAACTAAAGAGCTTCTACACAGCAAAAGAAACTACCATCAGAGTGAACAGGCAACCTACAAAATGGGAGAAAATTTTCACAACCTACTCATCTGACAAAGGGCTAATATCCGGAATCTACAATGAACTCAAACAAATTTACAAGAAAAAAACAAACAACCCCATCAAAAAGTGGGCGAAGGACATGAACAGACACTTCTCAAAAGAAGACATTTATGCAGCCAAAAAACACATGAAAAAATACTCACCATCACTGGCCATCAGAGAAATGCAAATCAAAACCACAATGAGATACCATCTCACACCAGTTAGAATGGCGATCATTAAAAAGTCAGGAAACAACAGATGCTGGAGAGGATGTGGAGAAATAGGAACACTTCTACACTGTTGGTGAGACTGTAAACTAGTTCAACCATTGTGGAAGTCAGTGTGGCGATTCCTCAGGGATCTAGAACTAGAAATACTATTTGACCCAGCCATCCCATTACTGGGTATATACCCAAAGGACTATAAATCATGCTGCTATAAAGACACATGCACACGTATGTTTATTACAGCATTATTCACAATAGCAAAGACTTGGAACCAACCCAAATGTCCAACAATGATAGACTGGATTAAGAAAATGTGGCACATATACACCAGGGAATACTATGCAGCCATAAAAAAGGGATGAGTTCATGTCCTTTGTAGGGACATGGATGAAATTGGAAATCATCATTCTCAGTAAACTATCGCAAGAACAAAAAACCAAACACCGCATATTCTCACTCATAGGTGGGAATTGAACAATGAGAACACATGGACACAGGAAGGGGAACGTCACACTCTGGGGACTGTTGTGGGGTGGGGGGAAGGGGGGAGGGATAGCATTGGGAGATACACCTAACGCTAGATGACGAGTTAGTGGGTGCAGCGCAGCAGCATGGCACATGTATACATATGTAACTAACCTGCACATTGTGCACATGTACCCTAAAACTTAAAGTATAATAATAATAAATAAATAAATTTTAAAAAAAGAATTTTTATAGCTATATTGTCGAGTGTGTAGAAAGCTTTTGATAACAGCATATGAAGATTCTGAAAAAAGCAATTCACAGGGCACAGACGAAAGCACAATAGAGTGGATAAGTAAAAATATTTAGAGAGACGAATGTTCCCTAAAGATAGAGAGGATCATTTCAGATTAGTCAGGGGGCTTGCAATATAAAAATAAAGGAAAGAGTGAGTCAAGGTTTTGAGAACAAGGTAAAGTCCTGAAGGCTGTGGAAAATTACTGATTCACATAACTCAGGGGCAAGGAAGATACAGGGCCACAAAAGGCCGGGTTCTGTTTCTCATAGAGCAGAGAACAGTGAAGAACATGAGCTGCGTAGAAGGCCAGGTGAAACATGTATCAGATTATGGGGTTAGAAAGCCTGATAGTGAATAAACTTGGGGGCAGGGAGAATTAGGAAGGTGCATGAAGAAGCATATAGGAAATGAAGATTTTGTCAGTGTTCCCTTACAATATGGAAAGTAGTTGATATGGCAAGAAGCTTGTAAGTTTGCCACAGCCAGAAGGAAATCAATGACTAAGAGATGTCAGATAATAATTTAAAAATTAACATTTAGTGAATAATTGACATTGTTTCAAGTGTTCCACACATATGACTCATTTTATCTTTAGAGCAACTCTACAGTTATGGTCTCTTTCCTATAAATGAGTAAGATGAGTCTTAGTGAGATTGAGTAATTTACCCACAGTTACCCATTTAGTAAAATGACAGAGCTGGGATTTGAGCGTGTTAGACACTAACTTTGTGTCTATTTTACCCTATAGTCCATATGCTATACACAGGGGTGTTTCTCCTTCTTTGCCTTTTTTTTAAATCCTCTTATCTGCTCATTTTTTCTCTTGTAATTCAATAGAAAATGTCTTACATATTTTGTTAAATCCAGAGGGTATGAAGGAAGCAAAGAACTCTTCACACAGCTACTTATTTTGGTACATATTTCTGGTATTCGTGTCTCTGCAATTTATGGAGGGAATTCCCAATCTGCCATTTTATTTGTTCTGCCCAGACCCCATAAAGCCTCAATAAATGGGCAGTAAGAATGTGTGCCAGTGGGTGGCAAGAGTCAATGATTAAAAAAAGGGCCATATAGGCCTATTGTAGTTCTGAACAATTCCTGATTTCTGATTCTTTACTATGGATTTATAAAGGTTGTTGTGTAGTGAATTTTATTTAGAAGTCTTTGGTAATATAAAATGAGATAAAAATCCTTTTGGAATTAACCTCATTGGAATATGTTTTCAGCAAGTTACGATTCTTGCACAGGAAATTTCTCACTGCATTCTCATTCATCAAAATACAGAATTTTCATTTCAAGTAGTTACTACTGCAGGCACAGAAAGGAGGTATGCAGCTGGAGAGTCAGACCTTTAGCGTCTGTGAGCAAAAGCCCAGTATTATAGTCAGAACATGGTATCCATGGTAACTAACCCAGTAGCTTTTTAACTTTTGAACCTATCAAAATTATTTCTTTAGTTTTCTTTCAATTTCCACTTCTCCTTTTTTGGTCTATAGTCATAATCATTGTTGATTCATACAGCATTTTTTTTTTTTTTTTGAGACGGAGTCTCACTCTGTCGCCCAGGCTGGAGTGCAATGGCGCGATCTCGGCTCACTGCAAGCTCCGCCTCCCGGGTTCACGCCACTCTCCTGCCTCAGCCTCCTGAGTAGCTGGGACTACAGGCGCCCGCCACGACACCCGGCTAATTTTTTGTATTTTTAGTAGAGACAGGGTTTCACCGTGTTAGCCAGGATGGTCTCGATCTCCTGACCTTGTGATCCGCCTGTCTCGACCTCCCAAAGTGCATTATTTTGTTATTATACAATAAAAACATTGAATGATTATATTAGATTGGCGTTAGTATTTCTTATCAAGGGCAAATACATAAATCTTCATTAATCCAGACTCTTGTAATTAATAATCTTTGAGAATTGCAATAAGGTAGGGCTGGGCTAAAGTTATGTAGTAGCTAAAGAAGAAAAGGTTTTCCAAGAAATGATTGGAGGTGCACTTTTAAAAGTGTATTCATATACATGTAAATAATTGTTAGACTCACTGCAGCAAAGCCTTGATTTCTTGGACTGTTCAGGGATGGGAGGTTGTAGTTGATTTACTTTCCTGGTTAACTGAAAGGCAGAAAACAATTATATGTTCAATCCATGTTACAAATTCCTCTGAAAGGTGCTAGTTTGCTTTCCAGCTTTAGAAATAGAGTCTACTGAAGATAACTGGCTCTTTCTTCGATGCCAGAAGATCCCTGCAGACCCTGAGGCTCATGACTCTGAAAGTCAGTGAGCTTTGTTTGGAACCACATATGTAGCTGCCGAGATGGAGGATGTAGAAGAAGGGTTCAGTGTGTGCTGATGCCAAAACATACTCTAAAAGTTTCTTTCATTTTGAAAACAAATCCCTGATACCAGATTTTTTACCTGAGGCAAAAGGTTGTTTATGTTGAGAAAGCACAGTACTCCAGCTAATAGCACAGGCTCTGGAGTCAGGCTATTTGGGTTCAAATCTGGACTCTACTTCTTACTACGTGTATAATTTTGAGGAAAGTACCTAATTTTTGGAAGTCACAGGTTTCCTCATCAGTAAAATGGGTATAATCATTGAATCTACTTCATAAGGTAATTGTGAGAAATAAATGTGACAAAAAATGTAAATGCTTACAACAATGTCTGCCTGGTACATAGGAAGTACTCAACAAACTTTAGCTATTGTTATTTCCCCGAGAGATGGAGTGCCAATGGGGAATCTGTTTCATTGAAAAACTCTCATAGCTGGGTTAAGGGTAATTGCAGTTGTACTAAACATCCATTCTGAACTCTTTGTGGAAAACAGATACTTTCCTAAGCAAAATTTTGTTAACATAGTTGAAGTAACTGTCTTAATAAAGGTACATATCTTTAAAAATGTGTTTTTCAGATTTTCCACTATTTTAGCCTAGCCCTGCCTCCAGTGACTCACAACAGTATAGTGAGACTATATTG
Source organism: Pan troglodytes (assembly GCF_028858775.2). Classification (NCBI taxonomy): domain Eukaryota; kingdom Metazoa; phylum Chordata; class Mammalia; order Primates; family Hominidae; genus Pan; species Pan troglodytes. Next base: position 106,534,616 of record NC_072421.2, read on the forward strand.
GGCATTGATTTAGCAGTCTCTATATGTGCCTTCAAATGTGTGCCAACACTAAAAACAATTCAAAAAGGAAATAGGTAGTTTTTTATTCTCTTTGTCTAATTTCTGCTTTTCAATGGTTAAAAGATGCCCTCAATTTTATATGTTTTTTTTTCTTCTTCTCAGATAGCTCTAGTTGTTTTTGTGTTTGGCTTTTTGCCTTTCTATCACCTGAGGTGCATGCTCATTTCCTTAGAAATATATTTCCTATATGTTTGAATTATTTAAATAAAATAAATCTAACCATACATATTAATATGGTCATTTTGCACTTCCACAATTGTGCTAAAATGTAAATCTATTGGAGAAGGTGGAAAAGCTATTAAAATTTATTTTAATTTGGAGAATGCAAAGCCTTGACAGAGAATTCTAGCTTTGAAACACTAGTATTTGGGAAGATTTGTAGCTCATTCTGTTCTAATCTACCTTTAGGTAGAGTTTCTATGGAATCAGACTAACTCATTTACCCTCACTCTTTCACACTTAACTACTAATCCAGTCTCTCACCTCTGCAAGTCCAAACCCCACCCTAGTCCCACTCGCTATGGATCACCTACCACCTATGGGTTTCCTTACTCTTTCTCCCACATTTTCCTTCTGGGCTTAAGTGATTTTTAGAGGGCTTAGAAAATGTGCGTTTTTCTGGATGCGTCCCTTTGTCCCTTTGTTTCTGCCTGAGAGTGTGTGCGTATCTCTGTAGCTGCTGAGGCCTCTGTTTACCATTGTGTACACGCAAGTAGGTGACGTGTGTGTCTTCCATTGAAGAATAGGTGTTTGTGTATAATAGGCTGCCTATACTCTGTAAATGGTCCTTAGACAGGAGTATAAGAACATCCTTAATCCCTATGGCCTTCCTTCTCAGAGCTACCTCAAATTTTCTGGCAGGATTCCCACATAAGGAGGCCCTGTCTCTGGGAGAGGCATGCAGAGGCTTGGGTTTTCCCATTCCTTTCTCCCTTTTTGTCTGTTTTGAGAACAGTGACCTCTGGTAACTCACCCTTTAACTCCCCCTTTCTCTACCCGTTTCCCTCCTTCTCCTGGAGGGCTGTGCCAGAATCTCCCCAGCAACATCTAAAGAGAAAAGGGGTGGGGCAAGCAGGGGAGGGGGACACAACCAATCGTTGGTTTGGGAAAAATATACAAGTTAATGAAATGTTGGCTCAGATATTGTTCCTGGATCTGTGGATGAATGTGAGTCTTCTATGTACTAAATGGACAGATTAGCAGTATCAAGCAATAGCATATTGATAAGAGGCCTTTTGATTAAGAAGGAAAAATGCTACCAAACTTAAAGCATGCTTTAAACATTTAGGAGTGCCAAGTTTGATTACACTGCAATCTCTCCCAAGGCCTTGTTAAAATTGAACAGAAAACGGATTCCTCCAACAAGCAGACTTACCTCTCAGTAGCCTGCTGTGAATTCTAATCACCCTGTGGAATCACTGAAAATTCTTCCAACACAGACCTTTCTCTTAGTCATTTAACTGAGAAGACGGATATCTGGATTCTAGTCCCATTTCTGCCATTGACCAATTGTGTCACCTGAGACATATTGCTTAATATCTCTGTCTTACCTTCTCTGCCTATAAAGGAAAACTCACTCTGCTTACACCTTCCACATAAGTTCACATAATATGTGTTAGATATGGAGGAAAATGTGTGATTTACTTTGGGTGGAATATTTAGACCTTATGAGGATACCACTTAGCAAATCTGGAAGAGTTATTTCTCAAATAATTGGTCCCTAGTGACTTGGCATAGTGAAAGGGCCTTAAACATATCAGGAAATATAATATAATATAATATAATATAATATAATATAATATAATATAATATAATATAATATAAATATAATAAATAATAAATAAATATAATAAATATAATATAATATAAATATAATAAATAATAAATAATAATAAATAAATATAATAAATATAATAACCCTGCTTAAAGAACTTATTTGCCATCCATATATCTTATTTGCTGTAATGTCTATTTAGAGCTTTTGCTGATAGAATCAGTGCTACTCTTTTAAAAAGGTGTATTTGGAGGTACAATTGGCATACAGTATACTGCACATGTTTAAAGCATACAATTTGATGCTTTGACAAATGTATACACTGATGAAATGATTACTACAATCAAAAGATAGTGAATATGTCTGTCGCTCTCCAAAATTTCCTCACGCCCCTTTGTAATCCTTCATGTCCATCCCCACCTTCTCTACCCTTTCCCACTCCCAGGCAAACATTGATCTGCTTTATGCCATGACAGATGAGTTTGCACTTTCTAGAATTTTCTCTAAGTGAAATCACTCAATATGCATTCTTTTTTGACTGGCTTCCTCCAGTCAGCATAATTTTTTAAAAGATTAATTCATGTTGTGTGTATTAATAGCTTATTCTTTATGAATGAGTAGTAGTCAGTTAAATTATTATACCACAATGTTTTATCAATTCATCTTTTGATGGACATATGGGTTGTTCCTAGTTTTAACTATTAAAAATAATTATGCTATAGACATTTATGGGCATGTCTTTGTGTGAACACATGCTTTTATTTCTCTTGTGGAAATACCTAGGACTGAACTGGGTAGGTCATATGGTAGGGGAAAATTTACCTTTATAAGAAGCTGCCAACCTTTTTTCCAAAGAGATTGCACCATTTTACATTCCCATCACCACCAACGTATGATAATTCCAGTTGCTCCTCACATTCATCAACACTTGGTATGTCCAGTGTTTTTAATTTTAGACATTCTTGAGTGTGTAAGTAGTGGTATTTCACTGTAGCTTCAATTTCTATCTCCCTATGACTAATGACATTGGAAATTTTTTATGGGCTTACTTGTCATTCACATATCTTCTTTGATGAAATGTATATTTAAATATTTTGTCCATTTTATTTATTTGGTTGGTTGTTTTCTTATTGTTAGTTTTAATAATTCTTTATATATTCTAGATATAAATCTTTTAACAGGTATGAGATTTGCAAATATTCTCTCCAGGTCCATTGGTTGTATTTTCATTCTCCTAAGCATATCTTTGAAGAGCAGAAGTTCATAATTTGGATGAAATCCAATCTTTGTTAGAACTACCCTAGAACCTTGATTTGAAAGAATTCCTTAGATATAGATATTCAGGTGTGTTACTTGTCCTACTAGATGTTCTTACCTGGAGTGCAGCAACATGAAGGAGTCCCATTGAGTATTTAACAGCTGACAGTGCAGAATAAAAAACCCAGGGTTGTAGCACTTGCCAATCTCCATAGCTGATTTCAAATTACCAACTTGATGTCACTGAATGTGGACTTGGGAAGTGATACCATGGTGGAATGCACTGTGCAGATACACAGCATTTCCATCATACAGATCCAATAGATACAAATATATAACCTAGAAATCATAGACAATAATAAAATGCAGTGAATGAATTAGGAAATAGTAGTTTTGAATGTTTATTGCCTTTGTTTTTAATATAATTTATTGAATTGTAAAATTATATAATTTACCTTTTTAGCAATTACTGCATTTAGCAACCAGTTTGCAAACTTCCTGAAAATTCCATAATCATCTCTTGCATGCCAGTTCATGTCAGCTCCAACATGTCTCTGTGTAGTCCCCTTGTGAAGCCCTCACAGAGTAAAAGAATAGAATTCAGGCTTAAAAAAAATTTTATAAGAAAAATTACATGATCATTTTTATTAATTTCTAAGTAAAATTTAGGATATCCTTTGATTATAAATGTATTTTGAAATTATAGGTAGATCCACTGCTGGATCTTTCATTTAAAATCTTAATAAAAAGTGTATATATTGCCATATGAATTTTTTAATTTTGATAACTAAATTTCAGTTCAATGTATTTACGTTGTATTCTTTTGTATTTTACACATTTTAAAAGGGCTTTAGAGGCTTCTCCAGATATTAAAGATTTTCATGGAACACACAAAAAATTTTAAGGAACTCTCATAAGGCATTATATAAGTAGTATTGCTGTTCATAAATAGCTTCAGGGATGGATAAGCTGCAATCACTTTGCTTATGTGGCTATTACAAATGACTATCTCCCTTTTGTTACTTAGAAATCTTATGACATAAGGAATTTTGAAATCATGTAGATGTACATGCAAAACCCATTTCTGCTATTTACTGGCTACATAACTTTGATAAACTTAATTAGGTTCTCTGTATCTCATTTTATCAACTCTAATGTAGGGGTAATGATTCTTGCCTCAAAGGGTTATTATGAGGATAAAACTAGTGCATAGCATGCATTAGATGCTCAACAAATGCTTCCTTTTATTTCGGTACTCAATGTAAGGGAATCACTGACCGATTCCAGAGTACCTACTGCCTAATTCCATCATACTGTAATTATTAAGGCTTTTTTTGCGGAGGAGGTGTTCACAAATTGGAAAAGAAAACGATGCCCTTTCCTGCTTTCAATACCAAGAACTGGAGTCTAGAGAACTCAGCTGTCTTATGTTTGTCTCAGCTTAAGGCTGGGGACCAGGAGGATTTCTAGGGCAAGGTGGCTGAATTCTGGCTTGCCAGCTTTGGTTGTTGTGCTACTTTAATCTGCCCCTGACTCAGTTTAGATCTTTACTAACTTTAGTCAAGATTCTGAGTGTCAAGCATTACCTCACTCAAGTACACAGTCATTTCTTTAGGCTCTGAAGGTAGTACACAGCTTCCAGGACATTGTTGTAGTGGCTTTCTATCTTTTTCAGTCTGTGGACCTCTACCAGTGGTAAAAGCTCTGTGGATCATGTGCACCTCCAACTCTCACTTGCCACAGTCAAGAAAACAAACCCAAACTCCTTAAAACTAATGGGAAGGCTGGCACTACTTTAAGTGAAACACCAATGAGATGATGTCTTGTTTAAATATTATAAGCAAATTATTTATTCATGCCAGGAAACAAAGTAGAGGCCTTGCTATACTGTAAATGTTAACACCTACAAGAGATCAGTCTATGGACCTGATCAGGATGACCTTTGGAGAACACCAGTGGTCCCATCTGGAAACATCATTTTGGGAAGTGTTGCTTTCCAGGAGTGCTTCATGCCCATTTGATCATATGTTAAATTCACATATAATTTTTCTTCTCTTTCTTTTTGGTAGAGAGACAGCAGGAAATAGTGGAAACAGCACTGAATTTGAAGTCATACGGATCTGAATTTGAGTCTTTTCTGTGCTGATAACCAGCCATGGTTAACTTCAGCAAGATTTCTCTGAGCTTCAGTTGTGTCCTCTCTAAAATGGATATCTACTCTACAGATAATTGTGAAGGTTAACTAAAATGATGTGTTTTATGTAGCCAGGATGTAATACATATATAGCTCTCTAATTTATTTATTTTTTTCCAGCTCACAAAACTTAAGTGAAATAAACCAGAAACAATCCAATACTACACTAGTGTCACATTTATAAATTCCAGCAGAAGAATTTGTCAAATGATGGGATCTCCAGGTTCTTTTATTACTTCAACCCCTTACCTCTTGATCCTGGACCCCTAATGCTTCACCGAAACCACTATCTTGATAAACAAGTTCCATGGCCTCCACTTCCAGTTTTTCTGACATATCCACTGTGCTTAGACTATTCCAACTGCTCGCTTCTCAACTTCTACAACGAATAATATTGAGACTGCTGGAAGAAATCACACAGTTGTGCAAATTGGTGTTGTGGCAAATTTGTGTTCTCCAATCTTATTTCATTCTCAATTTTATGCTTCCGGTCCCTGTCCTTGTCTAGACCTCAGGGTGACAATTCCAAAACTTTCTACTCCATCACCTCCCCACTATCTTTAGAAGTTTATCTTAACTCTTACTTCACAGACAAAATTGAGACTGTTACAGATAGATGCTCTTAATTCATCATTTCTAAAAATCATCTTTTTGTGAACTCTCTCTCATATCCTTTCCTCTGGGCTCCTAAGTTTCCTTCTTCTGTCCAAGTCTAATATCTCTACTTGTTTCTGGTGCCTAACACTTAACATTTCTTTAGGAATATCATTCTATTAACTATTCTTTCTCTTCTTTGCATCTTCAATGTTTCTTACTCCTTTCCATACACATATAAGCAGGTCCAAGTTGCTCAGGTGATGGGTGCACCAGGTTCTCACAAATCTCCACTAAAGAACTTACTCAGGTAACCAAATACCACCTGTACCCCAATAGCTTATGGAAAAATAAAATTTAAAGAATAAAGAAAGAAAAGGAAAATTTACCAACCTCTCTGGATCCTGCACTCTCCTCAAGCTATTACCCTCTCTTCTGTTTCTTTCTTTCTTTTTTATTTTGAGACGGAGTCTCACACTGTTCCCCGGGCTGGAGTGCAGTGGTGCAATCTCGGATCACTGCAACCTCCGCCTCCCAGGTTCAAGCAATTCTCCTGCCTCAGCCTCCCAAGTAGTGGGATTACAGGCGCCTGCCACCAGGCCCAGCTAATTATTTTTATTTTTATTTTTAGTAGAGATGGGGTTTCGGGCACGGTGGCTCACGCTTGTAATCCCAGCACTTTGGGAGGCCGAGGCAGGTGGATCTTTTTTTTTAACAAACTTTTTGTGAAGTGGTGCACACGACTCTGTCCAGTTTCTTCCTCATTTCCCATTCTCTCCTCAGACCATTATAAAATGCTGTCTACTTCTAAATCTCCATTGAATCTGCTCTTTCAAAGGACATTAACGACCTATTAGGAAGAGACCATGGACCTCTTTCAATTCTCACCTTACTTGATCACTTTGGGTGAATTTGGCATTGTTGAAGATTCCCTTCTTGAAACTGTCTCCTGCTTGGGCTCCTGAGATACTATATTCAATCCCACCTCTTCGAAGTTTCCTTCTCAGGCTTCCTTACTGCCTTCTTTTTCTCTGCCTATCATTTTATTGGTAGTTTTCCCTAAAGCATCTTCCTTGGCTCTCTCATCTTCTCAATCTGCACAATATTTCTGATCAATTAATTTTCATGTTTTAACTACCACTCTTGATTAAATCTTTATCACCAGCCAGCTTTCCCTACTGTGTTTCAACTTTCTACAGGTCTTCTCTAGTTGGATGTTCCACAGATATCTCAAAGATAATTTGTTAAGAAATGAACTCATCATACTCCTAAACCTATTTCCACTCCAATATTTCTTATCTCAGAGGATGAAAATATTAACCACCAACTCCTTGAGTCATAATATGGATTTTGTCTTAGATATTTCTTTCTCCTTCATTTTCCATCCATAAGTATGCCAATCATAGACTTGTTTACCCTTCGATGAATTCCTCACCCTTCCCTGGTCTGTTCTTTTTTGCAGAATGCTTGATTCCTGCAGTCTGTGTTTCCCAGGGTTCTTTGACAGGAGTTTCTGATTGAATTCAACCCATAAGAGACACTGGTAGGAAGTCGAAAGATGGGAAGAAAAGATACTCCAATATCTAATTGTAACAGCTGTGTTTCCTCCATGTCTTCAGCTAATATTGGACAATTTTACTGTGATTCAAGCCTCCATGGGGTGGCCTCTGCTCTCTGTCTCTGGCACCACAATCTCTTCTTATTGTCCTTTCAGCCTTAGGAGTTGTAGGGGCTTCCCACTGTTGCTAATCTTTATTATTATTTTTTTGTCATCTCAGTTATATTTAGAATGGCTTCCATTTTGCTGGTTGGACCATGAACTAATAAAGTCACCAAGAACTATGGATGCTGTGTACTTAATATCTTTCACATCTATATGTTCTATACAGTCTCACTGCTACTGCCTTACTTCAGGCTTTACTGCAATATTCTCCTAATTATTCCCTTCTTTTACACATCCTCTGTGTTACAGGCAGATTGATCTTCCTAAACCATAAACTTGACGATTTTATTCTACTGCCTAAAAAACCCTCCAGTAACTCCCATACAGAAGTGTTTCCCAAATACTGGTCACTTGCATTTCACCCTTATATTTTTTTGGCCATACCTGTGTACCATCTTTACTATTATTTAGGTAATATTTTACTTTAAATTTATTCATTTAAAAAATTAGCTTTGCTCTGAGCAATAACATCTGTGAAACCATAACTTTGGAGACTTAATTCATTTTTGCTAATACACATTAAAATACATATCACACTATTAAAAATAACAAAACTCACTCATATGCCAGCCAAAATAATCTCTCATAAGTGCAGCACACTTTGGGACACACTGGTCTAAAGGATCAAGTCAAAATCCTTATTGGGGTTTATAATATCTTTTATGGGACCAGATAGCTTTTGAGCGTTACTTCTCCATGGGTCCTTATTTACACCCTATGTTCTGGCCACTTCCTCTGCCTCTAGTTCAAACTGATTACTTATTCCTTCATGATCCACCTTGTTCCACATATGGACATATTTTCGCACTTGTCTATTTACATGTCTTTTTGTCCCTACTAAACTGGTTTAAGAAAATCATTGCTAATTGGTGCCCATGATATAGTATATGCCTATGTTGTTCTTGAGAACTAGATAATAATGATCTATTCTTTTCAAACATATAATCTCTCTTTAAACAAGAATAACATGATTTTTTTATTAAAAAGTCCTGTTTATTTGTTATCAAGTCCAGCCTGAGTCATCACTCTAAATTGGTATTTAGTTATTTTCAGCTTCATTTAACATATCAACTCATTTTGGTAAAATTTGTTAGACTACCAAACATAGATATCAGACTGGAACAAAGAAATTATAATATGCACCCACATTAATTTCAGTACTTCTTGTCTTCAAAGTATAATAAAAGTACCCAAATAGAGGAGAAAAAGCCATGTTTGTTTTTTTTTCTATTCAGCAGTATGGCTTGAACTGACATCAGAAGTTCAGACATTTTGACTTTCTGTTGAGGGCAAGACTCAAAGGGAAGAACAAACAGGGCAAAGTTGTAAGTTTTACAACAAGCATCACAGACTCATAGAGCTGGACAATGCCTTAAAGATCATCTAGTCCAACATCCTCTTTTTACAGATGGGAGTGAATGAGGCCAAGAGAAAGGGAAATTCTAATGTAAGTAATAATTTATTTATTTGTGTATTTATTTATTAGCACACAGTTTATATATACAGTTGCTTTCACTGCTTGTTTGTGCTAGGAAGATGCAACTATCACACAGGCCTGGAACACTTGCAACCCTCATAGAAGATTGCAGAGTGACCTATGCACGTGTTTATATTCACGTGGATGAGATTCAGAAACTCTGTGGATCTCCAGCTGGACATAGTCTCCCAGGGTAGTCTTCTGGAGCTAGAGTCTCTGTGGAACACAGCTCAATGACTACCACATTGATTTTGCATCTATTTTTACAAAATACATTTTTTTTGTTATTATCAGTTTGTCTTCAAACTAACCCAAGGATAGTCTGGAGGAATCCTTTTTTCACAGACAGAAAATCAAAGCTTGCAAGCAGAAAGATTGCTCAGAAAGACAAAAGCAGTACTGGGATTAAAACTGCCTGAATTAGTAGTTCTTGACCCCAGAAGTATACAGCTAGTGGCTATATTTCAGACATCTGAAACCATTCTGGATTTAAAAAAAATTATCTCTTCTTTATTCTTTTGATTCCTGATTTGTGGTCAAGTCTTAATAATGAAACCCCAGAAACTTCAGGAAGAAACTAAGACTATGTAATGAGCCAACATAGACTACTTCTTCAGATCCAGTAACTGATTATCATATTGGGAGATAATACCACTGCCCCTTGTTCCCCACTCTCCATTGCCCTGCTCATTAGACAAGGATAAGAAAGGAAGTGAAACGCAAATCTCCACATTTACTTAATTATCAAGAGCTCTGATAAAACTTGTGATTAGGAAAGAGGTTGAAATTAATGGATAAAAATGAACTGTAGGGCTTACCTGTAGAATTATACTTAATCCATAATTTGCCTGTTCCCCATGACCCTGGTTAATTAAGAATTGACTGCACTACACAGTGTTCTTTTTTGACAGAAATAGCTGTCATGAGAGGGTATTGTGTTACCTCTCTATACTTATCAGACAAGAAAACACTTATCTGAGAAAAATAGTCAGTATAGGGAGATAGTATTATACACTAGTAGAAGACCAATCTTATTTTTAAATATCTTCAATGATTGAGTTTTGGAAAACAAAATAAATAAGAAGTATGTACTTAGAATGAAATTCATATGGGAAATTCTGCCAGATGTAGATGAAAGTAGGCTCGGGGAACTTTACAAACTGAACTGCTGTTCAGTTACATACTGAACTTTACATACTGCTGTTCAGTATGTAAAGTTCAGTACTTGGGTAATCTGCAAGTTACCTTTTTGGAGAAGTGGCTGAATAATGCTATGTGCCCTTTCAGAAACATAATAAGCAGACACCAGAATGAGAATGGGAGCTCTCAAGATATCCCCTTTACCTGCCTCCTCAAACAGGTGCTAGAAACTGATGTTGATTTCCATTAGCAGGTTCTGTGAGCTCACAAACCCATTTCCTCGCCTCATTGGCAACTCATTTCTGGAGGACTAGGCTTTCCTAATATGCATCTTTTGGGCTTTGTTTGCCGAGGCAAGAAAGTTTAGATTTTCGAGTTTATTTTCTTAAGCCTCTGCATTATCTCTCACACGTCTTGCTTAAAAAATAGGTTAGTGAGAAGATAAGTATTGCAAAAGACAAAGAAACACAGGTATTTGTGACTCTGACTCAAGGGGAAAGGTTAAGTGAACTGATGTTTTTAACCATCTTGAAATTTTCAATAAAGGTGGGTGTTAATCATATACTGGAAAAATAGGCTACTAAAAAATGTAACAGAGCAATGACATCTAGAAAAAAAGTCACATTATAGTAGAGGAAAAATGAAGATTAAGGAAAAATTTTGATGATTCAACTAAAATTTCAACAGAAAATTCCTTAGCAAAGAAATAATGATAGTGGTCAGCAACCACTTAAAATAGCTGAGTGCAAACAGCAATGCCTTGGGGTACCACTGGGTGCCAGTGGTAGGCCTAGGGCTTTGGTAGGCGAAAACAAGAAAGAAAACAAAAAGAAGCAAGTAGGACAGTTGAAAATAAGGAAAGATGTAAAACAAAGAAGGAAAAGAGAAATATACATGGAGAGAATAGCCAGCAATGATTTTTCCACTATCTTCCTACAGTAGCAAGACCATGAATTATGGCTGAGTTAGAGTTTTAAATAAGGGAATAAAATAAAACATTGTTTATATAACTATTATTTATTTTTAAAAAATTTAGAATTCAAGTATTCCAGGAAAACAACCTTTACCCATGAAATGGTTACATATGTTTTCACTACTTTAATTCCTTTTAGCGACTGTGGTTATAGAATACAGTGACTAGAGTGAAGTTAGTTTCAGAATCATTTGGTACCTGTAAAATACTGTTTTTGTTTTTAAGATTGGTTTGTCCATTGTCTGGCTTAGTGGTTCTCAACATCAACATTTTTATGGCTACAAGGATGGGATTCTGTTATTTTCTTTTAAAAAAATATCTGGGGCCAGGAGCAATGGCTCATGCCTGTAATCCCAATACTTTGGAAGGCCAAAGCAGGAGGATCACTTGAGGCCGTGAGATCCAAACCATCCTGGGAAACACTGTGAGATCCTGTCTCTAAAAAAAAAAAAAAAGAAAGAAAGAAAGAAAAGAAAAGATAAGTAGAATCTGGTCATTAGTATTATTGTATTGTACAAACCCATTCACTAATAAGACTAGTAAATAACAGATTATCCATATTACAATAAAAACATCCTTTACATAAAGTGGCTCTTCGGAGGTATTGTAAAGATTTCAAAGTTAGCCTGCTCCCTAATATTCATATGCTAAAATACATTTATTTTCCCAAGGCTGTAAGTGGTTTCCTTCTAAAACATGGTTTCCTTCTAAAAATTGATGGCAGTGCAACATGTGCTACTATTATTGCTGTCCCTACTTATCATAAATCCCTGTATCTATGACATGGGATGAAGACACAGCATGAATTTGTGGGATTATGGAGAACTCACTGCTCTTCAACATTAATCATTGGTGGATGACTGAAATAAACAGAATTTAAAGTATTCTGAGGTCATTGTTGCATTAATTGAAGGGCTGTGCTATCACACTTACCAAGATAGTTTTGAAGAATTCTTGGATAGCACATTGTAAAGTATATAGAGTATGTTCTCTCTATACATAGAATTTATAATCAAATCCTTCAAAGTTACTCCTTTTTAAAACTTTAAAATATTTTAGCACAGTTAATGGTTAAATACATGGTTAGAAAATCAAATAGCACAGAAAGATTTATACTTTTTTTTAAAAAAAGCAATTATCTTCTGCCCATATCTCACTACTCTCAATCTTGCTTCCCAGTGATGATCACTTTTAAGCTTTTTAGACATTTTAAGATTTCTCATGTTATCTCAGTATCTGTAAGGAATATGTTTATATTGCCCATTCTTAATTGATTTGAGGCATTATCTATTGATATTCTGCTATGCTAGTTGAAGATGTGGTGAATTTACATAAGTTCCTGTCCATTTCTAGTCCCAATACATTTTATGTCTCTATTCTCAGTTCTACCATTAGTTACCTCTGAAATGTTAAATATAATTTAACTTCCATTTCTCTTGATGCCCCACTTCATAAGATGAAGACATTAACACTCTTATTCTTCCTTTTATTGCTCCTCATCATCTCACACCTCTTAATCTCTGTCGGTTACACCTTGATTTTTATATTGTCAAGATTCATAACATTTACATTCTATTAAGTAACCATATTTAAGTGTCATGCAATATGTCCTTAATGTGATCCTAAAGTTGAATATCAGCAAGCAGTGTTTATATGATTATAACTATAGAATTCATTGTACAGACACATTGTGGACTGAGAGTATAACTGCCTCTCTATAGAATCAATGTTATGCTTCCATACCAATCAGTAGAGAATATTCCAAGGATCAAGTTCAAATAGATTCTACCATTTTTATACATCACCAGTTGCCTTGATAATACACTCAAGTTGTTCTAAAAATTAATAATAATATTAATGTTGCTCCCCTGCTTGCCACCATTTTTTTTCTTTTGATGGGTACCATTGGCATACCAAGGGAAGGGGAGCGGAAGGAGCCTCCACCTTGACTCAACTGTAACATCAGGAACTCTTTAGAACTTAGACCAACAAAAGGTTTTACATTCGTATTAACTATAGTCACTCTGTCTGCTATTGACATTATAATTTATTCCTTCTTTCTAACTATATGTTTGTACCCATTAAACAACCACTCTTCATCTTCCCTCCTTCACCAAGCCTCTGGCATCTATCATTCTATTCTTTACCTCCATGAGATCAAATTTTTTACTTGCCACATATGAGTGAGAACATGTGGTATTTGTCTTTCTGTGCCTAGTTTATTTCACTTAACATAATGACCTCCAGTTAAATCCATGTTACTGCAAATGAAAGAATTTCATTCATTTTTATGGCCAATTAGTATTCCACTGTGTAAATATACCACATTTTCTTTATCCATTCATCCATTGGTGGATACTTAGGTTGATTCCATATCTTTGCTATTGTGGATAGTGCTGCAATAAACATAGGAGTGCATGCATTTTTAAAAAATTTTTATCTTATTGATTGATACTATTTTACATATTTATGGGGTACATGTGAGTATTTGTTACATGCAAAGAACTTGTAATGAGATATCACGGTATTTGGGGTACCCATAATAATGACTATTTATCATTTCTTTGTGTTGGGAACATTTTAAGTCCTTTTGTCTAGCTATGTTGAAATATGCAATATGTATTCCTAACTATAGTGACCCTACTTAGCCATAGAAAATTAGAACTTATTTCCTCCATCTAAGTGAAAGCTTGTTCTCACCAACCAAACTCTCCTTTCCCCCCCCACCACTTAAACATATGGATATTCAATTTTCCTGGCACCATTTATTGAAGAGAGTGGTTATTTCTCCAATGTATGGTCTTGGTACCATTGTCAAAAATTGATTGGCTGTAAATACATGCATTCATTTCTTTTTTTTTTTATTCTGTTCCATTGGTCTATGTGTTTGTTTTTATCCCAATACGATGATTTTTAATTGCTCTAACCTTGTAACATATTTTGAAGTTAGGTACTGTATTACTTCTAGTTTTGTTCTTTTTGCTCAGGATTACTCTGGCTATTCTGAATCTTTTTTGTTTGTTTGTTCTGTGACATTTTAGGAATTTTTTTCTATTTCTGCAAAAAATGGCATTGATATTTTGATAAAGAATACGTTAAATGTATGGGTTTGCTTTGGGTCTTATGGTCGTTTTGATGATGTTAATTCTTCCAATCCATAAGCATGGAGTGTCTCTTCATTTTTTGTGCTCTCTTCAATGTCTTTCATTAGACTTTAGTAGTTTTCCTTATGGAGGTTTTTCACCTCCTTTGCTAAATTTATTACTAGGTATTTTTATTTTTTGTAGCTATTGTAAGTGGGATTGCCTTCTTAATTTATTTCTTAGCTAGTTTATTATTAGTATAAAGAAACACTACTGATTTGTATGTTAATTTCATATCTGGAGACTTTACTAAATTTATCAGATATAAGTGTATTGGTGGAGTTTTTAGGTTTTTCTAGATGTAAGATCATGTCATCAACAAAGATAGACAATTTAATTTTCTATTTTAAAGTTTGGATGCCTTTTATTATTTTTTCTTGCCTGAGTGCTCTGGTTTGGAATTCCAGTATTATGTTGAATATAAGTGGTGAAAGTTGACATCCTTGCCTTGTTCCAGTTCTCAGAGAAGAGTCCATGTAGTCTTTATTTTGTTGAGGTATGTTCCTTCTGTGCCTCGTTTGTTGAGAGTTTCTATCATGGAGGGATATTGAATTTTATTGACTGCCTTTTCTGCAACTTGAGAGATAATCATATGGCTTTTGTTCTTCTTTCCATTGATTTGATGTATCATATTTATTGATTTGGGTATGTTGAATCACCCTTGCATCCCTGGGATAAACCCCACTTGACCATGCTGTATCATTTTTTTCATGTGATGTTAAATTTGATTTGCTAGTATTTTGTTAAGAATTTTTGCATCTATGTTCATTAGGGATATTAGTCTTGATTCATTTTCTTTTTTTGTCGTGTTCATGTCTGGTTTTGGTATCAGAGTAATGCTGAAGTCATAGAATGAGATAGGAAGAATTCCATCCTCTTTAGTTTTTTGGAATACTTTGAGAAAAATTAATATTAGCTTTTCTTTAGAAGTTTGGTAGAATTTGGCAATGAAGTAATCTAGTCCTGGACTTTTCTTGATCGGGAGACTTTTTCTTACTGATTCATACTTCCTACCCATTATTAGTCTGTTCAGGTTTTCTGTTTCTTCCTGATTCAATCTTGGTAGGTTGTATATGTACAGAAATGTACACATTTCTTCTAGGTTTTTCAGTTTAGTGTATAGTTTTCATAATAGTATCTGATAATCTTTTGTATTTTTGTGATATCAGTTGTAATGTTCCCTTTTCAGTTCTGATTTATCTACTTGGGTCATCTTTCTTTTTGCTCTTGGCTAGTCTAGCAAATGGTTTGTTAATTTTGTTTATTATTTCAAAAACCAATATTATTAATGTTTTGGGGTTTTTTTGTCTATATTTCATGTATTTCTTCTCTGATCTTTATTATTTCTTTCCATCTACTAATTTGGAGTATGGCTTGTTCTTACCTTTCTAGTTCCTTGAAGAGTAGTATTTGAGATGTTTTTACTTTTTGGTTGGAGACATTAACTGTTATAAAATTCCCTGTTAACACTGCTTTTCCTACATCCCATAGGCTTTGGTATATTGTGTTTCTATTTTCATTTGTTTCATTATACATATTTAATTTTCTTTTTAATTTCTTCCTCAGCCCAAAGGTCATTCATATGTTGGTTAATTTTCACATATTTGTACAGTTTCCAAAGTTTATCTTGTTATTGATTTCTACTTTTATTCTATTGTAGTTTGAGAAAATACTTGATATGATTTCAATTGTAGAAAATTTGTCGAGGCTTATTCTGTGTCTTAACATACAGCTTATCCTGGAAAATGTTCCATGTTCTGATGAAAAGAACGTGAATTCTGTAGCTGTTGGATAAAATGTTCTCAAAATGTGTGTTAGGTCCATTTGATCTTATGTGTAGTTTAAATCCAATGTTTCTTTGTTATTTTTATGTCAAAGTAATCTGTATAATTTAAAAGTGGGGTGTTGAAGTCCCCAATTATTATTATATGGGAGTCTATC
Source organism: Pan troglodytes (assembly GCF_028858775.2). Lineage (NCBI taxonomy): Eukaryota > Metazoa > Chordata > Mammalia > Primates > Hominidae > Pan > Pan troglodytes. The sequence goes on from NC_072421.2 coordinate 106,550,892, forward strand.
TCTCCCTTTAAATCTAATTATATTTTTTATATATTTGAGTGTTCTGGCATTGGGTGTACATATGTTTAGAAATGTTATAACCTCTTGCTGAATTAATCCCTTTATTATTATATAATGACCTACATTCCTTGTCTCTATTTTTTAAAATTTTTGACTTAAAGTCTCTTTGATATACAAATAGCTACTCCTGCTTGTTTTGGGTTTTCATTTGCATGCATTTTCATTTTCTATCCCTTTATTTTCATTCTATATGTATTTTTATGTGTGAGATGAGGTTCTTGTAGGCAGCATATTGTTGGGTAATTTTTTTTACTAATTCAGCTAGTCTATGTCTTCTAAGTAGAATGTTTAAGCCATTTACATTTAAGGTTATTATTGATGTGTGAGGGCCTATATCTCTCACTTTATTAATTTGTTTCTGGTTGTTTTGTATATTCTTTTTTTCTTTCTCTCTTACTGTTCATCACTGTGGTTTGGTAGTTTTCTGTAATGGTAACCTTTGAATGCCATTTTCTTTCTCATTTGTGTGTTTGCTCTATGAGTTGGCTTTATACTTTTGTGTGTTTTTATTATGATAGATATTGTTCTTTTGCTTCCATATGCAGGCCTCCCTTAAACATTTCTTGTAGTTGGTCTAGTGGTGGTGAATTCTTTCAGCTTTTGCTTGTCTGGGATAAACTTATTTTTCCTTCATTTATCGTGGAGAGGGTGGCGTTGCTTTCAGTGGCAGCATTCATAGTCAGGTGGCTGAGGAATACACACTTCAGCCCTAGGGGGTGGCTATAAATGGAGAAACCTTCCTCAGGGTGGGTTCAATGAGTGGTTGCCTTGCTACTAGAAGCCATAGTGGCATCACTGCCAATGGCTCATGCTTCAGCCCTAGTGACAGCATCCAGCAGTGGTGCCTGGCTTTGTGCAGAGGATATTAATGGGGCTCCAAAATGTGGAGATGCAGGGGTTTTGGGGTCCCATGGCAGGAGGCAATCTGGTGAGGCCTGGGATTTCAATATGGCACCTTGTTTTAGCTGCTTAGGACTCAGGAAATGTGTGGGATCCAATGTGAGTTTCCTCTCTGGAGCAACATTGTTGTGTGGTTCCTAGGCAGTTCCCTATCTTACCACCAGGGCCCATGTGGGTTAAGGAACTCTCCTATGACTGGAATTGCAAGAGTAGGAAGTGGGAATGTGGACTGCTGAGAGTCACTCACTTACCCTTTCCCCACACTGAGGAGCCTCACTAGGCTCCCAGTTAATCCCAGCCAAGCAGGCTGCCTGTCTTGCCTGTCCTTTCTTGCCTTAGATGTTTGCCGTCACTTCTCTATTGAATTCCAGCCTTCTCCCTTAGACAAGAGAAAGGAGAAGTAAGATCCTTTTCAGTCAAGCAAATGCTAAGGGAATTTGTAACCAGCAGACCTGGCTTGCAAGAGCTTCTGAAGGAAGCTCTAAAAATGGAAAGGAAAGACCATTACCAGCCACTACAAAAGGAGAGTGAAGTACACAGACCAGTGACACTATAAAGCAACCACACAAACAAGTCTGTATAATAACCAGCTAGCATCATGATTACAGAATTAAATCCACACATAACAATACAAACCTCAAATGTAAGCAGGCTAAATGCCCCAATTAAAATACACAGAATGGAAAACTGGATAAAGAACTAAGACCTGTCAGTATGCTGTCTTCAAGAGACCCATCTCAGATGCAAAGACACACATTGGCTCAAAACAAAGGAATGGAGTTCTCTCTCCATCAAGCAAATAGAAAACAGAAAAAAGCAGGGGTTGCACAAAACAGACTTTAAACCAACAAAGATCAAGATAGACAAAGAAGGGCATTACATAATGGTAAAGAGATCAAATCAACAAGAAGAGCTAACTATCCTAAATATATATGAACCCAACACAGGAGCAACTAGATTCATAAAACAAGCTCTTAGAAACTTCAGAGACACTTAGACTCCCACACAATATTAGTGGAATATGTCAGCACCCCACTGACAGTGTTAGACAGATTATTGAGGCAGAAAATTAACAGATACCCAGTACCTGAATTCAGCACTGGTTCAAACGGACCTCATAAACATCTGCAGAATGCTCCACTGAAAAGCAACAGAATATACATTCTTCTCACCACCAAATGGCACATACTTTAAAATCAGCCACATAATCAAACATAAAACAATTATCAGCAAATGCAAAAGAATTGAAATCATAATGACCACTCCCTCAAACCACAGCACAATAAAATTAAAAATTAAGACTATAAAAATAACTCAAACCCACACAATTACATGAAAACTAAATAACCTGTGTTTGTATGATTTTGGGGTAAATAATGAAATTAAGACAGAAATCAAGAAGTTTTTTGAAACTAATCAGAACAAAGATAGAATGTACCAGAATCTCTGGAACACAACTAGAGCAGTGTTAAGAGTGAAGTTTATAGCACTAAATGTTCACATCAAAAAGCTAGAAAGATCTTAACAACCTAACATTATGACAAAAATAACTAGAGAACCGAGAGCAAACAAACCCCAAAGCTAGCAGAAGACAAGAAATAACCACAACCAGAGCTGAACTAAATGAGATAGAGACACAAAAATAAAACTCTTCAAATAATCAACAAATCCAGGAGCTTGTTTTTGAAAAAAGTAATAAAATAGATGGACCACTAGCTAGACTAATAAAGAAGAAAAGAGAGAAGATTCAAAAAAACACAATCAGAAGTGATGAGGAGGATATCACCACTGACCACACAGAAATACAAACAACCATCAGAGAATATTATAAACATTTCTATGCACATAAACTAGAAAATCTAGAAGAAATGCATAAATTCCTGGACACATCCACCCTCCCAAGACTGAAGCAGGAGGAAATTGAATTCCTGAATGGAACAATAACCAAAAACAATAACAAGTTCTGAAATTGAGGCAGTAATAAATAGCCTACCAACCAGAAAAAGCCCAGGACTAGATGGATTCACAGCTGAATTCTACCAGAGGTAAAAAGAAGAGCTGAAATAATTTCTACTGAAATTATTCCAAAATTTGAAACAGAGGGACCCTCCCTAACCCATTCCATGAGACCAACATCATCCTGATATCAATACCTGGCAGAGGTACAACAAAAAAGGAAAACTTCATGTCAATATCCTTGATGAACATCAATGCAAAAATCCTCAATAAAATACTGGCAAACTGAATCCAGTAGCACATCAAAAAGCTTATCCACCACAATCAAGTAGGCTGCATCCATGGGATGCAAAGTTGGTTCAACATATGCAAATCAATAAATGTGATTCATCACATAAACAGAACTAAAGACAAAAATCACACGATTATCCCAATAGATGCAGAGAAGGCCCTTGATAAAATTCAACATCTCTTCATGTTAAAAATTCTTAATAAATTAGGTATTGAAGGAACTTACCTCAAAATAATAAGAGCCATATATGACAAACCCACAGCCAATATCATACTGAATGGGCAAAAGTTGGAAGCATTCCCCCTTGAAAACAAGCACAAGAAAAGGATGCTCTCTCCCACCACTCCTATTCAACATACTATTGGAAGATCTGGTCAGGGCAATCATGCAAGAGAAAGAAATAAGTGGTATTGAAATAGGAAGAGAAGAAGTCAAACTATCTTTGTTTGCAGATGACATGATCCTATATCTAGAAAACCCCATCATCTCAGCCCAAAAGCTTCTTAAGCTGATAAGCAATCTTAGCAAATTTTCAGGATTCAAAATCAATGTGTATTGATTGCTAGTATTGGAAATACTATGGGAAATAGCTAGTATTCCCCTACACCAACAACAGGCAAACAGATAGCCAAATCGTGAATGAACTCCCATTCACAGTTGCCACAAAAATAATAAAATACCTAGGAATACAGCTAACAAGGCAAGCAAAGGACCTCTTCAAAAAGAACTACAAACCACTGCTCAAAGAAACCAAATATAACACAAACAGGGGCCGGCATGGTGGCTCACGCCTGTAATCCCAGCACTTTGGGAGGCTGAGGCAGGTGGATCATGAGGTCAGGAGATTGAGACCATCCTGTCTAACATGGTGAAACCCTGTCTCTACTAAAAATACAAAAATTAGCTGGGTGTGGTGGCGGGCACCTGTAGTCCCAGCTACTTGGGAGGCTGAGGCAGGAGAATGGCATGAACCTAGGAGATGGATCTTGCAGCAAGCCAAGATCATGCCACTGCACTCCAACCTGGGTGACAGAGTGAGATTCCGTCTCAAAAAAAAAAAAATAGAAATCAAATATAAGACAAACAAATGGAAAAATCTTCCATGCTCAAGATTAGGAAGAAGCAATATTATTAAAATGGCCATACTGCCCAAAGCAATTTATAGATTCAATGTCATTTCTATTAAACTACCTACTACATTCTTCCTATAACTCAAAAAAAAAAACTATTTTAAAATTCCTATGGAACCAAAAAAGAGCCTGAATAGCCAATACAATTCTAAGCAAAAGTACAAAGCCAGAAGCATCAAATTACCTGACTTCAAACTATATTACAAGGCTTCAGTAATGAAAACAGCATGGTACTGACACAAGAACATACCCATAGACCAATGGAACAGAATAGAGAACCTAGGAATAAGACTGCACAACTACAACCATCTGATCTTTGACAAACCTGACAAAAACATGCAATGAGGAAATGATTCCCTATTTAATAAGTGGTGCTGGGATAACCGGTTAGCCATATGCAGAAAATTGAAACTGGACACCTTACACCATATACAAAAATAAACTCAAAATAGATTAAAGATTTACATGTAAAATCCAAAACTATGAAAACTCTAGAAGAAAATCTAGGCAACACCATTCAAGACATAAGCACAGGAGAACATTTCATGATGAAGATGCCAAAAGCAATGACAACAAAAGCAAAAAGTGACAAATGGGATCTAATTAAGCTAAAGAGTATCTGCACAACAAAAGAAACTATCATCAGAGTTAACAGGCAACCTACAGAATGGGAGAAAATTTTTGCAATCTATCCATCCAGCATCTATAATGTACTTAAACAAATCACCAAGCAAACAACAAACAACCCCATTAAAGTGTTGGCAAAGGACATTGAATAGACACTTCTCAAAAGAAGACATACATGCAACAACAATCAGACAAAAAAAGCTAAACATCATTGATCATTAGAGAAATGCAAATCAAAATCATAATGAAATACCGTCTCACACCAGTCAGAATAGCTACTATTAAAAAGTCAAAAAAACAACAGATGCTGGCAAGGTTGTGGGGAAAAAAAAGGAACACTTTTTCACTGTTGGTGGGAGTGTAAATTAGTTCAACCATTGTGGAAGACAGTATGGCTATTCCTCAAAGACCTAGAGGCAGAAATACCATTTGACCCAGCAATCCCATTACTGGGTATATACCCAAATAAATATAAATCTTTCTATTATAAAGACACATTCAAGTGTATGTTCATTGAATCACTATTTACAATAGCCAAGAAATGGAATCAACCCAAATGCCCATCAATGAAAGACTGGATTAAAAAGAAATGTGGTACATACACACCATGGAATAATATGCAGCCACAGAAAGGAACGAGATCATGTCATTGGATGGAGTCAAAAACCATTATCCTCAGCAAACTAACACAGGGACAGAAAACCAAATATGCCATGTTCTCATGTATAAGTGGGAGCTGAATAATGAGAACATATGGACACATCCTGGGGAACAAGACACACTGGGGGTCTGTCAGAGAGTGGGTGGTGGGAGGAAGGAGAACATCAGGAAGAATAGCTAATGGATGCTGGCCTTAATACCTAGGTGATGGGATGATCTGTGCAGCAAACCACTGTGGCACACGTTTACCTATGTAACAAACCTGCCCATTCTGCACATGTAACCCTGAACTTAAAAGTTGGAAAAAAATATTTTGCTGTTACCTGTAGACATTCTTCTGTGCAATATAACACGGGAATTTATTCCTCATATTTAATTGTAACTTTGTACCTGTTGACCAACTTCTTTCCATCTTCCCCTGCCCCGTCCCCTCTCCATTCTTTGATAATCACTGTTCTATTCTCTGTGATATCAGCTTTTTTAAAAATTAAGATTATACATGTAAGTGAAACCATGCAGTATTTGTCTTTCTGTGTCTGGCTTATTTCACTTATCATGGTGTTCCCCAGGTTCATCCATGTCATTGCAAATGACAAGATTTTTATTCTTTTCTATGGCTGAATAGTATTCTAATGTGTTTATGTATTTTTTTCTTTTTTTTTTTTTTAGACAGAATCTCATTTTGTCACCCAGGCTGGAGTGCAGTGGCATGATGTCGGCTCACTGCAATCTCCACTTCCTGGGTTCAAGCGATTCTTGTTTCTCATGCCTCAGCCTGCCTAGCAGCTGGAATTACAGGTGCATGCCACCCTGCCCTGCTAATTTTTGTATTTTTAGTAGAGACAGCATTTCATCCTATTGGCCAAACTGGTCTCAAACTCCTGACCTCAACTGATCCACCTGCCTTGGCCTCCCAAAGTGCTGGGATTACAGGCATGAGCCACCATGCCTGGCCAACACCACATTTTCTATATCCATTTTTTTGTTAATGAACACAGATTGATTTCATATCTTGGCTATGGTGAATAGTGCTGCAATAAACATGGTAGTGCAGATACACCTTTTTTTTATTATACTTTAAGTTTTAGCGTACATGTGCACAACGCGCAGGTTTGTTACATATGTATACATGTGCCATGTTGGTGTGCTGCACGCATTAACTCTTCATTTAACATTAGGTATATCTCCTAATGCAATCCCTCCCCTCTCCCCCAACCCCACAACAGTCCTTGGTGTGTGATGTTCCCCTTTCTGTGTCCATGTGTTCGCATTGTTCAATTCCCACCTATGAGTGAGAACATGCAGTGTTTGGTTTTTTGTCCTTGCAATAGTTTGCTGAGAATGATGGTTTCCAGCTTCATCCATGTCCCTACAAAGGACATGAACTCATCATTTTTATGGCTGCATAGTATTTTATGGTGTATATGTGCCACATTTTCTTAATCCAGTCTATTATTGTTGGACATTTGCATTGGTTCCAAGTCTTTGCTATTGTGAATAGTGCCACAATAAACATACATGTGCATGTGTCTTTATAGCAGCATGATTTATAATCCTTTGGGTATATACCCAGTAATGGGATGGCTGGGTCAAATGGTATTTCAAGTTCGAGATCCCTGAGGAATTGCCATACTGACTTCCACAATGGTTGAACTAGTTTCCAGTCTCACCAACAGTGTAAAAGTGTTCCTATTTCTCCACATCATCTCCAGCACATTGTTTCCTGACTTTTTAATGATCGCCATTCTAACTGGTGTGAGATGGTATCTCATTGTGGTTTTTATTTGCATTTCTCTGATGGCCAATGAGGATGAGCATTTTTTCATGTGTCTTTTGGCTGTATAAATGTCTTCTTTTGAGAAGTGTCTGTTCATATCCTTTGCCCACTTCTTGATGGAGTTGTTTTTTTCTTGTAAATTTGTTTGAATTCATTGTAGATTCTGGATATTAGCCTTTTGTCAGATGAGTAGATTGCAAAAATTTTCTCCCATTCTGTAGGTTGCCTGTTCACTCTGATGGTAGTTTCTTTTGCTGTGCAGAAGCTCTTTAGTTTAATTAGATCCCATTTGTCAATTTTGGCCTTTGTTGCCATTGCTTTTGGTGTTTTAGACATGAAGTCCTTGCCCATGCCTATGTCCTGAATGGTATTGCCTAGGTTTTCTTCTAGGGTTTTTATGGTTTTATGTCTAACATTTAAGTCTTTAATCCATCTCGAATTAATTTTTGTATAAGGTGTAAGGAAGGGATCCAGTTTCAGCTTTCTACATATGGCTAGACAGTTTTCCCAGCACCATTTATTAAATAGGGAATCCCTTCCCCATTTCTTGTTTTTGTCAGATTTGTCAAAGATCAGATAGTTGTACATATGTGGCATTATTTCTGAGGGCTCTGTTCTGTTCCATTGGTCTATATCTCTGTTTTGGTCCAGTACCATGCTGTTTTGTTTACTGTAGCCTTGTAGTATAGTTTGAAGTCAGGTAGCGTGATGCCTCCAGCTTTGTTCTTTTACCTTAGGATTGACTTGGCAATGCGGGCTCTTTTTTGGTTCCATATGAACTTTAAAGTAGTTTTTTCCAATTCTGTGAAGAAAGTCATTGGTAGCTTGATGGGGATGGCATTGAATCTATAAATTACCTTGGGCAGTATGGCCATTTTCACGATATTGATTCTTCCTATCCATGAGCATGGAATGTTCTTCCATTTGTTTGTATCCTCTTTTATTTCCTTGAGCAGTGGTTTGTAGTTCTCTTTGAAGAGGTCCTTCATGTCCCTTGTAAGTTGGATTCCTAGGTATTTTATTCTCTTTGAAGCAATTGTGAATGGGAGTTCACTCATTATTTGGCTGTTTGTCTGTTATTGGTGTATAAGAATGCTTGTTATTTTTGCACATTAATTTTGTATCCTGAGACTTTGCTGAAGTTGCTTATCAGCTTAAGGAGATTTTGGGCTGAGATGATGGGGTTTTCTAGATAAACAATCATGTCGTCTGCAAACAGGGACAATTTGACTTCCTCTTTTCCTAATTGAATACCCTTTATTTCTTTCTCCTGCCTGATTGCCCTGGCCAGAACTTCCAACACTATGTTGAATAGGAGTGGTGAGAGACGGCATCCCTGTCTTGTGCCAGTTTTCAAAGGGAATGCTTCCAGGTTTTGCCCATTCAGTATGATATTGGCTGTGGGTTTGTCATAGATAGCTCTTATTATTTTGATATACTTCCCATCAATATCTAACTTATTGAGAGTTTTTAGCCTAAAGGGTTGTTGAATTTTGTCAAAGGCCTTTTCTGCATCTATTGAGATAATCGTGTGGTTTTTGCCATTGGTTCTGTTTATATGCTGGATTACGTTTATCGATTTGTGTATGTTGAACCAGCCTTGCATCCCAGGGATGAAGCCCACTTGATCATGGTGGATAAGCTTTTTGATGTACTGCTGGATTCCGTTTGCCAGTATTTTATTGAGGATTTTTGCATCGATGTGCATCAGGAATATTGGTCTAAAATTCTCTTTTTTTGTTTTGTCTCTGCCAGGCTTTGGTATCAGGATGATGCTGGCCTTATAAAATGAGTTAGGGAGGATTCCCTCTTTTTCTATTAATTGGAATAGTTTCAGAAGGAATGGTACCAGCTCCTCCTTGTACTTCTGGTAGAATTCGGCTGTGAATCCATCTGGTCCTGGACTTTTTTTGGTTGGTAAGCTATTAATTATTGCCTCAATTTCAGAGCCTCTTATTGGTCTATTCAGAGATTCAACTTCTTCCTGGTTTAGTATTGGGAGGGTGTATGTGTCAAGGAATTTATCCATTTCTTCTAGATTTTCTAGTTTATTTGTGTAGAGATGTTTATAGTATTCTCTGATGGTAGTTTGTATTTCTGTAAGATCGGTGGTGATATCCCCTTTATCATTTTCTATTGCATCTATTTGACTCTTTTCTCTTTTCCTCTTTATTAATCTTGCTAGCGGTCTATCAATTTTTTTGATTTTTTCAAAAAACCAGCTCCTGGCTTCACTGATTTTTTGAAGGGTTTTTTTTGTGTCTCTATTTCCTTCAGTTCTGCTCTGATCTCAGTTATTTCTTGCCCTCTGCTAGCTTTTGACTGTGTTTGCTCTTGCTTCTCTAGTTCTTTTAATTGTGATGTTAGGGTGTCAATTGTAGATCTTTTCTGCTTTCTCTTGTGGGCATTTAGTGCTATAAATTTCCCTGTACACACTGCTTTGGATGTGTCCCACAGGTATGTTGTCTTTGTTCTCATTGGTTTCAAAGAACATCTTTATTTCTGCCTTCATTTCATTATGTACCCAGTAGTCATTCAGGAACAGGTTGTTCAGTTTCCATGTAGTTGAGCAGTTTTGAGTGAGTTTCTTAATCCTGAGTTCTAGTTTAATTGCACTGTGGTCTGAGAGGCAGTTTGTTATAATTTCTGCTCTTTTACATTTGCTGAGGAGTGCTTTACTTCCAACTATGTGGTCAATTTTGGAATAGGTGTGGTGTGGTGCTGAAAAGAATGTATATTCTGTTGATTTGGGGTGGAGAGTTCTGTAGATGTCTATTAAGTCCGCTTGGTGCAGAGCTGAGTTCAGTTCCTGGATATCCTTTTTAACTTTCTGTCTCATTGATCTGTCTAATGTTGACAGTGGGGGTTTTAAAGTCTCCTATTATCATTGTGTGGGAGTCTAAGTCTCTTTGTAGGTCTCTAAGGACTTGCTTTATGAATCTGGGTGCTTCTGTATTGGATGCATGAATATTTAGGATAGTTAGCTCTTCTTGTTGAATTGATCCCTTTACCGTTATGTAATGGCCTTCTTTGTCTCTTTTGATCTTTGTTGGTTTAAAATTTGCTTTATCAGAGACTAGGATTGCAACCCATGCCTTTTTTTGTTTTCCATTTGCTTGGTAGATCTTCCTCCATCCCTTTATTTTGAGACTATGTGTGTCTCTACACGTGAGATGGGTTTCCTGAATACAGCACACTGATGGGTCTTGACTCTTTATCCAATTTGCCAGTCTGTGTCTTTTAATTGGAGTATTTAGCCCATTTACATTTAAGGTTAATATTGTTATGTGTGAATTTGATCCTGTCATTATGATGTTAGCTGGTTATTTTGCTCATTAGTTGATGCAGTTTCTTCCTAGCATTGATGGTCTTTACAATTTGGCATGTTTTTGCAGTGGCTGGTACTGGTTTTTCCTTTCCATGTTTAGTGCTTCCTTCAGGAGCTCTTTTAGGGCAGGCCTGGTGGTGACAAAATCTCTCAGCATTTGCTTGTCTGTAAAGGATTTTATTTCTCCTTCACTTATGAAGCTTAGTTTGGCTGGATATGAAATTCTGGATTGAAAATTCTTTTCTTTAAGAATGTTGAATATTGGCTCCCTCTCTCTTCTGGCTTGTAGAGTTTCTGCTGAAAGATCTGCTGTTAGTCTGATGGGCTTCCCTTTGTGGGTAACCCAACCTTTCTCTCTGGCTGCCCTTAACACTTTTTCCTTCATCTCAACTTTGGTGAATCTGACAATTATGTGTCTTGGAGTTGCTCTTCTTGAGGAGTATCTTTGTGGCATTCCATGTATTTCCTGAGTTTGAATATTGGCCTGCCTTGCTAGATTGGGAAAGTTCTCCTGGATAATATCCTGCAGAGTGTTTTCCAACTTGGTTCCATTCTCCCCGTCACCTTCAAGTACACCAATCAGACATAGATTTGGTCTTTTCACATAGTCCCATATTTCTTGGAGGCTTTGTTTGTTTCTTTTTATTCTTTTTTCTTTAAACTTCTCTTCTCACTTAATTTCATTCATTTGATCTTCCATCACTGATACCCTTTCTTCCAGTTGATCATATCAGCTACTGAGGCTTGTGCATTCATCACATAGTTCTTGTGCCATGGTTTTCAGCTCCATCTGGTCCTTTAAGAACATCTCTGCATTGGTTATTCTAGTTAGCCATTCGTCTAATTTTTTTTTCAAGCTTTTTAACATCTTTGCCATGGGCTCGAACTTCCTCCTTTAGCTTGGAGTAGTTGGATCATCTGAAGCCTTCTTCTCCCAACTCATCAAAGTCATTCTCCGTCCAACTTTGTTCTGTTGCTGGTGAGGAGCTGTGTTCCTTTGGAGGAGGAGAGGTGCTCTGATTTTCAGAGTTTCCAGTTTTTCTGCTCTTTTTTTCCCCCATGTTTGTGGTTTTATCTGCCTTTGGTCTTTGATGATGGTTACGTACAGATGGGGTTTTGGTGTGGATGTCCTTTCTGTTTGTTTGTTTTCCTTCTAACAGTCAGGACCCTCAGCTGCAGGTCTGTTGGAGTTTGCTGGAGGTCCACTGCAGGCCCTGTTTGTCCGGGTATCAGCAGTGGAGGCTGCAGAACAGCAGATATTGGTGGACAGCAAATGTTGCTGCCTGATCATTCCTCTGGAAGTTTTGTCTCAGAGGAGTACCCAGCCATCTGAGGTGTCAGTCTGCCCCTACTTGGGGGTGCCTCCCAGTTAGGCTACTTGGGGGTCAGGGACCCACATCAGGAGGCATTCTGTCCATTCTCAGATCTCCAGCTGCATGCTGGGAGAACCACTACTCTCTTCAAAGCTGTCAGACAGGGACATTTATGTCTGCAGGGTTTTCTGCTGCCTTTTGTTTGGCTATGCCCTGCCCCCAGAAGTGGAGTCTACAGAGGCAGGCAGGCCTCCTTGAGCTGCGGTGTGATCCACCCAGTTCGAGCTTCCTGGCTGCTTTGTTTACCTACTCAAGCCTCGGCAATGGCGGGTGCTCCTCCCCCAGCCTCACTGTTGCCTTGCAGTTTGATCTCAGACTGCTGGGCTAGCAATGAGTGAGGCTCTGTAGGCATAGGACCTTCCGAGCCATGCATGGGATATAATCTCCTGGTGTGCCGTTTGCTAAGACCATTGGAAAAGCGCAGTATTAGGGTGGGAGTGACCCAATTTTCCAGGTGCCATCTGTCACCCCTTTCTTTGACTAGGAAAGGGAATTCCCTGACCCCTTGTACTTCCTGCTTTGGCTCAGGCTTGGTGCACTGCACCCACTGTCTGACACTCCCCAGTGAGATGAACCCGGTACCTCAGTTGGAAATGCAGAAATCACCCATCTTCTGCGTCGCTCATGCTGGGAGCTGTAGACTGGAGCTGTTCCTATTCGACCATCTTGGCTCCACCCCCCAGATACACCTTTAAAATACTGATTTTATTTCCTTTGGATATATACCCAGTAGTGGGATTGCTGTATCACATGGCAGTTCCATTTTTAATTTTTAAGGAATCTCTATACTGCTTTCCATAATGGCTGTAGTAGCTTGCAGTCTTCTTTTTAATTAATCAAAAATTTGTTAGTAATTCAATTCATATTTTCTTTTTTTTATTATACTTTAAGTTTTAGGGCACATGTGCACAACATGCAGGTTTGTTACATATGTATACATGTGCCATGTTGGTGTGCTGCACCCCTTATCAATTCATATTTTCTATTGACTTTTTCAATGTACAGTTTTGGTTCAATTTTTCAGTGGTTGCTCTAGAAATGTACAGTATGTATATATCCTTAACTTATCACAGTCTACCTTGATTTACTATTCTACTATTTTGCAATCAATGTAAGAAACTCACAACAGTGTAATTCTGTTTTCAACCCATCTAGCCCTTGATGCTATTGTTATTATATAATTTTCTTCTACATGTGTTGTAAAGCCCACCATACATTCTTATTATTTTTCCTTTTAGATAATTCACATTTTATTTTTCTTTACTATTTTTATTTTAAATGTCAATAATCTTTTTAAGGCATTTGAAAATAATCTTCCACAATGGTTGAACTAATTTATACTCCCACCAACAGTGTAAAAGCATTCCTATTTCTCCACATCCTCTCCAGCATCTATGTTTCCTGACTTTATAATGATCGCCATTCCAACTGGTGTGAGATGGTATCTCATTGTGGTTTTGATTTGCATTTGTCTAATGACCAGTGATGAGTATTTTTTCAAATGTTTGTTGGCTGCAAAAAATGTCTTCCCTTGGGAATTGTCTGTTCATATCCTTCACCCGCTTTTTGATGGGGTTGTTTGATTTTTCCTTGTAAATTTGTTTAAGTTCTTTGTAGATTCTTGATATTAACCATTAGTCAGATGGATATATTGCAAACTTTTTTCTGCCATTCTCTAGGTTGCCTGTTCATTCTGATGATAGTTTCCTTTGCTGTGCAGAAGCTCTTTAGTTTATTAGATCTCACTTGTCAATTTTGGATTTTGTTGCCATTACTTTTGGTGTTTTAGTCATGAAGTTGTTGCCCATGCCTACCTCCTGAATGGTATTGCCTAGGTTTTCTTCTAGGGTTTTTATGGTTTTAGGTCTTACATTTAGGTCTTAAATCCATCTTGAGTTAATTGTTGTATAATGTGTAAGGAAGGGATCCAATTTCAGCATTTTACATATGGCTAGTCAGTTTTCCTGCACCATTTATTAAATAGGGAACCCTTTCCCCATTGCTTGTTTTGGTCAGGTTTATCAGAGATCAGATGGTTTTAGATGTGTGGTGTTATTTCTGAGGCCTCTCTTCTGTTCCATTGATCTATATATCTGTTTTGGTACCGGTGCCATACTGTTTTGATTACTTTAGCCCTGCAGTATAGTTTGAAGTCAGGTAGCATGATGCATGCAGGTTTGTTTTTTTGCTTAGGATTGTCTGGGCTATGTGGGCTCTTTTTTGTTTCCATATGAAATTTAAAGGACTTTTTTTTCCAATTCTGTGAAGAAAGTCAATGGTAGCTTGATGGGGATAACATTGAATCTATAAATTACTTTTGTCATTCTGGCCATTTTCACAAAATTGATTCTTCCTATCCATAAGCATGGAATGCTTTTCGACTTGTTTGTGTCCTCTCTTATTTCCTTGAGCAGTGGTTTGTAGTTCTCCTTGAAGAGGTCCTACACATCCCTTATAAGTTGTATTCCTAGGTATTTTATTCCCTTTGTAGCAATTGTGAATGGGAGTTCACTCATGATTTGGCTCTCTGTTTGTCTATTATTGGTGTATAGAAATGCTTGTGACTTTTGCACATTCATTTTGTATCCTGAGACTTTGCTGAAGTTGCCTATCAGCTTAAGGAGATTTTGGGCTGAGACGATGGGGTTTTCTAAATATATAATCATGTCATCTGCAAACAGGGACAATTTGACTTCCTCTTTTTCTAACTGAATACCCTTTATTTCTTTCTCTTGCCTGATTGCCCTGGCCAGAACTTCCAATAATATGTTGAATAGGAGTGGTGAGAGAGGGCATCCTTGTCTTGTGTTGGTTTTCAAAGGGAATGCTACTAGCTTTTGCCCATTCAGTATGATATTGGCTGTGGGTTTGTCATAAATAGCTCTTATTATTTTGAGATGTGTTCCATCAATACCTAGTTTATTGAGAGATTTTAGCATGAAAGGCTGTTGAATTTTGTCAAAGGCCTTTCTGCATCTATTGAGATAATCATGTGGTTTTTATCATTGGTTGTGTTTATGTGATGGATTATGTTTATTGATTTGAGTATGTTGAACCAGCCTTGCATCCCAGGGATGAAGCTGACTTGATTGTGGTATATAAGCTTTTTGATGTGCTGCTGCATTTGGTTTGTCGGTATTTTATTAAGGATTTTTCCCATGTTGTAGGTTGCCTCTTCACTCTGATGGTAGTTTCTTTTGCTGTGCAGAAGCTCTTTAGTTTAATTAGATCCCATTTGTCAATTTTGGCTTTTGTTGCCATTGCTTTTGGTGTTTTGGACATGAAGTCCTTGCCCACGCCTATGTCCTGAATGGTAATGCCTAGGTTTTCTTCTAGGGTTTTTATGGTTTTAGGTCTAACGTTTAAATCTTTAATCCATCTTGAATTGATTTTTGTATAAGGTGTAAGGAAGGGATCCAGTTTCAGCTTTCTACATATGGCTAGCCAGTTTTCCCAGCACCATTTATTAAATAGGGAATCCTTTCCCCATTGCTTGTTTTTCCCAGGTTTGTCAAAGATCAGATAGTTGTAGGTAAGCGGCGTTATTTCTGAGGGCTCTGTTCTGTTCCATTGATCTATATCTCTGTTTTGGTACCAGTACCATGCTGTTTTGGTTACTGTAGCCTTGTAGTATAGTTTGAAGTCAGGTAGTGTGATGCCTCCAGCTTTGTTCTTTTGGCTTAGGATTGACTTGGCGATGTGGGCTCTTTTTTGGTTCCATATGAACATTAAAGTAGTTTTTTCCAATTCTGTGAAGAAAGTCATTGGTAGCTTGATGGGGATGGCATTGAATCTGTAAATTACCTTGGGCAGTATGGCCATTTTCACGATATTGATTCTTCCTACCCATGAGCATGGAATGTTCTTCCATTTGTTTGTATCCTCTTTTATTTCCTTGAGCAGTGGTTTGTAGTTCTCCTTGAAGAGGTCCTTCACATCCCTTGTAAGTTGGATTCCTAGGTATTTTATTCTCTTTGAAGCAATTGTGAATGGGAGTTCACTCATGATTTGGCTCTCTGTTTGTCTGTTGTTGGTGTATAGGAATGCTTGTGATTTTTGTACATTGATTTTGTATCCTGAGACTTTGCTGAAGTTGCTTATCAGCTTAAGGAGATTTTGGGCTGAGATGATGGGGTTTTCTAGATAAACAATCATGTCGTCTGCAAACAGGGACAATTTGACTTCCTCTTTTCCTAATTGAATACCCTTTATTTCCTTCTCCTGCCTGATTGCCCTGGCCAGAACTTCCAACACTATGTTGAATAGGAGCGGTGAGAGAGGGCATCCCTGTCTTGTGCCAGTTTTCAAAGGGAATGCTTCCAGTTTTTGCCCATTCAGTATGATATTGGCCGTGGGTTTGTCATAGATAGCTCTTATTATTTTGAAATACGTCCCATCAATACCTAATTTATTGAGAGTTTTTAGCCTGAAGGGTTGTTGAATTTTGTCAAAGGCTTTTTCTGCATCTATTGAGATAATCATGTGGTTTTTGTCTTTGGCTCTGTTTATATGCTGGATTACATTTATTGATTTGCGTATATTGAACCAGCCTTGCATCCCAGGGATGAAGCCCACTTGATCATGGTGGATAAGCTTTTTGATGGGCTGCTGGATTCGTTTTGCCAGTATTTTATTGAGGATTTTTGCATCAATGTTCATCAGGGATATTGGTCTAAAATTCTCTTTTTTGGTTGTGTCTCTGCCCAGCTTTGGTTTCAGAATGATGCTGGCCTCATAAAATGAGCTAGGGAGGATTCCCTGTTTTTCTATTGATTGGAATAGTTTCAGAAGGAATGGTACCAGTTCCTCCTTGTACCTCTGGTAGAATTTGGCTGTGAATCCATCTGGTCCTGGACTCTTTTTGGTTGGTAAACTATTGATTATTGCCACAATTTCAGCTCCTGTTATTGGTCTATTCAGAGATTCAACTTCTTCCTGGTTTAGTCTTGGGAGAGTGTATGTGTCGAGGAATGTATCCATTTCTTCTAGATTTTCTAGTTTATTTGCATAGAGGTGTTTGTAGTATTCTCTGATGGTAGTTTGTATTTCTATGGGATCGGTGGTGATATCCCCTTTATCATTTTTTATTATTAAGGATTTTTGCATCGATGTTCATCAGGGATAATTGCCTGAAATTTTCTTTTTTTTTTGGTGTGTCTCTGCCAGGTTTTGGTATCAGGTTGATGCTGACCCCATAAAATGAGTTAGGGAGGATTCCCTCTTTTTCTGTTGTTTGGAATAATTTCAGAAGGAATGGTACCAGCTCCTCTTTGTACCTCTGGTAGAATTTGGCTGTGAATTCATCGGTCCTGAACTTTTTTTGGTTTGTAGGCTATTAATTACTGCCTCAATTTCAGAACTTGTTATTGGTCTATTCAGGGATTTGACTTTTTCTTGGTTTCGTCTTGGGAGGGTGTATTTGTACAGGAATTTATCCATTTCTTCTAGATTTTCTAGTTTATTTGGGTAGAGGTGTTTATAGTATTCTCTGATGGTACTTTGTATTTCTGTGGGATTGGTGGTGATAACACCTTTAGCATGTTTTTATTATGTTTATTTGATTCTTCTCCCTTTTCTTCTTTATTAGTCTGGCTAGTGGTCTACTGATTTTGTTGATCTTTTCAAAAAAATTGGTCCTGGATTCATTGGTCTTTTTGAGGGTTTTTGAGTCTCTATCTTCTTCAGTTCTGCTTTGATCTTAGCTATTTCTTGTCTTCCGCTAGCTTTTGAATTTCTTTGCTCTTGCTTCTCTAGTTTTTTTAATTTTGATGTTAGAATGTCAATTTTAGATCTTTCCTGCTTTATTTTGTGGGCATTCAGTGCTATAAATTTCCCTCTACACACTGCTTTAAATGTGTCCCAGAGACTCTGATATGTTGTGTCTTTGTTCTCATTGATTTCAAATAACTTATTTCTTTCTACCTTAATTTCATTATTTACCCAGTAGTCATTCAGGAGCAAGTTGTTCAGTTTCCATGTAGTTGTGCAGTTTTGAATGAGCTCCTTAATCCTAGGTTTTAATTGGCTTGCACTGTGGTCTGAGAGCCTGCTTGTTATGATTTCCATTATTTTGCATTTGCTGAGGAGTGTTTTACTTCCAATTATGTGGTCAATTTTAGAATAAGTGCGATGTGGTGCTCAGAAGAATGTATATTCTGTTGATTTGGGGTATAGAGTTCTGTAGATGTCTATTAGTTCTGCTTGGTCCAGAGCTGAATTCAAGTCCTGAATATCCTTGTTAATTTTCTGTCTCGTTGATCAGTCTAATATTGAGAGTGGGGTATTAAAGTCTTCCTCTATTATTGTGTGGGAGTCTACGTCTCTTTGTGGGTCTCTAAGAACTTGTTTTATAAATCTAGGTGCTCCTGCATTAGGTGCATATATTTAGGATAGTTAGCTTTTCTTGTTACATTGATCCCTTTACTATTATGTAATGCCCTTCTTTGTCTCTTTTGATCTTTGTTGGTTTAAAGTCAGTTTTATCAGAGACAAGGATTGTAACCCCTGCTTTTTTTTTGTTTCCATTTGTTTGATAAATATTCCTCCATCCCTTTATTTTGAGCCTATATGTGTCTTGCATGTGAGATGGGTCTCCTGAATACAGCACACTGATGAGTCTTGATTTTATCCAATTTGCCAGGCTGTAGTTTTTAATTTGGGCATTTAGCCCATTTACATTTAAGGTTAATATTGTTATTTGTGGATTTGATCCTGTCATTATGATGCTAGCTGGTTATTTTGCCAGTTGGTTGATACAGTTTCTTCATATTGTTGATGGTCTTTACAATTTGGCATGTTTTTACAGTGGCTGGTACCAGTTGTTCCTTTCCATGTTTAGTAATTCCTTCAGGAGCTCTTGTATGACAGAACTGGTGGTGACAAAATCTTTCAGCATTTGCTTGTCTGTAAAGGATTTTATTTCTTGTTCACTTATGAAGCTTAGTTTGGCTGGATATGAAATTCTGAGTAGAAAATTCTTCCTTTAAGAATGTTGAATATTGACCCGCACTCTCTTCTGGCATTTAGGGTTTCTGGCAAGAGATCAGTTGTTAGTCTGATGGGCTTCCGTTTGTGGGTAACATGACCTTTCTTTCTGGCTACTCTTAACATTTTTTCCTTCATTTCAACCTTGGTGAATCTGATGATTATGTGTGTTGGGGTTGCTCTTCTTGAGGAGTATCTTTGTGGTGTTCTCTGTATTTCCTGAATTTGAATGTTGGCCTGTCTTTCTAGGTTGGGGAAGTTCTCCTGGATACTATGCTGAAGAGCATTTTCCAACTTGGTTCCATTCTCCCTGTCACTTTCAGGTACACAAATCAAACATAGATTTGGTCTTTTCACATAGTCCCATATTTCTTGGCAGCTTTGTTCATTGCTTTTCACACTTTTTTCTCTAATCTTGTCTTCTCACTTTATTTCATTGAGTTGATCTTCAATCTCTGATATCCTTTCTTCCACTTGATCATTTGGCTATATATTTCAGAGATGTCCTGTCCACTGAGGAGGAATCTAGAGAAGCAGTCGGCCTTGCTGAGCTGCGGTGGGCTGCATCCAGTTCGAACTTCCTGGTGACTTTGTTTACACTCTGAGGGTAAAACCACCTACTCAAGCCTCAGCAATGGTAGACACCTTTCCCCCCACCAATCTCAAGCATCCCAGGTCAACCTCAGACTGCTGTGCTAGCAGCAAGAATTTTGAGCCAGTGGATATTAGCTTGCTGGGCTCCATGGGGGTAGGACCCATCGAGCCAGGCACCAGAGGGAATCTCCTGGTCTGCAGGTTGTGAAAACAGTGGGAAAAGTGTAGTATCTGGGCTGCAGTGTACCATTCCTCCCAGTACAGTCTCACGACTTCCCTTGGCTGAGAAAGGGAAATCCCTCCACCCATTGCACTTCCCTGGTGAGGTGATGCCCCACCCTGCTTTGGTTCACCCTGTGTGGTCTGCACCCACTCTCCAACCAATCACAATGAGATGAATCATGTATCTCAGTTGGAAATGTTGAAATCACCCACCTTCTGCATCAATCTCACTGGGAGTTGCAGACAGGAGCTGTTCCTATTCAGCCATCTTGCCAGGCCATATTTACCACTTCTACTGTTGTTTCTTCCTTCTTGCAGATTCAGGCTTCCACCTGGTATCATTTCTTTTCACCCTGAAAATTTCCCTTTTATATTTATTGAAGTAAAAACTGTTGGTAAGAAATTCTCCCATCCCAATTGTTGTTTGTTTAAAGATATTTCTATTCTTCCTTCATTTCTAATTCACTTATATTATAGACAGCATTCTAAAATGTTCCTGCCCCAAGATTCCTGGTCCCTAATTACTCAATCAACACTAATTTAGGTACTGCTGTTAAAGTAATTTGCAGATGTAAGTAAAGTATGAAATAATTTGGTTTTAAGATTTCTGAGTGGGTCTGACTTGATAAAATCATCCCTTTTATAGCTGAGACTTTTATCTGTCTGGCAGCAGAAAAGAAAGTCAAATATATTGGAAATATAAGACGGATTGCCCACAAGGGAGGTTCTCTTTTGCTGAAATACAGAAGCCATGGGACAAGGTACTGAACACAGCCTCTATTTGTTGATGGAATTCCCTGGCAGATATTCAGGGGAATATAAGGAAGGGTTTGAGCCCAACAACCTCAGTGAATTGAATTCTGCCAACAATAATTTTGGAAGCTTTTTTTTTTTTTTCAGATGATAACTCAACCCAACTGACACCTTGATTTTATCCTTGTGATTTCCTGAACAGACAACTCAGTCATGCTGTGCAGGACTTCTGACCTACAGAAACTGTAACATAATAAATGGGTGTTGTTTTAAGTTAGTAAGTGTGTAGAGGTAATTTGCTATGTAGCAACAGAAAACTAATAGAGGATATAATTTACATTAAGTAAAATGCTTACATCTTAAGGATGCCAGTTTTGTAAAATAAATATACTCATCTTACCCACATCCTTATGAAGATACAGAATATTTCCATTATCCAAGAACATGTCCTCAAACCCTCCTAGTCAACCATACTACCACCAGTAACTCTTAATCTGATTTCTATCATTTTAGGTTAGTTTTTATGTTGCAGAATTGTATATTAGTTCAATCATTCAGTATGTACTTTTTGTGTCTAGCTTATTTCACTCAGAATAATACTTTTTAGATTCAGCCATGTTATTGATCATTAATTTTATTGCTGAGTAGTATTCCATTGCACAAATATCCCACAGTTTATCATAATTATATTGATAGACATCTAAGCTGTTATCACATTTTAGCTATAATCAATAAAGCTGTTGTGAACATTCTCGAATAGGTATTTTTTGAACATGTTTTTTTTTCTTTTGGATAACTACCTACAGATGGAATTACTTTGTACATATATATACATGTATATGTCTATACATGTATATATGACATAGATATATGTTTAACTCTACAAAAACTGATAGTTTTTAAACTTATAGCCATTCATATCCTTTTCCTCTCCCATCAGCAATGTAAAAGAGTTCTTATTATTTCGTATCTTTTCCAACATTTGGTGTTGTCATTTTTTTAAACAATCCTAGTGGGTATGTAACAGTATCTCATTATGATTTCGATTTTCATTTTCCTGATGACCAATGATATTAGGCATCCTTTCATGTTCTTATTGGCTACTCACATATCTTATTTTCTGAAGTGTACTTCTGAGTGATTTTGCCTAGACTTACTGGGTGGATTTTTATTTATTTTTGAGTTATAGAAATTTTTTCTATCTATTCTGAGTACAAGTCATTTGTCTGCTCCATGTTGCAAATATATTATCCAATCTGTAGCTTGTCTTTTCATTCCCTTAATGTTGTCTGTGTTTATTTATTTATTTATTTGTTTATTTATTTCGAGGTGAAATCTCATTATGCTGCTCAGGCTGGACTCAAACTCCTGAATTGAAGCTATCCTCCTGCCTCAGCCTCCTGAGTAGCTGGGACTATAGGCATGTGCCAACATACCTGGCTAATATTTTTTCAAAAAAAGAAGGATTTAATTTTGATAAAGTAAATTATATTAACTTTTTTTAATGTTTCATACTTTCTGTGTTCTAAGAAACCTCTGAATACCACAAGTTATAAAATATATTATTTCATCTATTCTTCTAGTAGCTTTATAGTTTTAACAATTGTGGTTGGGTCAATGATCTGTCTTAGATTTTGTGTGTCGTGTTGTATGAAATAGTAGTCTAGGATTTTCTTCTATGTGGCTACCCAATTATTCCAGAATCATTTGTTAAAGAGATTACCTTCTGCCCAGTAATTTGCTTTGTGCTCTTTATGAAAATATTATATGTTGAACTATTTATGAACTTTCCATTTTTTTTCCAGTGATATATTTACTTATTCTGTTGCCAGTGCCAATTGTCTTGATTACTGTTGCTTATACAAAGCCTTAAATTCAGGTAGTGTGAGTCCTTCCACTTTCTCCTTGTTTTAAAGATTGTTTTGACTATTCTAGATATTTTGCCTTCCCAAATAAGTTTTAAAATCAGCTTGTAAATTTCTAGAAAAATAACTGAATGGGATTTTGGGGATTGCATTTAATCAATGTTGCCCTATTGAATTTTTTTGTAATTGAATTTTTTGTAAAGACCTGAAGCTATGAAACTACTAAAAGAAAACATTGGAGAAATTCTACAGGGCATTCGTCTCGGCAAAGAATTTTTGTGTAAGACATCAAGACACAGGCAATTAAAACAAGAGCAGACAAACAGGATTACATCAACCTAAAAAGCTTTTGCACAACAAAGGAAATAATCAACATTGTGAAGAAGCAACCTACAAAGTTTGATAAAATATTTGTAAACTATCCATCTGACAAGGGATTAATAACCAGAATATATAAGGAACTCAAACAACTCAATAGCAAAAAAAAAAAAAAAAATCAGTTTAAAACTTGGCAAAGACCTCAATAGACATTTCTTCAAAGACGCAAGTTGTCAACAGGCATATAAAAATGCTGAAATCACTAATCAATAAAAAAGTGCAAATCAAACCCACAATATCATCTCATCCCAGTTAGAATGGCTATTATCCAAAAGATGACAAAATCGACTGCTGGCAGAGATGTGAAGAAAGGGAAACGCTCAAACACTGTTGGTAGGAATGTAAAATAATACAGACATTATGAAAAAGAGAGGAGCTTCCTCAAAAAAACTAAAACAGAATTACCATATGATCCTGCAATCCCTCTATGGGGTATGTATTCAAAGGAAATGAAATCAGCATATGGAAAAGATATCTGCTATTTGCACTCCCATATTTATTGCAGCAATAGTCATAATAGCCAAGATATGCAATCAACCTAAATGTCTATCAATGGATAAATGGATAAAGAAAATATCGTATATAAACACAGTTGAATATTGTTGAGCCATAAAAAGCATGACATTTTGACATTTTCAGCAACATGAATGAAACTGGAAGTCATTATGATAAGTGAGGTAAACCAGGTGCAGAAGGACAAATATTGTATGTTCTTACTCATGCATGGGAGCTAAAAAGTTGGATCTCATGGAAGTAGGGAGTAGAATGGGGGACACCTAGTCTGGTAAGGGAGCAGGAAAGGGGGAAGAAGAGAAGTTGCTTAATGGGTACAAAAATACAGTTACATACATGGAACAAGATCTAGTATCTGATAGTACAGTAGGGAAGTTATAGTTAACAATAATTTATTATGTATTTCAAAATAGCTAGAAGAGTTGTAATGTACCTAACATAAAGAAAGGATAAAAGTTTGAGGAGATGGATATCTCAATTACTCTGATTTGATCATTATACACTGTATACAGGTATCAAAATATCACGTACACCACAAAAATGTGTTCAACTATCGTATATCAAAAAATAATATAAACAAAACACAAAATTAAAACAAAAGATTCCATGTGTAATAAGATTATTAATAAATATAGATTTTCTACTTGTATTGATTTTGGTAATTTGATTTTTTCAAATAATTTAATCATTTCTTCTTGACTATTGAATTTACTGGCATATAGTTGTTCATAATATGCCATTTTTATTCTTATAACACCTATGTGATCTATAGGAATATCAACTCTTTCATCCTCGATGTTGATAGTTTATGTTTTTTTTAACTTTGATATTTAGGGATACATGTGCAGGCTTGTTATATAGGTAAATTGCATGTCACAGAGGTTTGGTGTACAGATTATTTCCTCCCACAGGTAATAAGCATAGCACCCAATAGGTAGTTTCTCTATCCTCACCTTCCTCCCATCCTCCACCCTCAAGTATGCCCTGGCATCTGTTCCCTTCTTTGAGACCATGTGTAATCAGTGTTTACCTTCCACTTATAAGTGAGAGCATATGGTATTCAGTTTTCTGTTCCTGTGTTCCTTCACTTAGGGTAATGGCCTCAAGCTCCATTCATGTTGCTGCAAAGGACATATTACTATTATTTATGGCTACATAGTATTCTATGATGTATATGTACCAAATTTTCTTTATCCTGTCTTCTGTTGATGGGCATTTAGGTTGATTCCGTATCTTTGCTATTGTAAATAGTGCTGCAATGAACATATGCATGTATGTGTTTTTATGGTAGGATTATTTTTATTTTTGGTTCTATACCCAATAATGGGATGGCTGAGTCAGATAGTAATTCTGTTTAAAATTTTTGAGAAATTGCCAAACTGCTTTACACAAAGACTGAACTAATTTTCATTTCCACCAGCAGTGTATAAGCATTCTCTTTTCCCCACAACCTCATCAGCATATATTATTATTTTTTTTTGAGATGGAGTCTCACTCTGTCTCCCAGGCTGGAGTACAGTGGCATAATCTTGGCTCACTGCAACCTCTACCTCCTGGGTTCAAGCGATTCTCCTACCTCATCTTCCCAAATAGCTGGGACTACAGGCACCTGCCACTATGCCCGGTTAATTTTTGTATTTTTAGTAGAGATGGGGTTTCACATATTTCCTCACCTTCCTCCCATCCTCCACCCTCAGGTAGGCCCTGGCATCTGTTCCCTTTTTTGAGACCATATCCCAAAGTGCTGGGATTGCAGTGGTGAGCCACCACACCCGGCCTATTTTTTGACTTTTGAATAATAGCCATTGTTACTAGTGTGAGATGGTATCTCACTGTGGTTTGAGTCACATTTCTCTAATGATTAGTGATGTTGAGTATGTTTTCATATGCTTGTGGGCTGTATGTACGTCTTCTTTTGAAAAGGATCTGTTCATGTCCTTTGCCCACTTTCTTTTTTATACCTCAAGTTCTGAGATACATGTGCAGAATATTCAGGTTTGTTACATAGGTATACACATGCCATGGTGGTTTGCTGCACCCATCAGCCCGACAACTACATTAGGTATTTCTCCTGATACTATCTCTCACCTACCCCTCCCCCACCTCCCAACAGGCCCCGGTGTGTGATGTTCCCCTCCCTGTGTCCATGTGTTCTCATTGTTCAACTCCCACTTATGAGTTAGAACATGCAGTGTTTGGTTTCTGTTCATGTGTTAGTTTGCTTAGAATGGTGGTTTCCAGCTTCCTCCATGTCCCTGCAAAGGACACTAAATCATTCCATTTTATGGCTGCATAGTATTCCATGGTATATATGTGCCACATTTTCTTTATCCAGCCTATCATTGATGGGCATTTTGGTTGGTTCCAAGTGTTTGCTATTGTGAATAGTGTTGCAATAAAAATACATATGCATGTGTCTTTAGAGTAGATGATTTATAATCCTTTGGGTACAAACCCAATAATGGGATTGCTGGGTCAAATAGTATTTCTGGTTTTAGATCCTGGAGGAATTGCCACACTGTCTTGCACAATGGTTGAACTAACTTACACTTCCACCAACAGTGTAAAAGCATTCCTATTTCTCCACATCCTCTCCAGAATCTGTTGTTTCCTGTTTTATTTTAATGATCTCCATTCTAACTGGCATAAGATTGTATCTCATTGTGGTTTTGATTTGCATTTCTCTAATGACCAGTGATGATAAGGATGTTTTCATATGGTTGTTGGCCACATAAATGTCTTCTTTTGAGAAGCGTCTGTTCATATCCTTTGCCCACTTTTAGATGGGGTTCTTTGTTTATTTCTTGTAAATTTGTTTAAGTTCATTGTAGATTCTGGATGTAAGCCTTTTGTCAGATGGATAGATTGCAAAATTTTTCTCCCATTCTTTAGGTTCCCTTTTCACTCTGATGATAGTTTTGTGTGTGTGTGTGAAGAAGCTATTTAGTTTAATTGGATCCCATTTGTCAATTTTGCATTCTGTTGCCATTGCTTTTGGTGTTTTAGTCGTGAAGCCTTGACCATGCTTATGTCCTGAATGGCATTGCCTAGGTTTTCTTCTAGGGCTTTTATGGTTTTAGGTATTATATTTAAGTCATAAATGCATCTTGAGTTAATTTTTGTATAAGGTGTAAGGAAGAGGTCCAGTTTTAGTTTTCTACATATGGCTAGCCAGTTTTCCCAACACCATTTATTCAATAGGGAATCGTTTTCCAATTGCTTGTTTTTGCCAGGTTTGTCAAAGATCAGATGGTGGCAGATGTGTGGCATTATTTCTGAGGCCTCTGTTCTGTTCCATTGGTCTATATCTCTGTTTTGGTACCAGTACCATGCTGTTTCAGTTACTGTAGCCTTGTAGTATAGTTTGAAGTCAGGTAGCATGGTGCCTCCAGCTTTGTGCTTTTTGCTTAGGATTGTCTTGGCTATACAAGCTCTTTTTTGGTTCCATATAAAATTTAAAGTAGTTTTTTCTAATTCTGTGAAGAAAGTCAATGGTAGCTCAATGGGGATAGCATTGAATCTATAAATTACTTTGGGCAGTATGGCCATTTACATGATATTGATTCTTCTTATCCATGAGCATGGAATTTTTTTTATTTGTTTGTGTCCTCTCTTATTTCATTGAGCAGTGGTTTGTAGTTCTCCTTGAAGGGGTCCTACACGTCCCTTGTAAGTTGTATTCCTAGGTATTTTATTCTTTTTGTAGCAATTGTGAATGGGAGTTCACTCATGATTTGGCTCTCTGTTTGTCTATTATTGGCGTATAGGAATGCTTGTGATTTTTGCAGTTGATTTTGTATCCTGAGACTTGGCTGAAGTTTTTATCAGCTTAAGGAGATTTTGGGCTGAGACAATAGGGTTTTCTAAATATACGATCAGGTCAACTGCAAACAGAGACAATTTCACTTCCTCTCTACCTATTTGAATACTTTTTATTTCTTTCTCTTTCACGATTGCCCTGGCCATAACTTTCAATAATATGTTGAATAGGAGTGGTGAGAGAGGGCCTCTTTTTCTTGTTCAGGTTTTCGAAGGAAATGCTTCCAGCTTTTGCCCATTCAGTATGATATTGGCTGTGGGTTTGTCATAAATAGCTCTTATTATTTTGAGATGTGTTCCATCAATACCTAGTTTATTGAGAGTTTTTAGCATGAAGTGCTGTTGAATTTTAGTGAAGGCCTGTCTGCATCTATTGAGAAAATCATGTGGTTTTTGTCATTGGTTCTGTATGTGATGGATAACTGTATGTGATGTTAAACCAGCCTTGTATCCCAGGGGATGAAGGCAACTGATCTTGTTATGTAAGATTTCTGATGTGCTCCTTGATTTGGTTTGCCAATATTTTATTGAGGATTTTCACATGGATGTTCATCAGGGATGTTGGCCTGAAATTTTCTTTTTTTGTTGTGTCTCTGCCAGGTTGTGCTGTCAGGATGATGCTGAACTCATAAAATGAGTTAGGGGGGATTCCCTCTTTTTCCATTGTTTGGAATAGTTTCAGAAGGAATGGTACCAGCTCCTCTTTGTACCTCTGGTAGAATTCGGCTGTGAATCCTTCTGGTCCTGGGGTTTTTTTGGTAGGTAGGCTATTAGTTACTGCCTCAATTTCAAAAATGTGTTATTGATCTATTCAGGGATTCAAGTTCTTCCTGGTTTATTCTTGGGAGGGTGTATGTGTTCAGGAATTTATCCATTTCTTCTAGATTTTCTAGTTTATTTGTGTAGAGCTATTTCTAGTATTCTCCAATGGTAGTAGGTATTTCTGTGTGATCAGTGCTGATATTTCCTTTATCTTTTTTTATTGTGAGTATTTGATTCTTCTCTGTTTTCTTCTTTGTCTGGCTATCAATCTATTTTGTTAATGTTTTCAAAAAACCAGCTCCTGTATTCTTTGATTTTTGAAGGTTTTTTCATGTCTCTATCTCCTTCAGTTCTGCTGTGATCTTAGTTATTTCTTGTCTTCTGCTAGCTTTTGAATTTGTTTGCTCTTGCTTCTCTAGTTATTTTAATTGTGATGTTGGGTGTCAATTTTAGATCTTACTGCTTTCTCCTGTGGGCATTTAGTGCTGTAAATTTCTCTCTACACTGCTTTAGCTGAGTCCCAGAGATTCTGGTACATTGTACCTTTGTTCTCATTGGTTTTAAAGAATTTATTTATTTGCACCTTCATTTTGTTATTTACCCAATAGTCATTCAGGAGCAGGTTGCTCAGTTTCCATGTAGTTGTGTGGTTTTGAGTGAGTTTATTAATCCTGAGTTCTAATTTGATTGCACCGTGGTCTGAGTGACTGTTATGATTTCCATTATTTTACATTTGCTGAGGAGTGTTTTACTTCCAATTATGTGGTCAGTTTTACAATAAGTGTGATGTAGTGCTCAGAAGAATGTATATTCTGTTGATTTGTGGTGTAGATTTCTATAGATGTCTATTAGTTCCGCTTGGTCCAGAGCTGACTTCAAGTCCTGAATACCCTTGTTAATTTTCTCTCATTGATCTGTCTAATATTGAGAATGGAGTGTTAAAGTCTCTCTCTATTATTGTGTGGGAGTCTTAATCTCTTTTTAGGTCTTTAAGAACTTGCTATATGAATCTGGGTGCTCCTGTATTGGGTGCATATATATTTAGGATAGTTAGCTCTTCTTGTTGCATTGATCCCTTTACCATTATGTAATGCCCTTCTTTGCCTTTTTTTTTAGTCTTTGTTGGTTTAAAGTCTGTTTTATCAGAGACTAGATTGCAACCCCTTCTCTTTTTATGCTTTCCATTAGCATGGTAAATCTTCCTCCATCTCTTTATTTGAGCCTATGTGTGTCTTTGCATGTGAGATGGGTCTCCTGAATACAGCACACTGATGGGTCTTGACTATTTATCCAATTTTCCCATCTGTGTCTTTTATTTGGGGCATTTAGCCCATTTACATTTAAGGTTAATATTGTTATGTGTGAATTTGATTCTGTCATTATGATGCTAGCTGGTTATTTTGCCCATTAGTTGATGCAGTCTCTTCATAGTGTCAATGGTCTTTACAATTTGGCATGTTTTTACAGTGGCTGGTACCAGTTGTTCCTTTCCATATTTAGCGCTTTCTTCAGGAGCTCTTGTAAGGCAGGACTGGTAGTGACAAAATCTCTCAGGATTTGCTTGTCTGTAAATAATTTTATTTCTCCTTCACATATGAAGCTTATTTTGACTGGATGTGAAATTCTGGTTTGAAAATTCTTTTCCTTAAGAGTGTTGAATATTTGCCACCACTATTCTGGCTTGTAGGGTTTCTGCAGAGAGATTCACTCTTAGTCTGATGGACTTCCTTTTGTGGGTAACCTGAACTTTCTCTCTGGCTGCCCTTAACATTTTTTTCTTCATTTCAACCTTGGTGAATCTGAGGATTATGTGTCTTGTGGTTCCTTTTCTCGAGGAGTATCTTTGTAGTGTTCTCTGTATTTCCTGAATTTGAATGTTGGCCTGATAGGTTTGCTAGGATAGGGAAGTTCTCCTGGACAATATCCTGAGGAGTGTTTTCCAACTTGGTTCCATTCTCCCTGTCACTTTCAGGTACACCAATCAAACATAGATTTGGTCTTTTCACATAGTCCCATATTTTTTGGAGGCTTTGTTCATTGCTTTTCACTCTTTTTTCTCTAATCTTGTCTTCTCATTTTATTTCATTGAGTTGCTCTTCAATCTCTGCTGTGTTTTTAAGCTCCATCAGGCCATTTATGTTCTTCTCTAAACTGGTTATTCTAGTTAGCAATTCCTCTTACCTTTCCTCAAGGCTCTTAGCTTCCTTGCATTGGGTTGCATCATGCTCCTTTAGCTCAGAGGAGTTTGTTATTACCCACCTTCTGAAACCTACTTCTGTCAATTCATCAAACTCATTCTCTGTCCAGTCTTGTTACCTTGTTGGTGAGCAGTTGTGATCTTTTGGAGGAGAAGAGGTGTTCTGGTTTTTGAAATTTTCAGGTTTTTTGCTCTCGTTTTTCCTCATCTTCATGGATTTATCTACATTTGATCTTTGATATTGGTGACCCTCAGATGGGGTTTCTGTTTGGATGTCATTTTTGTTGTTGTTGATGCTATTTCTTTCTGTTTGTTAGTTTTCCTTCTAACAGCCATGCCCCTCTGCTGCAGGTCTGCTGGAGTTTGCTGGAGGTCCACTCCAGACCCTATTTGCCTGGGTATCAACAGTGGAGGCTACAGGACATCAAAGATTGCTGCTTGTTCCTTCCTCGGGAAGCTTCATCCCAGAGTGGTGCCCACCACATGCCAGCTGGAGCTCTCTTGTATGAGATGCCTGTCAATCCTTGTTTGGAGGTGTCTCCCAGTCAGGAGGTATGGGGGTCAGGAAACAACTTGAGAAGGCAGTTTGTCCCTTAGCAGAGCTCTAGCGCTGTGCTGGGAGATCTGCTACTCTCTTCAGAGCCAGCAGGCAGGAACGTTTAAGTCTGCTGATGCTGCACCTACAGCCGCCCCTTCTCCCAGGTGCTCTGTCCCAGGGAGATGGGAGTTTTATGTATAAGCCCTTGACTGGGGCTGCTGCCTTTCCTTTGGAGATTCCATTCCTAAAGAGGAATAATCTAGAAAAGCAGTCTGGCTACAGCAGCTATGCTGAGCTGCAGTGGGCTCCACCTGGTTTGAACTTCCCAGTGGCTTTGTCTACACCGTGAGGGGAAATCTCCCTACTGAATCTTCAGTAATGGTGGACACCCCTCCCCCAACCAAGCTTAAGCATCCCAGGTAGACTTCAGACTGCTGTGCTGGCAGCGAGAATTTCAAGCCAGTGGATCTTAGCTTGCTGGGCTCCATGGGGGTGAGATCCATTAAGCAAGACCACTCGACTCCCTGGCTTCAGCCCTTTTTACAAGGGAGTGAAATGTTCTGTCTGGCTGGCATTCCACTCACCACTGGTATATAAAAAACAACTCCTGCAGCTAGCTCAGTGTCTGCCCAAATGGCCGCCCAGTTTTGTGCTTGAATCCCAGGACTCTGGTGGTGTAGGCACCTGAGGGAATCTCCTGGTCTGTGGGTTGCAAAGACCATGGAAAAAGTGTTGTATCTGGGCTGGAGTGTGCCGTTCCTCATAGTACAGTCCCTCAGGGCTTCCCTTGGCTACAGGAGGGAGTTTTCTGACCCCTTGCACTTCACAGGTGAGACAACACCCCACTCTGCTTCAGCTCACCCTCTGTGGTCTGTATGCACTGTCTGTCCAGTCCCAGTGAGATGAGTCGGGTACTTCAGCTGGAAATGCAGAAATTACCTGCATTCTGTGTTGATCTCAATGGGAGCTTCAGACTGGAGCTGTTCCTATTCAGCCATCTTGCCAGCCAGCAGCTTTGCCCACTTTTTAATGAGGTTGTTTGTTTTTTACTTGTTAATTTATGTTCATTATATGTTCTGGATATTACATCTTCGTTGGATGCATAATTTCCAAATATTTTCTCCAATTCTGTAGATTTTCTGTTTACTCTGTTGATAGTTCCTATTGCAATGCAGAAGCTCTTTAGTTTAATTAGGTCCTATTTGTCAAATTTTGTTTTTGTTGCATTTGTTTTTGGCATCTTCATCATGAAATCTTTGCCTGTTCCTATGTCCAGAATGGTATTGCCTAGGCTCTCTTACAGAGTATTTATAGTTTTGGGTTTTAATTGTAAGTCTTTAATCCATCTGGAGTTAATTTTTGTCTATGGTTTAAGAAAGGGGTCCAGTTTCAATCTGTATATGGCTAACCAGTTATTACAGCACCATTTATTGAATAAGGAGTCATTTCCCCATTTCTGGTTTTGGTTGACTTTGTCAAAGGTGAGATGATTGCAGGTCTGTGGCACTACTCTTTGGCTCTCTATTCTGTTCCATTGGTCTGTGTGTCTGCTTCTGTACAAGTACCATGCTGTTTTGGTTACTGTAGCCTTGTAGTATAATTTGAAGTTGGTAGTATGATGCCTCCTGCTTTGTTCTTTTTCCTTAGGATTGCCTTGGCTGTTCAGGATATTTCTTGGCTCCATATGAATTTTAAGGTAACTTTTTCAAATTCATGAAAAATGTCATTGACATTTTGATATAAATAGCATTGAATCTGTAAATTGCTTTCAGCAGTATGACCATTTTAATAATGTTGATTCTTCCTATCCATAAGCTTGGAATGTTTTTCCATTTGTTTTTGTCATCTCTGATTTATTTGAGCAGTGTTTTGTAGTTCTCACTGTAGAAATTTTTCACCTCCCTGTTGTCTGTATTCCTAGCTATTTTATTCTTTTCATGGCAATTGCGAATGCAACTGTGTTTTTTATTTGGTTTTCTGTTTGGATGTTGTTGTACAGAAATGCTACTGAATTTTGTGCATTAATTTTGTACCTGAAATGTTGCTGAAGTTTATCAGCTTAAGAAGATTTTGGGAAGACACTGTAGGGTGTTCTAGGCATAGAATCATATCATCTACAGAAATAATTTGACTGCCTTTCATCTTTTGTGGATGTCATTTATTTATTTATTTTGCCTGGTTGCTCTAGCTAGGACACTCAGTTCCATAGTGAATAAGAATGGCAAGAGTGGGCATCTGTGTCTTGTTCCAGTTTTCAAGGAGAATGCTTCCAGCTTCTGCCCATTCAGTATGATGTTGACTGTGGATTTGTCATAGATGTCTCATTGTTTTGAAGTATGTTCCTTCAATGCCTACTTAGGGGTTTCTAACATAAAGAGATGTTAAAACTTATCAAAATCCTTTTCTGCATCTATTTAAATAATCATGTGGTGTCTGTATTTAGTTCTGTTTATGTGATGAATCAAGTTTGCTGATTTTTGTATGTTGAACCAAGCTTGCATCCCAGGGGTTAAGTGTACTTGATTGTGGTGGGTTAGATATTTTATGTGCTGCTGGATAAGCTTTGCTCTACTTTGACCTCATAGAATGAGTTAGGGGGAGTTCCTAGTCCTCAATTTTTTGGGGATAGTTTCAATAGGAATACTACCAGCTCTTCCTGGTACAACATGTTGAATTCAGCTGTGAATTCATCTGGTCCTTGACTTTTTATGGTTGGTAGGGTTTTTATTACTGATTCAATTTCAGAACTAACTGTTGGTTTGTACAGGGATTCAATTTCTTCCTCGTTCATTCTTGGTAGCTTGTATGCTTCCAAGAATTTATCCATTTCTTCCAGGTTTTCTAGATTGTGTGCAAAGAGGTGTTCATAGTAGTCTCTGAGGGTTTTTTGTATTTTTGTGGGGTCAGTGGTAACATCCCTTCATCATTGTTGATTGTGCTTATTTGGATTTTCTTTTTTTGCTTTATTAATCCAGCTGGTGGTCTATATATCTTGTTTACTCTTTCAAAAAACAACTCCTGGACTTGTTGATGCTTTGTACATTTTTTTTGTCTCAATTTCCTTCAGTTCAGCTCCAATTTTGGTTATTTCTCCTCTTATGCTATCTTTGGAGTTGGTTTCCTCTTGTTTCGCTAGTTCCTCTAGGTGTGATGTTAGGTTTTTATTTATTTTTATTTTTTATTTTTTTTATTACACTTTAACTTTTAGGGGACATGTGCACAACGTGCAGGTTTG
Source organism: Pan troglodytes (assembly GCF_028858775.2). Taxonomy (NCBI): domain Eukaryota; kingdom Metazoa; phylum Chordata; class Mammalia; order Primates; family Hominidae; genus Pan; species Pan troglodytes. The sequence continues at coordinate 106,584,855 of NC_072421.2, forward strand.
TTACATATGTATACATATGCCATGTTGGTGTGCTGCACCCATTAACTCGTCATTTAACATTAGGTATATCCTAATGCTATCCCTCCCTCCTCCCCTCATCCCACAACAACCCCCGGTGTGTGATGTTCCCCTTCCTGTGACCATGTGTTCTCATTGTTCAATTCCCACCTATGAGTGAGAACATGCAGTGTTTGGTTTTTTGTCCTTGCGATAGTTTGCTGAGAATGATGGTTTCCAGCTTCATCCATGTCCCTACAAAGGACATGAACTCATCATTTTTTATGGTTGCATAGTGTTCCATGGTGTATATGTGCCAGATTTTCTTAATCCAGTCTATCATTGTTGGACATTTGGGTTGGTTCCAAGTCTTTGCTATTGTGAATAGTGCCACAATAAACATAAGTGTGCATGTGTCTTTATAGCAGCATGATTTATAATCCTTTGGATATATACCCAGTAATGGGATAGCTGGGTCAAATGGTATTTCTAGTTCTAGATCCCTGAGGAATCGCCACACTGACTTCCACAATGGTTGAACTAGTTTACAGTCCCACCAACAGTGTAAAAGTGTTCCTATTTCTCCACATCCTCTCCAGCACTTGTTGTTGTTTCCTGACTTTTTAATGATCGTCATTCTAACTGGTGTGAGATGGTATCTCATTGTGGTTTTGATTTGCATTTCTCTGAAGGTCATTGATGATAAGCATTTTTTCATCTTGTCTGTTGGCTGCATAAATGTCTTCTTTTGAGAAGTGTCTGTTCATATCCTTTGCCCACTTTTTGATGGAGTTGTTTTTTTTTTCTTGTAAATTTGTTTGAGTTCTTTGTAGATTCTGGATATTAGCCCTTTGTCAGATGAGTAGATTGCAAAAATTTTCTCCCATTCTGTAGGTTGCCTGTTCACTCTGATGGTAGTTTCTTTTGCTGTGCAGAAACTCTTTAGTTTAATTAGATCCCATTTGTCAATTTTGGCTTTTGTTGCCATTGCTTTTTATGTTTTAGACATGAATTCCTTGCCCATGCCTTCCTATGTCCTGAATGGTATTGCCTAGGTTTTCTTCTAGGGTTTTTATGGTTTTATGTCTAACATTTAAGTCTTTAATCCATCTTGAATTAATGTTTGTATAAGGTGTAAGGAAGGGATCCAGTTTCAGCTTTCTACATATGGCTAGACAGTTTTCCCAGCACCATTTATTAAATAGGGAATCCTTTCTCCATTTCTTGTTTTTGTCAGATTTGTCAAAGATCAGATAGTTGTAGATATGTGGCATTATTTCTGAGGGCTCTGTTCTGTTCCATTGGTCTATATCTCTGTTTTGGTACCAGTACCATGCGTTTTGGTTACTGTAGCCTTGTAGCATAGTTTGAAGTCAGGTAGCATGATGCCTCCAGCTTTGTTCTTTTGGCTTAGGATTGACTTGGCAGTGTGGGCTCTTTTTTGGTTCCATACGAACTTTAAAGTAGTTTTTTCCAATTCTGTGAAGAAAGTCATCGGTAGCTTGATGGGGATGGCATTGAATCTATAAATTACCTTGGGCAGTATGGCCATTTTCACGATATTGATTCTTCCTACCCATGAGCATGGAATTTTCTTCCATTTGTTTGTATCCTCTTTTATTTCATTGAGTAGTGGTTTGTAGTTCTCCTTGAAGAGGTCCTTCACATCCCTTGTAAGTTGGATTCCTAGGTATTTTATTCTCTTTGAAGCTGTGAATGGGAGTTCACTTATGATTTGGCTCTATGTTTGTCTGTTATTAGTGTATAACAATGCTTGTGATTTTTGCACATTGATTTTGAATTTGAGATCTTTCAAACTGTTTGATGTGGTCATTTAGCACTATAAACTTCCCTCTTAAAGCTGCTTTAGCTGTGTCCCAGAAATTCTGGCATGAAGTATCTTTGTTCTCATTAGTTTCAAATAATTTATTTCTGCCTTCATTTCATTGTTTGCCCAAAAGTCATTCAGGAGCACATTGTTTAATTTCTATGTAATTCTATAGTTTTGAGTGACTTTTTAGTATTAATTTCAATTTATATTATACTATAGTCCAAGATTGTGGTTAGTATGATTTTTTTTTAATTTGCTGAAAATTATTTCATGGTCAATTGTGTGGTTGATTTTAAAGCATGTGCCATGGGCAGATGAGAAGTCTGTGTATTCTATTGTTTTGGGTGGAGAGTTCTGTACGTGGTTTTTTGGTCCATGTGGCCAAGGGTCAGGTTCAGATTCCAAATATATTTGCCGATGTTCTGCCTCAATGATCTGTCTAATACTATCAGTGGAGTGTTGAAGTTTCTGACTATTGTTGTGTTGTCATCTAAGTCTCTTCATAGGCCTCTAAGAGCTTGATATATGAATCTCTATGCTCCTCAGTTGGATGCATATATATTTAGGATAGGTCTTCCTGTTGAATTGAGCTCTTTACCATTATGTAATGCCCTTCTTTGTCTTTTTTGATCTTTGTTGGTTTATAGTCTGTTCTCTGTGCAATTAGAATAGCAATCCTTGCTTTTTTTCTGTTTTCCGTTTGCTTGGTAGATTTTTCTCCATCCCTTTACTTTGAGTCTATGGGTGTCAATGCGTGTGAGATGGGTCTCTTGAAGACAGCATACTGTTGGGGATTGTTTCTTTATCCAACTTGCTCTTGGTGCCTTTTAATTGGACATTCAGCCAATTTATATTCAAGGTTAATATCAATATGTGCAGATTTAATCCTGTTGTCATGTTGGTAGCTGGTTATTATGCAGACTTGATCTTGTGGTTGCTTTATGGTGTCATTGGTCTATGTACTAAAGTGTGTTTTTGTGGTGGCTGGTATTGGTCTTTTATTTCCATATTTAGCACTCCATTAAGGACTTCTTGTAAGGCAGGTCTGGTGGTGATGAATTCCCTTAGCATTTGTTTTTCTGAAAAGAATCTTATTTCTCCTTCACTTATGAAGATTAATTAGGCAGATATAAAATTCTTGGTTGGTTGGAATTTCTTTTCTTTAAGAATACTAAATATGGGCCTCCAAACTCTTCTGACTTGCAGGGTTCCTGCTGAAAGGTCTGCTGTTAGCCTGATGGAGTTCCTTTTATAAGTGAACTGCCCCTTCTCTCTAGCTGCCCTTAACATTTTTTCTTTAATATCAACCTTGGCGAATTGGATGACTGTGTGTCTTGGGAATGGTTGTCTCTCATATAGTATCATGTACAGAGTGTTTCTCTACATTTCCTGAATTTGAATGTTGGCTTCTCTAAAGGTTGGATAAATTTTTATGGGAGATGTTTTGTACACTCTTCTTTAATCTTTTTTCTTTATTGTTGTCTGACTGAGTAATTTTGGAGAACTTTGGAGTCTTTGAGCTCAGATACTTTCATCAGCTTGGTTGATTCTGCTGTTAATACTTGTGGTTGTATTCTGTTATTCTTGATGTGAGTTTTTCAGCTCTATCACATCAGTTTGGTTCTTTCTTAAAATGGCCATTTTGTCTATCATCTCCTATATCATTTTATTGTATTACTTACATTCCTTGGATTGGGTTTAGACTTCTAATTCTCAATGATCTTATCTTCATTCCTATCCATATTCTGAATTCAATTTCTATGATTTCAGCCATTTCAGCCTAATTAAGAAGCATTGCTGGAGAACTGGTGCAGTTGTTTGGAGATAAGAAGACACTTTGACTTTTTGGGTTGGCAGAGTTCTTGTGCTGGTTCTTTCTCATCTGTTTGGGCTGATGTTCCTTCAATCTTTACAGTTGCTGGCTTTAGGATAATGTGTTTTTTTTGCTTTGCTTTTGTTTTCTTTGATGCCCTTGGGGATTCAAATGTGATATAAGTTGAATTCAGTTGACTGGTTTCCTTTCTGGAATATTTTAAGAGGTCAAGGCTCAGCTCAGTACTCTTGGGCTGTGTTATCTAACTCTGGGGAGCTAGTATCAAGACCCCTGCTTTGTTCTTTGGCCCTTCAAGTTAGGAATCTCCTGTGCTAGAGGGGTCCAGTTGTTCCTGGGCCACTGACCACAGCACTCTGATGGGTGGCACCAGCCAAAGCACTCCCTTGGAATGGTGGCAGTGTGATCTATGCCTGTTAACACATGCCAGCAGCAGCAGTGCTGTGAGATCCATGTGCATTGGCTGGGGTGGGGTACTGGAAAGAGTGGGACTGCAGCTTTCCTGAATGTGTTTATACTACCAGCAGTTGCAACAGTGGCAGTGGGGACAAAGTTGCCAATCTCCACATATACATTTGCAGTGGCAAAGATGATGGTGTGGGGGTTTAGGGTAATGTATTATTTTGTTTTCTTGATAAATCTCACTCATTGTTCATTCATTTTATTTATCTTCTCAGAAAACAAGTTTATGCCTTTGTTGAAAATCCCTACTCTTAGTTTCTATTTTATTAATTTTATTTTTATTTTTATTATGTATTTACTTCTACTTACTTTGGATTTATTTGTTCTTTTTTAATTTTTGTGGGTACATATTAGGTGTATATATTTATGGGGTACATGAGATGTGTTGATACAAGCATGCAATGTGAAATAAGTACATCAGGGGGTATTCACTTTCTCAATAATTTTCAAGTTATCACCTTGCCCTTTGAGTTACAATCCAATTACACACTTTAAGTTATTTTAAAACATACCGTTGTCATTGACTATAGTCATGCTACTTTGTTATCAAATAGGTCTTATTCATCCTTTCTATTTTTTCCTACCCATTAACCATTACCACTTCCGCCTCCCCATCCAGGCCCCCATTACACTTCCCATCTTCTGGTAACCATCCTTCTACTCTCTATGTCCATGAGTTCAATTGTTTTGATTTTTAGATCCCACAAATGAGTGAGAACACACGATGTTTGTCTTTCTGTTCCTGGTTTATTTCACTTAACATAATGATTTCCAGTTCCATTCATGTTGTTGCAAATGACTGGATCTCATTCGTTTTATTATATAGCTGAATAGTACTTTATTGTGTATATGTACCACATTTTTTATCCATTTATCTACTGCTGGACACTTAGGTTTATTCCAAATCTTGGCTATTGTAAACAGTGCTGCAACAAACACAGGAGTGCAGATATCTCTTTTTTATACTTACTTCCTTTCTTTTGGGTATATACACAGGAGAGGGATTCCTGGATTCTATGGTAGCTCTATTTTTAGTTTTGTGAGAAACATCCAACTGGTCTTCATAGTGGTTGTAATAATTTATATTCCCACCAACACTGTACTAATATTCCCTTCTCTGCATGTCCTTGCCAGCATTTGTTGTTGCCTGTGTTTTTGATATAAGCTATTTCAACTAGGCCAAATTGGTACCTCACTGTAGTTTAGATTTGCATTTCCTTGATAATAAATGATGTTGAGCACCTTTTCATATGCCTGTTTGTCATTTGTAGGTTTTTCTAAAGAAATATCTAGTCAAATATTTGCCCGTTTTTATTAGATATTTAGACTTTTTAGTACAGAGTTGTTTGAGTTACTTATATATTCTGGTTATTAATCCCTTGTCAGATGGGTGGTTTGCGAATATTTTCCTCCAACCTGTGGGTTGTCTCTTCACTTTGTTGATTGTTGTCTTTGCTGTGCAGAAGCTTTTTAACTTAGTGTGATCCCCTTTGTCCATTTTTGCTTTGGTTGCCTGTACTTGTGGAGTATTGCTCAAGAAATCTTTGCCCAGGCCAATGACCTGGAGATTTTCCCCTATGTTTCCTTGTGGAAGTTGCATACTTTGAGGTATTAGATTTAAGTCTTAAGTCCATTTTGATTTGATTTTTGTATATAGTCATAGATAGGATTCTATTTTCATTCCTCTGCTTATGGATATCCAGTTTTGCCAGCACCATTTATTGATGAAACTGTCTTTTTCCCCAGTGTATGTTCTTAGACCTTTGTCAAAATGAGTTAACTGTAGGTGTGTAGATTTTTTTCTGGGTTCTTTATTCTGTCCCTTTGGTCTACATGTCTGTTTTTATGTGAGTTTTATGCTGTTTTCATTATTATATCTCTGTAGTATAATTTGAAATCAGGTAATGTGATTCCTCCAGTTTTTTTTTATTTTTACTTAGAATAGCTGCAGCTGTTCTGGGCCTTTTATGATTCCACATGAAGCTTAGGATTCTTTTTTCTACTTCTGTGAAGAGTGTCATTGATATTTTGATAGGGATTGCATTGAATCTGTAGCTTGCATTGGGTCATATGGACATTTCAACAATATTGATTCTTCCAATCCATGAACATGGAATACTTTTATATTTTTCGGTGTCCTATAGTTTCCATTATAGAGATCTTTCACTTATTTTGGCAATTCCTCATATTTAATTTTATTTGTGGCTATCGTAAATGGGATTACTTTTTTATTTCTTATTCAAGTCATTCACTGTTTGCTATAGAAATGCTACTGACTTTTGTATGTTGATTTCCTATCCTGTAACTTTACTAAGTTTGTTTATCAGTTCTAATAGTTTTCTTGTGGAGTCTTTAGGTTTTTCCAAATATAAGATTATATCATCTGCAAACAAGGATAATTTGACATCTTCATTTTCACTTTGGATTTTCATTAGTCTGATTGCTCTAGCTAAGACTTCGTGTAGGATGTGGAGTAACAGTGGTGACAGTGGGCATCCTGGTCATGTTTCAGATCTTAAAGGAAAGGCTTTCACTTATTCCCCATTCAGTATGATACTAGCTGTGGGTCTGTCATATATGTCTTTTATTCTGTTTAAGTGTGTTCTTTCTATACCCAGTTTTGTAAGCGTTTTTATCATAAAAAAAGTTGAAGCTTATCAAAACCTTTTTCAGCATCAGTTTAAATAATTATATGAATTTTATTCTTCATTCTGTTGATATGGTGTATCACATTGATTAATTTGCATATGTTGAACCATCGTTACATCCCAGGGATAAATCCCACTTGGTCATGACGAATGATCTTTCTACTGTATTGTTTAATTTAGTTTGCTAGTATTTTGTTGAGGATTTTTGCATCAATATTCCTAAGAGATATTGGTCTGTAGTTTTGTTTTTCGTATGTGTCTTCATCTGATTTTTGTATCAGGGCAATACTGGCCTCGTATAATGAATTTTGAAATATTACCTCTTCCTCTATTGTTTGGAATAGTTTGAGTAAGATTGGTATTAATTCTTCTTTAAATGTTTGTAATATTTCAGCAATGAAGCTATACATCCTGGGATTTTTTTTAGCAGAAGACTTTATTATGGCTTCATTCTTGTTACTTGTTATTTGTCTGTTCAGATTTTGGATTTCTTCCTGGTTCAATCACGGTAGATTCAATGGATCTAGGAAGTTGTCTGTTCTAGATTTTCCAATTTATTGGCATATTGTTGGTCACAGTAGCCATTAACGATACTTTGAATTTCTGCAGTATCAGTTGTTATGTCTCCTTTTTCAGTTCTGATATTATTTGAAAATTTTCTCTCTTTTGTTACTTAGTTTGGTTAAATGTATGTCAATTTTGTTTAACTTTAAAAAAATCACAACTTTTTGATTTATCTATCTTTACTTCAACTTTATATTTCTGCTCTGATCATTATTTCTTTTCTCATACTGATTTGGGGTTTGGTTTCCTCTTGCTTGTCTAGTTCTTTAAGATGTATCATTAGATCACTCATTTGAAGTTTTTTCTCTTTTTTCATGTAGGCACTTATAGCTATAAACTTTCCTCTTAGTACTGCTTTTGTTGCATTCCATAGGTTTTGGCATGTGTGTTTCATCATTTGTCTCAAGACATTTTTTAATTTTCTTATTAATTTCTTCATTGACCCACTGGTCATCCAGGAGCATATTGTTTAATTTCCATGTATTTGTATAGTTTCCAAAATTCCTGTTGTTACTAATTTCTAGTTTTATTCCATTGTGCTTAGAGAAGATGTGTGGTATTATTTCGGTTTTTAAAAATATTTTAAGACTTGTTCTATGACCTAATATATGGTCTATGCTTGAGAATGATTTGTGTGCTGAGGAAAAGAATGTGTACTCTGAAGCTATTGAATGAAATGTTCTCTAAATATCTATTAGATCCATTTGGTCTATAGTTCAGATTAAGTCCAATGTTTATTTGTTGATTTTTCTGTCTGAAAGATCTAGCCAATGCTGAATGTCAGCTGTTGAGGTCTCCAGCTATTGAGGTCTTCAGCTATTATTGTATTGGGTTCTATCTCTCTCTTTAACTCCAATAATATTTGCTTTATATATCTTGGTGCTCCAGTGTTGGGTGCATATATATTTACAATTGTTACATCTTCTAGATTAATGATCCCCTTATCATTATATAGTGACCTTCTTTGTCTCTTATAGTTTTTATCTTGAAATCTATTTTGTCTGATATGAGAATTGTGACTCCTGCTCTTTTTTGGTTTCCAGTGGCATGGAATACCTTTTTTCTATCCCTCTATTTTCCATCCATGTGTGTCTTTATAGGTGAAGTGGGTTTTTTGTAGGCAACAGATCAATGGGTCTTTTTTTTTATTAATTCAGCCAGTTTATGCCTTTCAATTGGAGAGTTTAGTCCATTTACATTGAATGTTATTATTGATAAGTAACTCTTAAGTTATTATTGATAAGTAACTCAAGTTATAATTGATAACTTACTCTTGCTTTTTTGTTATATGTTTTCTCATTGTTTTATGATCTTCTCTTCCTTCTTTCTTGCCTTCCTGCCTTTCTGTAGTGAAGATGATTTTCTCTGGTGATATGATTTAGTTTCCTGCTTCTTTATTTTTTGTGTATCCATTGCATGTTTTTTGCTCTGAGGTTACCATGAGGCTTGCAAATACTATCTCATAACCCATTATTTTAACTTAATAAAAACAACATTATTTGCATAAACAAACAAGCAAAAAGAAAATTCATACACACTCTACACCTTAACTTAGTTCTCTCACTTTTTAACATTTTGTTGTTTCTATTTATATCTTATTGTACTGGTTATGCCTTAAAAAGTTGTCATGGTTAATATTTTTGATTGGCTTATCTTTGAGTCTTTCCACTTAGGATAAGAGTAGTTTATGTACCACAATTATAAAGTTACAAAATTCTTTGTTTTTCTGTGTGCTTACTATTACCAGTGAGTTTTGTACCTCCAGTTGATTATTTATTGCTCATTAATGTCCTTTTCTTTCTGAATGAAGTACTCCCTTTAACATTTCTTGTAAGAGAGGTCTGGTGTTGATGAAATGTTTCAGCTATTGTTTGTCTGGGAAAATCTTTATTTCTCATTCATATTTGAAGGATGATTGCTGAATTTACTATTCTAAGGTAAATAATTTTTTTTTCCTTCAGCACTTTAAATATGTCATGCCACTCTCTCCTGGCCTGTAAGGTTTCCACTGAAAAGTCTCCTCAGTGCCCAGACAGATGTATTGGAATTCTATTGTATGTTCTTTGTCTCTTTTGCTTGATGCTTTTAGGATCCTTTCGTTATCCTTGTTTTTTGGGAATTTGATTACTAAATGCCTTGTGGTAGTTTTTGAGTTAAATATGCTTCACATGATATATTCTTCTTGTACTTGGATATTGATATATTTCTCTAGGTTTGGGGAGTTCTCTGTTATTTCCCTTTGAATGAATTTTCCACTCCTATCTCTTTCTGTGCCTCTTCTTTAAGCCCAATAACTTAGATTTGCCCTTTTGAGGCTGTTATCTGGATCCCATAGGTGTGCTTCATTGTTTTTTATTTTTCCATTGTCTCCTTTGAGTGTGTATTTTCAAATAACCTGTCTTTAGCTCACTAATTCTTTCTTTGGCTTCATTCATTCTGCTTTTAAAGGACTCTGATGCATTATTCAGTATGCCAATTGCATTTTTCAGCTCCAGGATTTCTGTTTGATTCATTTAATTATTTTAATCTCCTTGTTAAATTCATGTGATAGAATTCTAAATTCCTTCTCTGTGTTATCTTGAATTTCAGTTTCCTCAACAAAGCTATTTTAAGTTATTTGTCTGAAAAGTGACATATCTCTGTTTCTCCAGGATTGGTCCCTGGTACATTATTTAGTTCATTTAGTGAGGTCATGTTTTCCTGGATGATGCTGATGCTAGTAGATGCTGTTTGATGTCTGGGCATTGAGGAGTAAGGTATTTATTGTAATCTTCACTGTCTGGCCTTAATTGTAGCTGTCCTTCTTCAGGTGGCTTTTTAGATATTTGAAAGGACTTGGGTATTTTGATCTAAGCTGTATCTGCTTTAAGGGTCACCCCAAGCCCAGTAACACCATAGTATTTGCAGACTTGTAGAGGTACCTCCTTAATACTCTTGGGCAAGAATTGGGATACTTCTCTGGATTATCAGGCAAAGACTCTTGTTCTCTTCCCTCACTTTCTGTCCAACATACAGTCTCTCCTCTGTTCTGAGCCACCTAAAGCTGGGGGTGGAGTGACATAAGCACCCCTGTGGCTATAACTACTATGACTATACTGGGTCAAACCTGAAGCCAGCGCAACACTGGTTCTCAGTCAAGTCCTGCTGTAACCACTCCCTGGCTATTGCCTATGTTCACTCAAGGCCCTGGGGCTCTACAATTAGCAGGTGGCAAAGCCATCCAGGCCTATATCCTTCCCTTCATGGCGGTGAGGTCACCCAGGATCTGGATGTGTCCCAGACATGCCACCCAGGAGTCAGGGACTACAGTCAAAAACCTTAGAAGTCTACCTGGTGTTCTATTGCACTGTAGCTGAGTTGGCACTCTAACAACAAGATGCAGTTCTTCTCAATATTCCCTTCCCTTTTCAAAGGCAGAGGAGCCTCACCCCATAGCAACCACCACCTCAGGCCAGCGAGGGTACTGCCAGATTACTGCTGATGTTCCCTTAAGGCTCAAGGTCTCTTAATTCAGCTTGTGGTGAATGCTGCCTGGTCTGGGATTCACCCTTCAGGGCAGTGGACTCCCCTCTGTCCCAAGGCAGGTCCAAAAATGCTGTCCAAGAGTCAAGTCCTGGAATAGGGGAATCCAGGAGTCTGCTTGGTGCTCTACTCTCATGGGCTGTGCTGGTACCTAAGGTGCAAGTCAAAGTTCCCTTTACTTTTCTCTCTGCTTTTCTCAAGCAGAAGGAGTTTTGCCCAGTACTCACCACAGATGGTAATGTACTGAGTCTTACCTGAAGCCAGCATGTCTCAAAGGCTCATCCAAAGCCCTCGATGTAGTATCTGGGTATCACTGCTTCTTATTCAGGTTCCAAGGTCTCTTCAGTTAACGGGTGATGAATGCTTCCAGCTCTGGATCCTTTTCTTCAAAGGCACTGGGTTCTCTTCTGGCCCAGAATGTGTCTATAAATGTTGTATGGGAGCTAGGGCCTGGAATAGGGTCCTCACGACTCTGACCAGTGCCCTATCCTGCTGTGGCTGAGCTGGTATCCTAGATGCAAGACAAAGTCCTCCCCACTCTTCCCTCTCCTCTCTTCAAGTGGAAAAAAGGGGTCTCTTTTGTAGACTCAAGCTGTGCAACTAGGGATTAGGGGAGGAGTGATGCCAGCACTCCCTTGGCTGCCCCAGCTGGTGTCTCATTATGTCACGTGCCCCCATAGTCTACTGTCTCTGGGCCTAGTTCAGCCTTAGGACTCACCTAAGTGTTGCAGTCATTATGGTCTATTCTGTCTTTCAAGTTTACTTGGAGACACAGAGTTCTGTAACCCTGGGTGGCGAGGTTTGCAAGCACTCATGTTTGAACTGCTGGGATGGGCAATTCGCTTCTGGCTAGGGCTGGTCTAAATGCTCCCTCCATGGTCAGGCATCACCTGAGTTTGGCCTGGGTTTTCTTTCCGCTCTAACAGTACAGCACTGAGTTCAGTGCCTCACACTTACTGTGTTCTCCCTCTCCCAGTGTTCAGAGAGGCTCTTTGCAGCATACCTCTGCTGCTAGGGTTGGGGAGGGGTGGTGTCAGTGATTTCAGACTGTTTTTTTTCTATCTTTTCAGTGCCTCTTTCAATGATATGAAGTTAAAACCAAGTACTATGGGTTCTCACCTAATTTTTGGTTCTCATTAAGGTGTTTTCCTGTATAGACAGTTGTTAACTTTATGTCTTTGTTGGGAGGATGATAAGTGGATCTTTCTATTCCACCATTTTGCTCCACCTCCTAATTGGTTCTTATTCTGATTTCTTAAGTTGGTAATGAAGGTCATTAATTTTATTTTTTCTTTTCTGATACAGATATTTAAAGCTATAAATTTCTTTCTAAGGTGTATTTAGCTGCATCGTACAATTTTTGATATGTTGTTTTATTAGCATTATTTTAAAAATATTTTCTAATCTTTCTCATGACTTCTTTGATGAGATTTTTTAATAGTGTTTTATATAATTTCAAAACATTTGGGGACTCTGTGTATTTTGCTGTTATTGGTTTCTATTTTAATCACTGGGTGCTCAGAGAACATAGTCTGTATAATATCCATCCTTAAAAATGTATCAGGACTTGTTTTGTGGCCCAACATATAACCTATACTGGTAAAAATTCTTTAGACAAATGTGTATTTTGCCGTTACTGGGTCTGATAGTCTGCACATGTCAATTAGGTCAAATTGTTGATGATGTTGTTCCAGTCTTCCATATGTTTTCTAATTTTTTTCTGTAAATGTTCTATAAATTACTGAGAAAAATGATGTTGAAGTCTCTACATTTGTAAATTTTTCAACACTTTATTTCTGATGAGTTTGCTTCATATATTTGGGGACTTTGCCTTTAGGTGCAACACATATAGGATGGTTATCTCTTCTTGATAATCCATCTCTTTTATCATTGTAAAATGACCTTCTTTATCTCTAGTAATTCTCTTCATCATGAGTTCTACTTTGTCTGATATTAATATAGCCATAACATCATTCGTATGCTTAGAGTTTGCATGGAATACTTTTTTCCATCCTTCCATTTTCAGCTTGTTATGTATTTATGTTTAAAACATATATCAAGTAAAAAACATAAGTAAGAAACCTAAAGTATGTAGGATCTTACTTTATCATCCAGTTTGATGATAGCAGGAGTTTTGCCCAGTAGCCACCACAGTTGGTAATATACTGATGTCTTGCCTTTTAACTGGGGTGTTTAGTCTATTTGCATTTAATATAATTGTTGATACTTTTTATTTAAGTCTACCATGTTGGCATTTGATTTCTATTTGCCTCATCTGCCCTTTATTTTTCTGTTCTTACTTTCCTAATCTTTTCTGGCTTAATCAAATTTAAATGTTTTAGTGTATTTCCCCTATTGACAATTTAGTTATTCTCCTTTGTATTATTTTTAATAATTATTACAGAGATTACAATACATATTTAACTTATCACAGTCTACATTCAAAATATATTACTACATGAAATATTCAATAACTTTATGAAGTATATTTCAATTACTGCTTTCCCGTCCTTTGGGTTATTATCATATATTTCATTTTCACATATGCCATAAACTGCACTTTCTTTGTCATTATTTTTACATTAAATAGCCAATAGTTTTTAAGACATTAAATAATATATATGTATAAAAATAAAAATAAATGTTTAGAAATGTACTCATATTTATTGACCAATTTATTCTTCTTGATACATTTTATTTCTTTCTGAAAAGTTAGGTTTCTATGTGATATTATTTCCTTTCAGCCTATTTAATTTCATTTAATATTTCTTACAGTGCAGGTTTGTGGGAGATGAATTATGTCAACTTGCTCTATCTAAAATGTCTATATTTCACCTCCAATTGTAAAAGATTATTTTGTCCTTCATTATTTCTGATAAGAAACCAGCTGTCATTCTTATCATTGTTCTCTTACATGTAATGCTACTGTATTCTCTGGCTACTTTCATGATTTTCTATTTTCCCTTGGTCTTCAGAATTTGACTATGATGTCTGTAAGTGCATTCTGCATATTTATCTTGCTTGAGATTTGTGGAGCTTCTTGGATTTGTTGTTTGGTATCCTTTTTTAATGTTCAAAAATTTCAGTCATTATCCCTTCAAAAATTTTTATGCTCTACTCTCGCTCTTTCCTTTCCTCCCAAAACTCCAATTATATATAGGCTAAATCATTTGATATTGCCCTAAAAGTCTCTGATGTGTATTTTTTTCTTTATTCTGTTTCTGTGTAATATCTTTGATTCAGTTTGGATAATTTCTATCTCTGAGGCAGCATAAGATCTGTGTTTGAGTTCACTAAGCCTTTTCTGTTACGTTCGGTAGTCTTCTATTTCAATGACTTCCTTATTTTAGATATACATTTTTTTAGTTCTAAAATTTCCATCTTGTCCTTTTCAGGATTTCCTTTTCTCTGTTGAATTTTTACATTTCTTTACAGTTTTCCACTTTTTTCTCTAATTTATAAAACATATTTATAATAACTATTATAATTTTCCTCCTGTTAATTCCAATAGCTGGATAATTTCTAGGTCTCCTAATGAATTTGGTTTTAGTATTGTGGTTCACATTTTCTGATTTTTCACAGGTCTATGAATTGTTTTATTGTATGCTGGACATTGTGAATTACATGCTGTAGAAACTCTGAATTAGGTTATCTTCTTTCAGGATTAAGGTTTTTTTTGTTTTGTTTTGTTTTTGTTAGTTTGTTTGTTTTTCTGGAAGGCACTGAAATTACTGCTGAATCTCCTGGATCTTGTCAAGGCCTGGTTTTAGGCTTCATTTGGGGGTGGAAGGCAGCTATTTTTATTTTTCCCCCAGACTTATAATGCTTAATCCTAGTTTGTAGTTCTTATTCCTAATGTGTGGCCTTTCTCAGGTCTCAAGTGACTGCCTAGTGTGTTCACCAAGATCTCTTCATTCTGGAGGGTTCAGAACTCTAAAATATCCTCAGTGCTATGTACATTATGAAATTTCCATTCAGCTCCCAGACTCCTAATAAAGATTCTCTGCTAGGCCTCATAGAGTTCTAACCTAAACATGAAGAGCTGAAGATTTGGTCAAGGAAACAAAAAGCATTCTTACACAAATTCCTTTAACCCCCTAATTTCCAGTAACTTCCCTACAAAGTTTAGTCAACTTAGCAGCTCATAATTCTGATCTCTCTTTCTTTCACTCCACAAGACTGCTGCTTTCTGCCTGAGCTCCATTTCCCTGCACTGGAATTTGGAAATTTCCCACAGGCAGAAAGCCAAGGAGTATGTGAAAGTCAAATTGTATGTTTCTCCTCTGCTGAGCATGGCAGACCTGTATGTTCACTATCAAATACTTAAAAACTATTGCTTTTTATATTTTGTCATTTGTCAAGGAAGTATCTTGAGTGGTACAAAAAACCTCTTGAGAAGGAATTTGTCCATACACACAGGAATCAGTGTTGAAGACATTTATAAAATTAGAACATTTTAATTAGAGTAAACTGTCCAACAGATTTCTCAACATTTTCTCTGAGGACCTAGGAACTTTCAGAAAGGATCCAGTGTTACTCAGTGTACTTTTAGTTGCTGTACCAATTCACTATGCATTTTATCGTAAGTGATAGAAAAACAAGAGATTTAGCATTTCATTAAGTCCTCACAACAGGTATAAATTTATACCCTGTGAGCTTATAAAAAATTATGAGTGCTCTATGGACAAGGCACTTATCTGCCAGCCCAACTCCTGTGTCCAGCTTTAGGAGTTGAGTAACTCCTTGATATTCTTGTTATCAGGCATGTCTTGGTAAAATGAACTTGCCCAGGTGTATCAAGCATCAGATGATACTACTGCAAAAATCTATAAGAGCATTCTCAATAAGGAATCTTCCCAATTAAGTACCTGCCATGGATTCAAGTTGCCATCTTCTCTGGAAGTTTTCAGGGTTTCACAAAGACTCTGCATCTGATGGCTCCAGGTTTGATAATATATTCCAATAATATCTGAGGACATTATTTCAAGTCTTGTTTAGTTAAATCAAACACAAGAAACAACTAAATAAAATGTCCATCTTTCCAATGTTACTTTCTTAGGCAACTGGCAACCTCTTTACCCCTTCGTACCCTTCTGCAGCAAGAGGAGATGCAGGGGAGTCCATTCCCTTAAAAATGCAAGATCTAGAGCTGAGCACAGTGGTGTGCACCTGTAGTCTAAGCTACTACGGAGGCTGAGGCAGGAGAATTGCTTGAGTCCAGGAGTTTGAGGCTGCAGTATGTGATTATTGTACCTTTGGATAGTCACTGCACACCAGCCTGGACTATACTGTGAGACCCTCAACTCCCTAAAATAAGGATGCATAAGCTTCCCTGGGGCAACTCAATCTTTACTGTGTTTTTCTTCCATAAAAGTCAAAAATTTCTGAGTCACTTCATTGTCTACTGAGAAAAAAAGTGTGTGGTTTGAGGCTTATCAGAAATAGCTAATGGACAAATTCTAGGCTGCTAAGAAATTATTGGCTTCCATGTATGGAGTGAACATCAACCACCTCTTTTTATTATTTCCTCTTAACCCCAAAAAGTCACTACCAACATTTCCACTTGCTTGAAACTCAAGAGCAAGATTATCTATATATAAGAATTCTGTATAAATTTTTGAGACAACTCTGTTGTAACAGAAATCAAGAATAAACACAAGTAGCTTTATGGCTATGTCTTTATTATTTGTACTATTCTCAAGTCTCTCTGAGGATTACTTTCCAAACCAGAGAGATATATTCTTTATATCATGTCAGTAGGTAAAACACATTAGAGTCCCTTGCTGAGTTTCTAAGAGCATACTAATTGAATGCTGGTATCCTGAACTGTCTGCTCCTGCAAATTCTAGGTTATATTGAGTCATATCCATAGGAAATTTTAATGCTGAAAGATCTCCTAGACTCACCTCTTTAGGCTGGTTGAATTTCATGTTTAACTGAAAGGGATCTCAGATTAGCCTGGGTCTTGAACTGGATCAGGAGGGGGCATCCACAAGAGAACCACTCCAGAAATGTAAGCTGTTCAAAACTGTCAAGATGAGTTATCTGTTCATAAGGAATTCATTGTATGGAGGAATTGTATTTTTCAAGAAGGCAGTTTTCATGTTAACTTGACCATGCTAAATGTAGCATATCCAAAATCTGTTTGCATGAAAACCTCGGACAGAAGCACTTTCTGATGTCCTGGAATTGATTCTGATATTTAAAAGACTGTAAAAGAGTACAGCCTGACAAGCTTCTTGACATAACTGGTTAAGGAACCTACTTTTTCATGGTGGATATGGGAGAGGAATGGACAAGCAGAGGGATCAGGAAGACTTAGATAATAATCCATATTGATTTTGCAGGGCCATACTAGGGTAAGACTTTTTTCATTGATCTAGTCTTCCTCTCAAGATGTCTCAAGGAGGTCCCAGGACCACCACCAACCTCTCTATGTTAGTTGTTTTCAATAAAATATCAAAAAGCATTACTGTTTCTGATGATGTGGCCTACACATTGAGATCTTAAGTTTGTTCCACTGTTTAGAAGATAAAAGTAACTTCAGGAAATTTTGTGTTCAAAATCTTCAAACCATTGTGTTTGAATGGTTGAAAGGTTGAAAAGAAGAAAAAAAAATGACCGTGATTTCCTACCCTAACTCACCCACAGATAGAAAACAGTTATCTTTAATATTTTGGTGTATTTCTTTCTTATTTTTTTCATGCCTTTTTTTTTTTTTTTGAGACAGGCTTGCTCCATCACCCAGGCTGGAGTGCAGTGGCATGAACACAGCTCACTGCAACCTCGATCTCCTGGGCTCAAGCCATCCTCCTCTCTCAGCCTCATTAGTAGCTGGGACTACAGGTGCATGCCAACATGCCTGGCTAATTTTTGTATTTTCAGTAGAGATGGGGTTTTGCCATGTTGGTCAGGCTGGCCTCGAACTCCTGACCTCAAGTGATCCTCCTGCCTTAGCCTCCCAAAGTGTTGGGATTACAGGCTTGAGCCACTGTGCCTGGCCCTGAATACTCTTAAAAGCATTAAGATGGTTTTTAAAATTAAATGTTTTGGTGCCTGGTAAAGCACTTCCAAGCTACTCAGAAGTCTCTAAAATAAAAGGTAAATTTTTATTTATTCATTTCCACCCCCGGCTTCTCTTGAGTCCCACAGATAGAGATAACACTTATACTAGTTTCTACTTTTCAGGTGGTTTCAAATTTAGCATTCAACAATGTGTTTATGCTTTTCTTTCTTGGTGTTTTAGATAGCATCTATTGACTCCTTTCCATTCAGGAGATGTTAGTGGTTAACAGTATAGATTTTGAAGCCTGACTGCCTGGGTTTGAATGCTGGTTCTCC
This sequence comes from Pan troglodytes, assembly GCF_028858775.2. Lineage (NCBI taxonomy): Eukaryota > Metazoa > Chordata > Mammalia > Primates > Hominidae > Pan > Pan troglodytes. The sequence continues at coordinate 106,603,051 of NC_072421.2, forward strand.
TACTTCCTGGTGTGTGGCCTTGAGCAATTTTTTTTAATCTCTCTAAGCCTCAGTTTTCTCAAAAGTAAAAATGAAGATAATAACAGTACCTACCTCACAGTGTTGTTGTGAAGATTTTATGAGTTGATACTTGTAAGATGTTTATGATAGTATTTATATGTGCTCAGTAAATTTTATTTTTATTAAATTTGAAAGATGAAAATTTTAGCTCACTTTCATGGCTTTCTATTTTTATTTTACTTCCTCTTATTTGCTATATTATGTATTTTAATAGATTTCAATAATAAATTAAACATATATTTCTTATTTCAACTTTAGACAGTATCAATTTACCCTGAAATGTGAGCTATAAAAGATAATGAAATAATCATCCTTTTAATTATCTTCACTCTCCTATCTCCTCCCACTTTCCCACTTATGTTAACTATATTTTTACTTTCATGTGATCAAGTTGCTTAATATTTATATTATTTTGAAACTATAATTAAATCTTTTGTGTTTCTTTTAGATCTTTGCTATTCAAAGTTTGGTTCTTCCACCAAAAGCCTTGGACTTGGGAACCTGGGCCCTTAGTAGAAATGCAGAATCTCAGGCCATACCTCAGATTTGCTGAATCAAAATCTGGATTTAACAAGGTCCCAGGTGATTCTTATGCTCATGGAAGTTTAGGAAGACTGCTTTAGAGTGGTAGTTCTCAACATGACTGTTTCCCAGATGATTCTAATATACAAGTAGGAGCGAGAACCACAGGTTGTAGACAATCATTATGTGGATCTAAAGTTACCTCAAATTCTCCTCTGATGAACACTCATGTCCCCATTCCCTTGGAGCATTTCTACTGAGGCAGGTAGTTTACTGTCTTCAGAATGCAGAGGCAATTTTCAGGCTTAATCCTTTTGGCAAGTCTAAGCTGTCAAACACCCTTTGCTCTGAATGGGAGGGAGGGCAGTAGGTAGAAATAGTAACTCTATTGGCCTAGCATTCCTGAATGCAATTCTTTTTTTTATTATTATACTTTAAGTTCTAGGGTACATGTGCAAAACGTGCAGGTTTGTTACATATCTATACATGTGCCAGGTTCGTGTGCTGCACCTATTAACTCGTCACTTATATTAGGTATATCTCCTAATGCTATCCCTCTCCCCTCCCCCCACCCCACAACAGGCCCCAGTGTGTGAGGTTCCCCTTCCTGTGTCCAAGTGTTCTCATTGTTCAATTCCCACCTATGAGTGAGAACATGCAGTGTTTGGTTTTTTGTCCTTGCAATAGTTTGCTGAGAATGATGGTTTCCAGCTTCATCCATGTCCCTACAAAGGACATGAACTCATCCTTTTTTATGGCTGCATAGTATTCCATGGTGTATATGTGCCACATTTTCTTAATCCAGTCTATCATTGTTGGACATTTGGGTTGGTTCCAAGTCTTTACTATTGTGAATAGTGCTGCAATAAACATATGTGTGCATGTGTCTTTATAGCAGCATGATTTATAACCCTTTGGGTATATACCCAGTAATGGGATGGCTGGGTCAAATGGTATTTCTAGTTCTAGATCCCTGAGGAATCGCCACACTGACTTCCACAATGGTTGAACTAGTTTACAGTCCCACCAACAGTGTAAAAGTGTTCCTATTTCTCCACATCCTCTCCAGCACCTGTTGTTTCCTGACTTTTTAATGATCACCATTATAACTGGTGTGGGATGGTATCTCATTGTGGTTTTGATTTGCATTTCTCTGATGGCCAGTGATGATGAGCATTTTTTCATGTGTCTGTGGCTGCATAAATGTCTTCTTTTGAGAAGTGTCTGTTCATATCCTTTGCCCACTTTTTGATGGGGTTGTTTGCTTTTTTCTTGTAAATTTGTTTGAGTTCTTTGCAGATTCTGGATATTAGCCTTTTGTCAGATGAGTAGATTGCAAAAATTTTCTCCCATTCTGTAGGTTGCCTGTTCACTCTGATGGTAGTTTCTTTTGCTGTGCAGAAGCCCTTTAGTTTAATTAGACCCCATTTGTCAATTTTGGCTTTCGTTGCCATTGCTTTTTATGTTTTAGACATGAATTCCTTGCCCATGCCTATGTCCTGAATGGTATTGCCTAGGTTTTCTTCTAGGGTTTTTATGGTTTTATGTCTAACATTTAAGTCTTTAATCCATCTTGAATTAATTTTTGTGTAAGGCGTAAGGAAGGGATCCAGTTTCAGGTTTCTACATATGGCTAGCCAGTTTTCCCAGGACTATTTATTAAATAGGGAATCCTTTCCCCATTTCTTGTTTTTGTCAGGTTTGTCAAAGATCAGATGGTTGTAGATGTGTGGCATTATTTCTGAGCACTCTGTTCTGTTCCATTGGTCTATATCTCTGTTTTGGTACCAGTACCATGCTGCATTGGTTACTGTAGCCTTGTAGTCAGTTTGAAGTCAGGTAGTGTAGTGCCTCCAGCTTTGTTCTTTTGGCTTAGGATTGTCTTAGCAATGTGGGCTCTTTTTTGGTTCCATATGAATTTTAAAGTAGTTTTTTTCCAATTCTGTGAAGAAAGTCATTGGTAGCTTGATGGGGATGGCATTGAATCTATAAGTTACCTTGGGCAGTATGGCCATTTTCTAGATATTGATTCTTCCTATCCATGAGCATAGAATGTTCTTCCATTTGTTTGTGTCCTCTTTTATTTCACTGAGCAGTGGTTTGTAGTTATCCTTGAAGAAGTCCTTCACATCCCTTGTAAGTTGGATTCCTAGGTATTTTATTCTCTTTGAAGCAATTGTGAATGGGAGTTCACTCATGATTTGGCTCTCTGTTTGTCTGTTAGTGAAAACTGCCTCATGGACTCCTTTGCTTTTGTATTTCTTGAGTCTAAGTTTAAAACTACTGTGAAGTTATCTTGGAAAAAAGACTCTTACTACCCTAGTTTTAGGTTGCAGATTTCCCTCCTCTATTTGTCCCATTAATCAGATCCCATGTGCTTTCTCTCTTTAATGATTTCCTCAAACTTTCTGGGTTACTGCTGAATTCCTTTCTTGTTTCTAGCACTGTTATGGTTTAATACTATTGAAAATATGTTTCCTTTCATTTCAATGAAACTATGGAAAGGAGAAGCAGTAAATACATGTGCTCAGTCCACTATCTTTCATGGGAACACATTCCTCAGCTGAATATAAGAAATCTGTGGAGAGGAGCCAAGATGGCCGAATAGGAACAGCTCCAGTCTACAGCTCCCAGCGTGAGCGACGGAGAAGACGGGTGATTTCTGCATTTCCATCTGAGGTACCGGGTTCATCTCACTAGGGAGTGCCAGAGAGTGGGTGCGTGCACCGTGCGCGAGCCGAAGCAGGGTGAGGCATTGCCTCACTTGGGAAGCGCAAGGGGTCAGGGAGTTCCCTTTCTGAGTCAAAGAAAGGGGTGAAGGACGCACCTGGAAAATCGGGTCACTCCCACCCAAATATTGCCCTTTTCAGACCAGCTTAAAAAACGGTGCACCACGAGATTATATCCCACACCTGGCTCGGAGGGTCCTACACCCATGGAATCTTGCTGATTGCTAGCACAGCAGTCTGAGATCAAACTGCAAGGTGGCAGCGAGGCTGGGGGAGGGGCGCCCGCCATTGCCCAGGCTTGCTTAGGTAAACAAAGCAGCTAGGAAGCTGGAACTGGGTGGAGCCCACCACAGCTCAAGGAGGCCTGCCTGCCTCTGTAGGCTCCACCTCTGGGGGCAGGGCACAGACAAACAAAAAGACAGCAGTAACCTCTGCAGACTTAAATGTCCCTGTCTGACAGCTTTGAAGAGAGCAGTGGTTCTCCCAGCACGCAGCTGGAGATCTGAGAACGGGCAGACTGCCTTCTCAAGTGGGTCCATGACCCCTGACCCCCGAGCAGCCTAACTGGGAGGCACCCCCCAGCAGGGGCACACTGACACCTCACACGGCAAGGTATTCCAACAGACCTGCAGCTGAGGGTCCTGTCTGTTAGAAGGAAAACTAACAAACAGAAAGGACATCCACACCGAAAACCCATCTGTACATCACCATCATCAAAGACCAAAAGTAGATAAAACCACAAAGATGGGGAAAAAACAGAACAGAAAAACTGGAAACTCTAAAACGCAGAGCGCCTCTCCTCCGCCAAAGGAATGCAGTTCCTCACCAGCAATGGAACAAAGCTGGATGGAGAATGACTTTGATGAGCTGAGAGAAGAAGGCTTCAGATGATCAAATTACTCTGAGCTACGGGAGGACATTCAAACCAAAGGCAAAGAAGTTGAACACTTTGAAAAAAATTTAGAAGAATGTATAACTAGAATAACCAATACAGAGAAGTGCTTAAAGGAGCTGATGGAGTTGAAAACCAAGGCTCAAGAACTACATGAAGAATACAGAAGCCTCAGGACCCGATGCGATCAACTGGAAGAAAGGGTATCAGCAATGGAAGATGAAATGAATGAAATGAAGTGAGAAGGGAAGTTTAGAGAAAAAAGAAAAAAAGAAATGAGCAAAGCCTCCAAGAAATATGGGACTATGTGAAAAGACCAAATCTACGTCTGATTGGTGTACCTGAAAGTGATGGGGAGAATGGAACCAAGTTGGAAAACACTCTGCAGGATATTATCCAGGAGAACTTCCCTAATCTAGCAAGGCAGGCCAACGTTCAGATTCAGGAAATACAGAGAACACCACAAAGATACTCCTCGAGAAGAGCAACTCCAAGACACATAATTGTCAGATTCACCAAAGTTGAAATGAAGGAAAAAATGTTAAGGGCAGCCAGAGAGAAAGGTCGGGTTACCCTCAAAGGGAAGCCCATCAGACTAACAGCGGATCTCTCGGCAGAAACCCTACAAGCCAGAAGAGAGTGGAGGCCAATATTCAACATTCTTAAAGAAAAGAATTTTCAACCCAGAATTTCATATCCAGCCAAACTAAGCTTCATAAGTGAAGGAGAAATAAAATACTTTACAGACAAGCAAATGCTGAGAGATTTTGTCACCACCAGGCCTGCCCTAAAAGAGCTCCTGAAGGAAATGCTAAACATGGAAAGGAACAACCAGTACCAGCCACTGCAAAATCATGCAAAAATGTAAAGACCATCGAGACTAGGAAGAAACTGCATCAACTAACGAGCAAAATCACCAGCTAACATCATAATGACAGGATCAAATTCACACATAAAAATATTAACTTTAAATGTAAATGGACTAAATTCTCCAATTAAAAGACACAGACTGGCAAATTGGATAAAGAGTCAAGACCCATCAGTGTGCTGTATTCAGGAAACCCATCTCACGTGCAGAGACACACATAGGCTCAAAATAAAAGGATGGAGGAAGATCTACCAAGCAAATGGAAAACAAAAAAAGGCAGGGGTTGCAATCCTAGTCTCTGATAAAACACACTTTAAACCAACAAAGATCAAAAGAGACAAAGAAGGCCATTACATAATGGTAAAGGGATCAATTCAACAAGAAGAGCTAAATATCCTAAATATATATGCACCCAATACAGGAGCACCCAGATTCATAAAGCAAGTCTTGAGTGACCTACAAAGAGACTTAGACTCCCACACATTAATAATGGGAGACTTTAACACCCCACTGTCAACATTAGACAGATCAATGAGACAGAAAGTCAACAAGGATACCCAGGAATTGAACTCAGCTCTGCACCAAGCGGACCTAATAGACATCTACAGAACTCTCCACCCCAAATCAACAGAATATACATTTTTTTCAGCACCACACCACACCTATTCCAAAATTGACCACATAGTTGGAAGTAAAGCTCTCCTCAGCAAATGTAAAAGAACAGAAATTATAACAAACTCTCTCTCAGACCAGAGTGCAATCAAACTAGAACTCAGGATTAAGAATCTCACTCAAAGCCGCTCAACTACATGGAAACTGAACAACCTGCTCCTGAATGACTACTGGGTAAATAACGAAATGAAGGAAGAAATAAAGATGTTCTTTGAAACCAACGAGAACAAAGACACAACATACCAGAATCTCTGGGACGCATTCAAAGCAGTGTGCAGAGGGAAATTTATAGCACTAAATGCCCACAAGAGAAAGCAGGAAAGATCCAAAATTGACACCCTAACATCACAATTAAAAGACCTAGAAAAGCAAGAGCAAACACCTTCAAAAGCTAGCAGAAGGCAAGAAATAACTAAAATCAGAGCAGAACTGAAGGAAATAGAGACACAAAAAAACCCTTCAAAAAATCAATGAATCCAGGAGCTGGTTTTTTGAAAGGATCAACAAAATTGATAGACCGCTAGCAAGACTAATAAAGAAAAAAAGAGAGAAGAATCAAATAGACACAATAAAAAATGATAAAGGGGATATCACCACCAATCCCACAGAAATACAAACTACCATCAGAGAATACTACAAACACCTGTACGCAAATAAACTAGAAAATCTAGAAGAAATGGATAAATTCCTTGACACATACACTCTCCCAAGACTAAACCAGGAAGAAGTTGAATCTCTGAATAGACCAATAACAGGAGCTGAAATTGTGGCAATAATCAATAGTTTACCAACCAAAAAAAGTCCAGGACCAGATGGATTCACAGCCGAATTCTACCAGAGGTACAAGGAGGAACTGATACCATTCCTTCTGAAACTATTCCAATCAATAGAAAAAGAGGGAATCCTCCCTAACTCATTTGATGAGGCCAGCATCATTCTGATACCAAAGCCGGGCAGAGACACAACCAAAAAAGAGAATTTTAGACCAATATCCTTGATGAACATTGATGCAAAAATCCTCAATAAAATATTGGCAAACCGAATCCAGCAGCATATCAAAAAGCTTATCCACCATGATCAAGTGGGCTTCATCCCTGGGATGCAAGGCTGGTTCAATATATGCAAATCAATAAATGTAATCCAGCATATAATCAGAGCCAAAGACAAAAACCACATGATTATCTCAATAGATACAGAAAAAGCCTTTGACAAAATTCAACAACCCTTCATGCGAAAAACTCTCAATAAATTAGGTATTGATGGGACGTATTTCAAAATAATAAGAGCTATCTATGACAAACCCACAGCCAATATCACACTGAATGGGCAAAAACTGGAAGCATTCCCTTTGAAAACTCGCACAAGACAGGGGTGCCCTCTCTCACCACTCCTATTCAACATAGTGTTGGAAGCTCTGGCCAGGGCAATGAGGCAGGAGAAGGAAATAAAAGGTATTCAATTAGGAAAAGAGGAAGTCAAATTGTCCCTGTTTGCAGACGACATGATTGTATATCTAGGAAACCCCATTGTCTCAGCCCAAAATCTCCTTAAGCTGATAAGCAACTTCAGCAAACTCTCAGGATACAAAATCAATGTACCAAAATCACAAGCATTCTTATACACCAACAACAGACAAACAGAGAGCCAAATCATGAGTGAACTCCCATTCACAATTGCTTCAAAGAGAATAAAATACCTAGGAATCCAACTTACAAGGGATGTGAAGGACCTCTTCAAGGAGAACTACAAACCACTGCTCAAGGAAATAAAAGAGGATACAAACAAATGGAAGAACATTCCATGCTCATGGGTAGGAAGAATCAATATCGTGAAAATGGCCATACTGCCCAAGGTAATTTACAGATTCAATGCCATCCCCATAAAGCTACCAATGACTTTCTTCACAGAATTGGAAAAAACTACTTTAAAGTTCATATGGAACCAAAAAAGAGCCCGCATCACCAAGTCAATCCTAAGCCAAAAGAACAAAGCTAGAGGCATCATGCTACCTGACTTCAAACTATACTACAAGGCTACAGTAACCAAAACAGCATGGTACTGGTACCAAAACAGAGATATAGATCAATGGAACAGAACAGAGCCCTCAGAAATAATGCTGCATATCTACAACTATCTGATCTTTGACAAACCTGGGAAAAACAAGCAATGGGGAAAGGATTCCCTATTTAATAAATGGTGCTGGGAAAACTGGCTAGCCATATGTAGAAAGCTGAAACTGGATCCCTTCCTTACACCTTATACAAAAATCAATTCAAGATGGATTAAAGATTTAAACGTTAGACCTAAAACCATAAAAACCATAGAAGAAAACCTAGGCATTACCATTCAGGACATAGGCGTGGGCAAGGAATTCATGTCCAAAACACCAAAAGCAATGGCAACAAAAGCCAAAATTGACAAATGGGATCTAATTAAACTAAAGAGCTTCTGCACAGCAAAAGAAACTACCATCAGAGTGAACAGGCAACCTACAAAATGGGAGAAAATTTTTGCAACCTACTCATCTGACAAAGGGCTAATATCCAGAATCTACAATGAACTCTAACAAATCTACAAGAAAAAAACAAACAACCCCATCAAAAAGTAGGCAAAGGACATGAACAGACACTTCTCAAAAGAAGACATTTATGCAGCCAAAAAACACATGAAAAAATGCTCACCATCACTGGCCATCAGAGAAATGCAAATCAAAACCACAATGAGATACCATCTCACACCAGTTAGAATGGCAATCATTAAAAAGTCAGGAAACAACAGGTGCTGGAGAGGATGTGGAGAAATAGGAACACTTTTACACTGTTGGTGGGACTGGAAACTAGTTCAACCATTGTGGAAGTCAGTGTGGTGATTCCTCAGGGATCTAGAACTAGAAATACCATTTGACCCAGCTATCCCATTACTGGGTATATACCCAAAGGACTATAAATCATGCTGCTATAAAGACACATGCACATGTATGTTTATTGCGGCATTATTCACAATAGCAAAGACTTGGAACCAACCCAAATGTCCAACAATGATAGACTGGATTAAGAAAATGTGACACATATACACCAGGGAATACTATGCAGCCATAGAAAATGATGAGTTCATGTCCTTTGTAGGGACATGGATGAAATTGGAAATCATCATTCTCATTAAACTATCGCAAGAACAAAAAACCAAACACCGCATATTCTCACTCATAGGTGGGAATTGAACAATGAGATCACATGGACACAGGAAGGGGAATATCACACTCTGGGGACTGTGGTGGGGTGGGGGGAGGGGGGAGGGATAGCATTGGGAGATATACCTAATGCTAGATGATGAGTTAGTGGGTGCAGCGCACCAGCATGGCACATGTATACATATGTAACTAACCTGCACAATGTGCACACGTACCCTAAAACTTAAAGTATAATGAAAAAAAAAAAGAAAAAAAAAAGAAAAAAAATTAAAAAATAAAAAAAAGAAATTTGTGGTCAGAAGCATTCACCGAACTGTCATCATCACATCTCAACACCCTCAGGAAAATAATTATGATCAGGGAATCCTGCAGACAACTAAGAATTCACTGAAGCAGATTATTCAAGGAGACTATTCAATACTTGCTAGGTCTTTGATTGGTTCTTTTATCATTTTATGCTCAATGTAATTAATTGAGTTTGTTGATTTACTAATGATATGACATCCCCAGCCTTGCCCTGACTGTATCCTCTTAGACTTAAATGAAAACTTAAACATTCAAATTCCAGATGCTACTCTGTTTGAACATAGAACAATATATAACAGATGGTATTATTTAATAAATAATTGCTAGATGATGAATGAAAAAAATGACTGTGCCTATATAGCACTCATTTGTACCATAAGACTTTGTCTCTGCTGGTTAGTTAGGAGATGAACCAAGGTGGGTTCCTGCTCCCTAAGTAATGGAGCCTGGATCTTATCAGTCTAGAGGCAAATGGGTGAGGCGTTGTATTAACATAATGATCAATAATAAAGAACTTCTTATGGAGCTTTGTCAACAGCCAAACCATTAGACTTTTCTCTGCCAGAGCCATCTGTTGATGACTTTTTAGCTACACATCTGGAGGACACATCACAACAACAAAATGAAGAAAGCAGTAAGTCTTCTCTAGTTCCTGAGGTGACCAAAATGGAGTCACCTGGAATTTGTACACTTGCTAGAATAATACAGAAGTTGATATCCATAATGGAGTTCCCTTGTCAGTTTAAAGACCACATTTTAAATAATGGAGGGGGCAGGTTATGTATGCCAGGAAGCTCTATGCCAGGCTGTGTTTTTGTTCCTTGGACTTATTTATGGTTGCAGGCTGTAGTGATTCATTGGTGTGGCAGTAGAATTAGTGTACAACCTTGTTACAGACCAGTCAGGATTTTAGTCAGGCTTTCATTGGTGTAATGCAACCTGACACAATAGAAACAATTGCCTGGAGGAAACCCTCTCCTTCAGCCCTCTGAGCCTATACAGCAAACGGCAATATTCTAAAGGAATTCTGCTGTCTGTTGGATAATATTGCCTTTGCACAAAACACATGCTGGCCACCTGTGTCCTGTATTTATCCCCTGTTGCTACTTAACCATTCATACTAAGAATGTTTTGTTAAAGTCTTCCCCTCTTCAAACTTGCCCTACTTTAGTTACTTGGCTAACGTTTTGCCTTTTTTTCTATCAGAGGTTATTGCCACACACTCTTCACCCAAAAAAGAGGGAGGAAGAGTCTATTGACAAAGCAAAGTATTTTAAGAGGCTAAGGTGATTAAAAGAACAGTATGTGGAGGAGTCAGACACCACGAGCAGGAGGGATAGTGTTAGAACAGAAAACACTCTGTCTTTTCACTGGAGCTACAGCATATGGTACTTGGTGGTATGACTGTTCATATCCTGGAATTTCTTACAGGAAATAGCTACACTTCAGGTGGAAACTTTGCTAAGGACAGAGCCCTAGAAGAAAACAATCAAAAGGATTTGTGAAAACAGAGAAAGAAAGAGAAATACAGAGAGGAGGAGATGCACAAAGAAAGCAATGTTATTGAGTTGATGGGAGGCTGTTTTTGCATAGCAACAGGAAGTAGTCTTGAATGCTGTATTCCTTAATGTCCTACAATCCTAACTCTGAAGAAGGTAATAAAAGACAGGCTCATAAGAGCAAATCAGATTTTGTAGCCAATGGGGTAACCTTATAGAAATCTTTGGTGAGAAGCCATTTGAATAGAATTCTAGTTCATTAGAGTAGCTACAGATCCACCGTAAGATAATTTTTATAGCACCTATTTATTTAGTACAGAATAATGAAAAATAGATCAACTTTGTAGTCAGATAATTTGGGTTAAATATTAGATCTGTCCCACACTACTAGCTCTGTGTGCTTTGACAAGGTAGCAAACCTTCCTTAGCCTTGGTTTCTATATTTGAAAAGCAGGTTAGGAACATTTATATCATAGAAATGTTTGCAAGATGTTTTAGATGAGATCATACATGAAAAGCATGTGCTTAAAATTATTTATCACTGTTGTTCATGGCATAAGCTATTAGTTTATTGAAACAAAAAATTCAGGGAGCCATTGTGTACATGTTAAGACTACCAGGCAAATTATATATGGCTTTTATTGTGTTAATCTCAGAATTTGCAACTTCGACCTTGTAATATACACTCCTTCCTAGTACTTTGGCTACTCAAAGAGATTCTTTTTGGGTATTGGAAATATGACTTTCTCCTCTGCAGGAGGAAAAATTGGTAAAGGGTGGATGTTCTCAAAATAACATATGGAAATTTTTCATCTTTAGTATTCCTAAGAATGCATGTAAAGGAACAACCAACTTACAAAATACTTATTTATAGTGACCATGTACTTGTAATCAATGAACTCTACTTGTTCAATGTCTGAATTACAAAATTGAGAGAGAAAAACCTGGACAGTCACTCAGGAAATTTGAGCAGATTGATTAAACTGAGAAGAATGTGGCATCCAGTTTGACATTTTCTTGTTTGCACCTATGTGCTGAGATCAGATCACAGATGCAGTAGATTAGTTAGATGGTTCAGGGAAGGATAATGAATTTTAATATTGAATAACAGTACCTAGAATTTACAGAACACCTGATATTCAAATACTTCTCAGACATCATCACATTAATTTTCAAGCCCATCCTGTGAAGCAGATGTTGTTTTTGGTACACTAATGGGAAAAACAAGTCTCCAAAAGGTCAAAAGACAGGGTAGAACAAGTTAGAGATACAGCTAAGGATTAGAATTCAGGCCTACTGACTTGCACTTGATTCATTTTATTGCTTTTTGAAATGTCAGAGGTAGTAACTTAGGTCAAAAAGATGTTCTTTCAACTACATCAAGTTAAGAAGATAATAGTCATTGGAACATCTCAAATTTTGTTGTTTTTTTTTTTTAAATTTGTTTGCTTGCTCACTTGTAGACACTCTGGCATCTACCATGGCATAAAACTCAGAACTGTATTCAAAGGGCTTTATGATTTTTTATACCTAAGATCACCAGAAAGTTCTTACTATAACTGTCTCCTGGCTGTGCTCCCCAAATCTTTGCTTCATGTATTACATCTCTACAAAACAAATATTTCAATGCTCAAATAAGAAGGAAGAAACTATTAAATAGATACTTGAATCCCTAACATTTTATCTCTAGATCTTTGATTTGGCTGCAATCCAAAAAATAGTATCTAAAATATTTGCCTTTCCTATTTATCATATTGTTCGTCTCTTGTAATTTCCCACATAAAATAAGTGAGCAGTCATGTGTCAATACAATTTTAATCAAGTTGTACCCACACCAACAAGCCATAATCACTAGCTGGTGTTTGTTAAAGCCTTCAATAACTAGTGGGCTAAGATTCCAAGAAACCTGATATTAAAAGCAGTTTTGGATCTTAGATACTATTTTCACCTCTCAAAATTGTCTACTTATATAGCAAGCAGGAAACCTATTGAGATTGTGTCAAAAGGCTGGGAAATTAATGGAATAATTGTTTCATTTCTTAACTGCAAAGAAAAAGTAAAATACTGTATTCTTTAAATATATTTATTGATTGTATTGATTGGTTGATATTTGAGTAGACAGTATGACATTTTCTATAAACTACCTATTACAGAATAATCATCAGATGTGTTCTTAAGATCTTCTGTTCTTGATAACAAGATTAAAGAAGGTTGGTTGCATGTTTCAGTAGTCTTGAGTTTTTCCAAAAATTAGTTAGCAATAATAACTACTTTCTCCTTCTTACTCATTAGTTATAATCACAAGGGAAAGTAGAATGGTTGATTTGGTAGAGACACAATGTTTTCAGGCATCATGCCATAATTGCTAGATTTCATTAAGGAAATTATAGGATAAATTGTATGAACGGGATATGGAATCTGTTATCTTTGGAAAGATATGCTTTCTCTTCTCTCCCCAAGGATTGCTGGCATTTCTCAAAGTGCTTATTTTCCTTGAGGAGTAATGTTTTCTTTTGCATGATGTTCAACATATAAGTCTTTGTATCTTACCTAGGGGTCTTTCCATTTTCATAATACCCAGGCTCATTCACAAACATAGACACTCTTCTAGTACTTTACCATTTTAAAGTCAACAAGTAAATCTACTTCACTCTAATTGGAATCTCTAATTCACTATAATCTCTCTAATTTGCACCAATATGTGGGTCAACTCATTGTATATTATGTCATAAAGTTACCAAGATTTTAAGGGTCTTAAATTAAGAAAACAAACACATTCTTGTTATTTTCAGTACAGCAGCCATTTCCTGAGCCATTATATTGGGCCAAGCACTTTGCTAGGTGTTGAGATACAAAGATAAAAAGACATAGTTGCTGCCCTAAACATGCTCACAAGCTGATGGACAAAACAGACATGGAAACATTTAGCTTCTAAGTGTGGTAAGTGCAGAGAGATGCAAAGGTTGTTAGAAGAGCAATCTCTTATTCCAGGTGAGAATCTGTTATGCAACCCAACCTATTATTTCAACATTCAGCACAAAATAACAATAATAACTTCTGATATCCTGTGGAGATTGAACAAAGCCTCTATTACCCCCACCCCCTCAAATCACTCTCCTCCAGTACCTCTGCCTGTTAGATGTTGCTATATTTTGTCTGATAACTGTAGGTTTCCTTCCTTTTATTCTACCTAAAAGACCAGTTTTAAGGGTCAAGCCCTAAATTAGATATACATATTTATTTTAGGAGGAAGGTTTTTTTTTTCACTTTTGTGAGGTGTTATTATTATTACATATCATGAATGAGGAAATTGACACTCAATGAAGAAATCTTCGAAAACCACACAACTGATAAGTGGCAGAGTGGGGCCTTAAGATATAGGAGAGTTCTTAATCATGACACAAGAATTTTCCAAACTTTGGTCTTTTGGATACCACTTTCATGATTTTGATATATCTATGTTAACATCTATTATTTACTTAATTAATAAAACCAGGCTCCCCTCCTTTTAGAACCCTTAATCTTATCCTAGGCAATAGAATCTGAGTAATCACAATTTTCTGGTGCTAGCTATATATATATACATATGTATATATGTATATATATATATACACATACATATATATGTGTGTGTGTGTGTGTGTGTATACCCATAAAATGAAGTTAATATGTAACTTTTTTTGAGACAAACAGGATCTTGCTCTGTCACCAAGGCTTGAGTGCAGTGACGTGATCATGGCTCACTGCAGCCTCAACCTCCCAGGCTCAAGTGATCCTCCCACCTCCTCATCCCAAGTAGCTGAAACCACAGGCGTGTGCCTGGCTAATTTTTATTCATTTTTATTTTTTGTGGAGACAGGGTCTCCCTACCTTACTCAGGTTGGTCTCAAACTCCTGAGCTCAAGATATCCTCCCACCTTGGCATCCCAAAATTCTGGGATTATAGGCATGAGCCACTACACCTGGCCTAATACATAATTACTAACATAAAAAAAATTGGTCCATGTATCACCTAAAATAATGTTACATATCACAAATAGTATACATGCCATAGTTTTGGACCCTGCCTTACTCTATACTATTTGTATAGTTAATTTACCGTGATTGTATGCAAATTTGGTAGTGGATATATCTGATTAAACTTGGGTAATTAGGTGCTACATCCTTTTATCTTTTCCAGAAGAGATTTATGTACAGAACAATAAAGACTATCCAACAAAGTGACTATGGCTCCGATATAAGAGAAAGTGATAGGTGACTGGTGGAACAATAACCAGTGGGGAAGTGGCTTATTAAGAAGAAAATTTGAATTATGGAGAGAATGGTTTTCACTGGAAAATGGCTAAGGGGAGGAAACTTGGATCAAAACACTTAGAAAATAGGCAGTATTGAAGGACTTGGAGTTTTGTACCAGTGATTGGTGTTATTTTTATGATCAATTGTAAAGCAACGCAAGCCTCTTGTATTGCAGTGTCATTGTGACTCACTTTGAGGACATGTATGTAAAATCGGGAGCATCAGTGTTTCTGACACCACTGCCATTTCACTTGAGAGACTCCCAGGACCTCAGGTGCTGGCAGCATAGACACAGAGTAAATGGTCAGCTGGCCACCTGGTGGTTCCAATGGCCAACAGAACAGTTTGTGTGCGTGAGCAAGCTTGAGTTGTTATCATCTCTGTCTCTTTGGGATAAGACGATGATTATAGATATTTATGAGGAGTGCATGCTTGAGCTCTGGTGGACTCTATCCAGCTTAAACATGAGTTGTTGCTGTTGTTGTTTTCAATTTGTACCATTAACAAAAAACATTTAAGAATAAACCATAAGATTAAGGATGAAACCAGAAGGTTTGTGGTGAAATCCAATAAGGCAGTATCAACATTTTGTGCTAATTGGTTTTAACCAGCAATCAAAGAGGCCAGATGGCCTCCTTTGGGAAGAAGAGCACTACATTTCAGGGAAATATATGCTTGTCCTTCTTCATAAATATTCGTACTCTTGTTCCTGCCAACATCATCATTTTTCATTTTCTCTGTTCCACAACAACCCAGATTTCATTTGCATGTTTTAAGAATATGATATAGGTATTAAAATATCAATCTGAGGAATTTTTTTCATTAAGATACTAGTTTTATGAACCTGAATTCTGGTGTAGTTATATAAATTGGGGAAATGTCACTCTTTGTGATATATTCAGGATAATTTAGAAACAAACTCCAGAAACTGACAGTATGATATTAAGTTTATTTTTGTGATCTGGAGCCATTTTTAGCAAAATCTCTGGAGTAAGAGCTATGAAATTAAATGTCAGATGTGGATCTAGTCAACAGGATAAGGTTTGTGGGGAGGGGTCTGGAAAGACTTGAGAATTTAGGAAGAAAGGTGGAGTAGTATGTAGCATGAGAGTTGGGTTCAAACTGTCAGATTGAGTTGTAGGTTTCCATATGTAGTTCTGTTTGTATGCTCAAAAAATGAGCTCATTTCCATCATCTAGGGTCTTCTCTAATTTATCCCGTTTGGTTTGTGTTAAAAAATAATTTGGCCATATACCATCATCCATTTTATATGTTCCCTTTATATTTTGCAAATTTTTTTCTATTACACTTACTATGTTCTGTTCAAAACAGCGCAGATGAGATGTACTACTATTTCCATGCCTATATCACAAATACCAGACTCAAGAGAACATGCATCCATATTGATTATTAATCTAAAATATTTATTAAGCATCAACTCTTTCCAAAGTGCCAAATAGGATTATACATAGGACTAAAAAGAAGCCACACTTCCTTACTTGTATTATTTGCAATCTAGCTTGGCAGACTAGGAATCAATCCATAAAAAGCCAAGCAGTATATACTCTAAAATATAGTCTATTCTTTTAAAAAATATTTCAAACAAATATATCAGAACTCAGCTAAATTATTTATCACAACTTCTGTGGGGTAAGTTTCGACTTTATAAACTTATTCCAAAGTGTTTATCATTATTCAAAAGAATCTTTGGAAATCCTGCTTGATATTGCCTTTAGAGCCTGTGATCCATTTCTGGAATTTCTTCAGAGGCCAAAAACATTTCTACTGTGAAGGTGAAATTGATTTCAGGAAACCTTTAAGAGTCATTTGGAGCCAGAACTGGTGAGTAAGAAAGCCAAACAAAATGAGTAATGCCGTTTTGCCGTTAAACTGACATATACCCAGAAATCAATAAGACTGGTTTTCTTGGGTGGTTTGGAAAGTGACTTTGAAAGCAGTTTCCCTATATGACTTTCTGTTTGTTTGCTTCTTCTAATGGAGATATCATTGTTACAGGTGGACAACCTTCTAGTTATCAACAGGCAGTTCCCAATCTGGATACTATTATTTTCAAAGAAACCAGAGAATTTCCTCATACAAACAATTGTGGTTTGATCTCCAGAGCAGATCATTGAAGTCTATTTAATCCTGCATCACAGCTGAAGAAGGTGATAACATTCCTGCCTCACTGCTTTTGAAATGTGACTTGGCTTTTTCTTGAATATACAGATAATCCCTGACTTATAATAGTTCAACTTAAGATGTTTTTACTTTGGTATAAAAGTGATACAGATTTAGAAGAAACCATACTTCAAGTAGCCATACAACCATTCCATTTTTCACTTTTGGTGCAGTATTCAATAAATTACATGAGATAGTCAACACTTTATTATAAAATAGACTTTGTGTTAAATGACTTTGCCCAACTGTAGGCTAATGAAAGTGTTCTGAGCACATTTAAGGCAGGCTAGGCTAAGTTATGGTATTTGGTAGGTTAGATGTATTAAATGCATTTTTTGCTTGTGATATTCTCAACCTACAATGGGTTTATTGGGAGATAACCCCATGGTATGTCAAGGAGTATTTATCTATGTATCATCTGTCTACATATCTACCTACACACCTATGTACCTATCTATCTATCTAGAAAAAGAAATTGGCTCATGCAATTATGGGGGATAAGTCCAAAGATCTGCAGGGTAAGTCAGCAAGCTGGAGACCTAGGATAGCCAATAGTGAGGATCCAGTCTGAAGACCAAGGAAGAGCTGATATTTCACTTTGAGTCCAAAGGTGGAAAAACAAACAAACAAACAATGTCTCAGTTCAAAAGCAGTCAGACAGGAGCAATTTTCTCTTACTTGCAAAAGGGTCAACTTTTTGTTCTATTCAGAATTTCAGCTGATTTGATGAGGACCACCCTCATTAGGGAGAGCAATCTGTTTTACTCAGTCTATCAATTTGAGTGTTAATACCATCTGAAAACCCCCTCACAGAAATATTGAGAATAATGTTTGACAAAAATATCTGGGCACCCTGTGATCCAGTCAAGCTGACACCTAAAATTAACCATCACAGGAAGTAAAAATAAGGGAAGTTAAAATAGAGAACTTCAATTTCCTATGAAAGATAAAATTAAAGGCCACATTTGGTGAGAAAGTTATAAATTGAACCGAGGGCATAAAAGCCACAAAAGACAGTGGGATACTAGGCAAATAATTTTAACACTATGCTTTGTATAACTGAGGCTTTCCTTTTTATAATTCTGAAAAACTTTCATTTTACACCATCTCCTCTATCACCTTATCTCAGTTTCTATGCCTGAACATGGGAACTCCCACTCATAAGATAAAAGGAGGTTGGCCATATCTATTATTATTATTTTTCCCCCTTGATGTTTATGTATGATAAGATTTTTCTTAAAAGATCTTCATAGTGAAGCTTTCATTCAACAGGACTTAAGGACCTATCTCAGAGATATGGATGAATATGAACAGTGACAAACACTCATTTTAAATACAAATTAACCAAAAGACCACGTGACTCTAGTAACAGAACCACTATTTATTGCTAAAATTACTCCTTAGACTCTCTAGGAATACCTGAGTCGATGGAATGTTTTCATATTTTCCAATCTGATTCAACATTTGGCTTGGCTATAAAATGTCATTATTCATATTATGAAAAGTGTTCTCCAAATAACTACTCACTGGAGTCTTTCTGTACTCCAGGACCAGATTTGATTATTGCTATTAATATTGATTGTGATTTCTAGTGTTAACCACACTAGAAATAGAATAGAAATAGAATAACCACTTATTTTGTGTGCATTTTGCTGTGGTCATTCTTAATTGACTAACTGGCTGCACATAATTGTCTCTAGTATAGCATTATTGGACATTTGAAACTACACTTCAGAAGGTATGGTTTATCAGGTATGGAATTTTTAGTAATATGGAAGCATACAACAAATAAAAACTGTTCTTAAATTCAAGCTATCATGTTGTGGACCAGTCACCATTAGCCAAATTGACAGGACAGGACAATTTCTTAAATTTTGTATGGTTTCCAGGCTGAGTTTGGCAAGTGTTGCAGTTACAGGAGCATTGCTGCAACCAGGACAAGACAACCAGGAGGAATCTGCTCATACTTTTCCCTTAACTCCAGCCCAAAAAGAGAACATCAATCTTGGCCTAAGTCTCCAAATTTTTCTTGCAAGTCTAGGATCAGGGACTCAAAACCCATAAAGAACACTTATGAATTCCTTGTTTATATGTTGTTGTTCACAAAATTATCTTTGTTGGTTTAATTTAAGTATTATAATGTGTAAGGCCTTCCAAAGCCCTTCATGGCTTATCTCTAACTTGACACAGCATAACTTGACTCTTGACTGGACCTCAATGTGGGACTTATGGTGATTTGACCACTCACTGAAAGGTTCCCCATATCAAGATGGTATAGGCTGGACCAGGATGGGTCATGTGATCGTCCTATTTTTAATTCACTTATTAAACAAGTTTTATTGTCGATTTCCACTAATGGCTAACATTTTGCATAATATCTGTTGCAAAGATGTGCAATCTGTTTCCAGAAAGTAACCAACACAGGAGTGAGGCTAGAATCACTAAAATATTTGTTCTCAGGTATGCACTTCTTCATTAAAGCCTGTAGAATAACCTGTATTCCATTATTGGCATTTAGATTTGGTTGTAAAGATCCCTAAGGGCCTCTGTGTACCATGTCTTCTGTGCTCTCCACAAAAGGTATTCTTTGCAAACATCAAAGGCAACAGTGATGAATGGCATGCACCTAATGCATAAAATCTCACTCCCACATCTATTTGAAAAGGCTCACTCCCACAGCCTACTTTTCTTTCATGGACCCATACAATATCAATCTGGACAATACAGGCTGAAAACAACCACATAACAATCCAAGGTAATTCATGTAAGAGCAGAAGCTTTTTGACTAAATTACCCAGGTAATGGCATATGTGTAAAGACGGTGCTAGGGACATTTCTTTTGGGAGACAGACAATTATATTATCCAATTCTATTGACATTATTAGTGTCATTAGAAATATGGTGTGCTTAATACTCAAAGATTACTGAAAATCTTTCTCTTTTATCTGTAAGAGGCCAGCCTTCATATTTCAACATCTTGGAAAGGTAACTCAATTTTAGAGCTCAGAGGAAATGTTTAGATGGGGCAAAGAACAGATATAACAATTGTTGCTTCTGGAAAAGAATGCAAAATGAAGTGCTTCTCATGATGTCGTAATAGTATAGTTGTAAGTCAATTTTTTATGTAAAACAATGTGAGGATCAAAAATATGTTATTTAGAGCCAAATGCTCCCCAAACTTGTCTATTTTAAAGGCCAAAGACTGAACAAGGGGCAACACCCTAAACAAGAACATAATAGTAAATTCATTAATTTATTTTTTCACATTTTGTTTCTATTACCCAAGGCAATTGTCTAGGTAAAGCTTTCTACTCTGATTAACACTATGAATATCTAAAAGTGTGAGCCTGGTATTTTGGTGTAAAATATAAAACTAGTAATATATAGATATATGTGAATTTCTAACATCCTGCTGGACATCACTGCAATTTTCAGTCAGAATCTACAACTCAATGTGTCCAGAAAGAAACTGGCAACCTGCTGCTCTCTCCCTTCCTCTTCCCACCCACTGACTTTACCTTATTATATTGAGTTCAGAGGATCTCCAACTAGTTTATTAGATCAGAATTTTGCTTTATTAGAGCTTGTGCTGAGACTCCTATTCCTCCCCCTACACTGCATATATCAGAGATAAAATCTTGTCTATATATTGAGTTAGCAAGTGAAAAAAAATCTTTTGAAGCCAGAAGAGAAATGTGGGAAGTATTATGTATACAACATTCACCTCACCTCAGGATTTGTTTTATTTGTTTTTAGTGGTTTGAAAGGGTAAGTTTCGGGTGTGTGTGTGTGTGTGTGAGAGAGATTTTGAGGGGGGATGTTTTGGGGAAATATTTTAAGAATTCCAATCTAAGAGTAACTGAATGGAAATTTTTACTTGACACCAGGACCAATGAGCACTAAATAGCTTACCTACAGTTCAGTTTAACTTTCTTCCTCTACTGAACATAGTGCAAACATCACAGGATCGGGTCTTTGTATACAGAAACATCACTGTAGATAATTTATAAGACAAAATGATAAACAAAACAATATTACAACGTGCCATCTACCTGGGTGTAGAAATGGTTCTGTTATGCTGAATGTTTCCTAATAGTGACGTTTTGCCAATAAAGACCCTTAATTAAAGTGACAAATAATAACATTACCTGTTGAAGGCTAAGCACAATTGTCCATTGTTCTTTTCTTCCATCACTTGCCTATGCAAATTTTCTGTTTAAAGACAGCTTCCTGTAATATTTCTACAGAGCCTGGTTAAAGAGTGAAAATGTGAGGTTAAGAGACTGACATGTAATCAGACAGTCTGAGGAAGCAGCATATATATACAGATTTCACTGGTTTGCAATTTTATTAAAGGAATCAGAGTAGGCTCCTACTAGTTGAAATTTCATATTGCATAAGGATGGGCTAGAAAAATATTCTGGAGATAGGTGTCGACAGTTGGATTTATGAGTTAATCACTGATTTTCTTCAGAAGTGAAAGACAGTGGAGGATGTACTTTCAAAAATAGAGAATTTTAAAGGCAGGATTTGGAAAGGGGAAGAGAGGAAGCTGGTTAGATAGATGAACAAAGGTTTAGCAAAAGATCAGGATAAAAATCTCCCAAATAACAGTGTCATCCCAAAGTAACAAAGGAGAATGGCAGTGTGAGTTGGTCCAGAGTGGTATCTCTTTGAACCTATGACAGAATCAGCTTCCCCTTAAGCTCTAATGCTAGAACTTTCCATTGAGAAAATGGAGGCTGATGAGTGCCTTTGGCTCACAGCCATGGACTGCATGTGTCACATTCTTGGCCAATCCTTGTGGGATGAAAAGAAATAAGAGATGGAAGCAAAGTGATGAGACAGTGAGCTTTTCAGATAAAGATAATAAGATTCCATTCTTGACAGCAAGCAATTTGGGACTCAGTGCAGAGGTCTGAAGAGAGAAAGTGTAAGGCGACCATGGTAATAAGAGTGAAGAATTTTAACAGAAACATTTTGAGCCATTTCAGATAGAGAACATGTATTGGACATGAAGGAGAAAAAACACAGTAGCAAACAAATAATTAAAATATAGATAATGGCTTTAGTTGCTTAGACAAAGAAGCAATGGAGGCTAGGGAAACTGTAAAGGAAAATATTGAGATTTTGCAATGGCTTAAATCTTAGTTATGCTTTAATTGTCCCTTTATTGATGATAGAACAGGATGAGATTCCTTAGGACTTCTCACCCTTTCTCCTCATCCCAAGGAGAATTTAAAGCAGAGATTCTGAACCTGGGGCACATGGAATTCCCAAAAGTGTTTATAAGGTGACCCATAAATTTGTAAGGAAAATATTTACATTTTCATTTTCACTAATCTCTAATTGAAATATAACATTTTCTTTAATTAGGAACGTAGGCAATAAACTGCAGTGGAATTAACCATATGTGTAATTTGTTTCCAGTAATAATCATAGATATTTGTGTATTATAGTTTTTATAGATATTTTGGAATATAATTTATATTCATCAGAATTTTGAAATTATAGCTTTTATTAGACTTGTCCTTGTATCTTATTTAATGCATTAACAAATACATGTATTAATCATAAGTGTGTTTTTATAGAATTGTAAACTTTATTTCAATGTAATTGGGGTACAACAGCATGAGTAGTTCCACTGAACCTCTCTCCAATTAAAATGGTGAAAATATATATAAAAGTAACAAAAATTATTTAAAGCATCTGGAAATGGTCATAAGGGCAAACAGAAAATGAAGAAAAATGTATTCAAGAAAATCTGTGGAAAATTTCAAAAAAAGTCTGTGCTATTTGAACAAAGACTGCTCTCTCCCTCTGCCCTCTAAATTTAGCAAAGGGAGATTCCACTCCAGACTACTGCAGCCAAGGGTGCAGAGGTCTCTCTCCCTGTAGCTCTCAGCCTGAGTGCTTACTTTCCAAGAAGAGTAGCATGTCACTTTTTCTCATCCTGCCTCAGCTGCCTGTTGCTGAGGCTGAGTCCCGGGCAGTGTGCAAAGAGATGGTGGCTGCCTTCTTCTATCCAGCTCACACTTGTAGAACAGAGGCTCTATTTTGAACATGGCATGCTGAGAATACTGGACCCTTGATGGCCCTTGCACTGATTCATGAGGTGATGATTCCACAAGAAAAGAGGCAAGCCAAGAGAACCTCAGTTACTACTACCTCCTCCACTGAACACTGAGCACTCAACTTCTAGAGTGGGGTGTCACTCAAAAAGAAGCTTACCACTGTTCCCACCTTAAGCCCAGGAGCCCATGCTCAGAGATTTTTCTGGGGAAGGGGGAGAAGCAGATCACAAAATATATAGCTCCTAATTTCTTTCCAAAGGAAGCAACTTCCTTTACGACATAGAGACGTTTAAACCTAAAAACAAGGAGGTTGTAGAGAAGGGAATTGGGAGGAGATTTGTGGATCTGATGTTGATACAGCCTACACTGTAGGTCACCTAGTTTTAAGGAAACATCTGGGGAATAAGATAGCTGGGAGCAACCATCATGGGGTGAGAACAAATATCAAGCACTGACCTCAGAAATCATTCTGATTAGAGTATTTGTAGAGAAATCTCTGCCCCTGGGACATTTTTATAAATAACAGAGCAATCAACAGGCAATTAATGGAGCATAACAACTGGGTATGGTCAGGAAAAGAACCGGAGAGCCTTACCTAACACTGATCACAGTGTGACTTTGAGGATACACAAATCTCTGCCTCCCTAAGGAGAAATATCAAAGATTTAATACAGTGGAGTCAGAAAACAGACTTCACTAAACTCTTTAAGGGAGGGTAGTAACAAGAGTTGCTACAATATCTTACCTAAAATGTTTAGTTTCCAATAAAAAATTATAAGGCGTGCAAAGAAGTAGCAAAATATGACCCATGTGCCAGAAAAAAGGAGGCAACACAAACTGCCTATAAGAGTAACTACAGGTTGAATGAACAGGAAAATGTTTCAAAGTAGTCATTATAAATATATTTACAGAACTAAGGGAAAGCTTAATTTAAAAAGTAAAGGAAGATGTGATGACATATTACATCCAAATAAAGAATATCAATAAAGAAATAAAAATTTTCAAGAATAATGAAGTTGAAATTCTGGAGTTGAAAGTAGAATAACTAAAATAAAAATAAATTTTAATAATGGGCTCAACAATAGATTTGAGCTGTCAAAATAAAGAATTTGAAAACTTCAAAATTTACAATAGATCAACAGAGATAATGCAAGCCAAATAATAGAGAAGAGTGGAGGAAAATAAACAAAACTTCAGAGAAACATGAGATACAATGAAGCACACCAACATACACATAAAAGGAATGCCAGAAGAAGAGTAGAGAGAGAAAGAAACAGAAAATATTTGAAGAAATAATGGCTGAAAACTTCTCAAATTTATTAAAATGTAATAACCTACACATTTGATGATCTCAAAGTAGGATAAATGCCAAAAGACCCACAAACAGATATACCATAGTAAAAGTGCTGAAAGTCAAAGACAAGGAAAAAATATTGAAATCAGTAAAAGGAAAACAACACTTCACTTATAAAAAGAACCCCAATAAGATCAACAGCTGACTTACTGTCAGAAACATTGGAGGCCTGCAGGTAGTGGGTTAACATATTCAAAGTGTTCAAAAAAAAACTGTCAACCAAGATTCCTATATTCAACAAAGCTGTTATTTCAAAACTAAATATTAAATACTTTCCCAGATAAACAAAACCGAGAGAATTTCTGCCAACAGAATTGCCTTACAAGAAATACTAAAGAAAAAAAAGCTTTTTTTCTTTAGTAAGAAAACATATTAAAGGCTGAAATATTTCAAAAGCAAGTGATTGCAGATAGTTATCAGAATTCACATGAGCAAATAAAGAATGCCAGTAAAGTTAATTATGCAATTATTAAAAATGCTATTAATATATTTCTTTTCTTCTTTTAACTGATTTAAAAGCAGTTGTTTAAAATAATATGTATGCAATGATTTGTTGGGCCTGTAACATATAGAAATGTAATGTTTGTGTAATATATTTACCAATGACAACACAATGGAGGAGAGTGAGAGAAAAAGCTGTAATAGGCTAAGGAAATGACAATAGGTGGTAAAGCAATAATTATAACAATGTATAGTTAGGTTTGTACCATTGATAGATATGGTAACAATAACAGATATGGTAGCAATAATACCATAAGAGCTATATAGGTGTAACATATATATATAAAATTAGAATCAAGCCAGCATAAATATGAAACTAATTCTGATAACTTAAAATGTATATGGCAAACCCTAGAGCAACCACTAAAACAATATAAAAATAGTAAAACTGTAATCTATAAAATTAAAACTCTAGATGCAAAAAATTTTCTCAATGAAAAGCAGTAAAGTGGGAATAGAAGGGAAAAAGTCATAAGGCAAAAAGTAAGTTGACAGATCTAAATCAAGCAAAAGCAACAATAACAGTAAGTGTAAATAGACTGAAAAATCTAATGATAAGGCAGCATTGTCAAATTGGATTTATGATAAAACATGACCCAACTGTAAGGTGTCTACATGAAACTCACTTTAGATTCAAAGATAAAACAGATTGAAAGTAAAACTATGGAAGACATATATAAAGCAAATAGTAACCAAAGGAAAACTAGAGTGGCTATACTAATATCACAAAAAATAAACTTTAAACAAAAAATACTATTAGAGATAAACAGTGACATTTTATAATGAAAAATGTGTCAATTCATCAGGAACACATAACAATTGTGAACATATACATTAGAAATAACAGCATCAAGACACATGAAGCAAAAACTGACAGAAATAAAGGGAAAAATGGACAATTTAACAAAAGTTAGAGACTTCAACTCTTCACTCTTCTAACAGGTAGAATAACTAGAAAGAGATCAATGAGGAGATACAAGACTTGAACAAACAATAAACCAACTAGATCTAACTGATATCTGCAGAATATTCCACAAAATGACATAAAATACATTATTCTCAAGTGCACATGGAACATTCTCCAGGATAGACCATATCCTAGGCCATAAAATAAACCTAAACAAATTTATAAGTGTAAAAATAATATAAAATATGTTCTCTGATCTTAGTGGAATGGAATTAGGAGTAATAAAAGGAAAATTTTGGAAACTAAATATATGCAGAAATAAATAGCACACTCCTAAACAACCAATGGGTCAAAGAAGAAATCAAAAGGGAAATAAGAAAACATTCTGACGTGAATGAAAATCGAGGCTCAAAATACCAACATTTATGAGATGCAGTACAAGCAATTCTTAGGGTGAAATTTATAGCTGTAAAATGCCTACAATAAGAAAGAAAAAGATGACTCAACAAATGACACACAAAAAGCACTTAACAAAATCCAACATCCTTTTATGATAAAAACCAATCAACAAACTGAAAATAGGAGAAAACCTGATATATTTTCTTCTTCCACTGTGTTGCTGCAGGTTCTTAAAACGACCTTTCTAGTACTATTTTGGTTTGTGGACAGCTGTTAATATTTGCTTTCTTGTCAGGAAATAGAGACTACTATCTCCTATTCTTTGGTGATATCTCATCTCAGTTGAGAAAAGGAGCTTTCTCAATCTGATAAACATAACTTTCTCAAACTGATAAATGTGCTGTATGAAAAACCCACAGCTAATGTCATCTTAAATGGTGAAAGACTAGATGATTCCCCCTGAAGAACAGGAGTAAGACAAGGATGTCCACTCTTGACAGTTATATCAACATTATACTGGAGGTTCTAGCTAGGGCAATTAGGCAAGAAAAAGAAATAAAGGGCATTCAGATTGAAAAGGAAGAGGTAAAATTATGTTTATTCACAAGTTATGTAATCCTGTATATAGAAATTTTTAAGGAATCCACTAAAAAACTATTAGAAACTAAAAATGAGTTCATCAAGTTTGCAGGATACCAGATTAATACATCAAAATCAACTGTATGTCTATATGTTTGCAATAAACAATCCAAAAACAAAATTAAAAAGCAATTTTTCACAATATTATCAAAAAGAATGAAATACTTAGTAATTAACAAACATGGTGAAAAACTCATACTCTAAAAACCACTAAGTATTGTTGAGTTTTTTCTTTAAGATTTTTACAGAAGATCTAAATAAATGGAAAAAAAATCCAATGATCTACAGATTCAATCTAATACCCATTAAAAGCCCAGCTGAATTCTTTGTGAAACTGGCAAGCTGATTCTAAACTCTGCCAAGCAACCCAGAACAGCAAAAACTATCCTGAATAAGAAGAATAAAGTAGGATTCACATGTCCTAATTTAAAAATTTACTATAAAGCATTAGTAATGAAGACAATGTGGCACTAACACAAAAATAAAAACAGATTAATGGAATAGACTTTAGTGTCTGGAAATAAGCTCATGTATATATGGTCAACTGATTTTTGGCAAAGATGCCAAGATTATTCATTAGAAAAAGAATAATCTTGCCAGGCACGGTGGCTCATGCCTGTAATCCCAGCAGTTTGGGAGGCCAAAGTGGGCAGATCACTTGAGGTCAGGAGTTCAAGACCAGTTTGGCCAACGTGGTGAAGCCCCATCTCTACTAAAAATACAAAAATTTGCTGAGCATGGTGTCCCATGCCTGTAATCCCAGCTACTTAGCAGACTGAGACAGGAGAATTGCCAGAACCCAGGAGATTGAGGTTTGCAGTGAACCAAGATCACACCACTGCACTAGAGCCTAGGTGACAGAGTGAGATTCTCTCTCTCTCTAAAAAAAAATTATTATAAAAAGAAAAATCTTTTGCATCATGAATTAATCTTTTATATAAGGCATAGGAAAGTGGTCCAGTTTCAGATCTCTGCATATGGCTAGCCAGTTTTCCCAACACCATTTATTAAATAGGGAATCCTTTCCTCATTGCTTCTTTTTACCAGGTTTGTCAAAGATCACATGGTTGTAGATGTGTGACATTATTTCTGAGTCCTCTGTTCTGTTCCATTGGTCTATATATCTGTTTTGGTACGACTACCATGCTGTTTTGGTTACTGTACCCTTGTAGTATAGTTTGAAGTTAGGTAGTGTATGCCTCCAGCTTTGTTCTTTTTGCTTAGGATTGTCCTGGCTATACAACTCTTAAAACTAACTCAAGATGGATTAAAGACTTAAACATAAGACCTAAAACCATAAAAACCCTAGAATAAAACCTAGGCTTTACCACTCAGGATATAAGCATGGGCAAAGCCTTCATGACTAAAACACCAAAAGCAATGGCAACAAAAGCCAAAATTGACAAATGGGATCTAATTAAACAAAAGAGCTTCTGCACAGCAAAAGAAACTATCATCAGAGTGAACAGGCAACCTACAGAATGGGAGAACATATTTTCAATCTACCCATCTGACAAAGGGCTAATATCCAGAATCTACAAAGAAATTAAACAAATTTACAGGAAAAAACAAACAACCCTATCTAAAAGTGGGCAAAGGATATGAACAAACACTTCTCAACAGAAGACCTTTATGTGGCCAACAAACATATGAAAAAAAAGCTCATCTTCACTGGTCATTAGAGAAATGCAAATCAAAACCACAATGAGATACCATTAAAAAGTCAAGAAACAACAGATGCTGGTGAGAATGTGAAGAAATAAGAATGCTTTTACATTGTTGGTGGGAGTGTAAATTACTTCCACCATTGTGGAAGACAGTGTAGTGATTCCTCAAGGATCTAGAACCAGAAATACCATTTGACCCAGCAATCCCATTACTATGTATACACCCAAAGGATTATAGATCATTCTACTATAAAGACACATGCACACGTATGTTTATTGCAACACTATTCACATTTGCAATGACTTGGAAGCAACCAAATGTCCATCAATGATAGACTGGATAAAGAAAATGTGGCACATCTAAACCATGGACTACTATGCAGCCATAAACAAGGAAGAGTTCATGTCCTTTGCAGGGACATGGATGAAGCTGGAAACCATTATTCTCAGCAAACTAACATAGGAACAGAAAACCAAACACCAAATTTTCTCACTCATAAGTGGGAGTTGAACAATGAGAATACACAGACACAGGGAGGAAAACATCACACACTGGGGCCTGTCAGGGGGTGGAGGCTTAGGAGAGGGATAGCATTAGGAGAAATACCTAATGTAGATGACGGGCTGATGGGTGCAGCAAACCACCATGGCACATGTATACCTATGTAACAAACCTGCATGTTCTGCACATGTATCCCAGAACTTATGGTATAATGAAAAAAAAATGATCTTTTCAACAAATGGTACAGGGACAACATACAAATAATGAATTTGGATGCCTATTGACTTGGAATGAATCACAGACCTAAATGAAAGAATGAAAACTATAAAACTCTTAGAAGAAAATATAGGGGTAAATATGACCTTGTGTTTCACAAAAGATTATTAGATATATGAGAACAAAAGATGTGTAAAAAGAAAAAATAAATTGGATTTCACCAGAACTAAATTATTTTGTGTTTCAAAGGACATCAACAAGAAAGTGAAAAGGCAACTCACAGAAGGGTGAAAACATTTGCATAGCATGTAATAAAGGACTTGTAACTCAAAAATATAAAGAATATTTAAAACTAAGTAATAAAAAGATAAATAATGATTAAAATGGACAAATATAAAGTTAAAAAATCTTTTTCCAGACTACTGAAAAAAAGGGAAAAGATGCAAATAAATAAAATCAGAGATGAACAAAAGACATTACAACTGACAGGGCAGACATTCAAAGAATCATTAGTGGCTACTATGATTCTATATATCAATAAATTGAAAAATCTAGAGAAAATGGACAAATTTCTAGACACTCTAGACACATACAACCTACCAAGATTAAACCATGAAGAAATCCAACACCTGGACAAATCATTAACAAATAACAAGATTGAAGCTGTAATAAAAAGTCTCCCAATAAAGAGAAGCCTGGGACCTAATGGCTTCACTGCTGAATTCTACTAAACATTTAAAGAATGAATAACAATCCTACACAAATGTTACAAAAAACAGAGAAAGAGGAAATATTTCTGAATTAATTCTCCAAGACCAGTATCACCCTGATACCAAAACCAAAGACATAAAATGAAAGAAAACTACAGGTCAATATCTCTCAGGAATATTGATGCAGAAATATTCAACAAAATACTAGCAAATTGAATTCAACAATACATTAAAAAGATCATTCATTATGACCAAGTGGGCTTTATCACAGGGATGCAAGGATGGTTCAACATACACAAATCAATCAATGTGATACATCATATCAACAGAAAAGACAAAAAAATCTGATCATTTAAATTAATGCTGAAGATAAAGCTGAAGAAGCATTTAATAAATTTCAGCATCCCTTCATGATAAAAACCCTCAAAAAACTTGGAATAAAAGGGAAATACCTCAACATAATAAAAGCCATATATGACAAACCCACAGCTAGTATCATGCTGAATAGGAAAAAAACTGAAAGCCTTGCCTCTAAGATCTGGAACAAGACAAAGATGCCTGCCTGCCTACCTGCCTGCTTGCTTGCTTGCTTGCTTTCTTCTTTCTTTCTTTCTTTTTTTTTTTTTTGCATAGTTTTACTCTGTCACCCAGGCTGGAGTGCAGTGGCATGATCTTGGCTCACTGCAACCTCTGCCTCCCAGGTGCAAACGATTCTCCTGCCTCAGCCTCCCAGTATCTGGGATTACAGGTGTGTACCACCATGCCTGACTACTGTAATTCAACATAGTACTGGAAGTGCTAGCTAATGCAATGAGACAAGAGAAAGAAATAAAGGGCATCCAAACAGAAATGGAAGAAGTCAAATAACCCTTGTTTGCAGATTATTTGATCTTACATTTGGAAAACCTAAAAAATTCACCAAATAACTATGAAAACTGATAAACAAAGTCAGTTAAGTTGCAGGATAGAAAATCAACATACAAAAATCAGTAGCATTTCTATATACCAACATTGAACAATTTGAAAATAAAATAAAAATAATCCCATTTACAATAGCTATAAATAAAATAAAATTGCTAGGAATTAACTTAACCTAATAAGTGAAAGATTTCTACAATGAAAATTGTAAAACACTGATAAAAGAAATGGAAGAGAACAGCAAAAAATGGAAAAAGAGTTCATGTTCATGGGTTGGAAGAATCACTATTGTTAAATATCCATACTATGCAAAGTAATCTATAGATTCAAATGCAACCCCTATCAAAATACCAATAACATTCTTGTCAGAAATAGAAAACACAATGTTAAAATTTATATAGAACCATGAAAGACCCAGAATGGCCAAAGCTATCCTGAACAAAAAGTACAAAACTGGGGAAAATGCATTGCCTGATTTCAAAATGTATTATGGAGTTGTAATAACCAAAACAGCATGGTACTGGTGCAATAACAGACACATACACCAATGAAAGAGAATAGAGAACCCAGAAACAAATCCACACACCTATAGTGAATTTATTTTTGACAAAGATGCCAAGAACATACACTCAGAAAAAGACAATCTCTTCAATAAGTGGTGCTGGGAAAACTGGATATCCACGTGCAGAAAAATGAGATTAGACCTTTATCTCTTGCTATATATAAAATTAAATTAAAGTGGACTAAACACTTAAATCTAAGACCTCAGATGATGAAACTTCTAGAAGAAAACATTGGAGACACTCTCGAGGACATTGGTCTGGGCAAAAATTTCTTAAGTAATACATCATAAGCATAGGCAACCAAAGCAAAAATGGACAAACAGGATCACATCAAGTTAAAAAGCTTCTGCACAGTGAAAGAAACAATCAACAAAGTGAAGAGACAACCCACAGAATTGGAGCAAATATTTGCAAACTACCCATCTGAAAAGGGATTAATAACCAGAATATATAAGGACCTCAAACACTCTATAGGAAAAACATCTAATAACTCCATAAAAAAGGGCAAATGATTTGAATAGGCAATTCTCAAAAGAAGACATAAAATGGCAGGCATATAAATAAGTGCTTAACATAATTGGTCATAAGAGAAACGCAATTCAAAACTGCAGGTAGATATCATCTCACCCCAGTTAACATGGCTTATATCCAAAAGATAGGCAATAACAAATGCTAGTGAGGATGTGGAGAAAAGGGAACTCTCATACACCGTTGATGGGAATGTAAAGTATTACAACCACTATGGAGAACAGTTTGGAGTTTCCTCAAAAAAACTGAAAATAGAGCCACTGTATGAGCCAGCAAACCTACTGCTGGGTATATATCCAAAAGAAGGGCAATCATTATATCAAAGGGATATCTGCACTCCCATGTTTGTTGCAGCACTATTCACAATAGCCAGTATTTGGAGACAACTTAAGTGTCCATCAACAGATAAATGGATAAAGGAAATGTAAATATACACAATGGAGTACTATTCAGTCATAAGAAAGGAATAATTTCCTGTCATTAGCAACAATATGGATGAAATTGGAGGTCATCATGTTAAGTGAAATAAGCCAGGCATAGAAAAGTAAACCTCACATATTCTCACTTATTTGTGGGATGTAAACATCAAAACAATTGAGTACATGGATATAGACAGTAGGATAGTTATCAGAAGTTGTCAAGGGTAGTGGCACAGTCTTCCCTGTTGACCTGTTTGACAGAGCAGAGACAGTCATTATCTCTCTGGGGACATAATACCAATGGCCTAAGAACCACGCTGTCATCCCCCACAGCTCCTGAAGCAAGCCCCGCCCAAGGAGAATCTGAGCTCAGACACACCTAACCCCACACCAACCTGATAGTCTTTCTCTACCCACCCCAGTAGCTGAAGACAGAGCACATAATCTCTTGAAAGGTCTATGGCCTTGCCCACTGCCTGAGAAACCAGAATATGTGTCCAGCTGACCCTAGGGCAAGCTTGTATCTTCCCCATACTACCGCAGCTGATGCTCCCTTGAAAGCCCCACCTCCTGGCCAGAAGCCAAACAACATAAAACCAGTGCACTAAACAAAAATACAAGCAAGGACCCTCACAGAGTCCACTTCACTCCCCTGCTACCTCCACTGGAACAGGTGCTGGTATCCATGGATGAAAGACCTGAAGACAGATCACATTAAAGAATGCTTTGCAGAAACTCCCCAGTACCAGCCTGGATTCCAGGAGCTCCACTGGGTGGACAGACCCAGAAGAGCAAAAACAACCACTGCAGTTCAGCTCTCAGGAAGCCCTGTCCATAGGGGAAAGGGGAGAACAGCACATTAACGGGGTACCCTGTGGGACAAAGAAAAAATCTGCAGCCCTTGAGTCCCAGATTTTCCCTCTGGCATAGTCTACTCAAATGAGAAGGTGTTGTGGAAAGTCAGGGGCCCCGAACGGAGTGACTGGCTGAAACCATGGCAGAATGAAATGAATTGTGAAGATTTCATGGACATTTATCACTTCTCCAATCAATACTCTTATAATTTCCTATGCCTGTCTTTACTTTAATCTCTTAATCCCATCATCTTCATAAACTGAGGATATATGTCACCTCAGGACCCTGTAATGATTGCGTTAACTGCAGAAATTGTTCATAAATCATGTGTGTTTGAACAATATGAAACTGGGCACCTTAAGAACAGGGTAACAGTGATTTTCAGGGAACAAGGGAGATAACCTTAAAGTCTGGCTGCCTGTGGGCCGGGCAGGACAGAGCCATATTTCTCTTATTACCAAAAATGGGTAAGATAAATATGGCTGAATTCTTTCCCCAGTAAGGAATATTAATATTTAACAGCCCTGGGAAAAGAATGCATTCCCAGGGGGGCCTCTAAAATGGCCACCCTGGGAGTGTCTGTATGCAGATGTAGATAGGGATGAAACACACCCTAGTCTCCTGCAGCACCCCCAGGCTTGGTAGGATTAGGAAATTCCAGCCTGGCAAATTCTAGTCAGACCAGTTCTCTGCTCTTGAAACCTGTTAAGATGTTTATCATGACAATGCGTGCACAGCTGGACCTGGAAGTCCATTAGTGATTCTAGTTTTGCCCTGATGTTGTGATCTCACCCTGACCTTCTGCCTTGTGATCTTTTGTTGCCCTTAAAGCATGTGATCTCTGTGACCCATACCCTATTCATACACTCCCTCCCCTTTGAAAATTGCTAACAAAAACTTGCTGGTTTTACGGCTCAGGGGACATCATGGAACCTGCCAACATGTGATGTCTCCCCTGGACACCCAGCTTTAAAATTTCTCTCTTTTGTACTCTTTCTCTTTATTTCTCAGACTGGCCGACACTTAGGGAAAATAGAAAAGGACCCAAGTTGAAATATCGGGGCTGAATTTGACAAATATGACAAAACAACGTTCTTTAACACCCCCAAAAGATCATACCCACTCACCAGCAATGGATCCAAACCAAGAAAAAAATCTATAAATTGCCAGAAAAATAATTCAGAAGGTTGATTATTAAGCTAATCAAGGAGGCAGAAGAGAAAAGTGAAGTCCAACTTAAGGAAATCAAAAGCACGATACATGATATGAAAAAAAAATCTTCAGCAAAACAGCATAAGTAAAAAACAATCAAAACTTCTGGAAATCAAGACCACACATTGAGAAATGCAAAACATACTGGAAAGTCTAAGCCATAGACTTGAACAAGCAGAAGAACTTCAGAACTCAAAGACAAGGCTTTTGATTAACCCAATCCATCAAAGACAAAGAAAAAAAATGTTTCAATGAACAAAGCCTCCAAGATGTTTGAGACTATGTTAAACATCCAAACCTAAGAATAATTTGGGTTCCTAAGGAAAAACAGACGTCTAAAAGTTTGGAAAATATATTTCAGGGAATAAATGAGGAAAACATCCCTGATCTTGCTAGAGATCTAGACATCCAAAAACATGAAACTCAAAGAACACTTGGGAAATTCATTGCAAAAAGATCATCACTTAGGCACATAGCTATCAAGTTACGTTTAGTGAAGACAAAGGAAAGAATCTTAAGTGCTGTCAGGCAAAAGTATCAGATAACCTATAAAGGAAAACTTATCAGATTAACAGCAGATTTCTCAGCAGAAACCCTACAAGCTAGAAGGAATTGGGGGGGGTTCCCAATTTTAGTCTCCTTAAACAAAACAATTATCAGCCATGAATTTTGTATCTGGTGAAACTAATCTTCATAAATAAAGGAAAGATACAATATTTTCCAGATGAACAAATGCTGAGAGAATTCAGCACTACCAAGCCAGCACTACTAGAAGTGCTGAAAGGATCTCTAAATCTTGTAACAAATCCTTGAAATACAACAAAATAGAACCTCCTTAAAGCATAAATCTCACAGGACCTATATAACA
Source organism: Pan troglodytes (assembly GCF_028858775.2). Classification (NCBI taxonomy): domain Eukaryota; kingdom Metazoa; phylum Chordata; class Mammalia; order Primates; family Hominidae; genus Pan; species Pan troglodytes. The sequence continues at coordinate 106,638,598 of NC_072421.2, forward strand.
ATAACACAATGAAAAACACCCAAGATATTCAGGCAACAAATACCATAATGAAAAGAAAAGTACCTCACATCTCAATACTAAAGTTGAATGTAAATGGCCTAAATGCTCCACTTAAAAGATACAGAATGGAGAAGAATTTACCAATCAAGATTCTGCTGTCTGTAGGAGGCTCACCTAATACGTAAGAACTCATGTAAACTTAAGGTAAAAAGGTGTAAAAAACATTCCATGCACATGGAGACCAAAAGTGAGCAGTAGTAGCTATTCTTATATCAGACAAAACAAACTTCAAAGCAGCAGCAGCTAAAAAAGACAAAGAGGGACATTATATAATGACAAAAGGACTAGCCCAACAGGAAAATACCAAAATCCTCAATACATATGCACCTAACACTGGAGGTCCCAAATTTATGATACAATTACTACCAGACCTAAGAAATGAGATAGATGGCAACACAATAATAGTGGGGGACTTTAATACTCCACTGACAGGACTAGACAGGTTGTCAAGACAGGAAGTCAACAAAGTAACAATGCACTTAAACGATCCCCTACAACAAATGTTTTTAACAGATATTTACAGGACATTCTACCCACTAACTGCAGAATAATTATTTTATTCATCAGCACATGGAACATTCTCCAAGATAGACACTATTATAGACCAGAAAACAAGTCTCAGTAAATTTTAAAAATCAAAATCATATCAAGTACTCTCTCAAACCACAGTGGAATAAAATTGGAAATCATCTCCAAAAGGAACCCTCAAAACCATGCAAATACATGGAAATTAAATAACCTGTTCCTGAATGATCATTGGGTCAGATCTTTGAACTGAGTGATAATAGTGACATAACCAATCGAAACCTCTGGGACACAGCAAAAGTGGTGCTAAGAGGAAACCTCATAGCATTAAATGTCTACATCAAAAAGCCTGAAAGAGCACAAATAGACAATCTAAGGTCACAACTGATGGAACTGGAAAAGCAAGAACAATCAAAACTCAAATCCAGCAGAAGAAAAGAAATAAGGAAGAGCAGAGCAGAACTAAATGAAATTGAAACAAAACAATAATCAAATGAAACAAAGAGCTGGTTTCTTGAAAAGGTAAATAAAATCGATAGACCATTAGCAAGATAAACCAAGAAAAGAAGAGAGAAGGTCCAAATAAGCCCAATTAGAAACAAAACAGGAGATATTATAACTGATACCCCAGAAATAGAAAAGATTATTCAAGACTAATATGAACACCTTTATGAGCATAAACTAGAAAGCCTAGAGGAGATGAATAAATTCCTGGAAATACACAACCCTCCTAGATTAAATCAGGAAGATATAAAAACTCTGAACAGAATGACAACGAACAGCAAGATTTAAATGGTAATACAAATATTGCCCATAATAAAAAGTCCAGGACCAGTTGGATTCACAGTTGAATTCTGCCAGGCATTCAAAGAAGAATAGAAGCCAATTCTATTGACACTATTCCACAGGATTGAGAAGGAGGAAATCGTCCTTAAATCATTCTATGAAGCTAGTATCACCCTAATACCAAAACCAGGGAAGGACATAACAAAAAAAGAAAACTACAGACCAATACCCCTGATGAACATAGATGCAAAAATTCTCAACAAAATACAAGCTAGCCAAATCCAACAGTATATTAAAAAGATAATCCTCCATGATCAAGTGGGTTTCATACCACGGATGCAGGAATGGTTTAACATATGTAAGTCAATAAATGTGATATAGCACATAAACATAATAAAAACAAAAATCACATGATCATCGCAGTGGATGCAGAAAAAGCATTTGACACAATACAGCATCCATTTATGATTAAAACCCTCATCCAAATCAGCATAGAAGTGACACATCTTAAGGTAATAAAAACCATCTATGACAAACCCACAGCCAACATAATATTGAACTAGGAAATGTTGAAAACATTCCCCTTGAAAACTGGAATAAGACAAAAATGCCCACTTTCACCACTTCTATTCAGCATAGTACTGGAAGTCTTGACTGCAGCAATCAGACAAGAGAAATAAATCAAATGCATCTAAGTTGGTAAGGAGGAAGTCAGACTGTTGCTGTTTGCTATGAGATAGTCATATACCTAGAAAACCCTAAAGACTTATCCATAAAGCTCATGCAACTGGTAAATGAATTCAGGAAAGTTTCAGGATACAAAATGGATGTACACAAATCAGTAGCTCTGCTATACACCAACAGCGACCAAGCTGAGAATCAAATCAAGAACTCAACTCCTTTTACAATAGCTGCAAAAATAAAACCAAACTTAGGAGTACACCTAACTAAGGAGGTGAAAGACCTCCACAAGGAAAACTATGAAACACTGCTGAAAGAAAGTATAGACAATGCAAACAAATGGAAACATATTCCATGCCCATGGCAAACAGAAACATAAAGTGGGGAAATGATATTCTATTCAACAAATGGTGCTGGGATAATTAGCAAGCCACATGTAGAGAATAAAACTGGATCCTCATCTCTCATCTTATACAAAAATCAACCCAAGATGGATCAAGGACTTAAATCTAAGACCTGAAACAGCAAAGATCCTAGAAGATAACATTGGAAAAACCCTTCTAGACATTGGATTAGGCAAAGACTTCATGACCAAAAACCCAAAAGCAAATGCAATAAAAACAAAGATAAATAGATGGCACCTGATTGAACTAGAAAGCTTCTGCACAGGAAAACAAATAATCAGCAGAGTTAACAGACAACTCACAGAGTGGTAAAAAATCTTCAAAATGTATACATCTGACAAGGGACTAATATCCAGAATCTACAAAGAACTCAAATCAGCAAGAAAAAGCAAACAATCCCATCGAAATGTGGACTAAGGACATGAACAGACAATTCTCAAAAGAAGATATACAAATGGCCAACAAGCATATGGAAAAATGCTTAACATCACTAAGCATCAGGTAAATGCAAATCAAAACCACCTTACTCCTGCAAGAACGGCAATAATAAAAAAATTACAGATGTTGGCATGAATGTGGTGAAAAGAGAACACTTTTACATTGTTGGTGGGAATGTAAACTAGTACAAGCACTATAGAAAGCAGTGTGGTGATTCCTTCAAGAACTAAAAGGAATACCATTTGTTCCAGCCATTTCACTACCAGGTATCTGGGATGGTTTGGCTGTGTCTCCACCCAAATCTCATTTTGAATTGTAGTTCCCTTCATCCCAACATGTCATGGGAGGGACCTGGGGAGGTAATTGAATCATGGGGACGCTTTTCTCATGCTATTCTCATGCTATTCTTGTGCAAGTAAGTTCTTATGAGATCTGATAATTTTATAAGGGGGTTTCCCCTTCGCTTGGCTCTCATTCTTCTCTCTCCTACTGCCATATGAAGAAGAACATGTTTGCTTCTTCTGCCATGATTATAAGTTTCCTGAGGCCTCCCCAGCCATGCAAACTTATGAGTCAATTAAATCTCTTTTCTTTATAAATTATTCAGTCTCAGGTATGTCTTTATTAGCATTGTGAGAACAGACTAATACAGTAAATTGTTACCACAGAAAGTGGGGCACTGCTGTAATGATATCTAAAAATATGACAAAGTTTGGATCTTTCTAGAGACTTGGAGGGCTCAGAGGACAGGAAGATGTAGGAAAATTTGAAACTTCCTATAGACTTGTTGAATGGCTTTGACCAAAATTCTGATAGTGATATGGACAATAAAGTCCAGGCTGAGGTGGCCTCAGATGGAGATGAGGAACTTCTTAGGAATTGGAGTAAAGGTCACTCTTGCTATGCAAAGAAACTGGTGGCATTTTGCCTCTGCCCTAGAGATCTGTGGAACTTTGAACTTGAGAAAGATGATTTAAGGTATCTTGTGGAAGAAATTTCTAAGTGGCAAAGCATTCAAGAGGAAACAGAGCATAAATGTTTGTAAAATTTGCAACTTGAAGATGAGATAGTAAAGAAAAACTCATTTTTCTGGGAAGAAATTCAAGCTGGCTGCAGAAATTGGAGTAAGTGACAAGGAGCCTGATGTTAATCACAACGATAATAGGGAAAAATCTCCATGGCATGTCAGAAACCTTCATGGCAGCCCCTCCCATTACAGGCCCAGAGGCCTAGGAAGGAAAACTGGTTTCATGGTCCAGGCCCAGGGCTACCTGCTCTATGTAGCCTTGGGACATGGTGCCCTGCATCCCAGCTGCTTCAGCTCAAGCTGTGGCTAAAAAGGGCCAAGGTACAGCTCAGGCCATTGTTTCAGAGGGTGCAAGCCCCGAGCCTTAGGAGGCTTACATGTGGTATTGGGATACAGGTACACAGAAGTCAAGAACTGAGGTTTGGAAATCTCTGTCTATATTTCAGAGAATGTGTAAAAACTCCTGGATGTCCAGGCAAAAGTTTGCTGCAGGGGCAGAGCCCTCATGGGGAACCTCTGCTAGGGCAATGCAGAAGGGAAATGTGGGGGTCAGGGCCCCCATACAGAGTCCCCACTGGAGCACTGTCTAGTGGAGCTGTGAGAAGAGGGCCACTGTCCTCCAGACTCCAGAATTGTAGATCCACCAACAGCTTGCACCATGCACCTGGAAAAGCCACAGACACTTGATACCAGCCTGTGAAAGCAGCCAGGAGGGGGTCTGTACCCTGCAAAGCCACAGGGGCAGAGCTGCTCAAGACTATGGCCAAGAGCCCACCTTTTGCAGCAGTGTGCCCTGAATGTGAGACATGGAGTCAAGGGAGATCATTTTGGAACTTTGAGGTTTAATGACTGCCCTGTTGGATTTTGGACTTGCATGGGCCCTGTAGCACGTTTGTTTTGGCCAATTTATCCCATTTGGAATGGGTGTATTTAACCAATGCCTGTACACTTATTGTATCTAGGAGGTAACTAACTTCCTTTCATTTTACAGGCTTACAGGCAGAAGGGACTTGCCTTGTCTCAGATGAGACTTTGTACTTGGACTTTTGAGTTAATGATAGAACGAGTTAAGACTTTGGGGAACTATTGGAATGGCATGATTGTGTTTTCAAATGTGAAGACATGAGATTTGGGAGGAGTCAGCAGCAGAATAATATGGTTTGGCTGTGTCCACATCCAAATCTTATCTTGAATTGTAGTTCCCATAATCCCCAAATGCCATAGGAAGGACCCAGTGGCAGGTAATTGAATCATGGAGGCAGTTTTCCCCAAGTTATTCTTATGATAGTAAGTTCTCAAGAGATCTGATGGTTTTACAAGGGGCTTCCCCCTTCACTTGGCTCTCATTCTTCTCTCTCCTGCTGCTATGTGAAGAAGCACATGTTTGCTACCCCTGCTGCCATGATTGTAAGTGTCCTGAGGCCTTCCCAGTCATGTGAAACTGTGAGTCAATTAAACCTCTTTTCTTTATAAATTACCCAGTCTCAGTTATGTCTTTATTAGCAGCATGAGAACAGACTAATATGGCATCTACCCAGAGGAAATAAATAATTATATGAAAAAGATACCTGCACACATGTGTTTATAGCAGCACAATTTGCAATTGCAAAAACATGGAACCAGCCCAAAGAACCATCAATCAATGAGTGGACAAAAAAAAACTGTGGTTGCTGGGCACAGTGGCTCATGCCTGTAATCCCAGAAATTTGGGAGGCCAAGGTGAGTGGATTGCCTGAGCTCAGGGGTTCAAAATCAGCCTAGGCAACATGGCAAAACCCTGTCTCTACTAAAAATACAAAAAATTATCTGGGTGTGGTGGCAGGCATCTGTAATCCCAGCTACTTGGGAGGCTGAGGCAGGAGAATTGCTTGAACTTGGAAGGCAGAGGTTGCAGTGAGCTAAGATCATGCCACTGCACTCCAGCCTGGGTGACAGAGTGAGACTCTGTCTCAAAAAGAAAAAAAAATATGATATATAAATATATGTATATATAAAGAGAGAGAGAGAGAGAGCATGGAATACTACTCAGCCACAAAAGGGAATGAAATAATGGCATTTGCAGCAACCTGGATGGAATCAGAGACCATTATTCTAAGTAAAGTAACTCAAGATTGGAAAACCAAACATCATATGTTCTCACTCATAAGTGGGAGCTAAGCTAAGAGGTAATAAACACATAAGAATGATACAATGGACTTTGAGGACTTGAGAGAAAGGGCAGGAGGGGAGTGAGTGATAAAATATATTGAGTATTGTGTACACTGCTTGGGTGCTGAGTGCACCAAAATCTCAGAAATCACCCCTAAAGAACTTATTCATGTAACCAAACACCACCTGCTCCCTAAAAACCTATTGAAATAAAAAATAAATTTTAAAAATAAATCAATGTATATACGTTTGTGAAAAAAATAAAATTTATTTTTTCTGATGTAAGTACAGCTTCCCATGCTCTCTTTTGTCTTCTATTTGCATGGGATATCTTTTTCCAGTTTTTCCCTTGTAGCCTATGTTTATCCTTGAAGCTAAAGTGAGTCACTTGTAGGCAGAACACAGTTGGGTCTTGCTTTTTAAAATATATTCAGCCACTCTATGTTGTAATTGGAGAATTTAGTCCACTTACATTTAAAGTAATTATTTACAGGTAAGGAGTTACTATCGCTTTTCATTAATTTTTTTCTTGCTGTTTTGTAGGTTTTTTTACCTTTCTTCCTCTTACTGCCTTTCCTTGTCATTTGATTATTTCTTTGGTGGTATGATTTGATTTATTTCACCTTCTGGTTTGTGTAGTATCTACAGCTTTTTGCATTGTGATTACCATGCTGATTACATAAAATATCATAGTTTTATTTTTTGCATTTAAAATAATATTTATTTAGCTCCTCCTAAGGCCATACAGGGTCCCTTCTCTCTAGAAGCTTATATACTAGTGAGAAAGAAAGACAATAAACCAAATGAATAAGTATGAAATGCAACATTAGAGTGACATGAAAGGAAAGAATGATAGGGGATTGAGAGAGATTGGATGCAATTTTGGTTAAGTAGTCAGTGAAAGACTCTCTGAGGCATGGTAAAATCATACCTTGAACAGTCTATTTTAAGATGATAGCAACTTAACTTCAATCACATACAATATATCTACACTTTTACACCCCTCTCAGACATTCTGGAATTTTGAGGTCAAAATTTACTTGTTTTTATATTTTGTCTCCATTAGCAAATTATTATAGCTATAGCAATATTTAACATCTTTGTCTTTTAAATGTTATACTAGAATTAATGTATACACTATTACAGTACTAGAGTATTCTGCATATTACTGTAAGTTTTATGTTTTCATTGATGTTCATGTTACTAATTAGCATCTTTTAGTTTCATTCTGAAGAAATTCCTTTAGCATATCTTCTGATGGATATCAAGTGGTGATGAACTTTTTCAGTTTTCCTTTTTTTTTTTTCTTGGAAAATCTTTATCTCTTCTTCATTTCTGAAGCTTTACCAGGTAAAGTATTATTGGTTGGCAGGTGTTTCTTTTGGCACTCTGAATATATCACCTCAGTTTCTCCTGGTCTGTAAGGCTTCTGCTGAGAAATTGCTTGTAGTCTAATGGGGGAAGGACTTCTCTTATATTTGACGAGTCTCATTTATCTTGCTGCTTTCAAAATTCTGTGTCTTTGTTTTTGGCAATTTGATTATAATGTGTTTTGGTGAAGTGCTCATTAGACTGAACCTATCTGAGGACTTCTAAACATCATATACTTTCCAAGCCTCATATCCCTTCCAAGATTTGGGAATTGTTCAGCTATTCTTTTTTAAAAATATGCTTTCTGCCCTTCTCATTCTCTTACTTTTCCTTCTCATGCTTTCATAATCCACATATTACTGTACTTGATGCTCTTTCATAAATCACATAAGCTTTTTTATATTCCTTCTCATTCTCTTTTCTTTCTTCTCCTCTAAATGTATAATTTCAAATGATTCATCTTTTAGTTCATAGATTCTTTTTTCTGCCTAACCAAATCTGATGTTCAAGTTCTGTTACATTTTAAATTTCACATTAATTTCACAATTGCATTTTTACCCCAGAATTTCTGATTAAAAAAAAAATGATTTCTATGTTTCTGCTGAAGCTGTTGTTCCACTCATGCAGTGTTTTCCTGATTTCCTTGAGTTGCCTGTGTTTCACTGAAGTTCACCAAAATTTTTTAAACAATTTTTTAAATTCTTTATTACAAAATTTGTAGATTAGATCTCCATTTCTTTGGGGTTAGTTGCTGGAAAATTATAGTGTTTCTTTTGTGATGTCATGTTTCTTTGATTTTATCATTTTTTTGAAGTTTTTCAATGCTGACTTTGTCTTTGAAGAAATAATCACCTCTTCCAGGCTTTTGAGTGGCTTTGAGAAAGAAACATTCTCACCAAAGAGTTTAGGTAGGTATTCTGCATCACTCTCAGATCTTTTCTATGGATGTATCCCCTCCAAACCTCTTGTTTCCTTTTAGGGTAAAATTTTTAAGATTGTATTACTTCTCTTGGTCTTACAAATCAGGACAAGGGCCTACAGCATCTTGTTTTTTTCTCTAGGGAGATACCTTGAAATTTTCAGATGTGTATGCCTTCTCAGTCCTGTGCAGTTAAGACAGCTATCTTCATTAGATGTTTGAAATTACTGTTTGTGGGCATGCACTTAGAGAATCTAACCTATGGTAGGGAAAATTGAGGTTCATAGAGTGCTTGAGATGCCAGATGGGAGGTGATCCACAGGATAGGTATCCTAATTAACTTGTGGGTGGGCTTGCTGATGGAGTTCAAGGAACAGTTAATAGGGTCTTTGGCCTTTTTTTCCTTCCCCCAGCCTCTCCCAACCACTCAGCCCTGCCAATCACCTTGATATTATGGGTGGAGTGAAAAAGAATTGAGCTTGTTTGGCAACATCCTGTATGACTAGGGGATCTGGATGCTCACTCACTATGTTCTTGTTTTCCCTGTTAGGGAAGCTGTAGGCTGAGCAGGTCTCCATTGGTATTGAGCTAGGCTGTCTTGGAGGATGTGATACATGGGTAATGTGAATTTGTTTTTCTTATCCTATTTGATGTGTCTATTGTTAGATTTTTTTTGCTCCAACACTGTTGGAACTTCTCTCTTGGGCTCCCAGACTTGCATAAAGATACTCTAATCAGATGGTAGTTGTCAAAATTAATGTTTCTGCAGGGAGATGATAGTAGATAACTCCTATTCTACACACTTGCTGATGCCACTCCTAGAATAGTTTTTACTCTTAACTAGTTTAGTCCTATTAGCAATAACAATTATTGGATTCCTACAATTCTGCAGTGATTCCTGGGTGTTTAGGACTTTTTACTATGCCTGGTAGGAATTTTAGTGTCATCAGGCCTATATGAACTGTTAGAACTGCTTAACTCATGGTTTCCTGGTCATTCATTGTCAGCCTCATAGTTTCACCTAATGCATGCAGTGCTTATTATATAGAACAACACACTCCATTAGACCTCTAGGCAGAGTGCTAGCAGTCTTTCCCTTTGTAGGTTCTTTTTCCCAATCTACCTAAGAAGCCTGAATATTTATATCTGTGTCCACAACTTGCTGAGACCACTACACTTTACTTGTATTTCCCTTTACTCCACCACGGTCTAGAAAGTGCCTCTAGGCACAAAGTCATGACTCACATCACTTGTTCCCCTTCTATTGAAAACCACAATACTGTACATCCTGTTGTTCAATGTTGAAAAACAAATGTTTCTTTCTCCTCCTCATTTCCACTGTTCAAGCCTTTGGAAAAAAAATTTCTTTAATAGTTTAATCACCTGATTGTCTTAGCAACAAGGTCAGATGGTCATGCTCATCAATTCCCAAACCTTTGCATCCAAAAAATAATGTTGAGACAATAGTTCTGTGTACCTCAAAAAGTCATTTTTTCCCAAGTAAAACATTTTAAATGAAGGGGATCCATATGTTTCCTATTCTTGAACTATTGTCTTTTGCTATGTGTTTGCAGCAGACTATGGTGAGTGTATTCATTTAGAAAAGCCAATGGAAAAGAGAGAGAGAGGTAGAGAGAGAGAGAGAGATAGAGAGAGAGAGAGAGAACCACTATATGTTCCACTCATTTTAAATTAGAAAGTTTAACAGATAAGTAATTACAAGATTCAATTATATGGCTACTATAGCCCACACTGGAACTGTTTTCTGTGATTGGTAGAAAGTGAGGCAAAAGTAATGAATAGCTTCTGCTACGAAAGTCCCATGGCTGGGCTTATTTTGGTCCACTGTTCAAAAGCATTAAAAGATCCATGGATGGCACACATGCAGGTAAAAAGGATAGAGGACATGCACCATGATAGAGAATATCTGAACAGCCACAGCTCAGAGGAGCTTCAACAAAACTCAAAGAAAAGCTATGTGGCATGCACAAAGTGGCTAATAAATAGTCTAACTTGCCTTCTGCCAGACTGACATTGTGCTTTGGTTGATAATGAGACTTCCCAATGCCAAGGAGTTTTATAACAAGCTGTATTTGGTGGGTTGCCTTTGTACTAAATTATCTTATACCTATGGGATTTCAGAGAGTCCACAGATACACTAAGTCACTTCCTGCTAATATGACATAAATGAAAAGATACTAAAAATGGCATTAGATGCAGACTTACAATTGTTTTGAAAGAGAAGTTCACTGTTTACAATGCAGATATAGTCTAGGAAAATTGGATGACAACTACCTACCCCATACATCCCTTCTTCTCATCCTTTTTTCCTTTTCTCTCCTTTTAATTCTTCTCTCTTAACTCTACCCCTAGCTCATGTAAAGGCAATCAGAAGAGAATTGTAAAATGTTTAGCTTTGGAATTACCGAACTTCCATCAAATTGATGGATGAGAGGCCCAGAAAACAGAATCATGAATGCTTTCTATTGGAAAGGTGAAGCCCATGCTCACCATCTACCTTAATTTGCCAGATAAAGTGAGGGCCAAAAACAATAGAAATATTACTATCTTTCACATTCACTGCTACTGGCTTCTTGCTAAGTTGCAGATTATGATGCTTCAAAAACTAACAAATAAACAAAACACAAAAACAGAAAGAACAAACACTTGAACGACAAAGTATACAGAAAGATAAAATAAACTAATCCAAATTTCAAGCAAATTAACCCCTTGAAAGAATGGAACTAGTAAAATGGTCAAAAAGTAACTGTAGCAGTGATATCAGCAAGTTGACCTACTAGAGGTGCCTAGTGCTCCTCACCCCCAACCCCCACAAAAAGGAAAATGAAACTAAATAAATTACTAAAACTGGACAATAATGTCTGAACAAGAGTACTGGCCTATGGAAAGGGACTGGTGAAATCCCTGTGGAGCATGAATACTCAGAATGACAGCATAGAGAGAGGAGTAAAGTACCTGCCTCTGCTGCCTTCTCATCCACCAGGATTAATTCAGAGCCAGGAAGAACTTTACTTGCAGAGAAAAGATAAGGTGGCCTCCAGCAGTCCCCATCACAACTACAGACAACCGCAGTCCTTGCTACAGAGAATCACGCAGTCCTCACAGGCCCTGAGCCTTGTTTAGGGAGCTGCCTGTTACTCACACAGCTGCTTTACTGCAAAATAGGAGGTCACATTGTGCATCCCCCATTTCCCATGACCCAAGGTACTATAGGAAAGTGCCATCTTGAAACTGCAGCCACTGCTAGAGTGTGCTCTGCTCAGGGAATCAGTAGTCACTGCTTCTCTCCATAACTAAGGCACAGCCATAATTGGGATCAAATGGTGACTAAAGCACAAAGATCCTGGGTATTCAAAGTAAGGACCCAGAAGAATGACTATGACTCTGATGCCCAAGTTCATACAGTGCCCTGTTTTCCAAGAAACAGGTATTTCTTCACAGTGAGAAAGCCAAGCTTGTGTTGGTCCAGGCAAAATGTGTACATGCCACCAGCCTGAGAAACAACCTGATACCTGTATTAGTCTGTTCTCACGCCAACGTGAAGAAATACCATAGACTGGGAAATTTATAAAGAAAAGAGATTTAATTGATTCAGTTCTGTGTGGCTGGGGAGGCCTCAGGAAACTTGCAATCATGGTGGAAGCCATCTCTTCACAGGGCAGCAGGAGAGAGACTGAATGCCAAGAAAAGGGGAAAGCCCCTTATAAAACCATCAAATCTCATGAGAACTTACTCACTGCAATGGCAACAGCATGGGGGAACTGCACCCATGATTCAATTATCTCCACCTGGTCCTGCCCTTGACATGTGGGGATTTTAACAATTCAAGGTGATATTTGGGTGAGGACACAGCCCAACCATATCAGTACCCTAATCTTGGCAAAGCTGTGTTGTCACTGCCACCAACTCCTTCAGCCTAGGCCACTGAAGCATTTGCAAATATTGCTGACCTATATTAGAGCTGAGGGAACTGCATGGGTACTACACTACTGCATCCTCTCAACACCAAAGCCAATACACACTACAAAACCTACACCCTAGGATCTGTCTACAGGAAAAATTCTCCCAACTAAAGCTACTCTACAAAATTGAAAGAGGCAACTCTTCCACCAGATGTGCAAATATCAATGTAGAAACACAAGAAATACGAAAAAGCAGGGAAACATGACCCCCCCCCAAAGGAACACAATAATTCTCCAATTAATGTGACCCCAAAAAAGGAAATTTACAGGATGCCTGAAAAAAATAGAAGATAATAATATTAAAGAAACTCAGCAAGATACAAGAGAATATAGATACACAGCTGAGAAATCAGGAAAGCAATTCATGATCTGAAAGAGAAATTTAACAAAGAGATAAACCAAACATAAATCATGTAACTGAGGAATTCAATAAATAGAATACAAAATAAAACTAAGAGCTTCAAAACAGAGTAGATCAATCAGGATAAAGAATTTCTAAATTTGAAGACTGGTCTCTTGAAATAACCTATGCAGAGGGGAAAAAAAGTATAATAATAGAAAAGAGTAAAGAAAGCCTACAGAACTTATGGAACTCCATTAAGTAAACAAATATTCACATTATGAAAATGTCAGAGGGAGAAGAAATTAAGAAAAAAAAACAGAAAATGCATCTAACAAAATAATAGGTAAGAAAATTCCCAAGTATTGGCAGAAATATAAACATCCAGATCTAGGAAGCTCAAAAGTCACCAAATAGATTCAACCTACAAAAGTCCTCTCTGAGTACATTATTAAACTGTAAAAACTGTAAAAAGTCAAAGACAAAGAAAATCCTAAAAACAGCAAGAAAAAAGCACAAAGTCAGATATAAGGAAAGACTCATTAGAATATCAGCATATTTCTCAGCAGAAACTTTGCAGGCCAGGAGAGAATGGGATGATATATCCAAAGCACTGAAGAATAAAACAAAAAACTACCAGTGAGAATACTATACCCAGCAAAGCTATCCTTCAGATGTGAAGGAGAAATAAAGTTCTCACAGAGAATCAAAATGGGCAATTCACCAACACTACAAAAAAAAATGCTTAAGGAAATACTACAACTGCAAGCTAAAGGATAAGAATTAATATTGTGAAAACATGTGAAGATATAAAACTCACTAGCAGAAGTAATTTCATAATCAAACTCAAAATACTCCAGTACTGTGATGGTGCCATGTGAATATTCCAAACATGTAGTATGAAGGTTAAAAGCAAAAATGGTAAAAAGTAACAACACTCACAATTAGTTGTTAAGGAACACACAACATATGAAGATGTGAATTAAGGCAACAAAAATATAAATTGTGTGTTACAATTAGTTGATAAGGAACACAAAATATATAAGAATGTAAATTAAGGCAACAAAAATATAAATTATGTGTTGTGGAGAAGAGTAAAATCTAGTGCATTTTTACGTGACCAAAGTTACATTGTTATCAGCTTAACATAGTCCATTATAACTATAGAATCTTTGTATTTTTCTCATGGTAACCACAAACACACACACACACACACACACAAACTTGTGGTGAATACATAAAAGATTAAGGGAAAGGAATGAAAGCATAACATCACAAAAAGTTATCAAATCACAGAGGAAGACTGCAGAGAGGAAGAAAGAAACAAAGGATTTACAAAACAACCAGAGAACAACAAACAAAATGGCAGGCCTAACTCCTTACCTATCAGTAATAATCCTGAATGTAAATGAATTAAATTCCCCAATTAAAAGATATAGAGGGATGGAATGGATGAAAAACAAGACCTAATTATATGCTGCCTACCAGATACTCACTTCACCTGTAAGAACAGACAGACTTAAAATAAAAGAATGGAAAAAGATATACCATGCAAACAAAAACTAAAAGGAAGCAGGAGTAGCTATACTTATATCAGATGAAATAGACTTTAAGTCAAAAACTTTCAGAAAAGACAAAGAAGGTAATTATATAATGATAAAGAGAACTATTCTTCAAAAGGATATAACAATGGTAAATGTATACACACCCAACACTGGAGCACCAAAATATATAAAGCAAATATTGTTATATCCAAATGGAGAGATAGACTGCAATATAATAATTGTAGGAGACTTCAACTCCTGACTTGCAGCAATGATTACATCATACAGACAGAAAATCAACCACAAAAAAATGGATTTACATTGCACTCTAGACCAAATAGACATAATAAACATTTACCAAATTGTCCATCTAACAGTTGAAGAATATACATTCTTCTTAACTGCACATGGAACATTCTCCAGGACAGACCATATGTTAGGTTCAAAACAAGTTTCAACAAGTTTAAGAAGATAGAGATCATGTTAAGTATTTTTTCTGACCATAGCAGTATAAAAATAGAAATTAATAAAAATAATTTCAAAAATTTTACAAATACATGGAAAGTAAACAACATGGTCCTGAATAACCAATGGTTAATGATGAAATTTTTAAAAAGTTTGAGACAACAGAATATGAAAACACAGCATACCAAAGCCTATGAGATACAGCAAAAGCAGTCTACATATGAAGTTTATAGCAGTAAACACCTACATCAAAAACATAGAAAGATCTCAAGTAAACAATCTAACACTGCACTTCAAGGAACCACAAAAACAAGAAAAAATTACACACAAAATTAGTAGAATGAAAAATTTTAAAATGCAAAGCATAGAGACTACATAAACAATATAAAAGATCATGAAAAGGAAGACTGTTTTTTAAAAAAATTGGCAAATTTCTAGCTAGACAAAAAACAAAAGATAGATGACTCAAAATCAGAGATGAAAAGGGGACATTACAACTGAAACACAAAATAAAAATGGACCATGAGAGATTATTATCAACAATTATACACGAACACATTGGATAACCTAAAAGAAACAAATAAATTCCTGGACTAGTACAACCTATGACAGTTGACTTATGAAGCAACAGAAAGTTGGAACAGACAAATAATAGGTGTAAACATGAGTAAGTGAGATAGTCTCCTATCAAATAAAATCCCAGGACCAGATGACTTCACTGCTAAATTCAACCAAACACATAAAGAAAATCTAACACCAACTCTTCTCAAACTATTCCAGAAAATTGTAAAACAGGGACACTTTTAAACATTCTACGAAGCTAGGATTACCATGATACCAAAACCAGAAAAGGATACAACAAAAACAAAAACTAAAACTAAAGGCCAATATTCCTGATTAATATAGATGCAAAAAAATCTCAACAAAATATTAACAGACAGAATTCAACAGCACAATAAAAATATTATTCACTATGATCAAGTGTGATTCATCTCAGGGATAAAAGGATGATTTAACATAAAAAATAAATAAATGTGATACATCACGTTAAGAAAAATAAGGACAAAATCAGTATGATTATTTTCATTGATACAGAAAGCATTTGACAAAATTTCACACCCTTTCATGACATAAACAATCAAAAAAATAAATAGCAGGTACACACCCGAACACAATAAAGGCTATATCTGACAAACTGATAACTTAAAGGAAAAAGTGGAACATTTTTTTCTCTAACATCTGGAAGAATACAAAAATGCTTATTTTCACCCATTCTATTCAACATAGTAATATTGGAAGTCCTAGCTAAAGCAATTAGGCAAGAGAAAGAAATAAAAGGCATGCAAATGAAAAAGGAGGCACTCAAATTGTCCCTGTTTGGAGAAAATATGATCTTATATGTATAAAACCATAAAGACCACACTAAAAAACTGTCAGAACTAATAAATTTAGTAAAGTTGCAGGATATAAATTCAATATGCAAAATTCACTGGAGTTTATAAACGCTACCAGTGAACAATCCAAAAGAAAAATTAAGAAAACTATCCAGGTCAGGTGTGTTGGCTCACACCTGTAATCCCACCACTTTGGGAGGCCAAGGCGGGTGGATTACCTGAGGTCAGGAGTTCAAGACCAGCCTGGCCAACATGGTGAAACTCTGTCTCTACTAAAAATACAAAAATGAGCCAGGCATGGTGGCGGGCACCTGTAGTCCCAGCTACTCAGGAGGCTGAGGCAGGAGAATCGCTTGAACCTTGAAGGTGGAGGTTGCAGTGAGCCGGGATCATGCCACCCAGCCTCGGCAATAGGGCGAGACTCCATCTCAAAAAATACTACTAATAATAAAAACTATCCCATTCACAATAGCAACAAATATAATAAAATGTTGAGGAATAAATTTAACCAAAGAGGTGACAGTCTTGAACTCTTAAAATATACACAATTTTTAATTGTCAAATACTCCTCAATATAAATAAAGATGTCAATTCTCCACAAATTACAGTTAATATGACCCAAATTATAACCACAGCAGTGTTTTCTGTGGAAATTGACAAGCTGTTTCTAAAATTTGTGTGAACTTAAAAACAACATAGAATAGTCGAAACAAGTGTAGAATAGAAGAACAAAATTGAAGGATTATGCTGATGATTTCAAAACTTATCATAAGCTATTATAACTATGAAAGTATGGTATTGCCATAAAGGTTGACAAATGGATCAATGGAATAGAATAGAAAGTACAGAAATAGGCCCTGATGTACGGTCAATTGATTATAGGTGACAAAGTAATTTTTAACATTACAACATTAATATTTTACATTTGCATGGGATACATGTAATATTTTGTTACATGCACAGAATGTATAATGATCGAGACAGGGTAGTTGGCATATCCATCACATTGAGAATTTACCAATTCTATGTTTTGGAAACATGTTAAGTCCTCTCTTACAACTACCATAAAATATATAATATATTGTTTCTAACTATAATAACCCTACTTGCTATTGAATATTAGAATTGATTTCTTCTATCTAACTGCATGTTTGTACCCATTAACCAACCGCTCTTCATTCCCCCTTCCCACCCTCACATCTTTCCCATCTTCTGGTATCTATATTTCTACCCTCAATTTTCTTAGCTCTTACATGTAAGTGACAATATGTGGTATTTTTCATTCTGTATCTGCCTCATTTCACTTAACATAATGGCCTCTAATTCCATCTATGTTGCTGCAAATGACAGGATTTCATTCTTTTTATGATCTATTAGTATTCTATTGTGTATATATACCACATGTCTTGTACCCATTTGTCCACTGATGGACATTTAGGTTGATTCCACATCTTTGGTATTGTGAATAGTGCTGTGATAAATATGTGAGTGCAGTTATACCCTTGATACACTGATTTCCTTTTCTTTGGATATGTGCCCCATAGTGGAATTACTAGATCATGCAGCAGTTAAATTTTTAGTTTATTGAAAATCTCTATACTATTTTCCATAGTGGTTGTATTATACTAATTTACATTCCCACCAACAGTGTATAAAAGTTCCCTTTTCTCCACATCCTCTCCAATGTCTTTTATTTTTGTCTTTTTAATAACAACCATTCTACTTGTGGTAAGATAACTGTGGTTTTGATTTGCAGTTCCCTGATGATTTGTGATGTTGAGCATTGTTTTTCATATGCCTCTTAGCCATTTGTATGTCTTCTTTTGAAAACTTTATGTTTTTGATGCTTTTGTTGAAAATCAGTTTGATGTAAATACATGCATTTAATTCTGGATTCTGTTCCTTTGGTCTATGTGTCTATTTTTATATGAATACAATGATGTTTTGGTTATTATAGCCTTGTAATATATTTTGTAGGTAATAAGATGCCTCCAGCTTTTCTTTTCTTTTCTTTTTTCTCAGAATTGCATTAGGTATTCTGGCTCTTTTTTTGGTTCCACACAAATATTAGGAATTTTTTTCCATTTCTATGAAAAAATGACATTGATATCTTGAAAGGGATTGCATTGAATCTGTAGATGGCTTTGAGTATTATGGTCATTTTAATGAAGTTAATTCTTCTGATCACATGAGCATGGGATATCTTTCTATTTGTGTCCTCTTCAATTTCCTTCCTCAGAGACTTGCAGTTTCCCTTGTAGTGGTCTTTCACCTCCGTGGTTAAATTTATTCCTAGGTATTTTATTTTTCTGTAGCTATTGTAAGTAAGATTGCCTTCTTGATTTCTTTCTCAGCTAGTTTTTTATTGGTATATAGAAACGTTACTGATTTTTGAATGCTGATTTTATATCTTGAACCTTACCAGATTTATTTATTAGATCTAAGAATATTTTGATGGAGTCTTTAGGTTTTCCTAGATATAACATTATATCTTCTGCAAAGAAAGAAGATTTGAATTATTCTTTTCTGTTGGGATGCCTTTTATTTCTTTCTCTTGCCAGAATACACTGGCTAGGACTTCCAGTACTCTATTGGATACAAGGGGTGAAAGTAGGGATGCTTGTCTTGTTCCATTTCTTAGAGGAAAGGCTTTTAGCATTTCTTCATTCAATATGATGTTAGCTGTGGGTTTTTCATGGCATTTGTTATGTTGAAAGATATTCCTTCTATGCTTAGTTTATTGAGCATTTATATCATGAAGGAATGTTGAATTTTTTCAAATGCTTTTTCTGCATATTGTGAGATGATTATATGTCTTTTGTCCTTTTTTCTGTTGATATTTTGTTGAGAATTTTTGTGTCTGTGTATATCAGGGATATTGGCCTGTGGTTTTCTTTTTTGTTGTGTCCTTCTCTGGTTTTAGTATCAAGGTAATTCTAGCCACATAAAATGAGTCAGCAAAAATTCTTCCTCTTTAGTGTTTTGGAATAGTTTGAGAAGAATTGGTGTTAGCTCTTCTTTGAAAGATCTGTTCAGTTTGACAGTAAAGCCAACTGGTCCTGGACTTTTCTTTGTTGGGAGACATTTTATTACTGATTCAATCTCATTACTCATTATTGTTCTGCTCATGTTATCTATTTCTTCCTGATTAAATCCTGGAAGATTGTATGTGTCCAGGAATGTATCCATTTTCCCTAGGCTTTTCAGGTTATTAGTATATAATTGTTCATAATAATCTCTGATGATCTTCTGTATTTCTGTGGTCATAGTTACAATGTCTCCTTTTTCATTTCTGATTTTGTTTATCTGGGTCTTCTTTCTATTATTGATTAGTCTAGCAAGTGGCTTATCCATTTTATCTTTTCAAAAAGCCAACTTTTTGGTTTGTTGATTTTTTATGTTGTTTTTATAGTCTCTATTTCTACTCTGATCTTTATTATTATTACTTTTTACTAATTTGGGGTTTGCTTTGGTCTTGCTTTTCTAGTTCCTTGAGATCCTTTCTAGTTCCCTGAGTTTTAGATTGTTTATTTGAAATCTTTCTATTTTTTTGATGTAGGTATATATTACTGTAAGCTTGCCTTTTAGCACCACTTTTGCTGTATCCCATAGGCTTGATATGTTGTGTTTTCATTTTCATTCATTTCAGGAAACTTTTTAAATTCTCTCTTTTATTTCTTCCTTGACACTATGGTCATTCAGGAACATGTTGTTTAACTTTCATGTATTTTACAGTTTCCAAAGTTCCTCTTATTAATGATTTCTAGTTTTATTCCATTTTGATCTCAGAAGATACTCGATATGATTTTGAGTTTTAAAAATTTGTTGAGACTTGTTTTGTGTCCTAAAATATGGTTTATACTGGAGATTGTTTTATGTGCTGAGGAGAAGAATGTGTATTCTGTAGATGTTGGTTACATGTTCTATAAATGTCTGTTAGGTTCATTTGGTCTAAGGTAGAGTTAAAATCCAATGTTTCTTTATTAATTTTCTGTTGATGATCTCTCTAATGCTGAGAGTGGGATGTTGACATCCCCAACTATTATTATGCAGAATTCCATCTCTCCTTTTACATATAATAATATTTGCTTTATATATGTGTGTTCTCCTGAGTTGGGTGAATGTATGTTTGGAATTTTTATTTCTCTTGTTGAATTGATCTCTTTATCATTATATAATGACTTTCTTTGTCTTTTTTTTTTTTTTACAATGTTTGACTTAAAGTCTATTTCATCTGACATAAGTATAGCTACTCTTGCTTGTATTTGGTTTCTGTTTGCATGAAATAACTTTTTCCGTCCCATTTTTAGTCTACATGTTTCTGTACAGGTGAGATGAGTTTCCTATAGGCAGCACATAATTGGGTAATTGTTTTTTTCCATTCAGACAGTCTATATCTTTTAAGTGGAAAGTTTAATCTGTTTACATTCAGCTATTGTTGCTATGTGAGGGTTTCTTCCTGTCATTTCATTAAATGATTTCTCATTATTTGTCTATTCATTTTTCTTTCTCTCTCTCTTATTGTTTATTATTGTGGTTTGGTGGTTGTTTTTAGTGGTAACATTTGAATCTTTTCCTTGTTTGTGTGTTTGCTCTACCAGTGGTTTGCGTATTTTTGTTTTCATGATTGCAGATAACCTTTTTTGCACTCAGGTATATAACTTCCTTAAGAATTTCTTGTAGGACCAATCTAGTGGTGATAAATTCCCTCAGCTTTAGCTTCTCTGTGAAAGACTTTATTTCTTCTTGATTTATAACAACAATTTTGCTCGCTATAATATCCCTGGCTAGCAGGGGTTTTTTTCTTTCAGCACTTTAAATGTATCATTCAATTATGTCCTGGCCTAAAAGGTTTCTGCTGAGAAGTCTGCTGTTAGTCTGATGGGTGTTCCTTTATGGGTGACTAGATTAGTCACACTTGCTGTTTTAAGAATTATCTCTTCATCTTTTACTTTAGACAGTTTGACTATAATATGCCATGGAGACCTTTTTGCATTTTATCTGTTTGGGAATCTCAGCACCTTTTGTATCTGGATGACTAAATTTCATGGTATACTTGGGAAGTTTTCATCTATTATTTTGTCAAATTGATTTTCCAAACTGTTTGTTTTCTCTTTGCCTTCTGGGACTCTGAAAACTTGAATGTTTTTTCATTTTATGATGTTCCACATGTCACATAGGCTTTGCTTGTAGTTATTTATTTATTTATTTATTCTTTACTTTTGTCTGATGGGTTACTTAAAAAGGCCTGTCCTCAAGTTCTGAGACTTTTTCTTCTGCTGCTCAATCCAGTCTATTGTCAAAGCTTTCAAATGCATTTTGTATTTCAGTTAACTAATTCTTCAGTTCCAGAATTTGGTTCTGTTTAATGGTACTTATTCTTTGGTCAAATTCTCATTCATATTCTGAATTTTTTTCTTATTTATTTGCATTGTTTCTCAATATTCTCTTACAACTCACTGAATTTCTTTAAAATCAATATTGTGAATTCTTTCTCCAGGATTTCATAAATTTGTTCTTGATTGGGATCTGTTGCTGGAAATGTATTGTGTTTCTTTGGAGGTGTCAAATTTCCTTTTTTTCTTCCTGTGTCCTTATATTGATATATGTACATCTGTTTTAACAGTCACTTATTTCAAGTTTTTCTATTTACTTTTGTAGAAGAGGACTTTTTCTGAAGATGTATCTATGATGTTGGTTGGGTACAGCACTTTGGCATTGATTCAAGATGTGTGCAATAGTGTTGTCTCTGTATGATTTCTTCAGCTGTAAACAGTATCAGTGGTATCTGTAATTTCTTTGGTGGCTTAGAGTGTGGTTATTAGTGGAGGCTGTAGTGAAATTTTGCTCTGGACTGCCATGCCAGGTGGGACAGTCTTTGGGCCCTAGTCATGGCAGGTATGAATGCAGTATGTTTGTCCTTGAGCTCCAGGGTAAGATACACTGGCATCAGTGTCAGGGGGTCTACATAAGCCTATTCTTGGGATTCCAGGTGGCTTGCTAAATGCCAGTATTGGTTGCAGAGGACCAGACAAGTGGGAATCCTTAGGCATCTGGCCAGCTAGTCTGGTGTAAACAATGGCAGTAGCAGTGGCAGAGATGACCCTCTGGTTCCTAAGCAGTGCATGCTGGTGCTAGCAGTGGCTATAGTGGCTGTAATGAGCTGGTCAGGCCAATCTGCAGGCCTGCAAGTTACATGTTTAGTTAGGTGCCGGTTGTGGTAGTAGTGGCAGGGTGAGTAGGCCCAACCTCAGGCTACCAGGAGGAGTGCTCAGGTGCCAATGGTTGTGCACTGAACTGAGCAATCACCAAGCCTCCAGACTGTGTGCTCTGTCATGGCAATGGGTCTGAAGCTGGGCCATGCAGGCTTGTCCTCAGGGTCCCCAGTGGCGTGTGCAGGTGACTTCTGTGGTAGACAAGGGCAGGGCGATCCCCAGGCCACCAGAGTAATGCTCAGGTTGGGGGCAGCAATGGTCATGTTGTGTCCCTGTCACTGTGGAGGGTGCATCCACCTTCATTGGTGGTAGCCTAGGCTGATAGATGGGGAATATGTGCCTTACTCTCACCTCAGTCACGGCAGTGGCATCCAACATCCTGCTCACACCTTAGACTCAGTTGTAGCAGGCTGTACCCTGCTCACACTTCAGTTGTGGTGGCACTGTTCTATGCCTCACTTGTGCCTCAGCCTCAGTGGTAGCAGCCCATGCCCTGATTACACCTCAGCCATGAGGGTTGCAGTCTATGCCTAATTCACACCTCTCCTCCAGCAGTGGCAGCTCATGCTTCACCCTCTTTCTCTGCATTGGCACTGCTAGGTCCCAGAACAGTGTGCAGTCTGTTGTGGAGTGAGCTCTTAAAATGCAAAAATGACAAACTAAATAAATTGGAAAAATATTTTAAACGAATTGTCCTGGAGAAAATGGGTATTCATCAAAATATAAAAGTGAAAACTATACA
This sequence comes from Pan troglodytes, assembly GCF_028858775.2. Taxonomy (NCBI): domain Eukaryota; kingdom Metazoa; phylum Chordata; class Mammalia; order Primates; family Hominidae; genus Pan; species Pan troglodytes. The sequence goes on from NC_072421.2 coordinate 106,661,640, forward strand.
GTTTCTAGAAGAACATATGGGAGAACAAATATATTCACTACTTGGGCAGAGGCAAAGTTTTTTCAGACATAGAGAACCAATAACCATAAACAAAAGTATCTATGAATTAGGCTTCATTGAATTTTAAAACTGCTGCTCATGAAAACAAAAAGAATTAAAAAATTGATGACTCCACAAGCCATAGTATTCACAATACATATGTCTGACAAAAATATTTGCAATACATATATCTGACCAAAAAAACCTCTATCAAGAGAATATTAAGAAACTTTATGAATTAATAGATAAGCATCCCATTTAAAAAGGAAAAATATTTGAACAGATATTTTGTAAATAATATATTCAAATGGCCTGTATATACATGATCAAAAAGAACATAAGAATATGTTTAGCATCATTAGTTATTAGGGAAATGCAAATTAAAACCACAATGAAATGCTACTACAACACCATTAAAGTGCCTAAAATTATAAAGCTTGACAGATCTAAATGTTAGTGAGGATTTAGAGCCACCTACAATCTCCTACATTGCTAGTAGAAATGTAAAATGGTGTAAACACTTTAGAAAACATTGTTTAACTTTTAGATTAAACATATATCAACCATATAACCTAACGAGACCACTTCTAGATAATTACTCAAGAAAAAGAAAACATGTTCAACTCAAACTATTGTATATGAATGTTAAAGTGACTTTATTCACAATCACAAAAACTAGAAACTAAATTTTCCATCATTGGATGTGTAGGTACAATGGAACACTACTCAGTAATTAAAAAAGAACAAATTACTAATACATAAAATGACATGGATAAATCTCAAAAATGTTATGCTGAGTTAATGAAGCCAGGAATATGTTATTCTATAAATGTAAAGTAATAGAAAATACAAAGAAATCTATAATGATAGAAAGTACACCAATTATTGCCTGGGAATGGAGGTGAGGGGCATTGACTACATGGGAACACAAAAGCACTTTTTCTGATGATGAAAATTATCCATATCTTCATTATGGTAAAAATTACATGGGCGAATACATTTTTCAAGACTCATGGCCATGTACATTTTGCATGGGTGAATTTTATTGTTTATAAATTATGTCATTAAAATGGATTTTTTGAAAGTTCACCATGTCGTTGTAATCTGCAATCAGATTTGATAAACATTGCTCCATAGCCTTGCTTCTCAAGTGCATTTCTGAGACTAGCAGTATTTGATCCCCTGGGGAACTCATTAGGAATACAGAATTTCAGCCCCCACCCACAGCTATTGAATCACACTTGCATTTTAACAAGATCGACAGGAAATTTAAATGCTCACTAACATTTGAGAAACACTGCCATAATGGAATCGTGAGCTGGAGGCAACATGGATACCTTAATCACCACATGGAGAAAAGCCACCAACTGACCAAAAACATCCACTTTACTCTCTGATGTGAACAAAAAGTAAACTTTTATTGTAGTTGAGGTATTTTGATTTTGGGTCTATTAGTTATGACAGATTAGACTATCTGACTATAACAAGATTGATCTTGTATTCCTCAGGGGGCTGAGTACCCAGACCAAATTTGTCTCAATGGAAAATAACCTTGAAGGCTCATGTTCATGCTTCATCTTTAAAATTCATTCAAATTACTTTCTTTTTGGTGCTGTATTTTTATTTTTTGGAAACAATAATAATGTTTTAAACTACATATTAGTTAAATTACTTCATTGCTTTCTCCTAAATCTAGAAGCAAAACTAAAGATCCAAAAAGACCATTTTGTTGCTTTCCCTTCCTCCAAAGGTTATGTGTTCACTGTTTAAGAAGTATAGAGTAAAATATACAGTGTATGAAACAGAACAGAAACTAAATAAATGTTTTCTTGTTTCCCAAGGAAAGATGGTCAGATTTGAAAGAGAACTGTCTGCAAATAGTACTTTAAATCGTAAGAATGACTTCCTAAGTGTGTAATTTTGGGGACTTTGATGGGTTTGGCAAGAAGAAACCTTGCAAAGGCAAACCTTCCCTGGGTCTCTCAAATCATACCATGAAGTGGTTTGCCTATTCTGTACTGTCAAAAGACAAAACTACAACAAATTTAGTTTAATGATTGCAGTTGGCTTTATTTGTGATTCTAGAATCAGGCAACACTTTATTCCATAAAATAGAATAAGTGTTCCAAGGAACTGAACAGAAGACATTGGCTTTATGGACAGAGAAGGGCTGAAGAAAGCAAAATCAAAGAACAAAGAGTATTAATTGTTCCAAAGATAATTTCTTTTGTAAGACAAGGACAGGAAGAAAGAATAGTAGAAAAATAACTGATTAGTTAACATCAGATTACTTTAATCTACTTTCTTGTGTAGGGATCAAGGCAGAGGAGCTTCATCATGATGCTGATTTGGGATTTAAACTGACCTGTTTGGGAAAATGGCTATTATCCCTTTTTCTTGATTTCTCAGAAGGTCAGATAACAACTTAGTTTAGGTTTGGTGACATGGAAGTTTAGCATGGGTGACATCATTTTGATTTTAGTCTGGTCTGTTGGGGCCTAGTGCAGAAGCTTAGTCCATAACAATGACCTCTTATAATGTTATTTGAAAATGTCCCCTTTTTGGTCATGCTTTCACCTATGTGAGAAATTATAAGAGGCCACCTAGGTGATGTTAACTAATCATCTATGTGAGAACATAACCAAAACTTAGAGCATCAGCACTACTCTCAGTTACCATAATTTGGGGTTTAGTCTCAGCATACCATTTAAGTGTTTTGGTGTCCTCCTCATTCTAATGTGTTTCGTTGAGTTTTTGTTCCAGCCAAAGATATCATTTGACTTTTGACAGATGGCTGTATGGAAACATTAAAAACTTTTTGAGCAGATACAGTGCACCAGGGAGACTACCATTATGACTATCAGGAAGATAATACCAAGAGTTTGTAGTATATTCATTAGTCAGGGTACCTATAAACTGAAACAACTAAAGTAGAATGGGCAGACAAAGCATCTACCCATTTTAACCAAGAGATCTGCTCCACAACACCCAATATATTTATCTATGTGCAACAAGAAATGTCATCAAGTGCACGGATTCTTCTCTGTTTAATTAGTAGGTAATCTAGCAGGCAATGACTGGGTTAAATTAAAGCAGGTACTACAAGTTACCTGCAGGAGCTACTGATAGTGAAATTTTAACTACAGCATTGTTACAGGATCTTTGGGGTGTCACTTTTCTGACAGGAAACCTGTGGATGGTGGCACCTTTACTTGAGTTTTGCTTGGGCCCACTGGGCCTATTCTGCCCACTCAGTCTGGCAGGCTTTGCTCAGCTCATGCTACCGGCCTGGATCCTATGCCTCCAAGGGATACTGACCCTCGGAGGGGTGGGTGCAGTGGTTGTGCCATTGGCTGGGTCCTGGAAGTGGGCAGTGCTCCCACTTCCAGCCCTGGGCCTCCAAAGTGCAGCCCCACCTCTGTCTCCCAGCCCTGCACTCCATGTGCAAGCCAGCACCACCCTGGGACCCCTCTCTGCCCAGTCGCGCTGCTCCCCCTCTGTGCTGCTTCCCCACTGGTGGGCAACCCAGCCTGGACCCTTCATGGTGGCCTCCAGGGTGGTGGGCTGTGTGGGGGCTGTCCACATTCTCCCCATGCCCTCCCTGCAGCAGCTGGTGTGGCAACCAGTGGCTGCTCCAGATGGCCCACTGCTGCCAACAGCATTATCTTGCCAATTGAAAGAGGTGGGCATAAGGAAAAATTAAGAGAGGTAAGAGTCTTATTATGATAGAGAGTCTTGACCTGACAATCTTGGGAAAAGCTGTCTACAGCATGAAATCAACAATATAACAACGCGTAGTCCTGGTTTGCAATCTGAATGTTTCTAGTTGTGGCATTGTGTATTCTGGTGAACTCTCTATGTAGCCCATGCAGCAGGCATGAGACTTATCCTTTGAAATTTACTTCAAGTTATCCAACTTCAGCTGATAGAGCCTTCAGAAACTTGGAGTTTTTATTTTAGTTTGGAGAGTTGTGGCCAGATATTAGAGAAAACTGGAATTCAAAATCCAGTCTAGTCTATAGGTAGATAATAAAAACTCAAAACCAATGAACAGTGCAATATTCTAATAACAAGACTACCACAGTTTTCTTTGGAAACAATTTTTCTCTCTACAGTCACCCCAATTTCTATTGAAGATAATCATGGTAAGACCAATTTGCCTGATAATTTACATAAGTACAGCAAGAATAATCATATGGGCTCCATTTAAATTTCTTTGCTGGAAATTTTGACAAGGAACCTCAGATTAGTCTTTTAAAAACCTCTTGAAGATTTGAAGCCAAACCAAGGCAGACACTAGACTTTGCCTGATGTATCTAATATCTTGAGGTTCCGGGGCCTATCAGGAAGTGACAACGTTTTGCTCATTCACTGTAAGACTGGGAACACTTAAAGCCAAGCATTCTGTGCAGGCTTTCAAATATGACATTTTACTCAATGCCTTAGTAAAATAATGAATGTTTCCAATTGTATCCTGTTAAAAGAGAGCAGATTCTTATTGAACTTATTATGCAAATAACTATTTGCCATAAAAATGAGAATACTCACAGTTTCTTAAGAAAAACAAATGTTTCAATTTTTGTTTACAAAAGTATGCTCTACCAAATTGTTGTAAGCTATAGATAACATGAAAAGAAAAAGTTTTCTTAAATCTAAAATACAAAACTTTAAAAGAACCTGCAAAATGGGGTACAGGGACAGATGTGTTAAAAGATACAAAATTACAACTAGATAGCAGGAATAACTTTTAGTGTTCTGTAGCACTGTAGTATGACTATTATATAGTTTCAGATAACAAGAAGGAGGATATTGAATGCTCCCAATACAGAACATGCATAAAGAAATGATAAATGTTTGAGATGATGGATATCTAATTACCCTGATCTGATTACTACACATTATATGTATCACATCATTATGTACCCCATCAATATGTAAAATTATAAGGTGTCAATTTAAAAATGCTTTTTAAAACAACAAGCAGTTTCAAATAAAGAAGACTTAAAAACTTATAATTCTTTTTAATCAATTCATTCAGTCTCATGTAATTAATTCTTGCTCTGATCTTGGTTAGCAGTTTCGCAAACTTATCAGTTTCTTCATTAGAGTTTTCAAAATTCAGTCCAATAATATGAACTCAGAGTTATTAGAAATGTGTTCTTTTCATTCTTTCCGTGAACCTCTTTGAAGACATAATGCTTTAGGATTAAAATTGCTTGCAAGAAGCTTTCAGAAAGGCATCAGAATAAAGCAATTAACTGTGGACATCAAGACATAAGATAGCCATGGTTAAAAACCTGATGAAAGTTAGTCAATTGACAAGGACATTTTGCTATTTCTGTGACATACAACAATTTAAAATAACCAAAGTTATTACTCACAGCATTTATACAAAGACACATCAGATTTCTATGAACTGTGTACAATTTTAGAATGCATTAATAACATATCCATAGAAATATAACTCAATGAAGGTTAGCAATCATTCTTTATGTTGGCAATGCTTCTCATACAATTTAACACATCAGATAAGACCATTTGGTTTCGTATCTCTTTTACACATCCTCTGAGAAGTTCCAGGGCCCTCAGGAACGTCTCAAAGTTAATTCTAACTCAAAAATACTGAATATTGAATTTTGAGAAATTTGTCAAACATTAAATGTGTAAAACAGTTGATCAGAATAAAAATCACAGGACACTACGAAATAAAACCAGAGTGGCAAAAGATTTCAAAGGCACAAAGCAAAAGAAATTATTGTGATAAATATGGAATTTCTGTTCCCTAGGCTAGTTACCTAAAAGGTAAAGTAAAACCTCTCATAATTTTCTGTTAAGAGCAGATGAATGTTCTGAGAAAACCCTATTGTTCCAACACAGGGGTGCGAACTCTGGTGTTGAATCTGTGTACTTTTGATACTACTGCTCAGCTTTTAGTAAAATTTATTTATTTATTTATTTATTTATTTATTATACTTTAAGTTTTAGGGTACATGTGCACATTGTGCAGGTTAGTTACATATGTATACATGTGCCATGCTGGTGCGCTGCACCCACTAACTCGTCATCTAGCATTAGGTATATCTTCCAATGCTATCCCTCCCCCCTCCCCCCACCCCACCACAGTCCCCAGAGTGTGATATTCCCCTTCCTGTGTCCATGTGATCTCATTGTTCAATTCCCACCTATGAGTGAGAATATGCGGTGTTTGGTTTTTTGTTCTTGCGATAGTTTACTGAGAATGATGATTTCCAATTTCATCCATGTCCCTACAAAGGACATGAACTCATCATTTTTTATGGCTGCATAGTATTCCATGGTGTATATGTGCCACATTTTCTTAATCCAGTCTATCATTGATGGACATTTGGGTTGGTTCCAAGTCTTTGCTATTGTGAATAATGCCGCAATAAACATACGTGTGCATGTGTCTTTATAGCAGCATGATTTATAGTTCTTTGGGTATATACCCAGTATTGGGATGGCTGGGTCAAATGGTATTTCTAGTTCTAGATCCCTGAGGAATCGCCACACTGACTTCCACAATGGTTGAACTAGTTTACAGTCCCACCAACAGTGTAAAAGTGCTCCTATTTCTCCACATTCTCTCCAGCACCTGTTGTTTCCTGACTTTTTAATGATCGCCATTCTAACTGGTGTGAGATGGTATCTCATTGTGGTTTTGATTTGCATTTCTCTGATGGCCAGTGATGGTGAGCATTTTTTCATGTGTTTTTTGGCTACATAAATGTCTTCTTTTGAGAAGTGCCTGTTCATTTCCTTCACCCACTTTTTGATGGGGTTGTTTGTTTTTTTCTTGTAAATCTGTTTGAGTTCATTGTAGATTCTGGATATTAGTCCTTTGTCAGATGAGTATGTTGTGAAAATTTTCTCCCATTTTGTAGGTTGCCTGTTCACTCTGATGGTAGTTTCTTTTGCTGTGTAGAAGCTCTTTAGTTTAATTAGATCCCATTTGTCAATTTTGGCTTTTGTTGCCATTGCTTCTGGTGTTTTAGACATGAAGTTCTTGCCCATGCCTATGTCCTGAATGGTAATGCCTAGGTTTTCTTCTAGGGTTTTTATGGTTTTAGGTCTAATGTTTAAGTCTTTAATCCATCTTGAATTGATTTTTGTATAAGGTGTAAGGAAGGGATCCAGTTTCAGCTTTCTACATATGGCTAGCCAGTTTTCCCAGCACCATTTATTAAATAGGGAATCCTTTCCCCATTGCTTGTTTTTCTCAGGTTTGTCAAAGATCAGATAGTTGTAGATATGTGGCGTTATTTCTGAGGGCTCTGTTCTGTTCTATTGATCTATATCTCTGTTTTGGTACAAGTACCATGCTGTTTACTAGAAAATCTAGCAGAAATGGATAAATTCCTTGACACATACACTCTCCCAAGACTAAACCAGGAAGAAGTAGAATCTCTGAATAGACCAATAACAGGATCTGAAATTGTGGCAATAATCAATAGTTTGCCAACAAAAAGACTCCAGGACCAGATGGATTCACAGCCGAATTCTACCAGAGGTACAAGGAGGAACTGGTACCATTCCTTCAGAAACTATTCCAATCAATATAAAAAGAAGGAATCCTCCCTAACTCATTTTATGAGGCCAGCATCATTCTGATACCCAACCCGGGCAGAGACACAACCAAAAAAGAGAATTTTAGACCAATATTCTTGATGAACATTGATGCAAAAATCCTCAATAAAATACTGGCAAAACGAATCCAGCAGCACATCAAAAAGCTTATCCACCATGATCAAGTGGGCTTCATCCCTGGGATGCAAGGCTGGTTCAACATACGCAAATCAATAAATGTAATCCAGCATATAAACAGAATCAAAGACAAAAACCACATGATTATCTCAATAGATGCAGAAAAGGCCTTTGACAAAATTCAACAACCTTTCATGCTAAAAACTCTCAATAAATTAGGTATTGATGGGACATATCTCAAAATAATAAGAGCTATCTATGACAAACCCACAGCCAATATCACACTGAATGGGCAAAAACTGGAAGCACTCCCTTTGAAAACTAGCACAAGACAGGGATGCCCTCTCTCACCACTCCTATTCAACATAGTGTTGGAAGTTCTGGCCAGGGCAATTAGGCAGGAGAAGGAAATAAAGGGCATTCAATTAGGAAAAGAGAAAGTCAAATTGTCCCTGTTTGCAGATGACATGATTGTATATCTAGAAAACCCCATTGTCTCAGCCCAAAATCTCCTTAAGCTGATAAGCAACTTCAGCAAAGTCTCAGGATACAAAATCAATGTACAAAAATCACAAACATTCTTATACACCATTAACAGACAAACAGAGAGCCAAATAATGAGTGAACTCCCATTCACAATTGCTTCAAAGAGAATAAAATACCTAGGAATCCAACTTACAAGGGATGTGAAGGACCTCTTCAAGGAGAACTACAAACCACTGCTCAAGGAAATAAAAGAGGATACAAACAAATGGAAGAACATTCCATGCTCATGGGTAGGAAGAATCAATATTGTGAAAATGGCCATACTGCCCAAGGTAATTTACAGATTCAATGCCATCCCCATCAAGCTACCAATGCCTTTCTTCACAGAATTGGAAAAAACTACTTTAAAGTTCATATGGAACCAAAAAAGAGCCCGCATCGCCAAGTCAATCCTAAGCCAAAAGAACAAAGCTGGAGGCATCACACTACCTGACTTCAAACTATACTACAAGGCTACAGTAAAATTTATTAATAATTCCCTTCTAAGTTTAGCCAAGCTGATCATACATAAAATTTCTTTCATAAGATTAATCTTCCATAACTCTTCTACAACTTGCTTGAAACTTTATTTTTGTCCTATACTTTCTTTTGTTATTTTGGCCTTCTACCTTAGGACAAAATTTACTTTCTCTTTCCCCTTATCATTTTTACCACACAAAGTTATCTCATATGCAAAAGAGAAAATTATTATTTTCAACTTTCTTTCCCAAATACATATCCTCATAATTTTTTTCTACATCTCTCCTACTTACTTTTTCCCTTATAATTCTATTTCTATTGTTTCTATTTCTTTTGTAAATCCATATTTTGAAGCAACCTTTAAACAACCTCTGAAAATTGCTGTTTTTTAAAAATATGTGTCCTCATGTCTTTTTACAAATTTTCTCACCAAAAACACATCTTACTTTCCCTGGACACTTTGCATACAGAATTGTTTTCCTTATTTCTAAGTATTTAAAATATGTATTAATTAGAATTTTAAACTCTCAGTAACCATAATTTCTTGTAAAATCTAGAAAGTAAACAATGTACACTGCTTGTCACATAGCAACATTTTATGAATATACATCTTATAATTTCTAGAACTATGTACTTACTCATAGAAAAAATTAATGTTTACTAAGAAACTCAAATATATTTTGCTTCTCTATATCATATAAAAAAGGTACTAAAGTATATACATTTAAATTTATGCTTAATAATTAATGTTTGCTAGTTTAACTTATTTAGAAATGATTCAGACATGCAATGAGTGTCAGGCCTCTGAGCCCAAGCTAAGCCATCGCATCCCCGGTGACTAGCACATATACGCTCAGATGGCCTGAAGTAACTGAAGAATCACAAAGAAGTGAAAATGCCCTGCCCCGCCTTAACTGATGACATTCCACCACAAAAGAAGTGAAAATGGCCGGTCCTTGCCTTAAGTGATGACATTACCTTGTAAGAGACCTTTTCCTGGCTCATCCTGGCTCAAAAAGCTCCCCTACTGAGCACCCTGTGACCCCCACTCCTACCCACCAAAGAACAACCCCCCTTTGACTGTAATTGTCCTTTACCTACCCAAATCCTATAAAACGGCCCCACCCCATCTCCCTTTGCTGACTCTCTTTTCGGACTCAGCCCGCCTGCACCCAGGTGATTAAAAGCTTTATTGCTCACACAAAGCCTGTTTGGTGGTCTCTTCACACGGACACGCATGAAATTTGGTGCTGTGACTCAGATCGGGGGACCTCCCTTGGGAGATCAATCCCCTGTCCTCCTGTTCTTTGCTCCATGAAAAAGATCCATCTACGACCTCAGGTCCTCAGACCCACCAGCCCAAGGAACATCTCACCAATTTTAAATCGGGTAAGCGGCTTCTTCTTACTCTCTTCTCCAACCTCTCTCACTATCCCTCAACCACTTTCTCCTTTCCACTCTTCAACCTCTCCCTTCTCTTAATTTCAATTCCTTTCATTTTCTGGTAGAGACAAAGGAGACACGTTTTATCCATGGACCCAAAACTCCGGCTCCGGTCACGGACTGGGAAGGCAGCCTTCCCTTGGTGTTTAATCATTGCAGGGACACCTCTCTGATTACTCACCCACGTTTCAGAGGTGTCAGACCACACAGGGACGTCTGCCTTGGTCCTTCACCCTTAGCGGCAAGTCCTGCTTTTCTGGGAGAGGGGCAAGTACCTCAACCCCTTCTCTCCATGTCTCTACCCCTTCTCCACCTTTCTGGGGGGCAAGAAACCCCCAACCCCTTCTCCTTCACCCTTAGGGGCAAGTCCCGCTTTTCTGGGGGAGGGGCAAGTACCCCAACCTTGTATCTCTGCACCCCAACCTCTTATATCTCTGTGCCCCGATCCCTTATTTCCATGCCCCAACCTCTTATATCTCTGCACCCCGATCCCTTATTTCCATGCCCCAACCTCTTATATCTCTGCACCCTGATCCCTTATTTCCATGCCCTGACCTTATATCTCTGTGCCCCGACCCCTTTCCCACTTTTCTGGAGGGTAAGAACCCCCGAACCGCTTCCCTCCATGTCTCTACTCTTCTTTAAACTTGCCTCCTTAACTATAGGCAACTTTCTACCCTCCATTCCTCCTTCTTCTCCCTTAGCCTGTGTTCTTAAGAACATAAAACCTCTTCAACTCTCACCTGACCTAAATCCTAAATGCCTTATTTTCTTCTACAATGCTGCTTGACCCCAGTACAAACTCGACAGTGGTTCCAAATAGCCAGAAAATGGCACTTTCAATTTTTCCATCCTACAAGATCTAAATAATTCTTGTCATAAAATGGGCAAATGGTCTGAGATGCCTGACATCCAGGCATTCTTTTATACATTGTTCCCTCCCTAGTCTCTGTTCCCAATGCGACTCATCCCAGATCCTCCTTCTTTCCCTTGCACCTGTCCCCTCAGTCCCAACCCCAAGCATCGCTGAGTCTTTCTAATCTTCCTTTTCTACAGACCCATCTGACCTCTCCCCTCCTCACCAGGCCAAGCCAGTCCCAATTCTTCCTCAGCCTCTGCTCCCCCACCCTATAATCCTTTTATCACCTCCCCTCCTCACACCCGGTCCAGCTTACAGTTTTGTTCTGCGACTAGCCTTCTCCCACCTGCCCAGCAATTTCCTCCTAAAAAGGTGGCTGGAGCTAAAGGTATAGTCAAGGTTAATGCTCCTTTTTCTTTATCTGACCTCTCCCAAAATCAGTTAGCGTTTAGGCTCTTTTTCATCAAATACAAAAACCCAGCCCAGTGCATGGCTCGTTTGGCAGCAACCCTGAGATGCTTTACAGCCCTAGACCCTGAAAGGTCAGAAGGCCGTCTTATTCTCAATATGCATTTTATTACCCAATTTGCTCCCGACATTAAATAAAGCTCCAAAAATTAAATTCTGGCCCTCAAACCCCACAACAGGACTTAATTAACCTCACCTTCAAGGTGTACAGTAATAGAGTAGAGGCAGCCAAGTAGCAATGTATTTCTGAGTTGCAATTCCTTGCCTCCACTGTGAGAAACCCCAGCCACGTCTCCAGCACACAACTCCAAACACCTGAACCGCAGCTGCCAGGGGTTCCTCCAGAACCTCCTCCCCCAGGAGCTTGCTACAAGTGCCAGAAATCTGGCCACTGGGCCAAGGAATGACCGCAGCCCAGGATTCCTCCTAAACCATGTCCCATCTGTGCGGGACCCCAGTGGAAATCGGACTGTCCAACTCACCTGGCAGCCACTCCCAGAGCCCCTGGAACTCTGGCCCAAGGCTCTCTGACTCCTTCCCAGATCTTCTTGGCTTAGCAGCTGAAGACTGACGCTGCCTGATTGCCTCGGAAGCCCCCTAGACCATCACGGACGCTGAGCTTAGGGTAACTCTCACAGTGGAAGGTAAGTCCGTCCCCTTCTTAATCAATACAGAGACTACCCACTCCACATTACCTTATTTTCAAAGGCCTATTTCCCTTGCCTCCATAACTGTTGTGGGTATTGACGGCCAAGCTTCATAACCCCTGAAAACTCCCCCACTCTGGTGCCAACTTGGACAACACTCTTTTATGCACTCTTTTTTACTTGTCCCCACCTTCCCAGTTCCCTTATTAGGCCGAGATATTTTAACCAAATTAGCTGCTTCCCTGACTATTCCTAGGCTACAGCCACACCTCATTGCCACCTTTTCCCCAGTTCAAAGCCTCCTTCGCATCCTCCTCTCGTATCCCCCCTCCTTAACCCACAAGTATAAGATACCTCTATTCCCTCCTTGGTGACCGATCATGCACCCCTTACAATCTCATTAAAACCTAATCACCCTTACCCCCCTCAATGCCAATATCCCATCCCACAGCATGCTTTAAAAAGATTAAAGCCTGTTATCACTCGCCTGCTACAGCATGGCCTTTTAAAGCCTATAAACTCTCCTTACCATTCCCCCATTTTACCTGTCCTAAAACCAGACAAGGCTTACAGGTTAGTTCAGAATCTGCACCTTATCAACCAAATTGTTTTGCCTATCCACCCCATGGTGCCAAACCCATATACTCTCCTATCCTCAATACCTCCCTCTACAACCCATTATTCTGTTCTAGATCTCAAACATGCTTTCTTTACTATTCCTTTGCACCCTTCATCCCAGCGTCTCTTCGCTTTCACTTAGACTGACCCTGACACCCATTAGGCTCAGCAAATTACCTGGGCTGTACTGCCTCAAGTCTTCACAGACAGACCCCATTACTTAAGTCAAGCCCAAATTTCATCCTCATCTGTTACCTATCTCAGCATAATTCTCATAAAAACACACGTGCTCTCCCTGCTGATCATGTCCAATTAATCTCCCAAACCGCAATCCTTTACAAAACAACAACTCCTTTCCTTCCTAGGCATGGTTAGTGCGGTCAGAATTCTTACACAAGAGCCAGGACCGCACCCTGTAGCCTTTCTGTCCAAATAACTTAACCTTACTGTTTTAGCCTAGCCCTCATGTCTGCGTGCAGTGGCTGCCACTGCTTTAATACTTTTAGAGACCCTAAAAATCACAAACTATGTTCAACTCACTCTCTACATTTCTCATAACTTCCAAAATCTATTTTCTTCCTCACACCTGATGCATATACTTTCTGCTCCCTGGCTCCTTCAGCTGTACGCACTCTTTGTTAAGTCCCACAATTACCATTGTTCCTGGCCCGGACTTCAATCCGGCCTCCCACATTATTCCTGATACCACACCTGACCCCCATGACTGTATCTCTCTGATCCACCTGACATTCACCCCATTTCCCCATATTTCCTTCTTTCCCATTCCTCACCCTGATCACGCTTGATTTATTGATGGCAGTTCCACCAGGCCTAATTGCCACACACCAGCAAAGGCAGACTATGCTATAGTACAAGCCACTAGCCCGCCTCTTAGAACCTCTCATTTCCTTTCCATCGTGGAAATCTATCCTCAAGGAAATAACTTCTCAGTGTTCCATCTGCTATTCTACTAATCCTCAGGGATTATTCAGGCCCCCTCCCTTCCCTACACATCAAGCTGGAGGATTTGCCCCCACCCAGGAGTGGCAAATTAGCTTTACTTAACATGCCCCAAGTCAGATAACTAAAATACCTCTTAGTCTAGGTAGATACTTTCACTGGATAGGTAGATGCCTTTCCTACAGGGTCTGAGAAGGCCACCGCGGTCATTTCTTCCCTTCTGTCAGACATAATTCCTCGATTTGGCCTTCCCACCTCTATACAGTCCCATAGCAGACCGGCCTTTATTGGTCAAATCAGCCAAGCATTTTTTCAGGCTCTTAGTATTCAGTGAAACCTTTATATCCCTTACAGTCCTCAGTCTTCAGGAAAAGTAGAACAGACTAATAGTCTTTTAAAAACACACCTCACCAAGCTCAGCCACCAACTTAAAAAGGACTAGACAATACTTTTACCACTTTCCCTTCTCAGAATTCAGGCCTGTCCTCAGAATGCTACAGGGTACAGCCCATTCGAGCTCCTGTATAGATACTCCTTTTTATTAGGCCCCAGTCTCATTCCAGACACCAGACCAATTTGGACTGTGCTCCAAAAAACTTGTCATCCCTACTATCTTCTGTCTAGTCATACTTCTATTCACCGTTCTCAACTACTCATACACGCCCTGCTTTTGTTTACACTGCCGGTTTACACTGTTTCTCCAAGCCATCACAGCTGATATTGGTGCTATCCCCAAACTGCCACTCTTAACTCTTAAAGTAAATAATCTTTGCTGGCAGGACTATGCTGAACCTCCTTAGGCACTCTCTAATTAGATGTCCTAGGTCCTCCCAATTCTTAGACCTTTAACACCTGTTTTTCTCCTTCTCTTATTCCATTTAGTTTTTCAATTCATACAAAACCATATCCAGGCCATTACCAATAATTCTAAATGACAAATGTTTCTTCTAACAACCCCACAATATCACCCCTTACCACAAAATCTTCCTTCAGCTTAATCTCTCCCACTCTAGGTTCCCGTGCCACCCCTAATCCTGCTTGAAGCAGCCCTGAGAAACATTGCCCATTCGCTCTCTCCATACCACCCCCAAAAATTTTCACCGTCCCAACACTTCAACACTATTTTGTTTTATTTTTCTTATTAATATAAGAAGGCAGGAATGTCAGGCCTCTGAGCCCAAGCTAAGCCATCGCATCCCCGGTGACTAGCACATATAAGCTCAGATGGCCTGAAGTAACTGAAGAATCACAAAAGAAGTGAATATGCCCTGCCCCACCTTAACTGATGACATTCCACCACAAAAGAAATGAAAATGGCCGGTCCTTGCCTTAAGTGATGACATTACCTTGTAAAAGTCCTTTTCCTGGCTCATCCTGGCTCAAAAATCTCCCCTACTGAGCACCTTGTGACCCCCACTCCTGCCCGCCAGAGAACAACCCCCCTTTGACTGTAATTGTCCTTTACCTACCCAAATCCTATAAAATGGCCCCACCCCTATCTCCCTTTGCTGACTCTCTTTTCGGACTCAGCCCGCCTGCACCCAGGTGATTAAAGCTTTATTGCTCACACAAAGCCTGTTTGGTGGTCTCTTCACACAGACGTCCATGAAAATGAGTATCTATTACTTAATTTCACTTTAAGGTTTCAAGTTACCAAAAATATTTTTGAAACTTTGAAGAGTTTATCTATAAACATCTATAGCTATTTTACTTGTTTTTAATAACTATGTTTAAACTATTCATGAAAGTTCTATGAGACATTTAAACAAAACTAGTTGTTATCTCATGTTATTTCCCCGTTAACCATTTTTGCAGCATGTGAATGTTAGACATTCTTTCAATCACCTATTCCATTGCCCCAAGAAATTGGTAGCTAGGAAACCCTGAATTTGTACTTTCAAAGGGATGCCTTCCCAGATGAAACAAGTTAAATAATTTGTAGAACTCAGATCTAAACACTGTTATTTGCCAAAAGAAAAAGAAAGGCATATGTAAAGGTCAAATTAAGACAAGATGATCAGAGAAGTACCTTAAACAAAGGTAAGGTTTGTTATGTGAACTTTAAGTCCAATATCTTTACTATTGTAAAAATTTCTAATGGTTTAGGTGCAAAGAGGGAAATACCCTTACAAATGGAGACTTCCCATACAGATGTAAATTTCTTTTACAAAGAGTTTCAAAGTAGCTACCTAATTGTCTGAAAGTTGTCTTTTGGAGACCATTTAATTTGATAGGCAGTCTTTTCAACTTTTCTTGTTTCTTAGCTAGACTTCAACTTGAAGCTCATTAATGAGTAGGCCAAAGAAAAACTGGTAGAAACTTACTGGAGCTTCCCCCAGAGGACCTTTGGTCCTGGTGGTTAACATAAAGATTATCAGAAGGTGGGCAGCCTCTTTTAGGGGCTTTCCTCAAAATCTCTGGGGACAATGCCTCTTTCCGTGTCCTAGTTGTTTCTAGGAATGGCAACAATTTTTTGGAAACTGGTGTTTTAGGGGTCATTAATTGGAAAAGTGCCCTGGGGCAGGCCTAAAAGTTATTCTAGGTTGTTGGTTGCCATGAACTGAAACACTTTGGGAATGGCTTTCAAATGGTTATTTAAGATCTTTTGGATTTTGCCTGGGCCATAAATAGACCAAGTAGGGCTTGTCAGGTCCTTGCTATCATTCTCAAGAGAATAATATTCTGCCTCTTTTATCCACTTTTGGGCTTTCTCAGGTCCCACTAACATGTGTATTAGTTGGTATAGAGCAAGTATCATGGGGTCATAAGTTATAATTAAGACCCTGAATCCTTTAGATAACTTTTGAAAGTCTTCCTTAATTTTAGGGTATTTTTAAATTATGGCCCTGAGCTCCATTTTTGTCTGGGGACTGTAAGTCACTTGGGGATTGTCTCCAATTTTGGGGTAATTCTAGTCTTATAAGAAAAATGTTTGGTTTTTTCAGAGAAGAAAGGAAATTCAGACAGAGAGTAGACTGTGAATATTCAGGAGTACACTGTGAATATTCAAGCAAAGTAGGATAAAGGGGAGTGGTAGGAGTCATGTCAGTTCTATCATCCTTGGTATGGTAAATACCTTGCATTTTTAGCTTTTTATTAGGTTTTTGCAATGAATCTTTTTTAAAAAACTATGTTAAAATTCTATTGTCTCTTTGAAGCTTCTGAATGCCAACAAGAATCCTGTTCTTTCTGCGTAATTTGGGAGGCTTGGGATTCAAGTGCTCTTCTTACAGACTTGTTCATCTGGAATGTTCCACATAATGGCCATGGTAATTCTTAATTATCTTTTGGAAGATTTTGCCAGTTTCATAAATATTTGTAGCTTCCAAGGCCAGAAATCTTATACACAAAAACAGGGGCAAGTCTAATGGAAGATGGAGTACTCAGATCTTTCAAAATTAGAGATCCCATTTTTATTTTGATCTCGGGTCTCTCAGACCCCAAATGACTTTAGATCTAAGATCTTCTTTACCAACTTCGCCAATGATTTTCCAGTTTCTGTCTGAGCAGTCAGATATCTGAGGCCTCCCTTAACTAAGCGTGCAAGAAAAAAGATCCCACATATCTGCAAATTCCAAAAGCCAGACTTTATGCCCCATACAGTAATAACCACTTACTGCAACTGCCGTCAGTTACCTTTAAAACTGCAGTCCTTTACTCTATCTGCAAATGGAGTGCAACCCAAATTTCTGTTTGGCCATATGCCAGCCGAAAATTGGGTGCAACCTACATTTCTGTCCAGCCATATTCTTACGAGCTTAACTCAAACCCTTTATGGAACCATGCAGAAGACATCTCCAAAGAGACAGCAAAATATGCAGCCATTGCCAGTGACTTGTCAGCCACCACAAATCCAAAAGTCATGTGCCCTGCCACAGCACAAACTAATCCTAGGTATCACAAAATCAAATACTCTCTCACAGCACAAACTAGACTTAGTACACTCAAAGCTGAGTATATCAAAGAGCTCAAATGCAAAAGAGAGCAGAGCTCAGATCTGAGAGAATATTACTCAAAACTCTTGGGGATCCAAGAGGAAGACAGAGTATGCCCTCCAGAAAATGGGTTTAGCAGTGCCTTTTCCTGTGTTCCTCAAGGGGTCTCAGGTCGTCAGCAGTCTCTTTCACATCCCTTCAGGGCCTCCGGATGGGTCAAAAGAAAAAATTACAACAAATTTCATTTAAAGATCTCAATTGGCTTTATTTGTGATCTTAGAATTGGGTGACATTAATTCATAAAATAGAGTAAGTGTTCAAATAAGATGAAGAGAAGAAGTTTATAGATGGAGAAGGGCTGAAGAAAACAGAAGGAAAGAACAAGAGTAATAGTTATTTCAAAGATGCATTTCTTATAAGGTGAGGACAGGGAGACAGAAGAGTAGAAAAATAACTGATTAGTTAACATCTGATTACTTCAAGCTACCCTTTTTTTGGTAAGGATAAAAGGAGAGGGAACTTCATCATGATGCCAATTGAAGATTTAAACTGGCTTGTGTGTGAAACTGGCAGTTACCTCTTTCTCCTGATTTCTGGGAAAGTCAGATAACAACTTAGTTTGTGTTTGGTAATGTGGAACTTTAGCGTGGGTGACTCCATTTTGTTTTTAGTCTGGTCCGTTGGGGCATAATGCAGAAGCTTAGTCCAAAACAATGGACTCCTATAATTTTTATCTGACAGTACCAATGAAGGGCTACACATGGTTTTGTATTATCTGTAAAAGTTGTTGTGAGTATCCAGGGCTAACTTATTATGCCTTTACTACATGCCAGACCCTGTTCTTGGCCCTTGCCTATACACGATTTAATTTGATACTAGCCACAACATTAGAGAGTAGCATTTTTTGCCCTTAATTATGAATATGGATAGTGAAATTCTGAGAAATTAGATAGCTTGCCAGACTTCACAGTAAATCTAATATAAAACTGTCTGACTCTGATACCATCCTTTGTTTTTTTAACAAAAGTATTGCTCCTTGGGCAACCTCTTATCTACCTATTTATCCTAATGTATGACTATTATTAATGAAAGAGAAAAGGCAGTAAGACAGAAATACTGACAGCCAGTTAGTAAGCTAGAGCTTTGTCCTGCTTAGAGCAGGAGCAAATGAGTCACTTATAAGCAGATGGGGCAGCCCCTTCACTACTCTTCCTGTGTCCTCCCATTCTGAGGCTCAATGCACCTCACAACCTGTCTGTCTGTTTTTCTTCTTTTGCAGTCTTAACACCCTACCTGCTCTGCAATCCCTAGGCTTTTCTCCTTTGTCTCCAGGTCACCCCACCCTCATTTACTTTACTTTCCTTTGAGTCCTACACACTACTACTACCACCTGCCCTCTTCACCATCCCTTGAATCCCTACCCCTACTTCTTTTAGTCCTGCTTTCTCTGTTCCTTTTTCTCCTGCTCAGCTTTCAAGGCCCCATTAGGGCCCCATCATCGACTCTGCCCTTACAATGGCTCAGTGGTTTTGAGATGAAGTAAAACGTCACTAATTTGTTCTAATTGGGGGGAAAGGTCAGTCTGCCTTAAATGAAAAGTATGAGTGATAGGATATTTGGAGAGGAAAATGCAATCTCATTACTTTCAAGTACATAAAGTAATCCCAATGACTGAGACAAGAGGATAAAAGGCAAAGCTATACATCTCAGAGATCTGTAAGTGGTTTGACAAATAGACATGGCTCATTTATAATTAGGACATTCAGTTTGGGGATACAAATGCTGCTGCTGAGGTCTTCACACTGAAGTAGGCTAATATTTCTCTTGTGTACACAATAAGCTTGTGAAGAGAACTTTTTCATCATAGATATAGGTACAATCTCATTAGAAGGGTCCAGTATTTCAAACCCACTTTCTTATGTCATGTGGCCTAGAGGAAGAGTGCTTTGTTCAATCAATTTCCAGAAGGAGTAACGGTCAACAACACCAACAACAAATACTCATTTCTCTAATTTCTTTCTATGCAAGAGTTACTATCAATGAAAAAAATACCCTGTTGGGGTTACATTAGTTATGGGTGGGGATGCAGAGGTGTAGGGGAAAGAACTGAATGAACACAAGCTGGGCAGCATGTAGTCAAATGACCTTAGTTTGGAATCCATTAATTTGGAATTGGTGAAAATCAAGGAACCAGCCTACTTTCTTTTTATACTCTAAGAAGCCAATTTGCCAAGCTAATTACAATGGTAAACAAATTTTTCCTGCAAAGATTTATAAAATTCCTTAAAATTTCCATGCATTGTTCAGTACTTTAAAAGTACTCCCTTCATTTATTTATAATTGTTAAGCTAATTAGCTAAACTTCCTACCAGTATTTGAAAGGCAGATCCCTGGGGGAAGTCCTATTAGGAAGCCCTTGGTTAGCCTGTTTCACCTTATTATGTATGAAAATTTTGAAAAAATACTTATTTTATTTTCAAATAGCTTATCATTAACATTTCCCACCAATTCAAACTAGTCTTCCCTCATTTTATCTTTCTTATAGCTCAGCAATATTTTTCCCTGGACAACTAAACAGCAATGGAAAGAGATAGCTGCTGTGTTCTACCAAGGTCTCTCTGAATCATTAGGAGGGCAGGATTGCTGAATTATCATGCATCCTGGACCCCCAATCCCTGACAATGTGGAGACATGTGAGTAGCTGGTAAAAAGAAACACTGCATTATATTTTGGCTTGCATCTTAGAGGGCTTTTCAGGCACTCAGAATACAGATGTGCCTTATTATGAAACTATATGAATTTCTGGGGATTTTCTTCAGCTACAGGAAGAGTCAATTGATGTGAAACTACATTTCCTAAAAGCCACAAATTAGGGACTACTTCTTACAATTATTAGATTCTTCAGCTTTACCCCAAATGATTCATAGAAAGGTTCCTTGACATTGTTCAGCAGGCCAAAGCTGGGGAGATAAGGGAACAGCTTTTATTTACAAACAATTAGAAGTACATTTAAAGGGAACTTTATTGGAAAGTCACTTGAAATGCTGAACAGGGTCATGAAGCTACTTCAAATTATTCTGAATTTTTATGCTTTTCAGCTCACACAAACACCATGCATGGGAAAGAGCACAAGGATTCATTAGCAGAGTCTACTGAATGGGGTGAAGCTACTGGATTCAATAATAGTGATGCATACCTGGCAACTTTCAAGGCAAAGTCAGATGAAAGCCGTTGCCTTCAAATTGCAAAGGGAAATGTCCTATGGACTGTTGGAGGTGAGAATATGATTTCTATTTTACACTTTAGGAAGATGACAATGTCCAGCTGCCCCCCTTTATTCCCCCAAATGCCAAATTAACATGATATTTTAATGGTGGCATAATCAAATTTTATGTGATGCAGACACAGACTAATATTTTTCAGAAACATATTTGTTCTTTTGTTTTCTGCTTTAAAATGAAGCTAAGCTGCATTCTAAGTGTGTTTTTGTTCATATTGAGGCTCTTATCTTTTCTGTGGGTATATTCACTTTAGACACTAAAATGTAAATCAACAGGAAAATGGGATTTTGTTTACAAATTTATGCTTACAAGAAAGCATGGATAAATCTGTCAAATGACCAAAGGAATTTATAAGAGAGTACAACAAAAGTAGTTAAGTATACAAATTGAAGAATTACTGACCAATGAAATTATTTGGCATCCCCGTTTACTATACATTTTCTTAAATGAGCTATATCTAATTTCTGGAGGTAGTCCTATGCTTGGGCTTTAGGATTAGAATCAGAGACATTCTGAGTAGAAAGGGAACTTAGAGTTTACCTAGTCCAGTAATTTTTTCCAAACTTATTTTCTTTAAATTTCTTCAATCAAAATCTTGTTTGAAAACTCAATACAGAGACCTGGTAATAGGGGTGAGTTTCTAATTAAAGTCGGGGTTGAGGGGCTTGAAGCCTACCTAATCCACTCCCTTATCACTACTTCCCTACATTTTCTGACTGAAGTCTACAGAAACTAAGTGACTTGGCCAAGTTTGCCCAGTGAATGATAGTGGATCTCCTATTTTTTCTTTAATTTTCTTTATTTCCATTTTCTATTCTCTTTCACCTCCAATAACACACACACACACAAACACATATACACACACGCGTGCACACACCATTCTAGGTAGTCAGAAGAAACTTCTGCCTCTCATAAGCCACTAATATCTCATTGAGAACATTTGCATTTTCAAAGAGAAAAGTCAGAAGGAGGCAATGTTGAAGCTAATGAAATGAGTCACTAAAGATAGCATGACAGAATTACGGCAAATTTTGCTGTGTGTGGGCTTTCTCAAATCATACTTTGTAAGCATCCTCATCTTTGTCCAATATTTAAGGATAGCTCTGCTGACTTATTTAAAAAGAATGGCCTTGGAAAAAACCTCAGTAGCAATTTGCATTTAGACCATCATGGTCTTGAGAGTTGAACAAGCAGAATGAGGGTGAAAGGTGTTCCTATGCTTATCTAGCAAGCTTCCACTTTACTGCACTTCTTTCTGAATAGGTGCAATGTTCCAGAATATATTGCTTTGTTTCCTCTATGGCTAGGAGATAGGCCTAGGAGACAGACCTAGTGAGTAAGTGTGGTGTGAGAAAGAGACAGAGACACCCATGGAAAGAAATAAACACACAAAGACACAAACACTGACATAAATAGATGCACAGTCATATATAAAGACACACAGTGAGAGGCACATAAACATACAGAGAGGGAGATAAACATATTCATACACAGAGAAAGAAGAGAGAAAGAGATACAATGAGTGACAATGATGGAATGTGAAAAAAAGAGAAATCAAGAAACAGTGACACACACACATATACATATATACACATCCAGAGGGGGAAATTGAGAGAAAGTATGATTGAAACTGAGAGACTGAGAGAGATATATACAAATAAATAGAGTGGGAGGCAGATATACACAGAGGGACAGAAAGATAGAGAGAAAAACTTAGAGTGAAAGAGAGACTGAGAGTGATGGGGAAAAGCTAAGACAAACAGGGGGGAAAATCATGGTGATAGAGAAAGAGAAAAATCATTCCCGTTCTATTTTCTTCCCCACTGAAAACTTTTGGTGTCAGGTTTGTGTGTGTGTGTGTGTTCCAGCTTATATGGAACACACACACACACACACACATGCAATCTGACAGTAGAAAATATTATATTGTTTTTCCCAGATTGCTGGCAAGATGGCCGAATAGGAACAGCTCTGGTCTGCAGTTCCTAGCGAGATTAACTCAGAAGGTGGGTGATTTCTGCATTTCCAACTGAGTTACCCAGTTCATCTCATTGGGACTGGTTGAACAGTGGGTGCAGCCCACAGAGGGTGAGCCGAAGCAGGGTGGGATGTCACCTCACCCAGGAAGCACAAGGGGTCAGGGAATTCTCTCCCCTACACAAGGGAAGCCATGAGGGACTGTGTCATGAGGAATGGTGCACTCCAGCCCAGATACTACACTGTTCCCATGGTCTTCGCAACCCACAGACCAGGAAATTCCCTCCAGTGCCTATGCCACCAGGGCCCTGGATTTCAAGCAGAAAACTGGGCATCTGTTTGGGAAGACACCAAGCTAACTGGAAAAGTTTTATTTTCCATACCCCAGTGGTGCCTGGAACTCCAGCGAGACAGAACTATTAATGCCCCTGGAAAGAGGGCTGAAGCCACGGAGCCAAGTGGTCTGGCTCGGTGGATCCCACCCCAGTGGAGACCAGAAAACTAAGATCCACTGGCTTTAAATTCTCACTACCAGCACAGCAGTCTGAGATCGACCTGGGATGCTCGAGCTTGGTGGGGGTGGGGCGTCTGCAATTGCTGAGGCTTGAGTAGGTGATTTTAGCCTCACAGTGTAAAAAAGCCACCAGGAAATGTGAACTGGGTGGAGACCACTGCAGCTCTGCAAGGCTACTCTGGCCAGACTCTCTCTCTAGATTCCTCCTCTCTGGAGAGGGCATCTCTGAGGGAAAGGCAGCAGCCCCAGTCAGGGGCTTATAGATAAAAATCCCATAACTCTAGGAGAGAGCACCCAGGGGAAGGGGCAGCTGTGGGAGCAGCTTCAGCAGACTTAAACTTCCCTGCCTAACGGCTCTGAAGAGAGCAGCAGATCTCCCAGCATAGCATTCGAGCTCTGCTAAGAATCAGACTGCTTCCTCAAGTGGGTCCCTGATTCCTGTGTATCCTGATCCTGACTGGGAGAAACCTCGCACTAGGGGCAGACAGACACCTCATACAGGAGAGCTCTGGCTGACATTGGGCAGCTGCCCCTCTGGGAAGAAAGTTCCAGAGGAAGTAACAGACAGCAATCTTTGCTGTTCTGCAGCCTCCACTGGTGACAACCAGGAAAACAGTGTCTGGAGGGATCCTCCAATAAACTCCAGCAGACCTGCAGCAGAGGGGCCTGACTGTTAGAAGGAAAGCTAACAAACACAAAGAAATGCATCAACATCAACAAAAAGGACGTCCACTCAGAGACCCCATCTGAAAGTCACTAACCTCAAAGACCAAAAGTAGATAAATCCACGAAAATGAGGAGAAACCAGGGCAAGAAGGCTGAAAATTCCAAACACCAGAATACCTCTTCTTCTCCAAAGGATCACAACTTCTTGCCAGCAAGGGAACAAAACTGGGCGGAGAATGATTTTGATGAATTGACTGAACTAGGCTTTGGAAGGTGGGTAATAACAAACTCCTCTGAGCTAAAGGAGCATGTTCTAGCCCAATGCAAGGAAGTTAACTAAGAACCTTGAAAAAAGGTTAGACAAATTGCTGACTAGAATAACCAGTTTAGAGAAGAACATAAATGACCTGATGGAACTGAAAAACACAGCACAAGAACTTAGTGAAGCATACACAAGTATCAATAGCCGAATTGAACAAGCGGAAGAAAGGATATCAGAGATTGAATATCAACTTAATGAAATAAAAGCCGAAGGAAAGATTAGAGAAAAAAAGAATGAAAAGGAAAAAACAAAGCTTCCAAGAAATATGAGACTATGTGAAAAGACTAAATCTACGTTTGATTGGTGTACCTGAAGGTGACGGGGAGAATGGAACCAAGTTGGAAAACACTCTTCAGGATACTAACCAGGAGAACTTCTCCAACCTAGAAAGACAGGCCAACATTCAAATTCAGGAAATAAAGAGAAAACCACTAAAATACTCCTAGATAAGAGCAACCCCAAGACACATAATCATCAGATTCACCAAGAGTAAAATGAAAGGGAACATGTTAAGGGCAGCCAGAGACAAAGGTTGGGTTACCCACAAAGGGAAGACCATTAGACTAACAGTGGATCTCTCTGCAGAAACCCTACAAGCCAGAAGAGAGTGAGGGCCAATATTCAACATTCTTAAAGGAAAGAATTTTCAACCCAGAATTTAATATTCATCCAAACTAAGCTTCATAAGTGAAGGAGAAATAAAATCTTCTAAAGAGAAGCAAATGCTGAGAGATAATGTCACCACCAGGCCTGCCTCATAAGAGCTTCTGAAGGAAGCACTAAACATGGAAAGGAACAACCAGTACCAGCCACTGCAAAAACATACCAAATTGTAAAGACCATTGAGAATATAAAGAAACTGCATCAACTAATGGGCAAAATAACCAGCTAGCATCATAATGACAGGATCAAATTCACACAAAACAATATTAACCTTAAATGTAAATGGGCTAAATGCCCCCAATTAAAAGACACAGACTGGCAAATTGGATAAAATGTCAAGACCCATTGGTCTGCTGTATTCAAGAGACCCATCTCAAGTGCAAAGAGAAACATAGACTCAAATTAAAGGGATGGAGGAATATTTACCAAGCAAATGGAAAGCAAAAAAAGCAGGGGTTGCAATCCTAGTCAGTGATAAAACAGACTTCAAACCAACAAAGATAAAAAGAGACAAAGAAGGGCATTACATACCAGTAAAGGGATCAATGCAATAAGAAGAGCTAACTTTCCTAAATATATATGCACCCAATACAAGAGCACCCAGATTCATAAAGCAAGTTCTTAGAGACCTACAAAGAGACTTAGACTCCCACACAATAATAGTGGGAGACTTTAACACTGCACTGTCAATATTAGACAGATCAATGAGACAGAAGGTTAACAGGGACAATCAGGACTTGAACTCTGCTCTGGACCAAGCAGACCTAATAGACATCTACAGAACTCTCCACTCCAAATCAACAGAATATACATTCTTCTCAGCACCTTATCACACTTATACGAAAATTGGCCACATAATTGGAAGTAAAACACTCCTCAGCAAATGCAAAAGAATGGAAATCATAACAAACAGTCTTTCAGACCACAGTGCAATCAAATCAGAAATCAGGATTAAGAAACTCACTCAAAACCACACAACCACATGGAAACTGAACAACCTCCTGAATGACTACTGGGCAAATAATGAAATTAAGGCAGAAATAACAATGTTCTTTGAAACAAATGACAACAAAAACACAATGTATCAGAATTTCCGGAACACAATTAAACCAGTGTTTAGAGGGAAATTTATAGCACCAAATCTCCACAAGAGAAAGCAGAAAAGATCTAAAAATCGAGACACTAACATCACAATTTAAAGAACTAGAGAAGCAAGAGCAAACAAATTCAAAAGCCAACAGAAGATAAGAAATAACTAAGATCAGAGCAGAACTAAAGGAGATAGAGACACAAAAAAATCCTTCAAAGAATCAATGAATCCAGGAGCTGGTTGTTTGAAAAGATTAACAAAATAGACAGACAACTAGGCAGACTAATAAAGAAAAAAATGGAGAAGAATCAAATAAACACAATTAAAAATGATAAAGGGGCTATCACTACTGATCCCACAGAAATGCAACTACCATCAGAGGATATTGTAAACACCTCTACACAAATAAACTAGAAAATCTAGAAGAAATGGATACATTCCTGGACACATACACCCTCCCAAGTCTAAACCAGGAAGAAGTCGAATCCTGAATTAGACCAATAATAAGTTCTGAAATTGAGACAGTAATTAATAGCCTACCAAACCTAAAAAGTGCAGGAAAAGACAGATTCAGAGCCAAATTCTAGCAGAAGTACAAAGAGGAGCTGGTACCATTCCTTCTGAAACTATTCCAAACAATAGAAAAAGAGGGAATCCTCCCTAACTTATTTTATGAGGCCAGGATCATCCTGATACCAAACCTTGGCAGAGACACAACAAAAAAAGAAAATTTTAGGCCAATATCCCTGGCAAACCGAATCCAGCAGCACATTACAAAGCTTATCCACCTTGATCAAGTTGGCTGCATCCCTGGGATGCAAGGCTGGTTCTACATATGCAAATCAATAAATGTAACCCATTACATAAACAGAACCAATGACAAAAACCATGCGATTATCTCAATAGATGCGGAAAAGGCCTTTGACAAAACTCAACACCCCTTCATGTTAAAAACTATCAATAAACTAGGTATTGATGGAACGTATCTCAAAATAATAAGAGCTATTTATGACAAACCCACAGCCAATATCATATTGAATGAGTAAAAGCTGAAAGCATTCCCTTTGAAAACCAGAACAAGACAAGGATGCCCTCTCTCACACTCCTATTCAACATAGTATTGGAAGTTCTGGCATGGGCAGTCAGGGAAGAGAAAGAAACAAAGGGTATTCAAATAGGAAAACAGGAAGTCAAATGTCTCTATTTGCAGATGACATGATTGTATATTTAGAAAACTCCATTGTCTCAGCCCAAAATCTCCTTAAGCTGATAAACAACTTCAACAAAGTCTCAGAATAGAAAATCAATGTCAAAAATCACAAGCATTCCTATACAGCAATAACAGACAGCCAGCCAAACCATGAGTTAACTCCCATTCACAATTGTGACAAAGAGAATAAAATACCTAGGAATACAACTTTCAAGGGATGTGAAGGACCTATTCAAGGAGAAATACAAACCACTGCTCAAATAAATAAGAGAGGACACAAATAAATGGAAAAACATTCCATGCTCATAGATAGGAAGAATCAATATTGTGAAAATGGCCATACTGCCCAAATTAATTTATAGATTCAATGCTATCCCATCAAGCTACCATTGACTTTCTTCACAGAATTGGAAAAAACTACTTTAAATTTCATATGGAACCAAAAAAGAGCCTGCATAGGAAAGACAATCCTAAGGAAAAAGAACAAAGCTGGAGGCATCACACTACCTGACTTCAAACTATACTACAAGTCTACAGTAATCAAAACAGTGTGGTACTGATACCAAAACAGATATATAGATCAATGGAACAGAACAGAGAGCTCAGAAATCACACAACACGTCTGCATCCATCTGATCTTTGACAAACCTGAAAAAAACAAGAAATGGGGAAAGGATTTAATAAATGGTGTTGGGAAAACTGTCTAGCCATATGCAGAAAACTGAAACTTCAACCCCTTCCTTACACCTTATACAAAAATTAACTCAAGATGGATTAAAGACTTAATGTAAGACCTAAAACCATAAAATCCCTAGAAGAAAATCTAGGCAATACCATTCAGGACATAGGCATGAGCAAACACTTCATGACTAAAACATCAAAAGCAATGGCGACAAAAGTCAAAATACACAAATGGGACCTAATTAAACTAAAGAGCTTCTGCACAGCTAAAGAAACTATCATCAGAGTGAACAGGCAACCTACAGAATAGGAGAAAAATTTTGCAATCTATGCATCTGACAAATGACTAATATCCATTATCTACAAAGAACTTAAACAAATTTACAAGAAAAAAACAACCCCATCAAAAAGTGGGCAAAGGATATGAACAGACACTTCTCAAAAGAAGAAGTGGCCAGCAAACATATGAAAAAATCCTCATCATCACTGGTCATTAGAGAAGTGCAAATCAAAACCACAATGAGATACCATCTCACGCCAGTCAGAATGGCAATCATTAAAAAGTCAGGAAACAACAGATGCTGGAGAGGATGTGGAGAAATAGGAATGCTTTTACACTGTGGGTGGGAATGTAAATTAGTTCAACCATTATAGAAGACAGTGTGGCCATTTTTCAAGGAACTAGAACCAGAAATACCATTTGACCCAGCAATCCCATTACTGGGTATATACCCAAAGGATTATAAATCATGCTACTATAAAGACACATGCACAAGTATGTTTATTGTGGCATTATTCACAATAGCAAAGACTTGGAACCAACCCAAATGCCCATCAATAACAGACTGGATAAAGAAAGTGTGGCACATATACACCATGGAACACTATGCAGCCATAAAGGATGAGTTCATGTCTTTTGCAGGGACATGGATAAAGCTGGAAACTATCATTCTCAGCAAACTAACACAAGAACAGAAGACCAAACATCACATGTTCTCACTCATAATTGGGAGTTGAACAATGAGAACACATGGACACAGGGAGGGGAACATCACACACTGGGTCCTGTCAGGGGGTTGGGGGCTAGGGGAAGGATAGCATTAGGAGAAATACCTAACGTAGATGATGGGTTGATGGGTGCAGCAAACCACCATGGCACATGAATACCTATGTAACAAACCTAGACATTCCACACATTTACCCCAGAACTTAAAGTATAATAAAAAAAGAAAATATTGTTTTTCCCATTTAATTTACCAAATTTAATTGTGTGGGATCACATAATGAAAGGACCAATTTTCCAGACCTCCAATGTCAACTACTGATATCCTTCAGCAAGCCTCCAGTGTTATGTGCATTCTATGTTTATGCTCCCTGTAAGGCAGACACAAGGGCTAGGTGTACCACATTTTCAGTGTGTCAGCATGCCTGGCACTTATTGCAGTCTTAGGATCTCTATGCTCTTAGGGAATAGTGGTGCCTACTGCAGCAGGAAATTACCCATCTTACCTATTCTCCAGGTACCTTCCTATTGCTGTCTAACACTGGACACTTAATAGTTTCCATGAAGAATTCTAAAAAGGGAGACTCAGACAGTCTCATAAGTCTGTGCATTGTAAGTGGTTCTGACTACCAATCAAACCTGTCTGGAGACACTTTCCCCCCTCACACTTTCTCTCAATCTCCCTCTCTCTCTCTCTCTTTCTTTCTGTCTCTCTCTCTCTCTCACACACACACACAGACACAGACACACACACACACACACAAAGATTGATTCAGGAAAAATGAATCTTATGCCTACCAAAAGATGTGTATAAGAATGCTCACAGCAGCTTTATTTATAATATCCCCAAACTAGAAACAGCCCAAATATCTACAAGTAGACCAAGTAAACAATTGATGATTAATTATATAGCCATACAGCAGAATACTGCACAGAAATAATAAATGTATTTGTGATACACACAAAAACATGACTGAATCTTACAGACATGAATGAGTGAAAGAAGCCAGACACAAATGAATGGAGACTGTATTATTCCATTTACATAAAGGTCAAGCACAGTCAGATCTAATCATTGGTGATAGAAGTCAATGACAGTTACCTCTACAAGGAGGGTATTAATGGAGAAGGGGCTTAAGGGAGCCTTCTCTGGTGCTGGTCATGTTTCATACTTTGATCTAGGTCAGGGGTGAGCAAACTACAAACTGGGGGCCAAATTTGGCCACTACCTACTTTTGTATGGTCAGGGAGTTAAGATGGTTTTTACATTTTAAATGATTGGAAAAAGAAAAAAAATAGAATCATATTTCAAACATTTAAAAATTATATAAAATTCAAATTTCAGGGTTCCTGAATAAATATTTACCAGCACATAGCCACACCTATTTGTTTATATATTGTCTATGACTGCTATTGTGCTACAATGGCAAAGTTGAATAGTTGTGACAGAGACCATATGGCCTTCAAAGCATAAAATATTTACTCTCTGGACTTTGCACAAAACATTTCTTGACCCCTGATCTAGGTAGTTGTTACATGGGTAACTCACTGAGCTGTACATTATTAGTACACTTTATGCACTTTACTGCAAATATTTTCAAGGTATAAAGAAATGAAGATTAACAAGAATACTTGCTCAAATACTTGATGTATATTAGGTTCAGAAAAGTAATGCTTAACTCAGTCCCTTCTTTCCTCGTTTTTTAAGATAAATGAGAATCACTCACTTACACAACTTCTTTATGACCAGGATAATAAGTGAAGCAATATTTGAAGTAGCTGTAATATAAATTATTCAATCAGTAAAAGCTTTTTCACACCGTGAAATTCTGAATGACATCCTGCAAGGAGAAAAAAAACCGTAAGTAATATGCAATTTCCTATTCTTTTTCTAAAAAGGACAAAACTCTAAAATTAAAAAGTCTTTTGGCACTAAAGGAATGTCTGACTCACATTGGTGGGTCATCTCTGAATTACATATTGAATCACTCTTAAAGGTCATCGTGACTCTTCTGAGCAGTTATTTGTGTTATTAACGAAAGAACTGCCAAAAAAATTCCACATGCTACTCTTTTTCACAGAAAAATATCTGTCTCTAAGAAGAGGCCAGTAAAAGCCAAAGTACAAGCCAAATGACAGTGATAAATGCATTATAAACACTTCTTGGAAGCTTGTAATGATGCAATTTCTTTATATTGTCAAATTTGTTCCTAACTTTAGTTTTACATTTGGCTTTTTCCAATACTTATAAAATGCAATGTATGTCAAAGAGTATATTTCAGGGTGAAAAAGGAAAGGAGGGCTGGAAAATATATCTCCAAATGGCTTCAGGGTGAGAAATGCATTTGTTTCTGAAAGCCAGAATACAAGTTTAAAATTACAGGCTTGCATTCAGACAAGCCACTGATAGCCTTTTCATTAAATCTTGACTAAATTGTATAGTTGTGTTGTTGTAGTTGCTGCTGTTGTTACACCAACAGTTGTTAACCAAACAATGAGAATGATTAAAATCTTTTCCTCCTGTTAATGAAACTTTATTTTCATTTTCTAATTTGCATTCAGCCTCAGGTATCCCAATCAAGCAAATTTCACCTGTGTTGAAATACCTGGGAGCTTTTAAATTAGGATTGCAAGACTCCTTCCGTCTATCTCCAATTTCTTTCTTATGAACTCTGATTACTGATCCCACCTTTTGAAATTTAACTTGATGTCAGCCAGACAAATAAAATAAATTCTTCTTTACATGTGATTATTGAAGGATTA
This sequence comes from Pan troglodytes, assembly GCF_028858775.2. Classification (NCBI taxonomy): domain Eukaryota; kingdom Metazoa; phylum Chordata; class Mammalia; order Primates; family Hominidae; genus Pan; species Pan troglodytes. The sequence continues at coordinate 106,693,506 of NC_072421.2, forward strand.
AATTAGATAATGTATATAAAGTTCCAGGAGCACAATAGTATTGTATGATTGATATTTATGTCAACTTTGTACGAAAATTATTTGGCCCCTACATTTGATTTTGTGGCAGTTAAATCTGAGTAGAGAGTGGAATAACAGTAGATGTGTAGCAGCGTTGTCTAATAGTATTTTCTGCAATGATGGAAATGTTCTGTATCTGTGCTGTTCAATTTGGTAGTCATTAGTCACATGTAAGTATTGAGCACTTGATATGTGGCTAGTGTGACTGAGAAATTTAATTTTTAATTTAACTAAAATTTATTAATCTAAATTCAAATATCTATAGCCACATGTGACCAGTGGCTACCATGCTGGATGGCACAGCCTTAAGGGACTAAGTTTTCCTTGCTAAAGTAGTTTCAAATTAGGCTTTATCTTTCTTTACACCATAGGCCACTTGGGAATCTGGTGAAACCTGTTGGACAATCTCTTTTAAATCATTTTTTCTTTTTTTTTAAACAGCTTCATTGATATTTAATTCATATACCATACAATTTATAATTCAATGGTTTTAGTATATTCACAGACATGTGCAACCATTACCAAAGCCAATTTTAGAATATTTTTACCATCTCAGAAAGAAACCCCATATTTAGCTATCATTCTCCTATCCTCCTGCTCCTGCTCCTAGCCTTAAGCAAAGACTAATCTACTTTCTGTCTCTATAGATTTTCCTATTCCAAATTTTCATATTGTTATAGGTTGAATTGTGTTGCCCCAAAAGATATGATGAAGTCCTAACCCCCAGTACCTCAGAATGTGACCTTATTTGGAAATAGAGTTGCTGCAAATGTAATGAGTTCAGATGAGGTCATACTGGAGTAAGATGGGTTCCTAATCCAATATGACTAGTGTCCTTACAAAAAGAGAAGAGGCACAGAGACAGACACCCAGAGGGAAGATGTGTAGATGCAAGAAGGCCATATGTCCATTGAGGCAGAGATTGAAGTGATGTAAACCAAAGGGTGTCAAAAATTTCTAGCAAACACCAAAAGCTAGAAGAGGCAATGAAAGATTGATTCTCCCCTACAGATTTCAGAGGGAGTATCACCCTGCTGACACCTTGATTACAGGTTTCTAGCTTCCAGAAGTGTAGGACAATACATTTTTGTTGTTTTAAGCCACCCGGTTTGTTGTCGTTTTAGTGCAGGCCAAGGAAGTTAATAGAAATGTGAGTGTAATCATATAGTATGTGTCTTTTCGTGACTGGCTTCTCTCACTTATTATAATGTTTTCAATGTCCATCCATGTTGCACTAATGAAAGATATGAAGGTTATTCATTTCCTGAAGGAAAGGTACTTCATTGTTTTCTATGACTGAATAATATTCTATTGTATGGATGTAGTCCATTTTGTATATCCATTTGTCCATTAATGAACATTTAAGTTGTTGCCACCTTGCAGCTCCTATGAGTAATGCTGCTGTAAATTACAAGTTTCTAGGTGAACATATGTTTTCATTTATTATGAGTATATACTATGGAGTGGAAGTGTTGGGTCATTTGGTAAGTCTACATTTAATTGAGGAACTGCCAGACTATTTTCCATAGGGCTTCACCATTTTACATATCCATCAGCAGTGTTCTGAGGGTTATATTTTCTCCACATCATTACCAACCCTTGTTGACTAGCCATCCTAGCTGTTGTGAGAAATGGTATCTCATTGTGATTTTCATTTGCATTTTCCTAAACACACATTTCTTCAGATTTTTGGCCATTTGTATAAAATTTTTGGAAAACAATCTCTATTCAGAACCTTTGTTCATTTTTAAAAAATTATTTTTAATTTTTCTGGGTCCATGGTGAGAGTCTATACTTATGGGGTACATGAGATATTTTGATACAGGCATGCAATGTGTGGTAATCATATCATGGAAAATAGGGTATCCATCCCCTCAATCATTTATCCTTTCTGTTATAAACAGTCCAATTATATTCTTACAGTTATTTTTAAATGTACAATTACCTTTTTAAATTTTACTTTAAGTTCTGGGATACATGTGCTGAATGTGCATGTTTGTTACATATGTATACATGTACCATTGTGGTTTGCTGCACCTATCAACCTGTCAACTAGGTTTTAAGCCCCACATGCATTAGGTATTGGTCCCAATGCTCTCCCTCCCCTTTAACCCCACCCTCCCCCGACAGACCCTGGTGTATGATGTTCCCCTCCCTGTGTCCATGTGTTTTCATTTTTCAGCTCCCACTTATGAGGGACAACGTGCAGTGTTTGGTCTTCTGTTCCTGTATTAGTTTGCTGAGGATGATGGTTTCCAGCTTCATCCATGTCCCTGCAAAGGAGATGAACTCATTCTTTTTTATGAGTTCACCATAGTATTCTATGGTGTATATGTGCCACATTTTCTGTATCAGTCTATCATTGATGGACATTTGGGTTGGTTCCAAGTCTTTGCTATTGTAAATACTGCTGCAATAAACATATGTGTGCATGTGTCTTTAGACAGAAATGGGATTGCTGGATCAAATGGTATTTCTGGTTCTAGATCCTTGAGGAATCACTACACCATATTCCACAATGATTGCACTAATTTACACTCCCACCAACAGTGTAAAAGCATTCCTATTTCTACACATCCTTGTCAGCATCTGTTGTTTCCAGATTTTTTAATAATTGCCATTCTAACTGGCATGAGATGGTATCTCATTGTAGTTTTGATTTGCATTTCTCTAATGAGCAGTGATGATGAGCTTTTATCATATGTTTGTTGGCTGCATAAGTGCCTTCTTTTGAGAAATGTCTGTTCATATCATTTGCCCACTTTTTGATTTTTTTTAATTATTATACTTTAAGTTCTAGGATACATGTGCAGAACGTGCAGGTTTGTTACATAGGTATACACGTGCCATGGTGGTTTGCTGCACCCATCAACCCATCATCTACATTAGGCATTTCTCCTGATGCTATTCCTCCCCTGGCCTGCCATCCCCTGACAGGTCCCAGTGTGTGATATTCCCCTCCCTGTTTCCAGGTGTTCTCATTGTTCAACTCCCACTTACGAGTGAGAACATTCAGTGTTTGGTTTTCTGTTCATGTGTTAGTTTGCTGATATTGATGGTTTCCAGCTTCATCCATGTCCCTGCAAAGGACAGGAATTCATCCTTTTTTATGGATGCATAGTATTCCATGGTGTATATGTGCCACATTTTCTTTATCCAGTCTATCATTGATGGGCATTTGGGTTGGTACCAAGTCTTTGCTATTGTGAACATTGCTGCAAAAACATACATGTGCATGTTTCTTTATAGTAGAATGATTTATAATCCTTTGGGTATATACCCAGTAATGGGATTGCTGGGTCAAATGATATTTCTGGTTCTAGATCCTTGAGGAATTGCCACACTGTCTTCCACAATGGTTGAACTTATTTACACTTCCACCAACAGTGTAAAAGCATTGCTATTTCTCCACATTCTCTCCAGCTTCTGTTGTTACCTGGTTGTTTATTTTTACTTGTAAATTTGTTTAAATTCCTTGTAGATTCTGGATATTAGACATTTGTCAGATGGATAGATGGCAAAAATTTTCTCCCATTCTGTAGGTTGCTTGCTCACTCTGATGATATTTTCTTTTCCTGAGCAGAAGATCTTTATGTTAATTAGATCCCATTTGTCAATTTTGGGTTTTGTTGTAATTGTATTTGGTGTTTTAGTCATAAACTCTTTGCCCATGCATATGTTCTGAATGTTACTGCCTAGGTTTTCTTCAAGGGTTTTTATCATTTTAGGTTTTACATGTAAGTCTTTAATCCATCTTGAGTTAATTTTTGTATAAAGTGTTAAAAAGGATTCCAATTTCTGTTTTCTGTATATGGCTAGCCAGTTTTCTCAGCATCATTTGTTAAATGGGGAATCCTTTCCCCATTTCTTGTTTTTGTCAGGTTTGCCAAAGATCAGAAGGTTGTAGATGTGTGGCATTATTTCTTGGGCTTCTGTTCTGATCCATTGGTCTATATTTCTGTTTTTGTACTAATACCATGCTGTTTTGGTTACCATAGCTTTGTAGTACAGTTTGAAGTCAGGTAGCATGATGCCTCCAGGTTTGTTCTTTTTGCTTAGGATTGTCTTGGCTATACGGGCTCTTTTTTGGTTCCGTAAGAAATTAAAAGTAGTTTTTCTAGTTCTGTAAAGAAAGCCAATGGTAGCTTGATGGGAATAGCATTGAATCTACAAATTACCTTGGGTGTATGGCCATTTTCATGATATTGATTCTTCCTATCTTTAGGAATGGAATGTTTTTCCATTTATTTGTGTCCTCTCTTATTTTCTTGAGTAGTGGTTTGTAGTTCTCCTTGAAGATTTCCTTCACATCCCTTGTAAGTTGTATTCTAGGTATTTTATTCTCTTTGTAGCAATTGTTAATGGGAGTTCACTCATGATTTGGCTCTCTGTCCATTATTGGTGTATAGGACTTCTTGTGATTTTTGCACATTGATTTTCTAACCTGAGACTTTGCTGAAGTTGCTTATCAGCTTAAGGAGATTTTGGGCTGAGACGATGGGGTTTTCTAAATATACAATCTTGTCATCTGCAAACAGAGACAATTTGACTTCCTGTTTTCCTATTTGAATGCCCTTTATTTCTTTCTGTTGCTGTGGCCAGAACTTCCAATACTATGTTGAATGGGAGTAGTGAGAGAGGGCATCCTTGTCTTGTGCCAGTTTGCAAAGGGAATACTTCCATGTTTTGTCCATTCAGTATATTGGCTGTGGGTTTGTCATAAAGAGCTCTTATTATTTTGAGATATGTTCCATCAATACCTAGTTTATCGAGAATTTTTAGCATGAAGGGGTATTGAATATTATCAAAGGCATTTTCTGTATCTATTGACATAATCCTGTGAATTTTGCCATTGGCCTTATTTCTGTGATGGATTACATTTATTGATTTGTGTATGTCGAACCAGCCTTGCATCCCAGGGATGAAGCTGACTTGATCATGGTGGATAAGCTTTTTGATGTGCTGCTGGATTTGGCTTGCCAGTATTTCATTGAGGATTTTTGCATCGATGTTCATGAGTAATTTGGGTCTGAAATTTCCTTTTTTTGTTTGTCTCTGCCAGGTTTTGGTATCAGGATGATGAGTTATGGAGGAGTCCCTCTTTTTCTATTGTTTGGAATAGTTTCAGAAGGAATGGTACCAGCTCCTCTTTGTACATCTGGTAGAATTCAACTGTGAATCCATCTGGTCCTGGGCTTTTTTGGGGTTGGTAGGCTATTAATTACTGCCTCAGTTTCAGAACATGTTATTGGTCTATTCAGGCATTTAATTTCTTTCTGGTTTAGTCTTGGGAGGGTGTATGTGTCCAGGAATTTATCCTTTTCTTCTAGACTTATTTGCATAAAGGTATTTGCATAGAGGTATTTATATTATTCTCTGATGGTAGTTCATATTTCTGTAGGATCAGTGGTGATATCCCCTTTATCATTTTTATTGTGTCTATTTGATTCTTCTCTCTTTTATTCTTTATTAGTCTGGCTAGCAGTCTATCTATTGTGTTAATCTTGTCAAAAAACCAGGTCCTGAATTCATTGACTTTTTTGAAGGGTTTTTCATGTCTCGATCTCTTTCAGTTCTGCTCTGATCTTAGCAATTTCTTGTCTTCTGTTGGATTTTGAATTTGTTTGCTCTTGCTTCTCTAGTTCTTTTAATTGTGATGTTAGCTTGCTGATTTTAGATCTTTCCCGCTTTCTGATGTGGGCATTTAGTGCTATACATTTCTGTCTAACCACTGCTTTGGCTGTATCCCAGAAATTCTGGTACATTGTCTCTTTGTTCTCATTGGTTTCAAAAAACTTTGTTATTTCTCCCTTAATTTCATTATTTACCCAGTAGTTATTCAGAACAAGGTTGTTCAGTTTCCATGTAGTTGTGTGGTTTGAGTGAGTTTCTTAATTCTGAGTTCTAATTTTATTGCACTGTGATCTGAGAGGCTGTTTGTTATGATTTCTGTTCTTTTGCATTTGCTGACGAGTGTTTTGCTTCCAATTATGTGGTTGATTTTAGAATAAGTGCTATGTGGTGCTGAGAAGAATATATATTCTGTTGATTTGGGATGGAGAGTTCTGTAGATATCTGTTAGGTGCTCTTGGTCCAGAGCTGAGTTCAAGTCCTGAATATCCTTGTTAATTTTCTGTCTCCTTGATCTGTCTAATATTGACAGTGGGGTATTTAAGCCTCCCTTTATTATTGTGTGGGAGTCTAAGTCCCTTTGTAGTTCTCTAAGAACTTGTTTTATGAAACTGGTTACTCCTGTATTGGGTGCATATATATTTAGGATAGTTAGTTCTTCGTGTGCATTGATCCCTCTACAATTATGTAATGACCTTCTTTGTCTTTTTTGATCTTTGTTGGTTTAAAGTCTGTTTTATCAGAGACTAGGATTGCAACCCCTGCTTTTTTGTTTGTTTGTTTTCCATTAGCTTGGTAAATATTTTTTACCATCCTTTTATTTTGAGCCTATGTGTGTCTTGGCATGTGAGATGGGTCTCCTGAATACAGCACACCAATTGATCTTGACTTTTTATCCAATTTGCCAGTCTGTGTCTTTTAATTGGGGGCATTTAGCCCATTTACATTTAAGGTTAATATTGTTATGTGTGAATTTGATCCCGTCTTCATGATTCTAGACGGTTATTTTGCACATTCGTTGATGTGGTTTCTTCATAGTGTCATTGGTCTTTATATTTTGGTGTGTTTCTGCAGTGGCTGGTACTGGTTTTTCCTTTCCATATTTAGTGCTTTCTTCAGGAGCTCTTGCAAGACAGGCCTGGTGGTGATGAAATCCCTCAGCATTTGCTTGTCTGTAAAGGATTTTATTTGTCCTTCACTTATGAAGCTTAGTTTGGCTGGATATTAAATTCTGGGTTGAAAATTCTTTTCTTTAAGAATGTTGAATATTGCCCTCTCCACTTTCTTCTGGCTTGTAGGTTTTCTGCAGAGAAATCCACTGTTAGTCTGATGGGCTTCCCTTTGTAAGTAATCTGACATTTCTCTCTGGCTGCCCTTAACATTTTTTCCTTTGTTTCAACCTTGGAGAATCTGACCATTATGTGTCTTGGGGTAGCACTTCTCAAAAAGTATCTTAAGGTGTTCTCTGTAGTCTCTGAATTTGAATTTGTCCTGTCTTGCTATGTCGGGGAAGTTCTTCTGGATGATATCCTGAAGTGTGTTTTCCAATTTGGTTCCATTCTCCCCATCACTTTCAAGGAACCCAATCAATCATAGATTTGGTCTTTTCACTTAGTCCCATATTTTTTGGAGACTTTATTTGTTCCTTTTCAGTCTCTTTTTCTCTAATCTTGTCTTTACACCTCATTTCAGTAATTTGATCTTCAGTCTCTGATATTCTTTCTTCTGCTTGATCGATTTGGCTGTTGATACTCTTGTATCCTTCATGAAGTTTTCATGCTGTGTTTTTCAGCTCCATCAGGTCATTTATATTCTACTCTAAACTGGTTATTCTAATTAGCAGTTCCTGTAGCCTTTTGTCAAGGATCTTAGTTTCCTTGCATTGGGTTAGAACATGCTCCTTTAGCTCAGAGGACTTTGTTATTACCCATCTTGAGAAGCCTACTTCTGTCAGTTCATCAAACTCATTCTCTGTCCAATTTTGTGCCCTTGCTGGAGAACAGCTGTGATCATTTGGAGAGGTGGCTTTCAGGTTTTTGGAATTTTCAGCATTTTTGTGCTGGTTTTTCCTCATCTTCATGGATTTATCTACCTTTGTTCTTTGAGGTTGATGACCTTTTGATGGGGTTTATGAGTGGGGGTTCTTTTTTGTTGATGGCCCTTCTTCTGTAGGTCTGCTGTAGTTTGCTGGAGGTCCACTCCAGACCCTATTTTCCTGGATATCAACCAGTGGAGGCTGCAGAATAGCAAAGATTCCCACCTGCTCCTTCCTCTGGAAGCTTTGTCCTAGAGGGGCACCAACCTGATGCCAGCCAGAGCTCTCCTGCATGAGGTGTCTGTCAACCCCTTTTGGGAGGTCTCTCCCAGTCAGGAGGCACAGGAGTCAGGGACCCACTTGAGAAGGCAGTCTGTTCCTTAGCAGAGCTCTAGTGCTGTGCTGGTTGAACCCTCCTTTTCAGGATCTGCTGATCTCTTCAGAGCTGGCAGGCAGGAACATTTAAGTCCACTGAAGATACACTCACAACAGCCCCTTTCCCCAGGTGCTCTGTCCCAGTGAGATGGGAGTTTTATCTATAAGCCTTTGACTGGGCCTGCTGCCTTTCTTTCAGAGATGCCGTGCCCAGTGAAGAGGAATCTAGAGAGTCAGTCTGGCCACAGCTACTTTGCCACACTATGTTCGGTTCTGCCCAGTCCTTAGTACTGTGAGGGGAAAACCGCCTATTCAAGCCTTAGTAATAGCAGACACCCCTCCCCACACCAAGCTTGATTATCCCAGGTCGACTTCAGACTGCTGTACTGGCAGTGAGAATTTGAAGCTGGTGGTTCTTAGCTTGCTGGGTTCTGTGGGAGTGGGACCCACTGAGCAAGACCACTTGGCTCCCTGGCTTCAATCACCTTTCTAGGGGAGTGAACGGTTCTGTCTCACTGAGGTTCCAGGCACCACTAGGGTATGAAAAAAAAAAAATCTCCTGGCCAGGTGCAGTGGCTCATTCCTGTAATCCTAGCACTTTGGGAGGCTGAGGCAGGTGGACTACGAGGTCAGGAGATTGAGACCATCCTGGTTAACACGGTGAAACCCCATCTCTACTAAAAATACAAAAAATTAGCCAGGCGTGGTGGCAAGCACCTGTAGTCCCAGCTACTTGGGAGGCTGAGGCAGGAGAATGGCATGAACCTGGGAGTTGGAGCTTGCAGTGAGCCGAGATCACGCCACTGCACTCCAGCCTAGGTGACAGAGTCAGACTCCATCAAAAAAAAAAAAAAATCTCCTGCAGCTAGCTCATTGTCTGCCCAAACAACCACCCAGTTTTGGGCTCAAAACACAGGGCCCTGGTGATATATGCACATGAGGGGATCTCCTGGTCTGCAAATTGCCAAAACCATGGGAAAAGCATAATATCTGGGCTGGATAGCACAGTCTGTCATGGCTTCCCTTGGCTTGGAAAGGCAGGTTCCCCTACTCCTTGCACTTCCTGTGTGAGGCAACACCCCACTCTGCTTCTGCTCACCCTCCATGGGCTGTACCCACTGCCTAACCAGTCCCAATGAGACAAACAGGGTACCTCAGTTGGAAATGCAGAAATCACCCATCTTTTGTGTTGGTCTCCCTAGGAGAGGCAGCTTGGAACTGTTCCTATCTGGCTGTCTTGCCAGCCAGCCCACAATTACATTATTTTGACTATAGTCACTCTGTTGTGCTATCAAATGCTAAGTCTTATTCATTCTTTTTATTTTTTTGTACCTATTAACCTTTGATACCACCCTTACACCACCCCACTCTGTATTTTTTTATTATTTAGAAATTTCAATAAGTTTTGGGGGTGTTTGCTTACATGGATAAGTTCTTTAGTGGTGATTTCTGAGATTTTGGTGCACCCATCACCTAAGCAGTGTACACTGTACCCAATGTGCAGTATTTTATCCCTCACCCCCCTCCCACCCTTTACCCCAAGTCCCAAAGTCCATTGTATCATTCTTTTTCTTTTCTTTTCTTTTCTTTTCTTTCTTTCTTTTTTTTTTTTTTTTTTTTTTTTTTTTTTTGAGATGGAGTGGAGTCTAGCTCTGTCTCCCAGGCTGGAGTGCAGTGGCCCTATCTTGGCTCACTGCAAGCTCTGCCTCCTGGGTTCATGCCATTCTCCTGCCTCAGCCTCTCGAGTAGCTGGGACTACAGGCGCCTGCCACCAAGCCAGGATAATTTTTTTGTACTTTTAGTAGAGATGGGGTTTCACTCTGTGTTAGCCAGGATGATCTCAATCTCCTGACCTCGTGATCCACCCGCCTCAGTCTCCTGAAGTGCTGGGATTACGGGTGTGAGCCACTGTGCCTGGCCTCATTGTATCATTCTTATACCTTTGCATGTGCATAGCTTATGAATGAGAACATATGACATTTGGTTTTCTATTCCTGAGTTACTTCACTTGTTTTGGTGACTATGGCCTTATAGTATAGTTTGAAGTTGGGTAATGTGATACCTCCAGGTCTGTTCTTTTTTCTTATTCTTGCTTTGGCTATGTAGGGTCTTCTTTGGTTAAATATGAATTTTAAGATTGTGTTTTCTAGTTCTGTCAATAATAATAGTGGTATTTTTATGGGAACTGCATTGAATTTGTAGGTTGCCTTTGGCAGTATGATCATTTTTCACACTACTGATTCTATCCATCCATGAGCATGGGATATGTTTCCCTTTGTTTGTGTCATCAAAGGAAAGCCCAAGACCTGATTGAATTAGTGTTGAATTCTACCAAATATTTAAGGATGAATAAATAGCAATTCTTCCCAAATTCTTTTAAAAAATTGAAGAAAATGAAACATTTTCCAACTCATTTTATGAGGCTAGCATTAGCCTGATACCAAAGCCAGATGAGGATACCGTAGGAAAAGTAAACTACAGAATAATATTTCTGCTGAACATAGGCAAAAATTCTCAATAAAATGCTAGAAACCCTAATTCAACAAGACATTAAAAGGATAATTCACCATGATCAAGTGTGATTCATCCCTGGGATGGAAGAATAGTTTAATAAGTGCAAATTAATGAATGTGATATACCACATTAATGGAATGAAGGATAAAAATGATATGACCATCTCAATAGATGCAAAGAAAGCATTCAACAAAAGTCAACATTTCTTTCATTAGAATAACTCTCAAAATTAGGTGTAGAAGGAATGTATCTCAATATGATAAAGGCCATATATGAGGGGTCTTCAAAAGTTTATTGAAAATGTGTATAATGAAATAATTATGCATGGATTTCAAAACTCATTTGCACCAAAGTAAACTCTAACTTGTTATAAAATGTCTGAACAGGATCTAGCTTGAGATATTAAGAAGAATAAAATATCAGTTTGAAAAAAACCTCCACCAAAGCAACTCGAATTCTGTCAAAATTGAAGCAAAAAAGAAATATTAAATTTATGGTGAAGGTTGGGTGGCAGAATGATGAAATAACTTATGTTTTATAAAGAGCTTATGGAGACAGTCCCCCTAAGAAATGAGCAGCTTACAAATGGATGATTTGTTTTAAGAAAGGAGCACATGATGCTGAAAATGAAGCTCACATTTGCAGATCCTCCAACATCAATTTTTGAGGAAAATGTCTTGCTTATGCCCTAATTGAAGAAGACTGACAATTAACAGTAGAAGCGGTAGCCAACACCATAGATAGCTCAATAAGTTCAGATGAGACAATTCTGACTGAAGAATTAAGGTTGAGCAAACTTTCCAGTTAATGGGTCCCAAAACAATTGCACCCAGAAAGAAAGAACCAACCCAAATGCCCATCAATGTTAGACTGTGTAAAGAAAATGTGGCACATATACACCATGGAATACTATGCAGCCATAAATAAGAATAAGTTCATGTCCTTTGCAGGGACATGGATGAAGCTGGAAACCAAAAATTCTCAGCAAACTAACACAGGAACAGAAAACTAAATACTGCATGTTTTCATTCATAAGTGGGAGTTGAACAGTGAGAACACATGGACACAGGAAGGGGAACATCACACACCAGGGCCTGTCTGGCAGTGGGGGGGCAAAGGGAGGGATAGCATTAAGTCATATACCCAATGCATGTGGGGCTTAAAACCCGGATTATGGCTTGATGGGTACAGCAAACCACCATGGTACATGTATACCTATGTAACAAACCCACATGTTCTGCACATGTATCCTAGATCTTAAAGTATAATAAAAAAAAAAACCCTCAACATTCCTGATTATTAGAAAAAATCCAAATCAAAACCACATCATGGTACCATCTCACACCAATCAAAATGGCTATCATTAAAAAGTCAAAAAATAACAGGTGCTGGCAAGGTTATGGGGGAAAATGATTACTTATACACTGTTGGTTGCAGTGTAAATTAGTTTAATCACAGTGGAAAAACTTGATGAAGACCTAAAAACAGAACTGCCATTCAACCCAGCAACCTCATTACTGGGTACATACCCAAAGGAATATAAATTATTTTTTTGTAAAGACACGTGCATATGTATTTGCATTACAGCTCTATTCACAATAGCAAAGATATGAATTCAACCTAAATACCCATCAATGATAGACTGGATAAAGAAAATGTGGTACACATACACCATGAAATATTATGCATCCATTAAAAATGAAATTATGTCCTTTGCAGTAACATGGATAGAACTGAAGGCCATTATCCTTAGCAAACTAATGCAGGAACAGAAAGTCAAATACCACATGTTCTTGCTTATACATGGGAGCTAAATGATGAGAATGTATGGACTATACAAATACATGGAAATTAAACAATATCTCCCGAATGACCAGTGGGTCAATGAAATTAAGAAAGACATTGAAACTTTCTTGAAATAAATAATAGTGAAAACACAACATACCAAAACCTATGGGATACAGCAAAAGCAATACTAAGAGATGTTTAGAGCTATATGTGCCTAAATCAAAAAAAGAGAAAACACTTCAAATAAAAAATCTACTGATGCATCTTAAAGAACTAGAAAAGCAGGAAAAAAGCTAATTCAAATTTAGCAGAAGAGAAAAAATAATAAAGATCAGAGAAGAAATAAATAAAATTGAAAGAATACAAAGATAAATGAAACAAAAAGTTGGTTTTTGGAGAATTTAGTCAAAATTGACAAACTTTTAGCCAGACTGTATTTGTCCATTCTCACATTGCTATAAAGAAATGCCTGCAACTGGCAAATTTATAAGGAAAATATGTTTAATTGGCTCATGGTTCCACAGGCTGTACAGGAAGCATAATGCTGGCATCTGCTTGGCTTCTTGGGAGGTCTCAGGAAACTTACAATCATGGCAGAAGGTGAAGGGGGAAAGGCCAATCTCACCTGGCTTGAGTGGGAGGGTTGGGGTTGCCACACACTTTTTAAAAACCAGATCTTGGGAGAACTCTATTATGAGAACAGAAACAAAGGAGGAAATCAACACCCATGATCCAATTACCTTCAATCAGGCTCCACCTCCAACACTGGGGCTACAAATTCACATGAGATTTGGGTGGGGACACAGATCCAAACCATACCATAGATGAACTAACAAAAAAGAGAGAAAATCCAAATAAATAAAATCAGAAATGAAAAAGGAGACATTACAACTGATAGTGCAGAAATGCAAAGGATCATTAGTGGCTACCATGAGCAACTATATGCCAATAAATTAGAAAATCTAGAAGAAATTGACAAATTCCTAGATATGTACAATCTACCAATATTGAAGTAGGAAGAAATTTAAAACCTGAGCAGACCAATTACAAGTAACAAGATTGAAACCATAATAAAAAGTCTCCCAGTAAAGAAAAGTCTGGTACCTCATGACTTCACTGCCAAATTCTACCAAAAATTTAAGGACGAGCTAATATCAATCCTACTAAAACAATTTAAAAAATGGTCTAGGAGGAAATAATTCAAAACCCACTTTACAAGGCCAGTATTACCCTAATACCAAAACCAGACAAAGACACATCAGAAAAAAAAAACAAAACCTACAGGCCTATATCTCTCCTGAATATTGATGCAAAAATTTGTGACATGATACTAGCAAACTAAATTCAGCACTACATTAAAAAAAGCATTTATCATGACAAAGTGGGATTTATCCCTGGGATGCAAGGATGGTTCAACATACCCAAATCAATCAATGTGATACATCATGTCAACACAATGAAAAATAAAAACCATATAAATTTTTAAACTGATGCTGGAAAAGTATTTGATAAAAATTCAACATCATTTCATGGTAAAAAAAAATCCCTCAATAAACTACGTATGGAAGGAACATAACTCAACATAATAAAATCATTTATGACACACCCACAGCCAGTATCACTCAGAATTGGGAAAAACTGAAAGCCTTTTCTCTAAGATCTGGAACAAGACAAGGATGCCCACTTTCCTAATGGTTATTCAACATAGAACTGGAAGTCCTAGCAATTAGACAAGAGAAAAAATAAAGAACATCCAAATTGGAATAGAAGAAGTCAAATTATCCTTGTTTGCAGATGATGTAGTCTTATATTTTGAAAAACTAAAGACCTGTTTATTAGAACAATTTGTTTATTAGAACTGATAAACAAATTCAGTGTAGCTGCAGGATAGAAAATCAATATAAAATATCAGTAACATTTCTGTATTTCAACAGTGATCAGTCTGAAAAAGAAATCAAAAAAGTAAACCCATATACAATAGCCACAAATAAAATTAAATATCTAGGAATTAATTTAACCAAAGAAGTAAAAGATCTCTTTAAGGAAAACTATAAAACACTGATGAAAGAAATTAAAGAGGACACCAAAAATGAAAAAGTGTTCCATGTTCATGGATTGGAATAATCAATAATTTTTAAATGTCCATACTGCCCAAAGCTATCTACAGATTCAATGCAATCCCTATCAAAATACCAATGACATACTACACAGAAATAGAAAAAACAATCTTAAAATTTATATGGAACAACAAAGACCCAGAATAGCCAAAGCTATCATAAGCAAAAAGAACAAAACTGAAGGAATCACAGTACCTGACTTCAAATTATACCATACAACACAGATATAGTAACCAAAACAGCATAGTACTGGCATAGAAACAGATACATAGACCAATGAAACAGAATAGAGAACTCCGAAAAAAATCCGCACGCCTACAATGAACTCATTTTGACAAAGATACCAAGAACATACACTGGGGAAAACAGTCTCCTCCATAAATAGTGCTGGGAAAACTGGATATTCATATGTAGAAGAATGAAACTAGATTCCTATCTCTTGCCATATACAAAAATCCAATCAAAATGGATTAAAGACTTAAATCTAAGACCTCAGACTATGAAACTACTACCATAAAACATTGGGAAAAATCTCCGGGTCATTGGTCCGGGCAAAAATTTCTTGAGCAATACCCCACAAGTAGAGTAAACCACAGGGAAAATGGACAAATGAGACCATATCAAGTTAAAAAGCTTCTGCACAGCAAAGAAAACTACCAAAAAAGTGAAGAGACAACCCACAGAATAGGAGCATATATTTGCAAACTCCCCTTCTGACAAGGAATTAACAACCAGAATATATAAGGAGCTCAAACAACTCTACAGGAAAAAATCTAATAATTCTATCAAAAATAGGGAAAAATTTTGAATAGATAGACATTTCTCAAAAAAAGACATACAGATGGCTAGCAAGCATATGAAAAGGTGCTTAACATCACTAATCATTAGAGAAATGCAAATCAAAACCACAATGAGTTATTATCTCTTCCCAGTTAAAATGACTTATACCCAAAAGACAGGCAATAGTAATGCGGTGAGGACGTGGAGAAAAGGGATCCCTCGTCCACTGTTGGTGGGAACGTAAATTAGTACAACCCCTATGGAAAACAGTCTAGAAATTCCTCAAAAAAGCTAAAAATAGAGCTATCATATGATCCAACAAGCCCAATATTGGGTATATACCTCCCAAAAAGGAAATCAGCATATTGAAGAGATAAATATACTCCCATGTTTGTTGCAGCACTTTTCACAGTAACTAAGATTTGAAAGCAACCTAAGTGTCCATCACAGATGAATAGATAAAGAAAACGTGGTACATATACACAACGGAGTAGTATTCAGCCATAAAAAGGACATCCTGTCATTTGCAACAACAGGGATGGAACTGAAGATTGTTATGTTAAGTGAAATAAGCAAGACACAGAAAGACAAACATCACATGTTCTTACTTACTTATGGGATCTGAAAATCGAAACAATTGAACTTATGGACATAGAATAGAAGGATGGCTACCAGAGGCTGGGAAGGGAGCATTGGAGTGGATGTGGGGAAGGTTAATGGCTATAAAAAGTAGTTAGAAATAATGAATAAGGCTTACTATTTGATAGAACAACAGGGTGACTATAGTCAATAATAACTGAATTGTACATTTTTAAATAACTCGAAGGAGGAATTTGATTTTTTATAAACAGAAAGGATAAATACTTGAGGGAATGTTACACCCCTTTTTCCATGATAGGATTATTTCACGTGGCATGACTGTATCAACACATCTCATGTACCCCATAAATATATACACCTACTGTGTATCCACAAAAATTAAAAATCAAAAATCAAAAAAAGTTTTTAAGAAAGGAAATCCTGCCACTTGTGACAACATATATAAAACTGGAGAACATTATGTTAAATGAAATAAGCCAGACAGAGAAAGAAAAATACACTTTTATATGGAATCAAAAAAATTCAAACTCATAGAAGCAGAGAGTAGAATGGTGATTTCCAGGGGCTGCAGGTATAGGGAGAGGTTGGTTAAAGTGTACAAACTTTCCTGTGTTAAGATGAATAAGTACCAGAAACCTAATGTACAGCATGGTATATATAGTTAATGTATTATATGCTCAAAATTTGCTAACAGAGTAGATCTGAAATATTCTCACCACAAAAAGGTAATTATGTGAGATGATGGATATGTTAATTAGCTTGATTGTGGCAATCATTTCACAATGTGTATATATATATATATATATATAAACATCACATTACACAGCTTAAACATATACACTTTTAATTTGTCAATCACATCTGAATAAAATTGTGTGCAGGAAAAAATAAAACTATTCTAGACTCATCTCACAAATTTGGAGTCCTGAATGGATTGAGCTGATACGCAAGTAGTCCGATTGTCTTCCAGAAATCTATCCAGCAATCTTTAAATGAAGACAAGCAAATCCAGTGCTCAACAGTGTAACATCACAATTCCAGCCTCCAACAAAAATATTAGACATGCAAAGTAGCTGGAAAATATAGGCATAACTATGAGAATAATCAGTCCATAAAAACAGACCTAGAAATGACAGATATGATGGAATTAGAAGAGAATAAATATAAAACAGCTATTATAAATATGCTCTGTGGTTTAGAGAAACATGTCAACATAATGAAAAAGTAAATGGAATTATTAAATAGGAAACAAATGGAAACTCTATTGCTGAAATATGCAATATCTGAAAAGTTAAATAGATGGGTAATAGCAGATTAGGTACCACAAAAGAAAAATAACAAACCCAAAGACATAGCAATAAAAACTTTTTTAAATGAAGCATGGAGCAAAAAAAGACTGCAATAGAATGAATCAAGGGAAGTTCATAGCCAATTAGTTTGAAGGAGATGTGTAAACAAAGGGTAGAGTGGCTTTGATTATGAGAAAAAGTTCAATGTGATTAGAACATAGAGTGAAAAAAAGTGGTGGATGATGAGGTTGTAAAATTAGCTTAGGGTGTACCAGAAAAACCTTGCATGCTATGCTAAGGATTTTGAAACTTATACTACGGACAATGGAAAAACGACCTAACTTTTGGAGCGAGTGCTTGACATAATCAGTTGTGATTTCAAAAAGTTAAATTTGGATTGATTATAGACAGGAGATATCAAAGTCAGGGAGATAATCTGTTAGGCTTTTGGAGAAGTCAGGGTGAAATAACACAAGAGCCAAACTTGGGCAATGGACAAAACAAAGGCAAATTCATAAAGCTTTCAAATAGAACTGATACAATTTGGTGCCAAAATTTTGAGGAGTACAGAAAAAAGAATGAGGAAGTGGAAGCAGAGGAGAAGGGTTTTCAGGTTTCTGCTTTGAGCAAACAGGGGAATACTGATACTCTTCTCTGAGATGGAATGCTGAATGAACACCAGTTTGGGGATACAGTTTTGGACATGCTAAGTTTGCAGTTTCTGTGGAACATCCAGGCAGAGGAAAGCCCTGGAGATAAGATGGAATTAGGCATCATCCACGAACATATGGTGATACAGTGGTTGAATCATTGAAGAAGATGATGAGGAGGTGGAAAATATCTAGATTTATATGAGAAGACAATCAAAGCAGAAAATATTGGTAACACCAACATGTAATGGACAGACGAAGAAAAAAAACTAGTCAGAGAGGTCAAAGAACTAAGAGAGATTAATATTGTGGAAACCAAGAATGAGAGTTTCCAGATGAGAGTGATAAAGAGTGTTAAATATTGCCGAAGGTCAAGTCATTTATCCCACTTGAGGAAGAGAGGTCAATTGATCAGGTTTAATTATTCATTAGTGCCTCTAGAGAGAATGGTTTCAGTAAAGGTAAAAGCAGACATTATATTGCAGTGAATGAATAACAAGTCAGAGACAAAGAAATAGAGCCACTGAGGGCAAAGTGCTCTTTCAAGAAGTTTAGCTGTGGAGAAAATTAAGGAAATATGGCTATAGGTTATAGCTTGTGGGAGAGGAACTCTTGAGGGTAGGTGATTTTTTTAAGATGCAGAGGATTTGATCACGTTTATAGGCAAATGAGGAAAAGCTAGTGGAAAAAGAGGTGTTAAAGACATATAACTCGGTGAGGAGGGATAATTGATGGAGTAGTGACTCTATGAAAGAAAATCACTAGTGGAATGATTTGTCTTGGAAAAGGTAAGGACATCTGCTTCTCTAAGTCAAGAGAAAAGAAATAAGTACAGGAAGGTTAGTTCAAGGCACTTCAAGATGGCTTTTAATTTCTCTGTAAAGGAAGCATGATGATCTACTGAGAAGTGTATATTTAGGAACTTTGAGAAGAGTGGAAGTAATTGCTGTGGCAAATATTAGTGACAGATGAAGAAAAGGAACGAATTGGAAAAAAGCAAAAGTTTGGTTAGCAATTTTGAGAGTACACGTGAAGTTGAAAATCTTAACCTTGGAAATGACGGTTATCAGTGTGCTTATACGATTTTCTGCAGTAGCACTCTGCAACCCAGAATTAAAAGTAAATAAATGGATCTTTATGTTCATCTGGTACAGGAAAATTGCAAAGCATGGGTGGTGGAAAGATAAGCAGATGAGGAAATAATAGGTGAGGGCGCAATAAACTAGTGGTAATTATGCCCCAGATTCACATTGATCAACATGAAGCCAGCAGGGACTGAGAGAAGAGGGACTTTGAAAATAGAGAAGTGTCAAGGATTAGGAATTTTCAGTGATGTTAAAGAACCAATTTAGTGGGAGTAAGGAAATTTGAGAGGAGGAATATTAAGATGTTTTGATCAGAGAGTGGAATATTGGAATCAAAGTTTCTGGAGGTAAAATACTATAAGAGGACAAGATGTAGGATGCCGTTATTTGGTTGCTAACATAGAGTAGAGGTGATATTTATTGGAGGTGAATGAGCTCAAGAAATTGTAAGCCTATGTTGCTGAAGTTATCTGGTGAATTAGTCAAGGTAATTAAGGCTAGCTATAGCAACAAATAAACTCAGCTGATTAATACACAAAGGTTTGTTTCTATGCTCATGCAGAATCAGGCTCAACTTGGTAGGAGTTGTCATCCATCCAGTAACGTAGGATCCAGGCTTCTCTCGTACTGAAATTCTGGTACTTCAACACATAGTTTCTAAGGTCACTGCAGCAGGGGAAGAGGAGACACGGAATAAATATACTGACCTTTAACTGCTTCAGCTTGGAAGTAGCATATGATATTTCAGTTCACAGTTCACTGGCAAGTACAATTTAAATGGTCCCATTCTAATTGCAAGGACAGCTAGGAAATATAAGGCAATCAGTGAACTATTTGGTGAGTGTTAACTGTCTTTGCCACATTCCAGCGGGACTTGGGGTAGTGAGGAGCATTGTGAGTCAAGTGTCAAAGTTCTGGATGAATATGTGTGTGGCCCATCTTGGAAGGAAGAAGAGGCAACCAAAAGGATGGGGAGGTGGTATATCAAGAATGGTTTTAAAAGATAAAACAATTTTGAGTAAGGGTTAAAGAAATATAATCTAGAAATTTCTATGGGGAATTTAAGAAAATGCTATCCTGTGTCCAGATCCCCCATTCTGGGTTGGGAAATAGTGTGGAATATGGCTGGAAATGTGAACTGCTACTATATTGTGGTAAGAATTGACACCAGATTAAATCTGTTGGCCTTTATCCTGGAAACAAAAGAATAAAATGACATGATAAAAGTGCATTGTAGGAAAATTATTTTGTCAATGGCATTCAGATTGCATTGAATGGGGTAGATACTGGAGGTGAGAAAACAATTAAGAGGTATGAGCTAATGGTGGTCACAGTAGGAATCCACTGTCACATGCAGGAGACACTAAGTGAGAAAATTCCGCAAGCTTTTATAACAAACAGTTGCTGCATATTTTAATTGCCTCCAGCAAATTCACAGAAGGACCAGAATGGCCTTGGAATGGGATGGGAGACAAAAGGGAGATAGATGATATATGCCTAGAAGAGCTAACAAGGGTAGCCAGAAAGATTAAAGGTGAAGGAAAGAAATAAAGAAAGAGTCTGCAGAAAAGGACCAATGGACTCCAGGCACATATGGCCTATAAGTTGGGAGACAAAAGGCAGTGGTGATTAGCAGCAGCTGAAGGCCACACACGGGGTCTTCTGGCATCTAAGCCAGTGGTTAGAAACCTTTCAGATTTGTCTTGCCAAGTCAGTATTTATTCACTCTTAATTTCAGGATTTATATGCCAATAATATATACTTCCACTTAGAAATTTTCTGTACATCTAAAATCTCATTGCATATAAAATTATTTTTTGAAAGTTTCAAGATTAAGAAGCTGCATTTACAATATAATTATAAACCAGATTTAATGAGTGTCACTTATATCTTTTTCTGTTTTGACCTTTTTCCGTTACCCCAAGTTTCTGTGTATATTCCTATACTCAAAGCTACGGAGATATCTATCTCAGACTATTTGTATCCCAGCCCCACTCTTACTAGGTCCAGAACTATTATTACCACCTGCTGACTACAGCCCAAGAAGCCTTAGATAGGGCCAAAGGGGACCAGAGCCCACTCCCTGCTGAGCCTGAAGCTGCTTGGCCAGAAACACAAATGGTAGAGGAAAGTGCAGAGTGTTGTGGGAACACAAAGCAGGGAGTTCTGAAATGATTGTGTGATACAGGAAAAGGCCTCCATGAGATGTGAAAGGTAAGTAAGATATTGTGTGGAGGCTGAGAGCTGAAAAAAAAATATATGATGTGTTTTAAAAACTGAACAAAATTCAGGGCAACTGGAGTATACAGAACTGGAGGAGAGTGGTGTTAAGTGAGGCTGGAAAGGTGGGCAAGACTCAGAGCCTGAAGGGGAAGGCATAAAGGAGACATTCTTCTTAATGGTGTAAAATGCAAGCACAACACTTGTTATGTATTATTTTGGGCAATAATAAACTAGATACTGTTTTGAGTTTTTTTTTTCAGCTATTAGCTGTTTTAGTTCTTATTCCTACTCTATGAGATAGATGATATCATTACTCCCATTCTATAAATAAGAAAACTAGAGCATGAAGAGGTTAGGTAACTTGCCCAAGATAATACTGCAGCAGAACTAGGACTCAGTTTCAAGGTGTCTGGCTCCAGAATTTGTGCTCTAGAGCAATCCACAGTACTGTCTTATGCCAATATAATGTGTCTCCTTGGGACAAAAAAAAAATCAAGCTTTTCTTTATAATTGTTTGTGGTAATAATTTAGAGACAAAGAAACTGTTCAGTATAAAACCATTGGACCCCAGAATACTCCATGGATGGCCAGAGGCCCAGGAAAATTCACCAAAAGGAGAAATGGTGCACACACACACACACACACAAATTAAATTTTCTTAAAAGTGATATTTGATTACTTCTGATCCTGGCAAAATGGAGTAGGATTACTTTCCATTATTCCTTCCACTTAAGTACAAGTAAAAACCCTGAACATTATACAGATGTTTCTCTACTTACAATGGGGTTATGTTCTGATAATCCTATCATAAGTTGAAAATATTGTAAGTCAAAAATGCATGGCTGACTGGCAACTGTGACTCACTACCACTGCCCAGCATCATGAGAGAAATACAGTTTCTACACAATGTGTGTCACTCTCACTCCATCTTAAAGTGGAAAATTCCCAAACGGAACCATCATAAGTTAGGAACCATCTGTCTATGAATCAAATAAGAAAAGGTTATGAAAGGTAGTAAGAAGAAGTCAGCCTGGCTAGTGACCTTGGGACCCAAGGAATGATATGATGTTGCATTCCCTGGGTTTTCTTTTTGCCTTGAGTGTCCTATATAAGGAACTGAAAAAGACTAAAAAGCAAACACCAACAGGTGGAAACAAAAATGTTCCTAACAAAAGCCTATTCTCTCTAGCCAAAGTATCAGGAAAGAGACAGCCTAGCAGGCCAGAAAACTTTTAGATAATAATGGCTCTACTCC
Source organism: Pan troglodytes (assembly GCF_028858775.2). Lineage (NCBI taxonomy): Eukaryota > Metazoa > Chordata > Mammalia > Primates > Hominidae > Pan > Pan troglodytes. Next base: position 106,715,908 of record NC_072421.2, read on the forward strand.
AGTCAATCATCACAGAACTATCTGTGGACCCATCCCCACCCATGAAAGTAAGGGACAAGTGGAGGGTCTATCACCCTCTCAGGGATGTAACTAGGCAGTATAACACCCTCAACAGGTTGGTGTCAAAGAAGGCAAAGTAATGAACTGAGACTTTTGTCACTGCCAACTGGTAACAAGGTTATCTTCCCAACACCCACGTCATCAGTGAAGACTACAGGGGAAACGTGGACTTCCACTGGCACCAAGCAGTAATGAGGTGTTTCTACTCTTCTCTGCTGCAGTGGTGTCAGAGGAAGCCTAGTGGAGAAGTAAGAGTTTTCTCCATTGACCAGTGGTAATAAGGCCACCTACACTCCATGGTGTCATTAGATGCAATATGGAGAACAGTAATGAGACCTGCTTACCACTTTCAGCCAGGGAAGTATCACTGGAAGCTTAGTAGGGAACTGGAAATTCCACTCTGTCTAACACAAAGGAAAAGTCCATGCCACTTGTGTGTCAAAGGAAGCTGAGTGGGGAAACTGAACTTCTACTCCCGACCTGGCAGTAACAAGGTACTTTGCCAGAGAAGTGTCAGAAGAAACAAGCTAATTCAGAAAGTGTAAATAAGATCCAGAGTCTCAAATAATAATACCCAATATGCCCGGGTTCCAATAAAAAACTACTCATTATATTAAGAAACAAGAAGTTATTAGATTGAATGAAAAAAAGAGAAAGGTGCCAACACCAAGATGACAGAGATACTAGAATTATCTGACAAATATTTTAAAGCAGTGCCATAAAGATGTGCATCACACAAAATTATTTATATGTTCAAAACAAATGAAAACTTAGAGAGTGTTAGCAAAGAAATAGAAAGCCTCAGCAAGACATAGAAGACATAAAGTAGAACCAAATGGAAATTTGAAAACTGAAAAATGTGATAATGTAAAAGAAACTACAGGTGACCTCAAGAGCAGAATGGAGGGGGCAGGGGAAAGAATTAGTGAACCTGAAGAGAGAAAAATTGCCTTTGATAAAATTCAACATCCTTTCATGTTAAAAACTCTCAATAAACTAGGTATTGAAGAAACATATCTCAAAAATAGTAAGAGCTATTTATGACAACACCACAGCCAATATCATACTAAATGGGAAAAAGCTGAAAACATTCCCTTTGAAAACCAGCACATGACAAGGATGCCCTCTTCCACCACTCCTATTCAACATAGTATTGGAAGTTCTAGCCAGGGCAATGAGGCAAGATAAAGAAATAAAGGGTATTAAAATAGGAAGAGAGGAAGTCAAATTCTCTGTTTGCAGATGACATAATTCTATATTTAGAAAACTCCATCATCTCAGCTGTAAAACTCCTTAAGCTGATAAGCAACTTTAGCAAAGTCTCAGGATACAAAATCAATGTGCAAAAATCACAAGCATTCCTACACACCAACAATAGACAAGTGGAGGGCCAAATCATGAATGAACTCCCATTCACAATTGCTACAAAGGGAATAAAATATCTAGGAATACAGCTAACGAGGGAAGTAAAGGAAAGCTTTAAGGAGAACTACAAACCACTGCTCAAGGAAATAAGAGAGGACACAAACCAATGGAAAAACATTCTATCCTCATGAGTAGGAAGAATCAATATTGTGAAAATGGTCACATTGCCCAGAATAATTTATAGATTCAATGCTATTCCCATCAAACTACCATAGACATTCTTCACAGAATTGGAAAAAAACTACCTTAAATTTTATGTGAAACCAAAAAAGAGACCATATAGCCAAGACAATCCTAATCAAAAAGAACAAAGCTGGAGGCATCACGCTACCTGACTTCAAACTCTACTACAAGGCTACAGTAACAAAAACAGCATGGTACTGGTATCAAAACAGACATACAGACCCATGGGAAAGAACAGAGACCTCAGAAACAACACCACTTATCAACAACCATCTGATCTTTGAGAAAAATGAACAAAAACAAGCAATGGGTAAAGGATTCCCTATTTAATAAATGTTGCTGGAAAAACTGGCTAGCCATATGCAGAAAACTGAAACTGGACCCCTTCCTTACACCTTATACAAAAATTAATTCAAGATGGGTGAAAGACTTAAATGTAAAACCCAAAGCCATAAAAACCCTAGAAGAAAACCTAGGCAATACCATTCAGGACATAGGCATAGTTCATGACAAAAACGCCAAAGGCAATGGCAACAAAAGCCAAAATTGACGAAAGGGATCTAATTAAACTAAAGCACTTCTGCACAGCAAAAGAAACCATCATCAGAATGAATAGGCAACCTACAGAATGGGAGAACATTTTTGCAATCTACCCATCTGACAAAGGTCTAATATCCAGAATCTACAAGTAACTTTAACAAATTTACAGGGCAAAAACAACACAACCCCATCAATAAGTGGGCAAGGGATATAAACAGACACTTCTCCAAAGAGGACATTTACACAAACATATGAAAAAAAGCTCATCATCACTGATTATTAGAGAAATGTAAATCAAAACCACAATTAAATACCATCTCACACCAGTAAGCATGGCAATTATTAAAAAGTCAAGAAACAATAGATCCTGACAAGGCTGTGGAGAAACAGGAATGTTTTAACACTGTTGGTGGGAATGTGAGTTAGTTGAATCATTATGGAAGACGTGTGGCAATTCCTCAAGGATCTAGAACCAGAAATACCATTTGACCTAGCAATCCCATTACTGGGTGTATACCCAAAAGAATACAAATCATTCTGCTCTAAAGACACATGCACACGTATGTTTATTGCAGCACTATTTACAATAGCAAAACCTGGAATCAATCCAAATGCCCATCAATGATAGACTTAATAAAGAAAATGTGGCACATATACACCCTGGAATACTAGGCAGCCATAAAAATGAATGAGATTGTGTCCTTTGCAGGGATATGAATGAAGCTGGAAGCCATCATCCTCAACAAACTAACACAGGAACAGAAAACCAAACATTGCATGTTCTTACTAATAAGTGGGAGTTGAACAATGAGAACACATAGACACAGGGAAGGGAACAACACACACTGGCACCAGTTGGGGGCTGGGGGATGAGCAGAGGGAGAGCATTAGGAGAAATAGCTAATGCATGCAGGGCTTAAAACCTAGATGACAGGTTGATAGGTGCACCAAACCACCACGGCACATGTATACCTATGTAACAAACCCACACATTCTGCGCCTGTATCCTGGAACTTAAAGTATAATTAAAAGAAAGAAATCCACTCTAGTTAACAGCATTCTGATCAAGTCCACAGATATGAATGAGGGCCATAAAATAAATCAGATTTATCTATGAAAAAAAGAAGATGTAGAAAATACCAAATCTAAACAACAGAGAGAACATAGTCTAGAAAAAGAAAAGTGAATAGTCTCCGATCCAACATACATGTTACTGAGTGTCAGAGGAAAGAATAAAGAGGGCAGAACAGAAAAAAAAAAACTATAAATAATGGCTGAAAACTTGCCAGATTTGGCAAAAGACATAAAACTACAGATTCAAGAAACCAACTGAACTCCAAATAAAAAAACAAAAATAATCCCCAGCAAGACACATCATAATCACACTTCTGAAAAATAAAGACAATGAAAGCATATTGGTAATAATGAGATAAATGACATCTTACTTGCAGGGACAAACAATTTGAATGACACATATTTTTCATAATAAATTATGGAGACCAGAAGGAAGTGACAGTATTTTTCAAGTGCTAAAAGAAATGAACTGTCAATCAAGATTCCTGTATTCAGTGAAAATACACTTCAGAAATCAAGGGAAAATTGAGATTTTCACATGAAGGAAAACTAAAAGAATTTGTTGCCAGCAGACCTAGCCTAAAAGAATGACTAAAGGAAGCTCTCTATACAGCAAGGAAACAATAAAAGAAGAAATATCGAACTTCAGGAAGAAGAAAAAAATGGAGAAAAATATGGATAAATACAATAGGCTTTCCTTCTCATTTTTATTTTTCTGATTATGTTTTATATTTGAAGTAAGAACTATGGCATTGTTTGATGTGGTTCTAAATGTACACTGTAGTAATTCATAGTAAGGTGGGGAAAAGAAATAGAAGAAAAAACAGAGAACAAACAAAATGAAAAGTAAATAAGCATACATAGCCCTGACATAATAATAATTACATTAATTATAAATAATCTAAGTACACCAATTAAAAGACAGATAGTGAAAGGCTGGATTAATAAACACTACTTAACCATAAGCTATCTACAAAAACAACTCATGTAAATTAAAACACTATAGTCAAGCTTAAAATGGAAGATTGGAAAAACATACATCATAGTAAAATTAATCTAAGGAAAGTATGAATGGCTATATTAATATCAGACAAATTAGACTTCAGAGTAAATACAATTACCAAAAACATACAGGGACACTATGTAATAATAGAAGGGTCCATCCACCAAGAAGACATGGATCTTAAATGTACATGCATTAAACAACAGAGCTGCAAAATATGTAAAGCAAAATCTTTCAAAACTAAAATGAGAAATAGACCAATCCACAATTATACTTGTACACTTCAACACTCATCCTTCAACAATTGTTACAACAACTAGACTGAAAGTCAGCAAGAATTTAGAATTTTACAACACAATCAATCAACAGTATCTAATGGATATATATAGAACACACCACCCAGCAACAGCGGAATATATATTCCAAATACGTATTATTTTTAAGGTCCCATGGAACATTCATTAAATTAAACCATATCTAGGGCCATAAAGCAAACCTCGACAAATCTGAAAGAACTGAAATCATACAGAGTGTGCTCTCCAATGACAAATGGCATCAAACTAGAAAATGAACAAGAACTTTTTCAAACCCTTGGAATCAAAACAAGACACTTCAAAATAATCTATTAAAGAGGATGCTTGAAGGAAATCTAAAAATACATTGAACTGAATGAAAAGGAAAACACAATATATTTATATCTGTGAGATATGGCTAATGAAATACTGACAGATGAATGTATAGCAACAAGTACTTACGTTTGCAAAAAGGCAGCCTCTAACCAATAATATAAGTCCTACCTCAAGAACCTAGGAAAAGAAGAGCAAAATAAACACAAGGTAAGCAGATGGAAATAAACATAAAAGCATAAATAAATAAAACTGAAAACAGATAAACAATAGAAAAAATCTGTGAAACGAAGGCCTGGTTCTTTGAAAGATCAATAAAATTGACAAACCTCTAGCAAGACTGAAAAAATAAAGAGAGAGAAGACAAAACTTACAAATATCAGGAATGAAATAGGGAATATCACTGTAGACTGCAGGCATCAAAGGTATAATAAGAGAATGCTATGAACAGACTTACATACTTAGATGAAATGGACCAATTCCTCAAAAAATTAAAATACCACAACTCCTTCAATATGGAATAGAGAATTTGAATAACCCTATAAACTGTCAAATAAATTGAATTCTTAGTTTTAAAGTGTCCATAAAGAAATATCCAGACCAAAATGGTTTTACTGCAGAATTCTACCAAGCACTTGAAGAATTAACACGTTTTTTACAATATCTTGCAGAAAATAGAGGCTAGTATTCTGAAGCTACTATTACCCTGATACCCAAACCAGACAAAGGCAGTAAAAAATAAAAACTACAGAAAATATCCCTTATGAAAACAGAGGTGGAGGGTATTCCAAGATGGCCAAATAGGAACAGTTCCAGGCTGCAGTTCCCAACGGGGTCAATGTAGAGAATGGGTAATTTCTGCATTTCCAACTGAGGTACCAGGTTCATCTCATTGGGACTGGTTGGACACTGGGTGCAGCCCATGGAGGGCAAGCCAAAGCAGCACGAGGTATCACCTCACCCAGGGAGTGCAAGTGTTGGGGGATTTCCCTTTCCTAGCCAAGGGAAGCCATGACAGACTACCTGGAAAAATGGGACACTCCCACTCAAATACGGTGCTGTTCCCAAGGTCTTAGCAACTGGCACACAAGGTGATTCTCTCCCTTGCCTAACTCAGCAGCTCCCAGGCCAACAGAGTCTTACTACTGCTAGCACAGCAGTCTGAGATCCATCTGTGAGACAGCAGCCTGTCTGGGGGAGGGGTGTCCACAATTCCTAAGGCTTCAGTAGGTAAACAAAGCAGCCAGGAAGCTCGAACTGGGCAGAGCCCACCTCTGCTCAACAAGGCCTACAGACTCTAGACTCCACCTCTGTGGGCAGGGCATAGCTGAACAAAAGCCAGCAGACAACTTCTGAAGACTTAAATGTCCCTGTCTGACAGCACTGAAGAGAGCAGTGGTTCTCCCAGCATGGTGTTTGAGCTCTGAGAATGGACAGACTGCCTCCTCAAGTAGGTCCCTGAACCCGTGTAGCCTAACTGGGAGTCACCTCCCAGTAGGGGCTGACAGACACCTCATATAGGTAGCTGCCCCTCTGGGAAGAAGCTTCCAGAAGAAGGATCGGGCAGCAATATTTGCTGTTCTGCAATATTTGCTGTTCTGCAGCCTCCACTGGTGATACCAAGGCAAACAGGGTCTGGAGTGAAACTCCAGCAAACTCCAACAGACCTGCAGCTGAGGGACTTGACTGTTAGAAGGAAAACTAACAAACAGAAAGGAATAGCATCAACATCAACAAAAAGGTCACTTATAGCAAAACCCCATCTGTGAGTCACCAACATCAAAGACCAAAGGTAGATAAAACTACAAAGATGAGGAGAAACCATACCACAAAACCTGAAAGTTCTAGAAATCAAAGCACCTCTTCTCCTTCAAAGGATGGCAGCTCCTCACCAGCAATGGAACAAAGCTTGACAGAGAATGACTTTGATGACTTGACAGAAGTAGGCTTCAGAAGGTCAGTAATAATAAACTTCTCTGAGCTAAATGAGCATGTTCTAACCCATTGCAGGGAAGCTAAAAACCTTGAAAAAAGATTAAACAAATGGCTAACTAGAATAAACAGTGTAGAGAAGACCTTAAATGACCTGATGGAGCTGAAAACCGTGGCAGGAGAACTTCATGATGCATGCACAAGCTTCAATAGCCAATTCGATCAAGTGGAAGAAAGGGTATCAGTGATTGAACATCAAACTAATGAAATAAAGCAAGAAAACAAGATTAGAGAAAAAAGAGTAAAAAGAAATGAACAAAGACTCCAAGAAATATGGGACTATGTGAAAAGACCAAATCTACATTTGATTGCTGTACCTGAAAGTGACAGGGAGAATGGAAACAAGTTGGAAAACACTCTTCAGGATATTATCCAGGAGAACTTCCCCAACATAGCAATGCAGGCCAACATTCAGATTCAGGAAATACAGAGAACACCACAAAGATACTCCTCAAAAAGAGCAACCCCAAGACACATAACTGTCAGATTCACCAAGGTTGAAATGAAGGAAAAAGTGTTAAGGGCAGCCAGAGAGAAAGGTCGAGTTACCCACAAAGGGAAGCCCATCACACTAACAGCGAATCTCTCATCAGAAACCCTACAAGCCAGAAGAGAGTGGGGGCCAATATTCAACATTCTTAAAGAAAACAATTTTCAACCCAGAATTTCATATCCAGCCAAAAAAAGCTTCATAAGTGAAGGAGAAATAAAATCCTTTACAGGCAAGCAAATGCTGAGAGATTTTGTCACCACCAGGCCTGACTTACAAGAGCTCCTGAAGGAAGCACTAAACATGGAAAGAAACAACACGTACCAGCCATTGCAAAAACAGGCCAAATTGTAAAGACCATTGATGCTATGAAGAAACTGCATCAATTTACAGGCAAAATAACCAGCTAAAATCATAATGACAGGATCAAATTCACACATAACAATATTAACCTTAAATATAAATGGGCTAAATGCCCCAATTAAAAGACACAGACTGGCAAATTGGATAAAGAATCAAGACCCATCACTGTGCTGTATTCAGGAGACCCATCTCATGTGCAAAGACAAACATAGGCTCAAAATAAAGGGATGGAGGAAGATCTACCAAGCAAATGGAAAGCAAAAAAATGCAGGGGTTGCAATCCTAGTCTCTGATAAAACAGACTTTAAACCAACAAAGGTCAACAGAGACAAAGAAGGCCATTACATAATGGTAAAGGGATCAATTCAACAAGAAGAGCTAACTATCCTAAATATATATGCATCCAATACAGGAGCACCCAGATTCAAAAAGCAAGTCCTTACAGACCTACATAGAAACTTAGACTCCCATACAATAATAATAGGAGACATTAACACCCCACTGTCAATATTAGACAGATCAATGAGACAGAAGGTTAACAAGGATATCCAGAAACTGAACTCAGCTCTGCAACAAGCAGACCTAATAGACATCTACAGAACTCTCCAACCCAAATCAACAGAATATACATTATTCCCAGCACCACATCACACTTATTCTAAAATTGACCACATAATTGGAAGTAAAGCACTCCTCAGCAAATGTAAAAGAATAGAAATGACAACAAACTGTCTCGCAGACAACAGTGCAATCAAATTAGACCTCAGGATTAAGAAACTCACTCAAAACCATTCAACTACATGGAAACTGAACAACTTGCTCCTGAATGACTACTGGGTAAATAACAAAATGAAGGCAGAAATAAAGATGTTCTTTGAAACCAATGAGAACAAAGACACAACCTACCAGGATCTCTGGGACACATTTAAAGCAGTGTGTTGAGAGAAATTTATAGCACTAAAAGCCCACAAGAGAATGCAGGAAAGATCAAAAATCGACACCCTAACATCACAATTAAAGGAACTAGAGAAGCAAGAGCAAACAAATTCAAAAGCTAGCAGAAGGCAAGAAATAACTAAGATCAGAGCAGAACTGAAAGAGATGGAGACATAAATCACCATTCAAAAATCAATGAATCTAGGAACTGGTTTCTTGAAAAGATGAACAAAATTGATAGACCACTAGCAAGATTAATAAAGAAGAAAAGGGAGAAGAATCAAATAAATGCAATAAAAAATGATAAAGGGGACATCACCACCAATCCCACAGAAATACAAACTACCATCAGAGAATATTATAAACGCTTCTACACAAATAAACTAGAAAATCTAGAAGAATTGCATAAATTGCTGGAAACATACACCCTCCCAAGAATAAACCAGGAAGAAGCTGAACCTCTGAATAGACCAATAACAGGCTCTGAAATTGAGGCAGTAATTAATAGCCTACCACCCAAAAAAAGTCCAGGACCAGACAGATTCACAGACGAATTCTACCAGAGGTACAAGCAGGAGCTGGTACCATTCATTCTGAAACTATTCCAATCAATAGAAAAAGAGAGAATTCTTCCTAACTCATTTTATGAGGCCAATATCATCCTGATACCAAAGCCTGGCAGAGACACACACAAAAAAGAGAATTCCTGACCAATATCCCTGATGAACATCAATGCGAAAATCCTCAATAAAATACTGGCAAACTGAATCCAGCAGCACATCAAAAAGCTTATCCACCACAATCAAGTCAGCTTCATCCATGGGATGCAAGGCTGGTTCAGCAAATGCAAATCAATAAACATATTCCATCACATAAACAGAACCAATGACAAAAACCACATGATTATCTCAAAATGTGCAGAAAAGGCCTTTGATGAAATTCAACAGCTCTTCATGCTAAAAACTCTCAATAAACTAGGTATTGATGGAACGTTTCTCAAAATAATAAGAGCTATTTATGAAAAAGCCACAGCCAATATCATACTGAATGGGCAAAACCCGGAAGCATTCCCTTTGAAAACTGGCACAAGGCAAGGATGCCCTCTCTCACCACTCCTATTCAACATAGTGTTGGAAATTCTGGCCAGGGCAATCAGGCAAGAGAAAGAAATAAAGGGTATTCAATTAGGAAATTAGGAAGTCAAATTGTCCCTATTTGCAGATGACATGATTTTATATCTAGAAAACCCCATCGTCTCAGCCAAAAATCTCCTTAAGCTGATTAGCAACTTCAGCAAAGTCTCAGGATACAAAATCAATGTGCAAAAATCACAAGCATTCCTATATACCATTAACAAACAGAGAGCCAAATCATGAGTGAACTCCCATTCACAATTGCTACAAAGAGAATAAAATACCTGGGAATCCAACTTACAAGGGATGTGAAGGACCTCTTCAAGGAGAACTACAAACCACTGCTCAAGGAAATAAAAGAGGACACAAACAAATGGAAGAATATTCCATGATCATGGATAAGAAGAATCAATATCAGGATAATGGCCATACTGCCCAAAGAAATTTATAGATTCAATGCCATCCCCATCAAGCTACCAATGACTTTCTTCACAGAATTGGGAAAAACTACTTTAAAGTTCATATGGAACCAAAAAAGAGCCTGCATTGCCAAGACAATGCTAAGCCAAAAGAACAAAGCTGGAGGCATCATACTACCTGACTTCAAACTACACTACAAGGATACAGTAATCAAAACAGCATGGTACTGGTACCAAAACGGATATATAGACCAGTGGAACAGAACAGAGCCCTCAGAAATAACACCACACATCTACAACCATCTGATCTTTGACAAACCTGACAAAAAAAAGAAATGGGGAAAGGATTCCCTACTTAATAAATGGTGCTGGGAAAACTGGCTAGCCATATGTAGAAAGCTGAAACTGGATCCCTTCCTTACACCTTATACAAAAATTAATTCAAGATGGATTAAAGACTTAAATGTTAGACATAAAACCATAAAAACCCTAGAAGAAAACCTAGGCAATACCATTCAGGACATAGGCATGGGAAAGGACTTCATGACTAAAACACCAAAAGCTATGGCACCAAAAGCCAAAATACACAAATGGGATCTAATTAAACTAAAGAGCTTCCACACAGCAAAAGAAACTACCATCAGAGTGAACAGGCAACCTACAGAATGGGAGAAAATTTTTGCAATCTGCCCATCTGACAAAGGGCTAATGTCTAGAATCTAAAAAGAACTCAAACAAATTTAGAAGAATAAATCAAACAACCCCATCAAAAAGTAGGCATAGGATATGAACAGACACTTCTCGAAAGAAGACATCTATGCAGCCAATAGACATGTGAAAAAATGCTCATCATCACTGGTCATCAGAGAAATGCAAATCAAAACCATAATGAGATACCGTCTCACTCCAGTTAGAATGGCAATCACTAAAAAGTCAGGAAACAGATGCTGGAGAGGATGTGGAGAAATAGGAATGCTTTTACACTGTTGGTGGGAGTGTAAATTAGTTCCACCATTGTGGAAGACAGTGTGGTCATTCCTCAAGGATCTAGAACTGGAATTACCATTTGACCCAGTAATCCCATTACTGGGTATATACCCAAAGGATTATAAATCATACTACTATAAAGACACATGCACAGGTATGTTTGTTGCAGCACTATTCACAATAGCAAAGACTTGGAACCAACCCAAATGTCCATCAATGATACACTGGATTAAGAAAATGTGTCACATATACACCATGGAATACTATGCAACCATAAAAAAAGATGAGTTCATGTCCTTTGTAGGGACATGGATGAAGCTGGAAACCATCATTCTCAGCAAACTATCACAAGGACAGAAAACCAAACACCACATGTTCTCACTCATAGGTGGGAATTGAACAATGAGGTCACTTGGACAAAGGGCAGGGAACATCACACACTGGGGCCTGTCGGGGGGTGGGGAGCTGGGGGAGGGATAGCATTAGGAGAAATACCTAATGTAAATGATGGGTTGATGGGTGCAGCAAACCAACATGGCACATGTATACCTATGTATTAAACCTGCACATTGTGCACATGTACCCTAGGACTTAAAGTATAAAAAAAAAGAAAAAGGAAAACAGACGCACAAATTCTTAACCAAATATTAAGAACAGAATTCAGCAATACATAATGAAAATTATACACCATAACCCAATGTAGTTTATTCCAGGGGTGCAAGTCTGATTCACATTTGAAAATCAATCAGTGTAATCTACCATATTAACAGCCAAAATAAGAGAATTCACTAGATCATATTAATTTATGCAGTAAAAGAATTTGACTAAATTCAACATCCATTTATGATGTCTCTCAGGAAAATAGGAATATAAAAGAACTTCCTCAACATGAAGAGCATCTACAAAATACTGGAGCAAATAACACTGAATGATAGAGAATGGCTGCTCTCACCCTAAGATCAAGGCCAGGAGGTTCTTGTTTCTCACCATTCTTTTTAACGTTATTTCTGGGAGTTCTATCCAGTGAAGTAAAGCAAGGAAATTATGCAGAAAGCATATGGATGGGAAGAAATAAAACCTTCTCTTTTTGAAGATGGCATGATTGGCTACATAGAAATGCCTGACAAATCTACAAAAAAAAAAAAAATTCCTGTAACTAATAAGTAAATTTAGCAAGGTTACAAGACAACAAGCTGGATCACTTACACATTGCTCATGTGAATATAAAGTGGTACCACTGTGTTAGGCCATTCTTGCATTGCTATAAAGAAATACCTGAGACCAGGTAATTTATAAGAAGAGGTTTAATTGGATCATATTCTGAAGGTTGTACAGGAAGCATAGCATCATCTGCTTCTCAGGTAGCCCCAGGGAGCTTTTACTCATGGTGAAAGGCAAAGCGGGAGGAGGCACTTCACATGGCAAAAGGAGGAGCAAGAGAGAGATAATGGGGGGAGAGGCATTACACACTTTTAAACCACCAGGTCTTATGAGAACTCACTCACCATTGCAAAGACAGCACCAGGCCATGACGCAAACACCTCCCACCAGACCCCACTTTCAGCACTGGGGATTACAATTCAACATGAGATTTGAGTGGGGACAAATATCCAACCTATATCAATAGCCATTCTGGAAAACAGTTTTACAGCTTCTTTAAAAAAAAAAATGCAACTACTATGCCACGCAGCAATAACAATCCTCAGCTTTTAGCCCAGGGAAATGAAAACTTGTGTTCACACAAATCCTGTACATAAATAATCCAATTAAAAATGGGCAAAAGACCTCAGTAGACGTTTCTGAAAGGAACACATATAAATGCCTTCTATATAAATAACATATAAATGTTCACAGCAGCTTTATTCATAATTACCAAAAACTGGAAACAACCCAAAGGTCCTTCAACAATGTGAATGGCTAAACAAACTGTGGTACATCCATACCATCAACTAGTACTTAGCAATAATCAGGAACAAGCAAACTATGAACACAAGCAACAACTTGAACGAACCTCCAGAGAATTATGCTTAGTGAAAAGAGTCAATCCTAAAAGGTTACATATTATAAGATTACATTTACATATTCTTAAAATGACAAAATTATACAAATGGAGATTAATGGTTGCTAGGGGTTATAAAAGGGGTAGGGTAAGAGGTAGCAATAAAAGTGGGTGTGGCAATAAAAGGGCAATATTAGGGATTCTTATAGTGATAGAAATGTTCTGAATCTTCTCTATACCAATGTCAATATCCTATGATATTGTGTAATAGTTTTGCAAGATGTTATCATTAAAGAATACTCAATGAAGTGTACCTTGGGTCTTACTGTATTATGTCTTATAGCTGCATGACAATCTATACTTATTTAGTATAATAAAAGTTTATCTAAAAAGTTTAATCTAAAAAGAAATATTCTAATTGTTAAATGAGCATTAAAAGCAAACAAATAAAAGACAAGTATTAGAAACATCAATATGTATTCCATAAGTACATAAAATATTTTAATTTTTTTATTTTTAAAATTTTCTTTTTAATTCTCAGCAAGGCAAGTTACGTCTATATAGAAGGGGGTGCCCTTACAGATGGAACAATGGTGAGCACACACTTGGACAAGGGAGGAGAAGGGGTTCTTATCCCTGACACGTGTAGCCCCTGCTACTGTGTCATTCCCCTGTTGGCTAGGGTTAGATCGCACAGGCTAAACTAATTCCAATTGGCTAATTTAAAGAGAATGACTGGGTGAGTGTTTTGGCAGGAGTCAGGGCAGGGCAGGTAGCAGGTAATTGGAATGAGTTAGGGTGGAGCAGGTGATTGGAATGTAGGGTGGAGCAGGTGATCAGAATGACTCAGGTGGAGTAGGTAATTGAAAAAGGTTGCTTTATGAAGAAGTTTAAAAGTAGAAGGCAAAGAATTGAACATACTGACATATTAATTCTTTGAAAAGAAATTTAGAACTCACATCTAACAATCCCTCCCCTTGTATTTCCTTACAGCTTTCTTTTCAAACTTTTTTTAACATGTCTTGGCTTAGTTGTTTTGCTTGGTTTTCTAAAGAAGCAGCCTCTCTGGATAAGGTAGAGGATAGTTAAGGGAGGTTTTAGTAAGTGCCGTTTTTATGAGCCTCTGTATCTACTTAGGGTGAATGGTATGACATAGCACTTGACAAGAATAAGTACACCTATTAAGGCTGCAAGGGAAATAAGAATTGAGGCTATTATTTCTTTCTATTTACCAAACTACTTTAGCCATCCTGTAAAGGGGTCTTTTATCTCTGAGTTGCTGGCTAACCCATTGGATAGAGCAGTCAGACCTTGCAATGTCTTTGTTATACTTCTATTAGGGGCGGTGTTGTTTGTGATGAAGGTATAACATTGAGTTTTAATCATGACGCAAACTCCTCTTCTTTCTGCTAATATCATGTCTAAGGCTATCCTATTTTCTTAAGCCATCTGGCTAGTAGCCCCTAATTGTTTAGCTATTCCTTTAACAGTATCTCTAGTGTAGTTAATAAATTACTGTTGGTTGTAGTAGATGTAGTTTATCCAATCTACATTTTTATTAATTGTTACTCACCAAAATAGTGACTTAAATTCTGCAGCTGTTTGATCTTAGCCTTTAAACTGATCTAATATTCCCCATGGGACTCCAATTGCGTTTAAATAGACGTGAGAGTTAAAAGACCTATCAGGGGCTTCTCTCGCTTTACGATGCCTTATTTTTCCTTCCTCTGGTTGATGAAATGCCAGGGTGAAAGGTATCCTTTCACCAATTGGACTAAAGTACAAATGCCACTCCAGTTATTTGGCAGAGTGTCCAGTAAAGGTCCACCACAATACCACCACGCATCCGCTTGGGGATGAACAAGGGCTGACTGGTAAGCTCTTGAAAGTTCTTAAGCTCACTGCATCCCTTCAGGTCTCCAAGGAATGCTAAGTTTCCTCCCTGTCCTGAGAGACATGAAGTGAACTTAGTGTTGGGAGACAGAAGTTGGTTGGCCCTCGGGGGCTGACTTGCAGGATGCTGGATTTGGGGATATAGCAGAGAGAGAGCTTGGCACGACTTACTACTCCAGGCTGTAGAATCCTGGAAAAGAGATGCCATGCAGCCCACGCCTGGTCGACTGGAGGACCACCTTAGTGGAAAGGGGACAATCTGGGCCTCTGACCTGCTGTGGACACAAGCATAACAATTGCTTTTGTTTAACGTGCAGATGGAATATTTGATCCATTTTAACCAGGCATTTACATCTTGGTATCCTGTCTCAATTGCCAAAGTTTAAGTCTTTATCTACCATTGCTATCTTGGCCTTGTCCTTAGATGGAGGAGGAACAATGGTTCCATTATGAGAGGTTTTAGAAAAAGGTTTAGAGACAGGTGCAGGCAGCAGGGGATCAAAGAAATGCATTTCAAAGAATCCAATAGGGTCTGTCCCTGAAACCTCAGCCCCAATACTATAAAACTGGCTTAAAGAAGGGAACGGCCTTAGAAAAGGAGAAGAACTTTGGGGGCTTGAAATAATAGCCTGTATAGGGTTGCCCTGGTTTAGCTGACAGTTGCTGCGGGGCTGTCCCTTTAGTAAAATGAATGTATGGTCTTAAGAAATTACAAAAACTGGTTGGGGCAGTCCATCCTTGCTCTTTAGTGGTCCACAGAATGTTGGACCAACTATTGCATAAAAGCTCTACATCGGGAGCCAAGACTCCTGGTTGACACTGGGGTCTTTATTGAAATCTCCCCAGATTACATGGTCTCAATTTACTAATGCCCAGTCTGAGGAGAGTCAGGAGGGACAGAGGTACTTTTCTGTAGTATAGAGCTGTCTTTGACTTGGCAAGTGGCTCATGCCTGTGATCCCAGCACTTTGGGAGGCTGAGATGGGTGAATCACAAGGTCAGGAGATCGAGACTATCCCCGCTAACACGGTGAAACCCTGTCTCTACTAAAAATACAAAAAATTAGCTGGGCGTGGTGGTGGGCACCTGTAGTCCCAGCTACTTGGGAGGCTGAGGCAGGAGAATGGCATGAACCTGGGAGGTGGAGCTTTTAGTGAGCTGAGATCACGCCACCGCACTCCAGCCTGGGTGGCAGAGTGAGACTCCGTCTCAAAAAAATGTAATAATTTGAGGCAAAATTGACTTGGTTATGTTAATAACTAGATGGTCAGCAATAGAGTGAGAAAAGAAGAAAGAGTAATAGAATAGATGAAAGAGAGTTAAATTTTTCTTAGCATTAGTTTGGTAGGGTTTTCCCCTGGGACTATGGCCCAGGACTCTGGAGGAAGTGGCACTTTCTTGGCTCGGGTGTGCTGACTCCATCCCTTTTTCACTATACGAATGGCAGTCTCGGTGGTTAGCAGCACAAGGTAGGGTCCTTCCCAGGCTGGCTCAAGTTTTTCTTTTTTCCACCCTTTGATGAGAAGGTGATCTTCAGGCTGGTGCTGGTTTACCGGAAATTCTAGCGGTGGTACCTGTGCTAAAAGACTTTTAGTTTTGAGGGAAAGGAAAGCAGAAGATAAACCAAGTATATAATTTCAAAGAAATTGACCTTTTGTTTTAAATGTGGGGACATCAACAGTGGTCTTCATAGTCTTCGGTGCCTTCTTACTGATAAATTTTCTTTAGCACCTATTTTTATTAGTTTTTAGACCAAAGAAAGCAAAACACCATTTTATATTTAACAATGCTTCCTGTATGATTTTTGCCAGATAAGCTAAATTTCGCCTGTATATCATGTGTTATTAATGTTAAATTTAATTTTAATAAAACTTTGTAGACATATTTATTCCATTTTTAATGTCTGACCATAAGGTAAGATTTTTATAGACTCTTTTTAACCTTTTATAATTTTTGTTAAAGAGCAGGTTAATGCTTTAAGAAAAACCTGTTGTGCTTTTATTTTAATGTCCAGTTCACAGAAAAACTAGAAAATACCCCTTTAACTTTAGCCAATATGTTTACACACATAATTTACTTTACAATTAACATTTTAAAACTTGATTAAACCTTTAAAACAAAATATACATATTTTTAACCTTTTAACGTAGGTAAAAATTCACATTCTTATGGCTCCTTACAATCCTTTTGCCAAAGGTGTATTTTACTTTTCTTACACACCTTGCACATAAACTGTTTCTTCAATAGTTTTACATTTAGGAGGTCTAATTACTTTTAAATTATGCAACATTTCTTGCATAAATTTCCTTTTATAACCTTTTTTCTTTTTTCTCCATGACTTTCACAGATAATTCTTCAACATGCCTCAACTTTCTGACTTGTCGCACACATCCTTTTTTTTTTTTTTAAACAACCAGTTATTTTAGGACAAGAACTTGCCATATAACATTCTTTTTACATAAATTTTCCCCCCACCTTTTTTTAAATTTTATTTTCCTAAAGATGTTAGCCATTCTTTTCTAAAGTGAAATTCCTTCATGTCTGTGGACTAGACTGCCTAAGGCCGTAGGATTAGACGTTAGGATAATACGTGTTACACTGTTAACTTTTAGGAAATTTTACTTTCGTTGAAAACCTTCTATGTTTGGGATTTCAATTATTTTTGCTATTAATAGACCTTGTTTAGTTCAAATTAACTTAGAATTTGTGTAGATGGTTCCTTCCTGGTTCTGTAAGTACTTTAAGGCGTGGCTGAGTGCAAACAGCTCCCACGTTTGAGCAGACCAGTTATTAGGCAATTTTCCTAACTCTGCTTCTACAAGAGTTTCCCTATCAATTATTGAATACCCATTGCCACTTTTTCTCCCCGCCCTCAATCACCCAGGAGGAATCATCTATGGTCCTGTCCTGAAGGGGGTTCCTCCTAGGTCTGGATGGACCTTTGTATGGTAATTAAGATTTAAATCCCCTGTTAGGAAACCTGCTGTGTTAAGGGAATTTTCAGTGGTTAATGATCAATCATCTTTTTCTAACAGAATAGCCCTATACTTTAAGATTTTTGAGTTAGTAAGCTACCTTTTTGCTTTTCAACTTAGGATAGTTCTCAACTGGTGAGGTGTGCTCACAATGAGGCTTCCTCTAAAAGTTATTTTTTTACTTTCTTCTGTTAGCAGAGCAGTTGCCACTACAGATTGAATGCATCTGGGCCATCCGCGGGTTACTGGGTGAAGGATTTTTGATAGGAAGGCTACGGGTAGTCCGTGGCCTCAGTGCTTTTGGGCTAGGCCCTTGTTTACACTGACAACAAAGTGGTATTGGAGTGTTAATAGGGTCACGGAGAAGACTTTTAATTATCAATTATAGGTTCTAAATTTACCTTGGCTTTTAAAGGAATAGGGTACACTTTTTTTTCCTCAACTGCTTGTATATCTTTTTTTCTCTTTGACTTTCTCTCTCTCTTTGACTCCCTTTTTGTCTGTCTCTTCCTATCTCTCTCTCTGCCTCTCTTCCTCTCTCTCTTTGCCTCTCTTCCTCTCTCTGCCTCTCTTCTCTCACTCTCTCTCTTCCTTTCTCTGTTTCTCTTCCTCTCTCTCTCTGCCTCTCTTCTCTCTCCCTCTGCCTTTCTCTCTCTCTCTCTTTGACTCCCTCTTTCTCTGTCTCTTCTTTTCCCTCTCTGCCTCTCTCCCTCTCTCTCTGCCTCTCTCCCTCTCTGCCTTTCTCTCTCTCTCTCTTTGACTCCCTCTTTCTCTGTCTCTTCTTTTCCCTCTCTGCCTCTCTCCCTCTCTCTCTGCCTCTCTCCCACTCTCTCTCTGCCACTCTCCCTCTCTCTCTCTCCTCTCCTGCCTCTCTCTCTCCTCTAGGGTAGGGACCTGGGGGAGTGGAGCTACTCTCTCTTTCCCCAAGAAAAAAAGGAAAGGGGAGGATTGTGTCAGGTTCAACCCTTGAAATTAGCAGAAGGCTTAACCCCTCAACACCAGGGATGTCTCGCCTTGCCTGTCTCAGAAGGCCCAACCCCTCAACACCAGGGATGTCTCACCTTGCCTGTCGCAGAAGGCCCAAACCCTCAACACTAGGGATGTCTCACCTTGACTGTCCTGAAAGGCTCAACCCCCTCAAACCAGGGGGCATCTTGCGTTGCTTGCTCTGGAAGGCTCAACCCCTCAAACCAGGGAGTGTCTTGCCTGTCCTGGAGGGTTGAGCTATTTCTCCCCTTTCTCCCTCTGAAGGTCCTCTGCACACTTCCTACTGGTGCTGTCCTCTCTGGCCACTCCCCCAAGGTAGAATCAGGCCCTTCTTAGTGTTGGCATGCCAGTATAAATCCTATGGCAGGATCCGCCCTAAGCCATATGAGATAGCTATGGAACCGCAGAGAGGACCCACTCACTCCGTCCAGGAGTAGGACTTGTCACCATCCACATGAACAACACCGCAAGCAGGGTCGTTTGTAGTCATTCATGCACACACACATTTAGCCCTCCAGAATTTGACCACCAAGGAAATACTTTACCAGCTCCTGAGGCTTCTCCTTGCTTGGTCTGTGCATAGAATTGTCGCCGCAGTATGTGAGAATCCTTTGAGCTAGGTTGCTGGCCAGTTTTTTGTTTGTTTGGTTGGTTGGCTGGTTTTTTTTTTTTTTTTTTTTTTCTTTTTGCGTTGCTAAAAGCTCGGTTTATTCCTCGCACTGGGTGGGTCTTGATTTCTCACCCCTGAGGCCACCACAATAGGGTGGGGTGCACCTCCTCATGAGAGAGAACCAGAGACCATCCCTGGAGGGGAATGTAATCCTGGGTGAGACCTCAAATTGTTATATATAAAGTTTTGGTGCCGCAAAAGAAATAGCACTTGAATATAAAATTTACTTTTTAATTCTCAGCAAGGCAAGTTACTTCTATATAGAAGGGTGCACCCTTACAGATGTAACAGTGGCAAGCACACCTAATTTTTAAAATTCTCATTGTTGTTATGTTATTGATCACTCTGATATTCAGGGTGTCACCTCTTATTTGATTAATCACCCTTATAAGTCTCTAAATCTTTTTTATCTATACATCTTCAATTTCCTGAAAAATAGCCAGATAAGAGCAACATTTTATGTAGGGTGCAGTAACAGGGATCAGAACAGTATTCCCTTGAAAGCTAAACATAATGAAAAGAAGGGGCAGACCCAGGGCTTAGTAAACTGCATCTAGTCCCATTTCTATCACTAATTAGGAGGGTAATCTAGGAAAATCTACTTGTTCTCTCTGGGTCTCAGGCACTTCATCTGACAGAGGATAATCTCTAAGGAACCCATTAGCTCTGACATTCTAGGAAATCAAAGACAAGCTGCCCTAGGGAAGAGAATTTTTCCTACCCTGAGCTAATTGGAATGGCTGTGTAAATGCCATTCTAGTTCTTATATGCCTGTGATAACTAGTTCCTCTCCAGAAGCCACTGTAGTTTCAGGGCCTGTTCTGTTTGCTAGAAACAGTGAAACTGAAGTTGCAGATCTCTTATTTTGTATAAATGTTAGGGGAAAGAAAACTTGGACATCCCAGGAAATGCAGTGGAGTTAGTTAAGAATTCCTTTTTTTTTGTTTTTTTACTTTAAGTTCCAGGATACATGTGCACAACGTGCAGGTTTGATACATAGGTATACATATGCCATGTTTGTTTGCTGCACTCATCAAGTCATCATTTACGTTAGGTATTTCTCCTAATGCTAGCCCTCCCCCAGCCCCTCACCCCCCAACAGACCTGATGTGTGATGTTCCCTGCCCTGTGTCCAAGTGACCTCATTGTTCAATTCCCACCTATGAGTGAGAACATGTGGTGTTTGGTTTTCTGTCCTTGTGATAGTTTGCTGAGAATGATGGTTTCCAGCTTCATCCATGTCCCTACAAAGGACATGAACTCATCTTTTTTATGGTTGCATAGTATTCCATGGTGTATATGTGACACATTTTCTTAATCCAGTGTATCATTGATGGACATTTGGGTTGGTTCCAAGTCTTTGCTATTGTGAATAGTGCCGCAACAAACATACCTGTGCATGTGTCTTTATAGTAGTATGATTTATAATCCTTTGGGTATATACCCAGTAATGGGATTACTGGGTCAAATGGTAATTCCAGTTCTAGATCCTTGAGGAATGACCACACTGTCTTCCACAATGGTGGAACTAATTTACACTCCCACCAACAGTGTAAAAGCATTCCTATTTCTCCACATCCTCTCCAGCATGTTGTTTCCTGACTTTTTAATGATCGCCATTCTAACTGGAGGGAGACGGTATCGCATTATGGTTTTGATTTGCATTTCTCTGATGACCAGTGATGATGAGCATTTTTTCACATGTCTATTGGCTGCATAGATGTCTTCTTCAGAGAAGTGTCTGTTCATATCCTATGCCCACTTTTTGATGGGGTTGTTTGATCTATTCTTGGAAATTTGTTTGAGTTCTTTGTAGATCCTGGATATTAGCCCTTTGTAAGATGGGTAGATTGCAAAAATTTTCTCCCATTCTGTAGGTCACCTGTCCACTCTGATGGTAGTTTCTTTTGCCCTGCAGAAGCTCTTTAGCTTAATTAAATCTCATTTGTCTATTTTGGCTTTTGTTGCCATTGCTTTTGGTGTTTTAGACATGAAGTCCTTTCCCATGCCTATGCCCTGAATGGTATTGCCTAGGTTTTCTTCTAGGGTTTTTATGGTTTTATGTCTAACATTTAAGTCTTTAATCCATCTTGAATTAATTTTTGTATAAGGTGTAAGGAAGGGATCCAGTTTCAGCTTTCTACATATGGCTAGACAGTTTTCCCAGCACCATTTATTTAGTAGGGAATCCTTTCCCCATTTCTTGTTTTTGTCAGATTTATCAAAGATCAGATAGCTGTAGATATGTGGCATTATTTCTGAGGGCTCTGTTGTGTTCCATTAGTCTATATCTCTGTTTTGGTACCAGTACCATGCTGTTTTGGTTACCGTAGCCTTGTAGTATAGTTTGAAGTCAGGTAGTATGATGCCTCCAGCTTTGTTCTTTTGGCTTAGGATTGTCTTGGCAATGTGGGCTCTTTTTTGATTCCATATGAACTTTAAAGTAGTTTTTTCCAGTTCTCTGAAGAAAGTCATTGGTAGCTTGATGGGGATGGCATTGAATCTATAAATTTCTTTGGGCAGTATGGCCATTATCCTGATATTGATTCTTCTTATCCATGATCATGGAATATTCTTCCATTTGTTTGTGTCCTCTTTTATTTCCTTGACCTGTGATTTGTAGTTCTACTTGAAGAGATCCTTCACATCCCTTGTAAGTTGGATTCCCAGGTATTTTATTCCCTTTGTAGCAATTGTGAATGGGAGTTCACTCATGATTTGCTCTCTGTTTGTCTGTTAATGGTGTGTAGGAATGCTTGTTATTTTTGCACATTGATTTTGTATCCTGAGACTTTGCTGAAGTTGTTAATCAGCTTGAGATTTGGGGCTGAGATGATGGGGTTGTCTAAATATACAATCATGTCATCTGCAAATAGGGACAATTTGACTTCCTAATTTCCTAACTGAATACCCTTTATCTCTTTCTCTTGCCTGATAGCCCTGGCCAGAACTTCCAACACTATGTTGAATAGGAGTGGTGAGAAATGACATCCCTGTCTTGTGCCAGTTTTCAAAGGGAATGCTTCCGGGTTATGCCCATTCAGGATGATATTGGCTGTGGCTTTGTCATAAATAGCTCTTTTTATTTTGAGAAACGTTCCATCAATACCTAGTTTATTGAGAGTTTTTAGCATGAAGGGCTGTTGAATTTTGTCAAAGGTCTTTTCTGCATCTATTGAGATAATCATGTGTTTTTTGTCATTGGTTCTGTTTATGTGATGGATTACGTTTGAATTGTGTATGTTGAACCAGCCTTGCATCCCAGGAATGAAGCTGACTTGATTGTGGTGGATAAACTTTTTGATGTGCTGCTGGATTCAGCTTGCCAGTATTTTCTTGAGGATTTTCACATCAATGTTCATCAGGGATATTGGTCTGAAATTCTCTTTTTTTGTTGTGTCTCTGTCCAGCTTTGGTATCAGGATGATGTTGACTTCATTAAATGAGTTAGGGAGGATTCCCTCTTTTTCTATCAATTGGAATAATTTCAGAAGGAATGGTACCACCTCCTCTTTGTGCCTCTGGTAGAATTAGTCTGTGAATCCATCTGGTCCTGGACTTTTTTTGGTTGGTAGGCTAGTAATTATTTCCTCAATTTCAGAGCCTCTTATTGGTCTATTCAGAGATTCAACTTCTTCCTGGTTTAGTCTTGGGAGGGTGTATGTGTCTAGGAATTTATCCATTTCCTCTAGATTTTCTAGTTTATTTGCATAGTGGTGATTATAGTATTCTCTGGTGGTAGTTTGTATTTCTGTGAGATTGGTGGTGATGTCCCCATTATCATTTTTTACTGCATCTATTTGATTCTTCTCTCTTTTCTTTTTTATTAGTCTTGCTAGCAGTCTATCAATTTGTTGATGTTTTCAAAAAAACAGCTCCTGGATTCATTGATTTTTTGAAGGGTTTTTTAATGTCTCCATCTCTTACAGTTCTGCTCTGATCTTAGTTATTTCTTCCTTCTGCTAGCTTTTGAATTTGTTTGCTCCTGCTTCTCTAGATCTTTTCATTGTGACGTTAGGGTGTCAATTTTCAATCTTTCCTGCTTTCTCTTGTG
This sequence comes from Pan troglodytes, assembly GCF_028858775.2. Taxonomy (NCBI): domain Eukaryota; kingdom Metazoa; phylum Chordata; class Mammalia; order Primates; family Hominidae; genus Pan; species Pan troglodytes. The sequence goes on from NC_072421.2 coordinate 106,739,717, forward strand.
GACATTTAGTGCTATAAATTTCCCTCTACACACTGCTTTAAATGTGTCCCAGAGATTCTGGTATGTTGCGTCTTTATCCTCACTGATTTAAAAGAACATCTTTCTCTCTGCTTTCATTTCATTATTTACCCAGTAGTCATTCAGGAGCACATTGTTCAGTTTCCATGTAGTTGTGTGGTTTTGAGTGAGTTTCTTAATCCTGAGTTCTAATTTGACTGCACTGTGGTCTGAGAGACAGTTTGTTGTCATTTTTGTTCTTTTCATTTGCTGAGGAGTGCTTTACTTCCAATTATGTGGTCAATTTTAGAATAAGTGTGATGTGGTGCTGAGAAGAATGTATAATCTGTTGATTTGGGTTGGAGAGTTCTGTAGATGTCTATTAGGTCTGCTTGTTGCAGAGCTGAGTTCAGTTTCTGGATATCCTTGTTAACCTTCTGTCTCATTGATCTATCTAAAATTGACAGTGGGGTGTTAAAGTCTCCCATTATTATTGTGTGGGAGTCTAAGTCTCTTTGTAGGTTTCTAAGGACTTGCTTTTTGAATCTTGGTGCTCCTGTACTGGGTGCATATATATTTAGGATAGTTAGCTCTTCTTGTTGAATTGATCTCTTTATCATTATGTAATAGCCTTATTTGTCTTTTTGATCTTTGTTGGTTTAAAGTCTGTTTTATCAGAGACTAGGATTGCAACCTCTGCTTTTTTTTTTGCTTTCCATTTGCTTGGTAGATCTTCCTCCATCCTTTTATTTTGAGCTTATGTGCATTTTTCCCCGTGAGATGGGTCTCCTGATACGGCACACTGATGGGTCCTGACTCTTTATCCAATTTGCAAGTCTGTATCTTCTAATTGGAGCATTTAGCCCATTTACATTAAAGTTAATATTGTTATGTGTGAATTTGATCCTGTCATTATGATGTTAGCTGGTTATTTTGCCTGTAAATTCATGCAGTTTCTTCATAGCCTCAATGGTCTTTACAATTTGGCCTGTTTTTACAGTGGCTGGTACCCGTTGTTTCTTTCCATGTTCAGTGCTTCCTTCAGGAGCTCTTTTAGAGCAGGCCTGGTGGTGACAAAATCTCTCAGCATTTGCTTGCCTGTAAAAGATTTTATTTCTCCTTCACTTATGAAGCTTAGTTTGGCTGGATATGAAATTTTGGGTTGAAAATTGTTTTCTTTAAGAATGTTGAATATTGGCCCCCTACTCTCTTCTGTCTTGTTGGATTTCTGCTGAGAGATTCGCTGTTAGTCTGATGGGCTTCCCTTTGTGGGTAACTCGACCTTTCTCTCTGGCTGCCCTTAACACTTTTTCCTTCATTTCAACCTTTGTGAATCTGACAATTATGTGTCTTGGGGTTGCTCTTCCTGAGGAGTATCTTTGTGGTGTTCTCCATAATTCCTGAATTTGAATTTTGGCCTGCATTGCTATGTTGGGTAAGTTCTCCTGGAAAATATCCTGCAGAGTGTTTTCCAACTTGGTTCCATTCTCCCCATCACTTTCAGGTACACCAATTAAATGCACATTTGGTCTTTTCACATAGTCCCATATTACTTGGAGTCTTTGTTCATTTCTTTTTACTCTTTTTTCTCTAACCTTGTCTTCTCACTTTATTTTATTAATTTGGTCTTCAGTCACTGATACCCTTTCTTCCACTTGATCAAATTGGCTATTGAAGCTTGTGCATGCATCACGACCTTCTTGTGCCATGGTTTTCAGCTCCATCAGGTCATGTAAGGTCTTCTGTACACTGTTTATTCTATTTAGCCACTCACCTAATCTTTTTTTTTTAAGGTTTTTAGCTTCCTTGTGATGGGTTCAAACATCCTCCTTTAGCTTGGAGAAGTTTGTTATTATTACTGACCTTCTGAAGCCTACTTCTGTCAACTCATCAAAGTCATTCTCCATCCCACTTTGTTCTGTTGCTGGTGAGGAGCTGTGATCCTGTGGAGGAGAAGAGGTGCTTGGATTTTTAGAATTTTCAGCTTTTCTGCTCTGGTTTCCCTCCATCTTTGTGTTTTTATCTACCTTTGGTCTTTGATGTTGGTGACTCACAGATGGGGTTTTGCTATAAGTGACCTTTTTGTTGATATTGATACTATTCCTTTCTGTTTGTTAGTTTTCCTTCTAACAATCAGGTCCCTCAGCTGCAGGTCTGTTGGAGTTTGCTGGAGTTTCACTCCAGACCCTGTTTGCCTTGGTATCACCAGCAGAGGCTGCAGAACAGTAAATATTGCAGAACAGCAAATATTGCTACCTGATCCTTCTTCTGGAAGCTTCTTCCTAGAGGGGCAGCTGCCTATATGGGGCATCTGTCAGCCTCTATTGGGAGGTGTCTCCCAGTTAGGCTACATGGAGGTCAGGGACCCACTTGAGGAGCCAGTCTGTCCATTCTCAGAGCTCAAATGCCATGCTGGGAGAACCACTGCTCTCTTCAGAGCTGTCAGATGGGGATGTTTAAGTCTTCAGAAATTGTCTGCTGGCTTTTGTTCAGCTATGCCCTGCCCACAGAGGTGAAGTCTAGAGGCAGTAGGCCTTGTTGAGCTGTGGTGGGGTCTGCCCAGTTTGAGCTTCCAGGCAGGTTTCTTTACCTACTCAAGCCTCAGCAATGGCAGACACCCCTCTGCCCGCCAGGCTGCCACCTCTCAGATTGATCTCAGACTGCTGAGCTAGCAGTGTGCAAGGCTTCATGGGTGTGGGAATCACTGAGCCAGGTACGGGAGAGAATCACCTTGTCTGTCAGTTGCTGAGACCTTGGGAAAAGCACAGTATTTGGGTGGGAGTGTCCCGTTTTTCCAGGTAGTCTGTTCCAGCTTCCCTTGGCTAGGAAAGGGAAATCCCCTGATGTATTGCACTTCCTGGGTGAGGCAATGCCCCACCCTGCTTCAGCTCCCCCTCTGTGGCCTGCACCCACTGTCCAACCAGTCCCAATGACATGAACCAAGTATCTCAGTTGGAAATGCAGAAATCACCCATCTTCTGCATCGATCATGCTGGGAGCTGCACACTGGAGCTGTTCCTATTCAGCCACCTTGGAAAGCCCCTCTTGTAGTTAAGAATTTCATGCCAGGCAAATGTGTGATTGACTCAGAGCTCTGTGCCAATCACAATGGGAAGCTCAACTCAATGAAACTTGGGGAAAGGCTGGGTGCCTAAAACTAGCACCAAGGGAAAAGTTATCTGAAATTCCTATTCAGTGGTGATTTAAACCTTAGGCTGTTGAAATAGGACCTAGGGCCCAGAGGGATAAGGACCTTTCTTCACTAGTTACCCAGGTAATAGAGAAGTAAGTGGTGTGTGTCCGTGTGTGTGTGTGTGTGTGTGTGTGTGTGTGTAAAAAGGGAAATCAACAGGGCAGAATGTATATATAATATACTCCAATAGCCTTCTAATTGGCCTTCCCAATTCCTCCTTACTTCAATCAAGCTTCCACACTACTGTTAAATTCATTTTCATTCATCAGTTGACAGACACAAGTTGATTCCAAATCTTGGCTATTTTAAATAATGCTGCAGTGAACATGGGAGCATTGATATCTTTTCAAAATAGTGATATTATTCTCTTCAGATGCACACCTAGAAGTGAGATTGCTAAACCATATAGTAGTTTTATTCTTAGTTTTTTGAAGAATCTCTGTACTGTTTTTCATAATGGTTGTACTTACATTTCTACCAACGGTGTGCAAGTGTGCCCATAGCTTTGCCAATACCTGTCATCCTTCTTGTGATAATAACCACTCTGAGAGTTGTGAGGTAATACTATGATTTTAATCTGCATTTTCCCAATATTTAATGATGTTGAGAATTTTTTCATATATCTATTGGCTATTTATATGTCTTCTTTTGATAAATGTCTATTGAGGTCCATTGCCCATTTTTTAATTGGGTTATTTGTTTTCTTGGTATTGAGTTGTATGAGCTCCTTATAATTTTGGATACCAGATCTATGACTTGCAAATATTTTCTCCCAGTTCATAGGTTCTCTCTTCACTCAGTTAATTGTTTTCTTTTCTGTGCAGAAGCTTTTTAGTTTGATGTGTTTCCATTTGCCTATTTTTACTTTTGGTGCCTGGACATTTGGAGCCAAATCCAAAGAATCATTGCCCAGACCAATGTTATGTAGTTTTCCCTCTATGTTTTCTTCTGTAGTTTTATGGACTTCAGGTCTTATGTTCAAGCCTTTAATCCATTTTGAGTTGATTCTTGTATATTGTGTGACATGAGTGTCCATTTTAATTCTTCTGCATGTGGATATCCAGTTTTTCCAACACTAATTATTGAACAAACTCTTCTTTTCCCATTATGTGTTCTTGGCACATTTGTTTGAAATCAATTGACCATAAGTGCATGGATTTATTTCTGGTCTCTCTATTCTGTTCTATTGGTCAGTGTGTCTATTTTTATGCCAGTACCATACTGTTTTAAATATTATAGCTTTGTAATAAAATTTGAAATGAAGAAGGATGATGTCTTCAGCTTTCTTCTTGATCAAGATTGCTTTAGCTATTCAGGCTCTTTTATGTTTCTATGCAAATTTTAGGATTTTCAGAAATTTCTGTGAAAGATGCCATGGAATTTTTATACAGATTGCATTAAATCTATAGATTGTTTTGGGTAGCATGGACATTTTGATAATATTGGTTGTTTTGATCAACAATCATGGAATGTATTTTCATTGATTTGTGTGTTCATAAATTTCTCTCATTAATATTTTGTAGCTTTCAATTTACAGATTTTTTACCTCCTGGTATAAATTTATTACTAAGTATTTTATTCTTTTTGTTGTATTATAAATGGGATTTCTGTTCTTAATTGCTTTTGTGGGCAGTTAATTATTAGTAAATAGAAAGGCCATTAATATTTATGTGTTGATTTTGTATCCCAAAACTTCAGGATATTTGTTTATTAATTCTAACAATTTTTATTGGCATATGTGGAGTTATGCATATATATGATCATGTATCTGCAAACAGAGACAGGTTTGCTTCTTTTCTAATTTGGATGTCTTTTATCTCTTTTTCTTATCTAATTGCTCTAGCTAGGACTTCCAATACTATGTTGACTAGAGGTGGCAAAATGGGCTTTCTTTTCTTATTCCTGATCTTAAAGGAAAAGCTTTCAATTTTTTATCATTGAGTATAAGGTTTGATGTGGGCTAGTTTATGACCTTTATTGCATTGAGGTACATTTCTTTTATACCTAACTTGTTGAGAGATTTTATCATGAAAGGATGTTAAATTTCATCAAATACTTTTTTTGCGTCTAATGAGATGATCGTATGGTTATTGGTTTTTGTTCTGTTAATATGATGTATTGCATTTGTTGATTTGCATATGTTGGACCATCTTGGCATCCCCAGGACAAATCCCACTTGATTGTGATGAAATATACTTTTAATGTGCTGTTGAACTTGGTTTGATAGTATTTTGTTGAGGATTTTTGTATCTATGGTTGTCAAGGATATTTCCCTGTATTTTTTATTCCTTGTAGTATCCCTATTTGGCTTTGGGGTAAGGGTAATGCTAGCCTCATAAGATGAATATAGAAGTGTTCCTTCCTCTTCAATTTTTTCAGAAGAGTTTGAGAATGATTGCATTAATTATTCATTAAATATTTGGTAGAATTAACAGTGAAGCCATCAGGCCGTGGGCTTTTCTGTGTTGGAATATTTTTGATTACTGAGTCAGTTTCCTTACATTTTATCCAACAATTCAATTTTTCCATTCTCATGATTCAGTTTTGGTAGGTTCTAAGTTTCTAGAAGTCTATTGATTTCTTTTAGGTTACCTAATTTGTTGGCATATAATTGTTCATAGTATTTTTTTCTGATCCTTATTATTTATGTGGTATTATTTATAATGTCTTTACTTTCATTTTTGATTCAATGTATTTGAGTCTTTTTCATTTTAGTCTAGCTAAAGTCTTGGCAATTTTATTCTTCTTTTTAGACATCCAACTCTTAGTTTCATTCATCTTTTCTATTTTTCCTTAATATTTTATTTATTTATGCTGTTTGTCCTTAGTTTGTTCTTCTTTTTATATTTCCTTAAGTGTAAACTAAAGTTATTTGACACCTTTCTTTTTTCTTTATGTGGGTATTTTATTGTTGTAATAGTCTTTTTTTGAAACTGCTTTTGCTGCATAAGTTTTGGTATGTCTTGTTTTCATTTTCACCTGTCTCGTGGTATTTTTAAAATTTTCTCTTTGATTTCTTCTTTTACCCATTGTCTGCTCAGTTGTATGCTATTTAATTTCCACATATTTGTAAATTTCTAGTTTTTCTCCTGTTGTTGATTTCTAGTTTTATACTGTTGTCAATGGTAGAGATATTTAATATGATCTCAATATTCTTAAATTTGTTAAGACTTGATTCTGACATAATATATGATTTATACTCAAGAATATCCCATGTGTACTTGAATGGAATATGTATTTATCCTGCTGTTGAATGGAATGTTGTCTATGTCTGTTAGATTCATTTTGTCTAAGGTATAGTTGAAATGTGCTGTTTCCTTGATGATTTCATATCTGAATGATCTAGCCATTGTTGAAAGTGGAGTATTGAAGTCCCCTAATATTATTGTATTGCTGTCAATTTCTGCCTTTAGATCTGTTAATATTTGTTTTATGTATTTAAGTGCTCCAATGTCAGGTGCATATATATTTACAATTGTTATATTATTTTAATCAGTCAACCTCTTGGTCTCTCGCCACAGTATTTGATGTTCAGTCTATTTTGTCTGATATAAATATAGCTCCCAAGCTCTCTTTTGATTTTCATTTGTGTAACATGTTTCTGCATCCTCTTACTTTCATTCTATATGTCCTTAATGCTAAAGTGAGTCTCTTGTAAGCAGCATACAGGTGGGTCGTTAAAAAAGAAAAGCATTCAGCCATTCTTGATTAAAAATTTTAGTTCACTTCCATTTGAAGTAATTATAGATAGATAAAGATTTATGGCTGTTAGTTTATTATTTTCTGTTTTATAGTTCATTTGTTCATTTCTTCATCTCATCCTGTCTCCCTTTGTGATTTGATAATTTTCTGTAGTGGTATGATTTGATTCCTGTCTCTCTTTTGTGTATCTGCTATAGATTTTGCTTTGTAGTTGCTATGATCCTTAAACAAAACATTTTATAGTTTTAACAGCCTATTTCAAGCTGAAAGCAATTTAATCTTAATCACATTAGAAAACACTACTCCTTTCCCCTCTCCCCTACTTTTAGGCATCTCCCAGTCACTCAACTGTGCTGATCCCCTTAGTATTATGTGTAGGGCAAGAAAAAATGTGACTCATAGGCAGCATTCTACACAACTGGAAGTTCTTGGTGCTCACTTACAATACACTCACTTTTCCCCACTGTATGAATTATGGGTTGATGGGGGTTTCTCTTAGCACTGAGTTATACTGCCTTGGAGGCAGGGTTACATGGGTAAAGTGAAAATGTTCTTTTTACCTTTTTAAAGTGTCTATCCTCTATTTTTTTTTTTTTTTTTTTTTTTTTTTTTGCTCCAATGGTATGCTGGAACTTCTCCACTGGACCTCTGGACTTACACAAAGGTACTCCAGTCCATGGCTGGTTATCAAATTTGATGCACAATTGGGGGACAATGGTAGAAAACTCCTATTCTGCCATCTTACTGGGAGTCATAAATATCTAGCACAGCTTTAGGCACATTCTTAGATTTTACTTCAACCTGTCTAATTCAACTTTATCTTCAATATAGCTTAATCATCTATCCCACACTACTCTCACCCACCACATTCTATTCCACCAACAAACCACATGGCACTCCCAACCTATGCCTTGTTGTCTTTGCATATTTCTCCTTTTACCAGAGATATCCCAAACCCTTTCTCTATGAAGTTTTACTTTAGTGCTCCAGTTGGTGCACATTTCTTTCCTCCTTTTAACCCCCATGGTATTTAGTATCTACTATGGAATGAGAATTAATTGTCACAACTAGCTTGAAACAACTTTCCATATTACAAATTAGTTTTTCCAGGCTCATTGTTCCACAGCAAAATGTTTGTTTTTCTTGACTTTTTCAAGAGAGGATGTACTGTCTTCTTAACTATGAAGGCATAGGCAGGCCCTCATACTATTTTGCATGTTCCAAGTGGTACTGCAAAGCACTTAAGAGGCCCTGAAATTTTACTGATTTAACATTGTTGAATAACTGCTAATGGGCCCCTTCATCTCGTCTCTTTAGCTCAAGCACTTCTCATTTCTGCCGGGCACCACTGCAACAGCCTCTTCAGTCATTTCCACTGAATTGATCTGGCTTTCTAAATGTAGGTAAGATTTTATTCCTCCTTCAAAATACAAATACACACAACAATGGCACTCATCCCCTGATGAAAATGTTTAAGACCTTTAAGATGCCATGGAAATAAAGCCCACTAGAGATTTTTTTTTATTATTATACTTTAAGTTTTAGGGTACATGTGCATAATGTGCAAGTTAGTTACATATGTATACATGTGCCATGCTGGTGTGCTGCACCCATTAACTCATCATTTAGCATTAGGTATATCTCCTAATGCTATCCCTCCCCCCTCCCCCCACCCCACAACAGTCCCCAGAGTGTGATGTTCCCCTTCCTGTGTCCATGTGTTCTCATTGTTCAATTCCCATCTATGAGATTTTTTAAGGGCTGGGACCATGTCTTACTCATTCTTGTATCTGATGCCCCCACCACTTCCCTACGTAGTGCAGTGTCTGGCACATAGCACATGCTAGGGAATATTTGACTACTGATTGAATATGAAAATGAATTGAAAAAATCACTGAATGCCAGAAATAAAAGGAACTTTAGAGATTGTGGTTTTAGAGATGTAGTTCTGCCTTATTGATTTACAGATTAGGAAAATGAGGCTTGGGGAGTTTAACTCTAAGTCAATGTTCATCTTAACACTATATTGCAGTGAAGTTAGGTACAGAAAAGGATCAGTCTCCTAAAGTAGAATGTGATGCTCATTCTCTGAACAACTTTAAATATACGAGGCATGAATTAACCAGGGATGGAACTCATTGGTCTTGGATAATTCTAGAAAATGTTACAACTTGGCACATCACAGTATAGGAAACCAACAGGAGTTTCTTGCTTCAGCATCAACAGGGTGTGACATCACGTCCTGGTGTCATGAAGAAACATGTTCTAAAGTGGTTGAAGAGAAGAAACCACTTTGGAGCTTGAGTATTTATGAGAATTTGATGTTGTGATCAAATGCAGCTAACAACTAAATTTTTCTGATACACATTGGATAATTTGCATAGAAATAACTGTGCTTTTTGGTTAATGGGTGGCATACATTGGGAAGTCAATGTAAATGACTAATTTCTCAATCTTTGACATATAGCTAGATGAAATGCTTATTTTTTATTTTTGTCCAAAGACTCTAGGCTGAATCATCTGGTGCTTCCAACCTATTTTTCATGTTATATCATAACCCTGGGCTTCCCAATCTGATGACACTCTGGAGTTCATTTGGATACCCTGGGTATCCAAAGGACTCCTAGAAGCACAAATTGCAGGCCATATGGTTCAGTTAGATTGGTTGAGGGTTGGGGATGTGTGGTACATAAATGGAGATAAGAGGAGCTGGATAGCTGGGGAGGTAAAAACCCAGGTGGAGTTTTTAATGGACTCTGGATTCTCAGGAACTTCATTCATGTTTTCAGGCAGATTGAGAGCCAGAGCTCTGATAAAGGTTGTGAATTCAGGCAAGAGCCAGAGGGACAGGAAAGGCTCCACTTTCCCAGACATTTTGGCTCCCAGCAGCTCCAGGGATCATGTAGGCAGGCACTGCTATAGTCCTTCCAGAGATTTATTGACATTAATGGATTGCAAACCTGAATCTGATCAACCTTTTTTCTAATAGGAGGAATAAGGTAGAGAGCAGAAAGACACTGGAGTATGGAAAACAAACTGCTCTTTGCACTTGGATGATGTTTTGTCCTATTTACCACTGTAGCTTTTTAAGGGCTGGGACCATGTCTTATTCACTTTTGCATCTGACACCTTGGCCTTCACCACTGCCTAATACAGTGCCTGATATATTATAGATGCTCAGTAAATATTTCCATACAAATAAAAGCTAAGGTTGTATAGAACTGGGCAGGGGAGTAGCGATGGGGGAAGTGTTTGTGGTTGTGTCCAGCCATGGAAAATGACTGAGTCATAAACTTTACTTGTTATGTATTCCCAGAGGGAAAGAGAAGCAGTGGTTTAAGACTTTTAAAAGATTGCTTGCTAACTAATGCTCAAACTGTATGGGTAAGTGCTTCAATCAGACTATGGACATTGTGCAGATTCCAACTATATATCAGCAATTTAACTACTTTCTTTTTATGTTACTTTAAATTTCTGTTTTATCTTTTTAATAGTTTTTTCAGATATAACTGATATAAAACAAAGTACACATATTGAAAGTGTAGAAATATATAAACACATATATGTATAATATTCATAAAAGAATTACAACAGTGAGGATAGTAAACATATCTATCATTCATCCCCAGATGTTCTTCTGGCCCCTTTGTAATTACTTATTCTTGCTCCTCCCCCACAGAGAGCCATTGATCTTGTTTCAGTCACTACATATTAGTTGTAGTTTTCTAGAGTTTTATATAAATTGAATCACACAGTGCTATGGTTTGAAGGCCTTTTCAAAAACCCATGTTGAAAATTTAATTGCCATTGTGACAGCGTTAAGAAGTGGGACTGTTAAAAGGTGATTAGAACATGAGGGCTCTGCCCTCATGAGTGCATTAACGTTGTTATCTTAGGAGTGGGTTTGTTATCTCAGAAGAAGATTCATGATTAAAGGATGAGCTTATCCCCTTCTCTCTTTCCTTATCTTGCTCATTCTCACTCTCTTACCCTTCTACATTCTGCCATGAGATGACATAGCAATAAGGCCATCACCAGATGTGTGCCCCTTGACCTTGAACTTCCTAACCTCCAGAACTCTAAGAAATAAATTTTTTCCTTATAATTTACACAGAGCATATTCTTTTATGGCAACATAAAATGGATTTGTACATATAGTATGCATGCTTTTGGGTCTGGCTTCTTTAATGCACCATAATTATTTTGAGACTCAAACATGTTATATCAGGTGTCAATAGTTTATTCATTTTTATTGTTATGTGGTATTCCATTGTATAGATATACCAGATTTTCTTTTTTCATTCACCTGCTCATAACACTTGAAATATTTCTGGGTTTTTGGCTATTACCAATGATGCTGCTGTAAACATATTCATATATAAGTCTTTGCATGGACATAGGCTTTCATTTCTCATGGGTAAATGCTGAGGAAGAGAATGACTGCATCATAAGGTATGTGTAGACTTCAGTTTTTAAGAAATTGCCAAATTGTTTTCCAAAGTGGATGGAGTATTTTATATTCCCACCAGGAATATATGAGTTCCAGTTCCTCCACAGCCCTGTCAACATTTGTAGTCCATTCCAAAAAATAAATCTCTCTGTTAATCTCTCATTGTAGTAATTTATTATTTTACTGATTTAATTAAGTTGTTTATCTGCCTTTTATTGAAGTTCACTGTGCTTCCTTAAAACAATTATTTTGAATACTTTGTCAAGGAGTTCATAAATCTTTATTTCTTGGGGATGGTTTCTGGTGCTTTATTTTATTCTTTTGGCAGTGTAATATTGCTGGTGTCATGTTTCCCTGATTATTCTTTTTTAAACTTTTTTAATTCTTAATTTTTGTGGGTAAATAAGTGTATACATTCATGGTATACACGAGATATATTCATACAGGCATGCAATGTGTAATAATCCCATCATAAAGAATGGTGTATACATCCCCTCAACCATTTATCTTTTGTGATACAAATAATCAAATTATATTTAGTTATTTTAAAATATACAATTAAATTAGTATTGATTATAGTCACCCTCTTGTGCTGTCAAATAGTAAGTCTTATTTTTTCTTTCTAATGTTTTCTTACGTATTAATCATCCCCACTTCCCCCATGCCCTCCCACTCCCTTTACCATCCTCTGATAGCCATCCTTCTGCTCTTTATGTCTACAAATAAAATTATTTTGATTTTTAGGCCCCACAAATAAATGAGAATATGTGAAGTTTGTCTTACTGTTCCTGGCTTATTTCACTTAACATAATGACCTCCAGTTCCATCCATGTTGTTGCAAATGACAGGGTCCCATTCTTTCTTGTAGCTGACTAGTACTCCTTTGTGAATAAGTACATTTTCTTTATCCATTCATCTATTGATAGACACTTAAGTTACTTCCAAATTTTGGCTGTTGTGAATTTTGGCTTTAACAATCATGGGAATGAAGATATGTCTTCCTTACACTGATTTCTTTTCTTTTAGGTATATAACCAGTAGTAGAATTGCCGGATCATATGGTAGCTCTACTTTTAGTTTTTTTGAAGAACCTCCAAACTGTTCTCCGTAAACAGCATAAAAGGGTTCCCTTATCTCCACATCCTCACCAGCATTTGTTGTTGCCTGTCTTTTGGATATAAGCCATTTTAACTGAGGTGAGATGATAGCTCATTGTAGTTTTGATTTGTATTTCTCTGATGATCACTAATGTTGCCTACCTTTTCATGTGCCTGTTTGACATTTGTATATGTCTTCTTTTGAGTAATGCCTTTTCAAATATTTTGCTCATCTTTTGATTGGATTATTAGATTTTTCCTATAGAGTTGTTTGAGCTCCTTATATATTCTGGTTATTCATCTCTTGTTAGATAGGTAGCTTGCAAATATTTTCTCCCATTCTGTGAGTTATCTCTTCAATTTGTTTATTGTTTCCTTTGCTACGCAGAAGCTTTTTAACATGATATGATCGCATCTGTCCATTTTTGGTTTGGTTATCTGTGCTTGTGGGGTATTACTCGAAAAAGGTTTGCCCAGACAAATGTCCTTGAGAGATTTCCCAATGTTTTCTTTTAGTAGTTTCATAGCTTGAGGTCTTAAGTCTTTAAGCCATATTGATTTGATTTTTGTATATGGCAAGACACAGGGGTCCAGTTCATTCTTCTACATATGAATATCCTATTTTTCCTAGCACCATTTATTTAAGATATTGTCTTTTCCCAGTATATGTTCTTGGCATCATTGTTAGAAATGAGTTCACTGTCAGTGTGTGGATTTTTTTCTGGGTTCTCTATTCTGTTTCATTGGTGTACATGTCTGTTTTCATGCCAGTAACATGCAGTATTGATTACTAAAGTTCTGTAGTATAATTTGAAGTCAGGTAATGTGATTCTTCCAGTTTTGTTCTCTTTGCTTAGAATAGCTTTGACTACTCTGGATTTTTTGTGGCTCCACATACATTTTAGGATTGTTTTTTCTGTTGCTGTGAAGAACATCATTTGTATTTTGATAGGGGTTGCATTGAATCTGTAGATTGCTTTGCGTAGTGCAGGCATTATAAAAATATTGATCCTTCCAATCTGTGAACATGGAATATTTTTCCATTTTTGGTGTCCTCTTAAATTCTTTTCAAATTGTTTTATAGTTTTCATTAAGGAGATCTTTCACTTCCTGGGTTAAGTTAAATCCTAATTATTTAATTTTACTTATGGCTATTGTAAATGGGATTACTTTTATTATTTCTTTTTCAGGTTGTTCACTGTTGACATATTTAAATGCTACCGACTTTTGTATGTTGATTTTGTATCCTGCAGTTTTACTGAATTTGTTTATCAGTTCTAATAGTTCTATTGTAAGTCTTTATGTTTCTGCAAATATAAGATGATATCATGTGCAAACAAGGATAATTTGATTTCTTACATTCTGATTTGGATGTCCTTTATTCCCCTATATTATCTGATTGCTCTAGCTAGGATTTTCAGTAATATGTGGAATAACAGTGGAGAAACTGGGCATCCTTGTCATGTTCCAGATGTTAGAAAAAATGTTTTCAGTTTTCTCTCATTCAGTATAATACTAGCTGTGGGTCTGTCATATATGATTTTTATTATGTTGAGGTATGTTCTTTCTATTCTCAGTGTTGTCAAAGTTTTTATCATGAGGGATGTTAAGTTTTATCAAATGCTTTTTCAGCATCAACTGAAATGATTATATGGTTTTTGACCTTCATTCAATTGACATTATGTATCAAATTCATTGATTTGCCTATGTTGGTGCATCCTTGCATCCCAGGGATAAATCCCACATGGTTATGATGAATGATCATTTTAATGTATTATTGCATTGGTTTGCTAGTATTTTTGAGGATCTTTGCATCAATATTCATCAGGGATATTGACCTGTAATTTTCTTTTTTTTGATGTGTATTTGTCTGGTTTAGCTGTCAAGGTAATACTGGTCTTGTAAAATGAGTTTGGAGGTTTTCAATTCTCACATACTTTTCAGAATAGTTGAAGGATTGGCATTAGTTCTTTCTTAAATGTTTAGTAGAATTCAGCAGTGAAGCCATTAGGTACCAGGCTTTTCTTTACTGTGACAAGTTTTAGTACAGCTTCGATTTCCTTACTTGTTATTGCACTGTTCAGATATTTGATTTCTTCATAATTCAATGCTGGTATGTTCCACGTGTCTAGGAATTTGTTAATTTCTTCTAGATTTTCCAATTTACTAGTATATAGTTGCTCATAGTAGCCACTAATGATCCTTTGAATTTTTTTAGTAGTAGCTGGAATGTCTCCTTTTTCATTTTGAATTTTATTTATTTGTATATTCTCTCATTTTTTCTTAGTCTGGCTAAAAGCATGTCAATTTTGTTTAACTTTTCAAAAAGGTAACTTTTGTTTCATTGATCTTTTGTATTGTCTTCTTCATTTCAATTTTATTTATTTCTGTTCTGATCTTTATTAATTCTTTTCTTCTACTAATTTTGGGTTTGATTTGCTCTTGCTTTTCTAATTCTTCAAGATCCATCATTAGAATGTTTATTTGAAGTTTTTTTTTTCTCTTTTTTTGATGTAGACACTTACAGCTATAAAATTCCCTCTTAGTACTTCTTTTGCTGTACTAGGTTTTGGTATGTTGTGTTTCCATTATCATTTCTTTCAAGAAATTTTTCAATTTTCTTCTTAATATCTGCACTGACCCACTGGTCATTCAGAAGCATATTGTTTAATTTCCATGTATTTGTATAGTTTACAACATTCTTCTTATATTAATTTCTAGTTTTATTCCCTTGTGGTCAGAAAAAATGCTTGATATTATTTCAATTTTTTGAATGTTTTAAGACTTGCTTTGTTACCTATCCATGTGTTGAGGAAAAGAATGTTTAGTCTCTTTAGCTCTTGGATGAAATGTTCTGTTAATGTCTATTAGATCCCTTTGTTCTATAGTGCAGACAGACTAAGTCCAACGTTTCTTTGTTGATTTTCTGTGTGGATGATCTGTCCAGTGCTGAAAGTGGAGTGTTGAAATCTCCATTTGTTATTGTATTGGAGTCTGTCTTTTTAGCTCTAATGATATTTGCTTTATATGTCTGCGTGCTTCACAGTTGGTGCAAATATACTTAAAGTTGTTATATTCTCTTTCTAAATAGACCCCTTTATCATTATATAGTGATCTTCTTTGTCTCTTCTTAAAGTTTTTTCTCAAAATCTATTTTGTCTGATATAAGTATACTGCTCTTTTTTGGTTTCCATTGGCATGGAATATCTTTTTCTATCCCTTAATTTTCAGTCTGTGTGTGTGTCTTTATACGTTAAGTGTATTTCTTGTAGGCAACAGCTCGTTGGGTCTTGTTTTTTTAATCCATTCAGCCACTCTCTGGCTTTTGATTAGTTTAGTCTATTTACATTTAATATTATTGTTGATAAGTAAGGACTTCTGCCATTTTGTTATTGGTTTTCTGGTTGTTTTGTGGTTTTTCTTTCCTTCCTGTCTTCCTTCAATGAAGGTGATTTTCTGTGGTGTTATGATTTAGTTTCTTGATTTTTATATTTTGTGTATCCATTGTATGTGTTTTTGGTTTTAGGTGACCATGAGGCATGCAAATATTATCTTATAACCCATTACTTTACACCAATAACAACTTAACACTGTTTGCATAAATAAGCAAACAAACAGGAACAAAAGTTATAACGCCTCTAAGCCTTGTGTTCATCTCCCCACTTTTCAATATTTTGTTGTTTCTATTTTTGTCTTATTGTACTGTGTAGGTCTTGAAAAGTTTTTGTAGTTCTTATATTATTTTTGACTCATTCACATTTAGTCTTTCTATTTAAGATAAAGTGAACTTACACACCACAGCTACATTTTAGTAATGTCCTGTGTTTCCTGTGTACTTAGTATTACCAGTGAATTTTGTACCTTGAGATGATTTCTTATTGTTCATCAATGTCCTTTTCATCCTGATTGAAGTACTCTCTTTGGCATTTCTTGTACAACAGGTGTACTGTTGATTAAATGTTTCAGCTTTTCTTTGTTGGGGAAAGTCTTTATTTCTCCTACATGCATGAAGGGTATTTTTTTGGAATATGCTATTCTAGGGTAAAAGATTTTTTTCTTCAGCACTTTAAATATGTCATGCCACTTTCTCCTGGCCTGTAGGGTTATCATTGAAAAGTCTCCTGCTAGATGTATTGGAGCTCCTTTGTATGTAATTTGTTTCTTTTCTCTTACTGCTTTTAGGGTTTTTTCTTTATCCTTGATATTTGGGAGTTTGATTATTAAATGCCGTGAAGTAATCTTCTTTAGGTTAAATGGGCTTGGCATTTTAGAACCTTGTTGTACTTGAATATTGATATCTTTGTCTAGATTTGGGATGTTCTTAGTTATATCCTGTTGAATAATCTTTCTTCCACTATCTCTTTCTCTATCTCCTCTTTAAGGCCAATAACTCTTAGATTGGCCCTTTTCAGGCTATTTTCTAGATCCTATAGGCATGCTTCATTGTTTTTTGTTCTTTTTTTTCTGTTGTCTCCTCTGACTGTCAAATAGCCTGTCTTCAAGCTCATTAATTCTTTTTTTCTTCCTGATCCATTCTGCTATTTACAGTCTCTGATGCATTCTTCAGTATGCCAGTTGCATTTTTCAGCTCCAGAATTTCTGATTGATTATTTTTAGTTATTTTGATCTCTTTATTAAATTTGTCTGTTAGAATTCTGAATTCCTTCTGTGTTATATTGAATTTCTTTGAGTTTCTTCAAAACAGCTATTGTGAATTCTGTCTGAAAGGTCACATATCTCTGTTTCTCCAGAATTGGTCCCTGGTGGCTTATTTAGTTCATTTGGGAGGCCATATTTTCCTGGATGATTCTGATACTTGTAAATGTTTGTCTGTATCTAGGGACTGGAGAGTTAGATATTTATTGTCTTCCACTCAGTCTGGGTTTATTTGTAGTCATTCTTCTTGGGAACACTTTCCAGGTATTCAAAATGACTTGGATATTATGATTTAAGCTTTATCTACTTTAGGGGACACCCCAAACCCAATAATGCTGTGGTTCTTACAGACTCATAGAGGTACCACCTTGATGGTCTTGGACAAGACCCAGGATAATTCTCTGTATAACCAGGCAGAGACACGTGTGCTCTTCCCTTACTTTCACTCAAACAAATGTAGTTTCTCTCTCTGTTTGGAGCCACCTGGAACTGAAGGTGGAGTGACACCAGGAACACTGTGGCCACCACCACTAGTGCTGTGCTGAGTCAGACCTTAAGCCAGTGCAGCATGGGGTCTTCCCCAAGATGTGCTGTAACCATTCCCTGACTATTGCCCATGTTATCTCAAGGCCCTGGCTCTCTAATATCAGCAGATGGCAAATCCAGTTAGACCAGTGTCATTCCCTTCAGGACAGTGAGTTCCCCAGGCCCTGGGTTGGTCCAAGGGTGCCGTCTAGGAGTAAGGGACCAGAGTCAAAAACCATAGCTGTCTACCTGGTGTTTTATTGCACTGTGGCTGAGCTGGCACTCTAACCAAAAAACACAGTCCTTCTCACTTTTCCCTCCTTTTTTCAAAGGCAGAGCAGCCTTACCCCATGGCTGCCACCACCTCAGGCCCATGGAGAGTACTGCCAGACTACCACTGATGTTCTGTTAATGTCCCAGGGCTCTTCAGTCAGGTTTTGGTAAATGATGCATAGCCTGGGACTCATATTTCACGGTAGTAGGCTCCATTTTGGCCCAGAGCAAGTCCAAAAATACTGTTCAAGGGCCTAGTCCTGGAATTGGGGACCACAAGAGCATGCTTTGTATTCTACTCCCCTGTGGCCAAGCTGATACCTGACTGGCAAGACAAAATGTCCTTTACTTTTCCCTCCAGTTTTCTCAAGCAGAAGGAATTTTACCCCATAGCCACAACAGTGGATTATGTTTTGAGTCTCACCTTAAGTCAGCAAGTCTCAAGAGGCTCACACAGGGCCCTCTATGTAGTTCCTGGATATTACTGCTGGTAATATCCAGCTCTTCAGTTAGCTGGTGCTGAATCCTGCCAGGACTGGGTTCTTCCCTTCGAGGCAGTGTGTTCCCTTCTGGCACTGGGTGTGTCTAGAAATATCAACCAAGAACTAAGGCCTGGAAAGGGGGCCTCATGACTCTGGCTGGTGTCTTATCCTACTGTGGCTGAGCTGGTATCCAAGATGCAAGAAAAGTTATCCAGACTCTTCCCTGTTCTCTTTTCATGCAGAAAGAAGGGGTCTCTTTTGGAACCATGAGCCGTGTAGCCTGGGGTTAGGGGAGGGGTGATGTCAGTATTCCTTTAACAATTCCCACTGATTTCTCAGTAGGTCTTGTGCCCCACCAGTCCACTGTCTTTGAGCCCAGTCAGTACCAGAACTTGAATAGGAGTTGCAGTCTTTGTGGCCTAGACTGCATTTCAAGTTTATTCAGAGCCCCAGAACACTTTAGTCCATGGTGGTGAGTCTTGTCAGAACTCAAGTTTTGACTGCTGGGATGGGCAATTGCCCTTCTGGCTAGGGCTGGTTTAAATACTCCCCCCCATGGTTGGGCGTCAGCTGAGTTTGTTTCAGTTTTGTTTTCTATTATAAGAGGTCAGCACTGAGTTCAGTCCTTCACAACTGCTGTGCCCTCACACTCCCTAGAACACAGAAACACTCTCTACACACCACCCCTGCTGGAGGTTGGGGGCAGAGTGGTATTGGTGATTCAAGACTGTTTTTCCTATCTCTATCTCTTCATTGCCTCTTTAAGTGGTATGAAGTTAAAACCAGGTATGTTGAGGGCTTGCCTGATTTTTGGTTCTCGTGAAGGTGCTTTTTTATGTGTAGATAGTTGTTAAATTGGTGTCTTTGTAGGGGGATGATCAGTAGAGCCTTCTATTCCACCATCTTGCTCATCTTGCTCCAACCCAAGTTTTTCTAATTTTTTTAACTTTTAAACTTTTGTGTTTAAAAGGAAGACATAAACACACATATTTGCCTAGGCCTACACAGGGCCAGCATCATCAATATCACTGTTTTCCACCTCCATATCTTGTTCTACTAGAAGGTCTTCAGGGGCAATAACATGCATAGAGCTGTCATTTCCCATAATAACAATACCTTCTTCTGGAATACCTCCTGAAAGACCTTCCTGAGATTTCTTCAGTTATTTTTATAGTAGAAGGAGTACAGTCTAAAATAACAATAAAAACATGGTATAGTATAATAAATACATCAACTAGCAACATAGTCATTTATTATCATTATGAAGTATTATTTAATATGCATAACTGTATGTGCTATACTTTTATATGACTGGCAACACAGTAGGTTTGTTCACACTAGCATCACTACAAACATATGAATAATGTGTTGTTCTATGATATTATGATGGCTATGATCTCACAATGCTTACAACAGCATGATTGCTGCAATATCACTAGGTGATAGAAATTTTTTTGCTCCATCACAATCTTATGAGAGCACTGTCACCTATGTAGTCCTTCAGTGACTGAAATGTCATTAATATTGTGCATGATCATACAACGAACATAGTGGCTTAAAATAATACAAATTTGTTACTTACAATTCTGGAGATCAGAATTCTGAAATGGGGCTCACTGAACTAACATCAAGGTGTCATCAGGGCTGTGTTCCTTTTCTAGCTTCTAAGTGCCACCTACATTTCTTGGCTCATGGACTCCTTTGTCTTATCTTTAATGGCAGCAGTGGCCAGTTGAGTCATTCTTATAACACATCATTCTGACTCATTTTGCCTGCCTCCCTCCTCCACATTTAAGGACCCTTGAAATTACACTGGACCCATCTAGATATTTCATGATAATATCCCCACTTTAAGGTTAACCTTAATTCCATATATTATCATAATTCTCCTTTTCCATATAAAGTAACATATTCACAGGTTCTGAGGATTAGGATGAAAAGCATCTCAGGAGGCCATTATTTTGCCTACCATAAAGTCCAACTGAAGCTGCTCTTGGATAAGGACTAATACACTAAAGAGTGACATCAAGGTCCTTCATGAATAGTGGATATTTCTCTTTATCACTGTACCATCACTACCCAGTTAAGGCTCCATTCTGGACCCTTTACCGCTACACTCTTGTGAGGTTACTCAATAACACATGATTTCAACTGCTCAGTATTCCTGCACCAACTCTCTAACATCTACTGGGTATCCCAAAATTCGATTCAATTCTGGCAATAACCACCTGTGACTAGTACAGATTCCACAGATTAAGGGCAAAGTCTTTCAATTCTGACATCAACAATCTGGAGTTAGTGTAGACCCTCACAAGTTAAGGGCTCAGTCCCAAAAGACTGTCCCCACTTCAGATACCAGCCACAAATGTCATTTTCCCCAAACAACTCACTCTACTGCCTGGCCAGCTACAAGTACATGGGTTCCCATGATCTCTTTCTGGGCTAAATAATTTGCTAGAAAGTGCTACACTTATGACTACCATTTTATTATAAATAATACAGATGTATAGCAAAATGAAGAAATACATAGGGCAAGACATTGGGGAGGGGAGTGGTGCAGAGCTTTCATGCCCTTTCCTTATGGAATCTAGGCATGTCTTCCTCTTTAGCACATTGATGTATTCACCAACCTTGAAGTTCTCTAAGCCTCATGGTTCCAGGATTTTTATATGAGGTTTCATTAGTAGACATGATTCATTAAATCATTGACCACATGATTGAACTCAATCTGTAACCTCCTTCGTTCAGTCCCAATTTTCTAATAATAAAGCTGATTTTTTGGCAACCAACCATCATCCTGAAGCTATCCAGTTCTACTCCCTATGAGTCACCTCATTATTGTAACAAAGACAGTCCTATCACTTGGGAAATTCCATTCCCAAATACATTTTTTATTTTACCACACCCTCTATGCTAGTGACACCAAAAGATTTTATTTTCTCTGGAAGTCACTAAGATAGCTTCACATAAGACATCCAATCAATTTCCAAACCCAGTGTCACCAGAATCAGGTGGAATGTCTGTCCCAAGTTCTTTCTTTATTTCCCTGCACTGTAGTAAGTATTCAAGAAATATTTGGTGAAAAGAAAGAAAGAAAGAAGAGAAGGAAAGAAAGAAAGAAAGAAAGAAAGAAAGAAAGAAAGAAAGAAAGAAAGAAAGAGAAATTACCCTTAAGAAACTCTAAATATGTAGACAAAATAGATACATGAACAAGTCACTTTCATACAATCTGGGAGACCAGGGAAACTTTAACAGAAAATGGAGTAAGTTTAGAAGGATGAGTGTTAGTCAAGTGAAGGAATGTAAGAAGTGGGTTCTAGACAGAGGACTTATCTTGAATAAAGATGTAACTGAATAAGCAGTTTTCCATGGTGTCAACCACTTATTTTCTTATCCATTCTTTCCAGTTCTTTTCCTGTGGCTTCCATCCCCTTACCATCTAGTTCCGTTTAGATTGGGCTATCGCATAGCCTCTCAGAGACCTTTCTATCTTCAAATCTCCTT
This sequence comes from Pan troglodytes, assembly GCF_028858775.2. Lineage (NCBI taxonomy): Eukaryota > Metazoa > Chordata > Mammalia > Primates > Hominidae > Pan > Pan troglodytes. The sequence goes on from NC_072421.2 coordinate 106,761,596, forward strand.
GAACTGCTGTCTCAGATCACTGTAGTGCAGTGTGCATAGGTCAGCCAGAATCTTCCTGGAGTATTTGGATGTCATTCCACTGTTCAGATACTCAAGGTAGTTAGTGTTCAAATTGAACTGAATCATAGGACACCCAGTTGATGTCAGAGAATAGGTGCAGGAATAGAAGATCCAAACTTATGTGTCAAAGTCCTCTCTAGCTAACCCCTCCTTACTGAACTTCCTTCAGTTCCTGCTAGTGTCTTCCCTCAGCTTTTGCTACTGTCTGACCTGAACTTTTTGTTCCAGCCACTTTATTTCCTGAGTGAGAAAATATGACTTCCTTATTCCCATTTCTGAACCATCCCACAGGCCAGGAATCCCCTCTCTTCTCTTACCTCTCCTCCTTGAACACAGCTCTGGCAAGAGATCAAACTGATAATGAAATAGAGCCCACTGTAGTAAGCAAAATGTGAGTCAGCTCCCTACAGACCTGGAACAGGCAGAACAACTTTGTGTGGGCACTTGTGTCTCCAATTGGTAATTCTGGGCCAGCTCTAATCTCGAAATCCCCTGAGGACTCCTGGGAGAGAGAGCTCAGGCAGTTCAGATCTCATGAGATTAGGTTCAATATACTGAGGCTACCCCCCTAAAGATGTGAGTTGATAAAGTTTGTCTGTTGAAGTGCCACTGGCCCTACTGTCTTCTTTTATATTTTTCCTCTTTTAAATCTTATACCTCTAATCCAGTACTCACCATCACTTCCTTTCATCCTGACAAGAAGAAAAGGGAAGCCAATAATATTATTCATATTACAGTCTTGGGGACTGAATCTACTATGTTTCACAAGAGGATGTCAGGGGGTAGAAAGGGACCTTTGCTACTTACTGGCTATGTGATCTCAGGCAAAGGACTTGAGTGCTCTTTGCCTCAGTTTCCTCATCCATAAAATGGGGATACTAGGAGTACCTATGTTACTGTTAGCTATCATTGTTATTATTGTCTGTCAGTATCCTATACAGCAACCCTGCCTAGCAATTAGCTAGCTTGTGCTTTAGTGCCTGCTATGATGGGAGCACTATACCTCCTAGGACAGTTCATTTATTTGGCAGTTTTAGAAATATAGAAAGAAGGAGCTGTATTTGTAGGAGAAGAATGGGTCTTTCTCAGATTTCTAGAATAAAGGTTGTTTACCACGGGTTTGTGAGGCTAGTTAACTCCTCCTGAGACCAATGCTTACCTAATTGTTATTGCTGTAGAGTATTTATAGTAATAATAATAATTCTTCTGTTGAGCATTTACCATGTGCAGGCATTGTGGTAAGTATTTTATATGCATTATCTAAACTAGTCCTTGTTATTGCTGTAATTATTATTATTTTATTAATTGGTAAAATTTAGATAGTGCCCATTATGAGCCAGGTACTTTTCTAAGTGCTTTACTAATTAAATCACATAAAAATCATAAGAAGTAGGTACTACCATTTGTTCACATTACAGATGAGAAAGCTGTGGCTCTGAGAGATTAAGTCACTTGCTCATACAGTTGGTCATACAACTGGTAAGTGGAGGAGCCAGATTTTGAGTCTAAGCAATATGGCTCCAGAAAGCACTCCTTAACTACTAAATGATACTACATTCTTTATAATGCAGCAATTCTAATATACACAGTCTCAGGGAGAGTAACAACTGCCTACATTCTCTTGTACTTATGGTTTCTGCCCCCATGCCACCCCTGCCACCATGAGGAAACTTTGCTTTACTGTTCATTTTACCTCAGATGTTCTCTTAGGGATTATTCCCATATTCCCATCTTTGCTAATGATTAATTGTGCTATGTAAGACAAATTGTTTGATGCCTTTAATTCTAAGTTTTCTCCACTGAAAAACAGAAATTATATCCACCTGGCAGTAATATTGTTATTACTCTCTGCCACAGTCCATACCAACCAGCCCAAGCCACCCCACCCACACACTACTGAGTTGGCAGCCAATAAAGCCAAATACCTGCCTTCAGGGACCCTTTCATGGCAGTCACAGTGAACCTACTCAAATTGCTGCTGCTCTAGCTCCTCATTCCCTCTGGACTGGTCCCTGTAGGTACATGCCTTCTGAACTTGGCTATGCATCCTGTGTCCGTCCTCACACTGCTATCCCAGACATGATCATCTCAAGTCTTCTCATTTGTTTCTTCAGTGCTTCTCATGCAAAGGTTTGCATTCTTCCTCTGGTTCTGCCTGTTCTTGGCTGTTCCAGCTATCCCCTGCCCAGCCAAGTCCCAGACCTACCTATCAATGAGTCAACCCTGGGCTACTGCCAAGGGCCATCAGACTAAACCTCTGCTAGTACATGTTATGCAACAATATGACTTCTTTCCCTGGTTTATCTATGCTGAGTTCCCATTTAGGAGTTTCGTACATCTAGAATGCACCTTTAACCCAACAATTGGAATAATGATTTCCATCCTTGCCATTTTTCTGCATTACTAAACACCATCCCAACCCCTGTAGATTTCAAGCACTTGGAGAGATCATTCAGATAGGAGATTCTATCCAGCTTTCTTCCAGTAAAAATAACCATTACTACTTATTAAACATTTACTATATGCCAGACACAGTGCTAAGCAGTTTACATGCATTCCTTCACTTAAACTGTCCAACAATCTTAGGTGACAAATATCATTATCCTCATTTTCCTACTGTAGAAAAAATGAGACACAGAAAGGTTGAGTGACTCACCTAAGATTACACAGCCATCATGTGGCAGAGCTGGGATCTGAATTCAGATTGTATGCTTTTAAGATTAATATCTTTAATCACTGAATACTTTTGCCTCTCAACTTACATCCACCCTACTAAGTACATGAAGACTTTGCTGAGCCTCTTTACAGTTCATGAAATTGTGAAACTCTTTGCCTTCTCTTTCCTATTAATCCTGCCCACACAGGAGGTAGGTGGCTTCCAGTATTTTGGTTAAGCCCAGCCTACTCATATCCTCCCCCATGGCCCCATGCCAACCAGAGGCTGGGGGAAGAGCAGGTGCTGAAACTTTCAGTTCCACATTGGCCAGTTTCAGGAGCTGGTGTAAGAGAAAGGTTGTGGATTAGCAAAGTACTGGTGAGAACCAGCCCTCTACCTCAAGAATGCTCCCAGGCAAGTCATAACTTCTCCCTGAGCAAACCGGGGAAGTCCCAGACCCATGCCATTATACTGGACCAACTCACCCACACACTACATGGCAGACAGCCAAAGAAAATGAGTCCCAGCTTTCAGGGCCTCATTTGAGGTAATTGCCTTGAACCGTCTCACTTCACTCCTACTCTTGCTCTTCACTTCTTTCTCTGTTCCTTTGCACACCTGACTCCAGTCCTTCTTGGAACTGTCTCCTGTTTGTTTGTGACCCTGCTTTCACCCCTTAGGCTTGCCACACTCAGCTTTTGACCCTTAGTGCTTTCTAAGAACAGACTTGTCATCATCCCCTGGCTCTTCTTGCTCTTTAAAATTCTAACTCTTTACCTTGACTAATTTAAGCTGCCACAAATGGAAATCCTACCCTGATGCTGGCCCACCTGACCAGCACTCCAGTCTTCAAGGGGGTGGGGCTTTGGGGTAATAGAGAATAAAGAAGGGAGTCAGAAAGTGATGAGGAACCAATGAGAAAGATGCCTAGCCAGTGCCACCACCTAGTGTAACTGCCTCTTCCCTGGTATACTGAGTCTTAGTACCCCTTCTGTATTTTGAAACTTCTTGAGGCCCACCCATTTGTTCCACAAAATAGACATCCCCGGGGAGCTGAGAAGGCATACAGCTACCCTCTTTTCTCAGCTTTAAATTAGAACACATAAACTGACACTATGAATGTGCTTATGGCAACAACACTATGGAATTTGAATTCATGACTGCCCTAGAAAATCTTTGGTGTGCCATCTCCATGCTTATATAGTATGATGGAAGAGTGCCACACATACCTGAGTCCTCAAAGAGGTACCTGCTAGCCTGACATATTGACAGTACCTTACCACATACTGCGCATTCCTTGCACTCTGGACATACTCATCTGTCTTCAGTTTATATCTGCTACACTCCCTCCTACTACAAGGTGCAAGCTATTTCCTTTTCTGGAAAGCTCTTTCTCACTCCTTAAGAATCAACTACCTCTCTTTCTCCAGAAGTTACCTCCATCATCACTTTTTAAAGGAAGTTTTCCAAGTTTCCCTCAGTTATATTACTATGTTCCTGCCCATTGGATCCATTGTAGCACTTGCTGCAATGAAAATTTTGCATTTATTTGTGTGATTCCATAAGAACAAGGGCCATGTATTGTCGTTCACTACTGTCTTCTCAGTGCTTTGCATGATCCACAACAAGTAGTTGTTTTTTGGTTTAATTGTGCAATGAATGAATGGCCTGAAATTCCCACCAACCAAGTCTTCCAAACATCTTTGTCCATATGCACAAACCACGTGGGAAGAGAAGAAGTATCCTGAAGTGCATCTGGGATGGTTCCCTTCTATCAGCAAGTTGGTGCATAGGAGTTTAGCAGATGAACAATGTGAGTTTCTAGCAAGGATGACACATGCTATGTACCTTTCTAGAGTAGAGTAATTGTGATAACTGGGACACAGAGAAATGCAACATGCCCAAGCTCATTTAGCTAGTAGATAGCAGAGCCAGGATTCAAATCTTAGTGGTCCAACTCCACTTGATTCACCTTGCTGAACCTTTGTAGTTTTCTCATCTGTAAAATGGGAGTAATGTTACCAGCTTGCAGAGTCATTACAAAAATTAAATGAGATGATGTATTGAAACCACTTGCACATATTAAGTATTCATTGTATGGTACCTATTAGTATTAGTTTCTCTGAAGATGAAGGGAAGTCAGAGAAGATGCATGCTAGGACAGAGAGGAATGCCTGCCTTTCCATAGTCTCCACCCATCTTTGTCCCATTTCTCTCTCTCTTTTTCTTTCTCCCTCTGTCTTCCTCTCACATCCCACCACCCAGCTATCATCTCCAGAAAGAGATGTTTTTAGGGGTTAGGAAACAAATATAGAGAATAGGTTGAAACAAAGATAAATTAGGAATAAAGGGGCTGAAAAGGACACCAGGAGGAGGAAGAAATAGAAGAGTGGCAGGAGAGAAGGGACAGCACATGTAAAATGCTTACATCTTTGCCTCTACTAAATAAAATTGTAAAAATACAGCAGCACATGGCTTTCCCACAGGACTTTCTTTTCCTTTTTAAAAAAGAGATAAGGGAGGAGGAAGCATAAAGACATGGGCCTAGAAGGGTACTGGCTGAGAGTCAATTTGAAGTTACGTCCATCCCTGCCCTAATTCTTCTAGAAAAAACTAGAAGGCCTAGAAAGAAAATCTCAATTTATATAGCTTTAAAACACACACACATACACACACACACACACACACACACACACTACCACCATCACCACCACCATTTAATGCTGTCCATTTTTGTATTTTCCAGTCATTTGTTGGTGTCAGTGTGTCTGTTAGTTGAGTGTGCCCCTGGCTCTTACAGAACAGAAGGCATAAGAGTCCAGGCAATGTGTCTTCTCCTCTGCAACCAGGTGCTTAATGTTTTCTTGGAACTGTGATGAGAGATGGATGAGGGGAACAGCTCCTCTTATGGTGGTAACCCAGGCAGCTCCCCATCCCCTGCTGGGTTTGTTTAGTTACGCCTCAGATATCAGAATACCCGGACCTCTTAGAACACAAGGGCCCAATTGAATAGATCCCCTGGAAGTCCATGGGGCAGAACACAGCAGGACAAGTGATTCTTGGGAGATTGCTAGGCCAACTTGGCAGAATGGAGACTTGGGAAACCTCTAGTGTACATGTCCAAACCAAATTTGTGAAATACTGGCTCATCCCCAGGTCCTTTGCTGGGGCCTTTGGGGAAAGTTCTAAATGCAAGCCAGTCTAGTTTAACATTTCACTATTTATAATTACAAGACATAAAAAAAGTGGGAGGAGGGACAGAAACAAGGAACACAGTTAAGGCTTGGCTAGCAACATCTTGGATACAATGTCATTAAAAGTAAAGCATGCTTCTATAAATTAATGAATACAAGCTTTTAAAAAATTATTTTCAAGAAAAGAAATGTGCAAAAGAAACCATTGTAGTACTTAACATTCATAAGGTGAAAAAGATACTTGTATTAAAAAAGAAATGTGCCTTGGAAACATATAAGGGATGAGATGCTGCAGGATCTTAATCATAAACCTATACAGAGTATTATTATAATTAACATTGTTACAATTCTATATGAAATTCCTCATTGGTGGGCACAGGGGAGAAGTTTGCATGTGATGAGCAAGGTTAATGCTACTTTTCCTTATTCCTGCTTACTGTGAACTGACCACCTTTAGATTAGTAATATCCAAAGCTGTCAAACAAGTGGAATTTCCATCCTCATCGTTCTTGTCAGAAGAATAAAAATTATTCTCATGGAGAAACAGGAGTCAGAATACTTGAATTATGTTCTCACCTTCCTCTTCCTACTATAGAAGCTCAAAAACTCACTCCACCTCTCTGGATCTCAAACACACCATTGGTCATTTAGGGTTTAATGGATATTACAGATGGTGCTTGCTTTTGTTGAAATGGAATTTTCTCTCTACGTATATCAAGGCCGTAGCCCAGATACAATGTTGGTTTGGAAATTCTGAAAATCAATACAGAACTATTTTTCTAGCCTCCTCTCTAAGAAATCTGTATGGGGTGAGTGGAAACTAGACAATGGTTCTCAGAGACTGTAACTTCCTTCTCCCTTTTAATTCATTAAGCATATCTTGAGCACTTTCTCTATGTGATGTCTTGCAGGAAACTAAAGTAGCACATGTAGAATTTGGAAACCACGGAACTTTCTGAAGAACTTGCACAAGGGTCTCTTACTCTTTAATTTCATGCACTGACTTTTACCACCTTTCTCTCTCCTCCAACCATTAGGACTCTGCTTTGTTCACAAGGTCCGACAGACTCATTGGCCCTTTCCTGCTGGTCATGCCAGATGCGAGTTTCAGCAGCAGCAGCAGAATTCTTTTGTGAAAGAAGCCAACAGAGACTAGAAGACCCAGAGTATATTTGAGTGTCAGGGAAATGTCTGACTTAAAAATCTACAGAAAAGTGTTTTCTGCCTGTTACTCCAAACTCTAGGAGGGAAAAGAAGAGACTAGAGACAGAGAGTCCTGCTCTCCACATCACTTTTCCAGGGGCCCTTCAGGTACAAAGGACAACATGGCTCCCCTAATCACCTATAATTCACAAAGAGGTGACTTCTGATGCAAAAACACCACTCCATCATTACTGCACACCAGCTAGCACATGCAATTGGGACAAAATCTGTTCGCTCTCCTCTCTCCCTCAACTCACAGCCACTCCTACCCTTCTCGTACATATACAATAAAAAAGTAGATTGAGAATGTTGAGGCCCTAGTATGACTTCTTATTTCAGTTCACTCCACATAAGGGCCTGAGGTCTGAATTCCCTAAGACAGGTCTTGGGTGCTTACATTCTCTTGATCTAGTATTATTGAGAATGGGAGGAAAAGGTTAATGCTAAGGAGTTGGAAGGGACTGCTGGGTAAAATGAGATTTTTTGTGTGCTTCCATTCTTTTTCGTGGGGTTCCTATCAAAGCTGCATCCTATGATGGAGAAGTCTTTATAAACTACCAGAGGGGATTACAGAAAATAGTCTGGACACCAAGGAGAAACATGGAAATTCTAACAGATAATTCAGAGCCATACAAATTGTTCCTTCCAACTCCACTGGCACCAGAGCCCAAGCCACTGATCAGCTACCAGGGCTCCCTGTGCAGCTCTGGAAACACACACAAAGCATATAGCTGCTTACCATTAATTGATGAGCTGATAACACTGTGTACATAGACTTTGGACATGATATGTGACTTGATTTGTAAAAACGATATCTGCCAACAGTCTCTTGGGTCCTAAGGAACACCAGCTGGGACTAGGATGGGGCTAGAGGCAAAGCCAGATTAAAGAGTACCACTGGCATCCTCAAAACCCAGGCAGAGAATAAGTCAGTAAAAGGCAGGAAGTCCTCGGATAATGGGAACAAGAAAAGAGGGAAAGATGGGGCAGAGGAAAGAAGGAAAGACCAAAGGAGGAGAGGAAACAAGGAAAGCATTTCTCAGAGGGCTCAAAACAAAGGCATTATATGTCATGGAGCTTGCCATTCCCTCCAACCCTGACTCCCCACTCACACTCAGTGCATCTTTATTCTTGTTCCCTCAACCCTAGTCTTTCCCCATACCCAATGTCACAATAATCAAACCCACACATCCACAAACAGCAAAACATGTCAAATCTCTCTGTGCTTAAAAACTGTCACCTATTGTATAGTGGATGACAAAGATGCCTTGTTGCAAGCTTTTCTCTTGCTGCCATGCTGTTCTTTGTAGTAAATGTCACTCAACTTTATTGAGTGAACTAAGAGGGAAGAACTGTTCCTTTTTAAAGATTCTCCTTTGAGCTCAAGTACTACTACAGCAGAGATGATTGTCTTTGGCATCTTTCTACCTGTCCTTTTAGCACCATCATCTTCCACGATCTTAATTCCATCTGGCAAGCCTCCTGCCCAAGATTTCTCTACCATGTTCCATTATCCTAGTTCCTCAGGGATCTGCTTTTCCTTCTGCTATACAGCAAATAAACTCTCCCAAAGGTATTAAATATAGTTGGTAGCTTAATGTGTGTGGTGGTTAACAAATTAAGTGTCATCTTGATTGGATTGAAGGTTGCAAAAGTATTGTTTCTGGGTGTATCTTGGTGTTTCTGGGTGTTGCCAAAAGAGATTAACATTTGAGTCAGTGGATTGAGAGAGGAAGACCCACCTGCAATGTGGGTGGGCACTATCCAATCAACTGCCAGCATGGCTAGAAAAAGCAGGCAGAAGAAGGTGGAAGAAGCTGACTAGCTGAGTCTTCCAGCCTTCATCTATCTCCCATGCTGGATGCTTCCTGCCCTTGAACATCAGACTCCAGGTTCTTTGCCCCTTGGATGCTTTGACTTACACCAGTGGTTTGCCAGGGACTCTCAGGCCTTTGGCCACAAACCAAAGGCTGCACTGTTGGCTTCCCTACTTTTGAGGTTTTGGGACTCGGATTGAGCCACTACTGGCTTCCTTGCTCCTCAACTTGCAGACGGCCTATTATGGGACTTCACCTTGTGATCCTGTGAGTCAATTATCCTTAATAAACTCCCTTTCATATATGCATATAACCTATTAGTTCTGTTCCTCTAGAGAACCCTGACTAATACAACGTGCCACTTTTTTACTCTACCATTGTTGCATTTTCATAGAGGTTAACCCAAAGGAATAGTCCTCAGATGATAGAAAAACAAACATGGCTGTAAATAAAATAAATTTTGGGACAGTAGACCAGCCTATTCTGCTTCCAGTGAAGGCTAATCTTTGGGATAAGCATAGTGTGTCTGGAATTTATTCCTTCCTGTGGGTTCTTGGTCTCTCTGACTTCAAGAATAAAGCCACAGACCCACATGGTGAGTGTTACAGCTCTTAAAGATGGTGTGTCTGGAGTTTATTCCTTCAGATGTTCAGATGTGTCCAGAGTTTCTTCCTTCTGGTGGGTTCGTGGTCTTGCTGACTTCAGGAGTGAAGCCACAGACCTTCACAGTGAGAGTTGCAGCTCTTATAGGTGGCACATCTAGAGTTGTTTGTTCCTCCTGGTGGGTTCATGGTCTCGCTGACTTCAGGAATGAAGCCACAGACCCTTGCAGTGAGTGTTACAGCTCATAAAGGTAGTGTGGACCCAAAGAGTAAGCAGCAGCAAGATTTATTGTGAAGAGCAAAAGAACAAAGCTTCCACAGCATGGAAGGGGACCCGAGCCGGTTGCTGCTGCTGGCTCAAGTGGCCAGCTTTTATTCCCTTATTTGGCTTTGCCCACATCCTGCTGATTGGTCCATTTTACAGACTGCTGATTGGTCTATTTTACAGAGTGCTGATTGGTCCATTTTACAGAGTGCTGATTGGTCCATTTTATGGAGTGCTGATTGGTGCATTTACAATCATTTAGCTAGACACAAAAGTTCTCCAAGTCCCCAACTGACACAGAAGCTCAGCTGGCTTCACCTCTCAATCCCCCCTCTAAACAGGACATCCCAACTGCTGTTGGGAATTGGGCAATGACCGCTCTAGCTACTTCCTGCTGGATAGGGGTGAAGAAGGGGTCCTGCAGTTGTACTGTCTTCCAAAGGGGAACTCTTTAGGCTAGTGAAAGGGCCAGTGGTTTGGTCCAGGGGGTCCTTGGTAAAAGCTTTTAGTTGAGCTCATTTGGGGTTCCATTTGTAAGACCATCTGTAGCTTGATGGCCTCCATACTAGAGGAAACAAATTTGACAAGGAGGTTAAAAATACAGGGCCCAAAGGCAAGTAATAGCAAGATGGCTGCCACAGGACCTAGAAAAGGAAGAAGCCATGTTGCCCTACTCCAGAGGTTGGTATAAAAGCTTGAAAGGCGTTGTCTGATTTCAGAAGCCTTTTCCTGTAAACACTGGGCAGCATCTTGTACTATCCCTGATTGGTTAGTGTAAAAACAACACTCTTCCCCTAAGAAGGTGCAGAGTCCTCCTTTCTCAGCAGTGAGGAGGTCTAGGCCTTGGCGGTTCTGGAGAGTCACTGCTGCCAAAGAGTCTATTTGGGATTGTAGAGTAAGGATAGATTTTGTTATTTCTTACAAACTGTCTGAGAAATCCCTTGAGAGTGAGTGACATGTTACAATGTTAACTTTTAACAAACTTTTGTTGAAAACCTTGTAAGTTTGGGATTTCAATTATTCTTTGCTATTAATAAGACCTCGTTCAGTCTGTATTAACTTAGAATTGGTATAGATGGCTCCTTCCTAATACTATAAGTACTTCAATGTTTGGCTGAGTGCAAACAACTCGCACTTTTGAGCAGAACAATTATTAGGCAATTTTCCTAACTCTGCTTCTACAAGAGTTTCCTTATCACTTGCTGAATACCCATTGTGTCTTTTTCCCTTAATCACCTGGGAGGAACCATCTATCATCCTGTCCTGAAGGGAGTTCCTCCTAGGTCTCATCAGACCTTTGTATGGTAATTAATTAGGATTAAATCCCCTGTTAGGAAACCTGCTGGGTTAAGGATTTTTGATAGGAAGGATTTTTGATAGGATTTTGATAGGGTTGTCAGTGGCCTCAGTGCTTTTGGGCTACACCCTTGTTTACACTGACAACAAGGTGGTATTGGAGTGTTATAGAGTCACAGAGAAGACCTTCAATTATAGGTTTTAAATTTACCCTGGCTTTTAAAGGAATAGGGTACACTTTTTTTTTTAATTACTTCTATCTCTCTTTCTTTCTGTTCTTCTTTGTCTCTTTCTGTCTTTCCTCTCTCTTTCTGTCACTCTGTCTTTTCCTCTCTCTCTCTGTTTCTCTTTGACTTGATGTCTCTTTTTCTCTCTTCCTCTCTCTTTGACTCCTTCTTTGTCTCTGTCTCTTCCTCTCTCTCTCCAAATTTCTGTCTCTGCCAGCCGCTTATGCTGCGTTGCAACCTCCTTGGGTTTTTGCACTACATGCAATAATTCCATGGTTTCCTTGTGATATTTAATGGGGGTTCCCCCAGAGGTTAGGAACTCCCTTTCCTTCCATATTGCAGCATGGGCATGTAGGATTATATAAGCATACTTGCTATCTGTATACACATTTATTCTTTTTCCCTTTCCCAGTTCTAAGGCTCGGATAAGTGCCACTAGTTCTGCTAACTGGGCACTGGTCCCTGGGGGAAGAGGCTTACCTTCAAGTATGGTTACATCACTAACTATGACATAACCTGCCCTTTGTATCCCGTTCTCCACAAATGAACTTCCATCAGTATATAGGTTAAGGTCAGGATTAGCTAAGGGGACTTCTAAGAGACCAACTCGGGTGGCATAAGTCTGGACTATAATTTGCTGACAGTCATGTTTAATTGGTTCCCCATCCTCTGGGAGAAAAGTGGCAGGGTTGAGGGCTATGCATGTCATATTTGACTCCCTCAAGGAGTAGTGCCTGGTATCTAAGTAGGCCATTGTCTGATAGCCATAAACTTCCTTTGGCACCTAGTATGCCATTTACATCATGAGTAGTCCAGACAGTGAGATCCTTTCCTTGTATTTTGATAACCTCTGACACTAAGACAGCCACCGCCACAACTACCTGTAAGTGGTGAGGCCAGCCTTTTGCTACTACATCAATTTCCTTACTTAGGTATGTCACTGGTTGTGGGGTTGTCCCACGAGTCTGAGCAAGGACTCCAAGAGCTATCCCTGCTCTCTCTGTGATGTATAAAGAGAAATTTTGTCCCGTGGGAAGGCTTAAGGCTGGAGCTTGAGTTTGTTCCTTCCAATGCCCAAACTTAAGGGTTGATTCCCTCCTCAAGTAGGGGACAACAAATGGGTAACTTGTTCCCCATATTCATGTAGATAATAGCTCCAGCTTTGGCTAATATATCCCTCCCTAATAAGGGTGTGGGATTTTCAGGCATAACAAGAAAGGCATGTGAAAAGAGCAAAGTCTCCCAATTACAACTGAGGAGGTGGGAGAAATACCACCTCCTCATGCTGTCCCAGGATTCCCTGGATGGTAACAGACCTTGAGGATAGCTGTCCAGGACAGGAGATTAACACTGAGAAAGCCACACCAGTGTCCAGAAGGAAGTCAATTTTCCTGGCCCTTAATGGTTATACGTACCCGGGGCTCAGTGAGGGTGATGACATGAGCCGGCACTTGCCCCAGGCACCCTCAGTCCTGTTGTTGGATCATCTGGTTGGGGGCTTCTGGCCCAGAGAAACTTTGTCCTCTGGGGCAGTGTGCCTTCCAGTGACTGCCTCGGCATAGCGGACATGGATGGGGGGCGGCTTGTTTCTCGTTGGACAATCTTTTTTAAGTGTCCTTGTAAACTACACTGATAACAAGCCCTACTGGGTGATTGGCCTGCTCCATTTTCTGTCCTCTCTGAAGAATTTTCCTAATTCTGCATCTGGGGGCCAGGTGCAGAAAGCTATAATTTGAATGTCCTCCAAAGTTCATATGTTGAAATTTAATCCCCATAGTGGCAGTATTAAGAGGTGTGGTCTTTAGGAGCTGATTGAGTCATGAGGGGTCCACCTTCATGAATGGGAGTGGATGCCCTTAAAAGAGAGCTTGACAAGGGGAGTTTGCCCCTATTATTCCCATCCATACTTTCCACTGTATGACAACACATTACTACTCTTCAGATAATCTAACAGCAATGTTTCATCTTGGAAGCGGAGCCCAGACTCTCAATAGGCACCAAATCTGCCACATTGAGCTTGGACTCCCCGCCTCCAAAAGTGTGAGAAATAAATTTCTGTTCTTTATAAATTACCCAGTCTACAGTATTTTACTATAGAAGCGCAAATATACTAAGACTCAAATTATGCTCCTTCTTCAACTTGCAGTCTAACTGGGCAAAGCAACGTGATTTGCAAGATAATAAACATTCACATAGAGATAAAGGACTCCAGTCAAAGTCGACTGCAGCACACCCTGGGCTAGTTACATTGGCCTGCCTCTGCATTCTGTGTTCTCACATCTCATGTGCCTTTTGTTCCACTGAGCTCTGAGCCAGGCTAGAAAGGCAAGTCTATTACTTCTTCCAAGTGAGATGGCAGAGTTCCAAGTGCAGGAAGGAAACAATCTTATCAGACCTCTAGCCCATTGATAAAACCACAGAAGGAAATCATTGAGTCTTAAATTGAGAAAGGGAAGTCTTAGATAAAAATAAGAATTGCCTGGGAGTTTCCACTTTAAAGTAACTTTTTCCACATCAATAGAACAACTTTTTATCATAGCAAGGGTAATTTATTTGTGGTCTTAGAGCCGAAATGCTGTTTGCCTGTTTAGAGCTGTTTATAAGGTCTACAGTAATGATTAATCCCTCCCACTCCCAAAAGATAGCCATTCTTTTCTCTACACCACTTCCTTTTTCAATTCATCAAGTCTTGTCCTAAAGGCCCAGAGTTCTTCTTTCAGATACTCTCTGAGTTTTCCCAGTACTGTATTTAGGTTTCATAATAGAAGAAACTGCCAGATGGTGAAAGGAGACTGCCTGGACAACATATCAGAAGAAATTATGAAATTGCTTTCATTCTAGATACTACCTGTCTGAATCTGTGTAGAATATATCCCTCCATTAGAAGGTTTTTTCCAATGCTAGAGTTTTAGAATTCTACGTGGTGTTTTGGGTTTTTCAGTTAATCAGTTAATTAGCTTGCTTATTTATTTTCATATTCAATGATATTATTCTTCAACCACACTCAGAAAGAGACCAGACACATTGAGGAGAGTGAACTATAGTAGGGGTAAATATATAAATATGCAAAGGAACACCAAAGCCAGAGAAATTTTCAAACACCCACAATTTCAATAGAATCTTCATGCTGAGGAATTATCTTCAGCCTTCTTCATTAACTTAAAGACTTAAGCTAAATTTCTATGGGACAGTGACCTAAGGGCCTTTATGGGAGTTAAGAAAGAGTGGAAAACCCAACAAAAAACAGAAATCTCTTGAATTTTTCTCTCTTTTTTACAAGTTTGGCCAACAATGCAATGCAGGCAGTTATATCTTTTATAAATTTATTTTAATAGCTTTTTGGAGATATAATTTACATACTATGCAATTCACTCATTTAACATGTAGATTTCAGTGGCTTTTCATATATTCACAGAGATGTGCAATCATCAACCTATTTAAATTTAGAACATTCTAATCACGTCCAAATGAAATCCCATATCTATTAATAGTCACTCCCCATTCCCAGTAACTAAAAGCTGTTTACAATTTAACCCTAAATTACAAACAAATAAGAAAAAAATACAGTAACCCCCACTCCAATACCCAAATGACTGAACAATCAAAGAACATGCCAACTTTCAGCTAGGCTGATGGCTGACATCGCAATGGTTCAATTCCCTCCAAACCCTTCCCCTAATCCTTGGGCAACCACTAATGTACTTTCTGTCTCTACAGATTTGCCTATTCTGGACATTTCATATACATAAAATCATATGGCATGTTTTTCTCTGGCTTCTTTTACCTCGAATAAAATTTTCAAGGATCATCCGTGTTGTAGCATGTATCAGTATTTCATTCCTTCTTATGGCTGAATGATATTATATTGTATGGATATACCACATTTTGTTTATCCTTTTGTCTGTTGATGGGCATTGGCATTGTTTTCACTGTTTGGCTAGTATGAATAATGCTACTATAAATATTCATGTATGCATTTTTATATAGACATGTGTTTTCATTTTTCTTAAGTATACCTAGGAATGGAATTGCTGGGTCATAGAGTAGTTGTATGTTGAATTTTTTGAGGAACAGGCAGACTGTTCTCCAAGCTGCAACATCATTATACATTCCCATCAGCAATGAATGAAAATTCCAATTTCTCCATGTCCTCAGCAACACTGGATATTCTCTTTTTTCTTATAGCCATCCTATAGCCTTGAGTGTGTTGTATCTCATTCTGATTTTGATTACCATTTCCCTGATGACTAACAATGTTGAGTGTCTTTCTATGTGTTTATTAGCCATTTGTGTATCTTTTTTGGAGAAATGTCTATTCAAATTATTTACCCATTTGTAAATTGGGTTATTTTTCTTTTTATTATTGAGTTGTAATAGTTCTAGATACAAGTTCCTCAGTAAATTCACTTTTTTAAAAAAAATTAACAAGCTTCCTGCTGGATCACTGCTTTATTTTCCACGTTACCTCCCAACACCTAACATAGTTTGGCAACCTTCCTTCTAATACTTTTATTACCGCTAGGCTACTTACTCCCTTTGAGGACACAGTAACACCTCTAACTACAACAGATTCTTTGCAATGGGTGACAGGCCCTACTGTTGGTACCTTGAGGTTTACCTTATCTAAGACACTGGATGTCTTCACTGTCTTCTCTACTTAGTAACTAAAAGCTGGTTACAATTTAACCCTAAATTACAAACAAACAAGAAAAAAATACAGTACCCCCCACTCCAGTACCCAAATGACTCAACAATCAAAGAACATGCCAACCTTCAGCTAGGCTCATGGCTGACATCACAATGGTTGCAACTCCTTTCAAATATCAGTCAAATGAGCCACATAGACATTTCAGCACTTTGAGTTGCCTTATAAAAAATGTCTTTCCCTACTTTCTCTGCCGTCTCCCCAAGAAGGTGGCATCTTCTTCAAAGAAAACAAAGAGCCATTCACTGTAATCATCTAAACTATCAGTCACAAACGACAATGTTTATAGGGGCTAGTCAGGTAGCCTGATGAGTGAAGCTGCCCAAGTGTAGGATGTACTGGAGACTCTGGGAAACTGGAAAGCAAATACCCAGTGTATGGAGCAACTTGGCTTCAGCTGATTTTGCCATACAAGATTGCAGGTCCCATGTTGCCATATTGTATTTTGGTAGGGGGAGAAGCTGAAACCAGACTTTTTTATGTGAAAAATTATCTTTTAAAATACTGGCAATTAACTTGATATTTTAAAAAATACTATACAGGCCAACCAAAATGTGTGCCAGCTGGATCTGACCAACCAGCCACCAGTTTGCAATCACTGTTCAAAATATTACTTAATTATTCCCCCCATGTTCCCTGTTATTAGCAGCACCAACCTGGGATCTCATTGCTGCTCACATTCTTAAGTCTTAATTATTCAGACTGTTAGCCTTTTTCAACACCATTTTCTTCTAGCTCTTTCTTCTCTGTGTGCACACCCAAATGCACTCATCTTTAAAGAGTCACTAAATATACTAAAAAAGAGCGTGAACTTTGGAGTCAATGAGCTCTATCTTCAAACCTGGATTTGCCAATTACCACTCTGTATCTTTGGGCAATTTACTTTACCTCTCTGATCTTTGGTTTCTACATCATTAAAATGGATACAATAACCTTTAACTCATAGACTTGTTTTGAAGCAATATATTTGAAGAACTTAGCATATTTATTGAGTCCTTAATAAATATATGTCATTCTTCCTCCTTAATTTTTAACTAACATTAACAACTGATTCATTGGCACCCTTAACTCATCTTTTTTTATCCTTTTAAGTTCCTGTAGCAACATTGTTTATACTCACAAAGTATAAATTCACAAGCCCCAGCATCCTGGATCCTGTCCTACATCATTTGAGTACCCCCGATCCCTTACCAATGCTCCATCCCAGACTATGTGTAATTTTCCCATACACTTTTTTATTGTTAAATCTGAATTACAGTTGTGTATTTTTATACCTGTTAATCTCTCTGAAGCTTCTGATAGAACAGACCCCATATACCTTACCAAGCTATTTGAATGGGCTTCCAAGATAACAGTTCTGACCCAGTTTGCCTCAGACATGTTGGACCACCCAAGAACATCTATCTATTCAGTTTTGTATCACACCCCCTCTGACAGGTCTCTTGCTTTTTCTGTGTATCCATTAAGACCTAGATTGAATTCATCTGGTCATATGGAGTCTATTTCATTAATGGTAGAAAGTGTAAATGCTTTTTATCTAACTCCATTTATTTCTCCATATGCAAACTAACTCTGGCAGGATGGTTCACCAACAACTCAAGTTAAACATGGAAAAGAGGGAGTTAGACCTGGGAGATCCCAGGGCCATGTAAGTCTCACCACCTTTAATCAAGTAAGATGGCTTCATTTACCTTATTGGTATAGAGAGAACCTCTGTAGCTTCCCAGGCAATCCTCAGAGGTGACAGCAAAGAAGCTGTGAGTCTTATTCCAGGCTTCAGGCCTTTGCTACATCCACGCTAGTTCTTTCCACTTTCTGTCTTAAATTAATGCACATAGTTTGCGCATTTGTGTCTGAAGTCCAGGCCAGAGAGAATGTTCAAAGCTATGTTTCAAAGGAGAATATTAGGAACCTAAGTCTGCTTCTAAGAGAACACTTATTGGGAAATAAAGTTCTGATATGTTTATATGAAAACAAGTCATATTAATCACTTTATGTTTACACCTCATGTGTGAAGACACACCTGCTTTAGATTCCCTGCAGGCACATCACACTTCGACTTCTGAAATTTTTCCAAAACAGTATATTCTGCCTGGAATGCTTTTTCTTCAGGCAGCCAAATGGTCTTTCCCATCATTTAAACAGCTTCTGGAATTCTATCAATCCTCCAGTATTCTAAGATTGATTGGCCAACTGACACATTATTTTTGGCTCAGCCTGGACATGGAACACCCACAGCTATTCTTCGCTTCCTGATCATGTATTTAGTCCTCACTACCTAACCCCTACTAAAGTACATTTACCCTTTCTTTACATTGGCAGATATAATTTGTTTCCATCACAAATTAAACAGAGCATAATGTCTGCTGCTAAAGGAATAGTTTGTAAACCCAAGACTCAGAATTCTACACATAATGTTATTGTATGATGTATTAATTTAGTAGCATAAGAAAAATCCTAGGTTTCAGTTACAGGTATTAGGGTATAAAAGTTGGCAAACCCTAGACCTCTATTATGAATACAAATGCTAAATTAAGTGCATATGTATAAATTAGAGTGTGGTAACATTTACTGATATTTACAAATGACCTCAATGAAGGTAGAATAGTGTGGTAAAAATTACTAAGACATTACACCAGACAATAACAAGTGGCGTTACACCTAACAGTAATTAGTGTGGCTAGGGTTCACGTATTGATTACTGTTTCTTTTCTCTGTCATATACATTAGAGAGTAGCAAATTAGTTCAATGAGAGTACTGGAGTCACATGGACCTGAGTTTGAGCATTAGTTCTACCACTTACTATCTGTTTGATCTTGGTCAAATCAATTAACTCCTCTGAGACTCAGTTTCATAATCTTCAAAATGAAGGTAGTAACAGTATCTACCTCACAGAGTAGTGACAGAATCGTGAACAACAGATAACATTTATTAACTAATTAGTTGGAATCAGGCATTGTTTTAGCCCTTTAAATGGATTAGCTTGTATAATTGTCTCCACCAACCTATGAGACAGGTACTGTTATTATATTCAGCTTATAGGACTCCCTAAGCAAAAAGATGTTGAGTAACTTACCCAAAGTCAAACAGCTTGTAAGTGGTAGCAGTAGAATGTGAATCTAGGCTCTCTATTTTTTAATCATAATCCAGCAATACTTCCAAAGAGTGGAAGGTATAGTGCCTGCAAAGCACATAATACAGTTCCAAGAACATAGCAAGTGCTCAGTAAATGCTAACTACTATTAGTATTGTATACTATGATGTACTAAGAATAACCTCTCACATTTTGTTTCAGTGTATTCACCCAGGTACATAATTCACTCATATGAATACATGCTCCTCAGAGTTTTCCACCTTAGAGTCATCTCTCAGAAGCCATATCCTGTGGTGATATGGCTTCCAATGTAGATCACCATGTGGAAATAGTTCCTTAGCACCTTTCTGAAGTAGAAGTAGGAGGAAAAGAGGAAGAAAGAGAAGGGGCAGAAGTTCTTATCATTTGTGGAAATGGCTTCAACGATCACATGGGGGTCTGTGGGGCTTAAGTTAGAATTCTGCTATGGCAGTTTCAGAGTTCAGCTTGGTTGCTATGGATAGAATAGGGGTGATTTCCTGCAATCCCATTCAAGCATGCCTCCAGCATGATCCATACACTTCTATGGAACTTAGAAGACCTTTCTGTTCAGGGACAGCCTATGTCGTCCTGCACCATTAACTACGGCAGTGAGGCTTGCTGAAAAACAAAGCGTGCACCAGAAGAATTTGGTGTATTTTAGCATTTATGATCATTTAGAAGAAAACGTCACTTACCTGTATGCTGTACCTTGAGAGGCCTAAAAAGCCCTATGGGCCTCAAGTTTCTGCTAAAATTTTATCATTTGGGGGTTATTTATTTTTAAAATGTTATTTTTAATTTTTGTGGGTACATAGTAGGTACATATATATAATACATATATATATATATTATATATATTTATGGGGTATATGAAATATTTTGATCAGGCATGCAATGTGAAATTATCATATCATGGAGAATGGGGTATCCATCCCCTCAAGCATTTATCCTTTGTGTTACAAACAATCCAATTACACTCTTTTAGTTATTTTAAAATGTGCAAATAAGTTATTATTGACTATAGTCACCCTGTTGTGCTATTAAATAGCAGGTCTTACTCATTCTTTCTGACTAGTGTTTTTTTACCCATTAACCATCTCCACATCCTGGACATCACTTGGCTACCTTTCCCAGCCTCTGGTAACCATGTTTCTACTCTGTATGTCCATGGGTTCAATTGTTTTGATTTTTAGAACCCACAAATAAGTGAGAATATGGGATGTTTTTCTTTCTCTGCCTGGCATATTTCATTTAGCAAAACAATCTCCAGTTCCTTCCATGTTCTTGCAAATGACAGGATCTCATTCTTTTTATGCTGCATAGTACTCCGTTGTATATATATATCACATTTTCTTTACCCATTTATGCTGATGGACACTTAGGTTGTTTCAAAAGCTTAACTATTGGGAACACCACTGCAACAAAAGTAAGAGTGTAGATATCTCTTTGATAAACTGATTTCCCTTCTTTTGGGTATATACCCAGCAGAGGGATTGCTGGATCATATGGTAGCTCTGTTTTCAGTTTTTTTGAGGAAAGTCAAAACTGTTCTCCATAGTGGCTGTAATAATTTACATTCCCACCCACAGTATATGAGAGTTCCCTTTTCTCCACATCCTCACCAGCCTTTGTTATTGCCTGTCTTCTGGATATAAGCAATTTTACTGGGGTGAGATAATATCTCATTGTAGTTTTGATTTGTATTTCTCTGATGATCAATGATGTCGAACACATTTTCATATGCTTGTTAGCCATTTTCACATCTTCTTTTGAGAAATGTCTATTCATATCTTTTGCCCAGTTTAAAATTTGATTAATTTTTTTCCTATGGAGATGTTTGACCTCCTTATACAATCTGATTACTAATCCTTTGCCAGATGGGTAGTTTGCAAATATTTTCTACCACGCTATGGATTGTCTCTTCACTTTGTTGATTGTTTCTTTCACTATGCAGGGGCTTTTTAACTTGATATGATCCCATTTGTCTATTTTTGCTTTGGTCACCTGCACTTGTGGGGCATTACTCAAGAAATTTTTGCCCAGACCAATGTCCTAGAGATTTGCCCCAATGTTTTCTTGTAGCAGTTTTCTAGTTTGTGGCCTTAGATTTAAGTCTTTAATCCATTTTTTATTTAATTTTTGTATATGGTGAGAGATAGGGCTATAGGTTCATTCTTCTGCATATGGATATCCAGTTTTCCCACCATGATTTACTGAAAAGACTCTTCCCTACCCAGTGTATGTTCTCAGCACCTTTGTCAAAAACGAGTTCACTGTAAGTGTGTGAATTTGTTTCTAGGTTCTCTATTCTGTTCCATTAAAGTATGGGTCTGTTTTTATGCCAGCACCATGCTGTTTTGGTTACTATAGCTCTGTAGTGTAACCTGAAGTCAGATAATGTGATTTCTGCAGTTTTGTTATTTTTGCTTAGGGTAGCTTTGGCTATTCTGGATCTTTTGTTGTTCTATAAAAATTTTAGAATTTTTTTCTATTTCTGTGAAGAATATCATTGGTGTTTTGCTAGAGATTTCATCGAACATGTAGGTTGCTTTGGGTAGTACAAACATTTTAACAATATTGGTTCTTCCAATCCATGAACATGGAATCCCTTTTCATTTATTGATGTCCTCTTCAATTTCTTTCTTCAATGTTTTGTAGTTTTCATTATAGAGATCTTTCCTTTCTTTGGTTAAATTAATTCCTAGATATTTAATTCTATGTGTTGCTAATATAAATTGGATTACTTTTAAAAATTTTTTTTCAGATTGTTCACTGTTAGCTCCTGATTTTTGTATACTGATTTTGTATTCTGAAACTATACATAATTTATCAGTTCTAATATTATTTTAGTGGAGTCTTTAGATTTTTCAAAATATAAGATCATTTCATGTGCAAACAGGGATAATTTGCCTTCTTCCATTTTAATTTGAATGTCCTTTATTCTTTCTCTTGTCTGATTGCTCTCCCTAGGACTTCCAGTATTATGTTTAATAACAGCAGTGAAAGTGGCATCCTTGTTATGTTTCTTATCTTAGAGGAAAGGTTTCAGTATTTCTGCATTCAGTATGATAGCAACTGTGGGTCCGTCATATATGTTTTTATTATATTTAGGAATGTTCCTTGTATATTCAGAATTTTGAATGTTTTTATCATAAAGGGATGTTAAATTTTATCAAATGCTTTTTCAGCATCAATTGAAATGATCATATGGTTTTATCTTTAATTCTGTTGAGAAGACATATCACATTGATTGATGTGCATATGTTGAACCATCCTTGAATCCCAGGGTAAATCCCATTTTCTCATGGCAAATGATCTTTATAATGTGCTGTTAAATTTGATTTGTTAGGATTTTGTTGAAATTTTTGGCATCAATGTTGTTCAGAGATATTGGCTTGTAATTTTCTTTTTTTAATGTGTCTTTGTCTGGTTTTGTTATCAGGTTAATACTGGCCTCATAGAATGGCTTTGGAGGTATTCTCTCCACCTCTATTTTTTGAAGGAGTTTGAGTATAATTGGTATTAATTCTTTTTAAAATGTTTGATAGAATTCAGCAGTGAAGCCATAGGGTCCTGGGCTAGTCTTTGCAGGACAACTTTTATTACAGTTCCATTCTTATTACTTGGTATTGGTCTGCTCAGGTTTTGGATTTCTTCGTGGTTCAATCTTCGTAACTTGTATGTGTCTAGGAATTTGTCCATTTCTTCTAGGTTTTCCAATTTATTGATATGTAGTTGCTCATAGTGATCTCTAATAATCCCTTTAAATTCTGTGGTCAGTCGTAATGTCTCCTTTTTCATTTCTGATTTTATGTATTTGTATCTTCTCTCTTCTTAGTCTAGCTAAAGGTTTTTCAATTTTGTTTAACTTAAAAAAAAACTTTTGTTTCATTGATCTTTTGTATTATTTTCTTCATTTCAACTTCATTTATTGCTGCTCTGATTTTTATTGTTTCTTTTCTTCTACTAATTTTGGGCTTGACTTGCTCTTGCTTTTCTAGTTCTTCAAGGTCCATCATTAGATGATTTACTTGAAGTTTTTTTTCTTTTTTTTTTTTTTGATGTAGGTACTTACAGCTATAAACTTCGCTCTTAGCATTGCTTTTGCTGTACTAGGTTTTGGTATGTTGTGTTTCCATTATCATTAGTTTCAATTTTTCAATTTCCTTCTTAATTTCTTCACTGACCCACTGGTCATTCAGGAACATATTGTTTAATTTCTATGTGTTTGTATAGTTTACAAAATTCCTCTTCTTATTAATTTCTAGTTTTATTCCCTTGTGGTCAGAGAAGATGCTGGATATTATTTCAATTTTTTGAATGTTTTAAGACTTGCTTTGTTAGCTAACATATGGTCTATCCTTGAGAATGATGCATGTGCTGAGGAAAAGAATGTGTGTTTTCTAGCTTTTGGATGAAATGTTCTGTAAATATCTATTAGATTCCTTTGTTCTATAGTGCAGATTAAGTCCAGTGTTTCTTTGTTGATTTTCTGTCTGGACGATCTGTCCAATGCTGAAGGTGGAGTGTTGATGTCTCCATCTATTATTGTATTGGGGCCTATCTCTCTCTTTAGCTCTAATAATATTTGCTTTATATATCTTTAAGTATACTTTAAATTGTTATATTCTCTTTCTGGATCAATCCCTTTATATATAGTGACCTTCTTTGTCTCCTCTTAAAGTTTTTGCCTCAAAATCTATTTTGTCTGATACAAGTATAGCTACTCCTGCTCTTTTTTGTTTCCATTGGCATGGAATATCTTTTTCCATCCTTTAATATTCAGTCTGTGTTTGTGTTTATATGTTAAGTGTATTTCTTGTAGACAACAACTCATTGGGTCTTGTTTTTTCAATCCGTTCAGCCACTCTCCGGCTTTTGATTAGAGAGTTTAGTCCATTTACATTCAATATTATTCTTGATGATAAGTAAGGACTTACTCATGCCATTTTGTTATTGGTTTTTTGTTGTTTTGTGGTCTTCTCCTCCTTTCTTTCCTTCCTGTCTTCCTTCAATGAAGGTTATTTTCTGTGGTGTCATAATTTAGATGCTTGATTTTTATATTTTGTGTATCCGTTCTATGTGTTTTTTGTTTGAGGTGACCATGAGGCTTGCAGTTATACCTTATAACTCATTATTTTACACTTATAGCAACACTGTTTTCATAAGCAAACAAACAGAGACAACTAATAAAGACTCTACACCTTACCTTCATCCCCCCTTTTTGTTAACTTTTTGTTGTTTCTATTTACATCTTATTGTACTCTCTATGTCTTGAAAAGTTGTTGTTGTTGTTGTTATTTTTGATTGGTTCATCATTTATTCTTTCTACTTAGGATAAGAATAGTTTACACACCACAGTTACAGTGTTATCTTATTCTGTGTTTTTCTGTGTAATTATTATTACCAGTGAGTTTTGCATCTTCAGGTGATTACTTATTGCTCATGAATTTCCTTTTCTTTCTGAATGAAGTACACCCTTTAGCATTTCTTGTAGGACAGGTCTGGTGTTGATGGAATGTTTCAGCTTTTGTTTTTGTGGGAAAATCTTTATGTCTTCTTTATGTTTGAAGGATATTTTGCCGATTTACTATTCTAGGGTAAAATAATTTATTTCCTACAGCATTTTAAATACGTCATGCTACTCTCTCCTGGCCTGTAAAGTTTTCACTGAAAACTCTGCTGCCAGACATATTGGAGCTCCATTGTATGTTTTTTTTTCTATTTTCTTGCTGCTTTTAGGATCCTTTGTTTATTCTTGACCTTTGTGAGTTTCATTATTAAATGTCTTGAGGCAATGTTCTGTGTGTAAATCTGCTTGTTTCTATAACCTTCTTGCACTTGGATATTGATATCTTACTCCAGGTTTGGGAAGTTCCCTGTTATCCATTTGAATAAACTTTCTACCCATATTTCTTTTTCTGTCTCCTCTTTAAGGTCAATAACTCTTATAATTTCTCTTTTGAGGCTATTTTTATATCCTGTAAGTATGCTTCATTGTTTTTTATTCTTTTTTTGATTATTTCTATTTTTAAAATTATTTTTTCTGTTGTCTCTTATGACTGTGTATTGTGGTCATAAGACCACAATAGCCCATGGTCAAGCTCACTTAAAGCCATCCCATTACTGAGTATATACCCAAAGGACTATAAATCATGCTGCTATAAAGACACATACACATGTATGTTTATTGCGGCACTACTCACAATAGCAAAGACTTGGAACCAACCCAAATGCCCAACAATGATAGACTGGATTAAGAAAATGTGGCACATATACACCATGGAATACTATGCAGCCATAAAAAAGGATGAGTTCATGTCCTTTGTAGGGACATGGATGAAGCTGGAAACCATCATTCTCAGCAAACTATCGCAAGGACAAAAAACCAAACACCGCATGTTCTCACTCATAGGTGGGAATTGAACAATGAGAACACTTGGACACAGGAAGGGGAACATCACACACCGGGGCCTGTTGTGGGGTTGGGGGAGGGGGGGATAGCTTTAGGAGATATACCTAATGTAAATGACGAGTTAATGGGTGCAGCACACCAGCATGGCACATGTATACATGTGTAACAAACCTGCACGTTGTGCACATGTACCCTAGAACTTAAAATATAATTTAAAAAATATGAAAAACATAATTTATTTTGCTTGATCAATTATGTTATTAAAGGACTCTGATGCATTCTTCAGTATGCCAGTTAATTTTTCTGCCCCAGAATTTCTACTAGGTTCTTTTTAAGTATTTCAATCTCTGTGTTAAATTTATTGGATAGAAATCTAATTTCCTTCTCTGTGTTATTTTGAATTTGAGTTTCCTCAACACAGCTTTGCTGAATTCTCTGTCTAAAACGTCATATATCTCAGTTTCTCCAGGATTAGCCCCTGGTGCCTTATTTAGTTCATTTGGTGAGGTCATGCTCTCCTGGATGGTGTTGATGCTATTAGGGGTTCTTCAGTGTCTGGTCATTGAAGAGTTAGATATTTATTATATTCTTCACTGTCTGGGCATGTTTGTACCTGTTCTTCTAGGGAGGGCTTTCCAGATATTTAAAAGGTCTTGGGTGTTGGGATCTAAGCTGTATCTGCTTTGGGAGGAACCCTAAGCCCAGTAACGCTGTGGTTTTTGCAGACTCATAAACCACGTTGATGATCTTGGATAAGATCCAGGAGAATCCTCCGGATTACCAAGCAGAGACTCTTGTTCTCTTTCTTTATTTTCTCCCAAACATACGGGGTATCTCTCTCTGTTCTGAACCCCCTAAAGCTGGAGTGGGGTGACACAAGCTCCCCTGTTGCCCCACTGCTATGACCAAGCAGGGGCAGATCTGAAGCCAACATAGCACTGGGTCTCACCCAAGGCCTGCTGTAACCACTCCCTGACTACTGCCTATGCTCATTCAAAGCCCTGGGGCTTTACAATCACCAGATGTTGAAGCCTGCCAGACCTGTGTCCTTCCCTTCAGGTCAGTGAGGTCTCTTATGCCCTGGATGCATCCAGAGGTGCCATGTAGGAGTCAAGGACTAGAGTCAAAAACCTTAGAAGTCTACCTGGTGTTCTACTGTAGCGTGGCTGAGCTGGCACTCGAACCACAAGACACAATCCTTGCCACTCTTCCTTCCCCTCTCCAAAGGCAGAAGAGCTTCACCCTGTAGCCACCACCACCAAAGGCTACAAGGAGTACTTCCAGACTACTACTGATGTTCCCTGAAGGCCCAAGTGCTCTTATTTAAGTTTCGGTGAATGCTGCCTGGCCTGGGATTCACTCTTCATGACAGTGGGCTTCCTTCTGGCCCAGAGCAGGTCCAGAGTTCCCATCCAAGAGTCAAGTCCTGGAATCAGGTGCCCCAAGAGCCCGCTAGGTGTTCTACCCTCCTGAGGCTGTTTTGCTACCTGAGGTGCAAGAGAAAGTTCCTTTTACTTTTCCCTTTGCTTTTCTCAAGCAGAAGGAGGTGCACCCCATAGTCACCACAGCTCGTAATGTGCTGAGTTTCACCTGAAGCCAGCAAGTTTAAGAGGCTTACCCAAGTCTCCTGATGTAGTACCTGGGTATTGCTGCTAATTATTCAGGGCCCAAGGGCTCTTCAGTTAACAGGTCATCAATGCTACCAGGACTTGGTCCTTCCCTTCAAGGCAGCAGGTTTCCTTCTAGCCCAGGGTGTGTCTAGAAATGTTGTTCATGAGCTAGGGCTTGAACAGGGAGTTTCATGACTTTGACCATTGCCCTATTCTGCTGTGGCTGAGCTGGTATTCAAGATGCACGACAAAGTCCTCCCTACTCTTCCCTCTCCTCTCTTCAAGTGGAAAACAGGGGTCTCTTTTGGCACCATTAGCTGTGCAGCCTGGGGTTAGGGGAGGAGTGATGCCAGTACTCCCTTGACTGCTCCAGCTTTTTTCTCAGTATCTCATGTCCTGCAGTCCACTGCCTCTGGGCCCAGTTCAGCACTAGTACTCACCTATGAGTTGCAGTCTTTATGACCTAGTATACCTTCCAAGTTTATTTAGAGCACAGAGCACTTTAGCCCACAGTGGTGAGGTTTGCAGGAACTCAGTTTCTGACTCTGGGATCAGCGATTCCCCCCTCACTTGGTCTGGTTTAAATGATCCCTCCGTGGGTGGGCATTAGCTGAGTTTAGTCCAGTTTTCCTTTCTGCTCTAACAGGAGAGCACTGAGTTAACTGCTTCACAATTGTATTGCTCTCCCTCCAGAGAGGTGCTCTCCATACCACAAGGCCACTGCCAGGGGTAGGGGAGGGTAGCACCAGCAATTTAATACTGTATTTTCTATCTCTTCAGTACCTCTTTCAGTGATATGTCAAAGCCAGGTACTAGGAGTGCTCACATGATTTTTTGCTCTTATGAAGGTGCTTTTTCTGTTTAGATAGTGTTAAATTGGTATCCTTGAAGTGGCAATGATTGGTGGAGTCTTCTATTCTGCCATCATGCTGTGCCTCCTCCCACGAGGGTTTTTTTTAAATTATTATTATTTTTAACAAGTTTCCCTTCAAAATTTGGAAAATAAATATATTAAGCCAGTTGCCATCCACACCTTAAGTCAAGTTAGTTTAATCAGAATTCTTCCTCTCTAACAAATAGATGGGTTTCACTGTGGAAGAAATTAGAGACTGTTTTGAGTAAGGGACAGAGATAAGGTTAATTTGAGAGTGTGGAAACACTGCTTAAGCATGGGGAGGATTGCACAAAGCTGTCCCCAGCCCTTCTTTTAAAGTGCCAACATTCCTGGGAAAGGTTATCCAAAATAGTTTCACATTGGTCTATCTGATCTGGTTTATTCCTAGCAGGAATGAGGAGGGCCTCGTGTAACAAGCTGGAGAGGAGTAAGGAGGAAAGGGAGGGCATTTTTGTGCCTGAACCCCATCAGCAACCTAGGACCTTCATGTGGTTCATGCTTCATAGATCAGGGAAAAGCAGAAAGGGGAAATTAAGGAACCAGTGGGGTTTGTCCCAACCAAATTATTTGTCCCTAGTGCTTCCCTCTCTTAAGTGAAAACTCAAGCCTCAGCAGAATATTCCTAGAGGTTCCCATGACTCTTCAATAGTTGAGAATGTTGGTTTAATTAATGGATCAGAGCCTTGGCACTCTTTAATGTAACAAGGGTACCCTGAAGCTGGCCATCGCAGCTGTGTCTGCATCACAGGGAATAGTCTCTGCCATACAAAGGACCTAATGGTGGACATTCAGGTGCTACAGCAGGCCCGCATGAGAACAAACCTCAGTTGAAGAAGCCTTTCTGGTTATTCTAAAATCATACCACAAAGGTGAGGATCTACCTCTACATTTGGCTATGGTGATTTTCTAACCTGTATGTTCTTCCTCTTACATGCAAATCCGCTTGTCTAACACACAGGGACACAAATTTGAGTTCACATTGAATGGGCTTACAATTTGTTTCAGAGCCAAGGATTGCTGTCCAACTCTTTCAGATGTTCTTCCCCTCACTGTTACTAGGGTGAAAAGTCAGTAAGGTTGTAGACAATGAAGGGAAGGGTAGGGAGGAGAAGTTACTTGAGGGCAAGGGGAAAAAAGGAAGGAGGAGAAAGGAAGTAGCTAATTGTGACCTGTTGGTTCCAAAACATACATACACACAAATTCATAAAAGAAAGAAACCATCCCTACTACCTAGGCCTCCTAAGGATGAAATCAAGGCCAAAAAGTTTAAGGTATTGTTAGAAATGGAGGAGTCATGCTTAAGGTGGTCTTCACAGCACAGTTTGAGATCATGAAGTGCAGAAAGTGCAGTGAAATGCATTCATGCAGATGTAACATACCTCTTCCCCGTATGCACCCTCACTCAATATATGCATGGATGTAGTTGCATACCATGGCTTCTGCACTCACACAGACACACACACAGGTACACAATGCCAAATACCAAAACACATATGTATATACCCATATAGGTACATATATACAAAGTCAAATATGGATGCCTGGAAAATATAAACATGGTGGTACACACAAGAAAACACAGTTATAAACAAGATGGCTATGTAAATGATAGTAGCTACTATTTATCAGGGGTCTACTGTGTGTCCAGCACTTCACATATCCTGGCTCATTAATTCTCAAAAATTCTGCTCTGCGGGAGATATCATTAATCTCATTTTAAAAATGGGAAACTAAAACTTAGAGAAGATTCTAACTTGCCAAGAGACATGAAATTAGTATGGCTCATAGCAGAGCAGAAGTCCAAAACCAGGCCAGTCTCCCTGAAAAGTTGCAACTCTCCAGTAGCCATATGTTATAGACTGTCATGACAGTTCAAAGACATGACACTTTAGAAACATCCATAAACAGATGCATACCCATTTATAGGTACTCATGCTCCTTAACCATGAGAATTTTAAAATGTGATTAACATAATTGAGGGTCTGTTGTCATCTTAATCATTTGTTTGAACTAAACAGTCTAAAATTCCATTGAGTGATTAGTACCCATTGGTAAATTAAAATGTGTTTAAATTATCTCTACAGTATTTAAATCCAAGATACTCTTGTATCTTGGAGCAGGGCCAGCCAATATTTTTAAATAATAACACTATAATTAAAGCTTAGGGTAGGCTTAGGATCTCATTCAAGTTAACAAAAGATTACCCTTCACACCAGAATTTAAAACTAGGCTCTAATTAATAAATGTGCTAATTGTTCTTCTTTTTTTGCAATCGTTCAAAAAGATGCTGCACAGATATTCACACAAAAACCACAGCTGATACCCTGGTGAATTGCAGTGCTCAGAAAGCTGTCATTTCACTGTGCTATCCTGGGCAACTGTGGGGCACTCCTGTGATGTCAAATGTAGGCCTAGAGTAGAGTCCTCTAATGTGAATTTACACTCTCAAGTATTGGAGAGCTGAAGCTATCTCTAGAATAGGGAACCCAGCCCCCTCAGTTTGCCTGAGACAGTCCAGCTCCCTCAGTTTGCCTGAGACAGTCCAGCTTACTCCTATTGTCTTGATTTAGTTGTTAAGAGTACCTTAAAGAGTGTCCTAATTTGGGTGATAACTTACCTGGTCACCCTACATCAGATCATTTGCGGAGTCTTGAAGCTTACCAGCAGAGAAGGAGACAAGGTGGGGAAGAGAAATGAGGAAATGGATAATGGTGACTTTCTTCCTGGGCCAAGACTCCTATTAGCATTGATATTTTTGCCAGAGTATGGATTTCCTGCCATGGCCCCCTAGTTTGTACAATCATAACCACATACAGTTCCAGTTACTAGGGGCTTTCCACCTTCCTCTGGCACAACCAAAATTATAGTGTTTCCTGGGAACTAAGACTTTTTTCTTCTTTGTGGTACATACAAATTTTAGCACCTTGTAATAATGGTGATGAGGCTACAGAACAGACATGGGATTCAAAAAACAATTCCTTAGTGTTTCACAATTTTATCTGGCTAGGAATTAGAAGATTACAACTCAATGTAACATATAGACCTTACAGAAGAAAGAAAATGTTTGCAGAACATTTCCAACAAAACATTCAGAGGAAGGCACATACTCTGAAGATTGGAAACACTAAACAAAAACACATGGGGTGTGTCATGGGGAGCAATCCTGCCTGAGCAAGCAAGAGGTTGACTGCTCTGTTGGACATTTTTCAAGTCTAACTTCTAAGGATTTTTCTCCTGAAGAGACTGAAAGAAGAACAATGGGGGTTAAACTGCAAAACACGCAGCCAGCAAAAGCCAATCTTTTCTGTGGGATCTTTGAAAGACAATGAGAAACGATAACACCTCAGATCCCTATAATACCTTTCTTTTGAAAAGCCCATTGCTCTTTCACAATTTAAAATTATATTCTCTTGACATTTCTATAATATAGTCATGAAGAAATAGAGGGAATTTCCCTAAGTTTTGCAAGACAATGGCAGAGCCAGAATCAGACTAAGCTTTCTTGATTTCAAGCCTAGGAGGGTTTTTGTTTTGTTTTGTTTTTAATTGAACTTTGTGCCTATGGTAAGATTCCTTTAGCATAGTGGCTAAATGCAAGGACTCTTGAACTTGACTGTTAAAGTTTGAGTCCTGGCTATACCACTTACCAGCTGCATGACTTTAGGTAACAACCTTCACTTCTCTGTGCCTCAGTTTCTTCATTAATAAAGCAGAATAGTAATAAATAGTAATAGTACTTCTTTCAGATTGTTTCTGGAAAGATTATATGTGATACTACATATAGAACTCTTAGAGCAAATCTTGGCACATAGCAAACATTCAATAAATGTTAGCTGTTACAACAATTGTGGGTTGTAATGTAACACCAATTGTGGGTCCTTCACTAAGCAATCAGTTGGATAGACACACAGCTGAATAAATCTCAAAATATCCACTAATGATCAACTCATGTTTGGGGTAACCAAATAAGGGAGTCACGTTAATTGTGTAACCATAAATTTGGTAGTTAGTCCCTGTGATAAAATTACATTTTCAGCAGTTCTGTTAAAGCACAGGTTTCTGAGCTCTTTAGATACCAAGAAATGAGTATTAATATTTATCAGAGTATGTTGCAAGTTTCTTTCTAAATAATTAAACAGGAGGAGGGCCTCCTTAAAGGGTTTTTGATGACTCAAGAATGAAACTTATCCTAAGCTAAATTGTACAGAAAAAAAATTAAAACATGCTGAGAAGAACATAACATGGTTTAGTTTTCCTCCTGGGGATTAATAAGTATGTGGCATTTTACACTCAACTCTAATGCTACAACCATAATCTATTGTTTCAATCAAAAGTTCCTGCACCCTTAACATTAGTTTCTTGAATTTGCCATTTAGATGCCAACAGTAATGCCAAATATCTCCATTCTCCAATCAATGGCCTCTACCTGCCATAAATGCCTTTCTCTGTATTGTCCAAGGCAAAAGAAAGGGCAGCCAGAAACAGTGTTTACAAGGTGAATTGTCCAGGAAATTGTGCCCAAAGTGGAGGAGGATTGTACCTTGTACATTTTGTAGGCAAAGAACAGTTGGCTGAAGAACAAACACGGATTTAATGTTCCTTTCTTCCTTCCATATGAAGAGAGCCATGCAGGCCCTAAAACAGCTTTCTCTGTCATTCAGGCAGGATATGAACTCTGCTGTTGTTCCAAATCGCCAGATGAACATCTGACAAGACTACAGGGATGCAATTGAGGTAGGACACTTAAAACTCTCTGCAGTGGCCCCTGCTATCTCTTTTATACTACTGTCTGATACCTCCTTCCCAAGGAGCAGGTTAGAGAGGCAGGACAGTATATAAGCATTACTCTTTCTCTCCTCTCCAGTCCTTTCCAGCCCAAGAGGCCTTGGGTCTCAAAGCTTTGAGCTATGTGAGCTGCTGTATAGATGAAGTGGGTGCTGTGTTGGTGTTCACTTGCATCAGCTCCTAAGGGCTGATTGTGTTCATCTCTTTCCAACTCCATATTTAGTGACATGCTACTAGCTTGAAGTTAATTATGGTGGAGATATTTTCACTATGGAAATTGGCAAATGTTTCAAATCAAGGCTTCCCTCCCCACATCACAGGGCTAGTCATTGAACATTTACCAGCACATCCCTGGGCAGAATAAACTGCCATTGTGTCAGATACAGCTCCTTCATATGGTTAGGTGAGGTGAGAACCTTTTGGCCCTTGGCAAACATTGAGAGCTTTTAACTAGCTGAAGAGTTCACTGAATTAGGACTGGACAGTTTTGGTTCCATTTTTCACTTCAGGGTTGTTGGCTGTGGCAGTGCTAACAACATATCTGCAAAGGGCACTAGATTACCCAGCCTTTCCACACCTAAGAGGTCTCACCCCATCAAAGAAGAATTTGAGGCCCAAGATGCTAGACGTTGCTCTAAAGAGCAAATCCAAAACAAGCTAAAATTGGAAGAAACTGAATTCAATGAAAGGAGCAGAACTAGCCTGCTTTCAAGTTTTTGATCATCATTTCAGGGAGTGAGATTTCTTCCATTATCAAAGAAAGAAGGGGATTGTACACAAAGCCAGGAACCAATTTGAACTTTAATGACTAAACAGAGAGGATTGGGTTAAAGCCAACTTATAGAACCAGTGAAAGGGATGGAAGTTGAAACAATACAGGCATAGAACAAACAGGCTTTAGGCCACATGTAAATCTAGACAAATACAAAACACATGGTGTGGTCTCAGAGCGCAGGCTTTGCTCTTTGCCTCTCTCTCTTCCACAGTGCTTCCTTTAAAGGTGGTTAATCACATCTTGATAGTACTGTAACAAGAGAAAGGTATCTGTTGGTATTTTGCCTATGTTAGATTCCAAAATAGAAGGCAAGGCCCCAGCTTGCCCTCCTAGAATAAGGTCAGGATACAGTTCTCTCTGTGGTACTATCATAGAATTGCCAAATCTGAGCACTAGAAGATTATCTTCTAGTTCAGTCCCCTTCGTTAACAACTTTGGAAACTGAGACCCAGAGAAGTGAATGCTCTGAAGTCTCAAAGCTGATTAATGGCAGATGTGGCCCAAAAGCTCAGGACTGATACATTACTGTGAAGCACAAGTCAAATATTCCTTAAGAGTTTCTCTTGTAAATATCCATGTAGAGATGGGGTATGTCCTTGTGAAGTCGAGAAGACCTGATCTTCTAGTTACTCGTCCTAACTTTCACACTGCAGCCCAAAATCTACAACTGTTCATCCAGATCACAGAAGTATTTACAAATTTAATTCACAAACAGTCTAGAAATCTTGGCTTTTAAGAATTATTGATAGCAAATACTTGACCCAAGAGCATCTGTGAACCAGGCAAATTCTATGATGTGTAGGGAGTAAATCATGGCTGGGGTGCCTTTACTGTATCCATAATCAACAAGCTTTTACCTCCTGGTGGGACTTATTCTGACCTCTGAAACAATATGGGCTCGAAAATGACTGAGTACATTGAATAGATTTTATCTCTGAGTTGCAGAACTCTATTACTGAAGACTTTCTCTTCACTCTTCAACCATTTTCCAGTTGCCGTGCTATGTAGTCACCTAGAGACAGCAAATCCCTTTGTACAGAATACCAGCCTGTCTGCAGAAAGTTCTTCTAGGGGTATTTAGGCTCACTGTAACCCTTTTACTGTAACCCTTTCCCTCACACAATTTTTTATACAAACTCAATATGATATGATTCAGCAGGTAACTGACCATGCCTTCCTTGGGCTTCCTTGAATCTTGAGGACTTTCCTGGTTTCAACATCACAGGGTCAACTTATGATATCACTTTGTAGTTCTGCTGCTGGGAGGGAAGAGGAAAGGGAATAAAGGATAATAGACTGCTATGAGCTGACAAGCTATAGATGGCCTGCAACCTGGGATATCATTGTGTTTCTACAAGGCTCAGGGCAAACGGGAGATCTAAATCTGCTGGATGAGAGAGAAATAACATTTTTTGTTTTGGAAATTTCTTTTTTTTTAATTATACTTTAAGTAACATTTCTTAAAGGCCTTTTATGTGATAGGAAAGTTAACTTTGAGTCTTCACAAAAATTGCATGCACTACAGGGAAATTGAGCCTCACAGAAATTAAGTTATTCAGGTAGGAAGCAGCACAACTAGAATGAGACATCGGGTCTGTTGGATTTGTAATTCTATTTCAAAATTCATACTCTTTCTACAAGACCAGCCTGCCTCCATAAAGGGAGGGAGGGACACCTGAGCTGAGTTCTGACTAGCCTCTTCTTACATCCCCTCCTTGAAGAAGGGCCTCTCCTTAGCCATGTTCATAAGCTCATCTGCTCAATCTGAGCTTGGCAGCTGCCAAAAGCAAGTTTGCCAGCCTAGAAAGAGAAACAAAGGCAGTGGGAGTCAGAGGCAGCAGCCTTCCAGGTGCAGAATTCAGGCTGAACTCAAGGCCTTGCTTTGGAGAATTCCCATATGCTGACTCTTTACACAAGTCACATGAATATTTCCTCAGAGACGTGGCTGTTCTCAGTATACCTCTCCAGCATGAACACCATTTGCCTCAGAAAGAAAAAACATTCTAATTATTCACACTACAGAGTGGACAGTCAGGGCTTGTGCAAACTAATTTTAATGCTTGTGGAAAGGGAAGTAGGCAGGAAAACATTTTACCTGTCTGTCTGTCATTGTCTTTGCCAAGAGTACCAAATCCTAGCATTCATTAGTTCACTCATGCAGCCTACAAATAATGATTCCAACTATGCGCCAGTTAGTGTGCTAGGCTCTGGGGCTACAAAGGCAAATGGCATAGTCCCTTCCCCTACCCTTGAAGAGTTCCCAGTTCTTAGCATAACTACAAGCAAGCTCCTAGAGGCAGTCTGGATTGGTGGCTAATAGACTGGGTCCTAGAATAAAACCTCTGGGCTAATGTCCTGATTCCACCACTTACTAGCTGTGTGACCTTAGACAGATGACTTAACCTTTCTGCTCCTCATCTTTGAAATAGGGTTGAGAGGATTAATTAGCCCACGTCTGGCACATTGTAAAGCCTTAATAAATACTAGTTATCATTACTATAAGCCAAAGTAAATTCTTCTAAAGCCTGTCCTATCAGAATGAGTGTATTCAGTGAATGAGATAACTTTAGATTTTTGGAAAATTACCCTGAATATGTGGATCGAAATAGAGTCCAGCTGGGGTGATCTTCAAATGAGGGAAGAATGATTCTCCATATCCAGTTTATTTTGAGAATGAATGCCAATTAGAAGCAGATAGTACTATTGACATTTTATAAAGAATGAATTACCCTAAAAGCCTCACATATGTGGAAAATTTCCTCGAAACAACACAGCTTGGGCTGGAAACTGCCCCTTTGTAGGCCTCAATTTCTCTATCTGTGGGTTGAAAGAGTTGGATTAAATTGATTACGGGAGGCCCTTTGGGCTCTGACATTCAATATTTCTTTTATACTCAGTGCTCAATTGTTATTTATGGAGAAATAGAATTTAATAAAATCTTGAAAGGTTTGTTAGAAAAGTTCCTATTTTGTCAAATAATTTTGGCTGTGAAAGAAAATTCTAATTTAGTGACTATTGATCATTGCTCAAAATATATGATTTTATTATAATTATATTCCAGAATAATATAAAGCAGTGTAACAGGTTGAAGAGACTTTAAATTAGATCATCTGGTACAGAGCTTCTCAAACTTGGCACTATTGATATTTTGGGCCAGATTATTCCTTGTTGTTGGGGGGCTGTTCTGTGCATTGTATGATGTTTGGCAGTATCTGTGGCTTTTTTGCTCACTAGATGCCAGTTGCACCTACACCAGTTTTCTCCAGACATTGCCAATGTCCCCTGGGATAGTATTGACAGATTTAGCAGGTATATTTTATGTGTGAACCCTAGCTGCAAGGCAAAATTGACTCCAGTTAAGAATAACTGATCTAGCCCCTTGCTACTCAAAGTTCAACATGGCCATCACCTTGGAACTTCGTCGAAGAGCAGATTCTCAAGCCCCAACCCACACCTACTGATTTGTAAGGGAGACACAGTTTAACAACAGCAATAGGTGATTTTTATGCAAGCTCTCTGTGGGCCTTATGGTGATGCCCAGGTGGGGGTGCCTGTGACTCCTGAAGCCCCAGAGGGTGTGTGACAGTACTCTCTTAGCTCTGCTGTCTGTAGACAGCAGTGTGTTATTAGCTCAGTGGGCCCCTTGCCTCATCACGTGGACAGCTGTCCTCCACCAGTGAGGGCAAAGGGCCAGTGTGATGGCCTTTTTGGGGTACCTGCACTCAGTGGGTCCCAAGCTCTTGTCTGGCATCTAGGAAGAATGAGGTCACACAGACACTCGAAGGATGGTGGAGGGGGAGAATTTCACTTAGCAATGGAAATGGCTCTCAGGGGAGAAGGGACCTGAAGAGGTGTAGGAACAGGCAGATAATCTTCCCTGAAGTTCAGCTGTCTGTTTTTCGAAGTTAAACTGTCTTGCCTCTGAAGTCCAGCCATCTCTCTGAAGTCAAGTCACCTCTCTCCAGTCAAACCACTTCTCCCCTTCTACCAACTGAGTCTGGGATATTTATAGGGACAGGATGCGGGGTGGGGTGGGCCATAGGTAGTTTTGGATAAGGCAATATTCAATTGGTAAAAAGACATTATTCAGAAAGAACCAATCGGGAGAGCAGGCAAACAGGGATGCTTGTTCTTACTTTGGGCCATGGCTTCAGGCTTTTCAGCTTGAATATGGGGTGTTGCCAGGGACCTGCCGCTATCTGCCTAGAATTTCTCTGCCTCCTGCCTTTATCATTTCCCCCTCTGAAGAGGCACATCTAACTGCTGTTAGAATACAGATGATGTCCGATCTTAGTAACTTTGTACTGACAGGGGACGTTGTTTTGGGGAAAATGGCAGTCAGATTTCCCTCAGAGGTCTACCTAAGAGTTCCCAGTAAAAGGGAGCCATCATCTGAGGCTCCAGTTGCATGATCACTTGGAGTTTGATAGCCTCTAGGTGAGGAGAAACAAGTTTTACCAGGTTAAGTATGCATGGGTCAAATATGCATATTATACAAAGAGAAGTTAAAAGAAATGAATCTAGTGCCAAAGATTACAGAAATAAGAAGTGAAATATACTAATCATTCTGAAAACAATATTGTGCCCTGAGCTGTTTCA
The DNA here is from genome assembly GCF_028858775.2 of Pan troglodytes. Classification (NCBI taxonomy): domain Eukaryota; kingdom Metazoa; phylum Chordata; class Mammalia; order Primates; family Hominidae; genus Pan; species Pan troglodytes. The sequence goes on from NC_072421.2 coordinate 106,799,816, forward strand.
CCCTGGTGAAAGAAATTAAACCTTGTATGGGAGTAGTTACAGTTTAAGAGAGGATAACTGTTTAGGGGAGTAGATATTTCCATGGGCATTCAGGATTAAGGGGTCTTTGGTAAATGTGCCCTATGGTATAGAACAGAACAAAGGTAAGAACAGCAAGCATAGGCAATACTATACAGAGGATATCCATGGAAAGTCAATTATTAACAATTATCTTTTGTAATTTTTAGCTTGAGGTCCCTGATTTCTTCACACTTGTACTTTGAGTGCTCCACTGGGTGGACAGAGGTAACTCCATCAGCTTCCCAGGCCTATACTCGAGTATAATGAATTATAATGAATTCAAGAATCTATTCCAGTGACCTTTACTGCTGTAGGAGTAGAAATAAGTACAGTGCAAGGTCCCTCCCAATCCATGCTTGTAGAGGGAGAAAGGGAAGGAAGTACTTTACCAGCACTAGGTCCCCTGTATTGAATAGAGTGCAGGATCCTGTAATGCCCAAGTGTTCCCTCAGTTGCTTGAGGGTTTTGGTGAGGGGAAAGAAGGAGATGAGCTTAATCATTTCTTTGCCCAATGCCCTGGCCCCCTATGACAAGACCAAATCTAGGTACTTAACTGAAGTCTGACAGAGCTGAGCTTTAGATTTTGAAACCTTATGTCCTCTGTTAGCTAGAAAATTAAGAGCCTTACTGCCCTTCCGAGAGATTTCCTCAGTTGGGGTGCAGAGGAGAATGTCATCTACATATTGTAAAACTTAAACCTTAGGATAAAGGAGTTCAAAGAGGTCTTTGGACAATGCCTGCCCAAACAGGATTCTGTCCCAGAATCCCTGAGGTAACACCATCCGAGTTAGCTGTGTGGCTTGGTTAGAGGGATCCTCAAATGCAAACAAATACTGGGAGTTGGGGTGTAATGGTATGCAGAAAAAGGCATCCTTTAGGTCCAGGACTGTGAACCACTTAGTTTCCTCAGGTACTGGAGCTAGCAGGGTATAGAGATTGGAAACCACTGGGTGTATTGGAACCACAGTTTCATTAATGAGGTGGAGGTCATGAACTAGTCTCCATTCCCTGTTGGGTTTTGTACCCCCAATATTGGAGTATTAAAAGGGCTATTGCAGGGTTTGAAGAGCCCCTGCATCTTCAAATGATCAGTGATGGCTTCTAGTCCTTTCCTAAATTCTGGCTTCTGGGGATATTGTCTCTGGTTAGGAAAGGAGGTGAGATCCTTAAGGTGGATCCAAACTGGTATAGCGATTATGGCTCAGCCAATTTTCCCTTGAATTGCCCAAATTTCTTGGTTAATATTGGTCTCCACTAGGGGTAGACAAAGAGTTTGTCCTGGTGCCATCAAGATGGTGGTCTCTGTCAGAATATCCCTACCCAACAGAGGAATTGTGTTTTCAGGCATAATTAGAAAGGCATAGGTGAAGAAGAGGTCTCCCCAACTACAACTAAAGGGTTGGGAAAAATATTGAGTTAAAGACCTTCCTGAGATGCCCCTCATGATTGTGGTAAGAGAGGAGGGAGCGGCCAGATTGGAGAGGATAACTAAGAGACCCACCCCAGTGTCCAGAAGGAGTTCCACTTTCCTCCCTTCAATTTCCAGAAATACCTGGGGCTCCTGTGTGGTAATGGTGGTTTGGACCACTGGAACCGGAAAGAGGAGCCCCCAGGAATCATCAGTCTTGATGGACCATTTTGGAGATTGGCTCTGGACCTGGTGACCTGCATCTCTGGGGACAATCTGCCCTCCAGTGGTCCCCATTGCAGATTGGACAGGGTCATGGTGGCTTCCTCATGCTGTCGGGAAAATCCTTATTAAAATGCCCTGACTTGCCACATTTGTAGCAGTTAGCAGATGTATCCCAGGGATTCTGGAGTTTTTGGGCCTAAGAGGTGTCCATTAAAGCCTCTGTCTTTTTCTTGTGTCTCTTTCCTCTGTCCCAGGCCTCCTCCCTATCCCTATTGTAAAAGACAGAGATGGCCACTTTCAGGAGGTCCTCTCTACTGTCTGGTCCCATGGCCTGTTTCTGCAGCTTCCTCCTTGTATCAGGAGCTGCCTGAGTAAAAAATTTATCCTTTAGGATAAGTTGTCCCTCGACTGAATCAGGAGAAAGAGAGGTGTGCTTACCAAGGTCCCTATAAGCCTTTCCAAGAAGGCAGCAGGATTCTCTTCAAATCCCTGTTCTATCAAGGGTAGTTTGGAATAGTTGAGAGGCTTAGTTCTAGTCCTACGTAAGCCCTCCAGCATGCACACCTGAAAGTGTTTTCTCTTCTATTCTCCAAGTTCATCACTGGGATCCCATTTAGGGTCATCCAATGGTACTGCTTCTCTTCCAATTGAATAAGGCTCATCCTCTTCCCTGATACTATATGAAATACAAAGCTTATCCCCAAATCTCTCTGCCACATGCAGAGCAGCCTGCTTCTCAATGTTAGTCAGAGTTTGATTCAAAAGTAACATAACATCTTTCCAAGAGAGTTCAAATACTTGGGATAAGTTCTGGAAAGCCTCTATATACCTGTCAGGTTCATCTGAAAACTTGCTAAGCTCCCCCTTAATTTGCCTTAAGTCCTGTAGAGAGAAGGGGGACCTGGACCTTACTGGGGCCATATTCACTAGGCATCTGCTATAGGGGCAGTAGTGGGACTGGGATCTGTTTGGAGTGAGGATTTCTAGGAGGGGGCAAGTGAGAGAGATAAATTGGATGGGGAGGATGGGGTGGACCTGGAGAAGCAGGGCCAGAGGGAGCTGGCTCCCCTGCAGGAGGTGCCTCTTGGGTTTGTTTCTCTAGTTGCCTGAGATTTCCCCCTTGTAGCATCTCATGAGATGGCAAAGAGGAGGGCTGGATCAATCTTACACTGTCAGCAAAGGTCTGGATTACCTGCAAGGTAAAGAAAGCCTGCACATATGGAGTCTCAGACCATCTGCCCTCATGTTTACAGAAAAGATCCAGCTGCAGGATGGTATAGAAATGAATGGTTCCTTCTTGAGGCCATCCAGTCCTTCCTGCAAATCATAATTTGGCCAAACCTTTGTGCAAAAGACTATGAGGCATTTTTTTCTCCAGAGTCTGAGGGTCAAAGCAGTCCTAGTAGTTCAGGATACACTCCAGAGGAGTGTAGACTGAAGATGATTGGTTAGCCATTTGAAAAAGAGAGAGAAATGGTGTCCCTTAATTCTTTTCTCTCTTTCAGTGGAAACTCGGTGTGTGAGGGAGAAAAGGGTGTCTACTTTTTTCTTCCATCTTTTCATCCCTGAGTCCCAGTGGCCTAGGTCGGACACCATCCATGTGTGCCAGTGCAACCTGCACCCATGAAGCAGTGGGGCCTAAAAGGCAAGAGTTATTCACATTTACCTACACAGTCTATCACCCCCACTGTCGGTAATCTTTGAGTTCCCTGGGCTTAATTTATGCCATGGATACTAGCATGACCTCTATCCATGAAACAGGGGCTTAATTGGCCCACCTACACTGTGCCCCTACTTTCCATTTTTGCATGCTTTTGGATCCCTCAGATCTAGTTTTTATTTCTAGGGCTTCAACCCAAAGCTTGGAATTGAGTTTGGGACAAAAGTTGTCTCAGAGGGATGCATGGATTCACTGAGATTAAGTCCCAGATGGCCTTCATCAAATTTGCAGCCAGCCACCAGTGAGGCCACTCATTGCTTCCCTATCATAAGCAGAGTGTTAAGGTAGGAAGAAAGAAACCCAGTCATATAGAAAAGGTCACTGTATTTGCAGGGCTATGACCTCCTGACACGGTGGAGAAAAGGAAAAAAGCAGCTTAAGTGCAGGAGAGAAAGAGGTGCCTGGAGAGAAAACTCTTGTTCTATGCAAATGGGTTCCTTTAACAGGGGAAAGACCTGTCCCCCAAGACCATCCTGGGACCTGGGTGGCAGCCACAGCTCATCCGTGCCCTGCGTGATTGCTGGGTGCAGCTTGCACATGCAGTGGACATGGCCATGTGCCCCAGCCGGGGGTAGGGGGAGCCGTCGTATGCGTGTCCATCCCTTGCACACACCTGGAGCTGTTGAGGTGGGGGTGGGACCACTAAGAATAGACAGAAATTGCATTGTTCTGAATTGCAGATCTGATGGCTGGGCCAAATGCTTATTTTACCTAGTAACATTTCTGCAGTTTGCAGCAACACCCTTAACATGATAAAATTAGAGATAAGAGCCATTTCAAACCATGAAAGAAGGAAGAAAAGACACCATAGAAAAGTCTGGGGGTCTTGGCCAACACAATTACAGGCAGTCATGGATGGAACCAGTTTAGAGGCCTTCCAGAAACACTGAGGAGTGGTCTCAGTGAGATACCTTCAGTTGCCCCAGGACATTATCCCAGTCCCACCCAATGGCTAGACCTCCGTGAAGGGAAACAAAGCTAACATTCCTTTCACTCAAAAGAAAGAGAAGTGGCAGAGTCACATTCTGTCCTCTGTAGCACTGCTATTTGCCTTTAACTGGACACTCAGGTTTGGTGCATCATCTGCCTTCGGAGGAAAGTCTGAGGACAAGAAGTCTTGGGAAAAAAAGTGAAGAGACAGATCCACATTTACTGACCCTTCTGACGAATCCCAGATGAGTCCCCAGATAATGCAGGAGTTTTCTTGACTCGTTCATCGGACTTGCAATGGGGGTTCCCTGTTTACTCAGCCTGCCATCCTCAACCTCTTGTGGGAGGGAGCACTTGAATAAGTGTGTGTAGGATCAAGCCAACTGGCCGCTTTTAGCACCTGCAGGAGTAGGCTCCATGCAGGCCCTGTGGCCAGACTAGGCATATTCAAATGAGTGAGGGATATGGCTGGCTGCTTCGGGTGCCAGCAGAAGCTGGCTCCTTGTGGGCCACATGGCAGTGCCCAGGCAGAGGTGCCAGTGATCCCTGAAGCCTCAGATGATGTGTTACAATGTTCTCTTAGCTCTGACATTCATGAAGAGTGGTGTGTTATCAGCTCAATGAGCCCCTTACCTGGTCACATGGGATGGCTGCCCTCCACCAGTGAGGGCAAAGGGCCAGTGTGACAGACTTTTTAGGGTACCCACCCTTGGTGGGTCCCAAGCTCTTGTCTGGTGTCCAAGAAGAATGAGGTCACACAGACATTTGATGGATGGTGGAGGTGGAGAATTTTATTTAGCAATTGAAATGGCTCTCAGTGGAGAGGGGAGCAAGAGAAGGGTTGGGACAGGCAGATAATCTTCCCTGAAGTTCAGCCATCTCCGGGCATCTCTTCTTCGAAGTTAAGACATCTCTCCTCCAAAGTCCAGCCATCCCTCTGAAGTCAAGTTACCTCTCTCCAGTCAAGCTTTTTCTCACCCTCTTTTGACTGAGTCTGTGGTCTTTATAGGAACAGGATGGGGGATGGGGTAGTCCATAGGTAGTTTTGGAAAAGGCAATATTCAATTGGTAAAAAGACATTATTCAGAAAGAACCAATCGGGAGATATCAGGCAAACAGGGATAGATGTTCTCACTTTCGGCTGTGGGTTTCAGGTTTTTAGGCTCAAAGGTGAAGTTTTGCTGGGGACCCACCCCTGTCTGCTTAGAATTTTCCTGCCTTCTGCCTCTATCAATACTAAGCATATATTTAAATAGTTATAAAGCAGGATGGGAGAATAGTGATAGAGAGTGTGACTTTCTACAGAGAGAGTTAAGGATAGCCTCTCTAAAGAGGTGGCATCTAAACTGAGACCTTAGTGGAGTGAGGGAGAGGGCCAGGTAGATATCAGGAGGGAGAGTATAAACTCATTATCCTGGTCAATCTTGCCTTTCATGGACATCAGCGCACCTTTGTAACATCCTACTCCCAAATTATACCCATTGCCATGAAAGATGAAAAATTTCATTCTGCTCCTTTAGTCTAGTGCACCTGCTTCTGAGCTAAACAATTTTTCATCACTTCTTTGAGCATACAGCTTATAGTTGCCTGCAAGCACACTAGTAATTTTGATGGGAGTTGGGTGATCATTTTTAACTAGTGGTGACTGCCGAACAACGCTAGAAGATGTAAAATGGCTTAGTTTTGACTCAGACAGGTTCATAACCTCTAGACTATTTCTGCCAATCAGTAAAAAATCAGATCAAAAGCTATTTAGACACTACTATTAATCCAACCATATTATTAGTCTGACAATTTCTTTTATTAAAACAATTGGAAAATTTTTTCTAAACTTAAAAAAGTCTTCTAATTTCTGTTTCGATCATCATAGTTTATTTTTAAGAGCATATTATATCTACTTTGTTCTTTAAGTCTTATGAAGGCCTCAGATGAAAAGCAATAAAATTTTGAACTGACCAAAATGCCTTTGCCTTCACCTATCCGACTCCTTTTTATGCCAAATCCTCACAATTCTATGAAATCTGCTAAACCAGCCTCATATAAGCTCTGCCTCTTCAATAGACTATTAGCTGATTCAGGATGGAAACTATGTCTTATGCAGTGTTTGTACCTCTCTATTGTACCTAGCATACTGCTTTGTCCCTAGGTACTCTATAAATATTTGCATGTTGTTTAACTAAATTTAGGCACTGTAATATAGCTAAGCTTGGACAGAAGACACGATGCTGCAGAAACTGTTTCCAAGTCCTTTGTTGACTAATTCAGTTAGGGATGTGCTCTCTGATAGCTGGAGTCCTAGGAATAAGGGGGATGACTGACCCTATCAACAAGGGTGGCTTCCTGGTCAGACACTGAATCACCATGTCGTAATCTCTCTGCCTCGATCTGCACCACAGGAAACCAAGTGATCTGTTACATGCATGGATCACTTCAGAGACAGTTGACTTTCTCTTTTTCTGGGGAAAGTAGAGCCACATGTCTGTGAGAAAAATAAAATGAGCATTCCAACATCTTATTTTTAAAACAGAATGCAGTGTATACCTGCCCATTCAGGGCAGAATGTCTGAGATTACTTGGGAATCTCAAATAGAACTATTAATTATGAATAATGTAAAACTTGTGCTTAGACAAAGCTGATAGAAGAGGCTATGGAGTTGAAGGGACAGATGCAAAAGATGCTTTGAAAGAACAGATTAGGTAACTGATAGGCTGTAGGTGTAAGGCAGTTGTTAACGTTTCTAATATTGGGCCTGGCAAAATAATTTTTCCTTTACTTTAAGGACTGCCACCTTTGTCAGACCTAAAGCAAAAAGGCCAGTAGAGCATGCATATCTTTTCAAGTTACTACCACCTTCTCCAGTGTTAGCCTCTGATAGAGGTGCATTTAATGACTTCCCTACCATCCTTTATTTGTTTTTTTTTTTCCTTTTTTTATTATACTTTAAGTTTTAGGGTACATGTGCACAACGTGCAGGTTAGTTACATATGTATACATGTGCCATGTTGGTGTGCTGCACCCATTAACTCGTCATTTAACATTAGGTATATCTCCTAATGCTATCCCTCCCCTCTACCCCCACCCCACAACAGGCCCCGGTGTGTGATGTTCCCCTTCCTGTGTCCATGTGTTATTGTTCAGTTCCCACCTATGAGTGAGAACGTGCGGTGTTTGGTTTTTTGTCCTTGCGATAGTTTGCTGAGAATGATGGTTTCCAGCTTCATGATGAGTTCATGTCCTTTGTAGGGACATGGATGAAGCAGAAATTTATTTCTCACAGTTCTGGAGGCTCTGAAGCCCAAGATCAAGGTGCCAGCAGGTTTGGTGTCTGGTGAGGGCCACTCTCTGCTTTCAAGAGGGCACCTTATTGCTGCATCTTCTGGAGGGTTTGAATGCTCTGTCCTCACATGGCAGAAAAAGTGGAAGGGGTAAATTTGCCACTTCAAGTTCTTTTATAAGATGTTAATCCATTTATAAGGGCAGAGACCTCATGGACTAATCACCTCCTGAAGTCTCCACCTCTTAATGCTCCACCTTTATTGAATTGGGAATTAATTAAGTTTCAACATAAATTTTGAAGGGGACACAAACATTCAAACCACAGAAAAAGGTCAATCTTCTTGTTGTTTCTGGGCCTTCAACTGACTGGATGAGGACTATCACATTAGGGAGAGCAATCCACTTTACTCAGCCTACCAATTCAAAGGTTAATCTCATCCAAAACACCCTTACGGATAAACCCAGAATAATGTTTGACCAAATATCTGGGCATCTAGTGGCCATTCAAGTTGACACAGAAAATTAACTGTCACAATATGTAAGGTATGATTTTATTTTTATAGACCAAGAGGCAAATACATACATAGACAGAAGGAAATATTAATAGTAGTCACCTCTGGGAGAGAGGGCCTGAGATTTGGAGTATGGATTGGGAAGTTCTTTGACCTTTTATTCTTTTTACAGTCTCATTTTTAGTTGATTTTTAAAATAATAACTTGTATTTTATTGCTTTTTTAATTTTAAAAACTAGTTAATAATAAAATAGAAGGTAATGTAGAAGTCCCTCTAATTCAGGCCCACTGGAATGGTTGTAAGGGAAAGGGATGTAGGAGAAAAATCCATCCGAAACTACTAGCTATGGACAGGTTATAAGGATAGCACACTTTCCCCTTTAGCTTTTCTTATCTCCTATTTCTAATCTCTTCTCTCTGTTGAGTACCTATTGCCCCTCATGTCTTATGATTCAGCACTTCTTTTTTTAAATGTTTATTTTATTATAGTTTAAGTTCTGGGATACATGTACAGAATGTGCAGGTTTGTTACATAGGTATACACATGCCAATGGTTGGTTGCTGCACCCATCATTTCGTCATTTACATTAGGTATTTCTCCTAATGCTATCCCTCCCCTAGCCCCACATCCCCTGACAGGCCCGGGTGTGTGATGTTGCCCTCGCTGTGTCCATGTATTCTCATTGTTCAACTCTCATTTATGAGTGAGAACATGCGATGTTTGGTTTTCTGTTCTTGTGTTGGTTTTCTGAGAATGATGGTTTCCAGCTTCATCCATGTCCCTGCAAAGGACAAGAACTCATCCTTTTTAATGCCTGCATAGTATTCCATGGTGTATATGTGCCACACTTTCTTTATCCAGCCTATTATTGATGGGCATTTGGGTTGGTTCCAAGTCTTTGCTATTGTGAACAGTGCTGCAATAAACATACATGTGCATGTGTCTTTAAAGTAGAATGATTTATAATCCTTTGGGTATATACCCAATAATGGGATTGCTGGGTCAAATGGTGTTTCTGATTCTAGATCCTTGAGGAATCACCACACTGTCTTCCACAATGGTTGAACTAATTTACACTCCCACCAGCAGTGTAAAAGCATTCCTATTTCTCCACTTCCTCTCCAGCATCTGTTGTTTTCTGAATTTTAATGATTGCCATTCTAACTGGCGTGAGATGGTATCTCATTGTGGTTGGATTTGTATTTCTCTAATGACTAGTGATGATGAGTTTTTTTTTCATATGTTTGCTGGCCGCATAAATGTCTTGTTTTGAGAAGTGTCTGTTCATATCCTTCACCCACTTTTTGATGGGGTTGTTTGTTTTTTTCTTGTAAATTTGTTGAAGTTCTTTGTAGACCCTGCATATTAGCCATTTGCCAGAAGGATAGATTGCAAAAATTTTTTCCCATTCTGTAGGTTGCCTGTTCACTCTAATGATAGTTTCTTTCACTGTGCAGAAGCTCTTTAGTTTAAAGAGATCCCATTTGTCAATTTTGGCTTTTGTTGCCATTACTTTTGATGTTTCAGTCATGAAGTCTTTGCCAAAGCCTATGTACTGAATGATATTGCCTAAGTTTTCTTCTAGGCTTTGTATAGTTTTAGGTCTTACGTTTAAGTCTTTAATCCATCTTCAGTTAATTTTTGTATAAGGTGTAAGGAACAGATTCAGTTTCAGTTTTCTGCATATGGCTAGCCATTTTTCCCAACACTATTTTTTAAATAGGGAATCCTTTCCCCCGTTGCTTGTTTTTGTCAGGTTTGTCAAAGACCAGATGGTTATAGATGTGTGGGGTTATTTCTGAGGCCTCTGTTCTGTTCCATTGATCTATATATCTGTTTTGGTACCATTACTATGCTGTTTTGGTTACTGTAGCCTTGTAGTATAGTTTGAAGTCAGGTAGCATGATGCCTCCAGCTTTGTTCTTTTTGCTTAGGATTGTCTTGGCAATGATGGCTTTTTTCACGATATTAATTCTTCCTATCCATGAGCATGGAATGTTCTTCCATTTGTTTGTGTCCTCTTTTATTTTGTTGAGCAGTGGTTTGTAATTCTCCTTGAAGAGTTCCTTCACATCCCTTGTAACTTGTATTCCTAGGTATTTTATTCTGTTTGTAGTAATTGTGAATGGGAGTTCACTCATTATTTGGCTCTCTGTTTGTCTATTATTGCTGTATAGGAATGCTTGTGATCTTTGCACATTCATTTTGTATCCTGAGACTTTGCTGAAGTTGCTTATCAGCTTAAGGAGATTTGTGGCTGAGATGATGGAGCTTTCTAAAGATACAATCATGTCAACTGCAAACAGAGACAATTTGACTTCCTCTCTTCCTATTTGAATATGCTTTACTTCTTTCTCTTGCCTGATTACCCTGGTCAGAACTTCCAATACCATGTTGAATAGGAGTAGTGAGAGAGGGCATCCTTGTCTTGTGCTGGTTTTCAAAGGAAATGCTTCCGGTTTTTGCCCATTCAGTATGATATTGGCTGTGGGTTTGTAATAAATAATTCTTATTATTTTGAGATACATTCCATCAATACCTAGTTTATTGAGTACTTTTAGCATGAAGGGGTGTTGAATTTTGTCAAAGGCCATTTCTGCATCTATTGAGATAATCATGTGGTTTTTGTCATTGGTTCTGTTTATGTGATGGATTACATTTATTGATTTGCATATGTTGAACCAGCTTTGCATCCCAGGGATGAACCCAACTTGATGGTGGTGGATAAACTTTTTGATGTACTGCTGGATTTGGTTTTCCATTATTTTATTGAGGATTTTTGAGTATCTTATTGAGGATTTTTGCATCGATGCTCATCAGGGATATTGGCCTGAAATTTTCTTTTTTTGTTGTTGTTGTGTCTCTGCCAGGTTTTGATATCAAGATGATGCTGGTCTCATAAAATAAGTTAGGGAGGATTCCCTCTTTTTCTATTGTTTGGAAAAGTTTCAGAAGGAATGGTACCAGCTCCTCTTTGTACCTCTGATAGAATTTGGCTGTGAATCCGTCTGGTCCTGGACTTTTTTCTGTTCATAGGCTATTAATTACTGCCTCAATTCCAGAACTTGTTACTGGTCTATTCAGGGAATCGACTTCTTGCTGGTTTAGAATTGGGAGGGTGTATGTGTCTAGGAATGTGTTTATTTCTTCTAGATTTTCTAGTTTATTTGCATAGAGGTGTTTATAGTATTCTCTGATGGTAGTTTGTATTTCTGTGGGATCAGTGGTGATATCTTCTTTATCATTTTTTATTGCATCTATTTGATTCTTCTCTATTTTCTTCTCTATTAGTCTGGCTAGTAATCTATCTATTTTGTTGATATTTTTGAAAAATAAGCTCCTGGATTCATTGGTTTTTTTTTTTTAAGGGATTTTCGTGTCTCTATCTCCTTCAGTTCTGCTCTGATCTTAGTTATTTCTTGTCTTCTCCTAGCTTCTCTAGTTCTTTTAATTGTGATATTAGGGTGTCGATTTTAGATCTTTCCTGCTTTCTCTTGTGGGCATTTAGTGCTATAAATTTCCCCCTAAACACTACTTTAGCTGTGTCCCAGAGATTCTGGTATGTTGTGTCTGTTCTCACAGATTTCAAAGAACTTATTTATTTCTGCCTTAATTTCGTTATTTACCCAGTCATCATTCGGGAGCAGGTTGTTCAGTTTCCAAGTAGTTGTGCAGTTTTGAGTGAGTTTCCTAATCCTAAGTTCTAATTTGATTACAGTATGGTCTGAGAGACTGTTTCTTATGATTTTGTTCTTTTGCATTTGCTGAGGAGTGTTTCACTTCCAATTATATGGTCAATTTTAGAATAAGTGCGATGTGGTGCTGAGAAAAATGTATATTCTGTTGATTTGTGGTAGAGAGTTCTGTAGGTGTCTATTAGGTCTGCTTGGTCCAGAGCTGAGATCAAGTCCTGAATATCCTTGTTAATTTTCTGTCTCATTGATCTGTCTAATATTTACAGTGGGGTGTTAAAGTCTCCCACTATTATTGTATGGGAGTCTAAGTCTCTTTTGTAGGTCTCTAAGAACTTGCTTAATGAATCTGGGTGCTCCTTTATTAGGTGCATATATATATTTAGGATAGTTAGTTCTTCTTGTTGCATTGATCCCTTTACCAATATGTAATGCACTTCTTTGTCTCATTTGATCTTTGTTGGTTTAAAGTCTGTTTTATCAGAGACTAGGCTTGCAACCCCTGCTTTTTTATTTGTTTGTTTGTTTTGTTTTTGCTTTCCATTTGCTTGGTAAATATTCCTCCATCCCTTTATTTTGAGCCTATGTGTGTCTGTGCATGTGAGGTGGCTTTCCTGAATACAGCATACTGATGGGTCTTGACTCTTTATCCAATTTGCCAGTCTGTGTCTTTTAATTGGTTCATGTAGCCCGTTTACATTTAAGGTTAATATTGTTATGTGTGAATTTTATCCTGTCATTATGATGCTAGCTGGTTAATTTGCCCATTAGTTGATTCAGTTTCTTCATAGTTTTGATGGTCTTTACAATTTGGTATGTTTTTACAGTGGCTGGTACCATTTGTTTCTTTCCATGTTTCGTGCTTCCTTCAGGAGCTCTTGTAAGGCAGGCCTAGTGGTGACAAAATCTCTCAGCATTTGCTTGTCTGTGAAGGATTTTATTTCTCCTTCACTTGTGAAGCTCACTTTGGCTGGATATGAAATTCTGAGTTGAAAATTCTTTTCTTTAAGAATGTTGAATATCCGCCCTCACTCTCTTCTGGCTTGTAGGGTTTCTGCCAAGAGATCCGCTGTTAGTCTGATGGGTTTCCCTTTGTGGGTAACCCGACCTTTCTCTCTTGCTGCCCATAACATTTTTTCCTTCATTTCAACCTTAGTGAATCTGATGATTATGTGTCTTGGGGTTGGTCTTCTTGAGGATTATCTTTGTGGTGTTCTCTGTATTTCCTGAATTTGAATGTTGGCCTGTCTTGCTAGGTGGGGAAGTTCTCCTGGATAATATCCTGAAGAGTGTTTTCCAACTTGTTTCCATTCTCCCTGTCACTTTCAGGTACACCAATCAAGTGTACGTTTGGTCTATTCACATAGTTCCATATTTCTTGGAGTCTTCGTTCATTCCTTTTCATTCTTTTTTCTCTAATCTTGTCTTCATGCTTTATTTCATTAAGTTGATCTTCAATATGTGATATCCTTTCTTCCACTTGATCAATTCAGCTATTGATACTTGTGTATGCTTCACAAAGTTCTTGATTCGGCACTTCTAAATGCACTCCCACTTATGGCTCTTTTCTTGTGAAAACTTTTAGTTTCAACTGTTTACTTTCTCTCTTTCTCTTAATGCAGTGATTCCAAATGAGGGCAGAGTCCAGCTAATTCTCACTTTGGAATCAGCTTATATGTGAATTAATTAGTAGATGCTACTAACTGGCAATTACTTTATTTACATATTCAACAAACATGTAACATCTACAGAGTGTCTACTATGTGTGCATCATTGTGCTAGAGGATAAGTAGTTCTGTCCAGGGGAAGTAGAGGTTTGATCTCAGGGAAAACTAAGTAAAAGTTGTGTGAAACATGGGACACAATATTCTAGGCAGAGGGAACAATGTCTTTCAAGGTTTGGAGATATGAAATTTCATGACCTTTAAGAAAAATTGTGGGCCAGGCGTGGTGGCTCATGCCTGTAATCCCAGCACTGTGGGAGGCCAAGGCGAGCGGATCACGAGGTCAGGAGATCGAGACCACAGTGAAACCCTGTCTCTACTAAAAATACAAAAAATTAGCCAGGCTTGGTGGCGGGCACCTGTAGTCCCAGCTACTCAGGAGGCTGAGGCAGGAGAATGGCGTGAACTCGGGAGGCAGAGCTTGCAGTGAGCTGAGATCACGCCACTGCACTCCAGCCTAGGTGACAGAGTCAGACTCCATCAAAAAAAAAACTAAAACCAAAATCAGTAGAAAAAAAGAAATTATAAAGACCAGAGTAAAAATAAATGAAATTGAAATGAAGAAAACAATACAAAGGATCTGTAAAACAAGAAATTGGGTTTTAAAATAATTTTAAGTTCAGTGGTACATGTGCAGGTTTGTCATATAGGTAAACTCATGTCACAGGGGTTTGTTGTATAGAATATTTTGTCACCCAGGTGTTAAGCCTAGTCCCCAGTAGTTATTTTTCTAATCCTCTCTCTCCTATCCCCACCCTCAGAGAGGCCCCAGTGTCTATTGTTCTCCTCTTTGTTTTCATGTGTTTTTGTTATATAGCTCCCACTTCTAAGAGACAACATGCAGAATATGCTTTTCTGTTCCTGTATTAGTTGGTGAAGGATAGTGGCCTCCAGCTCCATCCATGTTTCTACAAAGGATATGATGTCGTTCTTTTCTACGACTGCATAGTATCCCATGGTGTATATATACCATATTTTCTTTATCCAGTCTAGCCATCGATGCCATTTAGGTTGATTTCATGTCTTTGCTATTATGAACAGTGATGCAATGAAGATGTGTTTTCATGCAATGCATGTGTTTTCATGATAGAATGATTTATATTCCTTTAAGTATATACCTAGTGATGGGGCTCCTTGGTCAAATGGTAGTTCTATTTTTAGGTTTTTGAGGAAACACCACACTGCTTTCCACAATCACTGAACTAATTTATGCTACCACTACCAGTGTATAAGCATTTCCTTTTCTCTGCAACCTCACCAGCATCTGTTATTTTTGACTTTTTTGTAGTAGCCATTCTGATTGATGTGAGATGGTATCTCATTGTGTTTTAGATTTGCATTTTTTTAATGATTAGTGATGTTGAGCTTTTTTTATCATGTGATTGTTGGCTGCACGTATGTCTTCTTTTGAAACGTGTCTGTTCATGTCTTTGCCCACTTTCCAATGGGGTTACTTTTTTCCTGTAAATTTGTTCAAGTTCCTTATAGATGCTGGATATTAGACCTTTGCTGGACGAAGAGTTTGCAAAAATTTTCTCCCATCCAGTAGGTTATCTGTTTACTCTGTTGATAGCTTATTTTGCTGCACAGAAGCTCTTTAGTTTAATTACAACCCATTTGTCAATTTTTCCTTTTGTTGCAATTGCTTTTATCTTCTTTGTCATGAAATCTTTGCCCATTCCTATGTCAAGAATGATATTATCTAGTTGTCTTCCAGGATTTTCATGGTTTGGGTTTTACAATTAAGTCTTTAATCCATCTTGAGCTGATCTTTGTATATGGTGTATATGGGGTCTGGTTTCAATCTTCTGCATATGGCTAGCCAGTTATCCCAGCACCATTTAATGAATAGGGAGTCCTTTCTACATTGTTTGTTTTTGCCACCTTTGTTGAATATCAGATGGTTGTTGGTGTGTGGCCTTATTTCTGGGCTATGTATTTTGTCCCACTGGTCTATGTGCCTGCTTTTGTACCAGTACCATGCTGTTTTTTTTACTGATCCCTGTAGTATAGTTTGAAGTCAGGTAGTGTGATGCCTCCAGCTTTGGTCTTTTTGCTTAGGATTGCCTTGGCTATTTGGGGCTCTGTTTTGGTTTCGTATTAATTTTTTTTAATTTTTAATTTTTTTATTTTAATAGGCTTTTGGAGAAACAGGTGGTGTTTAGTTACATTAGTAAGTTCTTTAATGGTGATCTCTGAAATTATTGATGTACCCATTACCCGAGCAATGTACATTGTACCCAGTGTGTAGTCTTTTATCCTTCACCCCCAATCATTTCTCCCAAGTTTCCAAAGTCCAGTGCATCATTCTTATGCCTTTGCATCCTCATAGCTTATCTCCCACATATGAGTGAGAACATACAATGTTTGTTTTTTACTCCTGAGTTACTTCACTTAGAATAATAGTCTCCAATTCCATCCAGGTTGCTGTGAATGTCATTATGTTGTTCCTTTTTATGGCAGAGTAGTATTCCATGGTATATATATTGTCCACTCATTGATTGATGGGCTTTTGGGCTTGTTTCATATTTTAGCAATTGCAAATTGTGCTGCTATAAACATGTGTGTACAAGTATCTTTTTCATACAGTGACTTATTTTCCTCTGGGTAGATACATAGTAGTGGGATTGCTGAATCAAATGGTAGACCTACTTTTTGTTCTTTAAGGAATCTACACACTGTTTTTCATAGTTTACATTCCTGCCAACAGTGTAAAAGTGTTCCCCTTTCACCACATCCACACCAACATCTATTATTTTTTGATTATTTGATTATGGTCATTCTTGAAAAAGTGAGGTGGTATCACATTGCGGTTTTGATTTGCATTTCTCAGATACTTAGCGATGTTGAGCATTTTTCCATATGCCTGTTGGCCATTTGTGTATCTTTTTTTGAGAATTGTCTATTCATGTCCTTTTTATGGGGTTGTTTTTTTCTTACTGATTTGTTTCAGTTCTTTGTATATTCTGGATATCCTTTGTTGGAGATGTAGATTGTGAAGATTTTCTCCCACTCTGTGGATTGTCTGTTAACTCTACTGATTAATTCTTTTGCTGTGCAGAAGCTTTTCAGTTTAATTAAGTCCCATCTATTTATCTTTGTTTTTGTTGCATTTGCTTTTGGGTTCTTGGTCATGAAGTTTTTTCCTCAGCCTATGTCTAGAAGGGGTTTTTTTGATGTTATCTTCTAGAATCGTTATGGTTTCAGGTCTTACATTTAAGTCTTTGGTTCATCTTGAGTTGATTTTTTGTATAAGGTGAGAGATGAGGATCCAGTTTTATTATTCTACATGTGGCTTGCCAATTATCTCAGCACCATTTGTTGAACAAGGTGTTCTTTCCCCACTTTATGTTTTTGTCACTCTGTTGAGGATCAGTTGGCTGTAAGTGTTTGGCTTTATTCCTGGGTCTCTATTACGTTCCATTGGTCTATGTGTCTATTTTTATACCAGTACCATGCTGTTTTGGTGACTATGGCTTTATAGTATAATTTGAAGTGGGTAATGTGATGCCTCCAGATTTTTTCTTTTTGCTTAGTCTTGCTTTGACTATGTGGACACTTTTTTGGTTCCATATTAATTTTAGAATTTTTTTTTCTAATTCTGTGAATAATGATGGTGGTATTTTTATGGGAATTGTGTTGAATTTGTAGATTGCTTTTGGCAGTATGGCCATTTTCACAATATTGATTCTACCCATCCATGAGTATGGGATGTGTTTCCATCTGTTTGTGTTGTCTAAGATTTCCTTCAGCAGTGTTTTGTAGTTGTCCTTGTAGAAGTTTTTCACCTCCTTAATTAGGTAGGTTCCTAACTTTTTTTGTTTTGTTTTTGTTTTTATTGTGTGTGTGTGTGTGTTTTTATTATACTTTAAGTTTTAGGGTACATGTGCACAATGTGCAGGTTTGTTACATATGTATACATGTGCCATGTTGATGTGCTGCACCCATTAACTCGTCATTTAGCATTAGGTATATCTCCTAATGCTATCCCTCCCCCCTCCCCCCACCCCACAACAGTCCCCGGAGTGTGATGTTCCCCTTCCTGTGTCCATGTGTTCTCATTGTTCAATTGTAAAAGGAGTAGAGTTCTTGATTTGATTCTCAGCTAGGTCATTGTCAGTGTATAGCACAGCTACTGATTTGTGTGTGTTAATTTTCTATCCTGAAACTTGCCGAATTCATTTACCAGTTCTATGAGCTTTTTGGATGAGTCTTTAGGTTATGCTATGTATATGATTATATCATCAGCAAATGGTGACAGTTTGACTTCCTCTTTACCAATTTGGATGCCCTTGATTTCTTTTTCTTGTCTGATTACTCTGGCTAGGAATTTCAGTACTATTTTGAATAGAAGTGGTGAAAGTGGGCATCCTTCTCTTGTTCCAGTTCTCAGGGGGAATGCTTTTAACCTTTCCCTATTCAGTATAATGTTAGCTGTGTGTTAGTCATAGATGGTTTTTATTACCTCAAGTTATGTCCCTTCTATGCTGATTTTGCTGAGGGTTTTAAACATAACAGGATGCTGAATTTTGTCAAATGCTTTTTCTGTGTCTATTGAAATGATCATGAAATTTTTGTTTTTAATTCTGTTTATGTGATGTATCACATTTATTGACTTATGTATTTTAAACCATCCCCACATCTCTGGTATGAAACCCACTTGATCATGGTGAATTATCTTTTTGATATGCTGTTGAATTCAATTACCTAGTATTTTGTTGAGGATTTTTGCATCTGTGTTCATCAGGGATATTGGCCTGTAGTTTTCTTTTTTTCTTATGTCCTTCCCTGGTTTTGGTATTAGGGTGATACTGGCTTCATAGAATGAATTTAGGGAGAATTCCCTCTTTCTCAATCCTGTGGAATAGTGTCAATAGGATTGGTACTAATTCTTCTTTGAACATCTGACAGAATTCAGCTGTGAATCTGCCTGGTCCTGGACTTTTTTTTGTTGGCAATTTTTTATTACCATTTCAATCTCACTGCTTATTATTGGTCTGTTCAGAGATTCCATATCTTCCTGGTTTAATCTAAGAGGGTTGTATCTTTCCAGGAATTTATCCATCTCCTCTAGGTTTTCTAGTTTATGTGCATAAACTTGCTCATAATAGCCTTGAATAATCCTTTGTATTTCTGTGGTATGAGTTGTAATATCTCCTGTTTATTTCTGATTGAGCTTATTTGGATATTCTCTTTTTTCTTGGTTAATCTTGCCAATGGTCTATCAATTTTATTTATCTTTTCAAAGAACCACCTTTTTGTTTCATTAATCTTTTGTATTTTTGTTGTTGTTATTGTTGTTTCAATTTCACTTAGTTTTGCTCTGATTTTCATTATTTCTTTTATTCTTCTGGGTTTAGGTTTAGTTTGTTATTGTTTCTTCAGTTCCATGGGGTGTGACCTTAGATTTTCTATTTGTGCTCTTTCAGGCTTTTTAATATAGGCATTTAATGCCATGAACTTTCCTTTTAGCACCACTTTAACATCCCCAAAAGATCATACCGGCTCATCAGCAATGGATCCAAACAAAGACAAAATCTCTGAATTGCCAGAAAAGGAATTCAGAGGGTCAATTATTAAGCTAATCAATAAGTCACCAGAAAAAGGTGAAGTTCAACTTAAGGAAATAAAAAATATGATACAGGATATGAAAGGAAAATTGTTCGGTGAAATAGATAATATAAATAAAAAGCAATCACAACTTCTGAAAATCAAGGACACACTTAGAGAAATGCAAAATGCACTGGAAAGTCTCAGCAACAGAATCAAACAAGCAGAAGAAAGAACATCAGGGCCCAAAGACAAGGCTTTCAAATTAGCCCAACTTGTCAAGGACAAAGAAAAAAGAGTAAAAAAAAAATAAATAAACAAAGCCCCTAAGAAGTTTGGGACTATGTTAAACATCCAAATCTAATAATAATTGGTATTCCCAAGAAAGAAGAGAAATCAAAACATTTGGAAAACATTTTTGAGGGAATAATTGAGAAAAACTTCCCTGGCCTTGCTAGAGATTAAGACATCCAAATACAAGAAGCTCAAAGAACACCTGGGAAATTTGTTGCAAAAAGATCATTGCCTAGGCACCCTGTCATCAGGTTATCTAAAGTCAAGATGAAGGAAAGAATCTAAAGAGCTGTGAGGCAAAGTATCAGGTAACCTATAAAGGAAAATGTATCAGATTAACAGAAGAGTTCTCAGCAGAATCCTTACAAGCTAGAAGAATTTGGGGTCCTATTTTTAGCCTCCTTAAACAAAACAATTATCAGCAAAGAATTTTGTATCCAGCAAAAAAAATACAGTCTCTTCCAGATGAACAAATGTTAAGAGAATTTGCCACTACCAAGCCAGCACTACAAGAACTGCTAAAATGGAACTCTAAATCTTGAAACAAATTCTCAGCATGCACCAAAATAGAAGCTTCTTAAAACACAAATCTCACAGAACCTATATGACAATAACACAATGAAAAATACCCAAAGTATTCGGGCAACAAATAGCATGAAAAATAGTATAGCAACTCACATCTCAATACTAACATTGAATGTAAATGGCCTAAATGCGCCACTTAAAAGATACAGAATGGCTGTAATCCCAGCACTTTAGGAGGTGGAGGCAGGCAGATCACGAGGTCAGGAGATCAAGACCATCCTGGCTAACATGGTGAAACCCTGTCTCTACTAAAAATACAAAAAATTAGCCAGGTGTGGTGGTGGATGCCTGCAGTCCCAGCTACTCGGGAGGAGAATGGTGTGAACCCAGAAGGCGGAGCTTGCAGTGAGCTGAGATCACACCACTGCACTCTAGCCTGGGCAAAAGTGCAAGACTCCATCTCAAAAAAAAAAAAAAAAGATACAGAATGGCAAAAAGGAGAAGAATTCACCAATCAAGTTTCTTTGGCCTTCAGGAGACTCACCTAACACATAAGGACTCACATAAACTTAAGGCTAAAGGATGGAAAAAGATATTCCATGCAAATGGACACCAAAAGCAAGCAGGAGTAGCTATTCTTATATCAGACAAAAAAAAACTTTAAAGCAAGAGCAGTTTAAAAATACAAAGTGGGATATTACACAGTGATAAAAGGACTAGTCCAACAGGAAAATATCACAATTCTAAATACATATACACCTCACACTGGAGCTTCCAAATTTATAAAACAATTGCTACTAGACCTAAGAATTGAGATAGATGGCAACAAAATACTGATGGGGGTTATGTATGAGTTTTTAAATATTTTTTCTACTTGTGTGAAGAATGTCATTGGTAATTTCATAGGAATAGCATTGAACCTATAAATTGCTTTGGGAAGTATGGCCATTGTAAGCAGATTGAGTCTTTCTATCCATGAGCATGGAATGTTTTTCTATTTGTTTTTGTCATCTCTGATTTCTTTGAACAATGTATTGTAGCTCTCATTGCAGAGATATTTCACCTTCCTAGTTAGCTATATTTCTATGTATTTTACCCTTTTTGTGGCAATTGTGGACGGAATTGCATTCCTGATTTGGCTGTCAGCTTGACTGTTGGTGTATAGGAATGCTAGTGATTTTGGTACATTGATTTTGTATTCTGAGATTTCATTGAAGATGTTTATCAGCTTAAGGATCATTTGAGCTAAGACCATGGGATTTTTCAGCTATATAATCATGTTATCTGTAGGCAGCAATAGTCTGACTTCCTCTCTTCCTATTTGAATGCCCTTTATTTCTTTCTTTTGCCCGATTACTCTGGCCAGGACTTCTAATACTATGCTGAATAGGAGTGGTAGAGAGCACATACTTTTCTTGTGTTGGTTTTCAAAGGGAATGCTTCCAGCTTTTTCCCATTCAGTGTGATGTGGGTTGTGGATTTTTCATAGACGGCTCTTATTATTTTGAGGTATGTTCCTTCAATACCTAGATTATTGAGAATTTTAAATTTAAAATGAAAGGCTGTTGAATTTTATTGAAGGCATTTTCTACATTTATTGAGATAATCATGTGGTTTTGTCTTTAGCTCTTTTTATGTAATAAGTCACATTTATTGATTTGCATATGTTGAAACAACTTTGCATTCCAGAGATGAAGCCTACTTGTTTGTGGTGGATAAGCTTTTTTATTTGCTGCTGGGTTTGGTTTGCCAGTGTTTTGTTGGGGATTTTTGCATAAATGTGCATCAGGGATACCGGCCTGAAGTTTCTTTTTCTGTTGTGCCTCTGCCAGGTTTTGGAATCAGGATGATGCTGGTCTCATATAATGAGTTAGGGAGGAGTCCTTCCTAGTCAATTTTTTTTGGAATAATTTCAGTAGAATGGGACTAGCTCTTCTTTGTACATCTGATAGCATTAGACCGTGAATCCGATCCTGGGCTTTTTTGTTTTGTTTTGTTTGGTTTGGTAGGCTATTTTTACACATTCAATTTTGGAGATTATTATTAGTCTGTTCAGGGATTGAAATTATCTCTGGTTCAGTATATGTGTACAGGAATTTATCCATTTTTTTTTAGGTTTCCTAGTTTGTGTGCAAAGCAGTGTTTTAATAATCTCTGATGGTGGCTCACACCTGTAATCCCAGCACTTTGGGAGGTTGAGGTGGGTGGATCATGAGGTCGGGAGATCCAGACCATCCTGGCTAACACAGTGAAACCCTGTCTCTACTAAAAATACAAAAAAATTAGCCTGGCATGGTGGCAGGTGCCTGTAGTCCCAGCTACTCAGGAGACTGAGGCAGGAGAATGGCGTGAACCCAGGAGATGGAGCTTGCAGTGAGCCAAGATTGCACCACTGCACTCCAGCCTGGGCAACAGAGCAAGACTCTGTCTCAAAAAATGTATATGTATATTCTCTGATGGTTATTTATATTTCTATAGGGTTGGTAGTAACATCTCCTTTGTCACGGCTAATTTGGATTGTTTGAATCTTCTCTCTTTTCTTCTTTATTTTTCTAGCTAGTGGTCTATATTTTATTAATTTTTTTTCAAAAAATACAACTCCTTCAGTTATTAATTTTTTGAATGGTTTTTCTTTTGAATGCTTAAGCTCAAATGTCCTTCAGTTCAGCTCTGATTTTGATTTTGGTTATTTCTGGTCTTCTACTAGCTTTGGGGTTGGTTTTCTCTTCATGCTCTAGTTCTTTTAGTTGAGATAATTGCTTTTGGTTCCCTAGTTTTTTAAGTTGTGATGTTAGGTTTTTAAATGGAGATCTTTCATACTTTTTGATGTAGGCATTTTGTATTATAAATTTCCCTCTTAACACTACCTTAGCTGTGACCCAGAAATTATGGTATGTTTTATCTTTGTTCTCATTAGTTTCAAAGAACTTCTTCATTTCTACCTTAATTTCATTATTTACCCAAAAGTCATTCAGGAGTAGGTTATTTAATTTTCATGAGATTGCAGAGTTTTGAGTCATATTCTTGGTCTGGATTTCTCTATTTATTGTGCTGTGGTCCAAGACAGTGGTTGGTATTATTTTGGTTCTTTTGTATTTGCTGAAGATTGTTTTATGTCCAATTATGTGGTCAATTTTGAAGTATGTGCCATATTGTGATAAGAAAAAATGTCTATTCTATTGTTTTGGGGTGAAGAGCTCTGTAGATATCAGGTCCATTTGATCCAGTGCTGAGTTGAGGTCCTGAGTATCTTTGTTAATGTTTTGTCTTGATGATCTGTCTGATACTGTCAGTGTGGTGTTGAAGTCTCCCACTATTATTGTGTGAGAATCTAAGTCTCTTTGAAGTCTCTAAGAACTTTATAAATCTTGGCACTCCTGTGTTGGGCTCATTTATTTAGAATAGGTAGGTCTTGTTTAGTTGAACCATTTAACATTATGTAATGCCCTTCTTTGTCTTTTTAAGTATTTGTTAGTTTAAAGTCTTTTTTTCTTGTTCTTGTTCTTTTTCTTTCTTCTTTTATTATTATACTTTAAGTTCTAGGGTGTATGTGCACAACGTGCAAGTTACTTACATATGTATACATGTGCCACACTGGTGTGCTGCACCTGTTACCTCATTTACATTAGGTATATCTCCTAATGCTATCCCTCTCCCCTTCCCCAACCCCATGACAGGCACCCGTGTGTGATGTTCCCTTCCTGTGTCCAAGTGTTCGCATTGTTCAATTCCCACCTATGGGTGAGAACATGTGGTGTTTGGTTTTCTGTCCTTGTGATAGTTTGCTGAGAATGATGGTTTCCAGCTTCATCCATGTCCCTACAAAGGACATGAACTCATCATTTTTTATGGCTGCATAGTATTCCATGGTGTATATGTGCCACATTTTCTTAATCCACTCTATCATTGATGGGCATTTGGGTTGGGTCCAAGTCTTTGCTATTGTGTATAGTGCTGCAATAAACATATGTGTACATCTGTCTTTATAGCAGCATGATTTATAATCCTTTGGGTATATACCCAGTAATGAGATGGCTGGGTCAAATGGTATTTCTAGTTCTAAATCCTTGAGGAATTGCCACACTGTCTTCCACAATGGTTGAACTAGTTTACAGTCCCACCAACATGTAAAAGTATTCCTATTTCTCCACATCCTCTCCAGCACCTGTTGTTTCCTGACTTTTTAATGATCACCATTCTAACTGGTGTGAGATGGTATCTTATTGTGGTTTTGATTTGCATTTCTCTGTTGGCCAGTGATGTTGAGCATTTTTTCATCTTGTCTGTTGGCTGCATAAATGTCTTCTTTTGAGAAGTGTCTGTTCATAACCTTTGCTCACTTTTTGATGGGGCCGTTTGATTTTTTTCTTTGAAATTTGTTTAAGGTCTTTGTAGATTCTGGATATTAGCCCTTTGTCAGATGAGTAGATTGCAAAAATTTTCTCCCATTCTGTAGGCTGCCTGTTCACTCTGATGGTAGTTTCTTTTGCTGTGCAGAAGCTCTTTAATTTAATTAGATCCCATTTGTCAATTTTGGCTTTTTTTGCCATTGCTTTTGGTGTTTTAGACATGAGGTCCTTGCCCATGCCTATGTCCTGAATGGTAAGGCCTAGGTTTTCTTCTAGGGTTTTTATGGTTTTAGGCCTAACATTTAAGTCTTTAATCCATCTTGAATTAATTTTTGTATAAGATGTAAGAAAGGGATCCAATTTCAGCTTTCTACATATGGCTAGACAGTTTTCCCAGCACCACTTATTAAATAGAGAATACTTTCCCATTTCTTGTTTTGGTCAGGTTTGTCAAAGATCAGATGGTTGTAGATGTGTGGTATTACTTCTGAGGGCTCTGTTGTGTTCCATTGATCTATATCTCTCTTTTGGTACCAGTACCATGCTGTTTTGGTTACCGTAGCCTTGTAGTATAGTTTGAAGTCAGGTAGTATGATGCCTCCAGCTTTGTTCTTTTGGCTTAGAATTGTCTTGGCAATGCAGGCTATTTTTTTGTTCCATATGAACTTCAAAGTAGTTTTTTTCCAATTCTGTGAAGAAAGTCATTGGTAGCTTGATGGGGATGGCATTGAATCTATAAATTACCTTCGGCAGTATGGCCATTTTCACGATATTGATTCTTCCTATCCATGAGCATGGAATGTTCTTCCATTTGTTTGTGTCCTCTTTTATTTTGTTGAGCAGTGGTTTGTAGTTCTCCTTGAAGAGGTCCTTCACATCACTTGTAAGTTGGATTCCTAGGTATTTTATTCTCTTTGAAGCAATTGTGAATGGAAGTTCACTCATGATTTGGCTCTCCATTTGTTTGTTATTGGTGTATAGGAATGCTTGTGATTTTAGCACTTTCATTTTGTATCCTGAGACTTTGCTGAAGTTGCTTATCAGCTTAAGGAGATTTTGGGCTGAGACGATGGGGTTTTCTAAATATACAATCATGTCATCTGCAAACAGGGACAATTTGACTTCCTCTTTTCCTAATTGAATATCCTTTCTTCTTTCTCCTGCCTGATTGCCCAGGGCAGAACTTCCAACACTATGTTGAATAGGAGTGGTGAGAGGGCATCCCTGTCTTGTGCCAGTTTCCAAAGCCAATGCTTCCAGTTTTTGCCCATTCAGTATGATATTGGCTGTGGGTTTTTCATAAATAGCTCTTATTATTTTGAGATATGTCCCATCAATACCTAATTTATTGAGAGTTTTTAGCATGAAGGGTTGTTGAATTTTGTCAAAGGTCTTTTCTGCATCTATTGAGAAAATCATGTGGTTTTTGTCTTTGGTTCTGTTTATATGCTGGATTACATTTATTGATTTGCATATGTTGAACCAGCCTTGCATCCCAGGGATGAAGCCCACTTGATCATGGTGGATAAGCTTTTTGATGTGCTGCTGGATTCAGTTTGCCAGTATTGTATTGAAGATTTTTGCATTGATGTTCATCAGGGATATTGGTCTAAAATTCTCTTTTTCGTTGTTTTGTCTCTGCCAGGCTTTGGTATCAGGATGATGGGGGCCTCATAAAATGAGTTAGGGAGGATTCCCTCTTTTTCTATTGATTGGAATAGTTTCAGAAGGAATGGTACCAGCTCCTCATTGTACCTCTGGTAGAATTCAGCTGTGAATCCGTCTGGTTCTGGACTTTTTTTGGTTGGTAGGCTATGAATTGTTGCCTCAATTTCAGAGCCTGTTATTGGTGTATTCAGGGATTCAACTTCTTCCTGGTTTAGTGTTGGAAGGGTGTATGTGTCCAGGAATTTATCCATTTCTTCTAGATTTTCTAGTTTATTCATGTAGAGGTGTTTATACTACTGTCTGATGGTAGTTTGTAATTCTGTGTGATTGGTGGTGATAACCCCTTTACCATTTTTTGTTGCGTCTATTTGATTCTTCTCTCTTTTCTTCTTTATTAGTCTTGCTAGCAGTCTATCAATTTTTTTTTATCTTTTCAAAAATCCGGCTCCTGGATTCATTGATTTTTTGAAGGGTTTTTTTGTGTCTCTATGTCCTTCAGTTCTGCTCTGATCTTAGTTATTTCTTGCCTTCTGCTGGCTTTTGAATTCATTTGCTCTTGCTTCTCTAGTTCTTTTATTGTGATATTAGGGTGTCAATTTTAGATCTTTCCTGCTTTCTCTTGTGGGCATTTAGTGCTATAAATTTCCCTCTACACACTGCTTTAAATGTGTCCCAGAGATTCTGGTATGTTGTGTCTTTGTTCTCATTGGTTTCAAAGAACATCTTTATTTCTGCCTTCATTTCATTATGTACCCAGTAGTCATTCAGGAACAGGTTGTTCAGTTTCCATGTAGTTGAGTGGTTTTGAGTGAGTTTCTTAATCCTGAGTTCTAATTTGATTGCACTGTGATTCTGAAAGACAGTTTGTTATAATTTCTGTTCTTTTACATTTGCTGAGGAGTGCTTTACTTCCAACTATGTGGTCAATTTTGGAATAAGTGCAATGTGGTGCTGTGAAGAATGTATATTCTGTTGATATGGGTTGGAGAGTTTTGTAGATGTCTATTAGGTCTGCATGGTGTAGAGCTGAGTTCAATTCCTGGATATCCTTTTTAACTTTCTGTCTTGTTGATCTGTCTAATGTTGACAGTGGGGTGTTAAAGTCTCCCATTATTATTGTGTGGGAGTCTAAGTCTCTTTGTAGGTCTCTAAGGACTTGCTTTATGAATCTGGGTGCTCCTGTGTTGGGTGCATATATATTTAGGATAGTTAGCTCTTCTTGTTGAATTGATCCCTTTACCATTATGTAATGGCCTTCTTTGTCTCTTTTGATCTTTGTTGGTTTAAAGCCTGTTTTATCAGAGACTAGGATTGCAACCCCTGCTTTTTTTGTTTTCCATTTGCTTGGTAGATCTTCATCTGTCCCTTTATTTTGAGCCTATGTGTGTCTCTGCATGTGAGATGGGTCTCCTGAATACAGCATACTGATGGGTCTTGACTGCTTATCCAATTTGCCAGTCTGTGTCTTTTAATTGGAGCATTTAGCCATTTACATTTAAGATTAATGTTGTTATTTGTGAATTTGATCCTGTTGTTATGATATTAGCTGTTTATTTTGCTCATTAGTTGATGCAGTTTCTTCCTAGCATTGATGGTCTTTACAATTTGTCATATTTTTGCAGTGGCTGGTACCAGTTTCTCCTTTCCATGTTTCAGGCTTCCTTCAGGAGCTCTTTTAAGGCAGGCCTGGTGGTGACAAAATCTATCAGCATTTACCTGTCTGTGAAGGATTTTATTTCTCCTTCATTTATGAAGTTTAGTTTGGCTGGATATGAAATTCTGTGTTGAAAATTCTTTTCTTTAAGAATGTTGAATATTGTCCCCCACTGCCTTCTGGCTTGTAGAGTTTCTGCCAAGAGATCCACTGTTAGTCTGATGGGCTTCCCTGTGTGGGTAACCCGACCTTTCTCTCTTGCTGCCCTTAATATTTTTTCCTTCATTTCAACTTTGGTGAATCTGACAATTATGTGTCTTGCAGTTGCTCTTCTCAAGGAGTATCTTTGTGGCATTCTCTGTATTTCCTGAATTTGAATGTTGGGCTGCCTTGCTAGAT
Organism: Pan troglodytes; assembly: GCF_028858775.2. Taxonomy (NCBI): domain Eukaryota; kingdom Metazoa; phylum Chordata; class Mammalia; order Primates; family Hominidae; genus Pan; species Pan troglodytes. The sequence goes on from NC_072421.2 coordinate 106,827,804, forward strand.
TAGGGAAGTTCTCTTGGATAATATCCTGAAGAGTATTTTCCTACTTGGTTCCATTCTCCCCTTCACTGTCAGGTGCACCAATCAGATGTAGATTTGGTCTTTTCACATGGTCCCATGTTTCTTGGAGGCTTTGTTCATTTCGTTTTACTCTTTTTTCTCTAAACTTTTCTTCTCACTTCATTTCATTCATTTGATCTTCAATCACTGATACCCTTTCTTCCAGTTGATCAAATCAGCTACTGAAGCTTGTGCGTGTGTCATGTAGTTCTCATGCCATGGTTTTCAGCTCCATCAGGTCATTTAAGGACTTCTCTACACTTGTTATTCTAGTTAGCCATTCATCTCATCTTTTTTCAAGGTTTTTAGCTTCTTTGTGATGGGTTTGAACATCCTCCTTTAGCTGAGAGAAGTTTGATCGTCTGAAGCTTTCTTCTGTCAACTCGTCAAAGTCATTCTCCATCCAGCTTTATTCCATTGCTGGCAAGGAGCTGCTTTCCTTCGGAGGAGAAGAGGCACTCTGATTTTTAGAATTTTCAGCTTTTCTGCTCTGGTTTCTCCCCATCTTTGTGGTTTTATCTACCTTTGGTTTTTTGATGATGGTGATGTACAGATGGGGTTTTGGTGTGGTTGTCCTTTCTGTTTGTTAGTTTTCCTTCTAACGGTCAGGACCCTCAGCTGTAGGTCTGTTGCAGTTTGCTGGAGGTCCACTCCAGACCCTGTTTCCCTGGGTATCACCAGTGGAGGCTGCAGAACAGCAACTATTGCAGAACAGCAAATGTTGCTGCCTGATTGTTCCTCTGGAAGCTTCATCTCAGGGGGGCACCCAGCAGTGTGAGGTGTCAGTCGGCCCCTACAGGGGCTGCCTCCCAGTTAGGCTACTCAGGGTTCAGGGACCCACTTGAGGAGGCAGTCTGTCCATTCTCAGATCTCAAACTCAATGCTGGGAGAACTACTACTCTCTTCAAAGCTGTCAGACAGGGACATTTAAGTCTGCAGAGGTTTCTGCTGCCTTTTGTTCAGCTATGCCCTGCCCCCAGAGGTGGAGTCCTACGGAGGCAGGCAGGCCTCCTTGAGCTGCAGTGGGCTCCACCCAGTTTGAGCTTCCTGGCCGCTTTGTTTACCTACTCAAGCCTCAGCAATGGCAGGCACTCCTCCCCCAGTCTCACTGCCACCTTGCTGTTTGATCTTAGACTGCTGTGCTAGCAATGAGTGAGGCTCCGTGGATGTGGGACCCTCCGAGCCATGTACGGGATATAATCTCCTACTGTGCCGTTTGCTAAGACCATTGGAAAAGCCCAGTATTAGGGCAGGAGTGACCCAGTTTTCCAGGTGCCATCTGTCACTGCTTCCCTTGCCTAGGAAAGGGAATTCCCTGACCCCTTGTGCTCCCCGGGTGAGGCGATGCCTCGCTGTGCTTCGGCTGTCACTCGGTGGGCTGCACCCACTGTCCTGCACCCACTGTCTGACAAGCCCCAGTGAGATGAACCTGGTACCTCAGTTGGAAATGCAGAAATCACCCATCTTTTCCATCACTCATACTGGGAGCTGTAGACTGGAGCTGTTCCTATTCGGCCATCTTGGAACCTCCCTCTAAAGTCTGTTTTGACTGAAATTAGGATTGAAAGCCTTGTTTTTTCTGTCTAAGTCTTTTTGGTGGTCTCTAAAAACTTGTTTAATAAATCTGGGTTCTCCTGTTTTGAGTGCCTATATATTTAGCATTGTTAGTTCTTTTTGTTGAGCTGAGCCCTTTGTGTAATGCCCTTCATTGTCTTTTCGTACCTTTGTTGGTTTAAAGTATGTTTTATCTGAAATTAGGATTACAACCTCTGCTTTTTTCTGTTTTCCATTTGCTTGGTGGATTTTTCTTCCTCTCATTGTTTTGAGCCATTGGTGTCATTGCATGTGAGATGGGTCTCTTGATGACAGCATACCAATGGGTCTTGGTTCTTTATCCACCTTGCCACTCTGTGCCTTTTAATTGGGGCATTTAGCCTGTTTACGTTTGAAATTAGTATTGATATAAGTCTATTTAATCCTGCCATCATGACATTAGCTAGCTGTTACACAGACTTGTTTCTGTGGTTGCTTTATAGTGTCACTAGTCTATGTACTTTAGGGTGTTTTTGAGTTGGCTGATAATGGTCCTCCCTTTCCATATTTAATGCTTCCTTCAAAAACTTTTGGTAAGGTAGGTCTGGTGGTAATGAATTCCCTCAGCATTTGCTGGTCTGACAAGGATCTTATTTCTCCTTTGCTTATGAAGCTTAGTTTGGCTGGATATGAAATTCTTATTTGAAATTTCTTTTCTTTAAGAATGTTGAATATAGGCCACCAATCTCTTCTGGCTTGTAGGGTTTCTGCTGAAAGATTCACTGTTACTCTGATAGGCTTCCCTTCACAGTTGGCCCGGCCTTTTACTTTGGATGCCTTTAATATATTTTCTTTTACTTCAACCTTGGAGAATCTGATGGTTATGTATCTTCGGGATAATCTTCTTGTGTAGAATCTTTCAGGGGTTCTCTGTATTTCCTAAATTTGACTGTTGGCCTCTCTAGTGAGGTTGGAGATATTTTCATGGACAATATACTGAAATATGTTTACCAAGTTGTTTCTTTTCTCCCCTTCTCTTTCAGTGATGCCAATGATTGGTAGATTTGGCCTCTTTACATAATTTCATATTTCTCAGATTTTCTTCATTCATTTTTATTCTTTTTACTTTATTTTTGTCTGACTGTCTTATTTGAGAGAGCTAGTCTTCAAGTTCTGAGATTCTTTCCTCAGCTTGGTCTATTCTGCTGTTAATACTTGAAATTGCATTGTGAAATTATCTTAGGGTGTTGTTCAGCTCTGTCAGATCCATTAGGTTCTTTTTTTTTTTTCTCTATTTTGTCCTTCAGCTCTTGTATCATTTTATTGTGATTCTTAGTTTCCTTGGATTGGGTTTTGCCATTCTCCTGAATCTTGATGATTTTCATTTCTATCCATATTCTGAATTCTGTGTCATTTCAGCCAACTCAGTTAGGTTAAGAAACCTTGTTGGAGAACTAGTTTGATCATTTGGAAGACATAAGTCTCTCTGGCCATTTGAGTTGCTGGAGTTATTGCATTGGTTCTTTCTCATCTCTCTGTGTGGGTTCTCCTTTAACTGCAGTGTAGATTGAGTACAATCAAAAGACTTCTTCTTTGCACGTTTTCACAGAGTCAAGGCTTTGTACAGGGTCGTTATTTGTGGCTCACTTCTTGTCTTTGGTTTCACAGGAGAATATATTTTTGCTGTTGAAGCTTTGGGGTGTGATGCGGTAGGTAGCACTAGGTATAGTGTTCAGTAAGTAGGCTCTTGCTCAGTTATGTGACTCCCAAATATTTCCTCATGTTTGCAGCTGTGCTCCCTCTTAATACTCTGAAAGTGTGGGCTCCTCTCCTATTTGAGTGCTGCCTCTATATTACAGCTTGGAAGTACCAGGCTCCTGACTGCTGCTCTGGGGTAATCTCAAAGTTTATATTCCCTCCCCAACTTGGAGGCAGCAGAGGAAGGGACCTTCACAGTGGTTGTGGACCAGGGTCTTTTACTTGTTTCCTGGAGGGTCTACCCCAGAGGGAAGCAGTCAGTAACCACTCAGTGCAATCAACCTGGGATGGGGGAACTGTGCTATGGGCCCAAGCTGGGGGGCTCCCTGCCTGGTGATGGAGGGGTGGGTGGGACCAATGGGAGACAAACTGGCCTCCTCTCCTTGAGTCAACTGCAAGTTGTTGGAGGTGTGGATAAAGCACTTAGGGGGTTTGCTCCTTTGTTAACCCAAAGGTAGCAGAGATAGTACCACTGCAGAGACAGTGGTAGAGGGGCTTTCTGTTGCCCCTGGGGGCATCCACCTCCAAGAAACACAGAGCTGATGTTACTGGGAGTGTTCAATCAGTAGGATAGGGTGGCTGCACTGCTGGTGTGAACTGGGGGTTCCACTTGTTGGGAAGCAGGGAGTGAAGGGCTCACTGGGAGGAGGGATTGGTCTCCTTTCCATATGGCAACTATGGCATGCTGTAATCTTGAGTGTAGCTCACAGGTTCTTTGTTTCTTCCCCCAACGAGGGACAGCAGAAATAGAATCACTGCTGTGGCAGTGGCAGAGGGGCTGTTACATATCTCTGTGAGCCTCTCCCCAGCGAGACTCCAGGCCACTACCAGTGGGTATGCTTAGCTGTGGGTGGAGGAGATTGTTCTATGATCATAAGCCAGTGTCCCAGCCTGGTGAGGAGTGGGGGTGGGAATTCTCAGAGAAGAAGGGCTGGACTCCTCTCTGTTTGGTGGCTACAGTGTGCTGGAAGTGCCACCACAGTGATGGGGCACTTTGTTCCCTCCCCAGTGTGAGGACTGTTATGGTGGTACCATTGCAACTGCCATCACAGAGGGGTTACAGGTTGACTCTGGGATTTCATCCATGGAGAACTGCTGGGCTACCTCTGATTGAAGTGGTCAAGCAAGGGCAGGGGGTTTGTGCTGGAGTCCCAGGTCAGGCAACCCTGCCCAGTGAGAAGAAGTGAGAACTGGGACCTGTGTGGAGAACAACCTGGCCACTTTTCCATGAGGTAGATGTTCTATTTGGGGTGTCTGGACGAGCCCCTGGTCCCTGTGGACTCTCCAGGGCCTGGAGACATCAAGTGTGAGGGCTGCAAGACAGAAAAGATAGCAACACACTTCTCCAACTGTAAGCTCTATTACAGACAGTTACAGAACTGCTACTAGCTTGATATCCCTGGCTTGTGGCTGGTGGGGTATTGCTGGAGACCCAAGCAAGGATGACTCATCCATTGAGGAGATACAGGATCAGGTACCCATTTAACAAAGAGTCTGAACACTTTTCTATAAGCTGCAGTATGCTGGGCACCTGCTGTAGACCCCAGTCACCTCAGAATTTCCAGTACATGTTGCCAGCCTGAACACACCAGCAGGAGGAGGCTGGAGACCCAGGTTGGGAGGCCCTGCTCAATGAGGAAGAACAGGATCAGAGAACTGCAAAAAAAGCAGTTGGGCCACTTTTTTGTAGAACAGCTGTGCTATTCTGGGGGTGCACTCCAGCCCCCATTTGCCACAGACTCTGTAAAGTCTGAAGGCAATAACAGCTAAGGCTTCAACACAGCAAAGACGGCAGCCTGCCCCTCCCCCTGGGAGGTGCTGAAAAAGTGCTCATTGATCATCAGAGAAATGCAAATCAAAACTACAATGAGAGATTATCTCACTCCAGTGAAAATGGCTTTTATGCAAATGACAGGCAATGACAAATGCTGGAGAACACGTGGAGAAAAGGGAACCCTCATACACTATTGATGGGAATGTAAATTAGTACAACCACTAATTTACATTCCTCAAAAACAGTTTGGAACTTCCTCAAAAAAACCTAAAACTTGAGCTACCATATGATCCAGAAATCCCACTGCTGGACATACTCTCAAAATAAAATAAATCAATATATTGAAGAGATATCTGCAGTCCAATGTTTGTTGCAGCACTGTTTATAATAGCTAAGATTTGGAAGTAACCTAAGTGTCCATCAACAGATGAATGGATAAAGAAAATGAGGTACATGCACACAATGGAGTACTATTCAGCCATCAAAAGTAATGAGATTCTGTCATTCACATTAGTGGTGATGGAACTGGAGATCGTTATGTTAAGTTAAATAATCCAGGCACAGAATGACGAATTTTGCATGTTCTCACTAGTTTGTAGGAGCTAAAAATTAAAATAGTTGATGGCATACAGATAGAGAATAGGATGATTATAAGAGGCTGAGAAGGGTAATGGCAGGGTTGGGAGTTGGGAAGGGAAGTGGAGATGGTTACTGGGTGCAAAAAATAGAGTGAATAAGATCTGGTATTTGATAGCACAACAGGGTGGCTATTGTCAATAACAATTTAATTGTACATTTAAATATAACTAAAAGAGTATAATTGGATTGTTTGCAACACAAAGAAATAATAAATGCTTTAGGTAATGGATGTCTCATTTATCCTGATGTGATTATGCATTGTGTTCCTGTATCAAAATATCTCATGTACCCCGTAAATATATACAACTACTATGTACCCACAAGAATTAAAAATTAAAAAAAAAAAGAAAAGTGCTAAGAATAGAACCCAGGGAAACAATGACATTCAATGGTTTGATAGAGGATAAGGAGCCTGCAGAGAAGACTGAAAAAGTGCAATCTGAAAGATGGGGGTGGGGGAAACAGGAAAGAATACTGCCATGGAAGTCAAAAAAGTAAAAAATTTTAAGTAGAAGGCAGTGACCAATAGTAGCAAATGACACAGAAAATAAAATTAGGTAATAATTGAGATATGTACATTCAATTTCACAATTATTAAGAGGTAATCTTAAAGTATGTTCAGCCAGATTGCAACAGGTTGTAATAGGTTACAGGAGTGAGTTCTCACTGCAGTGAGACAGTGAAATGGATAGAATGATAGTTGAAGGAGTTGTTTCTTGAGGAGTTTTTTTGTTTGTTTGTTTATTTGTTGTTATTGGAATAACACTTGATGATTTTTAAATTCTGAGAGGGAACCCAACTAGAATATTGGAAAAGATTAAAGTCAGAGTTGAGCAAAAGGAAAATTAGTGAAGAAAGATCTCTCAAAGTATATATGAAGTGGGGAGTTCTAGAGAACAAGTAGAAGGGAAGAAGACAATGGTAAGTATAGGCGTAAGTATATTTTTCACCAGGTCAGGGTAGAAATTTTGAGGTGCCCCCCTCCCATATGGCCTCTATTTACTTGATGATAGAAAAATTAAGGCAACTTGCTGTAAGAGTAAGGAGTAGATGAGGTGGAGAAGGAGTCTGAAAAGACAGGTTATAAATTTTGGAATAGGCATTAAAAGAATGGGGAATGTTACTGACTGAGGCAATACAGAGGTATTTCTGGGTAGTGTTGTGGTTCTGCTTGCTGAAAACTAAGCTTTTGTAAGAACTCCAGTGTGGTTGTATGATTATCTTTTTTCTAGGCCAAGCAGCTTGGACACAGAAGTAGAGACATGATAGCTTGAAATACAACTTTGTTTAATGAATACAATTTGAAGACTGCTGGGGAGTAATGAAGTCTCATAGCTCAACCTATCTGGCCATTAAAAATAGTATGAGTTAGGCGGGCATGGTGGCTTGTGCCTGTAATCCCAGCAATTTGGGATGCTGAGGCAAGAGGATTGCTTAAGCCCAGGAGTTCAAGACCAGCCTGGGCAACATAGTGAGACCCTCTCTAAAACAATTAAAATTTAAATTAGCTAGACCTGGTGGCACATGCCTGTAATCCAAGCTACTTGGGAAGCTGAGGTGGGAGGATCACTTGAGCCCAGGAGTTTGAGGCTACAGTGAGCTATGATCGCACCACTGCACTCCAGCCTGGGCCACAGAGCCATATCCCATCTTAAAAAAATGGTATGAGTCAATTGTGTTTCACTGCTGAAGACTACCTCAACTATGTCATCTACATATATGATTCCTCCCATGAAAAGTTCAACATTATTGTCGAGGCTAAGAAATGGAAACTTGTCTATATTAGGAAACCCATTTCCACTTTCTAGGAGTGAGATATTGCCAATATCAAGTAAGATAATGCTAGCATCTAATATGTTATGTAGCCCACTAGTCTCTTTCTTCTCTTGGAGAAGGCTAGAGTTCATGTTAGAGATGGAGGCACATTATCTCTTCCTATTCTGCAGATGGCCCAACGTTTGTGATGGAAGTGAACCATGAGAAGTATGACCACTTCTCCTCTTGTACTGCAAACTCTCTGGCCCCCTAATCAAGGTTATCCATCCATGACAACTTTGGATCATGGAGATACTCATTATCACAGTTCACACCATCACTTCCATCGTGAAAAATCCAGATGGTTTCTTAATAGGAAACTGTGGTATGTTAGTCATACCACAGTTGGTGCTGTCCAGATTATCATTGCTGCAAACACTGACACCACCAAGGCTGTGGGGAAGGTCATTCCTGTGCTGAATGGGAAGCTCATTGGTATGGTTTTCTGTATCTCCAACATGTCTGTCATGGACCTGACCTGCATCCTGGAGAAAGTATACAAGTATAGTGACATCAATAAAGTGTTGAGTCAGGCATTGGAAAGCCCCTTAGAGGACACCCTGGCCTACGCTAAAGACCAAGTTATCTCCTGTGACTTTAACAGTGACACCTATTCCTCCATCTTTGATGCTTGGGCTAGCATTGATCTCCATGACCATATTGTTAAGTTCATTTACTGGTAGGACAATGAGTTTGGCTATAGGAACCAAATTGCAGACTTCATGGTTCATGTGACCACTAGGGAGTAAGGGCCCCAGACCAGTGTTCCCAATGACAGCACAAGAGGAAGACAGAGGCCTTCAGCTCTGGGGAGTTCTATCTCAAATCTACCCATCAACACAATGAGAATTGCTGTTCTCAACATGATTCCCATCTCAATCCCCATAGAAGAAAAGTGCCACCAATATAGTTGACTATAGCCACCAGGAAAAAAAAATAATATGGTTTTCCATGAGCAAAAATTTTAGCAGTCCATTGCCAGTTAGAGTATGAGGCATTGCAAATAAAGGCTTCAGTGCAGACACCATTTAGACATGGTGTAGAAATGGGCCTCCACTCATGGTTTCTAGGCATGACTGTTTAGGCCCTATGGAATACATTGAAACACTTTCTCCTTTCCTTTTCTGTGTCATTCTGTGCTGTATTTTTTTTCTCTACTGCTCTACTGATAGGGGTTAAAACTGGTTGTACATGTCTCTTTAGCCACTAGCACCCTGCAGCTGTGACACCATTGTGAGTGTCACCTTTTAACCTAGGACACCATGATATATGTCACAAGGTACAAAACCTAGTTACACTACCCTACTTAATAGAGGCAGTTGGCCCATTTAGGAGGAGGAAGGATATTTCCCATATGGGCCTTCTATGTGATAGGGGAGGCTCTTTGTCATAAATGTGTGTATATAGAAGCAGGGGGCTTCCTGTGAGCTCCAAGGGTGGTCTCAAAGTCAGGGACCCTTCAGGTCATATTTCTGCCCATGTTTTTATTTGTGCATCCATTAAGAACAGATCTTAGTATGACCTAAGAATAACTGTTACTAAGCCCCTTGCCAGGCATTGGCTCTGTGGGAGGTCTTAAGCCAAGCACAGAAACTATTAACCAAGTTGGAGTTTAGGAGACTCTGTGAGTATAAAATGGGAGCCTGAGGAAATGTTGGTCTCATATAGAAAATTTGGAGTTAGTCACCCTGGCCATGTGTTCTGTGGGTCATGAGGAAGAGCCTTAAATTCCCAAAGAGCTCACCATTGAATTATACCATCAGGATCCATTATTTTGGATTAAGTCATTACTTCCTCTCTTTTAGGGTATTGGGGGAAATGCTCTTTAAAAACATACAGCTAGAACAAGGAGGGAGTAAGTGGAAGCACTGGAAGATTTGGGAGAGTGCCAGAAAATGTTAAGTTTGGGCTGATGAGGTCAAAACTCCTAACTCTGGGAAGGGCTGGCTCAGAGCTTGCTTCCTTCCTTGCTTGCTTTCTGTACTCAGCGTAAGGGAGCATCTGTCAGACCCAAGAAGGCACAGAACCACAAGTGCCTTGTCTCTTTAGGATGAAACTGGATAGTTGTTGAGCAGGAAGCAGCTTGGCACATAGAAATAAGTGATTGGGATTCCACTGAGGGAAGAAGATAAGACCTGGGTAAGCCATGGGCTTGTGCTGGCTTGAATTTCAAGTATCTTTGGGCTTTTAGCACTGTGAAAAGCAGGGAGCTCTTGAGAAGAAACTGAGGAAAGAAAGTGGAGATCATATGTTGTTAATTAGAAAAGAAGGAATGACAAGAATGCTAAGCTTTAGCTTCAGTTCTCCTTGTAAGTTGATGACAAGCCACATGTAAAGTTTAAGATGGGTATTTTTGAACTCATCCTTCTGCCCACTGGAGCAGCTCCAGCTGTATGGTAAAGAAACAAATGTGGCAAAACAGGATGTTTCAAGCTTTTACTTTCGAAGGGCCAAATGGAAGTAGAGATCTGGTCCTTTGGTCTCCTAATCACTGAAGATTGAAGGGTTTGTGACTCTCTAGGGCTGTATTTCTCACCCTGAGTAGGCATGCTGTTTTTTCAGGTGTGATTACAGGAGGGAAGAAAAGAGTAATCAGGTTAAGTAGGCCCTGTGAGGGAAGAATATGGGATTTCTCAGGTACAATGGCAGAAATAGGTGACCACTTCTGAGTCTACCAAGAGTCCTTGGGCATTTCACTAAAACTGTCACTCAAAACTCCCAGATGGAATAATCTGTAGGTTTCCAAACAAAAAGACGGTGTCTTTCCTGGATTTCAAGCTTCTAGATACCTAGACCTCCTCTGGATAGAAAGAAGGAGATGCTTGACTGTGTATGCCTTTGCCTGGGGAGAATATAAGGAATTTTAATGATTTCCTGTGTAAAGTCGTGAGGGGCCTTGGGTAGCCAGTATAAACACAAGGCATTTCAGTTGATTGGATTTATGTTCCTGAAATCAGGAAACAGGCCAATGTAAGCCTCTGTTTAGCTCCATTCTACGAGACTGGAAGTTGGAATGCAAGGAGATGCTGCTTCAGTTTTTATCTTGTAGTCAGTGGCCACTCTGTTCTTTTTGGCTTTTGTTTCAGCTACTTAAATGAGTGTGTGTGTGTGTGTGTGTGTGTACAGTGTATACATATATATGTATATATATTCATATATATATATATATATATATGCTACCTCACTTCTCCGGGAGGTTAGGGGCTGACAGAGGGTCTGACTTCCATGGATAGGATGACTGAGTCACAAAAGGACTCCCTTCAAGCCTGGGATAATATTTCTGAAAGATACAGGGATTAGATCATATGTTCTTGAGCATCCTTTTCAGAAAATCCCTTGTGTAAGAAGCACAAAGGACATCCAGGAGCTTCCATTCTTCATCTGTTATCCAAGCCTATAGGGTCTACATCACTTTATCTCAAACTCATTTTTATACCCTGTCTTATGCAAAGAACTTGACACTAAGTTAGACAGCTCTGGAATCCAGCTTGGGCTCTGCCATCAGCTAGTTGTTTAAACTAAACAATTTACTAAGTAAAAGTAGCCACCACTGACTACTGTGTCAGCCCAATGCTCAGTGCCTTACATAGATGTTCACATTTCATCCTCACAACCCTGGGAGGTAGGGACTACTATTATCCTCACTTGAGGAGGATACTGTTTTCTAGTTGAGAAAACTAAAGTTTAGTCATTGACTCAAAGTAAATGGCTAATCAGTGGCAAAGTCCAAATTAGAATCCAGAATTGTTTCCAAAGCCCACCATCCTAAGCATTACAGTGGACTGCTTCCACTCGTACACTTTGTACTCTTTCTGTTCTGGGTCCTTGTACAATAGGAATAATTATTTGAAAATACCTAGCCTGCCTTCTTTATGAGAATGTTTCCAGGACAAAATGAGAGGATGGCTATCTCATTCCATGAACATTTATGTGTTATGGGCAAGACATTATTCTGGGGTGTGGGTATTCAAAAACAAATAAGAGGTTCCTTCCCTCCAGGAGATTACCATCTGTATATTCTGTCTTGAAATCTTACCATCTGTGAAACTGCCTGGAAAAACATAAAGCATTATGCAAGTGCCTGTTTCCTATGATACTGTTTTATTGCATGTACAGTGAAGGAAAACTAACAGCCATAGGTACAGAACAAGCCAGGGTAAAATTCCACATGGCTTTCAGCTGCTCCCTACAAAACTTGGCAACCAGCTGTTGCCAATCCCAAGTGAGAATGAAAGGAGAGGAAATGGGCAGTAATATGAAGAGTGACTATAATGTAATGTGACTGCTGCTTTTTTGCAATCATATTAGGATGTGCACATCCTAAAGAGTGGTGTCCCCTTCAGACTAGTACCTTGGGAGGCTAAATCCCTGTACATTTATTGCAATGATGTTGCCATTGCTCAAAATATTTTTTGGAACTCCTCTTTAGTAATTGAGTTCAGAGCCTGGGGCACATCCTTTTGAATAACCACAGTGGTGATAAGTCTTTGTCCTTTGAGGATGGATTTGATTTTAGCAAACAGCCAAAAGTCATTCGGAGCCAAGTCTATAGAATAAGGTGGGTGATCCAGCTCAGTAATAGAGTCTTTAATTTTTTTAAAAGAAAACAAAACCACTTCCTCTCTTCTTCATTCCTTTCCCCACCCTACTTTCCCCTTTCTTCCCCTCTCTTCTTCTCCCTTCCAAGTATGACTGTGAGCCATGAAGACCAGTTTTCTTGTGTGGTTAATAACCTAGTGTAAGCATTAAATGACTACTATACAAGGTCACAAGACTATGTAAGGGGTGAACTAAGATTAAACACTATGTCTTATGCAAATCACAGCATTAAAAACTTCAGCTAACAGGGAAGCTTTATGATGACAAAGGAACCTAAATAATGGAAATACATGAGCAGAGGACTATGGGTTATTCATCTCTAAAGGTTTTGCTATATCCCACACAGAGGACACAATTATATCATTGCTTGATGTTAGTAGAAATGTCCTGTGACTTGGTACTTCTTTCCAGACAAATCCAACTGGGGATAGGCCAACACATCTGAAAACTGACTTTCCAAATAGATTATAAGGATGAAACAAGAACTCTCTGCTTCTCTACCCACCCTGGAAACAATAATATTGTAGGAGAGTCAGGGCTGTGCCTGAGCAAACTTGTGAAGGCATGGAAACATGTGTCTTTAGCAACCACTTTTTCATATCTGCCTCCTCAATTGCTATCACCACCTTCCCTTTATCTCCCTATTCCCCAGTTAAGGAGAAGAGTGTCCAGTTAGTGCATTCACGTTAAGAGGTTACAAAGACCATATACATTTTAGAAGAGGGCATCAGGGCTGTGATGAATCCAAAAAAAAGAGAAAAAAAAAAAAAAAAAAAGGAAACCAGACAAGCAGAAGAGCTTGCCACATCAGGGAGGAGATATTTTAAGGCAAGGCCAGAATACCTCAAGTCACCCAAGAGAGGCAATATCTGCCACTCCTGTGCATGACATTATCCCTAGGGTGAGTTCTACCACAGGCTTTGTTCTCTCAAGTGTTGGCTTCCATTTTAATAGCTAGACTTTGAACCACAGAATTTCAGAGTTGCCAAAGCCCTCAAGGAGACCCCATACTGTCATTTTAAAAATTGAAAGCTAGGATGAGTGCAAGGGAGAAGCAGGAAGAGTAATAGCCTGCTCCCAGATCACAAAAGAAGTTAATGGCCCTACTGGAGCTAGAACACAGGTCCCTGGCTTCCCACCACAGTGGGTTTTTTTTTTTTCTCCAGGCCAGCAGTAGTTTGCAGAAATGCCTGCTTCAAAGGCTTTGTAAAGTGAGTCACACTTCCCGTGCTAGTTTCCTCTTGATACAAGAAGCTCTTATGTTTCTCAGTGGAGGAAGGAATGAGAAAAATGTCAGAATTCTATTCCATTTCCAGAGGCCCAACAGCTTCTCTCTTTTGAGGACAAGCAATCCCCTTGGGAACTCAGGATCATTGCTTTTGAGTTCAAGCAGCCAGCATGCCTTTCACAGCAACTCGAGTTTGTGTGTGTTATTGAATCCCCAAGATGAACTATTAGAGAACTATGTTTCCATGGGTCCCAGAGCACATGGTCTTAATTAGAATGTGCAAGAGAAAAGCAAATTTCCCCTTGTGAAGGTCTGAAAGTAACTTGAAATGCAGTCAATATTGTTCCAGCAGCCAATGCCTGGCTTCCAGCTGCTGCTTGGTGAAAATTCAAAACTCAAGATGACGCGTGGAGGGGTAGGTAGAGGTACAGAAGGCCAAACTGGGGAATGGAACCATAGGAGGACTGTAGTTAAAAGAGTACTAGGTTGTAGCTTCCCCAGGCTTCACCTCTGTCCCATTTCCAAGCCTCAACAAACTCAGGCAGAGCTGATTGCAAGCCCATCCCAGTATGGGGTTCTATAGTGAGACCCACTGGACACTAGATCAACTCCTACCTCCTATATAAAGTTTCCAGACTACTCTGGCTCACAGGAAACCCTCATGGCCTCTCAGCTCTTTCAACAAGAATATGATTACTTGCCGGGTGCGGTGGCTCACACCTGTAATCCCAGCACTTTGGGAGGCCGAGGCAGGAGGATCACAAGGTCAGGAGATCGAGACCATCCTGGCTAACATGGTGAAACCCCGTCTGTACTAAAAATACAAAAAATTAGCCGGGCATGGCAGCGGGCGCCTGTAGTCCCAGCTACTCAGGAGGCTGAGGCAGGAGAATGGCGTGAACCCGGGAGGCGGAGCTCGCAGTGAGCAGAGATCGTACCACTGCACTCCAGCCTGGGCGACAGAGCGAGACTCTGTCTCAACAACAACAACAACAACAACAACAACAAAAGAATTGATTACTCACCATTGAGTACATCTTTCCACTATTATATCCAATTCTTCAGTCTTCAGTGGGTGTGTTACCTTCTTCCTTCTCAGCTATATTGCAAGACTCTTGAGATCAGAATCTATCTCTTCGTTTTTGCATATTTTATAGTGCCTGACTCAATTAAGGCCTTGCAGGTGACTGACCACAGAGAAGAGTTTGGACAAGGCACAGTAGCACAAATGGTCCTCTCATCTTTTGCTGACCTTTTCCATCCAGGTTGCCACTCTGATCTGCACAGTTATGCTGGACATGTGAACTATAGGAAAGGCCAGCCCCTGAAGAATCCACCAGAGATAAGGCAGTGGAGGATAGGTGAGTGCTTTAGAAGGGTTAGGCAGTGAGGCCAAGCAAGTTGGATAAAGGGCAGGCAGAAAGACATTAAGAGGAGGAATGTAACTTCCCTCCCCATTTTTATCGAGGGTTGGTTAACTTGCTGGAGGAATATCTGTTGGAGAAGGAGGAGTTAAGAAGAATCTAACTTCTTCCATCCTGATGTTTGCTAATGCCAGATTTGAGCCTTATAGTTATTTTTTTTCTTTTCTTTTTTTTTTTTGTTTTTTTCTGAGATGGAGTCTGACTCTGTCACCCAGGCTGGAGTGCAGTGGTGCGATCTCGGCTCACTGCAACCTCTGCCTCCTGGGTTCAAGCGATTATCCTGCCTCAGCCTCCTGAGTGGCTGGGATTACAGGTGCACACCACCATGCCCAGCTAAATGTTTTTGTATTTTTAGTAGAGATGGGGTTTCACCATGTGGGCCAGGCCAGGTATCGAACTCCTGACCTCAAGTGATCCACCTGCCTCGGCATCCCAAAGTGCTGGGATTACAGGGGTAAGCCATTGTGCCTGGCCCCGCCTTATAGTTCTTGTTTGGGTACATCTAGGAGTCCAAGTTTTACTGCTGTAGTTGTTTATGTAGCGGGGGAGGTGGACTCAGGAGGGGAGGTTAGAAGAGCCAAGAAACTTATGGAAGCATGTCTGTGTGTGTCTATATATTTGCACTCTATTTTTTCACACTGTGTCCTAGCTTGGATGCTACTAGACAATCAAATCCCTCTGTCACTTCTTCTCTAAAATGTCACTAACACATCCCAATCCACACAGCTCCCACCGCCAATAATATAGTATATATATAATAGGTTAACTGTCACATGCTAAGTGGAAACACATGACCTATCAATCAAACAGGAATGAATTTTTTCTCAAAGATTCAGAGCATTGGTAGAGAATGAGCCCCAAGGTAGATGCCAAGAACTGGAAATAACTTCCCTGCAGGTAAGCTGGAGAGAGAAGCTGGTTCCTGGTTCGGTTTTGCTTTAGTTGTGCCATGAATCTCTAAAGCACCCAGGAAATTAGAAAGGGCTCTGACAAGGATTTCTGTGAGATTGCTCAGAAACAATGAGGGCAAATATGGTTCTGGACATTTTTTGGGCAAGTGTCACATAACTCATGGAGCTTCCTTGCTAACATTTCTTAGCCTGACCTGTCTAGGACAGCCACCTATGTTATGTCATGCCCTCAGGAGTTCTGAGCTAAACAAACGGCATTCAGGTTCTCTATAAAGCATTATTAGAGAGGGCCACCAGATCTTGGAAGTGAGATCTATTTTTTCCTCCCTTGTATACCCCATAGTGCCTCACTTAAGACTGCCCACTCATTGCGACCAGCATCACTTGCAAACCAAAAAGTAAGAGCTAGTAGCAGCACACTGACTAAAAGTCAGGCAAAAGGGAGCATTTACAAACAATAATTAAGGCAGTTTCTCAAGAAATGTTTTAAATTAGGATGTTGTGGCGTCTGTCTGGGGTGATTTAAGCTGTTTCTAAAAGTTCCTTCTTAACCTAGGATTTCACCATCTCTAAGTTCTCCCTTCTAGAGGCCCAGATGGAAAACAACTTTCATCCAGGAGCCACGTGGCCCACCCTCATTGCCTCCTACTCTTTCACTTAGAATGTTTTGCTCCCTGCTTTAGGCACATGTTTCAGCCCTGACAGCTTTGTTGAAATATGTTGGTGCTTGTTAAGGATGCAAGGCAACAGAAGTAATTACGTGTGTGGGCTGATGGGTATCCTCGTGTCAGGAATTCCTGGAGTTTGAGCCTATCTTGGTGGGCAGGATGAGGTGGGCTGAGGGCATGGATGGAGAAACTGCCTTTGGATGAAGCTCTATATGTCTTTAGGTATCTTTTTTCCTTTGGAAAGAAATACACACACACACACACACGCACGCACGCACACACACATATACACACCCCCTTCCCAAACAGATTACAGGAAAGCTGAATGATAGACTTATATCCTTATCACTGGGGGCAAGAGATCAAGGGAGCCAAGTTTAATGTTTTCTAAATAAAATAGTTTTAAAATGACAGTACTGGTTACAGAATCTTGGGGATAATAAGGAGTCTTGAAAAAAAGTCTGTTCTAGCACCCTTGCCCTCAAATCTTCAGAGAGTGTATTTATTTACTCTCTGTTCATTGAGGATGTATCTGCTGCTTTGTGTGTGTGTGTGTGTGTGTTACAACAGAACCAACATAGTTTCTCAGAATGTTGGCCTTAATGTCTCTACCGCTGTGTTAAGTGTAATGGATACTGGTTCTGGAGTTTCACATGAAATCACAATGAGGTATCAGATCTCCACAAGCTGCTGCAAGAAGGAGACTACTGCTGACATGGAAGTGGAGACAGATAGCAGTTTTGGCCAATAGGTAACACAGTGGGATATAAGAAATCTAGTGCTCCATCTCCAGGCTGGAGCATTTAAGCTGCATGAGGAAAATCACGTAAGCACTTCTATAAATCTACTTAGACTATACTACTTCACAACTGCTACACTTTCTTGGAATTGTCCTAAAGTCCTTTTGAGTATGTTTAGATGCAGAATGAGGCATACCAGGGCAGGGAGGGCCTCCTGGTTCTTAAGTTCCTGCCATAATCGCAGTGCTCTGAATTTATCAGTCACACACATTCTGGTTGTCTAGCCTAGTGCAAGTACGATCTCAACACAGCTCATTATCATGGCCCAGGAATACTCAGATGCAAGGTTTGCTTTCTTTTATTTATTCCTCCTCCCTTCTTTCCTTCCTTCCTCCCAACCTCCTCCCTCCTTCCTTCCTTCTTTCATTCGTACTTTCTCTCTCTTTATCTCTTGTCAACACCTCTTTTAGGATCAGAAATTGTAGCCGGTTCCTGGAAGTCTGTGCTGCACTCAGCACGGCTGGGTGGAAATAAGTGTGCTAACTTGGCTGCAACAACTCCTGCATGGCACAGAGCTGACTGGCCTTGAGGTCTGGTGAGACCTGACTTTGTCAGGTCAGGGAAGCCCTACCATTCTTGCACTCTGCCCTCCATTGCTCTGGCTCAGCTCAAAGCGGAGCGCAGTGGCTGACCCTGTGTACTTTGGCAAGGCAGCACTGTTGTAATAGGCCAGGATGAGGTTTTTCTCAAGCCACTGTACAGTCCTCTGGGAGACTGCGGATGGCCCAACCTAGCTGAAAATTCACTTCCTCTTAAGACTTCATAAAGAAATTGTAAAATGTTCAATGACTGCCTTAGAGATTGGAAAGAATACAGCTGCTGTCAGGCCTGGAATACTCACCAAGGGAGGCTTTCCAAAAAGGGAAGAGTTCCTAGGTTAATGACAGGCAGTTAGCTCAGTAGTCTAGGGAAGAAGCCAAGCTGGGTGGAGGCAGTTAGTCAGGATGGGTAATATGGATTCTCCGTTTCTACTGACAACAGTGCCAGAGAAAGCGCCCTTAAACTGCAGCATGCAGATTTAGAGAAACTTTAAGAAACAGTCTGAGCTGCTGGCATGCAATGGCCTAGGCTTAAAGGAAGACATGGACAGCAGCTCCAGAGTGGATCTTTGACAGCTTGAGGGCTAGATGTATATACCTGGTGTGGAATGCAAAGACCATTCTCCAATATAACATTTGGTACCTCCGATCAAGAAGGGGCCTTGGATGGGTCAGGCCATGGTGCCCAGTCAGAAAAGACTTCTTTTTATCAATCCTTGGGATAGAAAAAAAAATCCCTTTCTGCTTGAGGAGACTAAAGGAATAATAAACTAAATGATCGGCAAAATTGCTTTCATCTCAAGGAGTTGCTGAATATCAGCACCTGCTCAAATAGGGTGCACTTAATACATGAACCTGACCTAAGAAACTGAAAATGCTCTCTCCCAGCATTGCTTTGTCCTTCTACATAGGGGAGCAGCTTCAGCAGGAGCTAAAGATGAGGTTTCTTCTTGGACACACAGAGTATCAGGCATCTTCAGGTTGTTCTGATCATTACTCCACAAAAATCTCTGCACTGGCTTCCCAGCCTATGTTCCCTCTATCCATTTTATCATTCATTTATTCCCTCATCCCTGACCTTCCAAATCATTCTCTCTGCCATCTCTCTCTTTAGAGTGCAGTAGTTTCTGCTTATCCTCAGTTTCCCTGTCTATGGTTTCAGTTATGTGCAATCAACCTCAGTCTGAAAATATTAAATGGAAAATTCCAAAAAATATACAATTCATAAATTTTTAAGTGCATGCCCTTCTGAGTAGAGTGATGAAATCTTGCATCATCTGAGATGTGCAAGATCTGTCCCACCTGAGATGTGAATTATTCCTTTGTCCAGCATATCCGTGCTGTAGATGTTACCTGCGCATTAGTCACTTAGTAGCCATCTCAATTATCACACCCAAGAAACAGAGTATACACAGGCATACCTTGTTTTATTGCCTTTTGCTTTATTGTGCTTTGCAAATAGTATGTTTTTCAAAAATTTAAGGTTTGCAGCAACCCTGTGTCGAACAAGTCTATCAGTGCCATTTTTCCAACAGCATGTGCTCACTTCGTGTCTCTGTGTCAGCCTTTTTTAGCAACAAAGTATTTTTTAATTAAGGTATCTACATTGTTGTTTTAGACACAATGCTATTGTACACTTAATAGACTACAGTATAGTGTAAACATAACTTTTATATGCACTGGGAAACCAAAAAAATATGTGTGACTTGCTTTATTGCAGTATTCACTTTATTGAGATGGTCTGGAACCAAAGCTGCAATATCTTTGAGATATCCCTGTATAGGGCTTGGTACTGTCTGTGGTTTTAGGGATTCTTGGAACATATCCTCTGAGTATAAGGGGGACTACCATGGGTATATATTTCTAACTATATGTGACAGTTACGTGCATTAATCAGAATAATGTTATGCTATGTTACAATAACAAACAGACTGTAATCTCAGTGACGAGGCACAACTAAAGTTTCTTTCATATACACATAAAATCTGATGAGTGTCATCAGGGGTCTCTCCTCCAATTTTGGCAATTCCAGGCTCCAGGCTCTTTCCATTTTATGATGGCACCATTTCAACATGAGGCCCCAAGTTCTCTGTAGTAGGGGGAGAGAGGGCTAAAGACTCCTGTGAGATATTTTAAGGGCCAGGCTAGGAAGTAGCTTGTGTCATTTATTCCAAATCCCATTGGCAAGAATGTAGTCACATGGCCCCCATATAATTGCAAGGAAGGGTGGGAAATGTAACTTTTCTATGCAAGCAGAAAGAGGAAGAAAACAAGACTTGATGAACACATAACATTGTCTCTTCCAGTGTGTGTCTGTGGTGCCATGCCTCCTTTTCCATCTTGGTGTCAGTCCCTTGAGGAAGCTTGTTACCTCCCAACCCATACACAGCAAAGTATGGGTGTAACAAGGTGTTAGTGAACATGAACATGAACATGAACATTATCCCTGAGCTAAACTAATTAATAGGTAGAGCATGGCACCACCAAGGCCACAGTAGCATGTGAAACTAATCTGTGCCTCACTCTTTAACAGTAAAATAAGGATGTAATGCTTATCTTGCACTGTTGTCAGCATTAGAAATACCACATGCCAGACACAGATAGAAAAGGGACACCACAGTAAAAGGCTTCACTTTGCCCCATGAAGATTCATGGTTTACAGGGTGGTTCCAGAACATTCAGGCTGGCTTCCTCAAGATCTGAAGATGGCTGCCTGACTGTCACTATCAGTTTAGGTGTATATATTTCACTTTTCTGAAGAAACTGGCCTGTTTTTTCTTACACCTAGCTGGGGAGACTATCCAACTCTGCCCAGAAGGGCAGTAAGAGCTTCATTATATAGCTATAGAACTGTTTTAAAGAACTGCAATAGCTACCAGTTATTGAATGTTTGCTATGTGCTAACTACATTATATTCTTCTCTAATCTGCATCAAAACTCTCCAAACTTTACAAATGGAAAAACTGAAGCTCAGAAAAGTCAAGAAAATT
Organism: Pan troglodytes; assembly: GCF_028858775.2. Lineage (NCBI taxonomy): Eukaryota > Metazoa > Chordata > Mammalia > Primates > Hominidae > Pan > Pan troglodytes. The sequence goes on from NC_072421.2 coordinate 106,848,539, forward strand.
GCTCAAGATGGCACAGCTAATAAGCAACAGTGCAGGGCATGGATTCAGATCTGTATGGCCTCTAGTGCCCCTATGGGGGTATAGAGTGAGGGGAAAGGAGTGCTTGGAAGAGTGGCCACTTCTGTTTCAACTACATTTTTCCCTTCCTCTACTTCAGCTCCTTCCTCTGTTTGAACTTCCCTTCTGTCCACTCCTCCTTGTCTTAAGAGTGCAGCTCCAACAATATCTGACGAAGGACGGCAATTCAGTTTCGAAGCCACCTCCACACCATAGAAACATCCACTCAAAGAGGGTTTCTGGGCCCAAAGCAATCTTGTCTGTCTTAAATGGACACATTGGTCTATTAGAAAAATAGAATATAGCTGGAGACCATGACAATTAGTGAAGTGCCCTTGAGTTCTCAGCCCACAACCCCCAGCATGAAGCACTCTTTCAGTGATATCATGCACAGCTGAAAGGGAAACAGGCTTGAGCTGACCTTGCTGAGCTTGTAATGGGGGATGAGAAGAGGAAGAACAAGGTAAGGAGGACTCTGCCACCAATCCAGCAGGGACCAGATAAGAATCATGCTGGTAAACAAGGAATGGGTTGCCAGTGAAGCCTCCGTCAGCCCCAAATGAACTAAAGAAATTAACTAAGACCAGCTTGCGACAGGGGTGGGGTGGAGTGGAGAGGATGTCAGAGCTACATGGGCCTTCAGATAAGCCTAGTCCAATTCTGTCATTACACAAGTGTGGAAACCAAGGTTCAGGGAAAGGAGAAAACTTGCCAGAAATCACGCTAGTGTCAGAACCAGGACTGGAACTTGGGTATTTGGACTCTAAGTGGAAGGCTCTTTTAATCTTGTCAATACATAATGCAGGCAACTAGTATTAGAAAAAGAAAGGGTGTCCTAAGTGTGTGTGTGTGTGTGTGTGTGTGTGTGTGTGTGTGTCTTTGGAGAGGTGGGGAAGGGACCACACTGTGGAAAGTCTTCTGGTGCTACCTTGCTCTATGCAGGAGCTATACCAGATTATTGCTGGGGAACCATCAATTTGTCTGTCCACAAGATATTTGTGCTTTTAGCATATCCCCCTGTCTCAGAATGATAGTGGAAAGAATGATCCTTCCATCTTCTTGCCTTCTTGTTCCAGAAGCTTCCTACCTTACGCCTTTACATCTGATTATTCTTCTGGGAAACTAACCAATGTCACCCCAGACCAGCCAGTAAGCGCCTCCATAAAGTTGAGATTGTTAGCTCTCATGTAGACCAGAACTTCCCAAAAGCCAATGTGTGTACCAGTTCCAGTTTGTGACGGTGTTTCCACAGGAATTAGGACAATGCAGTGAGTTTTTTATGAATTAAATTTACTCTAAATCTATTCTGTCCTTTCTACATCTTTGGAGTTCAAATGTCATTTTTAATTGAAATGATAGAGATTTTCACTTGTACAGGTTTTTTTGTCTGTTTTTTTTTTCACAAAATAAATGCCAGTCACCCTATATGACTCCCAAATTACATGATTTTTACTCTTCTACAAAACTCTAAACTCTGAGGACAATATATCTGCCCCCTCTCTGGGCCTTATTATCCCTACTTGCTGCTTATTTTCTCAACTTTGCTTCCTGTCCTGAAAGGTAAATGCAAAGCACACAGCCAGTGAGGTGTTAGTGATGATAATGCTAATCACTGCTCTATCAAATGCTTAATGAAGTGCCTAGGGGAAGGCACACACATCATGCATGTTTGTTAACGGAATTAGGGGCAGCCACAGTATTATTAATAAACTAATTGCCTCATTATGTGACATGCACACACCCCTCAGGCTCATCCACCTAGTCATTGGCACTATTAAAAGAAATAATTTGTTCCACTGGGGACACCTCAAGGGAATTTCAATGGTAAGCCTGGGGGTGGGGGAGGTTAGAAAGGTGCTCAAGTATATCAAAACATCATGCTATATACCTTAAATATATACAATTTCAATAAATTTTTTAAAAGAAAGTTGATTAGGGTTTTTATGACCATTGTCATGCTCCCACCTTAACATTCTAGTTTGTATAAAAAATCATCTCTTTTCATGTTAGAGCTGGAAAGCAAGACAAATGCAAAACCCTTAGAACTGGAACATGAAAGCTGCAAGGCAAAAAGACCATTCCCATGACCCAAAGCCACTTGATCTCTGAAAAGCCAGTGGCAGCCACAGAAAAGAATGAATAATATGCCCTTGGTCTGATGAGATACTGGTATGTGTTTGACTATATGATTTTTGGTCCCTTCCAGCTCTGCCATTCTGTGGGTTTATGCATTATAGGCTGCCTATTACAGTGATCTTTGATCTTTAAACCTTCTGATTAGACTAAGTCCTCCCTGAGCAAAGCAGCATGTTTCTTAAACCAGTGAGTTTTACAGCTTCCTGAGTTCTAAAAACCCTAAATATAACACTACTGGGTTGGTTGGTGATTATCCAGTTTGGAAAAAGAGTGTGGCATTCCAGCAAGAAACATATCCCACTGTGTATCAATTTTAAAGTAGAATGGAAAAGCTAAGATTCTTAACTTCCTTGGGTCCTTGGTAAAATAAAATGAGGAGTGAATTAGTAAAGGCATGCAAGCATGCTAAAAATCTGACTCTATTGACCCCGGTTCTAAGAAGCAGAAAACAGGGAGTGAAACTCCTGGCTTCCACTAGCCTTTCAGTTCTTTTTCTTATTGCTGGGGTTTCCATTGTCTTTATCACAAGCCAAATAGCTAACCTCCACTCTTGCGGTACTTCTTCATTGGCAACCCAAGGAGGACAACGTATGTCATAGCTTATGACACTTGTGAGGAGATGACTCACAGGTCTTAGGGAACAGAGGACTCTTTAAGTGTGCCTTTTTCTCTCTTCTTTATTCACAAAGCAGCCTCAGCCTCTACCCACCACTACCCCACCACCTTTAACACTCAAGATCCTTCTTGCAGCATAGAGTACTCAGTCTCACTGGGGGCATTAGCCAATGGCTGTGAAGTCAATTCATTTGAAACTTTGGGGAAAAGCAGATTTGTTTTCATATTTCATCAAAGTGATAGGGACAGGAGGTAGAGAAATTCTAGACAGAAAAGGGAGGGGTCCCTGGTGAAGCCCCACCATCAAGCCTGGAACCACGGCCCAAAGTGAGAACATCCCCATTTTCCTGATCTAATGTTGCTTTTTCCAAAACCATCCATAGCCCACCCTGCCCCACATCCTGTACCCATAAAAACCCCTGACCCAACTGGCAGAGGGCAGAGAAGGAGAGAAGAGAAACAACAGCCATGTCAGAGAGAAGCAGCTTGACTTCAGAGGGATGGAATGACAACAGGACTTCCAGGGGAAGATCACCTTCCCACTCCATCCCTCTTCCAGCTCCCCTTCCCACTGAGAGCCACTTTCTTTGGCAATAAAGTCCTCCACACCACCCTTCAATTTGTTCATGCAACCTCATTTCTCCTGGACACTGGACAAGGACTCGGGTGCGGGTGCAAAAGCCTGTCACACTGACCATTCGCTGAGCTGTTAGCACTTCAGCCATCCACAGATGGCAAAGCTAAAAAAGCACACTGTAACACATGCCCTCTGGGTCTTCAGGGATCATGGGTACCACCCCAGATGCTGCCACAGGACCACACAGAGTTTTGCTCCTGCCAGTGCCCAAAAGCATTCACTCCAGTTCCTGCACCCACTCACCTGTGTGCTCCCATCCCATGAGGGGTCGAGAGCTGCTGCAGACAAATAAGTGAGGCACCCCTAACGTGAGGCCCACAAAGGAGTCAAGGAAAATTTCCTGTTTCAAAACTAACTATTCCAGCCTGTGATCCCTAAAGGCATGCACAGGTGATGGATGTTGTTTAGCTGTATTGGATTTGGGCTCGAGGCAGGTGGATATCCACAAGGACACCGAGATATCTGATGACTTCTGATTACTTGTTCAGTGTATATCCATGGCAAGCCAGAGGAGGGTAGAACAGGATTCTAGGAAAGAGGCCAACTACTTCCATGAGCCTCGTGGTCCCAGGCCATTCGAGAGACTGATGATCGACCAAATTTTGAAGGACTAAGGGGCCTCTAGCTTGGTTCATGAGGTAGCTGAACTCAATGGATCATTAGCCTGAGTCCCTGCCTCAAATATGTAGCTCATTTCCAGGACCAGCACAGGTTTTGGCAAACAGAATCAGTTAAGATTCTGGCTTCATTTAGACTGGCTTTTTGACCTTTAGGCACACTCTGCCAGGGAGTGAGATTGGCTAGGTCCATTGTCAGGTAATTTATTTGCTTTTTGTCCCCAGGGGTTCATCTTAGTTTGAGAATATGAAAAGATAACATGATGTTACATGGGGTTAAACCAGTGAAAATGGTTACTGTTTTAATAAGGTTATCACAGAAATCATTCTCTATTAAGGTGATATTTGAGCAGAGGCCTTAAAGAAGGGGTGAGTAAATTAAGTGAAGGCAAAGTATTTCAGACAGAAGGAATGGCATATGCAAAGACTGAGGCAGGAGTATGTGTGGTATGTTTGAGGAATAGCAAAGGAAGCCAGTGAGCATTTTTCAGTGTCATCCATGTGCATCCTATTGTATTTGGAAGCAGACAACTCTCTTCCACCTTAGTTTGCTGCTCATGCTCTCTCAGAACATGGGTGGGTTTATGGGTAATGTGACCCATGGTCTTCAAGACAGTGTGGCTGAGTTGTTCAGTCAAGGCAGAGCTGGGCTTTCCAAACACAGAGCAGATCTTTAACCCTGGAGTCTCAGCGGCATCATTAATCAAGGACTGAAATTTACTGGACTGTGTATCAATTCCATTCACATTTAATATTAAGATTACTTTGAAGATTTTGTTAGTTTGGGTTCAATCACTTTAGAAAATACACAACATTTGTTCCTGTTTGAATCAATTCACTGTATGTTAAGAAAAAAACCAACAATAGCAAACACTGGTTCAGGTCACAGTTCAGTAAGAATATTCAGCTTCAGTTGATCTGGGGTTTAGCGATAGAATGTGGCTACTTCCCATAGTTTGGTACCTGGTTGGGTTCCATTCAAATTCGAGTCAATATTCAATATCCACCAGAGACCCCTCTGTAGTAGACAAAGGTAGACATTCTTGAAGCACTGATGGTATCAGTGATGTGAAACTTTTATTAAAAAATGATTCAATAGATAGTTTTCCTTCTGTCAAATGTTTTGAAACAAAACTTCTTTAAAAGGCTGAAACTCTAGTTAACAAAAATGTTTGGTTTTGTTTATTTCATTTTAAAATTTGAGAGAACTTATTTCCACCTACCAGGTCAGACAAAACCAAGAGAGTAGACGCTCTGACTCTGTTTGATGAACATGCTTGCCACGCCCCCACCCTTTGACGTTCTCCAGCAGCTGCCTCATCCATCAAGTAGTTGTTGAGCCAGGCCTCAAAGCTAGGAAACTGTTCCCTCAAGTGCGAAATAAATTCAGCATTCTAAATAGTCCAATGCCTTGCAAAGTCTGCAGTGAAAAATGTTATTTTGGTCTCCTTGGATAATTTCACATCATTTGAGTATAGTAGAATGAGAATGGGCCTTGGAATAAAGATGGGTCTGGGTTTGATTTTGCTGGTCACTTATCACCTCTGTGGCCTTGAGCAATTTGCTTAACTCCTCTGAGCCTTAGTTTTTTCCTTTGTAGATTGGGGTTGATAATAATACGTGACTCCCTGGGTTGTTGTGAAGATTAGAAATCACACATGTAGTTTTTGCCACATAGTAGGAATCTAGTGACAGCTGTAATCATGATGATGATATTTTCTGCTAAAGGGAATAGATTAGCAATTTCCTGATTTGAAACTGACATGTTAACTGGCTTTTAAATTAATGGTGCCTGGAGTTAATAGCTATACAACAAGGATGATGAGCTTAAAAGGAAGTAAAGATTTGGAAATTCCACAGTTACTTGATTTCTCATAGATAATCCAGATCATTTCAGCACCCAAACTGCAAATAAAAATCCACTTTGGAGACAATTTATCTGGTTTGGCTGTTTCTCTGGATCTGATTAAGAAGGTATTCGTCAGATCTCCTTGCCATATGTGTCAACCTTGCCTTGATTCCTTGGCTCTGACATGGGATTGGAAGAGAAGCAGAAAAGAAACTCCAAGTCTTGCCCATCTGGCACTACCTCTTTGACACTGTGATTTAAAATAAGACTGGAGAAACTTCCAAGCACATGCCAAGGACTGCCAGGCTATATGAATACCCAGCTGGTCTTCATATAGCATGGAAGGATGCAGATTAGCCAATGAGTTACTCCAGTGAATAACACCTTGGACAGAATCTAGAAGATAGCCTATTCCAAATTATCTCATTGCAGTCAGTTAGGTGGATGGTCTATTAGGCCTCTGGTTAGTAGTCTGTCTCGCTGGTTAGCATTCCATGTATTAAATTATCCTTCTGAAACCTAAGCTTATCTCTATGTAACTGACCAGAGAGAGAAACAGGTAGAACAGGTCAGAACTAAAGTTCTACTGAAGTTAATGTTTTCATTGCCTACAGCTGACTTTGAATACATTCAGTTTTCTCTTTCCCAAGATAGATGACACCACTCTGGTGAATGTCACAATTAAGTGAATTAGCACTCATTGATATAAATACAACATGGAATTTTAAAATCAGTTAACCTAATACAATGAAAGCATTATTTTAAAAAGTTAACCTGAAAAGCTGTTATCGAGTAGATCTGGCAGTTCTTAGTAGACACTTGTACTAATTGTGACTTTTCACAGTCAAAAGATTTGGGTCAGAGGAAAAGGAAACTAGTTGGTCGATATGTGATCCTAAAGCTGATCCATAGATTGGCAATTTCACACCTTTCTCCCATGGGGGAGGAGAAAGCTGAATAAATATATTATTCACATAAATAAGTGAATAATATGCTTACTTCCTTGTAAAGTCTAAAGACTAAGTCCATTTAGAAAATATACGTCAGGACATTCTTAAGAGCGTAGACCAAATAATGACAAGTTGAGGTCTTTCCTTTCTACTGATGTGATATAACTAACCAACTAAGCTCGTCCAAAAAATAGTCTGTGTGGATTTTTCAATCGAAGCCAAAGAGGAAGGGATAAAATGCAAGATCAAGGAGCAGACTACAAATGATACTGTCACATGAAGACCTAATTAGTCACTAATGATTCATCAGTTTCATAATGGAAAGGGTTTGGAATATATTGAACTGAAATACAGAAGTTATTAAGGACACTTGGTGCATTTTCAATAGTGGATACTCTGCTGACAGCCAGAGTTGGAATTTAACTATGCACCTGAAACAGGGAGAAAGGAAGTTCTAGTCCCAGCTCTGCCACTAGCAAGCTGTGCAAACTTTGAAAGGGTACTTTCTTTTCTGGGATTAGTTTCCCAGTCTGTGAAATAAGAAGGTTGAAACAAATGATCTTTGAAATCCCTTCCAGCTTTGAAATTCTATGACTCTATTTATTGGGACCATAAAAAGGAATGACAAGGTACAAAAACTGAATACTTGAAGGCCTATCAGCAGGACATTTTGGTAAATGACTAAGGATCTATATTGTTGTCATCAACCACCAAGAATTTCTGTCTGTTAGCCAGAATTCTTGTCAATTGAGAAGAATGGTGTGATTAGTTATTGAAATGTTTACATTTGGCCTTATAATTTGGGGTTGCATTTTTATTTGAAAAGGTGCTCCTAATGCTTCAGGACTTCACACCATAAACCAGAGATAGCCATGTATCACTTAACAATGGAAATACATTATAAGAAAAGCATTGTTAGACAATTTCATCATGTAAACATCATGGAGTGTACTTCCACAACTTTTGATGGTATAGCCTACTACACACCTAGGCTATAATGTATAGCCTATTGCACCTAGGCTACAAAACTGTACAGCATGTTACTGTACTGAATACTGTAGTCAAATGTAACAATGGTAAATGCAGTTGACTCTTGAACAATGTGGGGGTTAGAGGCACTGACCTCCAATGCAGTCGAAAATCCACAAATAATTTTGACTTGCCAGAAAATTAACTACTAATAATCTACTGTTGACCAGAAGCCTTACTGAAACATAAATGGTCATATATACACCGATTATGTATCCACAAACATTTAAAAAAGATTAAAACAGCCAATTAACACTTATTTTGTATGTTATATGTATTATATACTTTACTATTACTATAAAGTAAGCTAGAGAAAAGAAAATGTTATTAATAAAATCATAAGAAAGAGAAAATATATTTACTATTTATTAAGTGCCCTTGGATTATCATAGAGGTCTTCATCCTCCTTGTCTTCACATTGAACAGGCTCAGGAGGAGGAAGAAGAGGAAAGGGTTGGTCTTGCTGTCTCAGAGGTGGCAGAGGCAGAAGAGGTAGAGGAGGTGGAAGGGGAGGCAGGAGAGGCAGGAACACTCAGTGTAACTTTTATTGAAAAAATCCACATATAAATAGACCCATGCAGTTCAAACCCATGTTGTTCCAGGTTCCAATGTATTTGTGTATCCAAACATAGAAAAGGTACAGTAAAAATGTGGTACTATAATCTTACGGGACCACAATCGTATATGTGGACAGTCGTTAACCAAGTCGTTCTTCTGCGGCACATGACTGTATTGAAGCTGCACTGTAGAGGGCAGATTTAGGAAGCATTGGGAAGTCCAGCCAGCCCCTCCTTGTTCCCTCTCTGCATGCCGAAGATGGCACTCTTAGAATGATTTATACCGACAGTCTAAAAGAAGTCCCAATCTTCCCACCAGGCTTGCTATCTTTTCTAACCACATTTAACATAAGGTTTTGCCATAATTAACTATTTGTTTCCAAATATATTTATATTTCTAATTCTTGTGGGAAAGCCTAGTTTATAAATTGGAGTTAAAAAAGAAATTGTGTTAATAACAAAACAGGCTTGAAATTGAGTGATTCTGATAATTCATCTGTCCAAAGAATAGACTAAACTTCTATGACAGTGTGATGGGGAGAAAGTTACAAATGTATTTATGTTCACAGCCTTTTCCCTGCCCGAGTGCATCAAGGAGAGTTTGGTTTTTGTTTTTTCAGATTCTCACAATTCCAACCACTCTCTCCTATTATTGGCAAATTTGATTCTTTACCTCTTGGGTGCAGAATCAAGAAGAGAAAACAAGAACACATGAGAGGTAGGGGGAAAAGATTTAAGCTACAACCTAAGTCAATATGCATAATAAAGTGCTCAAAGAGGGGAGTATTGAGAAAAGTAATTGTTCAATCTGAAAGTACAGGAAAAGTTGGAGGGTGGCAATGAATTGAAGAGAGAGGCACTAGAAACCCCTGGAATATGATGCAAAAAAAAAAGAGAGAGAGAGAGAGAGGAAAGGAGATTTTAATGAGTTCTCCAAGATTTTTGCTTAATGCGAGAATTTAAATTGTTTTAAAATTACTTTTGGTTGCTAGACTATGTCTTTGATCAAGGCACTACTCTGGTACTCATTGAGAAGGGTCCTTACTCCATAAAAGTTTTATTAATTTCATAAATTCATCTCTCTGTGAAGTTGAGTGCCTTGCCCCTGTAGACATGCAATGACACTTCATAGCAGATCTGGCAAATTGGCTTTTCCCAATAGCTAATCACCAAAGCCAGCAAGTAATTGGCAGAGACCACACATTCTCCTTGAGGCAACCTTCAGGGAATTTGACAATAAATTTTCTGTGACCCAAGACGATAACTTGATACAGAAGACACTTGAGAGCTGATAAGGGTCATGTTAACTGTCTATTCTTGTAGGTTCTCTGTGCCAGGTCCCTATAGTAAGACAGATCAACAGAAAACAACTTACTGGAGCCATAATACCTTAGCTTTCTGGGTAGGGGAGACCCTTAATGGCTTAAGATTTGACATTTTACAGCCTTTTATTCCTTTTTGAAGAGGAAGAAAAGATATTTCCATTTGAAGATTGTGTCTATATCTTTTATAAAACCAAGTTGTCCATTATAATAAACAATATCTATTATACAGGATTCACATGATAAATTCCTCCTGGAATTCAGTGGCAGGAAAAAGAAATCTCTCTAGGCAGATGAACGCACAGGCATGTTGCTGTTGTTGTTGTTTTGGTTTTTTTTTTACTTGACAGAGAACCATGCAACTCAATTTTGTTGTTTTCTTCCCTTTTTGCTTTAACTACCAAGAAACTCAGAGTGAGATTTAGTGGGCAAATACGGTGATTTATAATGGGACTGTCTTAAGCTTCTAGTTATGTTTCTTATAACTTTTTCTGGTTTGGGGTTTGAACTGACCTGTTTTCACGTGTTCTTAACACTTGAAAACCACTTAGGTCTGTTTTAAGAAGGTGTGTCAAGGAATCGTAGAACCAAAAACTCTCAGAGTGGGAATAGAACTTGAAATATCATTTATCCTAACTCCCATACAATGCACAAAATATCTACTCTGTTCCCATTACACGATCATTTAACTTCTGTTTGAATATCCCTAATGACAGAGAACTCACCATCTCTCAGACTCTAACATTCATTTTCAGATATCTCTGACTACTAGAAAGTTCTGCCTTATGTTGATTTTATGTCTCCAGCTTCCATCATTTGATTCAGATTCTGTCTTCTGAAGCAACATAAAACCTGTTCTCCATAGTATCCCTTCATATCTATTAAGAGAGCTATCTTGCCCTTCCTTTGTCCCTTAGTGTCCATTTCTCTTGGCTAAGTATTATAATTCATTAAATTGACTACCCTCAATGCCACAAGTTAAAACCATAGTAAACAATAACTAGATCCTTTTCAATGCACAAATGAGGAATGTTTTCGCTATCAAAGGTTACCGGTCCTCAAGAAAAAAAGTTAACCAATTATGACATACTAAAAATGTGACTTAATTTAGCTCTTTAGTATTTTATGAAGGAAATATAAAAACACTCGAACACTTTTCAGATACAGAGCAAGGTATCTAACCTCTAATAAACACAAGAAATACAAAATATACTTTGTTTTTAAATACCTATGAAGTTACATATATATGAGTATATATATATACTCGTATATATACATATATACGAGTATATATATATACTCATATATATGTATATATATACGAGTATATATATATACGAGTATATATACTCATATATATGTATATATATATACGAGTATATATATATACGAGTATATATACTCATATATATGTATATATATACGAGTATATATACTCATATATATGTATATATATACGAGTATATATATACTCATATATATACGTATATATGAGTATATATATACTCATATATATACTCATATATATGTACATATATACATATATACTCATATATATATGAGTATATATATACGAGTATATATATATACGAGTATATATACTCATATATATGAGTATATATATATACTCACATATATATGTATATATATATGAGTATATATATACTCATATATATACGTATATATGAGTATATATATACTCATATATATACTCATATATATGTGAGTATATATATACACTCATATATATACTCATATATATGTGAGTATATATATATACTCACATATATACTCATACATATGTGAGTATATATATATACTCACATATATACTCATATATATGTGAGTATATATATACTCACATATATACTCATATATATGTGAGTATTATATATACTCATATATATACTCATATATATGTGAGTATTATATATACTCATATATATACTCATATATATGTGAGTATTATATATACTCATATATATACTCACATATATATACTCATATATATGTGAGTATATATATACTCATATATATGTGAGTATATATATATACTCACATATATGTGAGTATATATATATACTCACATATATATACTCACATATATGTGAGTATATATATACTCACATATATATGAGTATATATATACTCATATATATGTGAGTATATATACTCATATATATACTCATATATATACTCACATATATATGTGAGTATATATACTCATATATATACTCATATATATACTCATATATATGTGAGTATATATACTCATATATATACTCACATATATATGAGTATATATATACTCATATATATACTCATATATATGTGAGTATATATATATACTCATATATATGTGAGTATATATATACTCATATATATGTGAGTATATATATATACTCATATATATACTCATATATATACATATATACTCATATATGTATATATATACTCATATATGTATATATATACTCATATATGTATATATATACTCATATATGTATATATATACATATATACTCATATATGTATATATATACATATATACTCATATATGTATATATATACATATATACTCATATATATGTGAGTGTATATATATACACGTATATATGAGTATATATATACTCACATATATGTGAGTATATATATACTCACATATATGTGAGTATATATATACTCACATATATGTGAGTATATATATACTCACATATATGTGAGTATATATATACTCACATATATGTGAGTATATATATATATATACTCACATGTATATATGTAACTTCATAGCTATTATTTAAAAACAAAGTATGTTTTGTATTTCTTTTGTTTATTAGAGGTTAGATACCTTGCTCTTTATCTGAAAAGTGTTCGAGTGCTTTTATATTTCCTTCACAAAATACTAAAGAGCTAAATTAAGTCACATTTGTAGTATGTCATAATATATATATAGTATGTCTCATATATATAGTATGTCTCATATATATATAGTATGTCTCATATATATATAGTATGTCATATATATATATATATATATATAAAATCTCCACAGGTGGTATGAGAGAGGGTGATAGTAGATAGACAGATGGGAACACAATAAAAACGTTAAATAACAAAAGAAGGGTTAAAAGTGCACAGAAAAAAGATATATACACAGAAAGACATGGAAATATTCATTTATTTATTTAACATATATTTATTGAGTGCCTGTCATATGCATCAGGCACTGTGCAGAGTACAAAGATGAATTAAACATAGTTCCTGCCTTCAAGAATCTTGTAAATTTTTTTTAAATCTAGGTCAAATATAGTTGCGACAAGAAGACAAGTAAACAACCATAAAATAAGTTAATGTTACATAACCATTAAAGAAGTATAGGTAGGAATTTAGAAATGGAGACATATGATTATAGTGAACAAGGAAGGCTTTTGGTGAAAAGAGATATTTGACTAGACTTTGAAGAATGGGTAGAATTTGGACATGTGGTGGTAGGAGACAGAGAAGGAATTTTAGGTAGAAGAAACAGCATGATTAATGGCATAAAATCAGAAAATGTCAAAGGAAAGAGCTAATGATAGATTTTGACTAGAGAATAAATTGCAAGAAGAAGAGTAGAGAAAGCTAGGTTGGAAATTAACTAAGGAATTTATAAAACTAAAGGAACATTGAAGTTTCTGGAGCAGGAAAATTACAAGAGGTGAACTGTGATCCCAGAAAAATACACTTAAATACAGAAAAGATACATACAGAAGGAAAAAAGTTATTTCTCTGGAGTCGCATAATCATCTTATGATATGGTTTGGAACACTGTTACTAAAAACCATTAAAATAGTGTTGTACTTTCTAATTATAAGCCTAAGTGGGGGTATTTTGTGTTAATGTTTGTCTTGTGGGGTCAGTGACTAAATCAACCCAAATCTGACCAATGAGGCAGGTTCTACAGTTTCACAACCATCCAGAAAATTTAATCTGACCTTAGATTGCTCCTGGACCAAGGGATGTCCCACAAAACAAGTTGGACTTATTTCTAAACCACATCAAAGATGTCCCAGTGAAGTTAAAATACTGCCACTAATAGCGAACCATAAGTGAGTATATAGGTTAATGGTCACCTCTACCCCCAGTCTCTCTTTGAAAGAGATTCATTATTGCTTGGCCTACAGCAAACCCAAACTAGTTCTATCAGCTAGTCCCTGAGAGGGCTCATTCTTATTACCAATGCTGCTTGAACAATTGTTTTTCGGATGATCTATCATTCCAGGAAGCCATGTCATAAGAAGTTCACCTGTGTCTATTCCCCATGATGAGCTCGATCACCCCTGAAGTAAAGCCCTTCTTTGGCTAGTCTATACCCAGTGGATACAAAATTGTACTCACAACTCAGGAAATTTCCTGTCTCTGGAGGAGAAAGTTGGTGTCGACAAGTAGTAATCAGATTCAGTTCTTATCTTGCTTTAAAGTTCGCAGATTTTGTTCTCCCCTGACTTCTCTCACTATAGGAGCTACCATTTGGATATTGGGCACATTGAAAATATTCTTGGTGTTCTCCAAAGTCAGGCATCTCCTCATGTATTTCTGAGACTTTAGTTCTATAGGACCTGGGTCCTGTGCTAAAAGCTACAAATGAATCCATAGGGCCAGGCAGAATTAGAGGTTTATTCTCCATCCACTTGGGCCAGATCATCTTAGATAGGGGCATATATGGATTAGATCCTGTCTGCATGGTAAAGCTGATTTAGTGATCAAGGAATCTGCTATCTTCCTTCTGTACTCTATTTCTTTCTGGATTGTGATGTCAGCAGTCACCTAGCTCAAAACACCCCAAACCAGAGTATTCCTGCCAAGCCCATGCTTGTACATACACAGTTAGGGATCTTACCCCCAGAATTTCTAAGAAGTATTCCTAAGGGTCAGAGGTTTTCCTTGATAATTCAGATCTATTTTTGACTTGGTAAAGCAAGTTCTTATTTACTAACTAGACGGTAACTTTAAAAGGATAGCTTCTCCTCTCAGAATCTTCATATTTTCCTTCATACTATAACAGGGTTGATAGTTTCCAAAGGCCCTGCCAGTTCTATGATTCTATGTGTATATTCATTTGCTTGGAATTAGTCACCTTTGAAAGCTCTTTAGTGGCATCTGGAGCCACTCTAATTTGTAGTGAGCCAAAGTGAATATATAGATTAATGGTCACTTCTGCTTCTCTCTTCGAAAGCAATTCATTATTGCTTGGCCTACAGCAAATCCAAACTAGAAAATAAGTAAGATTGCAGGGGTTTTACAAAGCATTCCAGGAGAAACACAAACAACACACAAATAACAGACATATAATGTCTTATAAAAGGTAAGTTGTGTCCATGTCTATGGTCTACTCGTCAATTGTCTTGACCCGAGAAGAAGGCGTGGACCACAGAAGGGGTGAGAGAGAATTCTATTGCACAGACTCCACTATTTTAATGGGCTATAATCAACCAGTCAGATGGGAACTGCATCGATTAGGTACACCAGCTTTGGCTGGAGAAGAGGTTAAAGTAAAATGGTCAATCCCCTGTGGCCTTTTGGCTAATTAATGCTTACTTGATTCAATTGAGTGTTTAAGTTACATTCAATTATTTGATATCACATAGATGTGACCACCCAGTGCATGAAGTATTACTGTTTGGCTGTTTGCCACCTCCTACTCCTTGCAAGTTGATTCCAGTTGGATTAAGGACAAGAATGTAATTAAATGAGTAGTTTGGTAATAAAGTTGTTTATACTATGTCTAAGACAAGGTAGGAAAAATGAGAGTTCTTGCAACAATACTTCTTGTTAGAGTTGCTTTATGTAGTAAACCAAGTTATGGCCCTCTGATGAAGTAGATAGCCATCTGCTATCTCTTCCTGCTTCGCTATCCCAAGTGCAATGAAGAATGACTGGATCGCCTGGGCGATAGAGCGAGACTCTGTCTCAAAAAAAAAAAAAAAAAAAAAAAAAAAGAATGACTGGATCACTGAAAGCTGCCCAAAATCTAAACAGATTCAACTTCTATCATCAAAAATATTAATAATATTGCCAACAATAAAATAAAATAAAGGCAAACTGGGTTAATTTCAGAATCAGCTGAGTTCAGGTATTCTTTGGCTAGGTAGATGCTATAATAACATGCAATAATCTATGAAGTGAAGCCAAACAGGGAAGATAGAATAAAGGATCTAAAGGAATTTTGAACAATCCTAACTTCCTGTGTGCCTTTCTGTGTTTTTCTAAATTTTCTACAATGAACATATATTGCTATTGAGGTCCGTAAGGGAAAAAAAATCTAAAGAAAAGGACTTATATAATTCCCCATGGGATGATCATTTTATTCAGTTATGTTGTAAAGTACAGTAAAACCTCAAATAAGCAAAACCTAACTTGCAGTTCTTTCAATTTGGCTTTGTTTTTCCAATAATTTATTTTTAAAAGATAAATCACAAGAAAACAAGCAGATATGAGGGATGTGATAAAACAAATTTAAATTTGTTTGAAAACTTTATTTAAATTGTTTTCTAAATATTTTATTTTATACAAGGAATATAAGGGTACTTAGGAAAACAACTGGGGAGAAATTTTTACTCCCTCTTAATGACCAACTCAAGCCAGTGTGCTGGTAGCAACAGACAAATAGAGAAATAATCAGTTGTATGTGAGAATCATGCTATACCTCACTAAATAAATCAAATAGTATATGAGAGTAGGGAATGGTTTTTCTTCTGATCAAATAATTAAAGCACTAAGAAAAACTGAAGAAAACTTAGTTTTGGTCAATGCAGAAGGCCTTAATGAAAAAGAATCTAAAAATGGATGGAATTGTTTTACAAAGGGCCTCATGATAAAATCAAGCAAAGGATGATGTGATCATAAACAAGACAGAATTAGTAGGCTTGACAAGATAAACTTGGTTGACATGCTGGACTAGAGAAATACTAAGGAGGGAAATAGGGGATAGGATCAGATACAGAGTTAGGAATCACTCTCAGTAGGTTTTGTTGCTTAATAAAAGATTTTGGCTGAGCAGTGTTCATTTTGCAGGCCCACCCTGGAGCTATAGGTCCTAGGGCTAAATAACTGAACTGTGTTTGGGAGAATACAAATTCATGGAGGCTCTGGAGCTGCAGCCCCACTCCCACTCCCTTGCCCTCAATTATCCTTCCATATGTATTCTGCAGGACAGTGCTACCATCTCTGGAAGAAGTGAAGCTTTTTTATTGCCTCACCAAGAAAAGATTCAAATCTTGGAGCCCTTTGCCCTAGAGCGAGAGAAAGAGAAAACAGTAAGCATGCCTTACATATCCTAGGCCTTTCACAGGATTTCAATACGAATAATTCCAAGCCCCCGCGCCACTACTATATTCCATAAACAGCTTGCAAATTCCTCAACTTTCCTGGATTGTTAAACAAATAAACATTATCACATTTGTCACCCAAACTTCTAGTTAGGTCTTAAAAGCTCAGCTTTTGACTGAGAGCTTGTTAAAAAGAGGATGATATTTTATGTGTCCTTCTCTGGCATATCTGGAAAAAGGAGTTAGAAACTCTGCTCAAGGAAGTTGAAAGGCAACTTAAGCCTTTTCTGCATCCTCTTGAACAGCTTTGGCATAGTAAGTAGACCACCTGAGGCTGGCAGAAGTTGGATTCTGTTAAGAGATAAGTAGTCCAAGGGCCTTTGACTGAAGGTTGAAGGAAAACTGCTGGGAAGAACTTTTCACTCTAAGCTCAGATTCAGGGTGAGTTGATAGTGGAAAAATTAAATAATAGTGAGAAAGGTATCAAATTATACCTTAGGCATTTATTTCTTTAAAAGGGGTTGTACTAAAAAGAATTAACTGCTTTACTAGCTGATATGTTTGGGTTCAGCTGTTTTAATAAAGAGATTTTTTAAATATAATAAACGAGAGGAAAAGCTTGCTTAACTATTTTAAACATGCCTGAGACTTAAGCCTTATTGCTTTGGTCCACGTGACTGTGGCAAGCCACTGCCAATAACCCCTTGAAAGTGGAATCTGGAAAACTAAAAGCATAAAGTAAAAACAAATGTTCAAAGGGATTTATTTTAGGAGAAGGGGTAGAGGGTTGAAAGGCAGGGTGGGCAGGAAAAGGGAGGGAAAATACAAAACTTTAAGGGAATCGCTCAGTTCAATCTATGATTTTTATATCTTTTACCCTGACAATATATCTTACATTTATTCTGTCATGTTTAGAATACTACCCTGAGTCCCAGTTAAATACTCATCTAGCAAGGACAATCCAATTATGTTGCCTAACTTAGGAAAAGAGACAGTGACAGTATTGGAAAGATTTTGAAAAATGAGCAATAAGAAAACAAAGAAACTTCTTAGCCTTCAGTTATCCAAACAACACAATTAACCAGACTCTTCTCCCTCTTTCTTCCTTATGCATTCCAGCCAATTGAGGTCACAATAGACTGGGATTCAGACGTATGTTTGCTGGAAGGCTTTTTTTTTCCTGGAACTAATCTTATAGTATCTGAGTTATAAATTATGTTCATTAAATACTTTCTAGAGATTAAAACGAAATGAAAAAGAAAACATACTGCCTCTTACTTTTTTTCTGTGAAAATAGAGAGCTTCTCATCTTAATCCAAGTTGGGCCTGCTACTTTGGAATGACTAAACTTGGAGGTGGCTCTCTACTCTTCCATAAGGTTCACATCTACTGCAGTTTACATTCATACGGCCTTGCTAGTGATAGCTGGGTATTGAGCAAAACTTTTAAAAATTACTTCCCAAGGTCCTGCTCACACTGGAATTAGGTCATCCTCAGAGGTGTAGTCATTCACTAATTTCTTGCCCAGGCAGAACAATTTCTTGAACTGAAGTGAGCTTTCCCATTGCCTCACCAAGAGAAGATTCAAATCCTGGAGCCCTTTGCCCCTGGGCGAGAGAAAGAGAAAACAGTAACCATACCTTATATATCCTAGGCCTTTCACAGGATTTCAATATGAATGATTCCAAGCCCCACACCACTACTATATTCCATAAACAGCTTGCAAATTGCTCAACTTTCCTGGATTGTTAAACAAATAAACATTATTACATGTGTCAGGTTTGCAAAATTAGACATTGCCATTTACAAGGGTTTTACAAATTTAACAAAAAAGAGGGCATGTTAATATACAGGTGGTCTTCAACTTACTAATGAGGTATGTTCTACACATTTATAAATCAATGATTTGGAACTTGGAGTGGCTTCCTCCATAGTAACAGTGCTATATGTGTGGTGGTCAGGTTTCTAGCCAGTCCACAAAGGCTGATTTAACCCACATGGAGCAGAGTTATACTAAAGCTCTGGTGGGAGTCCTGGGTCCTGATAGCAGAAGGAAAATGTGCTTTCTCTCCATTCGTTGAGTCCAATAAAGACTCAAAAGGTTTAAAAGAGGTGGAATCTAAGCTAACTTTTCCACCTTCATACTTATTTTTACCCTTCTTCTATTTCCCAGGGATCCACTGCTTTTGTGTTATCCCAAGCCTGCCAGTGTGACCCTCTATTCTTCAAAACTGCCAACTTCCCCATTTCTCCTTGTCCTAATCAAAATGAAACTGCCAAGTCCTCCTGAACAGTTAGCTCAGTTCACCTTCATTATGATATGGGTGATTAATTGCTTCTCACCCTCAAAAAAGCACATCTATGATTAAAAGAGGGGGCTTGTCAGCCCAAAACTAACCTCAGTAGGTGAAATTTTATGGAAAGTAACCAGATGATACAAAAACCAGGTTTGAGAAGTAGTGGATATTTGGGGACACAAGATAAGAGTTATCAGGTGACGTGTAGGGCCCTGCTTGAGAGGCAGCCCCTGTAATCACTTCACCAAAGCTGTGCCCCCTTTCATAGCAGTTTTTCTTCCTCCCTGGCCAACCCCACAGGGCTCTCTTAAAGGTTTCAAGTTTTTCCTCAACATCTCTTATGATGGTGGCAGCAAGTCAGTGGCATTCATAGGTATCATAGGTCTTTTGTAAGTTGGGTCTATCCCAGTAAGTGTCAGCCTGTAAATTCACAGAAAGTTGGAAACATTCTGGAATAGGTGGTGTTAGCAAGTAACAGCAACAGAGGAGTGCTTGGATTTAGGACAAGCCTTCTGAAATTTGTCAGGGATGTACTTCTTGGGGATTTTTGTGATTTGTATAGGCCACCAAGGCCATGTGGTCAGTTAACATGCTGATTGAAGTACATGTGTTAATGAGGCCAGGACCAGGGATGGAATCCTCTCTTGACCCAATGGCTTCAATCTGTTCCATATATCTACAGTACACAGAAGCTGGCCCTCTGTCAAGGGGTTCCAGATGAGTGAATTTACAAATGACCTAAGCAACATTCATCTGCATGTCAGGAAAGCACTACCAATCACACAGCCAATGATGGTAAGTGAGTTGCAGTATTTTCTGCTGCAAACTCCAACACATTCTTAGGAATGGATGGGTTCTTGTACAGTGCCTCCAATGCCACACTACCCTTCCAAAGGGATAAATCCTTCAAGAACTTCCAAACACTTTCCTACAGAGAGAGAGAGAGAGAGAGAGAGAGAGAGGCTAGAGAGTATGTGTGTGGATCTGTGTGTGTGTCTGTCTGTGTCAGAGGTTGTTCCTGTGTTTCCCTAATCACAGGAAAGAATGTTTCTGGATATTGGAAGACTGTAGAACAAATCCTGGCCCCAGGTGTCAGTGAGTCAGAGGGTGATTCAGGAGGCTGCAGAAGAGCCACACACTCAATACAGAAGCCTTTGTGATGCATAAATGTTTACGACTAGTTCAGAGTACTTGTTATTGTTGTAGAAATGAAGATGCATTGGGGTTTCCTTAGGACAGAAACAGTCACAAAGAATCAACAAAGTCATCAGAGGCCAGTGGGAGAATATGAAAGTATGTGGATGCCTTTAGTAGTGGCTGCTAGAATTGTGATTATTCTGGGACGTGTTAGAGAACAAGGGAGCAGGAGTATGTGGAGATGCCTTAATGTTTACCTTAGAATCTTGTGATTTCCAAGGATATGTGGAGGGAGCAAAGTGTTTCAGGGCCAAAGTTTCCATGGAAGAGAGAATAAGAAAGCAAGATTAAAAAAAAAAAAAAAAAAAAGCAAACACGATAAAGAAGAGAAGAGATACTGAAAAGAGCCCAAGAACACAATGGATTCCTCAGAGATAAATACCGATAAATATGTGGAGAGAATTCTTGATAATTAGATGGTTGTTGCTGCTTCAGAATTGTACCATCCTAGTAGGGGAGGAAGGATGGGAGAAATTGTCCTGAATACAAGCCAGGCAGTCAAAGAGTAGCCAGTCTTATTTTGGTTGGCAAAATTGATCCCTTGAAAGGGATCAGGCAGTGCCTCCGGAGGAAATGACATAAACATCCCCTCCAAGGTGGTCTTGCCAACAGATCCCAGGAATAGCCGGTAGTCCTACTGCTATTGCCTAGACAGATGTAAGTCTCTAAAGATCTGATGTGGCTCACCATGTGGCCCAGGTGCTCAACAATAAAAGAGACAGGTGTACCTGCCTGTTAATTGGAGAGCAAGGCCAGCTTTGTTAGCATTCAAACATGTTGTCGGGGCAAGAGGTAAGGGTCTCTCTCGGGCCAGGGCAGACAATTTCCCACAGGTGCAGCTCACCCTGCAGCAGGCCTCCCCACAACAAGGTTTTCACCCATTTTATTAGAGCTTGGAAATTCTCCAGCTCCATCACACTATGCCAACAGAGTATAGGCTGACACTGGCACGCATGCCAAAGGAAGCCCCAGATTTGAAAATTTGGCAAGCTGCTGTGCTCTGTTTTCCTCCTGGCCATTACCTTATGGCTTGTTTCTCACCAACTGCCTTTCTGCTTTTCTTCTTTGGAAGGCTGCAATCTCCACTGGTTGCAGGCCATGGCCCACTTGCCTGCAGGGCAGGGGAGACATCAAATAGGTAGTGAAGAAAGTGTGGCAGAGTATGGCATAGGAAGACTCCAATTAAATGTGAACTCCACTTACCCATCTTTGTCCACTGGTGGGGGCACAGGAAGGGGCTTCATGAAGCCTTTTTTCCCAATCAGCCAGAAGGTTTCCTCTGTGCCTTTGCCCTTATTATAGAAAACATAAAAAATCTTAAGCCTGCTATAATCAATTTTCCAAAAGAATATAAGCATTCAGGTTGGCTCAGAAATTGCCTCACCACTCCCTGGAGTCTTCCTCCCTACGGGGCTGAGCCAGAGCAGCCAGATGAAAAGTGAACACTATATCAAGCTGTCATCCAGATGTTTTGTCTACCGCCACCATACAGCTTCATCATTGGGAATGTGGATGTTTGGCTTGACAGCAACCAAATGTCTGGATGCTCAGTTGAAGATTTTGCTTATCATTTGTGCCCTGATCTTTTGGCATTAGGTAAGCCATTGTCTTCTGTATCTAGAGTACATATATTCAGATTCTACCTACCCGCTTACCCTCTCATTCAATGGCTCTCACCAAACCCAAAAAGAGAGTAGAAATGGAAAACAGGCTGTTAAATTTTAAGCCTAAATTATCCTGGCTATTTTGAGAGGTCTACATTTGTGCAGTGTTCTTTTCTTCCAGCCAAGGGACTCTTACAGGTAGGGTAAGACCCCAGGTTGGCCTCCATCTATAGGTCAGTTACTTGGTTGTCAAGAACCATAGGTCTCAGAAGAGAAAAGGAGTGTAAACTCAAGCTAGTCACCCCAGGGCCTGAGTGATGACCTCAGAGGAGTCAAATTTTCTGCCTCTGTTCTGCCTTTCTCTCTTTCCAGTAAACTTTCCTCTCAATGTGCTTCTCTCTCCTCCTTTCAATTCTCTTTCATCTGTTCTCTCATTTCCTCTAATCCATAAGAAAAAAATGTGTTTACCAAGACTGAGAAAAGTAATGGGATGTGTTTCCAACTCATTAATCTGAAATATGGTCTCACTCACAGCAGCTCTCATTTGGAGCAGTTCTGAATTGTTTAACTTAGAAATTCCAATTAGATTTACCCCTTTAAATATCAAGTCCACTGTTCCCTATTTTATATCACATATTTTTATCCCTTAACAATAATGACAAAAACCATAATAATTAGCACATTTAATTGGAGAATCTCAAAGCATTTTGCAAATATTTGATTCAAGGCTTGAACAAGCCTTCTATGAGGCAAGTAGAAAGAGCATACCACTATAGTCCAACCTCCATTAACTGGCATCAGACTCTCCCTAAGCCTCAAGTAGTTCAAATAATTGGACTATTTGAGCCCACTCTGTTTTCAGAAGAGGTAAGCAACTTGAAAATATATTCCATCACTCATTCTTTCATTTATTCCACTCCTCCTGTACTAGGGCTGGGAATACAGAGATGGCTCCGTCCTTAAGGAACTCACAGTACAGTTAAACACAACCATTAGGCCATGTTATAGGTTCTAAACACATGAAGCCCAACTCCTCTGATTCCAAAGCTTTTTCTTTTTACACAGTACCTAGTGTAGTGTCTTATACAGACAGTTGCCCAGTAAATAATCAGACTGTTTCATTAATTGAAACTCTCAGCCCTTGTGCACTTGGAATACTCAAGACACCACTGGATCTTATTTTGGAAAAACATGCTATTAAAGTTCAAACTCAAGGGCCCCCCACCCTCAGCCATATTTGACTGTTTGTCTTGAGATCTAGAGGCTAACAGAACAGCATGCCAATCCCCAAGGGAGCTTTGTAGAGGGATTGTCCAAAGATTTGGGTGGGTCTTAGGACACACTGGGATGCCAAAACTAATGGTTGCAAAAGAGGATAGAAGTGTTATGGACTCAGGCAAGCTTCCAAATTAAAGAGTATGCAGGGGAGCTCCAGGGGCTCTCTGAGGTTTTGGAGTCCATCCAAAAGAATTCTTAGAATCCCAGTTCTCTGTTTACCTACCTGACTTCCACAATTTTGCTAAAGGGAGAAAAAGAGAGAAAACAAGTATGGCAACAACTAAAGCCTGAACCAAACTCTTTGACCCAATATCAATCCCCAAGCAGTCCTAGAGATCCCCCATATAAGAGCATCTTACTTTGGCATGATGCTTATGAGACATTTTGGTATCTCCTATCTTATTTAATCCTCACAAAAATCTGGAATGTAGGTTAATTATTAATCTCATTCTGCGAATGGGGACACTGAGATTCCTGGAGATTAAATGACTTGTCAATAAATAGGCACAGCTGGGACTTGAAACCAGCTCTACTAGACACCAAATTTTAAATGCTCTTCCTTCCATACCACAAAGCTTCTCCAACACACTGGAGTCAAAAGGCAGATCTAGAGGCCAAAAAGCAACTATTGGGAAATTTGAAGCTTGTGAGATTAATGAGCTTCCTGATCACCACAAGTCAGATGAGGCCTCTATGTGGACAAACGAAAGCACAGAGAGAGGGTGAAATTACTTGTCTGATGTCAGACATTAAGTCAGTGATGGGGCAAGAATCTGAGGCAAAACTTTCTGACCTTCATGGATCTGTCAGTACAATCTCACTATTTCTTAATTGCTGGTGTGTGTGCATGTGTGTGCTCATAGACATGCTCATACACACACTGCTTGTGTGTGTATGCTGGGGTTGGGATATGAGTGGGAAAGACTGGGGAAAATAAAACAAATACTAATACTTAGGAACCTGAGAACCAAATACTGTTTAACCCCAGAATTCAAAGACAAGTTCAGAAAGTGCCCACTTCTAGAATGTAAATTAGTACAGCCATTATGGAAAACAGCATGAAGATTCCTCCAAAAAGTTAAAGTAGAATTACCATATGATCTAGCAATTCCACTTCTGGGTATTTACTCAAAATATTGGAATCAGTCTGTCAAAAAGATATCTGCACTCCCATGTTCATTGCAGCACTAGGCACATTAGCCAAGTTATGGAATTAACCTGTTTATCAACAGATGAATGGATAAAAAAAATTTAGTGTATACATACAATGGAATACTATTCATCCTTTAAAAAGAAAGAAATTCTATCACTTGTGACAACATGAATGGAATTGAAGAATATTTGCTAAGTGAAATAAGCCAGGCACAGAAAGGCAAATACTGCATGTTTTCACTTATATTTGGAATCTAAAACAATTGAATTAATAGAAGCAGAGAGTAGAATGGTGGTTACAGAAGCCAAAGGTGGGTGAAATGAACAGATGATGGTGTAAGAACACAAAATCTGTTCAGTTAGGAAGAATATGTGTGATTTTTTCAGCTCTATTGCATATCATGGTGAATATAGTTAATAATGCTGTACATTTCAAAATCACTAAGCGAATGCATTTCAAATGTTCTCACCACAAAAAAAAATGTTAAGTTTTTGAGGTGATGGCTATGTTAACTAGTTTGATTGAATTATTCCACATTGTATTAATAAATCATAACATCACTTTGTACCCCATAAAGTACACAATTATTAATTGTCAGTTTACAATAAAAAATTACAAAATATTTTTAAAGTGTCCACCTCTGGCAACAACATAAACTGGCTGAAGAGCAGTCATTTGAGAAAGTCTCCCCAGAATGTAAATCTACCTAAAAGTTTCTGGTAAATACAGCTGATAAGCCTAGATATATACAAAAATCTCAGCAAGGAGCTCCACACTTGTCAGAAAAATAGTGACTGAAACAGGACTCATGTACGAGAAAAGGTAATACAGTGACTTACCACTAGCCCACCAGGAGAGAAATATTGAAAAAGTAGAACTGGCCAGTTAGGCATTGATAATTTCTTGCCTGTATAGTACAAGAGGGGCTTGAAGTGGGCAATGGGCAGTGGGCCCAAGAGGCTGAGCTTCTCATCTCTAAGTGAGTCCTCCCCCAAGCTACTTCAGCTTCGTCACTTTGGTCTCTTTCTTTGTAACCTCAACCCGAAATAACGTAAAGTGTCATCAACCTAGTGGAGGAGATGGCGTGGAGGGAAGAAGGTTCTTACTGGATATAAACCTTGAGCCCAAGAGAAAAGGCTTTAATGGAGGAATTTCAAACATCAGTCAGCTGGAAGGAAAAGACATTTCTAGCCATCAACTTTGAAATCACACCGGGCTCACCATCAAATGTGATATTTCTGCCCCATGTACTGGAGCAACTCTTGCTTCCAGTAGCACAGAGTGGATGAGGAGTGAAAATATTGAATCAGAATTTCTGAAGTGTGCTGGCGACATGGTCTTATTGGGGGTATATTGCATGTCCCTGGTGGACCAGAAACCCCATGTGCCCCAGCCCTTATGATGCAAAGTACAACACCTGTTTCTGGTGGGGAGGTAGAGGGTACAGACACAGAAAGGATCTCTCCTCCTCTCCTGACCTTTCCTTGGGCCTTACTTCCTCTCCTCTTCCTTGTTCCCATTGCCCCTTCCTTTCCTCTGAGGCGCCCTCTTCTCTTCCCTCTTAATGTCTCCTCCTCATAAGGACCCTGCCACAATAATAATCCAGGCCCAATGTGGCATCAGAGAAAGGCTCTTCTTCCAACTTGCTGTGAAATGTTCCCAAATTCCCTGGGGTTGGGGAAACCATGAAGCTGCAAAGGGCCCTTTTGAAGTTAAGTCCTGATTTTGTACTTGAAACACCCAAAGATGTGAGTGCTCCTGAATTGAACTTGTGGGACAATAAAAACCATTGGGACAGGGATGCATTTTCGTTTTTCAGTTTCAAAAGTGGCAACCCTTCAGCTTTTAAATGAGGGGTCTCTGCCCAGCAATGCAGAGGAAAAGGTCTTCAGGAAACCAAGCTGCATTTCTACTCCTCTGTTGAAATATGACAGAATGTATAGAAGGATCACAAAAGCTTTGGACAGTTAGATTCGCTGCCCAAGTAATATCCCTGTCCCCAACATTTTACTGTCTGAGTTCTCTGCAAGAGGTGGGAAAGAAGCCTCTGTCCCCTTGTAAGTGACTCATCCAACCTCCTGGAAGATACTAATGACCTATTGGAAGGAAAAAACTAGGACTAGCCATAGGAGGAAGTTGTCAACTAGAGTTAGACCTTCCAAACTTTAACGTCTGAAATCTAGCCACATGTAACTTGCCACTGTTTAGAAAAGGAATGCCAAAGTCAGAAGCTAATTGTGCATCACTTAGTGCCCTGCTCTTGCTTTGCCCAAAAATAGTCACTGAGAAAATCATCTTTATGCAGCATGGTGTCATGGAAAGGTCACTAAAAAGAAGTCAGGCTTCCTGAGTCTTGACCTGATTCTGCTATCAGTTGACTGTGTGACCCTGCTCAAACTACTTCACCTCTCTGGACCTTGGTCTTCATCTGAAAATGAGGGAGTTAGATTATTATATCACTGAGCTCTCTTACAACTGGGTCAACCGGTGGTCTTTGGGTCATTCAGAAATAGATAAATAGAACGCAGTGGAAATGGCAAAAAAAGAAAACTAAAGTTATTCTAATCCTATATCTCAGGTCTAGTGATAACTCTAACAGGGAAAAAGGGGCTACAAAATGTTTGCCTTTCATAGAAACTGACTTTGTTCCTCCTGGTTTCTTAGGGAAAGAAAAAGTCTCTCTGCAAATAGTGTGCCAATGGGTGCCTTTCACCCAGGAAGGGTGGCCACTGAGAAAGTGAATAGAAAATCCAAACTCACAATTACTATGGCTTATTGAACAATGTCTGGCACTGCCAAAGAGTGAAAAAATGTAGGTTAGAAAATGTAAATAATAGTGCAGCTCATTGGAAAGCCAAATTCTGTGCAGTTCTTTAAGAGAGAAAGATACAACTTACAGTCTGAAAAATGCAGAAAAAATCTCAATACTCCTCCCCACTGTAGCCATATTTTAAAGAGAAGAAAATTGAGGCAAAATGGAGCAATCTTTTGGGAACCCCAAATGGGGCTGAAGATTCTGCCCAAGTTATAGCTCTGAGTCTCAGACTCCCAGGTAAACTCTTTCAGCAGACCATGACCTCTCCAGAAGCAGGTGTATCCAAGTAGTCTGGCTCAAAAAACAAAAAGACATTATACCTTGAGCTCTGTTCTTCCTCGAAGCTCCAATTCATAGCCCTCACTCAGATTTTGAAGAATTGTAACAGTGCTGAGACTGACATGAATGCGATAAGCTGCAAAAGAAGGAGAGACATGATTTGGGCTCCTTTCTCACTGGTAAAATTAATGAGAAAATGTCAATGTAATAAATGTCTTCACTTGTAAATGAACTAGACCATTAGCAACGTCCTGAGAGAGGTTTACTTAGGGTTTCACAAGAGGAGGAGAGGCAGTGATGGCCTTCTTCACCAGGCCGAAATAAGGCATTAGTTGTAGCACCTATCAGCCTCCTAGACACTATCTTAAATGAAAGGCCATGCAATAGAAAGGTGTTAATTTAACTCAAAGGTTGAGATGGAGAAACCAGCATCTACTGTGCTCTCAGCTGAAACGTGACGTCATTTGAAGAAAGCTTGACTTCAGCAGCTTCTTTCACAGGCTGCTACTATGGCTGAACTCTCATGCTTTACATATCTTAAGAGGCAAAAGGATGTCTTTTCCATATGCATTCTTACAACTCTCTCTCTCAACATTGCTATACTTAAAAATAAAACATCAATGAGAAATATCCCAAGAACTCTTTCAACAGATATTTTATGAAGACTGTACATTTATAGCTGACGTTTGGGTGGGGGCACCTAGCTGTGTTTACACATGAATGTACTATTTTCTAACCAGTGATCTCAATCTGGGATAAGAGATTTACATAGGGAACTGCCACGTTAAAATTTTATTTAGAACCTAAGGGTAATTATTTGATTAAGAATAATCACTTGTTCACTCAGGTAAGATCCTTGACATTTCTAAAAACTGTCACCCTATGAAGTGAGACCTTGTTGAGGTTGAGTCTTAAATAAAGGTCCAAGGCTAGTTTTCACACATGCTTGAGAAAATCATTTTTTTTAAAAAAAAAAAAGCTGATTACAACCTGAGTAGGAAGGCATGGCGGGAGAGAACTGCAAGGAGTTTCTGCTGTGTATACTCACAGTGACTTTCTTTCTCTTGATAGCTCAGTACTGTTGTTTGTTTGTGTCTTCCTCATTAACTCATGATCATCCAAAGCCCTTAATCAAAAAAGGTTGTCCTATTCCTCAAATACACATGCCCAGCCAGTATATTCCTAGCCAGTCCTATGTGTGCATCCCACAAGCATCTGGTCTTCAGGGAGCCTTTCAGTAGAGTAATCTTGATGGTAGGGAACACACAGCTTAAAAGAGAGATAGCTCATACCAACCACCATCCACTTGTATGGTAGGGAGAATCACTCCAGGACTGGGTCACGAGTCACTTCCATTCCAGAATCTCAGTGGTTTCAACTGAGCACAAAGGAGATATTGATGAAATAATTTTTTTATTAATAGATATGTGACATGTCCTGATTTCATATCCAATGTGAGGAGAGGCTACCTCTCTACAGATCTCCATTCAGTTGTGGAGCTTAATGTCATATTTGGGTCATAGTCATTAGCTTTTAGAAAAGCACATTAACCAGCTCCTTTACCACAGAGAGCACACGCGTATACTTCTTTGTATGCTTCACAATAACTTCCTTGCACAGTCAGTGCTTAATAAACACCTGCTGTGTGTGATTCACTCCATTTTCTTCGTTCTAGCTGATCACTGGGCAAGGTGCTGTCTACATCTCAAAATTCAATTTCTGGTCTCAACTTTGTATTTCCAACGTGAAATGTGTGGAGTTTTCCCTGGTTCAGACCAGAATATGACTTCAGCCTTCTATAAGCTTACATCAGTCCAGAATACTGTGCCAAATCTGCATTGCAGTTCCATGATAAATTTCACTTCATCTTGGGTTGCACTTCAAGAGTAAAGTCATATGCAAAGTCATATTAATGCAGCAGTTCCTGGATGACTACTTCCATGGCCTCTGCCATATCTAAGGAGTTTGAAGACTTTCCCAGATGTCAGAAAATTTATTCTGACAACAGCTTCTAAGTTCCATACTGCCTCCTTAATCATGGCAGCACAGGCTAGATTGACTAAGACTGGACCCATTGTGTAAGCCTGTTTCTACACATGAATGATGGGAAGTGGGGTCAGACAGGGCACCACCCACTGTGATACAGTCCACCATAACATCAGGGACTAGTTTGAGTACAGTGCTGAAGCTTGGGAAGAACTCGTCTTGCCAGAGTTAAGCCCTTCTAAGGGCTTAAGTGGTTTCTTCCCTTTTTTGGTACAAAATCCATGAAAAATGAAAACTGCATATAGAATTTAATGTTATTCTCTATGCTTTTCCTATAGTAGCATAAAAAATGCTTTGCTCAACCATGATATAAGCAAAAGGCACATTGTGATTCTGTAGTGGTAGTAAATAACCGAGTAAGAGTTGAGCCAGCATCTTACAAACAACAGACAAATGGCATATGGTTTGTACAGTTTTCTTTTCAAAGAAGCAGAGAAGAAATGGCATCTTTGATAGTATGTCTGTTTTGATAGAAGCTAAGGGTTTTATATACAGGGAAGTTGCAATAAATTATTTCAGAATTCCAAGCTACTTGGATTGAGGGATTATTGCTAGCTAAATTGTAGAGGCTATTTGATGAAGCCAGAACTCCTGGGGTCCTAACTGGTTCAAAAAGGGGACTGCAACAGCAAACAGCAGCCAACTGGGAGGCAGCTGGCTTCAGTGCGTCTCCACAAACTAGTTGAAAAATGGAAAATATCAGTCCCTTATGTAGTTCTTTTCTCAACATGACTCCCACAAACCCACAAGCCCGGCCAATTTTTTTCTTTACCCAAAATACTATTTTAGTTGTTTTTATCAAATTGAGTGGCTGTTTTGGTGTCACTTAGCTACAGCTTCATTTCTAGAGAAAGAAAGGTACATGTTCAGTCCAACATCACCCCCTACTGGTTTGCCATTAGAGACCAGGAAAATGCGTGATAAATCTTAATCTTCTCAAATTATCTTTTATTTTTCTTTAAAACATTGAAACATCAAGTACCCTGCTCTCTTTCACCTCTCTGAAGAAGAATCACCTTCTCAATAGCAGAGTGGTGCCATCCTATCCATCTCTCTATTAGGTACTCACGTAAGCCTGTAGATTCCATCCGAGAAGCTGTGTTCACAGTGTCTCCAAACAAGCAGTATCTGGGCATGGTGAGGCCCACCACTCCAGCAACAACCGGCCCTATAGAGTATCAGGGGGTTGGAATTACAGTCAACAGGTATGCACCCAATGCTAATAGAGGAATAGTGCAAAGAGGAAGGAATGTATCTTTGTAAAAGAATAAAAGTTGCCATCATATAGCTCTGTGAATCTGAAGAAAGACATAATGAGTAGTGAACTCTTTGCCCTAGAAGAAAGCAAATTTATAACAATGCAGACATGACTGCCCTTCTGATTTATACCTTTGTTCCACGTAACAGTTACACCTGAGATGCTTATATTTGTCAACAGGGACAAACAAGTATCAAACCCAAACCAGAAAGGCCTGGGCAGGGACTCAGGGTCCAAACATGTTTGTTGTAAGAAAAAAAATGTGACTTTTTCTTGTGCCTTAGGGTTGGAAGAAAGGCTTTCATGGGTTTATCTGGTTCCCAAACTGTGTCTATCAAGAGAATTATTCTAAAACATTTCAAAAATCTGAAAACAAATAGAGCTGACTTTCAATTATCTGTGTTGGGGCATGGAAAAGCAGTATGTATATATAATCAAAGGATATTTTGCATTTAGAATTTTTTGTTCTTACATTTTAATATGGCTGTGTTAAGTGTTCAAGGTAATTGAGAAAACTTCAGCAGCCGTACTGAAAAGTCAGTTTGGGAGTATCCAGAAAGTTCTTCACCTTCAACTTTCTGGTTTCTGCTCTGATTTTGTTTTCCTAAAAAGAGATGGGGGTCTCACTATATTTCCCACGCTGGTATCGAACTCCTGAGCTCAAGTGATCCCCCCACCTCGGCCTCCCAAAGTACTGGGATTACAGGCATGAGCCACCATGCCTGGCCTTCTGCTCTGTTTTTACGGCTAGGCACCAAGGGGAATAAAAAAGAAATGTAACACATAGTCTCAGTTCTCCAGGAATTTATAGTCTAATTGAAGAGAAGATACTATCAAAGAGGAAGCAATTAAGCAGTAACCCAAGACAACATATGGCTGAGGCAAGAAGCACAGACAGAGGTGCTATAATAACTCAGAAAATGGGACGAGGTGCTTATTAGGACCTGACTCAATCAAGAAGGGTCCAGTGGAGAAGGTAGGATTTGATCTAGGTCTTGATGGGTGAGTAGGATTTGAACAGTGGAAAAGGGACATAAATCAAAGGCTTGTGGTTGGGATTGTACAGGGAATTTGGGAAGCTCTTAGAGACAACAGTCTGCCTAGTTCACATGGCTCACGAGAAACTGGAGACAAGGTTGGATTAAGTGGGTTGTACAAGATGGAGGATCTTGAACCACTAGAGAATTTTGAGCAAGGAATTGCATGATCTTTTTTCTCAGATCAGTGTATAAAATGCATTGAAAGGGGAAAATGTAAAACCAGGAAAACCCTCCAGATGGCTGCTGCAGTAATCCCAGCACAAAGTACTTAAAAGGAGGCAATGATAAGAAGTGGATGGCCATGAAGAAGTAATAAGAGAGACGTAAAAGAATCAACAGATTTATTGGCTGTCTGATTGACAACCATGAGAAAATTGCCATGAGCTTGTGAGTTTATGCTGATTTGTGGGAAAAGATGACTTGAAGTTTTAAATATGTTAAATTTGAAATAATGGTGAACCCTACAAGAAGAGGTATGCTGAGGGGGGTTGGAAATGTGAAACTGAAGCACAAATGACAGATGAGGGCTTTTCTCTAAAAGAAAAAATCAAACACCTGCTATGTGCTAAGAACTCTGGATACAAACATGAGTAAGATATGCTTCCTGCCACCAAGGAGCTTAAAGCCTAATGGAAGGACAGACAAGGAAACACAGATTATGCTGATGACTATGAGAAGGATGGATGGTAAGAGGCAAGAGTGGAAGCAAGAAGATGCTATTGCAGTGATCCAGGCAAGAGATCTTGGTGTCCCAGGCTTGGGTTGTGAGAGTGAATAAGAGACAAGAGAGATCAATAAATATTTAAAAGGTAAAGAGTGTTCAAGACTTAGTAGTTAGTTGAACGTTAAAGGTCAGAGTAAGGGAGGAGTCAAAGAGAATGACTCTCAAGACTAACTGGAGTAACTAGGTCAATGGTGGTACCACCAACTGAAATAGAGAATAAATATAAGAAGAGCAGGAAGTTTGTATGGGTAAAAAAATAATTGTTTTAGATGTGTCGAGTCTAAGGTCCATGTGGAACATTCAGGTGGGCATATCGGCAGGAATTTTGATATAGAAGGCTGAAGCTTAAGGGAGAAGACTGCACTAAAGCTGTGGAGTTGGAAGTCATCAGCGTACAAGTGGTAGTTAAACCACAGATATGAATGAGATCACCCATGAGAGTATGTAGGAGGAGAAAAACAGTGGATCCTGACAGAACACTGGAGAAGACCAATATAAGGGACAATTAGAGACAAAAGGAATTATCAGACAGTGGTAGGAAATGAAAGTCAGGTTGCTGTGGGTTGAGTAATAAATTAGAGGTGAGACATGCAGACAGCAAAAAGATCACAAGACTGAGAGCTTTGCAGAAAATGTTAGAGAACAGGAAGAGTCAAGAGAACCAGTAAATAAAGTGAAAAGCAGCATTCACAGAGTGAGGAGCATGTCATAAAAGCCAATTGAGGAGCATTTTAGGGAGGCTTGTCATGAATTCCTGATGCTGCAGAGGTAAAGGCAGACAAGGACCGGGGAAAGTGGTGAGAACTGAAGTCAGATTGCAAAGGGGCTAAGGAGGGAGTGGACAGTGAAGAAATGGCACAGTGGATGTCATTCATTTTTTTAAAGAAGTTTGGTAGGAAAGGGGTGAAAAGGATGGGGGAAGGAAAGGAGCCTAGAAGAGCAGAGCAGAGAGAAAAAGGTGGGGAGTGGATACAGAAGCAAGAGGAGCTAGTAGGTAATGAATGTGGGAGGAAAATAGTTCAGAAGTAGGGATTTTAATTAATTAAATGAATTATCCTAACTACAACATATACCTGTTGATCTTGTAGCATAGTCAAACATGGAAATATTGCCTCTAACCAAAATGGTAGATTAAAAGAGTTTAGTACCTGGAACAAGGAGCTGCTGCCCACTGTGTTAGTGCAGGTACTGGGAGGAGAGTAAACTTGGGTAGGCATAAAGGAATTATGCAGCCCGGACACCTGGATAATCCGGTGGCCAGGAATCAGGGGAGAGCTATCTTTTTCCCTTTCTTTTTTAGTCTTCCTAGAGGCGCATGAGAATGTTTCCTCTTACTTTAACTGGTTATTACCTGAGTGAAGGCCAATTCGAATTCGAACCGGCACTTCTGGCATGTGCCGCATCTTGAAAGTGCCCACAGAGCTCAGGATATCTAAGGACATGTTTGCAATCTCAGCTGCATGCCTACTGCCATTCCTCTTTGGGAGGCCTGAAGCCACCATGTAGGCATCTCCAATGGTCTCCACCTGGGAATTAGGAAAAATAGAATTAGCAAACAACTTATTTGTGCTTCTTTTTAGCACAGAGCTGTAAGGGTATAATGGAGGCCAGGTGGTCTTGTTGTAAAGTGAGAAAGGCAGAGAGGGACTGTCAATGATCCACAAGTCTGGCTGCATGTTAGAATTGCTTAAGGAGCTTTATTAAAAATACTGAAGTCTAGGCCCCACACCAAGAGATTCTGAAATAAGTGTAGCTACATCACAGGCTCCTGATTGACCTTAGAAAAATACCAGGCTCTGAGACATTTGGGGAGAAGAGAAAAGGGAGATTTCTGGGACTGTCCCTAGGGTGTCCATGGGGGAGCATCTTAGGAGAAAGTGCCTATGATGCTTCCCAGCAAATGTTTCTATAGATTATTTGGGGTAAATAAGCTAGGGTAGCCTTAAGGAAAATATAGGGAAGGGGAAAGGAAGAACATTCCCTCTCCTTTGCCTTGCTAATACGATGAAGTTAGTTTTGCAGGCCTATTGGTATGAGAACTGAGTCTCTTTCCACCAGTTACCTCCTCCTCTCCTACTGCTACCTCCCTGAGGAGCAGCAGTACTGGCCCTCAACTGCTTTGCAGGGGACGGTTAGGGCTGGACACTTGGAAATAAAGCCAAATCTATGTTCCTCACCTTCCCCACAGAAGTGTGCTCACTCTTTTAGATAACCAGTAAGTTGAAACTTTTTGGGTAAATCCAAAAAATAACTAAGCTGAAGGGACTTTTTATGAAATGCGCCAGTCAGACTGTGTTACTACAAGTTTGAATCCAGTTAA
Source organism: Pan troglodytes (assembly GCF_028858775.2). Lineage (NCBI taxonomy): Eukaryota > Metazoa > Chordata > Mammalia > Primates > Hominidae > Pan > Pan troglodytes. The sequence continues at coordinate 106,883,629 of NC_072421.2, forward strand.
AACCCATGTGTTCCCAGAGAACTGCACTCACAGAATACAACAGTTAAGAACATGAAACTCTGAAGTTATACCATCTTGATTAGCATTTAAGATTCAACACTTACAAACTGTGTGGCCATGGGCAAATCACTTAATCTCTCTGTACTTCAGTATCCTTATCTGTAAGATAGTGATAATGATAGTAAAAACTTCGTAGGGTTTTCTAAGGAATAAATAATTTAATACATGTCAAAGCATTTAAAACCTGCCTATTGGATGATACTATATAATTAGTTCAAACTATCACCATCATCATCATCAACATTATCATCATCATCATTATCAAATAGGTACGTCTTGAAACCAGCCCTGGAACTGTGGGTATGATTCAGCTCCAGAGAAAGAAGTTTAGCAATCAGCAATAGGCTCCTCATCATGAATTACTATAGCCAATAACAATAATCCTTTCAATCTATAGGACTTTCTGCCTCAACATGTTTCCATCCAAGGTCTCCCTTACCTTGTGCAATTTGAGGAAAGGATACCTGCCCTCAGATAGGCATGCCAGCCTGCACACAGGAAGAAAGGATTACAATGTAAATGCTACATGCAAGGGGAAGTCAGTGGCTGGCCATTATCAGAGATTAGTTGTTGACCCTTTAGCTTTGATGAGTCAGTCACCCAGGAGGCCCCAAGGATATGGATGAGGAGATTAGAAGAGCAGGGAGTATGGGCATGCATGGTCTTGGTGTACAGACTGCTGTGGAAAATTGTGGGTTGTGTCAGTCAACACAAGGATGCTGAGGGAAAAGGAGGTTTAGAAAAGGGTGCGATTGGGATGCAGATAGTGGCAGGACAACTGAAACTGAATCACTAACTTCATAATTCTACAGTAGCCTTCTCACTTCCATTTCAGATTATCAAGTACCAGGGGAGGTGATTCAAATTTTACAGGTAAAGAAAATAAAAACACAAATGAGTTCGGTCATTTGCTGCTGGTTCAATTTTTATTTCCTTTGCACTGTGCTGTTTTTAATAAATAGGGCTGAAAAAAATAAATTTCATTTTTGGATTTATATAGCCCTGCTCTGTTCTGAGAACAGCCCATTAACTCCCTACTGCAACCATTAAGTACCAAAATATCTAATGGCCTATTGCTAAGACCCCCAACAATTGTCTGAACAGAATCAGCTGGATTGATTAAACCAGTAGCTGTGTTACAGCCCACGCTGAATCATCTTTGATTTTAGTTTCAACTGAATTAGCTTTCAGTGATTTGTTTTTCTCTTCAGGCTGCTTGAGTTCAACAAGTTAAGACAGGTACTCTGATTCCATGGATTTTTCCTGCATCGTGGTTTCCATGTGTGCTTCTTGATTAGCTTGCAGCTCCTGCTGATTGACAGGTATGATGTTTATTTCTGAGCCCTATTTAGGTGGCTTGGCCTAGCCCTGAGGCTCTCTATCTGACCTGAAAAGGCCCTGTCTAATCTGAGATAAACACACTTTCTTGTGTGTGATTTGAGAGCTAGAACATTTCAGACTACTGTGAAGAATCCAATGAATGGAGCTACTCATTCTCCAGCTCTACTTTGGTCCTGGGACAGAGAAGCTGTCTAAAGTTTAGGATGCCTGGGGCATCTTTCTCCATCAATAAGACAAGTATCCATGATGCAGACAACGTAGAAATGTCCCTGCACAGCTATGAGATTTTTAGTCATTTTTGCCTAGAGACAAGACAACATACGTAAAAAAAGGTAAGGAGGCATGGCATCAAAATTAGTCAATGCAGTCATTTTGCAAACTCTAATAGAAAGAGTGAAAATTCAAAGTCTGGAGGAGTGAGAGAAGGTGGGAATGGGGGCTTGCCACCCCACAATTAATCACTTCCCCAGACCTCAGACCAATAGGCAGCTTTTCGGTTACCCTGTAGCAATCCCAAAGAGCCTCGAGTCTAATATTTCCCTGCTATAATGTCAAGTTCTCTCCATATAAAACAGTACCTGAAGGAGGAGACCAAATTTTTATAGCATGTATTAGATCTACACAAACCTTACCAAGATGAACTCTGTAGCAGTCACCACCTATGGGCAAAACACCAATACTTCCTCTTTATCCCCTTCAGTGCCTAGTACAGTACTGCCTACACTATTAGTACTCAGCCACTGATGTGCAATAACTCTCTTGGTCCCAACATCTTCTTAGTCCCAATTCTAGAAAAAAAGTTCAAAAGAAATCTGACTGGCAATCTTTTGCTGGGTTGAAAGTTGCTATTTTGTAAATTGGGAAATTACATGCATTCTACCTGGCTCTCATTTCCAGTGATATACCAATGGAAGGGGTGTACTATTTAATTTGTTATTCCTAAATAACAATATTCCATAAATTTTATTCTTCAATTTTGGAATACATATGGATGGGCCTTATATAAAAATTTCACTATGGAATATATTTTCCTGCTAATTAACCTACCTTGTAGACATCATGACTGCCAATTATTGCATCAAAGAGTGTGTACAGGTCATTCAGAAGATCCACGACCTCAATGGGCTCACTCATGGCTGAAATGGTTGTGAAGCCCACAATGTCGCTGAAGTACAAGGTGACCAAGTCAAAGCCCTCAGGTTCAACTGTGCAGCCCTTTTTGAGAGATTCAGCAACAGATCTGAAAAGCAGACACAGCTATTCCTAAGATGACACTGGTCCCCCTTCATGCCACATACACCTGCTAAAAATACACCAAATAAACCTCTAAAAATCACTGCTAATAAATGATGAGGAAGAAAGTGTTACATGGATGAAAACATTAATTCGTTCATTTATTCTACAAATAAGTGTTAAGTGCTTACAATCGGTCAGGAACTGTGCCAGGTGCTGGAATACAGCACTGGACAGACCTGGTCTGTGCCTTCATGTGGAGGTTTTTCATCTCTCTATACTTCTAACTCAGACCCCTGGGGAATGCTCCCAGGCGATTGCCCTTTCATGAGGCTAGTTTCCTTAATTATCTCCTAGAAGATCATGTTACAACATAATAAGTAAGGTGCCCTGGAAAACTTGGAAACTGTAGCAACAGATAAGGTTTTCAGCTAAGAGAGGAAAGACCTGGAAAAACGACCTTGCTACTTTCCTCTAGGAGCTCAAAGAACTGCTTTCTTTTAATCGGTCAACCTCCTAGCAAAGTCACGAAGTGACACACAGAAAAAACAAGGCACAAAAACTTAAATGACCAGCATGATCTACAGGTAGTGGAAAATTAGGATGTGTGCTCTGCTCCCTTGGTTTCCAATTTTACTTTGATTTAAAGGTGTGACTAAAGCCCACTAGGAGAAGAGAAGGTGCAGGACAAGGGGAGGCAGCAGTTAGTTGATGGGTAATTTTTTCTTTCTCTCTTTTTTTTTTTAACAGAACACACTGTTATAAGGATTCACACTCCTCAGGTGTTCTCACATACGGTGGTAGCATCTGTGTTAGAAGCTTTTCCGTTTTCTGTTTTTCAATTTCCAGCTCTTCAGTCCGCTCCCGAATCAAATCTTCCAAGTTGCTAGAATATTGCTCCAACATCCGAAGCATAGAATCAATAATATTGGTCTTCTTCCCTTTATTAAAAGTTTTAAACTGGAAGTAAAATAGAAAAGGGAACCAGAAAATGCTTACTCATCAAACTCAGAGATGATGGAGCAGGTCCCCTTATCACAAACCCATTCCACTAAAATGCCAGGGCAGGAAAGGTGAACCCAGATATAAATAGGAAAAGTCACCACCCATCCTCACTGTCACCCTGACCCATTTACAGGGCACTACCACTGCACCTCTTCCCCCGCCCCCGACCCCACCAGTTCTTCCCCTACCCTTCTGGTTCTTTCAAGCCTGAGCAAAGGTGCTCTGAGCCGGCTCCTTCAGTTCTGAGATGCTATCACGTGAATAGTAGCCACTTCTAAGACAACAGGATTTGGTCTTGAGCCCAGGCCAATTTTGTGTGATGTAAGGGGAGAGAGGGCCCAAAGTACCATTTTACTCTTCTGGATCATCAGTTTACTAAATCATTCTTATCCTCAAATGCCACTATGTTGCCAGTTTTTGAACAATGAGAGGTTCCTTGACCTCTTACAGAGGGCTCAAGATCCATGTGATAAAATCAACCCCTATTTCTTACCGTGGAGTCCAAGAATAGTGGTGTCCTCTAGCACCTGTCCTTTGGTCAGTCAGAGTGATGTAAAATTCAACTGATTTTGCCCCCATTCTATGCCCTGATGCCTTAGAGATGTCTGCATGTCACAAATTTTCAATACGCCTTTTTGGGACCTTGTCTATCTACAGTAACAGGGAGCTAGGCATAGTATTAGAATCATGAGGGGTAGCCCCTCTGTACTGCTATAGTCAACATGCACATGACTGTGTTCACAACAACAAAAAATCGGAGGTGGTTTTGCTAAACAGACATCTAGGGCTCTGTCCCAGTGAACCTCTTATATATAGCTGGGCCACACATGCTCCACCTAGCACCCAATGCCCCAAGGCCAACACTAGGAGTTTCCCTTCTGAGCCTGGTTCACATCTGCAGGTCCATCAAAGTCCTGGGGATAACCTCGTAGCCAGTTTAGATGCTTTGGGCTCCCCCTATTGCCTAACCCAGGGAACCTCCCTCTCCTCCTCCTCCTCCCACTTAAGTTTTATTAACTGCAGGAAGTTAGGTGGTTAGCCTTGTCATCAGACAGCCTAAACTTCCACTGAAGCATTTTAGTGAGGGCAGCTATAGCAATGTCTTGTTTGAAAGTCTCATGATGTACACTCCCCCTATCTATCACTGGCTTCTCTGCTGCCTTCTGAAATAACATCTCTAGCATCAACACAGGGGCAAATGCTCTTTCTCCTGCCTCATGGTAAGGTTTTAGAAATTTGACCTTCATGGTCCTTCGCCTCTTCCATACTATTGAACACCTGTTTGAGTGTCCTCAAGAAACTCAGCCGGGCTAATGGAGGCATTGTTAGCTGGGGACATGGATGACTTCATAAGCAGGGCCCCTCAGGCTTTCAATCCAACTCTTTCTTTCTTTCCGCCTCAGATACCTGCCACTCATAAAGCATCTCATTGCTGTACTCCAGCCAGGCACAAAAGCCTCTCTGCCAGAGCTGACACAGCACTCATGGTGAGCACCCTCAGTTTTGGTGTCCTGTAATTTCAACAAAGCCTAAACTGCATGCTCCAACATTGGAATTGCGCCTTAGCTTCCACAGCAGGGCTCACTCTGTCCTTTCCTTCACTCCCCTTTCAATCCCCACCTCTAGGGAGAGAATCACCCCCTTTAGAAATTCAATATCTTAAGGAGGAAGGTTATCACTTTTCATGTACCCCATTGCCTGGAAACTTAAGGAATCTCCTGCTTTTGCACGCCACATTTGCACTTTCTCTTTCTTCCATCTTGAACACCCTTTCAAACACTCCATATTTTTCCTGACCTTCCAAAAACAACCTGAAATTACCTAATTGGTACACTCATGAGAGTTCTCTGGTATCCCCAAAGTAAACATGGCTCTGTGAGGAGCCCCATCTATTCCATGATACCCATCATCTAATAGTTTCAATGCCATTGCCTTACAAATGCCTGATGGTTCAATTCCATCTCTGAAAGGTTGATCAGGTCAGATTGTGGATGGTCTGGAACAGAGGTTCAGACACAGAAGAACACTAGAACCAATCTTTGGGTTCTTGAAGGATGTGCTGATGACACTCCAGCACCAAGAGCCTCAAAGTAGCCACTCCCAGGCTGTTCCTCCGAGAGGAGTGCCCTTACCCCTTGCAAGAGGTTCCTTCCACAATATGGCAAGGACCCAAGGAGTTAGCCTTGTGTAGGCTGACTTCAGGAAGGCTCCTGGGCAATGATAAGATTCAGAGTCCTTACCTGGTTAAATATTTCATCAAAAGTTGGTCGTTGTTCTGCAGCCTCAGCCCAGCACTGCTTCATCAGCTGGAGACATTCTGGAGGGGCATGCTCAGGAGGAACTACTGGTCTGTACACAGGAGGAGGCTTCTTAAGTCTGTTTATGATTTCTGTCCAGATGCGAGAAGAGAACCATTTACAAATCATGGAAAAAATGACCAAGATTTGGCAAAGATAACTGACTTTTAGCCAAGAAGGGGGTAGGTTAGGAGATAACACAGAAGGGCCATCTCCTTTGCTCTCTCCTTAGGTGGCCTGAATATAGACTATATTTGAGCAAAAGCTGCATTAGGCAATGGGGGAGGAGTGAGAAATTAATCAGTTGGACTCTTGGTATCATTTAGGCACTTTATTCTGCTTCTGCTAGGTTTTAGATACTGCCTATCTGATGGCAATTCTAATGCTCTAACTTCAGGGACCTGGCTCCCCTCACCCATCCCCAATCATCTAAGCCTTCCAATCCCCACAATAGACCCACTTAACTCTTCTTACAAGCCCAGGCCCAGCCCAGGTCCAGGTCTCTACCTGGTGTCTAGGCAAAGGGAATTAAGAACTGCAGTAAACAGTTCAAGGCCTCATCAAGATCCTCCTGGTTGACGGTCCATGAACTCCACTTCCAGTGGAATATTTACTATATACCAGTAATGTGCTGAACGCTTTGCATGCATTATTTCACTGGATTCTCACATACAAACAAGTGAGGTAGGCACTCTTATTTTAATTTTATAGCTAGGGAAACTGAGACATGAAGAGAGTAAGTAACTTACCCGAGGTCACATGGCTAGTAAGTGACAGAGTTCAAATTTGAACCCAGACAATCTCAATCTGTTACACTGTCCTGCTTCCAAATGTCTCAGACTTCAACTGGGAATTCTTAGACTCCCTATTCAGACCCAACAGCCATTAGTGACAAAAGGTCTAGAGCAGTCAGACTGACCTTTTTACAAAAAGAAAACTCCCTGGCAGCAGGAAAAAAAAAATCATTATCTCTCAATATCCCCAGCAACCCACACTGGGCCTCAAACTGATCTCTCTGCTTCCAGCCTACCCTTCTCCAAACCTTTCCTAAAACACAGATCTGGCCGTGTGACTTTCTTGCTCAAAAGCCTTTTATGACTCCCCATCACCCACAGAGTAAAATCCAGGCTCTTGTCCCTATCTCTTCAGGCTCATTTCTCATCTTTAGTCCCCTCCCCACCACCTCCAATTCTAACTGCCACATCAGGAACCAAGCTTTGCTTGCCCCACCAGTGTGACCTTCCCACCCCTGAATTGGCTATAACACTCCAACAGTGCTGCTTTATCCCTAATATGAGCCCCTTGCCTCCATAAAAGAATTCCAGTTGTTGCCTCTGACTTCTCAGCTCCTTGTGACATCACACATTCTGTTCCTTTAACCCAGGTCAGGCTGTACCAGTAATGATTTCTCCATTACAGCATCGTGCTCTCAGTACAACAGATTCCATGAGCATGTACTCCCTGAAACTTGACTGCCTCATCCATTCTCTGGCAGATGAAGTCTTTGTCCCTTTCTCAGAACACCATCAAGTTGAATGGGCCACCTCTCTGCTTAGGCACAGCATGATTCATGCCCTTAAGGATCTCACAGTCCAATTGCAATAAACAGTGGCAAACAATATAAGTGCTCTAGCTGAGATAGGCACTTGTGAGTATAGAAAAGGCAGCTGACCCACACTAAAGAAGTCAGAGAAGGTTTCCCAGAGAAGGTGACATGAGTTGGATGAGGCAAGATTGGGAGGAGGTGGAAAAATTCCACCTCCTAGTATGTGAAAAGGCACAGAGATGGGAGAGACCATGATACTTTCAGGGCCCGGCCAATCATGTGGTTTAGCTGGGATATAGAGAGTGACAGAAGATAAGCCTAGAGAGGTAGCTAGGGGCCAGATTGTAAAGGGCCTTGTATGTCATGGGAGGAGTCTCACCTTCACTTAAAAAGTGATGAGGAACAGTTGGAAGGCTTTAAGTAGAGGAATAATGTGGAACCCTGAGTGGGACAAAGCCTAGCTAAGTGGTTCTAGTTTTTCTTTCTTTTTCATTTTTAAAAGTTTTTATTTTGAAAAAAAATTAAACTTCCAGAAAAGTTGTAAAAATAGTACAATTGCCTGTACACCTTCACTCAGCTTCCCCTATTGTTAATAACTTACAGAAAAATAGTACAAAGGAAATTAACATTTGTACAATAATATTACTAGGGTTCTTATTTGAATTTCATCAGTTTTCCCTTAATGTCCTTTTTCTGTTCCACAATCCAATTCAAGATCCCATATTGCATGTAATTGTTGTGTCTTTGTCTCTTTCAGTCTGCGATAGTTCATCATTCTTTTCCTGTCTTTCATGACTTAGATGCTTTGGATTAGTCCTAGCCAGTTATTTTGTAGAATGTCAGCTGGGGTTTGTCTAAAGTTTTCTCATTATTAGATTGAGGTTATGTATTTTTTTTTGTCAAGAATAACACTGAGGTGACATTATGCCCTTCTTAGTGTATCATGTCAATGGGTGTGCTGTATTACTGGTAATAGCTTATTATTGGTAATCTTGATCGCTTGTTTAAGGTGGTGTCTACAGGATCCTCTACTTGTAAACTCTATTTTTTCCATTTGCAATTTGTAAGTATCTTGTGGGTTCATACTTTGAGAATATACAGATCTCCTGTTTCCCCTCAAAGTTTTGTCTACTGATTTTGTCATTATTGATGGATATTGCCTAATAGCCAAGTGTCTTGGTGGGAGATTTGGATGGAAGCCTGGAGCATGTCACAGGGAAACAGTGGTAAGGCCTTGACATCCAGAAGCATCATGAGGGATACTAAAATACTTGGCAGGGAGTGTCTCAAAGGAGTAGAGGGCACTGTGAAGTTAAAAAGAAAAACAAAAGGGATTGGCATCAGTCCTGTAGGCCCTTGTTTTACATCACAGTCTGAAAAAAGGCCAGCTTCTTGGGTGGCGAAATTTCTTCCAGATGCCTAAAGCTGTCTGGCTATAAGTCCCACCTGTACATAACTTGAGCTGCTTGCAGACTATCAGGCTGTTAGCACTAACACTCTTCCGGAAAATCATGACAGCCTGAGTTGGTCTGAGGATCTCGGTCATGGTGGACCCCTGGGGCCCTTTTCTCACCTCCCGCTTACCTTGAGCTGGCAGATCCATCATGCAGAATGGGGTACCCCGGACCATCACTTCTTGCATGATGATGGCAAAGCTATAGACATCTCCTGCAAAAGAACCTAACCTGCTGCCTCTTGGAGCTCTCAACAGTTCAGGGGCCGTCCACAGCAGCTCTAAAAAGAAAGCATTGTGTAATGAATGCAGGGAGGATTAACTGACAACATCTGCAATGCCCTCAAGGGCTCAGAGGGTACTGTTTTATTGACTGCCTTATATTTTTATTAGACAGACTGCCATGCTAGTGCCCCCCATCCCCCAGGGTCTGAATCTATTCTTCTAAGGAATTATGAACAGAGAAAACATACTACTCTCTCCACCCCAGGACCACGCAGGTGGACACAGCAGCGATGTGGGAAAGGGCACAGAAGCTCAAAGTATAGAAATTCTCTGGTGCTTGCTTTCTTGAGCCTGCAAGTAGCAGTTGGCAGGTTTCCAGGGAAAGGCAAGTGTGCTACCACACTGGTTGCCATGGATTTGCTGTTTGCTGAGATCTATATGTGTCTGGTAATTTGATTGTGCTGGGGCTAAGAGATTCACAAGTTGCTTTCTCCAGGTCTCCTCTAAAAGGATTAGAGTTACCCCAGCCTTCCTATTCCTTGCAGTGCAAAAAGGTGCAACAATTCCTTCAACTCAGTTCTGCAAATATTTATTGATGGTCTACTATGTACCATGCCCTGTGCTAGGCACAGAGGTAGTGCTAGAGATGAATCAAACTTGAGGAGTTCACAGACCAGTCGGAAACACAGACATATGCACCCCTAACTGCAATAAAAGAGAGGGAATGATGAGGGCCACTACATAGTAAAGGGAAATGAATCCATTAAAGGTCAAAGTTAAACACCCATTGTGTGCTCTGCTGCATTTCAGGCCCCGTCAGGGACAAAACATTATTTCTGCATTCAGAGTTTATGGCAGTGAGAATGTCAGAAATTTTTCTTGGGTGGGGGGCACTGTAAGCAATGTATAAAGAAATATAATTTAACAATAGAAATACAGTACTCAAAAGCTGGAAGAAGAGTGTTTTAGATTGAATTATATAAAGTTACCATTTCTGTGAATCAAAAACAGTTAGATATCGGCAATTTCATCAGGTTCAAACTAAAAAAAAAAAACTGAGCTGATCAAATTAATCCAGGAAGACTTCCTGGAAAAGTTAAATTTTAAATGTGCTTGTTAGGAAGGTCAAGGATGCAACTTTCTGGAGCTGAGAAGGTAAGGGCTTTTTTCTCCCTAGAAAGAACAGCATGTGCAAAAGAACAAGAGGCAGAAAGGAGCAAATTGCGGGTGGGGGGATGCCGGGTGGTGGTAAGCAGATTAGCTTGACTGAAGAGAAGGGCTCTGTTAAGGAATAATGAGAAATGAGAAGTGGGGTTGATGAAGTGGGGGAGGGCGGGTGTCTGGAAGAATGGGGGCAGAAGGTGAGAGGCCCTGAGAGCCAAATGAAGGCATTTGGAGTGAATACAAAAGGCAGTAGGGGTGCTGGAGCTGGAGAGGGATTTGATGAAAGCCCTGTTTGGGAAGATTAATCTGGCAACCTGCACAAGCTGGATTGAAGGAGAGAGGCTGGAATCAGGGAGACCAGCTAGGAAGTTATTGCAGTAAGAGCAGGTAGTGAGGTGAGAGGGGCCTAAATGGGGGTGGGGGTAGTAGCAGCAACACAGTCAACCAGATACACTGGAAGGCTACAATGGAGAAGGAAGTGACAGGGCTAAGGATAGGCTCCCTGTGCCTTGAGAATGAGAGGGAGTTGGAGTAAACAACAAGGTGACATCCAGATAGTGAGGTTGGAGACAAATGTCTGCTAAGAGTGAGGGTATCAGGGAGAAAGTAATGGCTAACTTTTCATCTTGTTAAATTTTGGGTATTGGGAAGAGAGTCCAAGAAACAAAGTCCTATGAAATAGGAAGAAGGGTGAAAGGTGAGAGATTATTTTGGTTTGTTAGCAAAACCCAGGAAAGAGAAATCCACCATGGAAATTCTTATTTTCAGCCAATCCTGATCAAAATGGTGAAATAAGAAATTCCAGTTTCACCACCAATCATGTACCCATCTTCTCTCTTTGCTCTTTAAGTGTCCCCAGGCTTTGTCCCCCAACCAGGCCCCTCTGAGCTTCCACCCACCATCCACCACTCACTCACACCCATGAAAGTCTCCAACACACTCACTATAGTGATTTTGCCCCTATGTCTCCCTGCCTAGGAAGATTTATATTTACAAATCAAACGGAAAACAATGAATGATACTTGAATGATTGAATGTCAAAGGAATACATTTATAGTTGCGGGATTTTAGGCACCATGGTTTTGGAGAGGAGTGCAAGGATGAATATTTGAGAGCAGGAAAAATGGCATGTGGCTGCTTCTTTTTGGCATCCTTTCTCCCTGCACATTTAAAAGCACAAGATGGAAAAAGAGGGCAAAACTCTCTGGTAAAAGCTGGGTGATTAAATACAATCATTACAAAATAGTATTTCCAAAGAGCACTTACATGTATGTTGTTAATGGCTATAATGAGGCTTTTCTGCACTATACTTATATAATCGAGAGTGGACAGTAATGAATACATTTACAACCCGCCCCCATTTCCTCATCTCCACTCCAGAACCAAGTAAGAGCCACTAACTACCATTAGAGTTGAACTCTCGGGAAAACTAGAGAAATTACTTTGGTTTGTTTTTTATCTGCTGGAGCCACTATTAACTCTGAGCTTTGCTAGGGTGATAGAATTGACTTTGGAGAGCTACTGTGGTATAGTATAAAAGAACACAGAACTGGAAGTCTAGAGACCTGGGTTCAAAATCTTAGCTTGGTCACCAAGTAGCTACCTTTCTGAACCTTGGCTTCCCTATCTATAAAATGGAAGTTGAGTCAGATGACATCCAATGGCCTTTCAATTATGAGATTCATTTAGCCTCATATCTAAGGTAGGGAGACAAGTTCCTTTATTTCATTTTATTTTGTTCTTTTGTTGATTCAACAAATATTCTGTCAGGAACTGTGAAAGGCACTGAGAAAGGCAAACCTGTTTCCTGCCCCCACAGAGCTTGTAGTTTGGGTGGGGGAAGACAAGGTTAATTGAATGAGTAATGCTAATGAACTATGGTATCACAACAAAGTTCAGGGCCCTGAAGGATCATAAAGAGGGCAACCTAGCCCACCATAGGGGTCATGGAAAGCCTCTTGAGGCAGTGGTACTTAAGTTGAACCCTGAAGAAGTAGAATTTAGCCAGACTCAGATGAGTATATGAAAGAGTGGGAAGAGAAGAGTGTCCCAGGCAGAAGACACAGCTTGTGTGGAGATTTAGTAGTAAGAGACAGCCTGGTGTAATGTAAATAAACAACTAGAAGCAGTTCAGCATGGCCAGAGCATAAAGCAGGGGGGTAGTGGTTAGCATGAGAGGTCAGCAAGTTCCAGGCCATGCAGGGCTCAGCTCGTAAGCCATGTAAAGGAATTTGATCTTTATCCTTAGAGCAATGGGAAGCCATTCGATAGATTTAGGCACAGCTGTAACATGATCAGATTTGCAGTTTAGAAAGCTCCTTCTGGCTGCAGTGTGTGAAGAATGGACTGACCATCCATACTGCCACTGCAATTTGGAGAATGGAGTAATATGATAAGAGGGAGAGACAGAGACAGAGACAGAGGAGACAGACAGACATAGTCCACCCAAAAGCACAAAACCAGAAAAGAGAGCCCTGCAGCTATCCTTTACCCACCCTAAGACTAGATTTTCTTAAGTTTCAAAGTTGCCCATCTGGAAATTAAATGGAACTCTGAGAAGCTAAGCGTTTTTTTTTTTTTTTTTTTTTTTTTTTTTTTTTTTTTTTTTTTGAGACAGAGTCTCGTTCTGTCACCCAGGCTGGAGTGCAGTGGCGCAGTCTCGGCTCACTGCAACCTCCGCCTCCCAGACTGAAGCGATTCTCCTGCCTTAGCCTCCTAAGTAGCTGGGATTATAGAAGCGTGCCACCACGCCCAGCTAATTTTTGTATTTTTAGTAGAGATGGGGTTTCACCATGCTGGCCAGGTTGATCTCGAACTCCTGACCTCGTGATCTGCCCGCCTCAGCCTCCCAAGGTATTGTGTTTTATAGAGAATTGATTTTGACAAAATGCTAAGTACTTGCCCTCTCTACAGGATAGGGGCTAGAATTCAGAAAACCTGAATTTGAAGTCCTAGAACTGCTGCTAAGTCACTGCAGGTTTGGAGCAAATCATGAGCTTCAGTTGTCTCATCTGTAAAAGGAGGGAATTGGACTAGATGACTCCCTAAATTTAATAACCCACAAGTCTTATAAAGAGCAAAGTCTTATAAAGTCCAGATACCACCAATGACTGGACTCTCTGTCTATGCATGTCTCTCTCTCTCTCTCTGTGTCTTTCATTCTTCTTTTCTTTTATGTAGTAAAGTCAGCAGTTTTAAAACTTACGCCAAAGGTAATTTTAAGAATATGGATATATGATGTAGTTTTGCATCTCTCTGTCTCTGTCTATCTTTTTTTGGGCTGTTTGCTTTTCTGTCTTTTGTGTCACTATCTCTCTTCTTTATGCTTGCAATATTGGTTAAAACATTTAATGCCCACATTTCCTATACGTATTTCATCATATTTGTTCTCTTTCTTTTTCCTCTTTCTCTCCCTCATCTATCTGCTCCTTCTTCCCTGGTTCTCACCCACCCACCCCCATCTCAGATTTCTCCTATTTCTTTGATCTGTTATAACTCCTACTGGCATTGTTTAGTGCTACCACTGGTGCACTAGACAGAAGACAAAAACACAAAATGGACGTTGTTGGTGTGAAAATTGATGATATGAACTGGAGTTATCTTATTATATCCAATTAAATTGGAGTCCAGAGACCATGGGAGAAAAAGAAAAGCACTTGGGGCACAAGTGCCTGCCCAGGGATAATCTTGCAAGCCAGATACCGAAATGACCTTCTATAATCTTAATATCAGTTTTACCTAGTAGCTGATGAAAGAAACTGTCATGACTCTAAGACGAGTTTTACCTACAGCCATCACTTACCAATCGGAGCTTTCCTGCTCCCCAAAACTTTGGTAGTGCCAATGAGTTTTCTTTAGAAACCATATATAACATTTCTCTTTCCAATAAAACCCCCAACTTTTCTGTGTTCTTTGGACACACCAAGGACCACCCTGGTCTATGTGCATGCCACAAAATGAAATTCTGTTTTCCCAAATAAAATGTTTCATTTAAAGATTTGTCCCTATATTTTTATTTGACTTTGACACAGGCATGGCTACTTATTTGCTAGAAGGCCACAGTTCTGCCTGAAGCCTTCCCACATAAACCATAGAGCATTTATTTGCTGAGAGATCACTCCTCGCTTCTTCCTCTCTGACAGAGACTGTGCTGGTATGCTCTAGTGACATCCCATTCTAAAATGTACGTTGTGGGGGTCCAGCTTCCAAATTACTCTCCATTCAACTTGACAAGTATTTATTGAGCACCTACTGTGTGCCTAGTGCTCAGCAAGTTTTTCCAGGGACTGCTGGGGTCTCCAAACAATACATCCTAATCCTGCCACAGCAGGAACTGAACATTATTACACTGGCTTTGTTCAGAAAGCTTGGCTGGGCCGAGGTTACAGCAGGCCTACTTCATTCAAGTCCCTTGGCTTGGAAATGAGGCTGGATTTTCAACAAAAGTGGAGAGTTGAAATCAGCCTGAGGCTTTAATTCAGTGCATATTTTCATTTGAACTTTGGAGTTACCTCGTGTGCATCAGAAGGGTACAATTCATTGCTTACCTTCCATAGAAGATTCCTCTTCAGAGAGTCTCAGCATTTCTAAGATGTCGTTAAAGCCATAATCTGTCACTTTTAGTACAAAACGCCCATCTACCACACAGTTTCGAGACTTTAGCCTCCCATGAACAAACTCTCTGTGGTGTAAGTACTTCATGCCCTGTAGATGACACAACAGGATTTATTTAGCAACTCATTTAACTATTTTGTGCTTTTAACACCAATTTCTGAGATTGTTAATGGCATGAGCTATTATGATCCAGAACTCAGCTTTTTTCTCTTCTATGCAGGCAAAGTAAACCTTTGACAACATGAGTCAGTTTTCAGATCCCTCGTAGCTCTAAAATTTTATGCTTTGATAAATAATGTTATCTTGTGTGTGCAGAGAATTATGTGTTACTAGATTTATTAACATTTCAGATACAGAATGGATCCATATACATATAATTACCAGGAATTTGGAGATTTTGATTTTCCCCAAAAGTTCTAACCCACTCTCACCCATTATTGGCAAGAATGGAAACTGGGACAAACTTGTGCATGGGCAATTTGGCAATAGCTATCAAAATTTAAACTATGTGTACCCTATGATCCAGGGGTTCTACCTCTCCTCCAGAGAAATGCTTGCATGTATACACAAAGAGACAAAGATAAGAATGCTTGTTGTAGCTTTGCTTTTATAATAGTATATAATTGGAAATGCACTAAATATCAATAAGGGACTGGCTAGAGTGTGGTACATTCACACTAGGGAATATTCTGCAGCACTTAAAAAGAATAAGATAGATCTGTATGTAGCTGACATAGAAACAACTCTAATCCATAAAGTAAGTGAAATATAGTAATTACAGAAATATACATGTGACAGCATGTATATTTAACAAACAAAAAAGTCATCTGTAATGCATATAAATACACATGAAATTAATTACAAGGTGGGTTGCCAAATTGTTAGCAGTAGTTAACTTTGAGGGGGAGTATGAAGAAAGAGGGTTGAGTAAATGCGAGTATTTTTCCAATATATGTCATTTGCGTTTTACACTTAATATATTATTTTTGTAATTAAAAATAGGCAACCAGAAAGAAGAAAGCTGTCTAGTGCCGATCTCTGCACTTGCTTGGCAGCCTTCATATGGTATTCAAATGTGACCAGGTCTCTCGTTCAGATGGATTTATTCATTCTGTATATACATACATTTATATTCTAGTACAGTCATTTCAGAACTTTGTTTGCTAAAAGTCTTTTTAAGTATCTGGCTCTTTTGCAGTGTGACACCCCTTTGTACTTGGAATTCTTTTCACCCTGTGCTCTTGGATAGTCTGCACTCTTCAGTACTTCTGAGTAGAGTCTACAGTGGGCAAGATTCCCCCCATGTTGTCTAACGGTTGCTTTTCATTCATCATGGCCTTGAGAGGATTGTCATATAGAGGCTCCTCCCTTAACTCACTGGGCTTAGCTTACAGTGTGAGCAGAAAAAGTACTAGAATAAGAATCAGGAGATTTGGATTTTATTATCAGCTCCGCCACCTAATAGTTGGCTGAGAAATATTTATTGAGTACCTACTATATGTGCCAGACACTCTATAACAACGAGTACCTCATTTAACCTCCCTGAGCCTCTGTAAAAGGAGGCTAATCACACCTATCTTAAAGGGAATTGGCATGAGAGAATGTCTTTCCCTTTCAAGGCCCCTGCAAAAGGATTAGGCTAGCAGAAAAAGGTCAAGACTATGATCAGTATGCAGGAAGCCCAAAAAGTCATTGAGTATGCAGATCAGCCCTGTAAAAAATGCACATATACACAATTTGCATACCATTCCATGGCATTCATGGGATCCCCAGAAGCTCCTCCATGGGACTCATCTATGAACCCTACCTTGGCTGTCAGGAATCTTTGGCTCAGAGAATAAAGGTGATGCCTGATAGATCCACTGGTCTTTTGGTTTTCCAGTGGCACTGAGTTCCACATACACAGCCATTGTATGTAAAGACCTCTCACCTAGTTCTAGACTGAGCCACCATTTAGAAGGGTGAAAACTAGGAGGTAGGGCTAAGTAGCACCAAATAATCTGGGAATGAGCACTTTCCCACATCCACAAAGCAGAGAAATTGGATGAAAGAAAGGATGGCTTAAGGCAGAAGAGTGCTTAATGGCAACAGGAAGTAAAGAAAAATCTGGACCTCAAACTGGGGAGAGGACAGGCAAACCTTTTCCATATCTGTATCATATAACAGATATGAACAAAAGGACTGTGAGAAGGGTGGTGGGGGAAAAACTTGGGAAGGAAAGTGATATGGTTTGGCTGGGATCCCACCCACATCTCAACTTGAATGGTATCTTCCAGAATCCCCATGTGTTGTGGGAGGGACCCAGGGGGATATAATTGAATCATGGGGGCTGGTCTTTTCCATGCTATTCTCATGATAGTGAATAAGTCTCACGAGATCTGATGAGTTCATCAAAGATTTCCACTTTTGCTGCTTCCTCATCTTCTCTTCCCGCTACCATGTAAGAAGTGCCTTTTGCCTCCCATCATGAATCTGAGGCCTCCACAGCCATGTGAAACTATGAGTCCAATTAAACCTCTTTTTTATTCCCAGTCTTGGGTATGTCTTTATCAGCAGCATGAAAATGGACTAATATAGTATGTTGGTACTACGAGTGGGGCATTGCTGAAAAGATACTCGAAAATGTGGAAGTGATTTTGGAACTAGGTAACAGCCAGAGGTTGGAACAGTTTGGAGGTCTCAGAAGAAGACAGGAAAATGTGGGAAAGTTTGGACTCTCCTAGAGACTTGTTGAATGGCTTTGACAAAAATGCTCATAGTGAGATGAACAATAAGGTCCAGGCTGAGGTGCCTCAGATGGAGATGAGTAACTTGTTGGGAACTGGAGCAAAGGTGACTCTTGTTATGTTTTAGCAAAGACACTGGTGGCATTTTGCCCCTGCCCTAGAGATTTGTGGAACTTTGAACTTGAGAGAGATGATTTAGGGTATCTGGCAGAAGACATTTCTAAGCAGCAAAGCATTCAAAAGGTGACTTGGGTGCTGTTAAAAGCATTCTGTTTTAAAAGGGAAACAGAGCATAACAGTTTAGAAAATTTGCAGCCTGACAATGCAGTAGAAAAGCAAAACCTATTTTTTTAGGAGAAATTCAAGCTGGCTGCAGAAGTCTGCATGAGTAGCAAGGAGCCTAATGTTAATCCACAAGACCATGGGGAACATGTCCCCAGGCCACATCAGAGACCTTCATGGCAGCCCCTCCCATCACAGGCCTGGAGGCCCAGGAGGAAAAAGTGGTTTCATGGGCTGGGCCCAGGGTCCCCATGCTGTGTGCAGCCTAGGGACTTGGTTCCCTGTGTCCCAGCTGCTCCAACCATGGCTGAAAGGGGCCAACATAAAGCTTGGGCTGTGGCTTCAGAGGGCGGAAGCCCCAAACCTTGGCAGCTTCCATGTGGTGTTGAGCCTGCAGGTGCACAGAAGTCAGGAACTGAGGTTTGGGAACCTCTGCCTAGATTTCAGAAGATGTATGGGAATGCCTGGATGCCCAGGCAAAAGTTTGCTGCAGGAGCAGGACCCTCATGGAGAACCTCTGCTAGGGCACTGAGGAAGGGAAATGTGGGGTCAGAGCCCCCACACAGAATCCCTACTGGGGCACTGCCTAGTGGAGCTGTGAGAAGAGGGCCACCATTCTCCAGATCCACCGACAGCTTGCACTGTGCACCTGGAAAAGCCACAGACACTCAATGCCAGCCCATGAAAGCAGCCAGAAGGGAGGCTGTACCCTGCAAAGTCACAGGGGCAGAGCTGCCCAAGACCATGTGAACCCACTTCTTGCATCAGCGTGACCTGGATGTGAGACCTGGAGTCAAAGGAGATCATTTTGGAGCTTTAAAATTTGACTGCCCCACTGGATTTCGGACTTGCATGGGCCCTGTAACCCCTTGGTATTGGCCAATTTTTCCCATTTAGAACAGCTGTATTTACCCAATACCTGTACCCCCATTGTAACTAGGAAGTAACTAGCTTGCTTTTGATTTTGCAGGCTCATAGGCAGAAGGGATTTGCCTTGTCTCAGATGAGACTTTGGACTGTGGACTTTTGGGTTAATGCTGAAATGAGTTAAGACTTTGTGGGACTATTAGGAAGGCATGATTGGTTTTGAAATGTGAGGACATGAGACTTGGAGGGGCCAGGGGTGGAATGATGTGGTTTGGCTGTGTCCCCACCCAAATCTCAACTCAAATTGTATCTCCCAGAATTCCCACATGTAGTGGGAGGGACCCGGGGGAGGTAATTGAATCGTGAGGGCTGGTCTTTTCTGTGCTATTCTCGTGATAGTGAATAAGTCTCATCAGATCTGATGGGTTTGGCAGGGGTTTCCACTTTTGCTTCTTCCTCATTTTCTCTTGCCACCACCATATAAGAAGTGCCTTTCACCTCCTGCCATGATTCTGAAGCCTCCCCAGCCATGTGGAACTGTAAGTCCAATTAAACATCTTTTTCTTCCCAGTCTCAGGTATGTCTTTATCAGCAGCATGAAAATGGACTAATACAGAAAGTAAGGAGTGAAATGATCACAACAATCTGAGGAAAATAAAATATCCCAAAACATTGAAGTTCTAATCTACAGAGAAAATCCAAGATTTCCTCAGTCTTCCCATTAACCTTTATGAGATCCAGCAAGAGTGATGATTTAAACATCCAGTCAAGTTTCACATCTTGATTTGTCAGTATGTCTTCTAGGCTCCCTCGGGAACAGAATTCTGTCACAATGGCAAACATCCCCGAATCATAGAAGAAACCCAATAAAGGGTTAATATTCTCATGACGCAAGTCCTTCATCTGGAAATGAGAGACAGAAATGAAAGTCACAGCTGTCCTGTCTCAACTGGGGACCACAGTTGAGGGCACATAACCTTCTCTTGACCTTTCTTATGATTGGTTGTGTGGTTGACAGAATTTTGACTCCCATGATGATCTCCAACCCCTAGTGTTACTCCTGTGATTGTGTTTTGTTATACAACAAAAAGGAGATTATCAGGGTGAGCCTAATCTAACTAATCACATGATCCCATAAAAACAAAAGAAGAGTGCAGAAGATAAATCAGAGAGATTCAAAATATGAGGACTCAACAGACCATTGTTGGCTTTGAAGATGGGGGAAGGAGGCTATAAGCCAAAGAATGTGGGCAGCCTCTAGAAGCTGGTAACCACCCTCAGCTGACACCCAGCAAGAAAGCAGGGACCTCAATTAATATAGTTTTGCTGTGTCCCCACCCAAATCTCATCTTGAATTCCCATGATTCCCACATATTGTGAGAGGGACCCACTAGGAGGTAATTGAATCATGGGGGCAGGTCTTTCCCATGCTGTTCTCATGATAGTGAATAAGTTTCACCTGATCTGATGGTTTTATAAAGGGGAGTTCCCCTGCACATGTCCTCTTGCCTGCCACCACATAAAACATTTCTTGCTTCCCCTTCACCCTCCACTATGATTGTGAGCCCTCTCCAGCCATGTGGAACTGTGAGTTCATTAAACTTCTTTCCTTTATAAATTACCCAGTCTCAGGTATGTCTTTATTAGCAGCATGATAACGGACTAATACATTGATCCTATGACCCCACTGAACTGAATGAATTCTGCAGGCAACCTGAAGAAACCTAGAAATGGTTCCCCCTCACCCCAGCCCTGCCCCCTGCCACAGGTCTCCAGATAAGAGCACAGTGCAACTGACACCTTGACTTCAGAGTTTTGAGATGCCAAGCAAAACACCCAGCTGAGTCGGCATTGACTGCTGATCTACAGAACTGTGGGATAATAAATTAGTGATGTTTTACGCCACTAAGTTTGCGCTAATTTGTTACAGCAGCAGTAGAAAACAAATTCAATGGCCAAAGGGGAAAATTTCAGAGAGGGATCTCTTTTAGCATAATTATAAGTGAAACTGAAGCTGCAGATTTCTCTCTGATTCCTTTGGGACTTTCTGGAAAGGAGCTCAGTGGCTCAAGAGGACTAAAGAGAGATGATACCGTAAAATGTAGAATAGGTTGTCTTTCTATGAATACTCATCTACCTAGCATCTATTAAAATAGCTTCCCTATATAAACATCAGGCCAGAGCTTATACAATTTTTTTCAGAAGAAACATTTAGAATTTTGGCCACACTTTCTGTTTGCATTCATTCATTTTGTTTCACTAATGTGAGAAGCATTTAGTGCATGTTCACAACATCCAAGACACTGGAATGCATGCTAGAGAAAAAGAGACAAACAAGATAAAATCACTGTCCCGAAAAAGCTCACATTCAATGAAGGGTGATAAGCAAGTAATCCAACAATTGTATTTTGTTGTGAAATGTGTTCTGAAAAATGGGGGCATGGGATGCTGTAAGAGCTCAAATGTTAAGTATCTAATTCACCCTAGGGTCGTCAGAGAAGGCTTCCCTAAGGAGGTAATATGTGGACTCTCTCAAAGGACAATTAAGAGTTGATCAGGTGACGATGACATGATGAGAGGGGTTGAGAGTGATAGCACATTATGTGGAGAAAACCACAACAGGTTTAGGGTGGCCACAATGGAGTCTAAGGAAGAGAATATTAAATACCAGACTGGAGAAATGGACAGGAGCCATATCCCATGAGACTTTATGAACCATGCTATGGAATTTGAGATTTATATTGTGGGCACTCAATAATTATCATTTATTATTATTACTACTTAAATGAGGGATGAGAGAGAGGAAAAAAGACTCCATGATCACTCCCAGATTTCTACTTGGATACCTGGGTAGACAGTGGTGCTACATATTAATATAGGGAATTCAGGGATGAGGTAATAGTGGATATGCTGGTGCCCCACCCATATGCCTTTAACCATGCATCCCCCAACTGCTGTGAATGTTGACTGATAACTCATAGTTACTCCATTTTCAAAAAAAAAAAAAAACTGTCCTAGAGCCCAAATTAATGGTGAGCCACCTTACCTGAGAGGTTAGGTCCCACCCACAGGCCTCAGGCAATAATTTATTCACTGAGGACAGTACAAAAGTCCAGCTTCCTAGCCTCAAGGTAAGATTCATGGTATAACTTGTGCTCCAGCATTTCCCCATAAGATCATACTGTTGCTAGTTTCCAGCTGAAATCAAATACTTGCTTAACTTTTACCCTGTCCTATCCTAATTCCCTCACTCTTTACCTGAAAGCATTTTCTCCATAAGTAATTTGAACAAGAATTTCCATCTCAGGCTCAGATTTTGGGGAATCTGACCTAAGACAGATGGAAAAGCACATTTGGTGGTGGAAAGGCTGATAAATTCAGTTGGAGACATATTGAGAATGAGGTACCTACAGAACATCAAGGGGGAACTATTTTAAAGACAGTTGTATATTCAGGGTTTGAAGCTCAGGAATGCGTTCTGACCAGTATAAATACATATGGGAATTGTAAGCAATTAAATTTTAGGTAAAATCAGTGGGAACAAATGAGATTACCCAAGGAAAGTATAAAGAAAAAGAGAAAAAGGAAACATCAACATTTGAAGAGTGGGAAAAGGAAGAACAGCCTGCAATAATAAGACTTAGAAGAAAGGCCAGGAAGTAGAGAAAAGCCTATTTAAAACCATATTGTTAAAACCACAGGATTAGTTTCAGGAAAGTGAGAAAAATGCCTGCCAGAAAGAATTTCAGGAAAGTGTGATAAATACCAGAGAGGTCAGGTAAGATGAAGAAAAGTGTCTGGTGAATTTCACCATTAAAATTTATTAATTATAGAAACTTACAACATGTTTACACAGATATGTATATCTATATCTATCTAAATAGATAGAGAGATAGGCTTAGAATGGTAACAGTGTACATGAACAGCAAAAGGCAGATCTGAGATGTATTTTGGAGCTATAAATCACGTGACTTCTTGTGTGGGGAGGGGAGGAAAGAATGAAATAAAGAATTATTCTATTTTGAACACGGAACTGATGGTGGGCCATTTATTGAGATGAATTACACTATAGGACTTAGAATATGAGCTTGCTTCTTAGAATATGATCCAAGCAAAGGTTAAATTATCCCTGGTGGGAATGTCAGCTATTGACCACCAAGGTTGCCTTCTAAGCATAAGAGCCTGGCACCCATGACAATTCTCTTCATCCACTGCAACCTAAACCAGTTAAGGTGGACAGAAACTCAGCCCACAAACAGCAAAATAGGCATTGCTCCTAAAGTTCTATTTTCTTATGAAGCAAGCAGCCAAAACTACTGGGCTCTGGAACTCTGTTGGAAGAAAAAGTAAAAAGTTGTCATATTCAATGCTACTAGCTGTTCAACACAAATGTATTTTCTCTTCTTCTTGGGCAGAGAGCTAATCCATATTTTCCAGTCTTTCTTGGACCTAAGTGTAGCCATATGACTGAATTCCAAGCAATGGAATAGAAGAGGAACTGATATATGCCCCTTCCTCTAGGCAATAAAATGGGAGAGGAAGTGAGACGTGCCATTTCTAGGCTAAGGCTTTTATACCCTCTTCCATATTATTTTCCCACTTCTATGGATGAATGCAGATGATGACACGGCCCTAAGACATAGCAGAGCCGTGAGATGGTTATAGCCTGGGTCCCTGAGTCATGATATTGGAAGAGAGTCACCTGCCAAAAGTACAAGAATACCCACCTTGTGCTGTTATTTGGGTGAAAATTAAACTTCTGCTGTGTTTGAGACATTACATATTTGAAGGTCTATTTGTTAAAACATCTAGCATTACACTAATGGTACTAGCATGGGAATAATTCTGTCTAGATCTTTGATAGATCTTTATAGGCATCCATCCTCAGCTGTAACCAACAGAGAAGATCCCATATAAGGAGCAGGTAGATGCCTACATGCAGTCATGTCCTACCAAGATTCTGGACAACCCCAGGATGCAGAGAAAGTTTGCAACATCAGCTTTAGCAAGATGAGCATTTACGGGGTAGACATATACTTTACCTCTTCCATAATACCTATCTGGCTGGCTACCATCAAATGTTTAAGAGTTGAATGTGTCCTGTCTCTCAAGGATTTTGTTAGCTTCATATTTGACAAGACACCTTTTTTTTTTTTCTGAGATGGAGTCTGACTCTGTCACCTAGGTTGGAGTGCAGTGGCGCAATCTCGGCTCACTGCAACCTCCGCCTCCCAGGTTCAAGCGATTCTCCTGCCTCAGCCTCCTGAGTAGCTGGGATTACAGGTGCATGCCACTACACTCAGCTAATTTTTCATATTTTTGGTAGAGACAGGGTTTCACCATGTTGGCCAGGCTGGTCTCGAACTCCTAAACTCAAGTGATCCACTCGCCTTAGACTCCCAAAGTGTAACATGACACCTTTAAGCATACAGCCACCAGAGACATCTGTTCCTAAGTCAAATACTGACCTAAGTTATCTGAAAGACTCCTTCACCCACTTGAAAAAAGTTCCTAGGATGTCATAACACCAGAATTAATCTCTACGTGTCCCTCTTCCACAGCAGCTGAAATCCCATCCTAGAGGTGGGTATGTATACCTTTATGAAAATGTCATTCTCCACATAAGTGCTCACCCGCAGCTATATCAGCAATTGCTGTCTATTTTGACAAGAAAATTTTCTTTCTTCTTTTTTTTTTTTTGAGGCAGAGTCTCGCTCTCACTCTGTCGCCTAGGCTGGAGTGCAGTGGCGCGATCTCAGCTCACTGCCACAACCACCTCCCAGTTCAAGTGATTCTCGTGCGAATCTCCTCCCAAATAGCTATTTCTCCTCCCAAATAGCTGGGATTACTGATGCGTGCCACCATGCCCAACTAATTTTTGTATTTTTAGTAGAGACAGGGTTTCACCATGTTGGCCAGGCTGGTCTCGAACTCCTGACCTCAGGTGAGCCGCCCACCTCGGCCTCCCAAAGTGCTGGGATTACAGGCACGAGACACTGTGCCTGGCCTCGACAAGAAAATGTTGTACCTCCATGAGTTAATTGGTGATTCATGTCTGTTTCCTGCATTTCTTTTTATTTTTATTTTGTTGTAAAGAGCTATTGTTCAAGACCTCCTATCCCCGTATCAACCTACCCACTATCTAACACCCAGAAGTCAATGGTCATATAGAACACATTAACCAGGTACTAGTGAAAGACTTCTGATCCTATATTTCCCACTAGCAATATTTTATTCATTTAAAAAACTTTTTAGTACCTATTATCTGCCGGTCCCTGAGAGACAGACCGGGGACAAATGATGAACAAAATGTTACATGGTTTCTGACCTCTTGTTTTAACCAGATGATTACACAATGATACAAAATTTGTGACTCTGACAAGTCCTATGGAGGAGAGTTACATAATGTGAGTATGTATAATTGGGGCTTTGACCAATCAGAGAAGTTGGGACAGGCTTCATGGGAAGTAAGAATTGATCTGGGAGTTAAAAGATGAGTGGATTAAACCATGCAAAGAAGGGAAGGAAAAGTATTTTAGGGGTTGTAATAGAACAGGTAAAGGCTTTGCGCTGGGAGCATATCACAACCCAAACACTAAGTAAAAGCTAGTGTGCCTTAAGCAGAGTGGTTGAGGGAAATATGATGGTGATATAAGACTGAAGAGACAGGGAAGAGCCAGATTATACAGAATCTAATAGGTCATTTTAAGTAGCTATTTATTTATATTAAAAATGATTATAGGGACATTGAATACCAAGTAGGGTGTAGTAGGTTATGGCAGACCACCATTCCTGATGCTACAGCTTTTAACAGCTAGAAAAATTGAAAAAATATATTTTTAAAAAAAACCATTGGGGACATGTAGGTGCAAAAAAAGAATCTAAAATTCAAAGATGCAAGAGCCCTTCTAAGATAACCAGGCTGTTGTCAGCCATTTTCTTCCCTGAGGACATCTGCTGATTTCCAGCACAAGCCAAAGATTGGGCTTAGCCTAACAGAAAGAATTTGCTGGGAAAATGCAAAAACTGGTAATGCTTTTGGCAATTGTAGAAGACTGGTATCACAATTAATAAATTTCAGGAGGCCTAAATGTGAGCTAGTTTTCTCCCCACAGCATATTTTCTGAGTCTGGGGGCTATAGAGGAGACTAGAAAGCTTCTGTAAAATTGTTTGAGATCTTCTGTAGTTTCCAAATATTTAGAAGACAAAGTCTCACTGAAGAAATAGGGCCTGCAACAAACATTCAGTTGGTGTCTTCCTCAAGAAATTTGCCAAATTTGGAAGCAGCATGGATTGAGAGTAGAGGAAAAAGGTTATGAAGTACAGTCTGAATATCCCAATCTTTCAAAGTGGAGGAGAGAGACTTGTAGACTTTTGGAAGGATATGCCTGAGAAACAGTAGAATTAGTGGTGGACTGAGTCTAACTAAAACTGCAACACAGCTTCAATCCAGCTCAATCTTTGATTCAATTAATGTGATTAGTTCCTTACCCAATCCACCTAACAAATGAAAAGAGAAAAATCCTTGCTGGTAGAAATTATGACCTGGAGCTTCTACCATTTATTTACATAAAATATCTAGCATAAAATGAAAAACATTAGATACTTGGGAACGCATAACAAAGTCAGAAGACAATTGAACACTGTCTTTAAATACTCAGTAGACAAAGAAACCTATAAAATATGAATCAAATATTCTAAAAACCATTTGAAGACAGTGGAGAGTGACTGAAAGCAGAAATGGAGGTAGAACTATATTTGAAAGACAACTAAAATGAGTAAAATTCGGGTTTACCTCCAAGAACAAAAAAATAGTTCTTTAGAGCAACACCACAGAATCCAGAGTTTCTAAAATGTATTATTGATAATATTCAGTAATGAACCAAAAAGCCTTAGATGTACAAAGAAATAGAAAAAAATGTGACCCATACTCCAGGAAAAAAAAAGATCAATAGAAATTCATCCCAAAATGACACAAATCTTGCAATTAGCAGAAAAGGCCTTTAACACAGATTTTATAAATATATTTGAAGATTTAAAGGAAAATATATGCAAAATGAATATATGGGTATAGAACATGGCAGAGAAAAAGAAACTATAAATATGAACCAATTGGAAAGTATATAGCTGGAAAATGTAATAACTGAAGTAAAAAAATTTGCTAGGTGGGCTTAGGAAATGACATAAGAGTAATGAACTTGAGGAGAGATCAATAAAAAATACCCAGTCTGAAAAACAGAGGGAAAAAGGATAAGTGGGACAATATCAAACAGACTAACACATAGGTAACTTGAGTTCTAGAAGGATATAAAGAAAATGCAGCAAAACAATTTTTTTAGAAATAGTGGTCAAAACCTTTGTGAATTTAGTAAAAGACATCAACTTAAAATTCTAAGGAGCTCATTGAACTTCAAACAGAATAAACACAAAGAAAATGCCCTACATATATCATATTCAAACTCCTACAATCCAAAGATGAACTTAAAGATCTCAGAAGTTCAGTGACCCACCAAGGAGATTAAATACAAAGAAAGCAATACCTAGACATTTAACAGTCAAAACCCTGAAATATGAAAATAAACTTTTGAAGGTAGTCAGAGAAAAACAGTACACACTACATACAAAGACATGAATAATGGCTGACTTCTCATCAGAAACAAAGAAATGCAAAAAAAAAAACCAATGAAACGAAATCTTTAATATGCCAAAAGAAAATAAACACAGATAACTCATAATTCTGTACCAAGCAAAAATATCATTCAAAATCGAAGACATTATCAAATAGACGAAAACTGAGAAAATTCATCATCAGCAGGCCTGCAATACAAGTAATGCCTAAGGGGAGGATCTTCAGGTTGAAGAGAAAAGATGCTAAATGGTAACTTGGCTGTATTAGGAGATAATTAAAGTTATCAGAAATAGTAAATATGTTGATAAATATAACAGAATATATTTTTATTTCATTCTCTTAATTTGTATGAAATGCATATGAATGTTTAAAACAAATTTTAACACTATATTATACGGTTCACAATAAATGTAGGTATACATATGATAACAATAGGGCAAAGAATAGTAGGCTAGTAAATGGGACACTGCTGTTACAAATTTCCTATGTTTTAGGTAAAGAAGTGGAATATTAATTCTAAGAAGATTATGATAAATTCAAGATGCATTTAAGCAATTCCTAGGACAGTCACTAAAAAGTGCAAAAATGTATTGCTAAAATGCCAATATAGGAAACAAAACGGAATATATGAAAAACACTTTTATCCCAAAGGAAAGCAAGAAAAGGGAAACAAAGGAACAAACAGAGACATAGATGAGTCAAATAGAGAACATATAGCAAAATAGATGACAAGAAATCTAACTGTATCAATAAGTGCCTTAAATGTAAGTAGCCTAAACATTTCAATTAGAAGACAGATTGCAGAATGGGGAGATAAAAAGCAAGACACAAATGCCTGCTCCCTAAATAAGATGAACATTAATCCAAAGACACAAATGCATTGAAAGAAAAAGTACAGAAAAAGTAAATCATGCAAAAAACTAATTAGCTAAATTGGCTATGTTATTATTGGACAAAATAGAAATCAAGAAAAAAAGTATTATCAGACATAAAGAGGGACATTTCATAATGATAAAATAAGACATAATAATAAAATGTATATGTGCAAAGATGTGCTGGATCATAAGAAGAATATTTTGCATATTTCTTACCATCTCTGTGTTCAGTGACATCACATGGGTAGCCCTAGATTAGTTACAATGGAGGTACTCACAGCACAGAAATCAGAAAATGCTCCAAATTAGGGATCTTTTTCAGAAAGCCTGTTGTTAAACATTTACTAGCACACCAATATGTACGTACTTAATAATAGAACTTCAATGCACCTGAAGAAAACACTCACAGAATTAGAAAATAGGAAAATTTTACGGTAATTGATAAAACATATTGACAAAAATGCAGTAAGGATATAGAAGATCTGAATCACACTATCAACCATCTTGACCTAATTGATATTGATAGGACTCTATACCAAACAACTGTACAATATGCATTAATTTCAAATGTATGTGGAATGTTCACTAACACAGACCACATGCTTGGCTATGGCCAAAGTTTTTGATAAATTTCAAGATTAAATTTGCAGATAATATTCTTTGACCGCAACAGAATTAAATGAGAAATCTATTAATTATGATATCTAGAAGGGCCACAAATATCTGGTAATTAAGCATATATTTCAAAATAATACATGGGTCAAAAAAGAATAATGAAATCATAATTACTTCAAGCTGAAAGGTCAATGAAAATATAACATAAAATTTTGCAGGATGCAGCTACAGCAGAGCTTAAATGTAAATATGTCGCTTAAATTAAAAAGAAAGAATGTTCAAAAAATAAGAATGAATAAACCAAAAATAAGCAGAAAGAAGGAAATAATAACAATAAGAGCAGATAAAAATAGAAAATAGCCAAAATGTGGAGAAAATTAACAAAATCAAAACATTGTTCTTTAAAACAAAGTAATAAATTTAATAAATCTCTAAGAAGACTGATCAAGACAAAAAGAAAAAATTATTAATATCTAGAATGAAAGATATGGTATCACTACAGATCATACGGATATCAGTAAGATGATAAAGGAATTTTTAAACAACTTTATGCTAATAAAGTCAATAACGAATTTGACATTTCTTGAAAAACACAACTGATTAAACTTGGCACAATATGAAATAATAATCCTAAGAGCCCTATATTTAGCAAAGAAATTGAATTTGTTTTCAAAAACATCCCCACAAAGAAAATCCAAGGACCAAATGATTTTATTGATGAAATTTATTAAAAATTTTAATAAATAATACCAGTTTTACAGAAACTCTCAGAAAAAGGCAAAGACTTCCAAACTTGTTTTATGAAGCCAAACATAACCCTGACAAACATTAAAAGTATAGACTAATTCTTCTTAAAAACATAGATGCAAAATTCTTTTAAAAGATTAGCAAATATCGTCTAGCAATATATTAAAATGATAATATATAGTGACCAAGTGGAATTCATCCCGGGGATATTAGGATGTGCTTAATATTTCTTTTAAAAACTATGTAATTCACCATGTTAACAGAATAAAAGAGCAAAACCACTGAATAATTGCAATAGGTAGCAATATAAATATAAAACCTCTTTATGATTAAAAGAATCATAGAAACTCAGAAATGTGAAAAACTTTCAGGTAACATCAAACCTAAAAATAAAACATTGATTCCTTTTCCTCTAAGGCCAGGAACAAGGCAAAGATGTCTGCTCTTACCATTTCTACTCAACATGTATAATAGTATCAAAACTTTGATAAGAAAAAGTAAAGAAAACTTAAATAAATGGTGACATATACCACATTAATGGACTGAAAGACTCAGTATTATTAAGATGTCCATTTTACCTAAATGTCTCTATAAATTCATTGCAATCCCCATCAAAAATTACAGAAAACCTTGTGGAAGTAATAGACAGGCTGATTTCAAAATTTATTTTAAATTTAAAGAATTTACAATGTCCAAAACAATCTTGAAAAAAAAAGTTAGAGGCTTACACCACTTGACTTTAGGAGGTACTCTATAGTTATGATAACCAATGGAGTGTGATATTGGCATTATGTTTACACTAATGAGTGAAGGAAACAGAACAGAGACTCCAAAAATATATGCACACATATATGGTCAGTTAATTTTTCACCAAGTTACAACATTAATTCAATGGAAAGCTTTTTAAAATCAATTGTTACTGGAACCCTGGGTATCTATATGCAAAAAATGAACCTTGATCATTGTCTCAGTCTCTACACAAAAAGTAATTCAAAATGGATCATAGGCCTAAACCCAGAATCTTGGACTAGACAAGGATTTCTTAGGCCACCAAAAAAAAAAAAAAAAAGAAGAAGAAGAAAAAGAAAGAGAGAGGGGGAGGGATGGAGGGAGGGGGAAAGAGAGAGAGAAAAAGAGAAAGAAGAAGAAAGAAAAGAAAAGAGAAAGAGAAAGAAAGAAAGAGAAAGAAAGAAAGAAAAAGAAAGAGAGAGAGAGAGAAAGACAAAGAGAAAGAAAGTAGGAGGGACAAAGGGGGAGGAAAAAGGGAGAAGGAGAGGGAAAGGGAGGGGAGTTGGAGGGGAAAATAAAATGATAAATTGGACAATTGGACTTCCTTGAAACTAAAAATGTTGCTCAACAGAAGACATCATAGACACGCCACAGATTGAGAAAAATAATTACAAAATAAATAGTTCAGCAAAGGCTATTCAGGATATATAAAGAATGTCTGTAATTTAAAAACAAAAATACAAAAAAGTCCCAATGTTTAAGAATGGGCAAAAACTTGAACAGGCTCTTCACACAAGAAGATATACAAGTGAATTGTAAACACATTAAAAGGGTGCTCAAAAACTTTAGTCATCAAGAAAATGCAAATTAAAGTATAAGATACCATTTCACACACACTAGAAAGGCAAATATCAAAAAGACAAATGTTAAGAATTTAGAGCAACTGGAATATTTCCGATGGAAATGTAAAATGTCAAAACTGATTTGGAGAAGAGTTTGGATGTTTCACATAAAGTTACACATACAACTACTCTATGACCCAGTTTTATTCTTATGTATCTACTCAAGAGAAGTGAAAATATATGTTCACAAAAGACATATATAAAAATCTTTATAGTTTTCTATGAAAAGATGGCCAACACCACCAATTAATAGAGAAATGAAAATCAAAACCTCTAGGAGATATCACCTTAACCCCATTATGATGGCTACAGAAAATAAGTGTTGGCAAACATGTGGAGAAATTGGAACACTTGTGCACTGTTGGTGGGATTGTAAAATGGTGCAACTGCTATGGAAAACAGTATGAAACTTTATAAAAATATTAAA
Source organism: Pan troglodytes (assembly GCF_028858775.2). Lineage (NCBI taxonomy): Eukaryota > Metazoa > Chordata > Mammalia > Primates > Hominidae > Pan > Pan troglodytes. The sequence continues at coordinate 106,915,367 of NC_072421.2, forward strand.
AATAGAGCCATCTTATTAGCCAGCAATCTTACTTCCAGATATATGTACAAAAGAAGTGATAGCACAGTCTCAAAGCGGTATTTCTACACCCATGTTCCTAGCAGCACTATTCACGTTAGCCAAGAGGTGGATGTAACCCAAACATTTAACAATGAACAAATGGATAACATACAATGGACTATTACTCAGCCTTAAAAAGGAAGGAAATCCTGTCACATGCTACAACATGAATGAACCTTGAGGACATTATGCCAAGTGAAATAAGACAGTCACAAAAACACAAATACTATATGATTACACTTACATGAGATATCTAAAGTAGTCAAATTCATAGGAACAGAAAGAGTGGTAGTTACCAGGGGCTGTTGGAAATAGAAAAGGGGAGATTTTCAAGATCAGATTTGCAAGATGAAAAAGCTTAAGATTTGCAAGATGAAAAAGTTCTGGAGATATGTTTCACAACAATGTGAATATGCTTAACACTACTGAACTGTATACTTAAAAATGGTTAAGATGGTAAATTTTATGTTATGTGATTTTTTTTACCATAATGAAAAATGTTTATAGTTGCCTTATTCATAAAATTGTCAAAAAAAACTCTTCTAAAAAATTAGAATCAAGCCAAATGTTCAACAGGAGAATGATAAATTGTGATATAGTCATAAAACGAAATACAACTAGGCAATTTAAAAAGTGACCTACAGGTATATGCAAAATCATATGTTAATCTTAAAAAGCATTGTGCTGACAGAAAGAAGACAGGCACAAGACACTGTATCATTCCATTTACATAAAATCAAAGAACAGAAAAAAATACTAATTTATTTTAATAGATATCAGAATAGTGATTGCCTATGGGATAGGAGAAATTACTGAAAAGGAGGACAAATGAACTTTCCGGTGTAATGAACATATTAGTAACTTTTTTGGAGAATGGTTACATAGATACATGCAATTGTCAAAATTCATTGAACAGAACATCTAGCATGTGTACATTTTATTTTATGTTGATTATACCTGAATAGAAAACATATTTTATAAACACAATGAAACATTATGCTAAGTTAAATGAGTGAGTCACAAAATGACAAATACTGTATGATTCTACTTATATAGGATATACGAAGTAGTGAAAATTCATAGAAAAAGAAAATAGAATGGTGTTTACCAGGAACTTCAAGAAGAAGGAAATGGAGAGTTGTTTAATGGGTACAGAGATTCAGTTTTTCAAGGTGAAAAAGTTCCAGAGATATGTTGTACAACAATGTGAATATACTTAACACTACTTAACTGTACACTTTAAGGTGGTAAATTTTATGTCTTTTTAGCAGAATTAAAAATAAAAAACACTATGAGATAACCTCATCAAGTCACTAGAATGACTAAAATTAAATTAACTGACAACATCAAATATTGGCAATGATGTAGACCAAAGGGAATTCTCATAACTTGTGTGCAGGAAAGTAAAATGAGAAAATATTTCACAGTGTGTTATAGAGTTAAGTGTATACTATTCTTTAACCGAGAAATTCCCTCCCTGGTATTTCTAGGAGAAATTCTCAAGAGAAATTCAAATATGTGTCCATAAAAAGACTGGTTCAAGAATATCCATTGCACTTATATTGACAATAGCCAAAATTGCAATCAACCCAAATGTCCATCAGCAGGAAAATGGATAATTAAATTGTGCTATATTTATGCAATGGAATACTATTTAGCAATAAAAAGGAACAAGCTACTTATACATGGATGAATATCACAGTCTTTCTGTTGTCTGTTTCCACTTATATGATGTTTTAGAAGGAGCAAAATTAATGCAAGTTAAACAAACAAACAGAAAAACAGAACTGTGGTTGCCTCTGGTTTTCGGTGAACACAAATTTACTAAGGGACACAAGTGAAATTTTGGAGAGAAGGGAATGTTTTATATCAGGGTCAGCAATCTTTTTCTATAAAACTACAGATAATAAATAACTTGGACTTTGCAGATAATACATGGTTCTGTTGTTGTTTTCTTTTGTCATAACCCTTTTTAAAATGTAGAAAATATTCTTTGCTTCCAGTCTGTAAAAACAGGCTATGGGCCATAGTTTGCTAATCCCTATTTTATATCATGATAGAAGTCTAGATTGTAGGGGTCCTTTTATCAAAATTATAGAGAAATGATATGGGCATTTCAACGTGTGTAACTGTACCTAAAAATACAGAATTGAAAATTAATAATAACCACCACCAAATTAGGGATGTGAGAAATGGGTGAAGGTATAGATGAAAAAATACAGGATAGTGATGATTGTTGAAGGTGAGTTTTGGACACATAAATGTTATACTATTTTGTTTATTTTGCATATGTTTCTTCTTTTCCTTTTTTTTTTTTTTTGGTTTGGTAGCGATGGGGTCTCTTTATGTTGCCCAGGCTGGTCTCCAACTCCTGGGCTCAAGCTATCATCCTGCCTCAGTCTCCCAAAGTGCTGGGATTACAAAAAGTGGTTTTTATTAAAAAAAGAAAAATTTCTGGGTGGTAGCTGAAGCAGTGCTTAGAGGAGATTTTCTAGCTGTAGGTGACTAAATTAGAAAATAAGAAAGGTTAAAGTCAACCATCAAAGCTTCCCACTCAGAAAACTAGTAAAAGAGCAACAAATTAAATACAAAGTAAGTAGAAGGAAGGAAAAATAAGAATATAAATCAATGGGACACAAAGCAGGCATACAATAGAGAACAATCAACAAAGTTCAAAGTTGATATTTGGAAAAGATGAATAGAATTAATAATCCTCTAGCAATGCTGATTAAGAAAAAAACATAAATTATCAGTATCAGGAATGAAACAGAGAACATCATTACAGATCCTAAGGATATCTAAAAGACAGCTTGAGCATATCATATACAACTTTGTGCCAATAAGTTTGATAACATATATGAAATGAACAACTTCCTTTAAAGCCATAACTTACCAAAACTGGCACAAGAAGAAACAGAAAGTTTGAATAGTCCAGTATCTATTAAAGAAATTGAATCTATTATTTGAAATCACCACACAAAGGAAAGAACAATAGGAATCTATTAAAGAGATTTAAGCAGAGAAGTGATAAAATCAGACTCAATTTTGAAAAGAGTAGTTTGCAATGTGAAGAATGGATTTGAGAGTGGATGTGATTAAAATACTTAAAAGACAATTGCAAGGTGCCAGGGGTTAGGGGGAGAGAGGTGTGAACAGGTGGAGCACAGAGGATTTTTAGGGGACTGAAACTATTCTGTATGTTGCTATAATGGTGAATACATGCCATTATACATTTGCCAATGCTCGCAAGATATATAACACCAAGAGTTTACCCCAATGTAAACTATGGACTTTGGGTGAAAATGATGTGTCAGTGTAAGTTCATGATTATAATCAGTGAGCCACCCTGTTAATAGTGGGAGAGGCTGTGCATAGGTGGGGACAGGAGATACATGGGAACTCTCTGTGCTTTCTGCTCAATTTCCTGTGAACCCAAAATAGTTCCAAAAAATTAAGTCTAGATGTTGGCGTGGATGTAGTGAACAGGGAACACTTTTTTTTTTTTTTGAGATGGAGTTTCACTCTTGTCACCCAGGCTGGAGTTCAATGGCATGATTTTGGCTCACGGCAACCTCTATCACCCGGGTTCAAGCAATTCTCCTGCCTCAGCCTCCAGAGTAGCTGGGATTACAGATGCCCACCACCACACTCAGCTACTTTTTGTATTTTTAGTACAGACAGGGTTTCACCACGTTGGCCAGGCTGGTCTCGAACTCCTGACCTCAGGTGATCCACCTGCCTCGGGCTCCCAAAGTGCTGGGATTACAGGCATGAGCCACCATGCCCAGCTGAACAGGGAACACTTCCACACTGCTAGTGGGAATGTAAACTAGTACAACTACTACGGAAAACAGTGTGGAGATTTCTTAAAGAACTAAGAGTAGAACTACCATTTGATTCAGTTTTCAATCCCACTACTGGATATCTACCCAGAGGAAAAGAAGTCATTATGTGAAAAAGATACTTGTACACGCATGTTTATAGCAGCACAATTTACAATTGCAAAAATATGGAACCAGCCCAAATGCCCATCAATCAACGAGTGGATAAAGAAATTGTTGTGTGTGTGTGTGTGTGTGTATAGATATGATATATATGTATATATATATTATATATGTGTGTATATATATATCACATCATATATACATATATTTATATATATGATGGAATACCACTCAGCCATGAAAAAGAATGAATTAATGGCATTTGCAGCAACCTGGATGGAACTAGAGACTATTATTCTAAGTGAAGTAGCTTAGGAATGGGAAACTCAACATCGTATGTTCTCACTCATAAGTGGGAGCTAAGTTATGAGGATGCAAAGGCATAAGAATGATACAAAGGACTTTGGGGACTCGGGGGAAAGGGTGGGAGGGGGGCGAGAGATAAACGACTACAAATTGGGTTCAGTGTATACTGCTTAGGTGATGGGTGCACAAAAATCTCACAAATTGCCACTAAAGAACTTATTCATGTAACCAAATACCACCTGTTCCCCCAAAAAAACTATGGAAATAAATTTTTTTAAGAAATTAAGTCTATGAAAAGAAAAAAAGACAATCTTAGTAGCTCTAGTGGGAGATGATGGTGCTTGGACCAGGATACTAATAGTAAAAATCGAGAAAGAGAAGGACATTGGAGCTTCAAGGAAAATGGAGAAGCTTTGATGTATGGGTGGTAGGAAGTGAATTAACCAATGAAGTATAATGGAATTATGAGGTAGTAGTAAGGGACATTTGAATATAAGAAACCATGAATTTATAGTGGAAACAATATACTTTGCTGCATAACTTTCTGCTACAATATTTGGCTGTTCAAGTGCAAGCACAAAGAAAGTTAAGAGTTGGGATCATACAGAACTAGAGTTTTGCAAGTGTGTCTGACCAAAAAGACAGAAATATTAATAAGAACATGTTCAAATGATAGATTATAGACTCTGAATTGGACAATAAAGTAAATAAAACAAGGGCTTGTGAGTTTGGAGAAAGCAGAGGTCAGTAGACTGGAAGACCTGATATAGTCAAATATAGGCACAGTTGGGATAAAAGGAGGTTGTAATCAGAGAGTGTGATGAATTCATAATTTGGGAGGTGAAGCATTTTCTTTTTTCTATTTTTTGAGACGGAGTCTTGCTCTGTCGCCCAGGCTGGAGTGCAGTGGCATGATCTCGGCTCACTGCAAGCTCCGCCTCCCGGGTTCACGCCATTCTCCTGTCTCAGCCTCCTGAGTAACTGGGACTACAGGCACCGGCCACCACGCCTGGCTATTTTTTTTGTATTTTTAGTAGAGACAGGGTTTCACCGTGTTAGCCAGGATGGTGTCGATCTCCTGACCTTGTGATCCCCCTGCCTCGGCCTCCCAAAGTGCTGGGATTACAGGCGTGAGCCACTGCACCCGGCCAGGTGAAGCATTTTCAGTAGCAGTTATAGAAGATGGAAAAGCAGAAGGTATTAATATAATGGTAGCAGTGTTTGGCCAAAGTAGAATGGAAGAGAAGATTATTAGGATGATATGGCAAAGAATGAAATAGTCAAGATATATAGTTGTCCACAGTCCATGTCCAATTGATGTCACCAGCATAACAGCAGGTCTTGGAGTAGAGAGGAGGACCATGATCCATATCCCAAAATATTCAATAAATTAAGGGTAGCGAATATGGAGAGTAGATGGAAGTAACAGGAGGTGTAGAAGATGCTAAAACAGAGAATGGCATTAGCCTCAAAAGCTTGTGAATGTGTTTAACAAAGGCAAAAGAATCATTGTTTGGGAAGCGTCATCAGTAAGCAGGGGATACAATTTCACCACATGGTCATGATCTTGAGGTACTGAGGCATAATAACAGCCCCACTGGAGAAGAAATGGCTACAGGGAAGATAATATTCTCAATAGAGGCTCTAGAATGGCCCCAAATATTTTTTCACAAAGTAAACACTTCGTTTCACAGCAACTGCAGTTTCCTTCTCTTCACATTTCTTAAAGAAAGAGACACTCTCTAACAACTGAGAATTTCCTTTAAAGAACTCCAGGATACTTTCCATTTGCCTTTATAGGAGTACAGGGAATATGCCAATCAGTTCCACATTATGGGGAAGAACATGAGACTAAGAGATACAGCCTAATTTTCCTGCACGCAATTTTGCAGAAGTTGTGATCTTAAAAGATGTTGAAAATTATCAGCTCTGTGGCCTTCTGACTCCAGCTGTTTGTTTTTCATGGACATCCATCCCATTGTGCACTGCTCCTTTCTATATCTGGCTCACAAAGGTCTGCTTTCCATCTGGATCCTGGTACCCAGCCCTAACGTTTTAAGGTCATGAATACACATAAGTAGTCAAGGCAGTGCTGGACTCACAGTGACAGTATGATCAGATCCACCTCCAGCTTCAAAAAAGCATTCAACTAAAAAGCATTAAAGCACATCTACATGGTAAATTCTAGAAAATCCTGGCTTTCTCTCTAAGTTTGAGTTACACTCTATACCTGACATGGCCACACAAGTCAGTGAAGGAAACACATAAACAGATGTCATGAGGATAATGGGAAGGCAGTTTTTTCACTGTCAGAGAAGGAAATTACAAATATGGAAAAGTTAAAAAAGAAACGGAATTAACACTGTGGCACTGGATTAGAATTAGAGAGTTTAGTATGAATTTATGGTTTTAGATAGGCAGATTGATTGATATGAATATTATAGACACTAATTGAATAAAATAAAAACCCATATGTGCACACTGATATAAATAATTGAATGAATAAATAAATGAGGAAGAAGAGAAGATTCTTTCTTATAATAAAATGTCAACCAGTAAATGCAGAAACAATGATGGAATACGACATTTATCAATGGATGTCAAAATTATTGGGTAAAACTTTGATGAAGAACAGGATATTTACATAGATTAAAGTATCTCCCCCAATGTTATGTATTAATTACAATGAGATAAATACAGTTACTCTCCAGTGGAGGAACTTGGCAGACACCACCTAAATTAAGTAATCAGGTTAACATCACCAATAATGGGATGATTAACATCATCCTGATAAAGTGCCTCCTGATAAAGTGCACTGAAAAAGACACATAACTTCTGTAGTATTCCGGCTGAAGATGCATAGTCTAAATCGATCTTGAGGAACACAGGCAAACTAAAATTGAGGGACAGTCCATGAAATAATTGATCTGAATTCATCAATAATATCAAAATGAAGAAAAACAAAGAAAATCTGAGAAACCGTTACAGATTAAAAGCAACTAAAAAGATATGACAGCAAACTGAATGTGTGAGACTGGATTGGAAACTGACCTGTGGGAATATTAGCTGTATTGTATAAGACCATTAGTAAAATTAGAATATGGGAAGTAGTTTAGATAATAATATTGTAGCAATGTTAAATTTTCTGATTTTGATCATTATACTGTAGTGTTTTTAGGAAGTACACACTGAAGTATTTAGAGGTAAAAGGGCATAGGGTCTACAACTTACTCTCAAATGGCTCAGAAAAATAATGTGCATAAATATATAAATAGATAATAAAAAGCAACTAGGCAAAATGTAAACAATTGCTGAATCTTTGAATTATTATTGAAGCTTTTTGTAGGTTTGAAATTATGTCAAAATTAAAAACTACCCCAAAAAAGATGTCATGGACACACTCTACCTTGGGTCAATACTTCTAGTGTATCAGCTGTCTCAGGTTTGGCCTGTTTTGGCACCATAATTTGGATTACGAAACCAGTGTAGAATTGTCTATTTTAGTTCTGACCTTGATCCCCCTTCTGGACTCATGTCTCATTATCTTGCCTTCATCTCCAAGCATTACAATCACATGTAAGAAAAATACCAAATTGGCTGGGCGCGGTGACTCACGCCTGTAATCCCAGCACTTTGGGAGGCTGAGGCGGGCAGATCACCTGAGATCAGGAGTTCGAGACCAGCCTGACCAACATGGTGAAACCCTGTCTCTACTAAAAATACAAAATATTAGCCAGGCATGGTGGTGGGCACCTGTAATCCCATCCACTCAGGAGTCTGAGGCAGGAGAATCGCCTTGAACCCAGGAGGCGGAGGTTGCAGTGAGCTGAGATCGCACCATTGTACTCCAGCCTGGGCAACAAGAGCGAAATTCCAGCTCAAAAAAAAAAAAAAAAGAAAGAAAGAAAGAAAAATACCAAATCATAACATCTCTTCCTAACCTATAGGGCATGTCCTATCTTCCACAGGCCACATGTCTTCCATTTCCTTTGTTTTCTCACTTGTTCAGTGCTCTGGAAGTAGCAGTTGCCTCATTCAGATTTGTTGGAATGATTTGAAATTGCTCACTTCATAAATGTAGAGCAATCTATGATTGCCTTTTAAAATCGCACTTTCAAGAACCTGAAGGGACCCAAGATAGGATTCGCAAGTCTTGTATGGACTCAGTCTAAGGAGGAGCCAAGATTTTAAAATGGCTTAGGAAGGATCATCAGTATCCCTGCCTTATCTACAGGCTGCTTTCTTAAGCAAGCCATCCAAGGACTCCTTGAACATAATTAGTGGGATTAGGGAAATAACCACTTTTCAAATAGAAATTACCAGGTGACTGGAAAATGAAGATTTGGAATGATGATGGGATATTTACTTGATAATAATCATAATAGCTACCACTTGATAAAGAAGCTATGTGCCAGGAAATGCGCAAGATGCTTTACGTGTATTGTCTCTTAAAATCCTCATCCAACCTAAAGGGTAGACATTAATATAACCCTTTTGTAAATAAGGAAACTAAGACTTAGGGAGTTTAGATGACTTGCCCAAGTTATTACAGCTCTTACATGGTAGAGCCGAGATTTGAGTGCTTCATGTCTCTTTGACTCCAGAGCACATACCTTTGCCATTGCATGATATGATCATACCAACCCATTAGCAACCCTGCAGTTTCCCTGCACTGATTTGTTAAGGGGTCTTCCTAAACAGCTCTGATGTTAGTTACTTTGGAGAACAGATTTATTTTAGTGGGAATTTACATAAACGAAGGTTTCTCATACCATTTCGAACACATCACTTGCTCTTGATGTGATGGACTTAAGGTCTCCAAAATCTCCAGGGGAGAACTTTTTCAGCCACACCCAATCACCCTAGAAAGAAAAGGAGGAGAACGAATAGTGATGAAACTTAGTTGCCAGCAGTTTTAGAAAAATGTCCCTTCCACATAAAGGGTTTATACCTATACCAGCAATCCAAATAGACATTTTCCTTCTCTCCCACCCTCCACCTCACAGACATTCTGCATTCTGAGCTGAAATGAGGTCATGCACAGAAGTTAAACTTAAAAATTACAGTTACCCAAGACAGGGAAACAATTGCAAGTATGTAGACTCCAGAAACGGAATGATACCACTCTTTGCAAAGCCTTTCTTAACTAACTGCAGGAAGTGCTAGGTCATTTCACTTTTTCATAGCTAAGTGATGTAGCACCAGGTTCCCTGCGATTAATGGTGATAGTTAGTGGTTGCAATTCCCACTGCCTTGAGGCGTCTGTGGAGGGAAATGTAGGGTGGGAGATGTAGTGCAGCAAATGTTTCCTGCATTTACCTTGATCCATTTTTCTCTCGTGGGACAGGCCATTCGTGTGTGTGTATGGAGGGGGGGCTGTCTTATGCTTTAGTCACAATCCAATTGGCTTAAATCTAGATTAAATATTTTTTATTTGAATGCTCAATGTACTACCATAGTAATGTGAGTAATCTAGAGTCTTCCAAAAGTCTATTTCTGACTTATTAAGTAAAAAACTGCTATTTTAAGGCTTCTGTCAAGTTAAAAACAACAACTATTTTATTGTTTTCACTTCAACACCAGCGCCTGATAGATAACCTTTTTCTACGTGCATAGCCTCAAGGATTCATCAGTCATAAAGCCCTATTTAGTTTCCGTCCAACCCAAATTGTTTTAAAAAAATATATCAATATAGATTCTTTTTTCTCCATAATAGTAATAATGCCTTACATTTGCACAATGCTCTCTACTTTTCAAAGTGCTTTCACATCCATTACCTATAGCCTGGAGATTCCATTTCGGGCTGCACCAACTTGTCATCAAGTAGAGATAATAAAGCAGAGGGCACTGTGCAGTCAAATTCCAAAAATAAGAGTGTAACCGGGCCGGGCGCGGTGGCTCACGCCTGTAATCCTAGCACTTTGGGAGGCTGAGGCGGGCGGATCGCGAGGTCAGGAGATGGAGACCATCCTGGCTAACATGGTGAAACCTCGTCTCTACTAAAAATACAAAAAATCAGCCGGGCGTGGTGGCGGGCGCCTGTAGTCTCAGCTACTCAGGAGGCTGAGGCCGGAGAATGGCGTGAACCTGGGAGGCGGAGCTTGCAGTGAGCGGAGATGGCGCCACTGCACTCCAGCCTGAGCGACAGAGCTAGACTGTCTGGAAAAAAAAAAAAAAAAAAAAAAAAAGAGTGTAACCACTCTCTTATTAAGGAATATATCCGGCTATGGCACCGCATCTGGAAACCTGCCAGAGGCAAAGGCTAATGGAAGCTGCAGGCTTCCGAGTTACCTGCCAGCACTTTGTATTAGCATTTACTAGCCAAGGAGCTCAAAGTCCTTTAACTAAGAAATGGCCCTCAGAGACCTTCAGCAGCTGGGAAAAAAAAAAAAAAAAAAAAAAACTGCACTGGCCAGGCTCAGTGCCCAGAGAGTTCAGAAGGGTAGTACCGGATCAGTGCCTGCCTGCAGCAGAATGGTCAAAGCATTTGATCCAGTAAATCTCCAAGTGTGGTCCCTGGACCAGCTGCATCAGCATCACCTGGAAACCGGTTAGAAAGGCCAATTCTCAAGCCCCACCCAACACTTAACGAAATCAGAAATCGTAGTAGGGGTGAGGTCCAGCAAACTGTGTTTTAACAAGCCCTCCACGTGACGCTAATACAGGTGAAAATTTGTGACCCACCATCCCAGCCTTTGCCTTTTCCTCGTATTTATGGAACTCTCCTCACTCATACTCTCTTCATTTACCTCTTACTACGTTTCCTTCATCAAAATCTGCTATCAGTCAGGGATCGAAAAGTCATTCACAGAAGTCAGGAGGGCCTGACACAAGCTTGAAGTTTTACCCTTCAGAGAACTTTGCCCTTTAGCGGGATCAAAGGCTACATATTAAGCTGAAAGAATAAAACTCTAACCGAAAATTTATGGAATCAGCCTATGTGTGGGAAAGACTGGTGAACAAAAAACCCTTCCCGGCACCTTTGCAGCTATGTTACTGAGCCCATGGTCACTGCTAGCCACTATGGCATCTTTGTGCTAGTTAGAAAGGGTATTTTCTCTCAAATTTAAAAAATCTTAACTTTGTGAGTATATCATCATACAGCCTGTGGCAGCCCTGTGATGTTAGGCAGCACACCCTGGCTGTATACATACAAGTACCATACTCTCATTTATGGATACATCCCCCAGACACCAGGGAGCACATTCCACTAGCAGCATGGATGCTCTGCACATCACCAAATTCTATCTGCCCAGTGAGGCCTCCTTGTCACCTTTGGAGTCAGGCTTTAGGAGAGGGGGTGAGAAGTCGAAATTGGTCCTCTGAGAATATTAGGCAGGAGAGAAAAGCAACCTCAAGAAACTTCTGGAACATAGTCAAGATAGTACATACCCAGCTACACATGAGTTTACCAGTGATGGTGTATGTGCATAGCTGGGAGTGCCAGTATAGATGTAGATGTGAGAAGGCTCTTCTACCACCTCATTCCAGAACTAGGCTGGGAAGCCAGAATCTCTGTGCCCACTTTGGTACCACTCACGCATAAATTGGCATATGTTACAATGTGAATATTACCCTCTTAGATGTAGTTCCCTTTTGCAGTACACAACCTGAACATCAGTACTCGCAGTCCTGACTCTGCCTCAAACCTGGTACCTGATACCTTCTTCCTAGAGCCAGCCCTATTGCAAACATGGGCTAGCCTTCTGTCTGGTTTATTAAGTGCCACGAGCAGCTAAGCAGAGCTTTTTCATGCCAAATCAACAACTGTGAGAGCTGGAAAGGGTCATAGGTATCCATAACACAATCCCTTCATATTTTGATAAAGAAACTGAAAACTTAAGAGATTAAGTGACTGTCCCAAGGTCGGAAAACTAGGTAGTAACAGAGCCGCAAATTGACCCAAGGTCTTCCATCTCCTACTTTGTTGCTCTTTCCTCTCGTTGGGCTTTCTTTGGTTTGGGAGATTTGTGTGTGTTTGTTTTAAGATTTAAATAATTATCACAAACTTTGTAAGCAAATTTTTATTGAGTCTGTGTGCGTTCTACTTCATGAATAATGAGGAAAAGGGAAGAAATGGGCAAGTTTTATCTTCACCACACATGCACTATTTGTTTTGTTTTTTTCTTTAAAGAGAGAATGATAAAATACTTCACTCATCACTCACTTTTTAATTAAGAGCAAGAAACATCAAACTCTATTCACTAAACTTTTTAGAAGTAATTTAAAGTCCATCAGTTTTGAACTAAAGCCACGGTGTATTAATAAGGGGAAAGAGCACTAGATCCTAGACCTGGCCCTGCTTCAAACTCAAGGGTGGCCTTAGAACAGCCACTCAATCTGCCTGAGCCTCAGTTTCCTCACTGATAAAGCTAGACTTACTAGATGATTCTTTAGGACTTACTAGGTGATTTCTGGACTTACTAGATGATTTTTTAGCTCTGACGATCTGCGATTCTGTGATAAGAAAGAAAAGATGGTTGACGGAAGGGAGGGGGCAGGGAGAGAGCTACAAGGGATATAGAATGTGAGAAGACAGAAAAAATGATCTGAGAAAGAGAGATGAATGGAGAGAGAGAAAGATGAGACAGAGGAAAACACAGGGAGAAGCAAAGAGGAAAAAGTAGTCAGAAAAAAGAAGAGGGAAGATGAATTCAGTGGGTTCTCTCTGAATGTGTCAGGGTTACACTGCTGCCCACCACACCCCATCTCACCCAGACTGTAACTATTAGAGCAGATCCTGACATGTCCCCACTGCATCTGCCATTCACAGCTCTTTCTGCCTGGCAGTCAGCTCATCTGGCTTTCCTTTCACATTTCAAAGGCTATCTGTGAAATAAGGGCTGATTTTCACACAGAATTCCAAAGGTTATGCATCTGTGTGTACAATAAAAGTGTGAATTTGTGTGAGTGTAGTACAACGTGATGGCATGTCCTAAACCTGTCTTTTGCTATATCTGCTACTCCGGGCACCTTATCTGGAAATTCCAGGTCTTCCAATGACAATTCTTATGAAAATTTAATTTATTTTCTCCCATTTTGTAGGTTGCCTGTTCACTCTGATGGTAGTTTCTTTTGCTGTGCAGAAGCTCTTTAGTTTAATTAGATCCCATTTGTCAATTTTGGCTTTTGTTGCCATTGCTTTTGGTGTTTTAGACATGAAGTCCTTGCCCATGCCTATGTCCTGAATGGTAATGCCTAGGTTTTCTTCTAGGGTTTTTATGGTTTTAGGTCTGACATTTAAGTCTTTAATCCATCTTAAATTAATTTTTGTATAAGGTGTAAGGAAGGGATCCAGTTTCAGCTTTCTACATATGGCTAGACAGTTTTCCCAGCACCATTTATTAAATAGGGAATCCTTTCCCCATTGCTTGTTTTTCTCAGGTTTGTCAAAGATCAGATAGCTGTAGATATGTGGCGTTATTTCTGAGGGCTCTGTTCTGTTCCATTGATCTATATCTCTGTTTTGGTACCAGTACCATGCTGTTTTGGTTACTGTAGCCTTGTAGGATAGTTTGAAGTCAGGTAGCGTGATGCCTCCAGCTTTGTTCTTTTGGCTTAGGATTGACTTGGCAATGCGGGCTCTTTTTTGGTTCCATATGAGCTTTAAAGTAGTTTTTTCCAATTCTGTGAAGAAAGTCATCGGTAGCCTGATGGGGATGGCATTGAATCTATAAACTACCTTGGGCAGTATGGCCATTTTCACGATATTGATTCTTCCTATCCATGAGCATGGAATGTTCTTCCATTTGTTTGTATCCTCTTTTATTTCCTTGAGCAGTGGTTTGTAGTTCTCCTTGAAGAGGTCCTTCACATCCCTTGTAAGTTGGATTTCTAGGTATTTTATTCTCTTTGAAGCAATTGTGAATGGGAGTTCACTCATGATTTGGCTCTCTGTTTGTCTGTTATTGGTGTATAAGAATGCTTGTGATTTTTGCACATTGATTTTGTATCCTGAGACTTTGCTGAAGTTGCTTATCAGCTTAAGGAGATTTTGGTCTGAGACAATGGGGTTTTCTAGATATACAATCATGTCATCTGCAAACAGGGACAATTTGACTTCCTCTTTTACCAATCGAATACCCTTTATTTCCTTCTCCTGCCTGATTGCCCTGGCCAGAACTTCCAACACTATGTTGAATAGGAGTGGTGAGAGAGGGCATCCCTGTCTTGTGCCAGTTTTCAAAGCCAATGCTTCCAGTTTTTGCCCATTCAGTATGATATTGGCTGTGGGTTTGTCATAGATAGCTCTTAATATTTTGAGATACGTCCCATCAATACCTAATTTATGGAGAGTTTTTAGCATGAAGGGTTGTTGAATTTTGTCAAAGGCCTTTTCTGCATCTATTGAGATAATCATGTGGTTTTTGTCTTTGGTTCTGTTTATATGCTGGATTACATTTATTGATTTGCGTATATTGAACCAGCCTTGCATCCCAGGGATGAAACCCACTTGATCATGGTGGATAAGCTTTTTGATGTGCTGCTGGATTCGGTTTGCCAGCATCTGACAAAGGGCTAATATCCAGAATCTACAATGAACTCAAACAAATTTACAAGAAAAAAAACAAACAACCCCATCAAAAAGTGGGCAAAGGATATGAACAGACACTTCTCAAAGGAAGACATTTATGCAGCCAAAAGACACATGAAAAAATGCTCATCATCACTAGCCATCAGAGAAATGCAAATCAAAGCCACAATGAGATATCATCTCACACCAGTTAGAATGGCAATCATTAAAAAGTCAGGAAACAACAGGTGCTGGAGAGGATGTGGAGAAATAGGAACACTTTTACACTGTTGGTGGGACTGTAAACTAGTTCAACCATTGTAGAAGTCAGTGTGGTGATTCCTCAGGGATCTAGAACTAGAAATACCATTTCATCCAGCCATCCCATTACTGGGTATATACCCAAAGGACTATAAATCATGCTGCTATAAAGACACATGTACACGTATGTTTATTGCGGCACTATTCACAATAGCAAAGACTTGGAACCAACCCAAATGTCCAACAATGATAGATTGGATTAAGAAAATGTGGCACATACACACCATGGAATACTATGCAGCCATAAAAAAGGATGAGTTAATGTCCTTTGTAGGGACATGGATGAAATTGGAAATCATCGTTCTCAGTAAACTATCGCAAGGACAAAAAACCAAACACCGCATGTTCTCACTCATAGATGGCAATTTAACAATGAGAACACATGGACACAGGAAGGGGAACATCACACTCTGGGGACTGTTGTGGGGTGGGGGGAGAGGGGAGGGATAGCATTAGGAGATATACCTAATGCTAAATGACGAGTTAATGGGTGCAGCACACCAGCATGGCACATGTATACATATGTAACTAACCTGCACATTGTGCACATGTACCCTAAAACTTAAAGTATAATAATAATAAAAAAAGAAAAAAGAAGAAAAAAAAGAAAATAAACAATAATGAAATAACAGCAAAAAAAAAAAGAAAATTTGATTTATTTTAAACAGAAACTAGACAATGGGTCTTCTTTAAAACATTCCTAATAGAGTACTGTTTCAGAAGACACACTACTTCTTTGTTTCATCTGTTAATTAGATTGGCTTATGTTCCCTCTTTGAGTCCTCTTTAACCTCTTTAGTCAGTCCTCTTTAGTCAGGCCAGTTTTCTAGCCTCAGCTGCCTTCCTTCACACCCTGCCATCAGCCTAATATTGACTTCACCGTGTAGGTATTATTCTCATAACACCCTCCTTTTGTAAAAACAAAGTCCCCATTTGGCCTACACGATTTGGCCTACACCATTTAGAAATACTCATGATCTGACTGACCAATAGTCATTCTGGGAACTAACTTAGCTCTCTGCCTCCTTCCAAAATGTGAAAAGATCTGACAGACTCTTAAAGGCCAGTTACATACAGATGTTTATTTTTTCCCCTTCTCAATTCTACACTATAACCTTCCAGCCCCACCAAGTAAAACATACCACAATTTAACACATAAATTATTCCACAGAATCAGAGAATGATAGCATATTCAGCCAGAAAAGGCCTTAGAGGTCTGTTAGACCAGCAATTCTCAACCCAGGCTGCACATATCAGAGAACTTTAAAAAAATACCAATACCTGGCCCCACCTCATGCCAACTGAATCAGAATTGCTGAGGGTGGGGCCTGGGAGCAGGTATTTCTTAAATTTCCCCAAGGAGATTCCAGTAAGCAACCAAGATTGAGAACTTAGTTCAACCCTTCATTTTACAGATAAAAACCAAGGTTATGGAGATTTACTTCAGAATCCCAGAGGTGTCAATACATTTCTAAAGCCATCAGCTCATTCCATTTGACATTCAAAAGCCATCTGATTACCCTATCTTAGGTCTTTGAGAGAGTAGAGCTGACAATTCCCCAATACCTCAAGTTTACATTTGAAGCAGTTCTCCTCTTTGATTGAATTAAGTCCAAGGCAAGATCCAGAGGTTTCCTGCCACTAATTTGAGTCAAAGCCCTCACATAGACTGAACAAACATACACCATGCCAATGTTGGTGTTGAAGGCCTATAGTCCATTTGTGCTGCTATAACAGAATTCCTATGACTGGGTAATTTATAAAGAGAGGAATATATTTCTCACAGTTCTGGAGGCTGGGATGTCCAAGATCAAGGTACCAGCAGGTATGGTGGTCTGGTGAGGTCTGTTGTCTGCTTTCAAGATGATGCCTTGTTGCTGCATCCTCTCCCAAGAGGAGGAACACTATGTCTTCACATGGCAGAATACAGAATAGCAAGCTAGCTGAAGGCTGCATTAAGCCTCTTTTATAAGAGCCTTAATATCATTCACAAAGGAGAAGCCTTTGTGGCCTAATTACCTCTTAATGTCCTCACATCTTAATATCATCACATCAATCTGTGAAATCAAACAAATCATGTGCTTCCGAAATACAATGGTGGGATATGCACAAGATAAACATTTCTATTCCAAAAATGAGAAGTAGGCAAGAAGAAAGAGGTAACAGGTCCAAAGTAAGTCCAAAATCCAACAAAACAAACAACATTAAGTCTTAAGTCTTGAGAGTAATCTTTGACTCCATGTTCCAATTCCCAGACACACTGGGGTGGGTATTGGGCCCCCAAGGCCCCAGTGGATTCCACCTTCATGGCTTAGCTGGGTGCAACCCATGCCACAGCTCTCACAGGTTGGAGCCAGTATGACTGCAGCTCTCCCAGACTGGCATTGCATTCTGGTGGCTTTACAGGTCTGGGGTGTCAAGGGTGGCCATGTCCCAAAGCCCCACTAAGCATTGTACTAGTGGAGGATCTTTGTGGTGGCCCTGACTCCACAGTTCTGCTGAGTATTGCCCTAGTGAGGACTCTTTGCGGTGGCGCAGACCCCAAAATTCCACTGGGTATTGTTCTAATGGGGACTCTCTGCAGTGGCCCTGCCCCTGTGGCAAGTCTGTGCCTGGGTCCTGAAGCTGTACAAGACATCCTTTGAAATCTAGATGGATGTATCCATGCCTCCATACCTCTTGCACTCTGAGAGCCTGCAAAGTTGGCACCACGTGGATACTACCGAGATTTATGGCTTGCATCTTCCAGAGCAGTAGGCCAAGCCACACCTTGGACCAGCTGAGTCACAACTGGAAAGGCCAAAGAGCCCTGCACTGAAATATGGGAAGCAGAGACTTGAGTCAGCCCCAGGCAGCAAGCCCTGGGATCTCACAGGTGCCCTGGACCGCATCAGTGTCCTGGGCCTCTACTTTGAAACCAGTTTGACCCTCAAGGCCCCGGCACTCTGGGCCTGTAATGGACATGACAGCTTTGAAGATCCCTAAAATGTCTTTGGGGTCATTCTCCCATTCTCCCGTCATCTTGATGAATAGCATCTGGCTTCCTTCTATCCATACCAATCTCCTTATCAAACTTTTTTTTTGTCACACTCTTGGTTTTCTCTCCTAAGCATACTTTTTCATTCTTCACATGGCAAGGCTGAGAATTTTACAACTCTGTATGTTCCGATTCCCTTGTTTTTTTTTTAAATACATTCTGTCTTTAAGTCATTTCTCACTTTTTGCTTCTTACTATAAGCAGTTAAGCTATTCAGCACCCTGAATGCTTTGCTGCCTAGAGATTTCTTCCACCAAAAATCCTCATTCATTGCTCACGAATTCTACATTCCACAGGGTCCGAGAACATGGACATAATTCAGCCAAGTTCTTTGCCAATTTATAAAAAGAATGGCTTCTTTTCCAACTTCGTTCCTCATTTCCATCTAAGACTTCCTCAAAATGGTCTTTAACGTACATATTTTTACCAATGTGGTCATTCTGTTCACGACCACTTAAGTAATCTCTAAGAAGAATCAGGCTTTCCATACAGTTCATCTCTTCTTCCAAATCCTCACCAGAATTTCCCTTAGCACTCCACTCACAGCAATCAAGACTTTTTCCAGCATTCCCTTCAAAAGTGTTCCAGCCTCTCCCCATTACCCAGTTCCAAAGCCACTTCCACAGTTTTAGGTATTTTTTTGTAACAACCCACTGCTCTGGTACCAATTTCTGTCTTAGTCTGTTAGTATTGGGTAATTTATAAAGATCAGAAAATTATTTTTTACAGTTCTGAAGGATGGGATGTCCAAGATCAAGGTGCCAACAGGTTTGGTTGTCTAGTGAGGGCTGCTCTCTGCTACCAAGATGGTGCCTTGTTGCTGCACCCTCCAGAAGGGAGGAATGCTGTGTCCTCCCAGAGCAGAAGGTAGAAGGGCAAATTAGCCAAACACTGCATGAATCCTCTTCTATAAGGGTTTTAATTCCATTGATGAGAGAGGAGCCTTCATGGCCTAATTACCTTCTAAAGGCCCCATCTCTTTATACCATCACATTGGCCATTAAGTTTCAACACCTGAATTTTGAGAGGGACACATTCAAACCATAGTAAGATCCCTGTCAATTATTTATCTAATGGAGAAGAGTATTCACTTGAAAAATCCAATGTGGTTGACAATCTAAAAACTCATTCTGTCCTGTTTTGGACTTTCTTTGTAGTTACTGTTGAAGTTGAGAGTGTTTGCTGCTCTTGGGAGTATCTTCAAACAAAACAAGGAAACCACACTGAGAAGGCCTCACTTAGAAGGAACAGAAAGGCAGTCTAGTTTCCCTTTTACCCCCTGCTTAACTCATTCCTGCTGAGAAGAAACAGTTCATCTCTCTGATGCAAGATTTGTTCTGGTTGCCAAATTCTAGTATCTTAGATCAGGTGGTACAGGGTGGCCTCTTAAAGCTTGAAAGACAGAAACCTCAGTGGAATAAAAAGGATTTCTATTTTCAGCAGCAGAAAGTAACCTGTTACTCCAAGAGGCAGAACAGGTGAAGAAAAATAAATAACTGAATAAATTTTAAAGTCTCAGTATCAGAGGATAGCAAGTACAGGAAGAACAACTAGAATTTGAAGAGAAGGGTACCCCAAACTCTGCCATGCACACGCATGTCTCTAGACATCTCATTACAAACAATAGACTCAGGGAGTCATTTCTTCTATTGTTATCTATATATCTTCTGGAGTGACAG
Organism: Pan troglodytes; assembly: GCF_028858775.2. Taxonomy (NCBI): domain Eukaryota; kingdom Metazoa; phylum Chordata; class Mammalia; order Primates; family Hominidae; genus Pan; species Pan troglodytes. Next base: position 106,935,227 of record NC_072421.2, read on the forward strand.
ACACATTTAAATGTTTGGGTCTCAAGAACTTTTTTCTACATGCATAGTAAATACATGGAGTTGAAAGATCAGTGAAGTTATAAATAAGTAGATTTGTTGCTGAGGAAAATAATTGCCAAGAATGTCAACCAAACGAGTCCATAAGCAAACACAGACACCAAACTGGAAAGACTTGCCAAAAGCCCCAGTATTTTTACCCAAAGACTAATTACTAAATCATTGCCTCATTTTAAAATCCAAGAAAGCAGTAGATTAGACAGCTGTTGAATATCTTACCTCATAAATTGCTATGTTGGAGTTTTCATAGGTAGCTGGAGTTAGACTCCCTGAAGAAAAGGAGAGTCTTGGGGACCTCCCACTTTGGACCTCTGAGGTAATCTGGAAGCTTACACTGGCACGACTTCCTCTCTGTGAAAGGATTAGGAAAGAAAAGTTATGACCAAAATACTCATGATTTGGCACAGAGCTTATCTGAATTTTCTTTTTTATTCCTAAGAAAATAACCATATGAGTTGAACCCTCTAAACATGAGATTGATTCATTTTCCCTATCCTTCTGAACTTTTTTTTTTCAGTTCAGTGTTGGTACCTTGTTTAACCACCATGTAGCACCAAAAAATTATAAAAGTGCTTCCACCTCCTAGAGAGGATTAAAATACAGATGGGGGCAAGAAAGAATGCCAGTCATAATTTAATCTGGGACCCTCACTTTATAGACAAAAAAGTAAGACCAAAAAAAAAAGATGAAATAAGTTTCCTAATATCATATAGCTAGTTAATTATTTAGTTACAAGATTATTGTTTGTAAAAATCTGACATTTAAAAAAAATCTATAGCAGACCTAGGACAGCATCCCACCTTGCTGACTCTCAGGAGTGGCTCTTTTTGTGATACTATGCTGAATGGCATACTTCTTTGTGCAGATAAGATTAATGGCAGAGGGTATCCCAGAAAGCAATAATAGTAGAGAGTGAGCAGATCACATGCCTATATATAATTTATGAGTCTGATGCTTAAATAGGTCACATTCTCTATTTCTTGATTTTTGAACTTGCACACATAAGTCTGGTAGGAAAGGGCTCGGAACTGCACAGTTGAATGACAAGAGGAAGAGTTACCTGCAATCTGTGTTAACCTTTAAAATTGAACCTCTGTATCTTCAATTGAACCAGTAGACTTATTTCACATGAAGACATATAATTCAACAGGTTCCTCATATTCTCCATACCTCCAAATGTGCCTTTCTTAGAATTAAAGCAATCCAGAGCTAGCCGTTACCTTTTGGTATTGTCTAGGAGTGCCCCCACCCTCAACTCCAACATCCTTATTTTATAATTAGGAAACAAAGACCTAGAGAGGTACATCGGGACTGGGACAAGAATCTTGGTATTATATTTTCTAGTCCTGTGCTCTCTCTACAACTACATTATGCTTTATTTTACTTTGCTTGCCAATAAAAATTAATCTTAACTACTTCCCAACACTCTACCCCTTAATAGTCTTTGATCAACTAAAGATTACACCTTAGTAGTCTTTGATCAACTAAAGATTACACCTGAGTTAGCCCAGAGTTAAGCTCCTTCTATGAAGACTATCACAAAGTTCCAAGACAGTGGTAAACTCTACCCAGCCCCCAATGTGCTGAAATCTCAACAGCTCAAAATTCAGACAAGATGTAAAACTTGACTCTTCACATAACCCCTGTATCAACCTGAACACTCCCCAACAGAGCAAGGTCAGGGAGGAATCTACTTCCCTTTCATTCTTTATTTTCATATCTCAGCAGGAGTACCTAGATCTGTATATTGAGATATAGACCTCTCCATGAAGGGCAAAGGAGAAAGTGAGAGAATTGCCAAAATCCACACACATTTTGACTTCAGATTCATTTTCTTCTAAAAACTTCCTTTCCTAACCTGACTTCTCCTAACCTGCCAATTTTTCTAGACAGAATTAATTTTATATTCACTAAGAGTTTACACTTTCAGACATTCCGTTTGGATGGAATTCTTGGCTTGGCTTCTTGACTGATTAGGCACAGCCAGCTGCAAGTTTGTGACTACACAGCAATTAAGGAAAATGTATGCTTCCCCTATCTTTTCCCATCAGAACCTCCGATACAAGCCAAATGCCAAAAGGGATCTGGAGGCCAAGAGCTATGTTCTTCTAGGGTAATGCCATCCTTTTCCACCTCGGCCAAAATAGTAAAAAAAATAAAATGAAATAAAACAATTTATTTTTTTTTATTTACAAAAGAACATTCCCTACTATAAGGCTGCCCATCCCTTATAACAGTATACCAATCCCTTAGTAACAGTAATAGCCCTCTTACTATTCATTTTTCTCACTCATATGGTAAAAAGTGATGACTTTTTATTCTCATGTCAAAATTTATGCACAAGTGAAAAAAACTATCATGGTGAGCAAGATTTTAAAGCCCTAGGTACTTTGTTTACCTGAAGGTAGCACTGCTTAGCTATTTATGGTAATTTTGTGAGGCCTGGTATGCTTTAGTCACCCAAATATGGTTTATGTCCCAGTAGGCATAGGTGGAGGTCTTATAGACTACACTGGACTATTGCAAAGCCTATATAAATAAAAGCCTCATTCAATCCAAAATTGAGCTATGTGTATCATTTTGATATGTTAGAGCTAAAACATCTAGGCAATTGATATGAACTGTCATTTTGACATGGATACCACCAAAGAAGTGGGGATTTTACAAATAGGTTTATTGCTTTTGACTGAAACTTTACTATATTTTGCTACATTTAGACAATAACTTCTAGTCATCTACTTTTACTACTAAACATCCATTTCTCGATAAAACATTCTGTCACAAAAGTGAATACTTTTTTCTTAGTATTGGGTTATATATTAGGATTGCTTCCTAGCTTGTATTTTAACATCTATACTTTCTACTTAAGGCAGGAAATTTTATACAAGGCATGTTGAGTATGGCAAATCCAGACAAATTCCACTACCATGAGTCCTAGGGTCCTTTGGTGTCTCCAAAAATGGGGACTAATATCAACAAATTTTTATGTCACAAGGGTGGAGTGTAGGCTTCAGCCACAGTGACAGTTTTGGCTTTCGGCAATATGTTTCCAGGAACACAATATTAACTTTACAAAAAGATCTGATGATTTAAACAAGTAAGAATTAGGGTTATAATTGAAAATTAAATCAAACAGCTGAACAATTAATTTGACTCCAACTGCTCAGGGTAGTACCATGTAAATCCATTCTCACCCAGCCAACTAATTAAATATACCTTTCAATTTCACATTCAGGCAGAAGAGCAGTTTGGTCACTGAGACAACAATTAATTCTCAAATCTGGCACAGTTGTGTAGCAAGAGTAAACGGCACATGAAGACAACATAATGTATTTGTATACTCTTCCTACATCCACTACCATACTATAAATTACAGTCTAGTGTCTTTACTGTGGCCACATATACTAGCACAAGAAGACACACTAGCTAGCTTTGACAGTACTCTTCCCTACATATTCTCTTCTCCAAGCTTCTGTTTATACTGTTTCCTCTGCCTAGGACACCTCGCCTATGGGGCCAGACAGGTAATATAAAGACGTGAAATATGCTGAGTATAAGACAATATAGAGTGGTGGGAATTGTATCAAACTGCAAAGAACATGCCTTTTCCACAAAACGCAACTACTACTGAGTTATAGCCGATTGTCATGATGAGATCCAAGGTTGACAGATCTTAAAACTTTTAAAGAAAACTCAGAAATCCAGATTTTTATATGTAATTTCACAATTTCAAAATTCTGGCTTTTTTTAAAAATAACTGTGAGGGTGAAACAAAGGTGGTTACCAGTTTGTGACCTAAATAAACCCTATCATTCCTTCATTAAGACTCAGTTTTTGTGCTGAGTTTCTGAAAAGCCTCCCTCCACTGATATGCCTCCTCTGAAGTCCTACCACATTCTAGTTTCTTCGTACAACATGGTGCTCATTGTCTCTCTTGTGTGGTATGATTTGTCTCTCTAACTTAACTGTAATCCTCTTGAAATCTGGGACTACATGTCATCTTTCACAAGGCCTAGCCCCAGGGGTAGGACATAGTGGCACACCTTTAATGAAGATCACCAATTACATTACAATCACAACCAGAGAAGACCTTTTGGTGAAATCCAACTCTTTCACTAGTTGATTAATTCACCAAACCTTCACAAGCACCTACTATATTATAAGCATTATGTCAGGCTAACATTTTAAAAAATATATTGTTGCCCTTGAAGAAATAGCCATCAAATGTTGAGTCCAAATAAACAAAGAACTACATAAAGTCAGAGCTAAACTATTGCTCAAAGTGCACTGCATTCACTTCCACAACACTGTTCTAAGGCTGCACTATTTAATAAAAGTGTAACATGAGCCATATATGTAATTTTAAGTTTTCTAGTAGTCACAATTAATAAACAAAAGGAAACAGGTATCCCAGGGATGAAGCCCACTTGATCATGGTGGATAAGCTTTTTGATGTGCTGCTGGATTTGGTTTGGGACATATCTCAAAATAATAAGAGCTATCTATGACAACCCCACAGCCAATATCATACTGAATGGGCAAAAACTGGAAGCATTCCCTTTGAAAACTGGCACAAGACAGGGATGCCCTCTCTCACCACTCCTATTCAACATAGTGTTGGAAGTTCTGGCCAGGGGAATCAGGCAGGAGAAAGAAATAAAGGGTATTCAGTTAGGAAAAGAGGAAGTCAAATTGTCCCTGTTTGCAGATGACATGATTGTATATTTAGAAAACCCCATCATCTCAGCCCAAAATCTCCTTAAGCTGATAAGGAACTTCAGCAAAGTCTCAGGATACAAAATCAATGTACAAAAATCACAAGCATTCTTATACACCAATAACAGACAAACAGAGAGCCAAATCATGAGTGAACTCCCATTCACAATTGCTTCAAAGAAAATAAAATACCTAGGAATCCAACTTACAAGGGATGTGAAGGACCTCTTCAAGGAGAATTACAAACCACTGCTCAACGAAATAAAAGAGGACACAAACAAATGGAAGAACATTCCATGCTCATGAATAAGAAGAATCAATATCGTGAAAATGGCCATACTGCCCAAGGCAATTTATAGATTCAGTGCCATCCCCATCAAGCTACCGATGACTTTCTTCACAGAATTGGAAAAAACTACTTTAAAGCTCATATGGAACCAAAAAAGACCCCACATTGCCAAGACAATGCTAAGCCAAAAGAACAAAGCTGGAGGCATCACGCTACCTGACTTCAAACTATCCTACAAGGCTACAGTAACCAAAACAGCATGGTACTGGTACCAAAACAGAGATATAGATCAATGGAACAGAACAGAGCCCTCAGAAATAATACTACACATCTACAACCATCTGATCTTTGACAAACCTGACAAAATCAAGAAATGGGGAAAGGATTCCCTATTTAATAAATGGTACTGGGAAAACTGGCTAGCCATATGTAGAAAGCTGAAACTGGATCCCTTCCTTACACCTTACACAAAAATTAATTCAAGATGGATTAAAGACTTAAATGTCAGACTTAAAACCATAAAAAACCCTAGAAGAAAACCTAGGCAATACCATTCAGGACATAGGCATGGGCAAGGACTTCATGTCTAAAACACCACAAGCAAAGGCAACAAAAGCCAAAATACACAAATGGGATCTAATTAAACTAAAGAGCTTCTGCACAGCAAAAGAAACTACCATCAGAGTGAACAGGCAACCTACAGAATGGGAGAAAATTTTTGCAATCTACCCATCTGACAAAGGGGTAATATCCAGAATCTACAAAGAACTTAAACAAATTTACAAGAAAAAATCAAACAATCCCATCAAAAAGTGGGAGAAGGATATGAACAGACACTTCTCAAAAGAAGACATTTATGCAGCCAACAGGCACATGAAAAAATGCTCATCATCACTAGCCATCAGAGAAATGCAAATCAAAACCACAATGAGATACCATCTCACACCAGTTAGAATGGTGATCATTAAAAAGTCAGGAAACAACAGGTGCTGGAGAGGATGTGGAGAAATAGGAACACTTTTACACCATTGGTGGGATGTAAAGTAGTTCTACCATTGTGGAAGACAGTGTGGCGATTCCTCAAGGATCTAGAACTAGAAATACCATTTCACCCAGCCATCCCATTACTGGGTATATACCCAAAGGATTATAAATCATGCTGCTATAAAGACACATGCATACGTATGTTTATTGCGGCACTATTCACAATAGCAAAGACTTGGAACCAACCCAAATGTCCATCAACAATAGACTGGATTAAGAAAATGTGGCACATATACACCATGGAATACTATGCAGCCATAAAAAAGGATGAGTTCATGTCCTTTGTAGGGACATGGATGAAGCTGGAAACCATCATTCTCGGCAAACTATCGCAAGGACAGGAAACCAAACATGGCATGTTCTCACTCATAGGTGGGAATTGAACAGTGAGAACACTTGGACACAGGGTGGGGAACACCACACACCGGGGCCTGTCGTGGGGTGGGGGGAGGGGGGAGGGATAGCATTAGGAGATATACCTAATGTAAATGACGAGTTAATGGGTGCAGCACACCAACATGGCACATGTATACATATGTAACAAACCTGCATGTTATGCACATGTACCCTAGAACTTAAAGTATAATAAAAAATAAATAAATAAATAAACAGGTAAAATTAACTTTAATAATATACTTTAACCCAATATATCTAAAATATTTAATTTTGACATTTAATTAACATTTTTAATTTTTTAAATATTTTTTTAAAATTTAATAAGATATTTTACATGTTTTTATACTGTTTTCTAAACCCACTGAGTACTTTACTCTTATAGCACATCACAATTCAGACTAGCCACACGTCAAGTGCTGAGTAATTATTTGTGGCTTGTGGCTACCATATTGGACAGGGCAGCAAAAGAAGAGGATACTCCTTACCTTACTGCCAAAGTGGGGATTGATAAACGTTACATCCTCCAAAGTCAGTAGAATTCTATTGGGTCCTTTGATCAACTGGATTTTATTTATACGACGCCTAAAACAAACATGAAATCAGAGGGTCACAAGGGACTGGGTGTTTTGGCAAAGCCAGGGTTAATTTGCCCTAAGATAGCACTTAAAGAATATACAAGGTATACAAGGTAATTGGGAGGATAATCACACATGGATTTTTACCATAGTACCCACAGGAAAAGAAGGAAGCAACCCTGGCCCGCACAACTTGCAGTTACAAAGACCAAAAAAGAAAAATTAAAATGCTCTTGAAGAGGCACCAAAAGAGAGGTGCGAAGGCTCTGCATGGGAATGGTATCTCAGGCTAATAAAATGGTGATCCCACATCAAGGACACATTCAAAACAACACCTCTGAATACATTTAAGGAACTCAACACCCTTTCTCATATGCCATAGTATTTATCCTAATAATACCAGGGCCAAGAATCATTAATCTCCATTTTATAGACAAAAACACATTAGAGAAACAAAACAAAATTGAGCAAATTGGCATGAGATCTCCTAGCCTGAGGCAGAGCTGGAACTTGAATCCTTACTCCCTGGCTGTGGGCCCAGATTTCTGCCCATAAGACACTTGTCTTGTAAAGTTGCATCTATGTGTTGCCAAAGCAACAGGTTGAAAAGTGGAAAAATTCAGTCAGTTGGTTGCTTTGTCTATATGATTCCAAACAAGTAGGCTGACTGAGTTTTTTTCTTTTACTGAATTGGTCTCTTGTCTGAGCATTACAGACACAGTTTAAACCTGATTCTCTCTAAACATGCCCATTAATTTGTAGTGAATGTAATTATTTTCTACAGGTCAATTACTAGACATATAGGAGTTTATGATGTGTATTCACGCAGTCAGGTAGGTCTGACTGGGTAACTTGAAGACCTGGAGGGAATCTTGATTAGTTGGTATGCTCGTTTTGTTGTTTTGTCTTGGGGGCTCTGACAGCTACAATTTGGCTTTGCTTTTTCCATAACCCCATAATGGTTACTCTGTGGAATGTGTTAAAGCCAAGAGCCATGGTGGAGAAAACAACCACTGAATCAAAATGCTTCGTCAAGTTGCTTTAAGGAGAAGTTTACAATGTCACTGTAGCTTTAAGTATCAGCAACTCAGTTTTTCTCAGTGATTCCACTGGTTTGTAAACAAACAATTAACGTGTTTCTAATTGTCTGCCAACAAATATGTCCCTTATCACTGTGGGAGCTGCTGCCCTGCAGAGAAAATTAAAAGAGCCCTGTAGTGGATTCTTGGGTAGAGCACATGAATCTTTTGGCAAAGTACAGCATCACTCCCTAACTGATCTGTTTCATATGTGTGGTGAATTGTCTTAAAACAGGCACACCTGTAAAAATAATCATGCTACAGAGTACACTCTAGTAGAAAGCAAACTGGACTCCCAATCCAGAGACCTGGGGTGTGGTGCAGATTCTGCCATTAATTAGCCAGGTCCAGGTGACCTTGGATAAATAATTTATCCTCTTCATGGCTCAGTGTCCTCATCTATCTATCAGGATAATAGTCCTTGCATTACCTGCTTTATAGAGTTGTTTTGAAAATCAAATCAGATAATGTATGTGAAAGTGCTCTGAAAAGCATAAAGCATTATAAAAGTATGAGGGATCATTATTATCATTATCATCATTAGTATAACAAAGCACGGGAGAGCTTTATAGAAAGGCAATGCAATCTGGTTCCAGAGGAGTAGAGAGAAAGGAGGAGTTCAAAGAATCCTTTGTTTTGGGGTGGTTGGGTTCTTTGCATGTCTTTCTTTCTGAAAAAAAAACTTAAACAATCAAAACATACAGAAAAGGAAGGAACAGAGAGTTACTCTCCTGCAAGTAATCACCGTCTATTACAGAACCTCATCAGCCGCTCAGCTCTTCTGATTGCAGCCATGGTGGGCAGAGAGAGGGAGGAAGGCAGCAAAGAGGGGGCATCTTTTGTGCTTTGTTAGCTGAAGAACCAAGGACCAAGTGAGTCTGGGAAATGATGTACCTCTTTCCCATCTCTGAGTTTTCTGTGACCATTTGAAGTACGAATTGTCTCAAACTCATTTTCCTCTCCAATCATTTTCCTCTCTAATCATGTCCCTCTCCAATAATTTTCCTCTCCAATCTTTGCCCTTCAGCCCACAAGCTTCAAACAAACCCCTCCCCACTGTTTTTTTCTTTTCTTTTTTCCTTCCTTTTCCAAGAATTGCAGACTAGGCTCACTCAAAGCCCAAAGAACCAGTCCATACAGTGGGAAAGACCAGTGAAAACTGTCAGTTGCGGGGGTTGACAAGTAACATAAACAGCTGAGTGATTCCATTTCCCACATTGCCATGGGACGTTTTGGCATTAGGTAGACAGAGTCTGTCACTCCTCAAATCTCTCTAGAGAGGGAAGCTTTTTGATTGGATAGAGTTTATTTTCGCTAAGAATCTAATGATGTTAATTAAATACTTTATTCTTTGGCAGCAGCTAAGTTAAAGATATTAAATTTCTGTTCTTAGCAGGAATATGTCCCAGTTACAGAAATTAAAAGAAAAACTTCCTTTGAACTAGTGTCTTTATCAAGTGTTTTAACAATTCATAAGCTACCTACGACTCTGTGTGACTTTATCAAATTTCTAATACTGGGGAAATTGGATAATAGAAGTTTTCACAGCTATGCCAACATTTTAAACACTAAGAGTAACACCTGTTATGGTTTCAATCCAGGATTTCCCAGACTTATTAAAATATCAGAGCTGGGAGGGCTCTTAAACATCATCTAATCCAATTTCTTCATTGCACAAATAAGAAAATTCTGGCCAAGAAAGGTTAGGGGGCTTACCCAAGGTCACACAGCTATTTAATACACTATAGAGATTTTTTCTTACAACTCACCAAAACAGCCTCACTCCATTCCCTACCAATCCATGACATATTGTTGTCAGGACCACCCTTACTAAGAGGTGACAATGATGTGGTTTGCAGGGTGGCAATGGGAAAATGGGATGGTTATAATTTATTTTATTTTTCACTTTCCCCCAATTGTTCCAGTATGGAGAGGGTCCAAGTGTTAAAATGCAAAGTTTATAGGAAAGAGGTGTCATGTTAGGCCATCTTCAGCCACTTATCCCTGATTCTGAAGTAGCTCATTAGATTATTTGATCATGTACTAAGGGATCTGAGAGAGGAAGACAAAACTTGATGATAATAAAGATGTTGATGATTAGACAGGATAACTTTTGCCCAAGGAAGCAAGATGGTAGAAATCTAGAATGTGATACCCTGGACAAAAGGCATGAGTATCAAAGTGAAGATCCTGAGCTTCCAACAATCAGCAAGAGAGTTCCTTGTGTCTGGGAAGGGGTTGAGATTTTACCATTTATTGAGCACCTACTGAGTCACATATTGTTCTAGGTGCTTTACTTATTTTAGTTTACTTAATCCCCATTATAATCCTATGAGTTCATACCATTATTGCTAGAGCTTGGATTCTAGCAAAATCTGCCTAATTCTTGGAATTCATTAAAATATCTCAATTCCATTCCCTATCATCACATATCATTTGGGCAAGGAGATGGTTATAGGAGACTCTGCTAGGAGAAAGGAGAACAACGATAGGGAGTAGACAGGCCCTAAAGTACTAGTTCTCTTATTTCACCATTGTGTTGAGAGCCAGATCTATTCACAGGCAACAACACTGACAACACAGCTGAGGAAGTTATTCTTGGCATCATGAAAACACTTCACTCTAAATGGGGCCTGTAGGAATGGTAAACCACTGTGGAAAAAAGAAAATCAGTGGGTCATGTAATGAGGCAATTGTACTGAAACAGGACTTCCTGGAAATCAGTATTAACAAGGCTAATATGGGCTTGTATTTTTTATATACAAAAATAACAAAAAATGTACCTTATAAAGTAAGCAAATCCATTAATAGACAGCAGGGCTACAAGCAAAGTAAGGCAGACCATCATGGCAAAGGCAGGGTCGATGCCTGCAGAGAGTGAGAGGAAGAGGAAGAATGGCATTATCAGAGAGAGGCAGTAAATAAAGGGCACCACAGAGTGACTCCTCATGCTTTCTGGTGACTATAATATCAAGCCACATCTACCTAACCTAATTCCATTTTTTCTCAGCACAGTCTGTCTTGTTGACTTTATGGACACAGAAAGCAATTTCACTGTTGTGAAGCAAAACCACTAACCACTCTGACAATAACAAATCACATGAATTAAGGCTGACCAGAGTGTTTCTTTGGAGGAAAGAGTCCACAAATGGAAAACTTTGAGTACCTTAATTTAAGTTGGACAGCAATAGAGTTCTTGAGAATAAATATGTTATCTCACCAGTGAAAGTTAAGTATTATCTTGCCTTCATAAAATAAAAGGCCTTTTTAATTCACCTGAGCCCATATGAGTTATAGATGAAAAACGTGGTACTTCTCCTTCAAAGGTGAGGGTAAGTCTGGTTTTGATAATTAGTGTTTTCATCAGAATGTAAATTAGTCTCCATAAAATCTAAATATTTGGATAGATTAGTAAGATTTTTTGGGGAAATATGATGTGAGTGAAGAGGTAGTTGGGTATATCATGTTAAAGCAAAGTAGAAATCAAAGCCCCTTTCAAACAGATGCATTTGGTTTTAAAAGTGTATGGTATACAGTTGTGTAATAACAATATGGGTCCTTCCAACGATCCCCTCTGGCTCTGAGAGATTGGACAAAGTTTCCCCTCTTCCACAAGCTAGAGGAGTTCTACCAGTCAATCAAACTGCAAGTATTTACTGGATACCTACTGTGTTGGGCAGTTGGGCAGCATAAAAATTATTAGCTATGGTCCCTACCCTCAACAAGCAATATATTTGGGAGTGGAAGTGGAGAGACAATCAGTACACAAGAAACAATTGAAAAGCAATTTTGTGCCAAGCTGTTAGGTACAGACTTTTACTTCAATGGGAGTTCACAGAGGAGAGAGTATAGATACGGTATTTCTGTGGTAGGACCTGATTGGCAGGATTTGGAAACATCAAGGGATGGATAGGGGACCTTGAAAGCAGGAGAAACAATCATAGGTCATAGCCTACTAAAGAGCAAGAAGAAGGCTAATGTCTTCCTCTTTTTAGAGTAAGCTCTTTGGGAAAGAGTGGGATTCTTTTTGAAAAGAGTGGTGGGGAGGCTTTTAAATTGTGGATGGTTATTCAAGGCTGCAAAGTACCTCTCATTGTTCTTATTATTTTAAATTAACTAGATAGAGTGCCAAGAAGTGTATGTCACTCGAATGCAAATGACTGATTTTATGAGTGTTTCAATATTAAAATATGCCTTCTCCTAAAGAGGTTCCCTTGTAACCCAAGCTGAGCCAAATTGACTACTAGTGATTTTGCATTCCTTACCTCCATGGCAGATCTTCCCTTCTGCAAACCAGCATTTTGCATCTGCTCTAGGGGGCCTGCCACCAGGGAAGTGAATAGGGGTGCCTCCGAAACGTAGCAGCTCCATTTCCATGTCCACAGTGTAGGTGCTATGGAGTTCCCATTCTTTCAAGTTGGTGTCCAGGATTACATATTCTGAAATTCCATTTCCATTTGAATCTGTCCTCATCAACTGGTTGAATCCATAGAACTGCATGTTTCTGGAATGCTGAACCAGGCTGGCAGCACCAGCCTGTCCATTTTCTTTCATAGCATTATTCATGGCTTGTGCGATAAAGTAAATTGAATTGTAGATGGTTCCAAACAACGGTGAAACCTATTTTGAAAAATTACAATTATCTTGAGCCCTGGTCGCCCTAGAGCGATCTCAGAGTATATTCCAAGCCTGTGTTCATTATTATGGTCTGCACATCTGAGTGAAGTAGAGCTATGAAGACCCAGAGGAAAAAAATTGTTTCTAAGGACTTGCTTGGTTTCTCCCCTGAATTTTTCTGTTTTTTTTTTCCCCCAGGCTGTCACATCTTTAAATATATCAAATATGACAATTTTATGAGCAAACCAAGTCATACACAATATATTTTTATGCTCCTAAACTAAGAAAATGATTTAGAATTATAAAGGGCACTTAAGAAAACAAGTATAGAATAGACAAGGGGAGTTCAAAGGAAATATGCCAGGTTAATTACTGGTGCACTATGCATGGTAAAATCATTTTGCTGGCACTACTAGAGTGGTAGGTGTGTGTGGAAAGACTGTAAATAATGTGTCTCCACAGTCCATGTCTGTATCCTGTCTTAGTTCAAAATGGCTATTTTTCTAGACACATGCTCCCCAGAGAAAGTGAACATTAGAATTCAGTTTTAAACACATACCTACACATACACACATGTATGCACACGCAGACATCCACCCTGACACATACGCACCCAGCTATCTAGAGCCAAAGTTTGTAGAGTATAGAGAATGTGAATTTTAGTCAGAAAACCTATTGGTGTGCAAAGTGGCAAAGCTTCAACAAGAAGCCACTTTAAAACAGTAAGACTGCTAAGGTGGATAGCATAACTATGCCTGCTAAATAAATATGGTAAAAGCAACAATGTTTTTGTATACTATGCCCAGATGTACTGCCCATTAACCTTGTAAGTTTATTTTTGGATAAAATCTTGTATCTTTTTTTCCAAAAAGGTAGAGAGGATGACCAAACAATTCCTCCCTTCTCTGTACCTCCCCCGACATGGCCCCTCACACACGCGGCCATGGCTTCATGGTTTTCCATGTCACTTCACTTCTAGGATGGAGTTCAAGAAAGCTATGGTCATGCCATTTTACTGAGCATCAGGGAAAGCTGATACTTGCTACTTTGGTTTCACAAGATCTAGAAAGCTAAGCTCCTGTAACAACCTTCATGTGAAAAAAAAGGGCTTAAAATTGAGTGAATCATTTTTTATTAGAAATAAAAGTCAAGATGCAGAGAGGTGTAGCAGATAGCAAGACACTGCCATGTCTTGTTAATGTAGAGTGGGAGTTTTCAACACCAGCTGCACATTAGAATTACCTGAAGAGTGTCAAAAATAGCAATGCCAAACCGAACCCAGACCAACAAAAAGAGATGCTTTTAGTTTGATACCCCAGTAATCAGCATTATTAAAAGCTCCTCAAAGATTCTAATATGCATGCAGGATTTTAAGACATCAGTATAGAAGAAGATACCCTGTCCTGTGATCAGTGCCTAATTCCAGAATGTTTGAGAAAGTCATTTATCAGCTTTCTCTGTGCTTCCATTTCTTCCTCTGTGAAATGAGAATACAGAATCATGATTGTCTAAACTTTAGAAGTCATCTTGTCTAACTATCTTACTTTATAGGTAAGAAAGGGAGACACAGAGAAGTTACATGACCTGTCAAGTTCACCTACCTGAGCATAAAATAAGGAGTAAAATCCAGGTCTCCTGTTTCTTAGTTTAGTATTCTTGATTGGAATATATGTCCCCTGTGGTCCCTTCTGGCTCTGAACTCCTGTGAAAATTCTTAATACTTGGTATAGTTCAGGGACAAAATTTAGCTTGTAGACATTTTTATAGCCTGTTTAAGGGTTCTTCATCTCGCTGACGTCCCTCTTCGTATTGGAGTGCCCCACAGCTCAGTCCTTGGTCCTCTTCTCTGTCCACACTAACTTCCTTGGTGATCTCTTTTGCTCTCATGGCCTTAAGTACTAGATCTATGCCATAACTCTCAGATTCATACTTCCAATTCAGACCTATATCCTAAATTCCAGATTGAGATAGTCAATGGCCTACTTTTATATCTCCACTTGGATGTTAAAAATCAACATACCCAATGTTGAACTCATGATATTCACCCCAAATCCTCCTGATCCATCTACAACGAGTCTTGTCAGTCTACATTAATAGCTACTCCATTCTTCTAGTTGTTCAGGCCAAAAGCCTTGCCCCACATAACAGAGTTAACTACTAGCAGAGCAGAAATCAATACCTCAGTCTCCAGAGGGTTTTATTCCAATGATCTTCCTTCATCACCCTGTCTCAAGATGTACTCTGTAGAAATAGATCATGAATGGATGTCATGTGCTGCCACCAAGGTATCCACACTTAGTTGCCTAGCACATGCTGAGCTCCCTTAAGAGGTTTTCACTAATTCCCTCTCCTGACATTCTTGGATGCTGTATTTGATTGTCTTTGTAATTTCTGCAAAACCCTGACTGTTTTCTGGGGGCTTTGGTAGGTTATGACAATAAGTGAAGGATGGAAAGTGGAGTATAAAATCAATACTAGTAAAACAAATAAGTGAAAACACACACACACACACACACACACACACAGGGCAGCAAGCTCCTGAAAGCAAACAGAATGCTAGTGTTCTGTTTTGAAAGGCACAGAGCCTTCTGAGAAAGAAACTGCATCTACCTACAGCCAAAAGTGAAGATTAAAACTCAAAAACAATATTCCCACCTCTGAGTTGATCCAACACACTGGGTTTTCAGCTGGCCAGGCTGTACTGGTCTTTGTGCTCTGATTGACCCATTGGAGCTGACTGACAGAAACTCCCCAAGACGACTGAAACCTGAAGCCTGTTCTTCAGGATTCTCTAGCCTAGACAACACATGTACTCACAGCCACAAAAGTATGGTAGAGAGACTTATAGCATAGCTATAGCAACAGCATTGACTTGCAAAAGAGGGGCTGTCACAATGGTCCACTGTCACTTCAAGGCCTTGGAGTTGTGCTGTAGTTGGTTTGAGTTCCTGCTTCACCCATGGTGCCCTTCAGCAAAGGGAATTGCCTCTTCCCAAACATCAAGGGCACACAATGTTAGCATCACTCACAAAAGGTCTCTAGTTGCACTTGCCACAAATAACGAGAAAGAGAAAAGGTAAAGGGTGGAACGCAGGAAGAAGAGGCATTCTCTACAGGCCTCTATCCAGCTTCTCACTACAGCTCCAAAAAAGTAAGACAGAATTGGTGGGAACTTCTGTCAGAGAGATGACCTTGTTGACATCACAGTCCAAAATGGTGAGACCACTGATGATTAAGCCCATTGTTTTTGCCTACTGTATAGACCTGAACCTGAAAGAATTAATTATGAATGATAATTAAAACATATCATTGGTTTTTATTCTGTTACTTTAGATAGCTCTACCTGAGGCTTTTAAAGTTTTTATCCAAGAGAATAAGGTCTGGATCAGGAACAGTAATATATGAATTTGTTCAGTATAATGGTTCGTGCTGTTTTTAAGTTGACTACCATCAGTTCAGATTTACTGTGTCTGAGAAGACACAAAACTGCCATCCAAAGAATTTTATCCTCAGAAGTGTACATTAAAACATGCCTAGCTTGAAAAGCCATCACTTGAAGGACAAAATGGCACATCAATTTTGAACAAAAAGTCAGGCACATGCACAGTTCAAGAAACCAAAGGATAATTGAATTCTTGTTATTAAAGGCAGTACCTCCAATAATGCATGATCTCAACCCTTGGGCATAGTCAAGAGATGGATAAAAGACCAATGTGTTTGATGTGATGCACATCAACACAAAACCCTTATTTTGTATAGAATGGGGTAGAAAGACAATCTTAGCCACTGTGAGCTGCAGGCAACCTTTTCTGACAACCTTGTTTGGTGGGCCCCATTCTGGAATATTCCAGTCCTAACCACATCTGCTGCAGCCTAGAATTCCCCTGCCAGGCACCCATATTTAGGGTAATAGAAAACAATAGCAATAAAGAGCATAAGGTCCCCAAGCTTTCTAAGAAATCCTGAGGATTTCCTTTGCTTAATCAAATAACTGTACATTTGGAAAAATATCCAAAATGTGTGTTCCAGCCATATACATTTGTGGCCAATAGAATTTAACTGAAAACAAGCATTGGGAATACAATGAAAAGGAAGAATGTAGGCATCAAACCCTAATTCATAATTCTAATTTGGCCAAAATATAAAGGTACAAAGTTATAATCCTTGCCGAATCATCCTGAGACTAAATTAAGAAGTTCATCACTGGTGTCCCCACCCCTCAGATCTCCCTATTCTGATTTATTGTTCTCTTTTCACAGGTTCTCATAAGGCCCTAGTACCTCCTATATTACAGGAAAACAATTCAATAAATCTATTCAAATCAAAGTATTAGTCACTTAGCAATGTTACTTTGCCTGAGTAAAGCATTGGCATTAGATATTATTAGCACAGTGGAATAAAACACAACAAGCCTAATGTGTGGTTAAATGATCAGGATCTGGTAGCAGACTTGGGTTGGAATCCCAGCTCTGCCACTTCCCAGCTGTATGACCTTGAGCAAGTTACCTTGAGCCTTAGTTTCCTCAACCACAAAATGTAGATATTAATATCTAATTTGTAGGTGTTGTCTGAGGATCCCATTGGATCATTTATGTAAACGACCTGGTACAGAGTAAACACTGAATATACAACAGCTGCTATTATTTGTATTTCAGAAGAGGAGCACAGGGCTCTGGTAACATTATCCTGGAAGTATAATGTTCAAGTCCCTTGTCCTAGTTTTGAACTGGTGACCAAGAAGTACTAGAGTCCCAATTTTAGATCCAATTTCCTTAGCACCTGAAATGGAAAAACTGTTCTCCTTCATTGGGGGAAAGATCTCATTTCTATTTTGATCTCTATTATATCCCCTGCAGAGTGCCTGACCCACAATAATAATAATAACCACAACTTTAATAATAATAATGGCTAACATTAATTGAGGGGTTATCAGGTGCCAGGCAAACTATTTAGTGTGTTAATTCATTTAATCCTCACAAGAGCCCTATTAGTTAGGTACTATTGTTATTTTCAATTTTAAAAATGAGGAAAAGAAGACGTGGAGAGCTTAAGTAAACTTAAGGCAGTCTGCCTTCAAAACTCATGATCTTAACCTTCATATTAAATCTGAGCTTAATAAATACTTACTAACTTAATTAATAGGCTTTGGTGAACTCACCAGTAAAATAATATCACATGCACCCTTTTGTGACTTATTTTTTCCTTCATGACTTTCCATAGACTTCCTGATTAAAAATAATGAAATCAAGATTTTTTTTTACTTCACTCTCTTTCTCCTCTCAAACATCACTCTCAAACAAAGAGAACAAGGAACAGAAACACTAAATCTCCATATCTAATGGTATTAGGAAACATCTGTAACCCTGTACCACAGAATCTGAAAATAAAAAGTTGCTACAAACATGGCAACTGATTTAGCAAAGTGGAGAACAGTCAAACCTAAATGCTTGCAGAGGGAATTACTGATAAGCAACAAGCAGATCTGCCCCTTAAGAATCCTGGAAAGAGTAATTACAACCACCAAGTACTGTAGAAGTGAAGGTGAGGCCAAACACTAAAAGAGCGAGAGCTCTTTGCATGTCTGTGTAATAAACATGTAGACATCCCCCATACCCACCTCTACCAGGAGGTGCAGACGTCTATAGGAAACAGATTAAATTGATTCAGAGCAGCTCCAGAGCTGGGGCACTAGACGAAAAGGAAGTTGGAAATGAGGTGGAGCACAAAAAAACAGTGATGAAGTTAAAGTTTTCATGCTTAATGGTGAGAATCCCAGTCTCCTCCCAACATTGCTTCCGGAATACTGACAGCTATGATTATGACTCCCAAGAAGATTAGAAGACTCTTCTCTGAAGAAAAAGACTAGCTCAAGAGCCAAGGCCTACAGATATTGACCAAAAGAAGCAAACAAAAAGCAACTGTTTAGCCAATTGCCCTGTACTGAAGCCCACTTGTCAACATATCCATCATGCACATAAACCTTCAAATCTGCAGACATCTAAGGAAAACTTTCAACATGAAATAAAAACATGAAAAATTAGGAACTGAGGAAAAAACGGATAAAATAGAAAGCAGAAGAAAACTTCAAAAAAACTATAATGAGTACCTCAAGAAAATAGGAAAAATACTATATTGATAACAACAAGAATGAACTCTTGGAAATTAAAAATATAACTAAATCATTCTTAAGAATTAGTAAAAGTGTTAGAACACAAAGATGAGAAACTCTCCCAGAAAGGAAAACTAAAAACAAAAATATGGACCATATAAGATAAATAATAAGACAATTAAAAGATCAACCAAGGACATCTTATATCTTATATATCTTATAGTATTTCCAGAGAGAAGAAAGACAATGTTGTTGAAGAAATTATCAAATAAACAATAGAAGAAAATTTCTCAGAAGGAATCAGCTTCTAGATTGAAAGGCTCCACCAATACAGCATATTATGTGTCAAAGACTCATACATCATCATGAAATTTCATAGCATCAGAAATAAAGAGAACATTTTAAAAGTTTCTGAGAGAACAAAGAGGAATGGAAATAGGTTGTATCAAAAGATTAGGAATAAGAATGACATTGGTGTTCTCAACACCAACAGTGGAAATTGGAAGACAATGTGACATGTCTTCAAAGGACTGAGGGAAAATGATTTCTACCCTAGATTTGTATACTCATTCAAACTATCAATCAATAGTGAAGATGAAATAATGACTTTTCGGACATGCAAAATCTCAAAAATTTACCTCCTGTAAAAAGCTACTACAGGATGTGCTCCACAAAAATGACAGATTAAACCAAGAATATAGGTCATGAGATTCATAAAACATAGATCCTGCAGAGGAGAGAAAGAAAGAGACGTTTAAGAATTATGAAAATAGAAAACTAGCATAATATTAATAGCTGTGCAGCAGCCTTAGGGAGCAAAAGGTTTAGATTGGAATAGGAAGACAGAGAGCCCCAGCAAAAACAAATGAAATTCATAAGGTATTTAATAGGCTTTACTATGCATAAAATTGTTTTGACAGGATTTTACAGCCTTATCAGAAAGTATGGAAAGACTTAGGCATTCAAATTAAGGTAAACAAATTAAAAATCGAAGTAATTATTAACCCCAGTAAAAATGAAGTTACATGTGACAAGAATTATAACCATATTATTTCATGTGGATTAGCAATAAATTATATTTACATAGTTACTATGTTAAAAATACTAAATATGGATTTAACTATAAATTGGGACATAACCATATTTAAGGTTTAAAGGAGAGTAAGGAAGTACAAAAAGACTAAGAGTGCTCCTCAACTATAATAGTAATACAACAAATAATGCTCAAAATTGATTAATCGAGAGTCACCAGTAGCAGCATAGCATTTAGAAACATAGAAGTAAATACCAGAATAAAGAGCTAAAAAAATATGAAAGTGGTTGCTTCTGATGAAGGGAAGAAAGGAGGCCTTATAGACTGCTTTGTTATTGATATAAACCTTTTAGCATTTCTTGACTTTTAAAACTATGTGTTTGTATCGCTTTGATAGCTTTTTGTTCATTTCATTTTTTACTTGTTAAAGAAGCAAGGGTACAAATTAAGAGATGTTGCAGACCACTGCTGTAGGCAATGCTCCTTGTACATAGAAATCTCTATTTCATTGAAAGTTATTGGGCAAGGGAGAAATACAGCCATCTTGTTAATGCATTTGCTTAACCATTTATTATCTGTCTCTCTCACTAAAATCTAAGGTCTATAAGGGTGGCAATGAGTGATGTGCTAGTAAGTGTTTGACAACAGCTATATGGAGAGGGAAAAAAAACTCTTATTTGTAGCATTTGCCTGTTTCTGCAGTGTAACTACTACTATCATGCCTGATTTCAAGCTACCAATTGATGTCACTGAATGGAGAGCTGGGAAAAGATGCACAGAATCAACTTTTCTGGACTGGCTCTAACATACCATTGCTAGAAACCCTGTCTGTCTTGTATAGTGTTCTATCTTGGGTTCAACATATTGCCTAGCACATCAGAGGTGCTCAATAAATAGTTGTTGACCTGTTGACCAAATAGGGAACAAACAACAGAAGCCCAGGGATAGGCAAATATCAAACTACATAATTTGATCTGAGAATATGCCATTTATAATTTTGAAAGCTGGAAATATTGAGAGACTCTCTGCCAGTAATCAGAAAACTTCAAGAGAGTAGGAAGCTAAAGATTGTAACTTAGATGCTAGGTCACCACCAATCAATAAGGTCATCCTAGCCTCAAAGGAGAAAAAGTGGAAAGAAAGGTAGCTGTGAGCCAGGCACTCTGATAGTCACTTTTTACATGTTACTTTGTTTAATTTTCACAGTAGTCCTAGAAGATATAGCTCACTAACCCATTTTACACATGGAGAAACTGAGACTCAAATGTCTAAGTAACTTGCCGAAGGGCACACAGCTAGTAAAAGTGAGAGCTTAACATATGCAGTTTCTGCTATACTGGCTGCCTTCTAAAGTACCTTTGAGCAAGATAATTTAAGGAAAATTGGGGTTTTGTTTATCAGAGACATGAAGATAATTATCTCACCCTTTTATCATTCTTCAGTTATGAAGGTCCAGACTGGGCACCTGCAAACTGAGGGGTACAAATGCATCCAAACAGGCTTTTTCATAAGCTCTGGATTCTTTGTTGTAGCTATTCTATTTCCTTGTGTAAAGCAGAGTGCAGGCTGCCTAGCAACCAAGCTAATGGCGTCTTTTTTTTGCCTCAATTACCTTATGTTTTCCACAAGCTCAAAAGGATTGACGCAAATATCAAGAGAAGAAAGTCTGAGTTTTTATATCAAAATACCTGTTCATATATATGAACAATATACATACACATACATACATGTGCACACACACACACACATACACCCTCTCCTTCCTTCCTTTGATCCTTTGATTAAAATAGAAATTTGACTTTAATTGTATCTATGTGATGCCATATCATTGGCTAAAAAGTACAAAAAGTTACCATCTTGTTGCTTGCCTATAGACACATCAAACAACTGGTTTGACCGACCATTTTTAGCAATTTGAGTTTTGCAATTCTTGACTAAACTGACCAGTTGTTTTCAGTTATGTGTGTGTGTGTGCATGTGTGTGTCTCCTAAAAGACAGTAATACTTATTATAAACTTATCAGTAACAATAAAGTCCAAATCCAGCATTGTTAATATCTCTGTTATTAATTTTTTTATTAGAACAAGAATCAGCAAAATATTTGATATAAATCCTCCGAGCAGAAAGAGATACATAAACCTAAATTTCATTTGAATCACTATTCAGACAGAGAAGCAGCCCACAGAATGATGAAATAAAGGACAGATAAAAAAGAATATGAATATCAGACACAATCAACTGCCTACCTAAGTCTTCTTTCTTGCTAACAGAATCTCAATTTTGTTCACATTTTTCCAGCAGCTATATATTTTGTTCACACTTTTCAATCACAGTTGTCACATTCCTCCTTCCAGATTATTAGTTTAGGCATGGGCATGGGACACAATCGTGACAAACAAGGTATGGGAAGAAGTCTACTTGGGGAGATTCTGGGAAAGATTTCCTCACTCTTTTTTTTTTTTTTTTTTTTTTTTTTTGGAGATGGAGTCTTGCTCTGTCGCCCAGGCTGGAGTGCAGTGGCGCCATCTCCACTCACTGCAAGCTCTGCCTCCTGGGTTCACGCCATTCTCTTGCCTCAGCCTCCCGAGTAGCTGGGACTACAGGCGCCCGCCACCACGCCCGGCTAACTTTTTGTAGTTTTAGTAGAGATGGGGTTTCACCGTGTTAGCCAGGATGGTCTCGATCTCCTGACCTCGTGATCCACCCGCCTCAGCCTCCCAAAGTGCTGGGATTACAGGCGTGAGCCACCGTGCCCGGCCGATTTCCTCACTCTTAAAAAGAGACACAAGGGAAAGACAGTCTCTACTTTCACCTCTGGACATTGCCACCCGTATGTGATGTCTGGAACTGTGGCAGCCACCTTGGGACCATTAAGAGGAACCAGCTCATGAGGGCAAGCTTAGCATGCTATGGCTTGTAAAGTGGAAAGATGAACATGTTTCACTGATGACATCATTGACTGCTGAATTAACCAACCCTGAAGCCCTATCTTCAAATTTTGAAAAAGAATTATTACTTAAACCATTTTGTATTGAGCTACTTCTTACAGCTGGAAGCAATATGACTAATGCAGTATTCTAGCAAATGCCAGAGCTTTTAAACTTATGTGTATGTTGTTCTAAGTACTTTTGAAAATGTCTGCTTTCTACATCTGACCTCCAGTGTACAGAAACGTCCCTCTGTATTTTTTCCAATCTAAATGGCTTCTTTTGTCTCCCCATCTTCCTCTCATATTCCTCGTCTTCTTTGTATTCATCCTCTTTGTTTTTGTCTTTGCTCTCCATTGTTTTCTCTACTTTCCTCCCCTCCTCACTCCTTTTTCTTTCTCTAAGCCTTCAGTGGCTATGATTGGAATCTGAAATATGCCTATACATACATTTATCTACACACATATAAATACTATTTCTTGTATATCAGAAGGGAGGACTTCTTCCCCATTCCAAGTGGCCTGTCTTCACCCACTTACTCATTCCTCCCCACAAAGGAAAAATGAATTAATCTGACTGGTTAGTTTGGAAGGAGAAGTAAGTATGTGTAGCTCAGCCCCTCCTGTCTTCTTTCTCTTGGGAGCAGACTACCTAAAAGAAGCAAATGCTCTGCTGTTCCTCTCCAGACTACACATTTTAAAAAAGACCTGCCCTCATGGGGCAGGACTGCAGTGGTCCAGCAATGCCATTGACCAGATGGAGAAGTTTGTTTAATCCTTGGGTTCAGTATTGGGAAGCTCAAATGCCTACAGGTAGAAGCCGCATCCTCCAATACCAGTGTTATCAAAAATAAAGGAAATAGTTTCTTATATACTAGCTCTTTTGCCTTATTGTTAAATTAATTCAGAACTTACACCACAAACAGGACTTATTTTTATTAGGCTCCCTTGAACAGCACCAGTATATATTAAAGTTTTGTTTATCTGTTCTTAAATACATTTATTCTTCCTGACTATATAATGTCATCGTGGGCTGCTTAGAGATAAAAGAAAAAAATCTCAAATAATATGCCTTTGTTTCACAAATGTTTTCAGCAAACTAAAGATGTTTTTAATTTGTCTGTGGTTGCCTGCCATTGACTGGGCCTCCTATGGAATTGAGACTGTTGGTCTGAAAATAATTTACCATGCTGATGTTTTAGGTTCTCAGCTCATGACAACCTATGAATGTGTACTTACTTGATCGAACTCCAGCTTCTCAGGAATTTCACCTCTTGCTGCTGCCTCTGTGAAGGCTTGATAGAAGGTCTTTTCTTGGGACTCCACTGTAATGGTCAACACTGCATCATAGGCTTCCCGGAGCTTTGGGTTGTTCCTTAGGACCTGGTAGGGGGTGTGCTTATAAGGTAAACTGTAGAGCAGGGCATCATAAGGAACAAAGACGTAGGTTCCATCAGTCATTTTCAGATCATGAGCACATTCCAAGAGATGCATCTGAGTCTCTCCCCCAATCAAAGCTGAATGCATACACATGATGATTACTGAAACCAACAAAGCAAGGAGGTTATGGAAGCAAACTGTTAGTAAAGCACAGTACCAAAAACTACAGAGAGGAAAAATAAATGTATTCTAACCAATTTGTAAGTGGTTTCTTATGCCTCCAAGATAAGCAAGATGTTGTCCTGAGCTGAGGCTGAGGTATGCTCATGGACTCTGGATTGGGGATAGTGACAAGAGAGAGATGCCTACAGGCTGCAGAGCCTAATACTCAGACAGGAACAAGAATTAGTATAATCAATGGGGAGTAGCATAACAAAAGAGGCTTTAGGGTTGGAAAAATCAGCTTTACATCGTAACACCACCAGTTTTAACTGTGTACCCTTTTTTAAATTACTTAACCGCTCTCTGTCTCGTCCATAAAATGGAGATAACAATATATACTTATGGGGTGGTAGTGATGATTGAAGAAAGGAGACAAGTCATTTACTTAGTACATAGCACACAATAAATAGTAGCTACTATATACCTAAGAATTAGAAGAGAGAATAGTAAGAGAGGATGGGAGATGTTACCACAGCCACTATTGCTTTTTATTGTCCATCTCCTACAAAGATGCACTCTAATACATTTTGACCAATTGTTCTCATCCTTACCAAGGTCATTATAGACAATGAAAAGCACTAACTCACTCACCTATAAATGTTACTACAGGTTGAGTACTCCTTATACAAACTATTGAAGACCAGAGGTGCTTCAGACTTCAGATTTTTTTTAGATTTGGGATATTAAG